>NC_079288.1:120012543-121318614 GCF_023638135.1 Falco biarmicus | reverse complement strand
GATGTGGCCCTGGTAGTAGATCTACAGTTCCCAAGATGCATAACTCATATGATGACTGTTTTTACAGTTTGTGGAGTTAGTGGTGAAAAAGAAAGCAGCCCTCATGTTGCATTTAAAACCCCTGGAAAGTGTTATGAGGAGTTGTTATAACACTGAATTCCAGAATGACTTACAGGGTCAACATGAAGTATTAGTGCGTGTGGGCAGATGGGAGTTATAGGACGGGAAGATGGCCCATTCCTTCCACTATTTCATTGCTATAATTTCTAACAAATTAAGGAAATTAAAATAATACTTAAATAACCTGTTGGAACAGGTCGTCCAGAGAGGTGGCAGATGCCCCATCCCTGGGAACATTCAAGGTCAGTTTGGATGGGGCTCTGAGCAACCTGATCGAGTTGAAGATGTCCCTGCTCACTGCAGGGGGGCTGGACTAGACGGCCTTTACTTTACTTTAGTTCCAACCCAAACTATTCTATATTCTATGAGTCTCTCATTCTAGATCAGCTTTAATCTTGGATTAAGCTTGGAATAAGTCTTGAGACTGTTTTACCCTAAATACTCAGATTTTCTCTGTTAAAACCCTTTTTCCTGTACAGTGGGGCTTGTTCCAAACCTATTTCTTTGGGTAATCGATGGATTAAATAAGTAATACAGAACGTAAAGAAAATACTTGGTCATTTAGTCACCGGTGACTTGTTTGGATGAGATAATTAACTGGAAGTTTTCATATCCCAGCACTGACTTTAGAGTAGAGAAACAAGACGGGCAACCTAGATGCTTAACACAGAAGGCAGTGTCTCATTTTATAATCTCTTTATTGGCTCTAGGGAGAAAGGGAATTATTCAGAGAGGAATTGTGTAAGTGCTGTCTTTGTCAAACATGTGCAAAATGAGAAATAAACATTTAAAACAGCTGAAGGGCAAAGAAGGCACTGCCAAAAAACGCTTGTTGGAAAGAAGAAAATTAAATTTGAACCAAGTGCTACTAGTATTGCAAAAGAACAAGAAACAGAACCTTTTTCTCTACACAGCACAGGAGCCAGAGGGGAGGGGAGGGAAGGTGCCAGCACCGAGGGGAGCAGCACCGGCAGAGCTGCAGCGAGACCATGTGTGTAGGAAGCCAAGCCTGAGCCAGGGCTGACTTGGGCAACCTCCACAACAACGTCTCTTCCTGCAGCCATGCCTCTGTCTGCAGGCACTGGGACCAGCCCTTTGCCGGCCCCTGAACAGGAGTTGCCTGCTCGCATTGCAGCCCCTTACACCCATCTTCTGGCATCCCTCCCACCGCCACACCCCGAGTGCCTCATAAATCAATGTCTGCAAAAAACAGAGCCTTAGAGCAGAACTGCCTCGTTCTGCTCCATAGCAATGAGATAGTTATCCCATGCTGTAGAACACACCAGACAAAGTGTTTTCTAGCAAGTTTTGGAGCCCCAGATTGAAACACACAGTAAGGTTTGAGATACAAACAGTAAGACTGTGAAGCAACAGCAGCACGGTGTATTTTCCCTTGCAGCGCCTTGTACATCTAGCTGAAGGGCATGTTTTAAATAACAACTTTTGGGGGTGCCTCCATCCTTCTGCAGACTTCAGAACTGCTGGCCCATATCTTGGACTTCTGGTCTGTTCAAGGGACCATAACCCTGTGCTTTCAGGGCTGCCAAGTTCCTATGCTTGAACATCAGACTTTTTTGCAAACCACGTTTAACCCGTTGCCTTGTTTGTGGAGGTCTAATGGAAAAGCATCTGCACTTCAGGAAAGGCTGCTCTATACCATACCTGTAATCGTGCTTTCCTGCACAGTTTACTACAGGCTTGATTGCAAAGTGGATTATATAATATTTATATATATATCTAATTCTCCTTAGCTTATATATATTTTAAATAAGCTAAGGGGAAAAATGTAAGGAAACAAAGGGCATGGCTACTTCAAGTCCAGAAAGTGGCCCCAGTCAATCCTTGGCCTGGGATGCTGAGGAGCAGGTCCCTTTCCCCTCTCGTAGAGCTGGTGCAGCTCCACAGTAAACGGTGTGTAGCCACCAGCTGCAAAGAGTTCCTCCTTTGGGAGGAGACACCTGCACTTGCCTTACAGCATAAAATTTGCTCATCCCATCTGATTTTTGTATTTCTGTATTACTTACAGGGACAAAGAACAGCCAAGATGTAGTTTGGCCCCACTGCTCTTTTTTTGTTATCATTACAAAATAGCACAGTATCTTGGTCTGCTAAGGGAACAGGGTATTTAATTTCTCTCCCTTGTTCTTTATGGAGATGGGCCTGAGCCATGACATTTGAAATCAGCCCCTGCATTGAACATTTTTAAAGCTGCGCATTGTTTGGACATAAGCTTCCGGCTCAGCCCTCTCTCCTAATGCTTCACCCCAGGTGCTGCCAGCCATGTTTCAGATTTTGCAAAAGCACAGAGATGCAAAATCTGTGTTTGAGACTCATGATGAGAAACTGGAGTATGACACTTCCAAATTACATCCACCTAAGTTCAAAAGCGGATTTCAGGTCGTGCAGGCAAACCCTGCCCTAGCATATGCTTTCTACAAGCATCTGACAACTGATGCTTTTGCTGATTAAAATACTTGGGGTGGGAGGGAAGAATTATGAACTCAGAAAATCAAGTCTTTTCAATGGCAAAACAGATGTAAGCCTTTTAGGGACAAAGTTATTTCACTCGCACTGCAAGGGGCTTCTGTCTTCTAAATTTTTAGTTTCCAGTAGTAAGACCAGGGGACAAAGCAGCAGGATAAACAGAGAAGTTGCACTAGCCATTGCTAGGACAACCATCAGCAGTGAGCTGGTGCTTATTTTGGTCAGAGCAAAGAGGGAAAGGCAGCCAGGAGAAAAAGCTGCAGAGAAGCTAGCTGCTGCTTTCTTGCTGGTGGCAGCTAGGGAAAAGGAGGGGGAAATCTGCTTTGAAACTGCCAACTCTACCGGGTTGAGGGGATGAGTGATGGCTTAAATTTTATCTTTTGGTGCCTGACATGCAGTGGGTGGGGGCCTGGGGTAAGAAGAGGTTGCAAATAGCTTTTGAAGGCTGTGGAAGAAGGGAATACATTTCTTCTTGCAGAACAAAACATAGCCAAACAGGTGAGGGAGGTGATGCTGAAGGTGGTCAGAAAGACCCAGGAAAAGAGAAAGAATATAATAAAGAGAGGAGGAAGTGTCAGAAACAAGAAAAAGAAGGAAAATCCCTGCAGATGGAGGAAAGGAGAGGAATTGTCCCTCAAAAAAGGGAGGAAAAGCTGAGGAACGGACTGGAGGGTAAACTGCAGGGAAAAGGGCCTTGTGTGGCTGACACTGCCACAAATGGAACTGGATCCATTCAGAAAAGTGATCCCAGGAGTTTTATTTCTGAAACTTTCCAGGGACTGGTCCCAGAGAAAAGCTTCTGCTCTTCCCCAGCGTCTCAGAGCTGTAAGATGAAGATAAGAACCAGATTGCATCAGGCACCAACTGCAGCTTAAAATACACCACAAACATATTCACGTTAATAAAACATAGCTACATTTCAACCTAATTGTATGACAAACTGGAGACGTAAATGAAGGGATCCTTCAGGAGAATATCAGGACAGGAGGTGGGAACAGGCTGGTCTTAGAAGACACTCTCCCTTCACAGCTCTAATTTTGCAAACAGCCCTTTTAACTCTGCATCCAATTGTAAACTGAGCTGTCCAAGATTTGCCCCTTCGCTTATGTATGTCATATAATCAGGAAATGGGAATTATACAATCTGCCTCTGGCTTCTGTAGTTAAGCAAAACACTGCACAGGCTTACTGCAACAAACGAAGGAATTCCTTAGTAACCTGGAATGCAAATTAAATGAGACTGTTTCCCCTTTCTGGTGGATAGATGCTTTGCATGAAGAAAAAAACCTAACATCCGAGCACATGATTGTGCAAATTCTTCACTGAGATGTACTTGGTGTGTTTTAAGACAGTTCCAGTATCCCATTCACACACTTAAAACCAAAACATAAACTCATTTTTTTTCTTTCCTAGAGAGAGTAGATATATTACTATCTAGAGGCATGTAAATCTGTACAAATTTATGACTATGTTCTGATTCAGTTTATTTGTTGATTTATCCATTTCACCTCTTTAAAGAAAATAAAGCTAAAAGCTCTTCGAAAGCTGTGTTTGTGCTGGAGAACCATAGTTACAGACTCACATTACACAGGCAGCACTCAGCTCTGGACTTCTGACACAGAAGTCACGATCCTGGTTTAAAGCTTGTCAGCAGTCAGTCAGTCCTGCCTAATCCCAACAGCAAACGCAACGTGCAGCAGACCAGCACATTTTGTCTGCACAAATGAAATGGACATCTTTTAATTCACCTTCTGCGCTCCATTATCTATTTGGGGCACGGGGGTGAAAGAGGAGATGGGTGGGATGCATCGTTTTCAGGCACCCTGGCTTCTACAGAGCATAACGCTCCAATCTCTTGCGATCTTCTCCCACCTGTGGGACAGTAGGCTGATAGCCTCCACTGCTGGCTCTCACCAGTGTCACTCGGGGGGGGGGGGGGGGGGATCAGGCAACAGGGTGTGATCTCAGTTGCCTCCTTCCTTCCTTCCCTGTCCTCTACAGGGACTCAGGACCTGATGTAAATCCACTGACGTCAATAAGAGTCTGATCAAAGGGGCCTGGATTAGACCTCAAGGGCATTGCCTCCAAGAACTATTTATGGCAAATCGATGTGACTTCAAGGAAGTGCCCTGACTTCAAAATTAAACCTAATCTAATTTTAAATATCAGGTAGAGCAATCTTCTATTTAGGTCCTGATCCAGGAAATCATTGAGTACTTATTTAAGTTTAAGCATCTCATTAAGTTCTGTGCTGTCCAGCATGAGACCAGAATATAAGTTCACAAGTCTTCGGTTTAAGTACATAATTAAACATAAGCATGTGGCTAAGTCTTTTGCTGAATGGGGATGAAATTACTTGCATGCTTAGATGCTGCGCTGAACCACAGAGACAGGGGCTGCTTTGTACTTGCTATGAGTAGAGGGAACAGGGAGCTTCTACTATGCTCCCGCAGACGAAAGGTAGAAGCAGCAAGCAAGGAACCGAGCACACTTGAGGAGCAGATGTTTCTTAGGGAAATCAGTAGGACTTCAGGACCTGCTGCACAAATATTGCCAGAAATAGGGAAATCCGTGTGTGCCTCATCAGTCTGAGTCATTTCTGCAGGCTTTTCCCTGTCTGGCCTTTCATCATCACAGAATGATTTGGGTGGGAAAGGACCTTAAAGACCATCTAGTTCCAAGCCCCCTGCCATGGGCAGGGACACCTCCCACCAGACCAGGTTGCTCCCAGCCCCGTCCAGCCTGGCCTTGGGCACTGCCAGGGATGGGGCACCCACAGCTGCTCTGGGCAGCCTGGGCCAGTGCCTCACCACCCTCACAGCAAAGAATTTCTTCCCAATATCTAATCTAAATCCGCCCTCTTTCAGCTTGAAGCCATTCCCCCTTGTCCTGTCGCCACAGGCCCCTGTCAAAAGCCCCCTCCAGCTCTCCTGTAGGCCCTTTAGGCACTGGCAGGCCGCTGTAAGGCCTCCCCGGAGCCCTCTCTTGTCCGGGCTGAACAGCCCCAGCTCCCTCCCTGTGCTCATCGGAGGGGGCTCCAGCCCCTGGTCACCTTCCCGGCCCCCTCTGGACTCGCCCCAACAGGTCCATGTCCTTCTTATGGTGGGGGCTCCACACCTCCATCACCTTTCTAGAGGGGTCTTACATACATGCTAAGAAAAGCGTGGCAAAATGCAGAATAGCAC
This sequence comes from Falco biarmicus, assembly GCF_023638135.1. Taxonomy (NCBI): domain Eukaryota; kingdom Metazoa; phylum Chordata; class Aves; order Falconiformes; family Falconidae; genus Falco; species Falco biarmicus. The sequence goes on along the minus strand of NC_079288.1, from coordinate 121,312,826 downwards.
AAAGAAAAGTGAGCACGAAAACAAAACAAAGTGGAAAAGCTTCTGAAACATTTTCTAGGAGCGTGTAGGCCATTAGATATTTCGTTCCTGCTGCCAGGTGAGCAGCAGGGAGAGGCCTAGTGTTCCTTCTTTTAGGTATACGAGCACACCCCAAAGCTGAAGCTGCTCCTTGCGTTTCGTGGCTCAGAAAGCGACCTGCGTGGCAGCGGGATGACCCTACAAGCCCATCCAAACCCGACAGCGAGCGGCGCGTTTTACGAGGCTGCGGAGACGGGGCGCCCGGCAGCCGGGGGCAACATGGCGGCGGCGGCGGATTCCTGGAGCGCTGGCGCCACCTGCCGTCCCGCCGCCACCTCCGCTTCCCGCCGCGCCCGCGCTCCCGCCAGCCCCAGCTTCCCCTGCGCTCGGCGGCTGAGGGAGCACAACCGTCCCTGCTCCCTCTGCCTTTCGCGTTTGAAACATCCAGCTCGCTTCCCCAGTCTTTTAAAGCGAACGACGCTTTAAATCCAGGCTCATTCAGGATGTCCTTGCCGTGAATATTCCTGCGTTAGAAGCCACTATTACCGTCTCGTTTAACTGCAACTTCATTACCACAAAGCCCCCCTCAGCTCAGCAGAAGCAAACCTGCACTCGCACAGGGCTGGGAGAGCTGCCTGGCACTCGCAGTCACAGCGAGGGTGAGAAGAGTGTCCTGCCCCCCAGACTACACCCTCTTCAGTCCCTTCATTAAGCTTTACATCCCACACTGGGACTGCGGTGTGTGGGAGTGAGTTCTCCTTGGAGTGACCCCAGCCATGACCAGGCGCTGCCACACACCACGTGGGCAGAATTCAGTCGCCTCCTCATGCCAGAGCGACACAGATGTAAGAGGGACCCAGGTTAATGCAGTAACAAACTAGCATGAAAACGCTGTAACAGCGGTGAACGCTGTAGCTGGGGCAGCATGTGGTGCCCAGAGGGACGCCTCGGCTCGTGCAAGCGGCTGTAGCAATGTGGACTTCAGCTCTGGTGACTCGCACAAAATCTAGGTCATGGCTGTATCTGTGGCACAGCAGGCCGAGCAGTGGCATGGAGCCATGGGTCTGTGGATGGAGCTGGGGAAGGAGACATCTAAAGAACCTCCTCTGTGGGTCCTGCTTTCCAGGAGCGCAGCCTTCCCTCTGCCGGGCTAGAGGAGGGAGAGCCTTGACAGTCCTCTGGTGACGGCCACACCACCCACGGAAATTCCCTGACAGAGCAAGCCAGCAGATTCTCAAAATCCATGGAGGACTAAGGAAAACATAGCAGTGTTTGTTCCTTTTACCCCTACCAAACGTTTGCTGGTCGATACTCATCTTGATATTCTGCATCCTTCCCTGAAAAAAAATCCACAATCGCCTTTACAAACTCAAAGCAGCCGATATTTCAGGGCACGTAGTACCCACCACCCCTCTGCCATCCAGAGGGCAGGCTGAGGAAACAGCCAAACCTGCCAGGTTCTCCCCTACCGTGAGGCAGCAGCTCCCTGGGGTTCCACATCCCAAACGAGGGGAAAGAAGGAAGTGAGAGGGAGAACAACACACCGCCGAGTATTTACTCTGTGTCAACAAGCACTAGAGATTCAGACGGGCTTTTTGAAAAAATGCACATTCAAAACGTTTAATACAGCGCATCATGCATATACCAACAGGACAGGACTACGCACACAGAGTGCCCATTCCCAGTCTGACACCCAGCTTAATGTCCAAAGACACTTCACTTCAAACGCTGTGAGCTCAGATTTATTAGGCAGCTTTATGGACTGGTACTTCCTTACATTTTACTAGTTCGATTAATTCAGCTGGCATCTCTGATCTCGCTTCCACTACTAACATTTTCTCTTGAATGGGATGACTCTGTCGTCTCACCATTCATGTGTTTGAGTCAGATTTTACATCAAAGATGTCCTGGGTTTTATACTGTCAGAAGCAATTTTGTCCCAGAAGAATGAAGATTGTGATTATCCCAGGAGGAAAGCTGTCAACTCAGCTCTGTGTAGAAAAACTGCTGTCTACAAAAGCTTATATTGGACACCCCTTGGCAGACTGCCCTCTTAAAAAAAGTCCAGTTACCTACATGAAAGACTTGGTTTCTAAGAGCGTTTGTGTATTTGCTGACTTGGTTCGTACAGCAAATTCAAATGAGAAGGAAGAGAATATGTATGTCTTTTTCATAAGCACTTACTTTTCAGGGCAATGTATAGAACAGCAATAAAGGGGAGCATAAGGAAGACATGTTTTGAGAAGGGAACTGACTGATACTGAGCTTTGACAGCGCTCTATTTCTCAACTTGAACCCAAATGCTGCTGGAACATATTTTCAAGAAGTGACCAAGCCTCAATTCAGGCTCTTCATAGATCTCCAAGACTGCTCCAAACACAGAGACTCTCCCAACGTTTACTCATTTTGGCAGGTTTTGTCCAAGATGCACCACCGCAGTCTGCCTCTGTAAGCGTCTGCACTTCAGAGGTGGAACACCATGGCACTGGCTCCCAGGGAGGCAGCTATGTCAAGCCACCTGTGAGGCTGAATCGTGCAATAAACCATCCCACCCTCAAGCAAGCTGGCTGTGAGCTGGTTAAAAAACAGCACACACCATATTTTACACAAAGACCTGTCTTGCTATGAACCCAGCAGCACTTCTGTTGTGCTACAGGATGGGAAGCATGTCTGGTAGCGGTTGCTTTTTGTGTGGTTAGGAGTGCGGGACACTCTTCTGCCCGATAAATCAGCTTTGTTTCCAGCTGAGCCAATGCGGTCATCTGGAATCTGAACACTAACGAGATTTCATCTGGTTCAAGGACTGTTTCCTTCTTCTTTTGACTTGCTTTTAAAAAGTCAGAAGAAAACCCCAAAGAAAACACTGCCAATAAGGAAACCTGGCTTGCCCATATTGACACAAGATCTAGGAATTGAGCCAGGCACAAGAAACACGCTATCCCCAAAGTAAGACTGAAGGACAAAGATTTTGGTTATGATTTAATGAAGCACTTGAACAAGAGCTTAATACCCACTGATTTCAAGAGAACCACAGTACGAGCTTACAGCGGAATATGTTTAAGTGGTTTACTGATTCAAGGCTTAATTACACATAGTAACAGATAAGGATAAAAATAAAAAATCGTGAAAGACATTAAAGAAAGAAATCTGAGTGCCAAAGTCAAAAGGTAAAGTGGGTAAGGCAATTAGAAAATAGCTATTTTGCAAATTCTACAACGTGAAAACTATAAGCTGTCATACTGTTCGGCAATACAGGTTTCTCCCTTTAAATACATGCCTTCCAGGCTTAATCTAATATGGTGGTATTTTGTATAACTTCAAAAAAAAGTCCGCTTAAAAAAAATGACAGGATGGGGTACATTTCTATTACTGGAAATGGAATTTTAAGCACCGAGTTTATCTTGTCAGTTTAGCTCAGCAGTGATGTGAGCTTGCAAGGGGTGAAGTGGATCACTAATTGCCAGAAAGCATGACAATAAACTGATAAGCACAGGAGCTGAAAGTCTTTAGACAGGAGATGTTTCAGTAAAGAGGGGACTGTTTGAACAGGTACTTTTTCTCTCCGAATTGGCTTCTCCCACAGTTCAGCAGTATTGCCTGACTTTTGTTCTCTGATCCCAAAAAGGAGCACACTGGGGGTTGTTTGGGCCAAATCAGAGAGACAGGTATATACCTGTACACCTTACTGCCAATGCCAGCTCCACCCTGCAAATCTTGCAGCTCTGTTTATGCTACATTTTTCCATGGCTCCAGACAGCCACAATTTTAATTGGACTAGCTGATTGGGTTTTTTTAACCCTTTTTATTTATTTTATTTCATTTTATGATGCTAATCTTGGCACAGGAGGACTCCTTTAATTCAAATTACAATATCAAAATACACATCAGCTAATATAACAAATGGCCATTCACCTAAAATTAGGCAACCTACCATAAACAATAAGCCAAATTAAACCCACGCTTCTCCTGTCTTCCTTTTGGCCTGAGCTGCTCCCCAAACATTTAAGGAAGAGACTTCTCATGTGGGGAAGGTTAACAGATGCAGGAAGGTGAGAGGAGGAAGTACCAACCCTGCCCTAGGCTTTCAGACCTTGCAATGCGTTTTCCTTTTCACAAAGGGTGTGCAACAGAGGAAAAAAATAATAACAACAACCCAAAAAACAACACCCCCCCAAAACCCCAAACCTTGGAAAAGAAATTCTAAGAGTGGCAGGGGACTAATCAGATACAAGTTTTTCCTTCTAAGGAGTTGCCACGACTGGCAGGAAGAAAATAAAAGGTAGGGAGAAAGGGACTGGCCCCGTTTTGGGTGCTTTGTTCTGTTTATGACTTGCCTTCTGGAGCTTCCCTCCACACACCCCAGCCCTCAGCTCTTAGAAACAACAACAAATGAATAAATTACAGGAGCACATAAAAACCCCAACTCCCTTCCCTCAGACCAATTATAACAGGCACAATTTCAGCAGCTGCACAGAAAGGGAATTTTTGTCTTTTTCTTAGTTTGCCACTCTTCCCATATCTCTTGACATGAAGTGGCTTAAGCCAAGCCATGATCCTGCAAGCAGCTTGTGCTGGCGGTGTGGTTACAGCAGGTGAGTCAGTGGCTGTATCCACATATGCAAATTAAAAGCTCTGAAATGGTAAGCCTTTGCAGTCTCAGTCCCTCAGGAGAGAGGCTGGGTCTTAAACTTGTTCTGGAAGGCACCTTCAAGACTTAGACTGGTGTATCCAAGGGCTCCACAGGCAATGTTTGAGCCCGAGCATGTCAGCATCGCCCAGCAGTGACAGCAGGCAGGGTAGAGGGAAGCGGTCAGTCAACACATGCTGCTACGGTGTATTTTATGTTTTTCTTCCAGGCTTAGGCAATGGTTTCCCTCATTCCTATTTGCTCAGAGGGTTATTTATGAATTAGCGAGCTGGTTTTATGGCACATAGCATCTCATAAATTCCCCCAGATCCCACTGGACCACTCCATAAAATACTTACATATGCTACCGACTGTCAGAATAAGAAATTATTTCCAAATAGTCTGAACTCTGGCTATCACTAAAATAACCCAAAGTGAGTTTTGTGGAAGTTCTCATAGCTCTGGCCGTTACCTCAGCAGTGAGGCTTACTGCTGCACAATAAAAGATACCAAGTATTATATTTCCCACCAAGGTTACAATTCTGTCTGTATGGTTTACAGTCTAAAGGAAAAGTGCAAAGTAATGTGCCAGACAAAACTTTAAAAGCATTTTTGTTTAAGGTAATTATGATCTCTATTTATACCTATTAAATTACAAAGATTAATATTGAAGAACACACAAAAACTGCCAGAAGGCAACACCTGAACTGTGTATGTTTAACACCCATGCTGTTTCTAAAGTAACTGCTCACTCATCTCCTTAAAGCTGCCTAGATAATTGCAACTTTTTTGTCTGGAGTTCATTTGAAATGGAAGAAAGCAGGGATTTCCTACTCCCTAGCCTGGGAACACTTGGTGGACTTTGATCCATTGTTTACGTACTGTATCTTTGGTAATGCCTTACAGCATGGTGAGATTTTGTTCACCTAAGCACAGCGGGATGTTTGCTGTAGCCACAGCTGCACCAGCTTTTCCATCTGAATCTTGCATAAACACAATTGCTATAAATAACTGTAGGTAAATAAAAGTATATTTTAATATTTATACTACTAGGGTATACATATGCTATACAGCCCCTAGGAGCAGCAGTAAGCACTGACATTTACCATTATAGTTTTCTTTTCAAATGTCTTCAAAAGTTTATGGTCGGTTTCCTCAGTTCCAGCTCAGAAATAATACTGTAAAGTGAGTATAAAAATAAAAACTCTCTACATACTGCCCAAATATTTTGTAGGCCAAAAAAATCTTACGCTCAAGTTGCAAGGAATTATTAGAAAATAAATTATATGAGAACAGCTAAACCAGTTCAGATGGATCTTTGCTGGCTTACACTAAATTAAGACAAATCTTGAGAAGAACAAATGAGTTATCCAGATATTACAGATTTTCAAAATTAGCTTTTTCTATAAAACACACTCTTGTGAAGCAGCTCATATTTGACAATATTAAACCTATCTTTAGCAGGTGTACGTGGCAAACACCTTGCAAAAAAACCTGTCACGCTATTTCTGCATTAAGCACTATATTTGGAGCAGTTGAAAGTAAAAAGGCCTCGTGCAAACGTCTTCTTTTACACCAGGTCACCAGTGGGGGACAGAGCTGTGGCACCTATACCAGGACTTTTCTCCCGGTGTCTCCAAGCAATGGAGAGGATGGTGGCAGCAGGCTGCCCGTGCAGCAGCGAGTGCCCAGGTACCACTGTGGGTCTGGGTGGCGGTGAACCATGATCAGGGCTGCTGCTGAGTGACAATGCCCCATTGGACTTTAGGCATGAGGAAAGGGAGTTGTGCTGTGAGGTTCTACCATGCTGTCCCTGGGAACACAACCCAAAAAGAGGGGAAATAACATGAGTGACACTGAGTTTCAAGTACTGCCTATTGCTGTGATTGACCTGTAAGAGATGCTAGAAATTCCCTCTATTTCTACAACTTATAGCTGATTTACTTCTACTACCAAACAAAAGTAGACCTCAGGCATGTTGGTAGCTGTTTTGGTCTGCAAGACAGACTGTGAAAGATCTCCATCCCAACATTCTCCAAGCCTCCCCGTGTTGATCCCAGTGAAAACTGATAATTTTGGCTGCTTTACAGAAACCACCAGTGAAGTGTAAATTTTTGAGAAGTAATACTGATTTTTTGAGTGTTATTAACAGTTTCTTCAAGACAAAGTTAGAAGAACGGAAGGGAGAAAAAAAAAAAAGAGAAAAACTTGGCATCTTCTGTCCTTCTGCTTGAGCTGAAAACCTCAGTTATGAAAACAGGATGGATAATAAATAGCTTTGTCTAAGTCCTGTGTACTAGTATGATTAAAAAGATAGCACATCACTCAGCATGTTTCTTTGCTACTTCATTAATGAAGGATAGCTACATATCCAGCTCTGTTGGTATGGTGTTTCATGAAATGCCAGAACCTTATATTCTGCTTGCAACTATTGATTTAATCTGCCCGCAGTATTCACTTGTGTAGAGCTACTCACACTTCACATCACAAGTACAGGAAAAACAGCTGGATACTTCACAGATTTCTGTAGGCGATAAGAAAACCTAGCCTATCTGGTACTTGCAAAACACTCTAGCCTGGGTTTTTGGGTTCAGCATTTGTTCTCTGGCATCGAACAACACTGTTTTATCCATGTTTTTAGAGGCTGCAGGAGCAAGCTAGCAGCGTGCCACAACAAGCACACGTGCTGCCAAACTCAAACCCAGGCTCTGCCCAAGTGTTGTGAATGGTTAGATATGGCACTTCTGCAATTCCTTTTTTTTTTTTTTTTTTTTTTAAAACAAATGAACCAAAGGAGCACGTGCATGAAAAAGGCAGTGCATAGCATAAGGTATGTCTGTCTGTGAGGGAGTATCAGGTTTACTTTCCCAGCAGGATCTTATCCTTGAACTTGCCTTTGACCTACAATTGTGGCCAACCTAATGCAGCAACAGCACATGACAAAAGGGTGAAAATAAAGGAGAAGGGGGAGGGCTGGGGTTAGGTGCACCATGGGGTTAATGAGGGTGCTAAGCTGAGGTTTCCCCCTTGCAACACAAGCTCCATAGCTTTCATTATTTAAACAATGAAGTAGGTATTAGACACATCTTTAACAGAGTTTTCAGAAGATAGAGCCTCACAGAGGTCTCCAAAAGGGGAAATGTGGATTAGGCCCTGTCTGAGAGGCACTCTGCTCTGCAGCTGGGAGCTTGGAGGTGCTCCAGAGTGCCAGTCCTTGCACACAGCCTGTGTAAAAGCAGCAAGCATGGACAAAGAGTTTAGATCTTGCCAGGAAGAAATTACGTGTCGCTTGACAACCAGACCCACCTCATGTCCTTTGACTTGCTGCCTGGCAGAATGGCTTCAGATGTTGACATTCACTAAGCACAGCACACACACACAGGAGTCCTACAGCTACCACCACTTTTTTTTTTTTTTCTCTCTACAAAAAGACTACAGATAATGCTAAGGGTCAGGCAGGGTCCCCCTCATGCAAGAAGACACGGTCACATATGGGTTGAGCTTTGACACAGCAAAGATACCTGGAGTTTTGCCCAGGGCTGCTGCAACGGATGGTGGCAAGGCTCACACATAGAGGCATCGAGGTGTGGAGAAGCGTGGAGGGTCCTGGGCAGTCTTGGGGCACAGAGAAGTGAGCAGGACCCTTCACTGGGGACTGCCCTCAGGAGCAACCTGACAGAACAACACTTACATGACCAGTGAGGTCCCACCTGAATGCCTTTGCAAACCCCATAAACTTTTGAAATGAGTCATCAGGAAGAAGAAAATAAATTACCTGTTTATTTTCAAGTTTGTCTAAAAATAAAGGGTCCTGTACTGTTTCTATTATGAAGAGCTCTCTTCCCGTAACATTTCAATCAGCGGTTTGCCAGCAGTGACTAATTCCACATGCCAGAGACACAATCTACTCCTTCCTCATACCCTCCCCTTTCTTATGATTTCTACCTGCAGGTAGGGAAAAAAAACCCAACCCCAAAACAACCTACCACCAAACCTCTTCAATTGCTTGTTTCAAGGCTGTCATCAGTTAGCAGTTTTTCTTCCTACCAGTTGACCAGGCAAGGTAGAAATTATAGAGCTCCTATGGAAGATTATACGTTTAGCCTTTCAGAGCGGGGAGGTATGTAACCTTTCTTTCAAGCATCCCTCTGTCACCCTCCCGCCCTCTCCCCGAGGCTCATTCCAGCTTGTTCACAAATCAGAGGTAACTGACAGCAGCAAATCAGATCACATAAATCACTCCCTAGCGGGCGAAGTGCTGCAGCAGGGAAGGTGAGGGTGCACCACTGCTGTGTGAACCAGAGGTCACCGAGATGCTCCTTACCGCTCACCTGCAGATCCCGGTGGCACAGGCGGCCCCTGTTCCCCTCGCTTGTGCACGAGACTACATCTGAGACCCCCACCCTGGTGAGTGGAATCTGTGATTTCCGAATTATGGCTGAACAGTCAAAGTCGGGGGCTTAATAGTGCCAACTTTAAGAATTAGATCTTGACCTGATCCTGTCTGATGCTCATCTTTGGAAAATAAGGCCACTTATTAGTGTACTTCAGAACAGATTTTGACACTGAAATCTGCATATGTTGGTTTATAACTCCAAGCTCATGAGGGAACTGCACCATTCTTCAGTGGCTGAAGCAGAGCACACAGGTAGCTTTAATAATACCTGCCATAATGACATTAATAAGAACTATGAGCATAAGCCCAGAGAGACATGAAAACCACTGTGCTGAACCAGTAAATCAGAACAAAGCAGTAAACAAGAGAAACCTCAACAGTAATGACTGGCTGTTTGCAGCCCATCAGTGAAATGATCTGCTTCAGTGGATCGCTAAATTACCAAAAATGAGGTGGGGGTTAAAGCTGAATATCTCAACACCATTTTAAACACCAGAGTTTTCATTTTGCCAGAAAGAACCCCCAACACCTGCAGACCAACATCAAAGCAAAGTAGTTGCCACTACACTGTCATTAACAGAGTTTTAGTTACGTATACCATATCAAAACTTGACTGACCAATTTTTATTGGAGAAATTATTTTCTCCACCTTTGTAACTACCTAGGTCCTTCACTTTAATAAATTGTAGTTTTTCTTCAGAATATCCCAAAAGGTATGTGGGTAGTGGTGCTGAAGTGTAAACAGCTGTGAATTTTCTCCGAGTTGCTCATCTCTTCAAATTGTGTTCATAGGTCTGAGAGAAAAGAAAAACCACCCTGAAAAACCTATCCTTCCCTCTGTGAGGGTTTAGATACTTGCAAGTCAGAAGTAACACAAAATCCCTCTGAATGCTAGTTTAATGCTGATGCTATTGGCCCTAGAACCTGGAAAATAAAAAGGAATTTTAAAAAAAACAACAACCACCAAGAGACTGAAACAAAACCAGGAACTCCCTGTGTGTGCTTCCAAAATATAACAAGCTTACATTAATTTTTGTGTTATCTCTTACTCTAACCTCTGTAACTTTGTTTTAGGAAGCCGTACACCATTTCCAAAGGATACTTAACCACTGGCTCTCCAAAAACTATTCTGAGGGACTCCACACTGTTAAATAAGTTACAGAACACTATGAAAACAGCTAGTTTTATAAACATATTAATTTGCATGATAAGGGATCATACAGTATTCTTTCACCTGAAGATAATTCACAAAGTCCTACACCATGAATTTATATCACTCATGCACACAGCACACTCATTTCCCCTTCAAGAGTTTGCCATCTTACTAATTAACCAAGCTGTGTGCAAAATCTTTAAACAGCCTCCTGTGGATTAAGCAAAACTTCAGACTTACTAGATAAAGGCCATTTTTATTTCAACGGTATCAAAATTATTTTATCCGGCATTGACAAGGTGAATGTTCAAGCACTGTGCCCCCTCATCATTTCTGTTTCTGGTTTAGGTCAGGATCAGATGCTGAAATACTACGATACCAAGAGAGAAGTTCTTGTATTATACTTGGAGTAGCTAAAGAGATTGAGCGTTTAAAATCTCTTACTGGATTTCCCCAAATGAGGAATATCTGCTTTATTTAAAAATATTATATGAGAAACCACACTAGCAATAAAACGCTACGATTTCCATTCTTTTTATCTCTTGCTAATACATACAAATTTAGAAAGCATTGTATAAAGCCTATAGCTGAATACCAGAAGCCACGACGGAAGGCTCAGTTCTGGTGAAGCAAAGGCAACAAGAGATTGAAGTTTTTAGTCTGGTAGAAGGAAAGCTCTAGGAAGATCAGGAAAGACCATATAGACATCTTTAGTCCCTGCATTTCACTAGCTCCTTCGTGATCCCTTTTTATTCTCATACCTATGCAGAGGAGATGGTATCCTATGCCCTGAAGCAACTTTTGTAATGAATAAGGAGTTGCTAGTTTACATTTAAAACTATATTCTTGTGCAAGAAAATAAGTCATTCAGCTCTATACTGCTCTCACGAGATCAACAGAAAAATCCCAGTGTCAATGGTGAGATACATCTATGACAGCATTTCTATGAAAAATATCATCCCCCTCTGCTCTTCCAGTTTGGCAATCCTGGTCCAGAGGGGGTCCATGGAGGAGTGTGAGTTTTCTTTTTGGGATGTATTCATGTGAAGCATGGCCTCTAAGCGACCGAACTAGTATTCTTCGTTAACTATAACTGATTAACATCATCTTGGGAAGTCTGGTACCTGCCCCAGCTGGACTGTCTTTTTACCCCTCCCAATCTATTAAATGTTTAGAACAATAGTTGTACTGTTGAAACTGTTCGACAGTATTGTTGTACTGCAGTATTTTCTCAGGTTTCCATCTCTATTTGTAATCGCTGTAGCCTAATTCCTAGTACTAGTTTTCCCCAAGGGCCTTTTTATGCCTTCTTTTCCTTAGTCAGACAACTCACTGACTAAATGCTGCTTTGCAGGTCTCAGAAAAACTTGAAAGATCTTACCTGCTCCTACCTCCTTAAATAGCTGCTGATTACATTGGTCTCTAAATCTGACTTCAGGGAGAAATGAAGCTGTCTCAAAGAAGTTAAATCTAGAGAGCCTTTTGGAGTTAAGAGAAACTGAATTTTGAATCGGAGCATAATGTTAACAGAAAACTCCTTTCTAGTCTTACTCTTTAAACGGAGTCATTGGCACCACCAGAACAATACAAAATATTTCCCTTATGTTGGAAACCTCTTCCACATGTCATTTTGGTTGTTAATATCTACATTTATGCACAAATTTCTGCTAAAAATTTATTTCAAGGTAGTTAAAGCCAGCCAGAAGGAGAGGAAGGAAAGAACATGCCACGAACGAGCTGCAGAAGACACCCCTTTGCCTAAACAGGGTTACTGCCTCCTCTGCTGCCGGTCAGCTTGACTTTGCATCATATTTTCTATCTTGGAGGAATTTTGACAGGTTTATGTGTGACACTAGGTTACCCTGTAAAGTGGAAAGCCTGTAATTAGATGCTGTGCAATCAGCTACCTCCCACTGGCAACCAGTCTGCCTTAAATCTGCCATCATGCTTAATCAAGAAAATGCCTCCAGGGAGGCCAGTGCCTCCACAAGCCGCTAACCTGTCATATGTGGGACTTACCTTAACACGTGCTGCCACCTGTGTAAGAGACCTGCCCCAAAATTCAGGGGACAGCCAAGGAAGAGGGTAAGCATATGTCCTGTAGCACTGTCACAGCACAGAACTCAGGAAAAAGTTTTTCTCCAGCAGCAAAGACTGAGCAGGACCCCAACCTGCCACGGGTAAAGCCACCAGCAGGATCCCTCCTGCGCTGCATGGGGGTACAGCTGCATATCTTATATGTAAATATCTTACGGGATGTTTTAAATGGCTTCAGAAAGAGTTTAGTCTATGTGTTATTACTTGAATGAAACATTATTAACCTGTATGTGCTACTCTGTCTGCCATCAGACAGGTGCTGGTTTTGATTTGAAGTAAAATTAGTACTTGAAATAGATGAAACTATACAATGTCAAAGACAGGCATAACAATAAAATACAATAAAGCTTAAGGAACATGTGGCAGGACAGACTGTTGAAGAAATTAGTTGAAAGTTTCTCCATATAAAGCCATTACAATATTTATGATTTTTTTGTTTCTTAAATATCACCTACAAAAAAAAAATATGCATTACTTAATGGAAAGGTACTGCTAAATACCCAAACGCATGCAGAAGCCACATGAGTAACACAAAACTTCAAAGGTGGCTGCCTAATTAAAACATTGGAATGATTTTAATAATGTATCTCTTGGAACTGGTTTTAATGTGGTCAGATATACATAGATGCTTACTTTTCAGATAGCAACGTGCAAAAAGAGAGAACAAGTCTGCTCCATGAGCATACTGTGCATGTCACTGTAAGACAGCAGCCAGAAAAGAGAAAGCTTACTCAGAAAGACAAGAAGGAACTGCAGTTGTAGATCCCAGTTGAAGGTGGGGCACCATAGCTGTCCTGAGTTTCTTGGACAAGTATAAATTCTTTTGGCAAAGGGGAAGAGAGCCTAAATCCAAACCACCCTCATTACAGTAAAACCTGAAGTTTAGGTCTAGTTGTTGGTGGCCTGCAGAGGCAGATGCTGGCATGCACACACGCACACTGCGATACACATGTGGCACATCAAGATTGGCTCCCCACCATGGGGAATGTCTACTTTCCTTTTGTGTGACACAGGGGAGGCATTAACAAGTCCCCATAGGGAGCCAGACACAGCATAGAGATTATTTTTTTTCCCACTGTTTAATGCTGCTTTCTTCTTGAGTTGCTCTATATCAGTAGAGCAATTGAAACCTCCAGAAGTTAAGCATTTCTCTGCATCTTCAGGGCTGTTTCAGAGGAAGCATTTCTTCTGTAGCTAGAAGATGCAGTCTTGATCATATTAGATGCCTTCTTAATGATAACAAATACCAACCAGTTGGTACTGCTTTGCAACCGTGGTTTGGGTTTGAACATGTAGCTACACCTCATTTTATGGTATTCAGCTCTTCACACAATACAGCTCAGTTTTTTAACTGCAGTAACTCATGCAATATTACCTTGTAACTTTACAAAATCTGCTTTATAGAACACTAAAATCCTTGGAGATGCAGATTGACCATAAAAGTCTTACTAAAATGTTTTTGGGGGTTTTTTTTGTGTAGAGAAAAGGCAGCATTTAGCACCCAAACTCTTTGGACAAAAAACTGGCTGTGCAAGGCTTTGGGTAGATCAATATCCAATACATAAATTGAGGAATTAAAATAGCGACATAATTTGAAGACTACCATAGGCAGCCATTGAGACTGGTAGACACCCATGTCCAAGTTTATAATTTTCACTTTGCTCAGATATCTTTTGACCAAAAAAAATACAGATGAGGAAAAAGTCACTAGTTTTGGTCTAATCTTTCATTAGAACTTCATCTATGAAACCCTCTTTGTCGTGTTTATAACAGGGGTCAATTTGGACAACTTCCATTCTCTCCCAGCAATAAACCAAGTGGAGGATTGGATTACCAAGAGCAGCCAAATAGCTTTGCCAAAGTGTGAGAACCAACACAAATGGCTGCTAATTAGCAACCCTGTGTGGCATTTGGCAGTTGGAACCGCTGACCTCTATTTAGCAAGAGCTCAAGCCAAAAGAAAGTAAATTCAGAGACCGTGTACATTTGAGCATGGGCAAGCCTGGGACAGGGAAATTCAAGTGCAGAGGAAAATGACAAAAATAATTGTGTGCTTTGTCTGTCATAGGAAACTCTAACCCAATGTCTAGAATGGCTTGTCACTTGATTAAGAGCTTAGGGAACTAGACAGAGCTGGCTGAAGTTTGTTGTCATCCAACACAAAATTCCTGGTCTGAATTGAGCATCGAATCAGAAAGCTTTTCTGTGTTAAGCCAAACACCCACACAACTCAGATTTTTGAGGTTAGTGATTTTCAATGTGGAGTTTGAAAAAAACCCCAGACTTTAAAGAAAGAATAAATGTGAAAAACAAGTGTTCCAATGCAAAGGGACTTGATGAAATTTTTTTGTCCAGCTGCATAGGAAAAAGAAGCAATCTTAGCAGTGTGCCCATACATCTCCATAAAAGCATTTCTATTCTTTGGCTCAACCGCCACTGATGCATTTCACTGAAGCATAAAGACTGGGTAAACCACACGGAGGCATGTCAAAACTAATCAGCAGTAACCAAGGGGAAGGTTACACCGCTGAGATGAGATATTGTCGCAGGTCATCTGTGGAAGTTTACGCCGTCCTCCCCTAACAAGGGAGTGGGCTCCACACTTGGCTCCCTCACCTCTGTCCCGTACTTCAACCCGAGAGGTTATCTTTTGCTCTTTGGCCTTTGGCTCAGTTGTTGTTGGAAGGTGCATACAGCGTGTAGCTTTTACTCAGCCACCTCCTGATGAAGTTACTGCTCCCATGTCATTTGAGTGGAAAAAAGCCACAACCAAACCAACACCAAAAAACCCCGACTTTGCTTAGGCTGTTTTTGTGCTGAACCCCTCAAATTTCAACTTAGGGACATCACAGTAATTTTTAGATTCCTCTTGTTTATGGATCCAGTGCTTGACCTAGGGAAACTCACTTTGATGGGCTTTTTATTCATACCCGATATAAGACGAAAAGCAATATTTAGGCTTTGAGGCGACTGCTCTGCCAAAGGAATTGAAAAGGCAGATGGTACTGGATTTCCTTAATGACATACCTTTTGCTACAGTGGCAGTGCTGAAAATTCTCCCAAAGAGAGGACTCCCCTGCCCTCCAGTGGCGTCAGGGTTTACTGACATAATTATTTTGCACTTCGTTTCCAAACCAGCAAGTTCAAATGCAGCCCAAGGTGTTACCGAATGTTTTCTTATTACCGCTCGTATTTTTGTTTCCAGATGTCGAGGTCAGAACACTAACTTCAGCCCAGTGGGACCACAGGCTGCAAAGCTCTGCATACAGCCCTGGCCTCCTCCAAACGCCACGGAAGCACTAGTGGCTCAGCCAGAAACCACCTTGGATAACATTTTTGATCAAAATGTAGCATCCTTTGCAAATCCTGCTGCTGTTTTGTTTCTTGCTGCCAGTAAGTGAAGGCTACATTTCCGTCTTTGGGCTGGGAGTGATGGGCACACCATTAGCAAGGATTTTTTGAGATGCACACGCCTCCTTGGCCACATTCCATAAACCATAATGTAACAATCTAGATGGAAATCCTTGAAAGAATTTCCCTCTTTAGCAGAGGGTGGCAGATGGTTTCTGGTAAGGGGGTGGCATTTCTTTATACCCTCTGAATTAACCTCTCAGTGGTCTGCCTTCTCCTCTACGTAACCCAGAATTGTTGGGATACACGACTGGCTTTCAAGCCAATTCAGTCACAGCCGAATTTGGTATTTTGCCTCTGGCCTGACCAGAAGTTCACAGCCCCAAGGGGGTTTGGAGGAGGGATATGACTTCTGAAGGGAGCAGTACTTTCTTGCACAATTAATGCGAGCTCTTTGTATTAAAGCGGCAGTAGTGGATCAAGAGCCCCTTGGTTAGGAAGCAGAACCCTGATCCTATTAGGACTGTAGGCATACGTAAAAGCAGTCCATGGGAATACTACCAACAGCTGCACTTGATTCTGCACACAACAGAGGAGACGGGACCTAATCTTTGGTCCACTGGGTGTGGCTGTCATAAAGTACATGGAGGGAGAAATCTTTAACTCCCGCAATTATATCTTATTTACCCTTCACTGGTGAGAAAACCCTCTCTTCTCCTTTCCCTCCTGCCAGCACACACGCAGCTCAGATGAGTTGCAGCGCCTCAGGTACAGTCTTCTCCAGGTGCTTTGGTGAATGCCCCCTCTGCAGTGGAGGCTGCGGCATTTCCATGCAGCCCCAAAGGTGGATTTCTCTATTGTTCTTGTCTTCTGGTTGCATAAAGTATTCACTGTCCTGCTCTTATGACAGCCTTCCCAAGAGAAGGGCAAATAAACCAGTCCAAACACTACTAAATTCTAGCAGAAGCCCTCTCAAGAATGTACTGTTGGTTCTTTTTTAGAGGTATAACGCAACGTGAAAAATGACGCCGAGTGAATAAGCGCTGTATTTCATTTGAAACCTGTGATCCCTTTCTTTTAATGAGAACAATGAACTCTCCCTTCCTGGCAAGATTTACTGATTTCTGTGAAATGCCTGCCAGACAGACTTTATAATGACTTAACATTGCTTTCTCAAGTAAGTACTATAGCAGCCTACAACAGTGATCCAAACCGTGATACAGTTTTACTAATACAGTGTGTGCAAGGAAACCCAGTGCCTTCAAGTCAGACGGCAGCTGAGAGAGTTGGCATAAAAGTAAGCTAATTCGGGGCCAATGTATTAAAATATCAAGGCATCACCTCGAAACCTGTGACTCATGTCCCTGTCCCTAGTGACCAGACCCCACTAGATGGCATCCATGCCTTACCTCTGTCTGCAGGCTCTTCTGCACTGGGAGTTGGTTTGAACTTGGCTGGTTTAAAAATTCAGAGGTCCAGGAAGCATTTCAGGGACTTTATAGAAGTTCTTCCCTTTTCTTTTTCCTTTCCTTTTCCTTCCCTCTCACAGTTTAGCTTTAAAATACGTGGTAACAGATTTTTTTTTTTTTAAATAAGCAGGTATTTTTGTAGTTTAATGCTTAAGTAGAACTTAAAGTTTTCTACTACAATACACATTGTTTTACAGAATAAGTAAAGAACTGGACATTTTGAATTCAGACAGGATTAGTAATGCATGAATTTTGTAATTTACGGTCTTTTATAACACCAAGAAGAGTGTTTAGCTTTTACAGAAGAGTGAATTCAGTCAAACATCAATAGTTATGTCATGAAAAGGTAATTTTGATTGTTTCATCACCAGTCAAACATTTTTTCACTACCTGCTTAATAAATAAATCAATCGTTATTTATCCTCCTCTGCCATTATTCCAAAAAGTTTTTTTCATGGTACGTTAAATAAAGACCTAAACCAAAAGGCTATTCTTTTTTCTGAAAAAGTCCTAAACTTTAATTTTGCAGCAACAGAGAAGTCATTTGTATTTATAAAGCTTCATAAAAAAATGCAATCCTTCTGTATTAAAGTTATACATGTTTTTAGTCTGTCCTCTGGTTCTCAAGGTACAGCTGAACAATAGCTTTTTTTGCTTTGCAAGGATGTGATTGTGAAACAGTTGGCTTTGACTCCAATGCGGACACCACGAAACAGGAGTTCTTGCAAATTAATGAGGACCATTCTTGTCTAGCTGTTTGTTCACAGAAAAGCAGATTGAAAAAGCTACATTGCAACAAGCTGCTCACAAACTGAAAGAGAGATTCAGGTATTTTTGATATTCAAATGTCATGCAAATCTTCAAACTGCAGGCAGGTCACTCATTTTATCTAACGCCTCATGTTCACCAGCTCCCCAGACACAAATATATCCCACTGCACAAGTCCAGTATTTTAAGCTCTCATAAATTCCCCTTTAGACACATTTGTTCTGTCATTTTCTTCCCAACATCTCCCTGAACCAGAGTACCCCTCCTAAAGTCAGCCACACAAAGCCACCTCCTTTCATCCCTGCACACAGAGTTTTGCAACCCAACTCCTCTGACACCTAGGCAGTTCTCCCTCACCTTGATCTCCCCTAACTTTCCACCCTCAGCTTTCTTACCAAAGGTGATGAGTAACAACTGAGAACAGCCTGATCAGCTGTAAGGGAAAAGCTAAGACAGACCGAACAGCCATTCCATATTTATTTTGGAGATGCTAAACATGATGGTTCTTATAAGTTGGTTCTTGTTCAAGATCAAAAAGATGGAATGTCTGTCAGAGTCAGTTCATTGACGTTGGTTCAAAGGTGTCTCTGCATTTGCAACCCTAGAGCTTCAGGGCTGAAAATGAAAGCAAAATGATTCTGAGACTGTCAATTCTGTTAAGGTCAAAACCAAGGCTAACATAGACATAATATGGTGGACCAAGACTATATTCAGTGATAGGAAAAAACTGATGCTCTGCAGCTTTCATCATTTAGTTGCACTTCTAGATCGTTATGAGCACAGGGCTAGGAAAGATATCCAGACTGCTCAAAGACCCCAGTTTTCCTACTGAACCATCCTTCAGGAAACAGTAGTGTCTTAAGCAAAAAGTTAAATGTTGGGTTGGATTTAAAAGTCCATTACATATAACGCCAGAGGGAAGCATCATTTAGGAAGAACAGATGGAAAACCTCATTCCTTTTCTCCCAGAGCAGAAGTAACCTAGAGAGCAAGCAGATGTTGGAAGCAAGGCAGTGTGTGTGTGTGTCCCAAGCCAAGGACAAAAAAGTGGATGTCAGATCACACCAACTGCAAACAGACCTTCAGATCATGTGGTATCAGCCCGATAAAGCCCCAGGAGGGCTACAGTATGAACATCCTCTCGCTGCACAGATCTTCTCCTCAGGGTCTGGGCTACTGGCCAACGTTATCGTAGCTTAAAAAACAGCAAAGAGCCAGGGCCACAGCAGACATGAGCCACCTCAGTGCAGGTGCTCTGAGCCAGTGTTGCTCTCCAGGAGCTGCTTTTTCCTAGGAGCAGCAAGGATCGGTCGTACTGACTCAACCCCTGATTCAAAGCCCCCTCCCAGATCTCCTGCCTGCTCCATCCCCAAGCCAGAACAAATGCCCAAGCCACTTATCGACAGCTTCACTTCTGACAGAAATACATAACACAGGCTAAAGTTGAGTCAAGAGAACTGCATGGGAAAGCAAACAGTTCCCACTGAAGCAAAGAAGAGACAGCTGAAAGTGAAGATAGTGAAGCAGTGAATGGTAGAAAAGGTGTTAACAAAAGTGACACGAACTAGCAAAACCACTTTAGAGGTAGAAATTCAGTGTTACTTGTTTACATGTTTAGGTTTACTGTGTTTTGCTGACAGAGCTGGAAAACAAATGAGGACTAATCGCAGCAACAAAATGCAGAAGACAGTGTTCTGATTTGTGTTGGTGAAAAAGGGCTCAGGCAATTGTAGGTTATACCGTCACTCCTTTCCATGGCACTGACAAACCCCCTTTGAACGCCTGACCCCAGAGGTTTCCACCACAAATCCTAACTTGATGGTGTGGCGGTGGGCCCGGTTTGTATACCTGGGTATAAGTCAAGGCTGCAATGAGATACAGAGCCAAGCAAGTTCAGTCCTGCTTCAGGAAAAGCTTTGTGCATATCCAGTCACAGCCTGGATCCAGCACTACAGGCTAAACTGTGCTTAAACCAGTGCTGCTGCAGCTCCATCCTGCTGGAACAAACGTTCAAACACTAATAAGTTCCATTTGAATGAAAATGAGCAGTTAGAGTAAACTCACTTCCTACTTCCAAAAGCAAAATTTCCTCTAATTTCATTTAAAACAGCAAATCCTTTACCCCCCAGCTGAGTACAAACAAACATCTGGAACTGCTGTGTTTTAGGGTTTGTTTATGTATTTAGTGGATGGCCAGAGGGTTAGAAGATGCCAAATAATGCTACTCTTAGGAGTTTACATTAAGAGATTTCCGTGGGATTTGGGATTCATTTGCCAAGTTTCAGATACAAGCAAGGCTTTTGTGGTTGAGTTGCAACTCCTGGAAAGAACAGTCAATAAATGGAAATGCCAGACATGCATCCCCGATTCATCTTCATCACCAAGTATTATTGTACTAGGTGAAGCTGTAACATTTAACCTGCATGAATTACATTAAATAATAACTGGTAAACAGCTTAAGCCACTCTGTTGGTGCCAGAGCTGTCTTTGGGGGAGGGAAGATGTGGAAATGACCTCAACATGGTTTCCTCTTTGGTGACTCTAATTTAACAGATAAAAATTCAGATGGAAGTTTAGTTATAGGGACAACTGTTGCACTATCACTGCCAAAAATCAATTTATTTGGTCAGTTCTTTAAAATTCTGAATCTCTGGAAAGATGGACTTCCAAACCAGTTTTTGAGTGACAAAGCAGGCAGGATTCATAGAAATATTGCAAGTCTACAAGTGCCAAAGGAGTTAAACCTATCAAGGTAACAAACATTTGGCTGCAATGCTGCCCACACATTGGGAACATAAGTGCTTTTTGGAATAGAAGGTTGAAGAGGGAATGACCTCTTGGTATAAAGACCACAGGATCTTAATCTTGGGGGAAAATAAATCAGTATTAGGGAAGACATGACAGGTAGACCTGATTTCTGAAGACAGAAGGATATCTACATAAGTTTTTTTTTTTGTAGAGATAGATCACAGAAAATAAATTAATGTAGATTGATTAGCTGTGTTTGTGTGCCTACTTACACATCTGCATATGTACACAGACATGCGGACCACAAAAATCCAGCTGTCACCTACCAATGATAATTCTGCAGAAAGAAGAATCAAAGTGTTGTGTTTAAAAAAAAATAATTGGTACGCACATGAATTATCTTTCTGTAGTGAGCAGAATATACTCTGGTATTACTTGCCTTAACGATACCTCAGATGTCACCTCCTTACAGCTAGCCATGACTGGGATTTGGAAGGCATGGGATTATCAAGGCCTTCCCAGGCTGATCGTTTCTGTGCCATAGGCCTAGGAATCACTTGTTGATTTAAATTGCTTGTTTACAACATTAGCCACTGCTTCCCATTCCTTCCCTTCCACAGACCTCCTTCTCCGGAGCCAGAAGGAGGAAGAATATGAACAGAAAACTATCCATGGTGAATCCAGTTCAGTTACTTACATATTTTTCTTCATTTTGGGAGCTGTTCTAAAACCTCAGAAAATTTCAGTTACTGGATATATGCTTTCAGTTTTGCCTGTATGTTTGCACAGCTTCAAGAATTTTCATCTGACTACCAGACTTCCCACTGTGGCAAACCCACACAAGCACAGACGTCTGATTCTTGCTGAGAGTTTAATTTCTTCATACATAATCCATTCATGTGGGCAGGTTTCATTTTATACACATTTTGCTTCTGTTCTTGAACATCTCATCTTTTAATCCTCAAGGAAAAAATGCATCTCACTTCTACATAGAAAAGTTTCTGAAGATCAACATGCCTATGGTTTCTCCCTCCCTATTATTATAGCGGTGATTTTTCTTTTCCTATGTACCCATTAATCTCTAAGATCTGTAGCACACTATGCATCACAAAATGTCATTAATTTTAAGAGTTGCAAGGGGTTTGGTGGGTTTTTTTTCTTCTTTATTTTGTTCAAAGTTAGCTTAGATGTACATAAATTGTGATATAGAGGTATGGAAAGAACTTCATCAACAGAAAGAATAGCATTTAAAGTTTCCTGTGTGCGTTTAGATGGTTGGTTTTGGATTCTTGGCTGATTTAATTTTCCAGATTTGGCATAAACCAAGAATTCCCCCCACTTCAATCCAACATACTGAACTATAAGGAAAAGAGGAGTGTGTAGTTTCCTTTCGGTTGCCTCCTGTTATTATCAGGCTATTCAGGAACAGATAAGCTTCCCAGACCAGTAGTGAGTATGAATTATCTCCTTTTAAATAAATACTACAGTTATGAGAAAGTAACAAGCCTGTGATATAGCTACCCAACATCATCTTGTCATGGGTTCACAATTCACTGAACTCTTATCTGAAAAGCATTAATTCTTATGGAATCCTTCCTGGTTAAGCCTCAGATATAGACTGCTACCTGCATTTTCAACCCCAGTTCGCAAACTGGCTCGCTTCTGAAGAACTGTTAAAAAAATAACCTTAATGTTATGCTCATTAGTCTTCAACCTGGCTGCTGCAAGTATACAGAGAAGAATGAAAAATGTTTATGTGAGTCTCTTGTGTGGTATGGTAGGTGGCATTAGAAGGGGAATTAGTATTAAAACAAAATCATTGTTTCTTCAATAGATTCTTTGCAACATATAGGAAGTTTCTAAGCTTGTGTTATTAATGTGCCGTTACCTTTTATGCATAACAATACTAGAAAAGCTTTGCAGTAGCTTTCAAGGTAAAACAAGAAAATTGAAACTGGAGCACTGGCTGGTTTAGTGCATTTTTGAAAGTTAAGCCTGTAAAGGAGGTGGTAGGGGGAAAAAACACTTGTTCACTACCGATCCTCAAGTCAGTCAAGTGGAAAATTGTAATCTGAAGAAAAATAGCGTTTAAAGAAAGCACAGACGTGCAGTATTATTCTTACAATTACTAAAAGATTTTGCATCTCACAGCAGTTCAATACCATTGAACAGAAAGTATAGGCTTGGTATAAATACATAAATAAAAAATGATTTTTTTTATTCCAAGATTTGTTCCAGAAAAAAATCTGAAGACTATGGTTGCTGGTTTTTGTGTTTTTACACCCCACCCCTCTTTATTTTAGACTTTTGTTACTTGTACTGTTGAGTTGATTTCAGCAATAAACCCCCCTAATTTTCACTGAAGGTAGAATTCCAGCACTATTCACGAGCAGGAGAGAGGAGAACGCACAGAGGACAGCATTTCTAAGAACAGCAGTTCTGTAACACCCCCCCACACACACACAATGTTAGGGTAGATTAAGAAGTCTAAAACACCAGTGTTCAGACTTAAAGCCCTGAAAAAAAGTTCAGTTTAAAAAGTTTATTTACCACAGAATTGTTTCCTTCCCCTTCAGTGGAATAAATCAGTTGCTCAGTGCTTTCAAGGACAGCCCTGCATTTCCAACAGCCTAGGCATACGTACACCCACGGTCTTCACTCTAGACCCTCTCTTGTGACTAATCATGAAGCTGTCTGAGGACACCAGTCTTATCAGTTTTGTTCTTATAACAATAGCAGAGTCCAGAGAACAGCTTAAAGTAATGAATTCACAAGGTATTAACACGAGGAGATGAGAGATCCTACTTTCCGTAGACTAAGCCACCACCTCGTGAGTAAGGTTTTTCTATACGATGTGTTTGTTTCAAGAATGACAAATACTACAGTACCTTGCATAGCTGTGATCTAGCATTACACCATCTGTGGTAGCCCTCAGACTGTCGATTCCTATATATTGTGCAGCTTCCATATAAATATTTCCACCTCACTTTTAAGTCTCTGCGTCAAAAAAATTACCAATGTAACTCAGGATCATTGTTTCCTTGAGTTTGCCCTCCTATAATAAGCAGCCCACTTACTTCATCTTTATCTCATTCCACTGTTTGTGTAACAGTCATGTCTTTCCTTAGTTATCGCCCTGCTAAACCATAATAATCTGCCTTGATAAGTCTTTCCAGCCTTCCTGATGATTCCCATGGCTTTTCTCCAAATTCCATTCAGGTTATTCACAGTTTCACGTAAAAACAGTTTTTCTGGAAGTTAATTTTCAATGTTATTTAAAGTAGTTTAGGGAAAGTTCTCGATTTTTTCTTGGATAAGCCATATTAGTCATTTATATTCCATATTTTGGGGAAAAAGTCTATGAAAATTATTCACCTTAAGGTATTTTAGACTGAACATTGGTGGGACACACTGAAAGCGTACTGCATTAGGAGGATATAGTTAGCTGTTGATGCAGTATTAGCCTCTTGTCCACTCTGAGGCTATTCCAAAGCCAGCTAAATACAATGGAAACAAATCTGCTAACTATTAAAACTTTTTGGCTGACTTCATTGAGTTGAACTAGTCTAGGCTACAGTTGTGTTTGAAAAACTATGACAAAATTAGGTCTCCTTGGTAATATATTAATAAAGCTACATGCCTGGTCATTGTGATATTTAGTGTTTGAGTAGTGACTTGACTACATAAGAATTCCTGAAAAAGGTTTGGAGAATGGATGGAGAAAAGCTATTTCACAAAAAGACAGGAAAAATATCTTGAAAAATGAGAAAGCAGTAGTATTGTGGAATCTTCCCCACCCAGAAAAATTTGGAAATGCTGTGCACATCTACTGCAAAACTCTTGCAGATGTGGGGATAGAGTTAGCACCCTTTCACCCTGCAGGCAGCAGGACAGGGGCACATTAGTCCCTTTGAACAGCTGCAGACAACAGCCTCATGGACTGCTGGCTGCTAAATCCAGCAAAGGTCATTTGCTGGAGGTCTTAGGCCTGCGAAGGTTAAGGAAAAAGCCTTCCAGTACACTCTGAGGTCAAAAATAGAAGAGGAATTGTCTGGACAGACTCAAATATCTACTGGAAAAATGGAGCTACACACACACAGTGTCTGGTGTTGACAAGTTCCCAGCTGCAGCTGGAGTCACAAGGAAGACTACTTTGCATACACACAGAGTATGTCTAGCAGCATATTGCAGAGATGCTTCAGTTGCAGTGAGAAGTGTTAATTGCTCTGAGATTATGTTCAGCTGCTGCTTTCATTGCAAATCCAACAGTATAGTGCCTGCAACTACAACACCTGCAACCAAAATTAAATACCTGTGTTAAAGTATCCTGCTTAACTGATAACTGTAATTTTGTTAAGGTAAACAACAGAGGTGGTGCACTTCTTTTTTGGATACCCCATGCTCTTATAAATAATTTTGTTTTCCTTGTTTTGCTTACGTGTTGAAAACTCATCATCAAGAGAGCTGGGAAAGGGTGTTGGTATCTATGTAGGTGCTGAAAGTTGATAGAGGCAACAGTCTTGGTAAAGATATTTATTTGTGCTAGTAAATTGTGCCATTTCTTGCTAGGCTAAGTCATACCACATTTTTATTTTGCTTATTTCCACGCAGCAGCCAATGCCAGAAAAATTGAAAGCAAGCAGAAATCGTGGTTCTTCATTACAGAACAGACAAAGGAAAAAGTTGTTAGATTAAATTCATCATAGTATTAACAATCCATACGTAACTGCAAAACAAACAGCCAGTTCTGGGTCCAGTTTGCCATCAGTAACTTCAGACAGACCATCTCCAATTTGTTTGCATTTGTTGTGCTGAACCCGACTACCCCCCACCGCTTACATTCCCTAGGTATCAGTGGAAAAGCAATAAAAATGTTTCTTATGCCTATTTACAACCATTGCACAAATTTGTAAGAAGATTGACTTCTGACATCCAGAAAAAGCACAGTTTTCACTAGGTGTATACGCAGGCAAAAACAGCCCAATTTGAAATGTGCTATTTAGAAGAAGGGACAGCAGGATCCATATGGCATATTCCTAGACTGAACAGTACGGTCAGTACTCTGCAGAAGAAAAAGGGTTTACTCCGTGCCAGTGCATGGCTGGATTCCCTATTAAGGAGAGCTTTAAGCACCCGTTCGTCCACAAGAGTTTCTGGGCGGGAATGGATTTCATCCCAAGTGAATGCATTAAAAAAGTAGGACACAAGTGTCTCCGTGAGATGTCTATGAAATTTGCTTTGGTAAACAAGAGGCAAGGGCCAGAAGAATCTAGCCGGAGAGGCGAAGCACCACAAAAGTGTGTGGTTACAACAAAAATGTACTATCTTAAACAAATCCCAGAAAGAGGACCTTTCTGATCCTGGAAAGCATTAATTCCCAGTCACTATTTTTAAACAGATAAAAACATATGTATTTGAGAGATTGCCAACTGCTTGTTCGGCATTTGTTTCACGCTGCTGTTGGCAGCAGCAAGCAACACAGCAATAACGAGGCAGAGTAACTTCAGAGACTATTTCCCACATCACCATCTAAGAGCTTAACTGAGTAACACAGGATGGAGAGGGCTCTGTGCACATTTCCACCTGGATCTTAACTGAGCAACATCTTGTTTTCCCTCTGAGCACAGTATTTAGAGCCATCACACAGGCTGGGCTCAGGGCACCATAAGGAACCTTTGGATGAAAGTCTCTGTACTGCAGTGCTCATAGCCCTGATCGCAGTGGGGCTGTGCTAGTCCAGCCTTTTCTTTTTTCCTCCAAAAAATACCAGCACATTCAACAAGTAGGGAGAGCCCCCAGTCAGCAGCAACATACTACTAGGAGCATATATATATACACTGTGTGTGTTTTCCCCCAGGACCGCAGCTGCCCCAGAGCAGCCCTCCCCACACTCTGCTCGCATGCACAGTTTTGTGTGAACATCAGCCAGTGCTCTTATTTCACTTTTCGACCAAAATCTTACAGATGAGATGAATCCTGAAACAGTTTCTTGAAACATTTTTCAGGCCATCCTGTGACTGTTTTCTTCAGGGTTTTCTTCTGTTGCCTTATAATGAGATTCCTATATTTTTTTGCACACTTTTGATCAACTACTCCGAAGAATTGCTATTTCCAGGACAGTGCAGGTTCACCACTGAAACATCCCTTCCCACCTCATTGGCCTAGGTGTGTTGATAATTTGTACATTTAATGCCTATCAACCATTCCCAGGTATTCCCCTCCCCCCCAGTTCTTCAATGCTTATGACGCATTTATCGAGGGAGGCCAGCAAACAATACCCCAGGCAGAGTTTTTACTGTAATTCCTTAATTTGCTAACAGTCCACAGTTATCTGGACATACAGGAGGAATTATTTTCTATCCACCAATTAGCAAACCAGGAGTTCAAAAGCTTCTGCAACTGCATTAACACCGAGAATTCCTTAATCCATAAAAATTAATGGAGATTATGTTAAAGAGACTTAAATATTTAAATCCTTTGCCACATTAGTCATTCTCTTTTATGTGCAGGTAACTCCAGCTGAAGTCCTCGGGAGCCCTGCGTGTGTGGCAGAGCAAATTAATCTCTCCAAATGAGAAACGTGAGCTTTTTTACCAGCTCTCCCCCAGCAGCAGAAGGTGGCTGCGTTCTCCGCAGCTTTTGAGGTCTGACTCCCCCCTTCAAAGCTCCTACCTTATGACTTTAACATAAAGGCTTAATTGCCTCCAAAAGTCCTAAATGGAACCATTTATTATTGTTGTGGATGGTTGTCCCAGCTACAGATAACTACAGCGCGCAATTAAATGTAGCTGACTTCACAGCACCGCCCGGCTGCCAGACAGGAGTTCTGAATTTTCAGTTTTCCTTGGATCTGAAATTTGGCTTCACCACCAACTTATACCAGTCCCGGGGCAATACCAGCCCAGAGTATCCACGCTGCAAACAGAGACTTTATACAGCTCTTTTTATGGCTACATAGTTTTCACACACACCTATTAATTGGAGTTACATTAAAAGGGTTTGAACTTTCTTTCTCTCGGCGGCATAACTTTACACAGATTTATCCTCAGAAACAGAGGAGATTTTTAGAATGGAGAGCAATTATCCTGAAGATAAAAAAAGCTGCATTTCAAAGGTTTGCTGCAGGGTATTTATCGAACCCTACCCACCAAGGAAAGAAGTTACAGAAGCGGGATTATTTCACTCCCTCCTTCCTTGCTTTCCTTCCTGGCCCCCAAACGCATCTCCCCAGATATCTGGGTTCTCTTGAGGCCGCGGTGGCTCTGCGTGCGAGCCAGCAAGGGCAGGTTTCCCATCCCGCGGCGGACAAAGCGCCACGTTCGCTCAGGCTGGGTCCTGCCAAACTCACACCTTAACCCGGGCACCCAGGTGCCACCAGCCGGAGCCACAGGCTCCAAAGGCGGCCGCTGCTCCGGAGGCGACGCCCGGCTTTCCGCACCAACATATCGCACGGGTGCCCCCCACTTGGCTCACAGCCCCCCCGAGCCCCTGGCTGCGGACATACAGCTTTTTCCCTACCCACCCCCCCCCCCCTTCCGAGGGGCAGACCCACCAACCGCACAGCTGCAACTGCAGCCACGCTGTTTATAACGTGCAAGCTAAACACCTATTGAATGATTCATATTTCACGATCTATATTAGGCGGGCCGCGCGCGTGTATTACGGGCACGCAGGCATTCCCCACCCCCACCGGGGTCTGGGGGCGCGAGGCTGGGGCCGTGTGCCCGGAAGGTGCGGGGCTGCCCCGGCCCGGGCCCTGCCCCGCGGCGGCCACCAGGGGGCAGCCGGAGCCCGGCCAGGGCACTGCGGGGGGACGGGACAGGGACGGGGCGTGGGGGGGGGACGAGGCCCCAGGCTGTTCCGCGCCGAAATTAGCGGCAGGCCAGGCAGTCGTGAAAGCGAGCCTTCAGAGTTTCAAGTTTTATTTATTTATTTTTTTAAATTTAATTGAAGTCGCTGCCTTCAAAGGAAAAGCGTTGAAGACCAGGGCAGCGCCAGTCCCTGGCGAGGCCGCCCCTGGAACCCTGTGTTGGGGTTTGGGCCCCTCACTGCAGGAGGGACATGGAGGGGCTGGAGCGTGGCCAGAGCCGGGCAGGGGCTGGGGCAGGGGCTGGGGCACGGGGCTGGTGAGGGGCGGCTGAGGGACCTGGGGGGGCTCAGCCTGGAGAGGAGGGGGCTCGGGGGGGGCCTGATCGCTCCCTGCAGCTGCCTGACAGGGGCTGTGGGCAGGGGGGGGGTCGGTCTCTTCCCCCAGATAACAAGTGACGGGACAAAGGGAAACGGCCTCAAGTTGCGCCAGGGGAGGTTTAGGTTGGGTGTCAGGAAAAACTTCTTCACTGAAAGGGTGGTCAAGCACTGGACCAGGCTGCCCAGGGAGGTGGTGGAACCACCATCCCTGGAGGTGTTTAAAGGCGTGCACATGTGGCACTTAGGGACATGGTGTAGGGGTGGGCTTGGCAGCCATGGGTTAATGGTTGGGCCCGATGGCCTTAAAGGCCTTTTCCAACCTAAACAATTCCATGATTCTAACTAGCAAAAAGGTGCTACAAGGGGCACATATATAAAATATAAAAGGTTAAAAGGCTATAACACTAACCCTTTGGCATCTCAGAGAAACTTTGATGCAGCTTTATGAATTCAGGTATCTGCAGCTGCTACTCAGGCAGCATTTAATCACAAACACACAGCACCTTTTCCAGCAGATTGAACCAACACTTTCATAAAAGCCTGGGCTGAAGTCCTAAAGGCTTGTGGCCTCCTGTAAATAAATATCAACAAGTATCATTTGAGGACAGTTAGCAAATGCAAAAATCATCCCTGCGTAGGGAACTTGAGTTGCATTCCCACACGGCAGTTTTACTACCTTGGAGGAATCTGGAGTAGCAGATTGCTTTGTTAGTAGAGTCAATGATATGTTAGTATTACATTTAAAACTATGATAAAACACATTTTAGTCTGACATCATTAAAATGGACATTGCACAGTAAGTGTATAGCACACAAGGCTCACGGGAAAGTTCATGGAAACATTTTCAGAGCATTTTCATCAAGCTAATTTTTCCCCCTAAATTTAATGCTTACAAATTGATGTTCCTTTGGTGAAACAGTCTTGTGTGCAGATTCTGGTATAGTATAATTTTGGAGGTATTTTGTTCCTCTGACAGTGTAATAAGTTCTTACTTATTTTGTATTTTCTTTTCCAACCTTTTGGCAAGTATTATCTTAGAAGCTACCAAGTTATATGAAGAGTAGCTTTGTTTCATATTGTCTGCAAGGCTTCTAGCAAAAATCAAAATTTGTGTTGCATGCAGAGAACATTTAATTCTTGCAAAATGAGAAGTGATAGTGATATATATCTGAGGTGTGAGAAACTGAAGAGAGTCCAGACCTCTTTATCAAAGCAGTAGGGAAAAAAAACCCCAACACAACCCCGAACAAAACCCAGTGCCCCATCTGATGTGTTTGAGTAAACCCAACCTTCAGCCCCCAGAGCCTCAAACTGCCATTTGGTTTCCACTCTTAGAAAAATCACCAAGTCTCCTACTACAAATATCAGACAGCTTTCTGGCCTTTTCAGAATTAGCTTAACCACCAGAAACCAGCAGATATTCAGACAAGGACTTCTCAGATGTTCAAACTATTCCAATCTCACTATGATTAGGGGGTCAACCTGCAATTGTTAGCCTCATGCCGAAAAAAACCAAGGTTAAATTGTGAAGGCTTTAAAAGAAAACAATATGTAAGGAAAAGCAAGAGTAAAAGCATCCTTTTAGCTCTGGTGTTCACAAAGTATGTGAATGGTAACGCAGGGAGCAGAGCTTGGTTTCTGGAAAGCAAGTAGCTTGTTAGTGGTGCCTGCCTGGCAATTATTAGTAAAGCAGTAAGCTACTTAGTCAAGTAAACCAGAAGTTGAGACTGAGCAGCAAGGCATGATTCTCCACCTAATCAAGTGCTTTGTAGTCTGTCAGATGTACAAAACCAGAAGAGTTGGGATTGGGAATTGACAGAAGCTGGAGCTGCATTGATCACAAATTCAAAATTAAGCAGCCAGAGAATGGCCTTAAATAAGGATGGCTCCAGTGGCATGGGAGCCCAGGAAAATCTAATCAAGTAACCTAATGAATTATCTGCCACATAACTGCCTTTCTGTGTGCACAAACACCACAAGTTAGCCAGTCACGCAAACCAAGCGAAGGCACTTGCTTCTCTAGTCCCGTGCTTGTAGAACTGGACTGAAACAAAGGATATGGTAGGACAAGCCGCTTCCTCTGCCTTTTGTAAAGCAAGTCTCTATTGTAGTTCATTAAGATCCGTAATAGCTCTACAAGCTTGTATACACTAGGCATTTCATGAATAACAAGTTTTTGGCAGCTGACCAATCATCTGAATATTTCAAGGCTTGGCAATGTTTCAGCACAGTCTCCATAGCAAAGGAGGTCATTTTCTCTCTATTCCCTGAAGTGGTAGCTTACAGTTCAGTCAAATTCCTTCAACTGACCTTTCCACATCTTTAAAATATTTATCTTTTAAATAACTTGTCATTCTGTTACAGTGGTTATAGCAGAAAAACCCCAAACCTAAAGATAAGGTTCTGGTTATAGTTCATACAATTGCTGAGCCCTCCCCTGGCAGACACTGATTAGAGATGACCAATTAACAGTCCTCCAGCCTATGGAATAGGCCTAATTAGCCAGACTGAGGTGTGCCTAGGAAACTAATGACGTTTCCCCTATTTGCACAGGGGAGGCTAGCTTGGCACCAGCAGCCAAAAGACTCAGGGGCCTGTCAAAAACAAGATGACTACTCAAAGAGCAGAGTGGAAACAAGATATTTAGTGAAAAGGACCTTCAACATGAGAAATTGTCCCAGTATCGTACAGCATCTCGCTTGGCAGGAGTAATCTAACATTGCTTCACTCAGCGTGAAGAGAACCGGTCAGCTGAAATAAAACCGGAGCAACTGTTAGATTGCCATGTAACAGCTTATCCTGGCGGCTGTGGACATTGTGGTTATGTAGTGAAAAATAAGACCTAGCACTGACTGCAGCTACATTTGTAAGAGATCTTGGATATTTCTCAGTGATGTAAGACCAACAGCACAAAGCAGGTAGTCTCATACTTTCATAAGCACCATCTCCTCCTGGAGACTGAAAGCCTTCCAGAGGCTAGTGGTCACAGCAAGATTTCAACACCTGTCTAGATATGTTTCACGCCTGCCTTTGATACCTACAGAAGTGGCTGCGTTGCAGGGCTCGCTTTGGCCCAGCTCAATGGGTGCTCTGCAAACCCTTTGGAAGAAAAATCTCACAGCCTGCAAGGCTCAGAAAAGGTCAGTCTGCACTTGGTTTCAATGATGCCGAAACGACTGGGGATACGATTCAAAGAATTCCCAGATGAGGCGCCTGGGGCTTCCAGAAGGACAACAATAGGGTCAAGAAGAGGAAGTATTGGAGGCAAACATTTTGGCTGGGTGTGAGGACCCCTACCATGTGTGATTTGTTCTTTTTTTCTTTTAGATGTACGTCCAGTTTGGCTAAACAGGATCAGGCTGCTTTCCACTTGAATGGAAAAGCAATTTTGTAATAAGAAACAGTCCTTTGTAGTTTCTATGAAACTGTAGGACTGACCAAAATAATTTTGCTATTGTTAAAACTACTAAAATAGGATTTTTGACCATTTTTGCTGACTTACAAGATTTTGGGTGTTTGTTTTTTTTTTTTAAACAGTAGTAAGAGAAACTGTCACTTAAGACTGGAAATTCCCACAGTTGCTAAACTGAAAAACAGAGCAGAATCTTTTCAGTGTCATGCCTTGTGCAAAAATATTTTACAATTAACAGTCTCAAGTTTCTTGTGCATTTTCCTAAATATTGCAGTTGTTTTGCGAAGACCACTGTGAACACAGCTGTGCCAAACCAACAAACAGTTAAGACCATTGTTTGTATTTTGGCAAAACTATCTACAGAAAAGCATGAAAGCCAGCTGGGTTGGAAATTGCAGAGTCAAAGTTTAAAGCTTTGAGGAATGGAGTATACAAAAATAAAAAGGCTTTATTCTGCCATATTTACCCATGCCAGTAACAGCCCTTTGAGACCCACTCTCAGCAGGGGGACATATCCAGGCTGCAGGGCAGATACACTCCAGGAGGAAGGGGAAAAAAAAAACCCCAGCCAGCACATGTTGAGGAGAGCCCAACAGCATTGGAATACAGCCTGGGAATACACCAAAATTCCCAGGCTTTGGACTTATTGGGGTTGATGAATGTGTCTTTTCATTAAGTACAGGGGTGCTCAACATATAGGGACAAAACTCTGGCATGGAATATATTTTGCCACCTTATGCTGCATTATACTCTGCAAATTGGCCATTTGTTTCAGTGGTTGTTTCCTGCAGCTTTATCTGGAGTCAAAATATCCTCTGTAGGTATACAGATCAAAACAAGATCTACCCAGCACGCAAGCA
Source organism: Falco biarmicus (assembly GCF_023638135.1). NCBI lineage: Eukaryota > Metazoa > Chordata > Aves > Falconiformes > Falconidae > Falco > Falco biarmicus. Next base: position 121,279,740 of record NC_079288.1, on the reverse strand, counting down.
TCCAGAAGCAGCCAAAATTCTCTACCTAAAGTAATCCTCATGTATTAGGGCACAACCATATGTAATCAATTTGCAGTTCACAGCTGTTTAAAGCACCTTGAAGAGCAAGACTCAGAGCATGTTGTGTTCTGTGAGGGAATAACCTCAGCAAGTGATGTTTTATGAGGAGTCCCAAAGACTAAGTCACCAGGGGATCTACCTAGTGACGGGACAGAGAGCAGCACAGAGAAATTTGTAGCCTACGTAATACCTTAACTGGAGATGATGCTGTGGTGGGAAAGGTTGGCTTGCAAACTGTAGTTGGTTGGTTAGCATTTGTCATCAACATCAACGGAGAGAGAACAGATTCCTCCCTCCTGCTGGAAAGCAGTTACTCACAATGGAATAAGTCTTTCAAACATATTTAATTTTGATAGGTATTATTTCCCTTCTAGAAGCATGCCACCAGAGGTACTCATGCTGACTAAACACACTGTTTGTTCCTGCTGTAAGATTCATTGTGATATTTCCAACCATCACCCCTTCCACACCTCAGTGGCCAGCATCAGTCACACAAGCATGGCTCATCTTCAGCGCCCGCTCCACCAGGGTGGACTGCCACAGGAAGGCTGCAGTGATTTTGTGTCAACAATGCAAGAGACTCATCACGTGTAGAGCCAGTGGAAGACAGGCATTGCTGACAGTACTTGTTGGCAGAGATTTTACAGTCTTGCTCATTACAGAAAATACAACTCACCAGCTAGACCTAATAAGAGCCAGTCCTCATAAGCAAAGCAGTTATGATGCCAACATTCAAAATGCTAGGGAGCATACATATTTTTTTATAAATGGTGGAGGCCAAGAAAACATGATACAATTTGTGTTTAGGGAAGCTGATATTCTGCTGTGATGTTTGATCTGGCAAGAAACCACAGTTCCTTCCTGCAAGCTGGCAAAACACTAAACATGGGGAATGCCATGCACAGACAGTCTCAATTAAACTATCTTTTCTGAGCTGTAAAACAGCACCAGGCACATAAAACAACAGAAAACACATTTGTTTCCTCTCCATCTGCACAAAAATACATAGTGATACCGGCTTACCCCATTTACAAGACAAGAGGAAGAACAAACATGTTCTTTGTTTAGGACCACCTTACTCTGTATTGGCTACTGGTGGATTTGTTTTTAAAACCATCAGCAGTGCCAACCTGAACATCGTGCCTTTAGAGGAACTTAAAGCAGGAGCTAACAAGTTTATTAATCATGATCTGTACCATCCCAAGTACAGCACAGATACAGCACAATTGCAACAGGGTGTTAGGCAATTAGCAAATGCAAAAAAATAAATCATGAACGTACTGCTATAGCCCCTAGTCATGAAATTGGGTTAGGCAATGCATTTTTAGAGCTGAAGTAATACCTCCTCCTAACCTTTAAAACCTGACATTATCTTAGAGGCCAACAGATATAAATTAAGCAATAGGTTACTTAAAATTATAGCTGTTCATGACATGTTTAATTATTCTAAAACACTTACGTGATCTGATGAAGCCGATTGCATCAATAGCCTTGACAATGGATTATAGGCATGGAAAATCTCAGACTGCTGCAAGACTGAGAAAAATGTAAGCTATTTCACTGCCTGTCACAGCAAAAAAATCTTCTTACTTGATATTTCATATTTTCTTCCCATTCCACATGTGGTTATTTCCATAAGTGCTTCCATGTTTATGGTCTAAAAATCCCACTGATTGTTGTTGACATTCAGTAACACCAGGCTATTGCCTAGCAAAAATGAGAAGTGCTGTAGGAATCACGCCAGTTCATTCACCACAGCTTCACGTAGTTACAGCTGTCAAACCAGATTTAGCACACACAGGGAAGAAAGGGAAAGGAGAGGAGGAATGGTGGGTGCTCTGTGCAGGGAGATGCACAGCACTGTCCCGTATGTAAGGTCTTCATCTAGCACTAAATTTGAAATCTTCTCACTTTGCATACAGGTTTTAACTCACTAGTCTCTAGCAGGCCACGCAGAGAACCTATGTTTTGGTGGCTAAGCAGGGAGCACAGCAGAACAGAGTTGGGAGACTAGACATGTTGGTAGTCCCTTTGCAGCCAGCTCCTTCCACTGTGCTATTTCATACTGACACGTAGTCACCAGAAAGCAAAGCGAAACCCATATGAGAATTTTGTAATCCAATGCAAGTTATTATCTACCAAGAACAAATTTAGATCCATATGTTGTTTTCTTCCCCATAACTACAGTTTACATGTTTCTTACCACTCAACCATAAGAAGAAAATAATCCTATTCAAATTTGGCCTTTGATCAGCAGTATTTTTCTTTATATGAGAAAAGTTCAGTCCAGGTTTGCTGTTGCTTTTGAGATAAACTGAAGATTACCCTGCAACTTTTCTGGCAAGCCTGTGAGGAACCAAGCCAATGTTCAGCTAAAATTAAATGTGAAATTTAAGATATTGTTGCTTCACCATTTATCCTCCTCTGGATTTTATGCAGTAGAACTGGGATTCCAAATCACATATTTCACAATAAGGAACACTTTTGTAAGTATTTCCAGGAATCTGATCCTTGAAAACAGACTACCTTGGCTGCATCTGTGTTAATGAGAACCTGAGCTTGAAGACTTTCCCAGTGTGGGTATCCCATCTACTCTACATCCGCAGCATAGGTCCCTTGGATATCTCTTGCCTGGCCTAGATGCAGCTACAGCAGACACTACTGGGGACAAACCCAGGTGTAGATCGCCTGTCTGCCTATACAGGCTAGCAAAGAATAGCATGCACACACCACCCATGATGAGAATACCCGAGAGTCTTCACAGGACAGGACACATTCCCTCCCTACACTCTGGAGCCATTAGGTACATGTGGAGACCACAGAACAGATCCCATCAACCTGACTTCTGAGAGAATTGCCCAAATGGTTTCTCCTTCGGAAAGAACTTGCCAGCCTGGGGCACACAGAACTCAGTTAATATTCAGAAGAAAAACAGATGCTGCTAGAAGAAAACATACTGCAGAGGCTTCGATGTAACATGGGCAAGAGGGAGCACAAAAGCTGCAGTCCTTCTCCAGAGTACTGAATCAAGAGACAGAACACACGTGAGACATTATTTTTGACAGCTCCTCTGCTCTCCTCAAGCAAACAAGTGCTAGAGAAACTCTAGACCTTTACATCCAGTCCTAAAAGAAAAGCATTAACATAATTGCTAACAAAAAAGTTATCGCAAAGCCACCTTTGAACTGGTGCTCTCAGTCTTTCTTCTTGTAGTATTAGAGAATGTGCATGTCTGTCATAGAAGTCATGTGAGCTCTCTGTTTTTGTGACTAGTCATGCTAACTAATTGTAGAATATGGCAGGATTAACACTCTATCCCCTTAGGCAGTAATCCAGTGCTCAAAGCTCCTCTCAAAAACCCTTTAGGTTGCAGCTGGTTTCAGATTAGGAAATTCTGGGTGATCTACAGTAAGATCCAAATGACAGTCTAGTGAGATTCTCAGGTCTTGTGAAGTAACTGACTTTGGCCAAAGATGAGATAGAAGTATTCCATTTTAAAAATTGGCACAAGCTACTTGGACACAGTAGGAGACAACTTCTATGCTACTAACATGAAAAACAAATTGTCCAAAGACACCAGGACAAATGCTGTTAAGAAACTGAGGGAAGGCTTTTGCTGAAAATAACTTACCCAAACTAAGGTAATTTGGCACTGAATGAGGTATTAATTAGCACAAAAAAGAGCAAAACTGCAAGTCCAAGAAGCAGTCAGAGACAGCATCTGAGCAATATCTATATCTCAAGACAGCTGACTGAGATAAAACTGAAAGCATTTGTGACACACAGCTGACAAACTCAAGCAGATGTCTTCAAGACCAGATAGAAAACACCTAGACTACAGTCTACATGCAAGCTAGATATGTCTCTTAGTAGAGCATAAAGAGAAAAAGGATACATCTGCCTAGAAAAAAAAATCTATAGCATAGTCACCAGATTCTTTCCTTTTGGCTAATTTACCTAATGTGGATGGGGAAAAAAAATGTTTTATAATTAAGCCTGTATTGTGGACATGCTATAGAAAACCTTGTTCCCTTAGTTCAGTGTAGAATGGATCAGAAAATAAAGCTTACTGAAAGGCACTTGCCACAAAATGCAAAACAGTAACGACTTTCACAGAAATATGCAGCAATTCAAAAATCAGACAGTCAAGATATACATATATGGCTAAAAGGAAAGTCCCAATGCAGTGTTATTTTATAATAGAGTAATACAGAATTCATAAAAGTTTTAGAAACATTAGCCCTGTCACATTCCTCTTCCACATATGACACCTGAAACAAATCAAGTCACTTTTGAACACACATGTCTAGTAACAACAAGCATCAAAGCAGCCAAGAGTGGAACAGATGATTTGGCTGCCCAGTATTCCCAGCTGTTCAGCGACAGGGAGCAAGCCATCGCTAACACTGCATATTTTGGCAAGGATACCAAAATAGTGAACCATTTTTCTTTGATAAACATCATCAGCATTCCCCTTGGATACATATGAAGTTGTAACATGACATGTCAATACCACCTGCCTTCTATCAATCATTAAGTTCTGCAGGAGCACTTTGCATTAAAGAAAAGTCTCACTTGTCCCATTGGAGAGGTGGTCTGGAAAGGGCAGGATGAAGAATAAACATTCTGGATTCATGACCACTTCTTACCAAGGAAAACTTGGCCTGAATAACCTGGACAACCCTGGCCTCGGGCATCCATTTCTCAAGCCTGGCAGCAGAGGGTTCATGACATCCAATGTAGGTGCTTGTAGGAGACTGCCTCAACACATCCCTCACTTCTCTTTCATTATATATAGTTAAAACAGGCCAAATTCTCCATTCTCATCCTGAGACTAACATGCGCTGAGCAATAGCATACCATTTTCTTGTGAATTCATTTCAAAAGTTTCCCTTCCCAGGCTGAAGGAGAAAAGAGGAGTCAAGCAATTACGTTTTTTTAAGGAGAAGCTGTTGAAATCCCCTTGGCCCCAGGCACTTCCCTTACAGCAAGGACACACCAGCACAGGGGAAGTCAGCAGAAACCCTGTCTGCATTCCTGCTACAAAACGACTTTTTTTTTATTTGGAGAGCCTGGTGGCAATTAGCATCAAATGCTTAGTACAGAACCACCATGACAAACACTGTTTTGTCCTTCTATCTTAGAAACTTAAGTGTCTTCTGCTAGCACAGTCCTTGAATTCATTATCGTGGCGAGTTCACCATGCACTTCTAGCATGGATAGCAACACTCCTGCTCTCAGTACCCCTACAAATGGGTAAATTACCTTTCGAAAGGGGAACAGAGAGGACAAGTGACTCTCCCAGAGTTACATAAAAAGTCTACACAGAGAAGTGAGCCCAGAGTCCCAACCTAACACCTTAAGCCTCAGACTGGCTTTCCCCTTTGTATACTGAAGACACTTCGTACCCAGAAAGATGGCATTTGTCCCTCTGTATTGGATTTTATCAGCTGCTTAATATATTAATGTTAAGACAGAAAATAAGGAGCTCCTACTTTATTAGCTCTTCTTTTTACAGTACTGAATCCTTAACTGAATATAAATTAATTTTTTAGTCATCTTAGTTTTTATGGCCATCGTGGGTATTTGACAACTTGGGATAAGGTCATTTCCATCAGTCCATCCCTCGCCTCCCCCCACCCTTTCCTCTCAGGTATTTATTAGAGCATCAATCACAGCAGTATCTAGGCACAAACTGTCACCTGACTAATGGTCTGTGACTTTCAGATACCATAGCAACTTAACGACACGTCAGCATATACCTCTGTCACCGCAGTGATGCGGTGTACTTAAAATATGTCACCCATGCTACCAACGCATGCTGCTTTTTGCACAAGGTCGAGACAATCCACACCAGACCTTCTGATCCCCGTGTCCAAGAGTGTCTCTGAGTGAAGCCATCTCTTCACAAAGCACAGATAAATTACTGAAGTGGCTGTCCTACAGAAGGGAACCAAACAAGGGTGCTAATGGGAGCAAGAGTTACCCTCGTCTTGCCCCTTTGAAAGCAAGAAGGGATAGCCAGCACACGTAACAGGTACAGGGCGCCAGGATCAGCAGGACCTGCATTTCATTCGGCTGTGCATCCTCCTGCTGCTAAGCGAGGGTGCACCCACACAGGACAGCTTGATGCTCGCCAAACACAACCCGACTCATTCAATAACTAAAGATAAAACCCTGCTGGTGTGCTGTCTAAACGCTTGCTACCTTTTAAAGGCTGCACCCACCCATTCCCCCCCCCCCCCCTCCACCTTCCTAGCCAGGCGGTTATTTGGTATTCAGTCCCTTTGTCTCCTTGCTCAAGTCGACTCACATAATTGATAGCGGAGCAATTTCCAGCTTAAACTCCACCATTAACATACAAAAAGCAGAACCCATTTGGAGTGCTTCCCTGCTGGAGGGAAGGAAACATTAGTTCCAGAAAGACTTAACATGAGTGGAAGGAAGTGACTGGCTTTGAACTGAATCAAGGCATTTACGTCGTGATTTTTTTTTTTTTCCTCCTTTTATGGCAGAATTCTAACTACCCCCTTGAAAAATAAGGCATGGGCAACCCTTATAGAAGACCTAAAAAAGCCTTCCGAGTTTCATTATTTATTTCAGACTTCAGCTGGATGCTGATATATGTGTGTTGAAATACCAAAGCATGGTAATTCACAGTATAATCAGTATTCTCATCTGCATTAAAAGCTGATCTTGCATTCATCAGATCAAACTCAAGGCTTACCCTGCGAGTTTGTTCAGCACTGTAATATATTCCATTTCTCTCGATCCATCTGTCAGCACATTTCTGCTACGTGGAGAGTACGGATGGCTATACAAGGCTCTAAACAGAAGAGCTGGATTTCTTCTTGATCCTCATGGGGAACCATATGAAACAATTTGCTTTACTATTGAGATTTTCTTTCCACCTGTCTTGGTAGAAGTTCTTCCTATGATGTACAAGTACCTGCAGCTTAGCAGGCACTCTTTGACTCTTACCAGGTTGTTAGTCTCAGTAACTTCTTATAATTGCAGCCTGTAAATCTGACACTATAGTATAGTCTCTTCCCTTTGTCCTTTAGAAATATACCCTTTCCAGTTAAGAGTATCCTCACAAGATCAGTTTATCACTACTGTCATTCGCTCCCATTCCCTGTTTCTCCGTCAGACTTTTTTTATTTGAAGTCACGTAATAGTTTTGTGTGTTTTGAGCCTCATTATTCTTTTGTCAGGTCTAGGATGCATGGTAGATGGCCGTCTTTTCACACAGGAAACCTTTGAACTGTTATGAATTACAGACAGTAAGAAACATTCTGCAGTTTCAGCATCTCCCTGTCCCCCCCCTCCCTTTTGCAGGCATTTAATTGCCGAGCCAAGGCCTTTCACTGAGCTGTGGCTTTCCTTTGAGAAGCATATACACTCTTGCACGTAAGCAGCATATCATTCAGCTTTGCCATCACCTCTGCACCAGCACACACATTCAGGTTTCCTGCTCACAGTACCGCTTCCCAAGGAAACAATTGCTGCTTTCTAAAAAGGACTTACTAGCAGGAAAAACATAAGTTGCTCCTCTATTCAAATGCTCACCAGAAACCTGTCAATCTTCAGATAACGCCCAGATATACTACTGTTAGAGGGGAAATGGAATTTAACACAACACCAAACATAGCATTTACAATGCTAAGAGAAAGCTGTAGTGGGGAGGGAGGGAAGAAGAATGGACTCAGCCTGGAGTAAGCTGGTAAGAAAGGAGTTGCTCGGATTTGCAGGTTAGTTCACTCAGTAGAGCTATTTACTTTAAAACCTTAAGTCAAGATGTCACCTGTGCAGCGTGCAAACGGAAAGAGACACTAGTTTATTTTTTATTCTCCCTCTCCAGGCTTCAGCCCTCATTGAAACATTACAGCGAGTAGACTTGCCTTTCAGTACGGTCTGAGCGCAGACAACACCTAGAAGCTGCCCTTCCATCTGGGCACGCAGGGTTTCCCTTCTGCTGCCCCAAACTTCCAGCTCCCCCCAAGCAAATGCGGACACAGCTCATTAGTGGCTAGCTGCAGCACAACAACCCCAGCCAGCTCACCAGGAGTGCTGTGCTACCATGACCTGTGCAAATAAAAGCCATCCCTCCTCCACATCGCCATCACATAGCAATGCACTTCGTAGGGCTATCAACATTGCCATGAGATAACCTTGTATACACAGTCTTACAAGTGACATGCTTCAGACTTGACTGATAAAATTCCTTTCCATAACTGCAATTCAGGAATTCCATATCTATCCATCTTATTTATCAATCTCATTCCACCCAGGCACATCAGTTAGGACAATGCTCGAACCAAGATGTGTATACCAAGAGCAGCTGGAAGAAGGCTTCAAATGAGAACAAAGCCACAGCTTTAACTGTAGAAGAACTACAGAGCAAGCAATCCTTTGATAGCTTTCCCCATCTATAAAAATAATCTACATTTACAGAGAGAAGTGCTAAGCTATTTTCAAAGTGGCCTGAAAGAGCATCAGGGTTTCTTTTAATTTTTTACTTTATGTTTTAAGAAATTACTTCCAGCTCTCTAAAGGACACTTCAGTTATCACTCATAAGTCACTTTACACAGTTCAATTCATCTCGGTCTTTTTCATACCACTACAGTTCTTAGATAAATAAAACAAGCATTTACCAAATACTTCAGAAGGAGGAATATATTTATCAAATAAACATAAAACCAAGCTGGCAGAACAAAGCCTGAAGACTAATCGCATTCACTGCAACCTTAGATTAAAAGTTCCACACACGCCCCTTACATTTACTGCTACTCCTTTTACTGTTATTTTTACTTTACTCAGGGCTTCCTACAAATTGTGCTACACTTCTCACAAACAAATCAATGTCCTCCCTAACTAAGCTTGAAATAGATCCCCCTCATTACTACTAGCACTTACTTTTCAGGAACATAAAAAAAACAAACCAAAAAACCCCCAAACAAAACAAAACCAAAAAAGCTGTCCTGTGACAAAACTCACGTGCTCTGTTTTCCATCCAAGCACCAAAGGAGCTCCCAGGCCAGCTGGCTCACCTGCAGAATGCCCCAGATACCCCCTCGGCCGCTCCTTATGACCTCACTTGCACATTATTGCATCATTGCCATCAGCTGTGGTCATCATGTGCAAGCTAATGAGGAAACAGGCTTACTTCACACTATGGGCCTAGGAGTGCTGCTTCTGCCCTGCTACTGAGGGCAAAGAGTTTGTAGAGAAATGAAGTGCACAAACTTTGCAAGAAATGTATTGAAGGCTATTTTCTGTGGCGCTAGCTTCTTTTGCCCCTGCAGCTCCAATACTTGGTTGGTCCAGGGTACAAGCTCAGGAATGGCTTCTGATGTTATTCCTGGTCTTGAGTAATCAGTTCCTTTTGTCACAGTCTTTCATCCTTTTCTTGTATCAACATCATGCTGGATGCTTATAATCGTCCAGCAAGTCAATTTATATACCCAAACACGTTGGATGTCGGTCACTTTAAACTGTTGAGTTTCCAAAATTTGTTTGAGCTAGCCAGTCTTGAACCATTGTCTTATAGGGTAATTGCTAACTCTTACCATTGTTATGTTTCAATTTTTTTTTATTTTGTTAACTATAAAAAGTATTAAATACAATATAACCGTACATTTCAAGACAGTATTCTAGAATCTGTATTTCTACAGTGTTTTATAGCTTTCTATTTTCTTTATACAGGTGATTTGTCTTGAAATCCTGCCTTGATCCCCCCTCCTGGAGTCCTCATAGGTTTCCTAGTATTGATATAATTAAATTGAGTTTTCCTGTCCAGGTGTTTTCACTGACCTGTGCCACTGCTTTCTCAGTTTTTCTGTCTAAAATTCCAAACCTGTTATAATTTAATTCAACTTAATTTAGACCGAACAACACATGATGGCTTGATCCAAAGTTACTTCCAATGGTGACAACTCGGTTGTTTTTCACTGACCTCATTCAATTCCCTGCTCAGACTAGATAATCATGTATGATTAGGTATCACCTATGTAATTACAGCTTTCATGAATACTCTCTGGCAAGAGGCTGTTCTCTGACAGTCCCACCACCTTAATAAACAATTCTACTGATGGTGTACAATGAAGATGGAAATTAATTTCAGCCTTTTTACTAGCTCATTATACCACTCCATGAGGAATTAAATGGCAGTATCATTTTTAGGTTTATTGCTAACATGCATGTATATATCTTTTACCATATGAAACAAATAGTCTGATAAGCATACCATCAGCCTTTCAGGAAAGATTTCTGTAATCTGAATCTGGGATTATGAATTCTTTATATAGTCTAATACCTGAAGTTACACCAAATTAGACTTCTCTCTTTACCGTCATGGCTTGCTTTCACAAAGCATATAAAAACGTTATCAGTCTTTGGAGCTCCACCTCTGACAGCTTTAGACCATATCTGCCAATGGGTGCATAGTTTAACAGGGTCTGGGAAAAAGATGAAAAATAGATAGGCATCATCTTTACATGAAGTTTATTTCCACAGGAAAAGAAACAAAACAAACAAAACTGTACTGGGTAGAATATTTTAATATAATGTGCTTTTATGAGGTCCCTTTGGAATCTAGTCTATATTACAATCACAGTGAGGTGGATCAGTGTACAGCATCTCATCTCTTACAGTTATTAAAAAGCAGGGGTGAAAGAAAAGGCAAGTATGGAGGATGGCTAATGGGGGCTTTGTGTGGTGGTGAGAGAGGGATTTGTGTTAGAGTAACTGTGGTTTCTACTCGTAATTTTATTTGTGCTGTTCACTTACAAAATACTCATTGAGTATTCCCTTATGGCTTTTCCGTAGAGTTTGCATTTCCCACTCTCTCAGCATCCAGCTGCTAGACATATGTGGTAACTAACGCAAAGGCTGTTAAAATGCACTTTGCATGCATGAAGGCGGAATTATGCCACTTAAACTTGTTTTCAGCTAGGCTTTAAATTTGTACGTGCGTGTGAGTGACCGTGTGAAGTACTGTGTATTCTGAGACCAACAGACCGCCCCTACTCACTGGTTTTTATTCTCATCTGTAATGTCACAAAGAATTCTGAATATAAGCACTGCTGTTCAGTATTTAGGACATTCATGAATAGTAATGGTATGCACTGGTTTAAGTCGGTAAGAACGTACAGATATAAACAAGCCCAGTTGATTTCTCTTCCAAGTGAGGCAACAGCATGCGGATAAGGAAGCCTGTATACTTAGGCATCAGAATAAGGAAATGGAATAAATTAAAAGCAAAACAAGTAATCAAGTTATCTGTTTAATGAGCTACCAAAAGCAAACCCAAACTTCACTCTATCATTCTATCTTTTTGCTCCAGAGAAGTATAAAGCAACTTTTCTTTCAAGTAATGGGCCTAGTTCAGGAGGTTTTTTCTTCCCCTAAAACTGCAAAGGTTTCATTCAATGTCCAAATAATTCAATTTGGGCAGACACATTGTACTAAGAAGGAATCTTCAAGCCTTGTCTTCCTTATGGAAAAAGGTGTGTCTTTACATTACACTCTTTACATTAGCCAACCTGAAGAAATGTATATGAAATGAATTGAAATGAAAGCAAGGTAGTTCATAATTTGAACGTTAACAGGCCAAGATGACATGCTTCTTTATGAAAAGATGGAAGAAGCTTTGGGGTGGGCACAAACGTCAATGAAGCTTTATTAAATTAATTTAAAAATTAGTTTCAGGTTCTCAAGGGTTTGCTGACCTGGCTTGGAAAATCACTGGGCATTTCAGCATCGCGAGACTCTCAGGAAGATATTTGATATTTCCAGCAGCAAAATTGGAGTGAAATGTCATGGAACTGTTCTGTTCTTGCAATAGTTTCAGTTCCATTTTGCTGGAGAAGCGCTACAGAGCAGACTTGGCTAGTTTGGTGGCACTACTTTCTGAGTTAGCTGAATTTCCAGCTGGATTTTGTTGCTGCTATTTCAGTCATTTTAGATTCAAAGACAAGCTGGAGCTCACTAGAGGTATTCAAATTCTTAGATCTTTAATATGAAGTAGAACAAAAGTAGCAATGTTTTTACCACTGGAGAGGCTGGTGAATGCAACAAAAGGTTTTCGTAAAAATTTTTACTTTTTCTTGTATTCGATATTTCTTTATTTTTTTGGAATATATGTTTTCATTTTTTTTTGGCAAATCAGAAATGGAGCTTTTCCTTTAAAACCAAAAAAAAAAGGCTCCATCTTGGCTGTCCATGGGGTCAGCAACAAAGGGAGACAAGAAATCTCACCAGACCTTCCTGAATTGAGGGCTGTTCGGGTTGTTAGGAAAAGCGAGTTGTGGAGAAAGCTTTCTCCACCAAAATTCACAGTAAAAGGCAGTGAGAGCTGAGCTGACCCAAACTGACAGCTAAGCAGCTGTAAGCAGGGTATCGGGATGAATCCTCCAAGCCCAGGAGATAAAACCCCAGCTGCTCCAGCCCCTTGTGAGCTGTGAGGCCATCCCTTCTCTCAGCCCTCTTTCCCACTTCCCGGTCCTGGGGATGATGGAGGGGGAATGAAGAATGAGGGGCAAAAGGGGGTCTTGTGGGGAGGAAAGGTATTAGAGAGGGAATAAGAAAATCTGTTGCTTGTTCTTCGGGGTCTTTCACACGCGAAGGTTGTGGAAACTGGTGTGCAGCTGGGGCGGGTGTGGGAGGGCAGAGGTAGTACAGGAACGGAGGCGCATAGCAGGAGCCTTCCAGAACAATAGGCTGTTTGCTGCCCCTGTTGCCCGAGGGTGCCTGGGGTTAGCTCGATGATAACCCATCGGTCCTGGGTGCAATTCTGCTTGGGGGAGCAGGAGCCCTGGCTCCTGCAGACAGAACAGGCATTGCATTGCTTTCTCTCAATTAACCAGTTTGTTTCCTTTCATGTTGGGTCAATGAGTTACAGTGTATTAGGGCTTTAGTGGATACAAACTAATTAAGGGTGAACGAACTAGCAAACGTTCATTTAAGTTTGGATGCCTCATGGGAGCGCTGGGATAGCTTTGGTATCACGTATGCGGGGCCTCGTTCCAGGAGCACTGAACCTTTCCCCAATGGAGAAATGTCACGAACAGCATCTGTGTACTGTATGTCACTCCCCTCTAATGAAGAGTGCCTATGCCTGCGTTCTCCGTTCAAAGTGGCAGCTCATTCATAACCATCAACAGAGCGAGCATGCCCACAAGATCTGCTCGATGGGAAAATAAACAGGTGGCACCAGGGGTTTTGCTGGTGACTCCAACTCCAGGCACTCCAGTCAAATGTTGTGTTTAATACTCTGATTCAAATCTTTGTATCTGATGTTAACATTTATTTTTGAACAAGCTGCCAAGTATTCCCACAAGCTCTGGTCTCGCTCATTGCTGACAGTGAGAGATGCCTCTGGAGGCAACACAAGGCATTTGCAGTTCAACATCTTTTTATCAGAGGGCATCTGCTTATCAAGTATGAGACTCCATGAGGGAACATGTCACCTGGGTGGGCGGCGTGTGTACATTTTGGTAGCTGTCCCACAGAAGATATAAATCCCAACATGATTCAAAACACCTACAGAATATAGCTAGCTAACTTCCTTGCTTGCTCGGGGAGTCCTGTTGTATGGCTTTTTTATAGTTGCTTGTATATGCTTTTTCACCTGAAGAAGCTGCCATGTTCCCACCTGTCACTGACCAGTAAGTGCTGTGCAGCCATGGTGTGCAAGGTAATTGAGAGTGGTTTCATCAAGAAAAGTATCACATACTGCTGTGCTGGACCCCTGTTTCTGTGAACAGTTTCGTCTTCGTGGGAAGGGCATAACGCATTGATTCACGAACACTAAGTTTACTTAGACGGCTTTGAATAAATACAGTCTAAACAGGCCAAGTGCATGTGTCTGGACTCGAGAAGACAGAACAGCCTACACAGAAGAAAAGTTCTATGTGATTGTCATTTGCAGGTTTTGCAGCAGTAATGCTTTGAAAGGCATTTAGCAGGCAGATAATATTCAGCAGTTCCACTCTCAGTTTAGCAAGCTGAGCATTTTTTATATAAAAAGATGTGGATACTGACTGTGTTAAGAGTAATTTTTCTCAGAATGCGGTATGTGGTTACATACACCCTGTTGGCGGCTGGTCACAAGGGGTGTTCCCCAGGGCTCAGTATTTGGGCCAGTTCTGTTTAATATCTTTATAGATTACCGGGACAAAGGGATCGAGTGCACCCTCAGTAAGTTTGCAGACCACACTGAGATGGCGGGGGTGGGAAGTGTTGGTCTGCTGGAGGGCAGGAAGGCTCTGCAGAGGGGTCCGGACAGGCTGGACCCATGGGCCAAGGCCGACTGCATGAGCTCCAGCAAGGAGAAGTGCCGGGTCCTGCCCTTGGGTCACAACACCCCCACACAACACCACGGGCTTGGGGCAGAGCGGCTGGAAAGCTGCCTGGTGGGAAAGGACCTGGGGGTGCCGGTCAACAGCCGGCTGGACATGAGCCAGCGGTGTGCCCAGGTGGCCAAGGCGGCCGGCAGCATCCCGGCTTGCATCTGAAATGGCATGGCCAGCAGGAGCAGGGCAGCGCCCGTCCCCCTGTGCCCGGCGCCGGCGAGGCCGCCCCTGGAACCCTGTGTTGGGGTTTGGGCCCCTCACTGCAGGAGGGACATGGAGGGGCTGGAGCGTGGCCAGAGCCGGGCAGGGGCTGGGGCAGGGGCTGGGGCACGGGGCTGGTGAGGGGCGGCTGAGGGACCTGGGGGGGCTCAGCCTGGAGAGGAGGGGGCTCGGGGGGGGCCTGATCGCTCCCTGCAGCTGCCTGACAGGGGCTGTGGGCAGGGGGGGGTCGGTCTCTTCCCCCAGATAACAAGTGACGGGACAAAGGGAAACGGCCTCAAGTTGCGCCAGGGGAGGTTTAGGTTGGGTGTCAGGAAAAACTTCTTCACTGAAAGGGTGGTCAAGCACTGGACCAGGCTGCCCAGGGAGGTGGTGGAACCACCATCCCTGGAGGTGTTTAAAGGCGTGCACATGTGGCACTTAGGGACATGGTGTAGGGGTGGGCTTGGCAGCCATGGGTTAACGGTTGGACTTGATGATCTCAAAGGTGTTTTACAACCTGAATGATTCTGTGATTCTGTGAATTGGGTTGTACCTTGCAAGGCGCAGGGTGAGAGACACTGTAGTCCTGGGAGTGAAAACTGGTGAGTAGGCATGATGTGTCCGTATGTCCACATCACTGGATTTATCTTACTACCATACAGCAGCAAAAACAGTGAACAGCTTACACGTAGGCAGGCTACAAAATCTTACTGCCTTCGCAGAAAAAAGATCAAGTCCTTAGAAAACTTCCATAGTCCTATGGCCAACCTGCCTTCTCGCTATTGGTGGTGCCACTTCACCCCCAAAGCAGACTGAACAGATCTGGTGCATGCCTCTGGCTGTCAAGAGCCAGTCATGTTCTGGTAGCAACGTGCATGGGCTTGTGCTAAGAGTGTGTGGATCCCATTAAGTTTTTTTTCCCCAATTTACCCCCAAACTTGGTTAAAGTTCCTTGTGGGCCAGAGGGGCTTTGCCTCTAAATAACATGGGTATGAGGGAAAATCTGGGCTGCAATTGTGCCGTTGGACAAAATAATGTTAGACTTGTCCCTAAGACTCAATCCTAGTATGTTGAAGGGTAAATACACAAGTGCGCTCCTCAATTCCAGGATTAGAAGATGTTATTTCAAAATTGTTTATGTTTATTTTTTTCCTTAGGAGTTCCCAAAATTTTCCAGGGTCAATTACCCAGAAGTCAATGTCTTGTGCGGTACTGCTAATGGTTATGAGATTCCAGGAGGCTATGAAATTTGGCTTATTTATGCTTCTTATTTCCTATTTCTGGAATTACAGTTTATTTCTGTCAAGAACATAGGCATAGCCACATTATCGCAAAACTGGAATGCAATTGTTTAACACAACCCTAGTTTTCACAGTGTGTAAAGTTAACAGCCATTTTTTATACCGCCTCTGCCACATAACGCAGATGTTGTTGCTTTCAACATTGTCTTCGTTATTGAAGCACAGCTGAGGAATAATTTTAGTCCCCTATTTTACATAGCCTCTTTCATATACTATTGCTGCAGCCGTCAGCCAGACAAGACATTTGACTAAGCAAACTGTCAGTGTATTTCACACATCCACGGGAGACGAATAAAATCAGATTCCAAGTTTATGTACGCAATGCCTCTGGTTTGTTCCGTTTTATGACAGACTTACTTTCCTCATTAGTTTCCCTTTTGTTATAGTTGGGAGATTTTTGACAAGATGACTTTTAATCTGAATATACTGGAATCTTTCTCCAAAATTGAAATATTTCACACAAATGTCTTATGTTTTATGACATCCACAGATGTCTTTTCAATTCTTTCTTCTGAACTGCCACAATTCAATGCACCTCAGCAGCTTGCCTGTGTTACCAGTAAGATGCAAATGCATACATATATTGTAAATCTTCACTCTGTTTGTGTACACATAGACACAGAAAAATGTTGGAAAAATATAGGCTAAGGAGCTAAGTGTTCTGATCTGTCATTTGGTGCAGTGTTGGATTTTCCTGAGGTCTGTTCTTACAGACAAGGGACCTTGCTGTGCTACATAAATACAGAGCAATGTACTTGCAGTATAACTGAATCAGCAACTGAGGGCTGAATCTGTCCTTACTGCAGAGTGGTCTGCCCCCAGGACACCATCATCCTGACAGTAAAGACTTTCTTTACACCATGACCAAGAACAGTTAGCTTAAAAGACAGGAAATCCAAAACACTCAAGACTTTCTGCCTGGGTGAAAATCAACCATGAACTAGAAGTCACATAACAGACTGTCATTTGTATGAGAAAAGACCTATTTCAATAGATTTTCTGCATTCAGTTCCCCAGCAGATAGTGCCAAAAGGAGGCACTTCAACAGCATTTCGACATCTTGCCTTCCGTTTGAAACCAGTGAGTATGGGAATATGGAAATAGAAGCTGATTTTTAGAAACATGATCCGAATGCTTCTGAAGCTTGAGAGTGATGGGCGTTTATACATTTGGGGAGAGGAGAAGGAAATCTATCTCTGATTTAAGCCTTGTGCACCAAAATGATCCAGATAGGACATTGAAGAAGGACCTACAAAGAAAGGGTTTTCCCTCACATTCCAAGGGGCTCAAAGACTGGGAATGTGGCAGTTTGCAGCTTATTGCTTCCTGGCACCCAAACTCACAAATGTGACAATAATGCTTTAAGCATAATCAGTCCAATTTCTGTCCAAATCCATGCAACAGGGAGCATCATTTCATCTGCATGAAATGAATGCAGAGAATAATTAGCAAAATGAATGAAAAGGCTTTGGACTCAATTTCAATCCGCCTCTACCCAATGGTAATAACACCCCAATTCATTAAACACCAGATGCACATCAGTGAAACACAGTGGCAACTTAATTCAGCTGGGAGGGCATACCCCTGGGGAGAGCTGAAACAAGCAAGCTCATAATTTCTCCATAGGTGGTTAACTTTAATTAAACTTCTCAAAACACAAATTTGTACTCACCTTGAAACAAAACTGCTTAAAGTATCTTCCACTTCTATTTTAAGATGGTTTCCTCGTCCTGAGCAAGTTGAAACAGCAGGAGCAGTGGAAATTTTGATGGAAGGGAGTTCAAGCTCTGGAACAATGTATTCAGGGGACCACTGCAATAGTCAGAATAGAATCTGTAATATCTTTAGGGAATATTATTATTAAATTTCACAGTTTCATTTATTCCTCTGGATCATTCTGTTCTTGCCCTTGTCACTTCTGATCAAGTGCTCCTTCGTGTGTTTGTTTTCTCATTTATTAAAGGCCAAGCAGTACTCTGTTTACCCGATTCCATGGGAAAACAGAGTGACAGCTTGCTGTGGGCCTTGGGACTAAATGCTGTACCCTGAAGCTTCGTTTCTTACAAGCCCTTCTATTAAAGCAGTAAGCGGGAAGGGTGAGCCAATTTTCCTTTTCTCTTAATTTTCCCTAAAGGTTTGCTTAGTGTCTTTTGTTTAGGCAAAATCTAGATGGAAAACACTCATGTGCTCTGGTTCTTGTTTTCTTGGTAAAATATCTTGGAACTTGGCAAGTGCAGGGGCTGAGGGGAGAAGTTAATTCAACTGATATCCTGCTCAGTTGGAATCCTCTGTCTTCTGAGGTCTTGGTTTGCAATTCCAGTACTGTAAAAATTGGCCATTACAGAAATCGCTTATTAATTTTCCCAGGGTTTCGTATTGCACCCCTGACTTCTTCAAAATTCTCAGGGATACTATGTAAGGAAACTAGGATGCAATACTCCCAGGGTCTTTCTTCGACTCCAGCACTGACTCACTCAGTTGTCCGAGAGACAAACCTCCTTCTCTGCCTTTAGCCATAGCGTGCGGAATTGAGGACACAGAGTGACTGTTGTCCCCAGAATAGTACAGGCGCTCTATGGCCATTCCAAGCAGGGAAAACTGTGCTTGAATAGCTATCCCCATCTCCTGCTTGTTTCTATACAAAAGACATTTGTGACTCAACAGCAGACATAATAGATGCATGTCGCTGCTGGTGCTTAGTTTTGAGGAAATTTGTCCCTCTCTTCTGTATCAGCTGAGAAGGCGGAAAGCTGGGGAGCCCACTGCTTCTTGCTCCGTGGAAAGCTGGAAGAACTGGGTAGGCAGCTGGCCCCAGCGCCAGGATGTGGGAACGTATCGACCTTAAGATATAAGCTGTTGAGGGGGCTGTGCTATCACTCCCAGCTGTGTCGGTTCCGTACATTATCACCCCTGTAGACCTGGCCTGAGCAGTCCTTTATGGTCTTCCTCCAAAGTAAGAAGGATTGTAGAGAGAAATTTGCCCCAGCCCAGCTCTGAACAAGCAGTGATTGTTCCTAGCCCAAAGTTGAAGCAATTTACTGCCTGCTTTATCTCTGAAGCTGACAATTTCCATGTAAACGAGAGAATGTAAGAATTTATTCCCACAGAATAAATTTCATTGGCGAGGAAAACTGAACTTGCCCAGGAGGATCCACAGTACCCAAACTCCATCTGACAAACCCAATTGGAAAAAAATCCGTTTTGCTATTATCTTGCTTGAGAAACTTGGATGGGCGCCAAGGAATTTTCTATGTCACTCACCAAAACCAGCTGTTGGACTCCATTTTGGGACTCAGGTTGCTCAAATGGTATCGATATGCCATAACTAATGCGAAGGAAGACATGGAAGCAGAGTCCATAACAGATCAGTGAGGGCAGAGACGTCCTTCCTCCATCACACTCCTTGCATGACTCTTTGCCATCAGAGACCTTTCCCCCAGCGCTCCTCCAACACAGAGAGCACATTGGGCATGCTCGGCAGACGTCAGCTACCTTCTCCAGAGGGACTGGCCAGGTCTGGTGTTTGCTGTGAAAGGATAAATCGCTACCTTCCTTATCCTTCCCACTGCTACCTACTCCATACATAATCCATTCCTGGGAAGAGAGTGGTGAGGAGTAAATCTCAGGAAAATGGAAATGTTGGTGCTCTGGGTCTGTGACCAGACATGCAGGGTGTTCCTCCACAGGCTTCAGTGGTGACAGACTTTTCTGACACTCGTGATTAATCTTCTTATTCTGATTCTGGCCATGTCACTGCCATTTCTCCCCACAGCCTCTCCAACCTGTCATGCAGCCCGCGGACATGACAAGAGGTGCAGACTGCAGATGCTCCAGCAAGCTTGTCTTTAAATAGTTTAATCCTGACAAGTTTGTGCCGCTGAGGTTTTACAAAGGTTAAGCCCTCTGAATGTGGAGGTGATGAATAGCTGCTCAGTATGGAAAGCGCTCAGGTGACACCAGGGACTTTTAAATTCCTGCCCTTGTTAACATTTCACCGAGGAAAGCCCTGAATCCAGCGCCATACTTGTGTCAATGGCAGCGTGGACTGTTTGTAAACATATGACAAGGGAAGACGATTTAGGGGATAATAACTCTGTGCACCTCTGAATTTCTCTTTTGTAGTTGCCATTCTGCATAAGCCACTGTGGGTAACTAATGGGTGGAATCAACAATTAAACCCAGGGGCTGTTCTTGCCCTAACAGTCCAGGCAGAAGGCTGACAAACCCTCTTTCTCTTTCTCAGAAGGCTCTCTGCTTGCAAGGTTGCAAAGCTAGCTGATTTCTTTTCCCTCTGCAGGTAAGAGGCCCGGCTTTCCTTCCTCACCTCCTCCCTGCCGCCCCGTCCCCTCTGCAGATGCTGGGGCAAAGACTGGAAATGACAACAGGACAAAGCGGGCTTCCCTTCCCAGCCTGAAGAGGAAAAGGCCCCTCTGAGACAACAACAACAACAAAATAAATGGGCAGCTTGATTAACTGTGGGCCGGCAGGATTTCCAGGCACCAGAGCTGCAGAGGGAAGGACAGGGGCAGAGCACCGGCTTCTCGGTGCCCAGCAGCTGGTTCAGGGCAGAGGAGAAAAGGGGCCTTTTTACACAGAGACCCACTTGGCATCTTAGAGGTCCTGTTATTAGTAAGCACTGCTCAGCCTTCCGAATCGTCCTTCTACCCAAAGCATCGCAGAACCCCCTCTCCCAGCTAGTTATACTACATGGATAATTGTAGTCTGCAGATGCTAATGTAAGGAAGGGATGTCACTTACGATGCATCACGCTAAAGGATGAAAGGGGTTTTTTTAGGCTTCAAAGTGATGAATTGTTAGTCTCTCCCCATTGTTTTTTTATCCTGCAGAGGTAGCAACCTAGCCCTATTCATCAGTTTGGACCGAATAAATTTTTAAAGGGGGATGGTGCTTGAGGACAAACAAACATTTTGTGTGTGGCCATTGGATGAGTGGGCAGACAAAGAAGAAAACATTGGCGTATCCTCAGCCACTTCTTTCAGTGCCATAGTTCCCCTCTTGCTCCAGTCTCCTACCTCTTTGCTTGACTGTGTCTCCAAGGAAAGCTGAAAATATCTGAAAATATCATTAATCCATGGTTTTTTAATGGATGCCTTTCTAAATATCATCTAAATATTCTCCTTTTTCCACTTGTGTTACAACCACAAGAACAGTTGGTGCCCCATGATTATAGTCTTGAACTCAGTCTGGCCTAAAATAATTTAGAGAGTAGAGATTAGAGGGCTAGCCACCCTACAGAATTTTAAACTGCTCAGAGTATTTACAAATGTAATCAGAGAGTATTCAGCCAGCTTTATTTTACAAGAGGAAAATCAAGGTGCATTCCTTTGACAAAAAGCCTTCCGAACACTAAAGAAAGGAGAAGCAGGCAGGCACATCTTAAAAGATATGCTCCTTTGCGTCATTTTCAAAATGATCACTATTAATTTTACATTCACACATTAATATTTAAAAGGTTTTATTTGAAGCACAAAGCTATAATTTTGGCTCAGGTTTCTGGTGACTTGAGGTTCATTTTGTTTATAACATCACCAGAAACCCTTGATGGAACTCTCTCTCTGTAACTCACAGTGATTTACTATTTATTCTCCCACTTCAGTATACAGGAAGCCACTGTAAAAGTCACAGAGTTAATTGCAGTATTGGATTCGTACTGTGTGATTAAATGTGCATGTATATGAAATTTATCAGGAAAAAAACAATAAGACTACATTCTGAAGAAAAGTCTTGCATATAGGAGCGAGTGGATGTACTTCTGATGCTGACATTTTGAACAATCAAAGTTCAAGGTTGTACTAAATCAGTAATAGACTATTAATGATTTCACCATTTTTCTTGCCTGCCTTTCTCTTACCCTGTCCAGAGACTGCATAGTAACTGGCATTGGAGAGAGATATGGGCACCGTATAGATGAGAAAGCATAAAGCAAGCTTAGAGCGGGTGACAATAAGATTAATTTTAAAATAGTAGAGAGAAGAGATGCACGTAGAGAAGACATACTGCTTTTGGTTTCTTATTCTCTCCTCTGAAAGAGAACATTAAGGATTCAAATTGCCTTTAATCCTCTGCACACAGTACATCACACATTATATGCATTAGGTAAGTATAACTGTTTTTGCACTGAGAGGAGCTTTACCAGTCATGGTATAAAAAGCATTTCATGTAGCACATTTTTAAGGCTTTTTTTTCCCTTTCTTTAACTGTCACGACATCAAAAATAATTTCTGATGTAGCATTTCCCAAACAGTACATGAGGTGCTGAGAACAACTTTAATAATTTCACCCCGACCTCTGCCTCTACATCATGCTTCTGGCTAACGCACATGCACGTTTCATTACTGAGGCTTCCACAATATCACATCTCTGATCTCCAACTGCCTATGTCATCTGAGCTAGCTTTTATCCTTAATGATAAAGAAGGAAGCAGGATGCAAACAAAAGAGCCATATAGGCTTTGTCTTTATTGTGAAATGAGAAGAATAATTGCAACCAACTTAAAGCAGTTTCCCCAGCATCCATGAACCATGAAACCACATCTAAAGTGCATGGCAAATATGGTCCAGGGTCAGAATGCACCAGAGCTTAGTTTTCAACATCCTTATTAGCATTTCCCACTTGACAGAAAGCAGGATATTGCACGAAGGCAATGCATGCACTGATCTCCCCCAGCACAGAGATGTGGTGGGAGATGTCACCAGGTCCTGTGAGCTAGGAAATGATCTCTGGTATCATCATTTAGATGAACTCAAAATGACAGTGTGACTTTTTGAGCTGTCAACCCAAAACTGAGTGTTGAACATGATATCATGTTCAAGGTGAGTTGCTACTAGTATTGTTTTCTCATAGCCCCAGCAGAGGCTCAACATGTTCATATGATGCCAGACTGATTACAGCATGTTGCTCCTGCATTTCTGAGGAAGAAGTAATAAATTTCTGATTTTCTCAGAACCGAAAAGGTAGCAAGTAGGATTATGGTAACAAAACAGCTATGTGGCACCTGACACATCCCACTGGTGTATGCAGTGAGAAAGTAGGGCCTAATCCTTGTGCCTCTGAAGAGACCTTTCGGGTATTTGCTGTCACTCATGAGAGGAGTTTCTGTTTGGAGATGAAGTGAAGTTAACTTAAACAGCACTAGCTGACAGAGTGTATTTAATAAAACTGAGGTTTTCCATGTAGACAGAAAGAACACAGCATATGTCCTTCTAAGCCTATAGATGAAGTTTAGGGGATATACAGTCTATGTCCACTAAAAAGTCCCAACCTATGCATATTCCCTCTCTCAGGAATTTGCTGCTTTGCATAATATTCCTTTTGAAGACTGATACTAAACTACTCATTATTTTTCATGCAAGAAGCCTTTTTCACAGATCCAGTTCTCCTGGCTATCGACAACTCTCATGTTATTCTCTTGCATCCTATCTTCAGTCACCCGTCATTTAAAACCAGATTTAATTACCTTCTGCCCTTTCCTAGCTATACAGAAAAAAGGCTGACACTAGCTGTCATCCCTGTTAGACTATTGTGAAACATACATACAGAAACATTTACGTTGAAAGTATATAGTCTTGATAAGTGTGGGGGTTTATATTTCTTTTTAATGGGTAAAGACAGACCGAGGGGTATGAAAAAAGGAAGATGCATCAGACAGGAAGCAATACAGCTACTGCCTTCAGTTTGAAAATGAGTTAAATTGGTTCAAATTAAATTGTGGACTCTAACTTTGTGTTGGTTTCCTTTTGCTCTTTAAATAATGGAGACACTAAGAGGCCCTGGAAAAAACACGCATGGATCTCCATCCTTCAAATATACTTAATATATTAATTAACAGCTGCTGTATCTCAACCTTGTTGGCCCAAGATGTGTACATTAACATCTACGCTGGAGGTAAAGCTACCTTTAATCTTGTGGCAGGCAACTGGCAGGATCTATAGCACAACTTCACTGAATTCAAAGCATTTGTAAACAGTTGCGGGATTTTTTTTTTTCTGATTGCCTTTAAAGTAACACGCAAGCAAATGTTACACAGCTTGTTAACACACCACTGATGGGACTGTTTCAGATGTCTTTAGAAGGACAGAGACTAGAGACTTATTTCTCATGAGCCCATTTGCAGCAGAAATCTTTGCTGAACGCTTGACACACAGAAACTTATGATATCTGGTGAATATCCAGTATAAAACCCATGCCCAGGCAAGCTCTCATATGGCTGTTCTAGCTTAGCAGAAGGCAATGGGGCTGAGGCAATTTATACTCTCAAGCTATGATCTCGGGTACCAAGAGCAGGCAAAGAAACGGCTCCTGTCTTTGCAATGTTCATCCCACCGTTCTGGGACCAGAGCGTACTAATGATTGCAGGCAGTCTGAGATTAGGAGACGGTCTCACATTTTCCTCTGGGGTTCAAATCTCACCTGAACCAAACTGAGGATCCTTTGTACACAGATGTAAAAGTCAAATACCTTCATAAAGACATAGCGTTGCTTAAGCTAAGCTGCATGAGCTCGTATCTAGATGCTCTCAAATGGTTTCCTGTCATTTACTGTTTTCGAACAAATTTGTCCTGATGTATGTGCTATACATGCAGTGCTGGCTTCATCTGCACCTAAGAGTTTTTAGGGTAAAAAACTTTTTCAAAGGTCACATCAACTCATGAGGGTATTGTTTACTCCTGAAAGTGCTCTTCCACTGCTAAACATCCTCCCTCCTTCCCTATTCTCATCTGAAACACGGCAAGAAAAAAGAGATGCCAACAATCTGATTACAAAACACACAGCAGAAAGGACACAACGTGATTTGTCACTGTGGATCTGTGCAAGTCGCTTCATTCAATTGTCTCAGAGTAAACGCACCCTCCGGCTTTGCAGATGAACATTTCCCAAAAGCTGCCTTGTAGGACACCGGCTGTAGAGGGTGGTAGGGTCTCTGAAAATGTGATCAGCCAGAGTATGTGCTCTGTTATATCAGAAATTCCCGGGCAGGAAAGCCGTGGAATGTTAGGGAAGCACTGTGATAAATTTAGCAAGTGATAATGTAAACAGCATGGAAAAAATGTGTGCTGTGCAGGAGGGCATAGGCACACTTGCTTGCTGGGACCATACTGACCATTTGGAAATAAGGTTACAATGCATTTAAATCTGATCCAAAGACTTGCGTGTGCCCTCAATTTTGTACTTTACAGATTTTCCCACTGGCGTCAGTGAGACTGCAGAATATGCAGTTAAATGCTGTGGATTTGGGTTTTTTGGTGTTTTTTTGTTGTTGTTGGTTTTTTTTTTTTTTTTTTTTTTTTTAGGATCAGGGACTTCGGGCGTAAAATGTCCTTGGCTTCACCTCCCAAACAGATCAGTAATGTAAAAAGACAGTTACTCTTAACTATTGTCAGTGGTTAATCTGCCTAAGGATAACCCTTACTTTCTCTGGTTAGCTTTAGTATTTATTTGTTGGTATTTGACTGACTTGTCACTTTGCTTGAAACTGTAAAAACGTCAACTTGCCGGAAGCCAGAGAACAGTCTCACTCCTTTTAATTTGCTTGTTTTCAGTATCAATTCCCTCAGAAGTCTAAAGATTCAGCCTCATAGTATTTTTTCCTGCAGCTGCATTCATATCCCTATCCATAAACTCAATGCAAGTGAATTTCTCAGAAGGAGGATATTTGAAATGTCACAGAGATGGTCAAATTGCTAAACTGCAGGCATTAACAAGAAACAATTACATAAACTCTCAAGCTGAGACCAACTCTGCCTGCAGCGATTTGTTCAAATTCCTTTTCTCTGTGTCTTTGCTTCCCTAATTGTCTTTAAATGGTAGCTTTATAAAAATCACCAAATATCTTCACTGCATCTTTATATTACACTGTAAACACAAATGAAACTGTTAATTCACAGCTTCAGGTTTCCTTCCCAAGTTACAAGCATTACTTTCTTGCCATTGTTTCCCCCCAGTGACCTTCAGTGCCATTTGATTTTGCTTGATAAAGAGTGATATCGTTTCCTCTTTTAACAAGCTGTTGTTCAGATCTGAAACGGGAAATATCCATGCAGGCAAATCCAGCAAGCCAAAACACACTGAATGTATAACTTACTCTATAAAATAAAGCCTCCACAGAGCTTGTCTCCTTAAAGAAAGCAAAGGTAGTGGCTGTGCACACATACATGTATGCACATATACAAATACTTCTGTATGTATGTGGGTTTGCCCAGTGGTGCGCACACACACACAAATACAATTTGTATGTATAATACTTCTAGTTCCCTCCTGGATTTTTTGGTTCTTTGTGACAAACAGGCTGAGACGGGGAAGCAGAAGGCTGCAATAAGTGAAGTCAACATGGAGATACATTCCTGAACCCTAAAATTTGATTTACTTTGAGATCTAGACTTGCACAAAGTGCAGGATGCAGAAAAAATCCTGAAGAATCTATAGCCTTTCTCACCTCCATCCCAAGAGAAGCATATTTCTCAATGCCTTGGCAAAAGTAAAGCCATGGTGTGATCCAGCTGGAACCAATGGGAATCTTTGCAAGGATCTCAGCAGATTATAGATCAAGCCACAAATGTATAAATATCTAGCACATGTAATTTTGTAAATTGCTTCTCCTGTTTTAATGACATAGAAGCACAGCAGTTTCATGTTAACTCTTTTTTTTTTTTTTTTTTTTAATACACATTGAGTGACTAGGGAACATTCTTTCAATTAGGAAAAAGTTGACTTTTTGTTTTCCCGGTTCACCTATCTAGCCACACCAGCGAAAGTCTGCAAAATGTATGTACTTTCCCCTGCATGCTAATAACAAATTTCTTATGAAATCAATGAGTTCCTTGTTTATTTCTTCTGTCAGGTACTGTCATTGCTAATTGTGTTGATTATTTCAAAGCTGTCTTGTTTTCCTCCAGTGTGATGAAATATAATGTAAAATGTTCCAGTGAAACAGGACACACCATAATCCTCAACAGTTAGTTTGAGGCTATGCATTAGGATCAGAAAGCAATTAGCTGTTTGAATTCAGACAAACTGGTAGGGTCACAGTAAATCTACTGTAAAGAAGAGGAACTGAGTGAATTGAAGAGAAACTTCCCAGTCAGACTGCAGTAAATATGCAGTAAATCAGCTCTTGATAAATTAAGATGCACAGAGACAAAAAAATACCGAAGAATCCAGAGAGGGAAATTGTTTAAGTATCTGTCCTGGTGAAGGAAGGCATCGGAAAGGGAAAGGCTGGCTTGTTGAAAGGCCAGAGGGAGGGATAGTATTTTTTCTGTCAACATCACCGTAAAGAAAAGAAAATGTCAGTGATATTGATAGGAGAAAGATGAGAAAGAAAAAATATGGTTCTGTTACACACTGAACTGCAGCAAAACTCAGCTACACAGCAGAGAGACTATAATGGGTACAGAAGGCTGGGCTGCTCATTTGGATGGGAAGATGACAAATTGCTAACAACATGAGACTTGCTCTTGTGCAATTGCATTTTAATAACGTGAAAGGGCTCAATGAAACCAGCAAGAGGCACAAAACAGAAATTACCTTATAAAAAGATCATCTGCCTTGGTATCTGTCACTGCTGAGCAGGAAGGGTACAATAGCAGGGGAAGAGAGCAGGATGCCCTTACTGTTTGTAACACAGCGGTATGAATGCCTGGATCCACAAGGATGTGGTTAAGGCAACAGACTGACTGATCTCAGCATCTGTTTTTTTCACAGATTCTGTCACAGATTCTGGACAAAAGATACTGAGGTTGCCCAGAATCTGAGGGAGCAGTGGCAAATCCAGCAGCAGTCAAGGCTGCGGGAAACAGAGCAGAGCTTGCCTCCTGTCCAGCTTCAAAATGAAGTTAATGAGCTTGCTTTCTTTTCTTGTAGGTCCAGCTCATGCCTTCATATTTTCAGAGACAGCAGTTCTTTAGTAATTTACTATAAAAATAGATAGCATAAAATGAAGGTGCAAAGGCTATTCCCGTCTGCATTAACACACCCTTTGCTTTCCCTGCCTCATTGTCTCCCTAAAAGGAATACAGAATAGAAGTGATGACAGTTCATTTAATTTCATTTGATACAAAGAGTTTGGTATTCCCTAGTGGTTTGGGTGCACAGGTTGCTGAAGTGGAAGGAAAAAAGATGGGGAGGTGGCCTGTACCAGTCCTGCTTACTTTCTTAGGGTGGCATAGCATCCTCACTTCTTCCATACTTGCCAAAAGGCACATGACAGGGGATAACACCGACTGAAACGCTGTCCTTCTGCAAAACACTTTCCCTGATGCAATATCCCAGCTACTCTGGAAAGGAACTTCTCTGCAGACCCAGTCAGCGTGTGCTCCACGTTCCCATTGGCACGCAGAATCTGAACAGCATGTTAGCTTTTGGGAACTGTCCCGAGACAGAGAACACCACGGCTACCAGGAAGGCTACAAAAGCAACAAATCAAGCCTGCACTTTTGTGCGCCACGCTGGCAGTGAATGCAAGTGACTAAACTAACACCCCTGTGGTATATAACATCCACATCCAAATTGAAGGTTCAGTACACGGCTTACCAAACCTCCGCCAAGCCTGCCAGCAAACGGACAGACTGAATACAGCTGTAATATCTAGCTCTTCATCCTGAAAATACTCTGTTGCTACCTGTGAGAACGATCTTTCAGTTCATATTGTATTTACAATACTTGCACACTGAAGGCTTCCCAAAATCTGGGCAGCTACGAAGATGACAATAAAATATATCAAATATGAATTACCAACCAACTAAACGGCTCATTTCTTACAGGCTAAACAGAGAGCATCCTGCCTGAGATGAGAGACACGTGGTTTAATTAAGCTTTTTCCTTCCCTTCCCAAAGGCGTTCAGGCTCCAAAGATGGCTCTGTGTTTGAGGGGGCAGCATATTCCCTGGTGATGAGAAGGCTTTCATCAAAGCGGCAGGGGCTAGGACGAGAGAGCCAACACCCTGTCACGACTTACACCTCAGACAGTCCTGCTGAAGCTGGTAAGGGTACACAGAGTGTAAACCAGGGCAGAATGTGACCCCAGAGCACTTTTAAATCTTCTGCAATTAAAAAACCCAGGAAGATAGAAGGCTTTAAGACCTATTTTCCCCTGTTGTATCCATGGAGCATATACCAATGTAAGTCAGTGGTTGTTCTGAACGAATAATCCATGCTCAAGACCTCGTCCTCAAATACAAAGTCACAGCAGAGCTGTCTGGTTACAGATGACTGCTTGCCTATGAAGGTCAAGTGTAAAACAGCACTTCGAGTAGCACATGGTTTGTGACATTCCTCAGATAAAGTAGAGTCCTCCTGATCAGTGGGAATGAAATTTCACTCTCACAGTCTAAGTTCTGCAGGATTTTTTTCCCTGACATCCTTTCACTGTATTTTTTTTTTTATTTTTAATGTTGGTATAATTAATTTTGAAATAACATTTCCATTACCGCACTCACACTGAGGCAGCCTTTCTGGGAAGGTTCCCTCCGTGCGGTAGAATAACGTGGTACTAATGGGATTACTCAGGGGGTAGAGTTAAGCGATTATATAAATCTTTGCAAGAGTGGGGTGTTAATTACCAGCTCACATACCAGAACCCAAATAATGAAACACAATAGTATACACATTTCCCCAAAATTTTTCTGGACTCCTCTTGGTCAGCACATTGGTGTCACAGGAAGGGCTCTGCAGGAGCTCAAGCTCCATTCACTGCCACTATTGTGCATAATTAAGGGATTTTTTTTTTAACACAAACACAATACTGAGCAGTATCAAATCTGGAGATCTTAAAGTCACAATGCATTTAAAAAGGAAAAATCCACACTGAAAAATATTAAGGGTGTTTGTAAATTTTCCCTCTCAGAGTTCTGTATCAGGATCTTAATTAAAATGAGTATTCTGAATTGAAATAAAACATAATAGTAATTATTATTAAAAAAGAAAAAAAAAAAAACCACAACTTGGAAGGTTGTTTCAGTTTGGAAATGAAAAAATGTCAACTTTCCGCTTCAGGTTTCCTTCCTCCTCACTCTCTGCTGTCTGCACCTCCCTCCTTTAGAAGGCGAAGGGAAGGAAGTGTGCAGGGACATATTTTTCATCCTCCTTGTTCTTTTTCCTGGACATATATAAACTTTACTGAGCTGAAATTAATTTTCAATAGTCTTAAAAAAAAACCAACAACAACCCACCACCACAACCACCACGCTTTTGAACATTTGCCTTGTGTTATATTTGTCCATATTTTTGTTCCATCTCATCATCTCAAATCAAACTGTTCTTTCTTTCCCTTAATGTTATCTTTTATGTCCTTTCTGAGGAAAGTTGCTTGAGTGAACTTTGCATAGTGCAGATAAGAGAAACAAGCTGTGGCACTGGTAGGATTTTAACAATTATGAATAGTTTCATTCTGTGATTAGCCTATTACTCCCACATCCTCCCTCTTTTCAGTTCTGGATCAAGAGATGCCTTTGAAAAATCTACAGAGATTTATGAGTTCAGTTAGAAATACCAACGCTTAACAACTTGCACATCAGCATTAGGCAAAATCGAGCAAATATACACATTGCCTAACGCACCATGGAAATCAAGTAATTACAACCAGACACAACACATACCAACAACTTCAAAATCTTTTATGAAAGAATGGAAATATGTAGTGACAAATTATGTAAATAGTCCGTACAAGAGATATGTAAATGCCTAAAAACATGTTATTCGTGGGCTCCTAAATGGTTCCCCAGGGAATCGTTAACTGTGTGTAAAATATAGAAGTTTACTTCCAGATCCTTTTCTCTGTTGTATCACTCTTCCCATTGTCTCATTAATTAACACGCTTCTCACACTTTCCTCTTTGTTTCCTTTAAATTGTTTCCAGCTTAGAATAAATGAAAACTACAGTCTAAACTAAATTGCATGCCAGATTCAATCAATAGGAAGCAAAGAAAAGAAAGTCAGCAGAATACCTCTACATGCAGCAAGAACTGATTATACTAACTGTATATACTCGACTGATCATTGCCCTCATCTTTTCTGAAAGGAGGGATAGGGGATTGAAGAGTTCTCATAGGACTGTGCTGGGGCTGTGTGAAACCTTGGAAAAGCAAAGCAATTCTTCTTCACCCAGAAGCGTAACAAGCCCTCAAGCTCCTAGGCGGAGCAGGGACAACCAGAGCCTGTGCCTGGAGGATGCATAGAAGGCTGGGACGGGAGCTGACCTGGGCAATTCCCTCTGGTGGGAATGCAAGCCCAGCCCTCAGACTAGACATCGCCCAATGAAGGCAAGGGCAGGCCAGGCTAGAGGTATTGCTGGCACTGCCAGGAAGGTGACAATAAAGTGCTTGTGCCATGAGCCCACCACACAGGTGGAAGGAGTGAGGAGGGGGGCACAGCTCTGCCTGTCTGAAAGGATGCTTGGCACTTTGAGCCCAGTCTGCTCCACCTTTTGCAGATGAAATTCCTAAACGACTGTAACTGTATGGAGAAAGGACCTGAGGAACACATTTTCCCACTCAAGCCCGGCAGCAAAGAAAGAAACCACCAACAAAGCCCTCCTAAGTCTGTGGTTGTGCATGGTTTTTAAAAGCTGATATGCAAATGTCAACAGAAATGACATTTTAGAGCTGTAAGATGCAATGCATTTCCTTCAGTGCTGCTGACTGACTAGCCATTCATTGTCACGTAGCTAATTGCTTGCCAGCTGCTAATCTATGAGACCTGAAATACCATGTGTGCATAAGGGTTAATCCCAAGATTAAAAGAAAAAAAAAAAAAAAAAAGAAAAGAAAAAGCATAGAAAACATCCAATATCCCTGTGGTATTCATCCTCCAAGAGGTATCCCACGTAAGGCAAATACTCAAATTGTATGTGAGCACTTTCTGGAGGGTGTGAGAGGCAGAAGTGATAGGTACATTTTATATTAAATCTCTACATTTTTCCTTAACTAATAAACTCCTGAAGCAGCTCTCTGGCAGACATTGCAGAGACTTAAAAAAGGGCAGCTGGACCCCTCAGTGATGGTATAGCTCTTGTGTAGCTTTAGAAACACTGCAGTTCTCCAGTTTCCACAAAAAGACTATCCAAATGACCGCTGCCCCATGACTTAATAGATCTGTCAGACAGTGGGGCCCATTTGTTCTTATTGTGTTCTGATGATCTGGGTACAGATGAAATCTTTCTGACTGGGCTGCAAATGGCTCTCAGAGCAATTTCAAGCTGAAATTATCCAGACATTTATCCAGACATTCTTAGGACTGTATCAGCCAAATGGCTATCTCCCAGTGCAGAGTTAAAAGCCTGATACTGAACAGATTATGTTTGGGAGAGTCAAAAGGATATAGAGCATATTCTTCTGTAGAACTGGAATGCAATTATGACTTCCGCGGCATGGTAAAAATAAATTCCTGCATTTTTTGAATAATTTTTTGAATAATATTTTGAAAAATATTATTTTGTATTCAATCCAATGGGCGTGTAATATTTCAGTAAACACAACAGTGTGAATCTATACCATCATGGCAGATATAATTTGAATTACTGTGCCAAAACAGAGTCGCTCTGTCTTCATCTGCAGCACATTTGCACAGTGTGCAATACCATAATGCATATTTTAGAGCAGAGCGGTACACCTCCCAAGTCTTCCACAAAAGTTCTTGAAATGAATGAAATTAAATAACTAGCTGATCTGAATGTTTTCTTTCTCTGTCTTGATGTATTTTTGGAGGCGTGGGCGGCGTGACTTACACAGAGCTTTATGCTGCATCTGCGCATAGTATGCTTTTTGGGTTGGCTATGGGTTCACTGTTTGGGTTCTTTTAAATGCAAGCATGGTATGCTGAAGGTGGAGATTGCACAGGGAGTCTCAGCAGCAGCCACCAGAGACTGTTCCCTTGTGGACTTAATGTACACATGCCTCTCGCAGGACTGGTACGTGTGGGCAGGGACTGGCTGGCAGGACTCACCCAAGAAAACTTTGCTGCATGTTTTGCACCTGAAATTCCTGGGAAATGCAGGGACCTTCCTTTCTGGTGTTTTTCTGCTTTGCTGGGGATTTGCCGATCTTTAAAGCTATAGGGTAGGCACCAAGAAGGAAATGAAATGATCCATCGGTGCCTATAATCTTCACTTTCTCCTGCCTCCTGTTAACATGGACACAATGGTGGGCAGGAACAGCCCTGAAGCATCTGAACAAGCACTGCACGCAACATCTCTGTCCCATGTCCTTCAGTGGCCAAGATACATCTGAGTCAGAAAAAACTGAGTCACACTAAGGTGCAGACCTC
This sequence comes from Falco biarmicus, assembly GCF_023638135.1. NCBI lineage: Eukaryota > Metazoa > Chordata > Aves > Falconiformes > Falconidae > Falco > Falco biarmicus. The sequence continues at coordinate 121,246,546 of NC_079288.1, read as the reverse complement.
CGTAGCTTGTGAAGAAAGAATTAAATTCCCTTCAAAATAAGCAAAAGCAATATTTTTCACGAAGGATAATTAGAAAGAGAACAAAATTGCCCAGCTTTCTCAGCCAGAGTTGCCTGGCCCAGTTGACAGGCATTCCCTCTTCCCCCAGGATGAACTGCTCTGCACTTTGCTTCCCTCCTGCTAGTGAATAATAAGCCTCAAGGACACAGGTGTGCAGTGATATTAAAAATAGACACCACTTTTCAAAACAGACCCTAAAAAGAGCCTTATCATTGGAATGAGTCTCTGTCTGTGTTAGTCCATCCATTAAATACTCCGGTTTTCAGAAACCAGGCTTTCAGAAACCCAACTGCCCCAAAACTAACGGCCCCTGTGTTGTGAGGAAAGGATGCCTCCTCCTCCTCTTTCCCTCCTTCTTTCCTTCTTGCCTTCCCAAAATAAAAGCACCGTGGACAACTTGAAAGAGACAAAATTGTAAACACAGCTTTTGATAACATATATAAAGGCAAGCAAATATATTGAGATTAATAAAAGATGAAGAAATTCAGCCACCTGACATAACGTTTTAATGTTTTGATGACATCCTTTGGTGGCTTAGGCAAGAGTAGGAGACCAGTGAACTTCATATTTCATAGGAAAACAGCAAAACAAGCTCGGAGATTTATGTTTAACCACCAAAGAATGGCATTTAGAAAGCTCCAGCCTGGAAATGAAGTGTTTTATCAAATTGCAGAAGGGACTGAGTGGGAGGATTGCACAAAGAAAGCAGAAAGTGATGGTCAAAGGGGAAATGAGCAGGCTGTCATACACAGAGTGGAAAATGGTGAGGCGGGAGAAGTGGGTTCGTTTTCTGTCTCTTTTTTATTTCTTGAGAAAACTACTTAGAAATATTAATAACTAAGAAAAACAGTAAAGGAAGAAGATAGATATCACATAACTGAAGTATAAGATATCAGATAGCTGCATTTGCAGCTGGTGGAGATTATGTGTAACATATAACCTGTTGCCAACTCCTTTGATGAAGCCAGTGCTCCCTTTATGCTACACTTGCAAATAAATGAGGTGGTGACCAGTTACCATTAATCTTCTGAAAATCACAAATTAAGGCCAAGAGTTTTCTATCAGGTTCCTCATGAAAATACAGTTGAGATAAGATCAAAGCTCTGGGGTTACAGCAGGAATGCCTGATTTTGACCAAGTCTATCTGGAGCAGCAAGCGAATGAAGGATAAACATAGGACTGGACTTGAACAGGTATATCAGTGTGCCTGGCATAGGTGGCACACCCAGGGCTCAGTGTGACTTCCCTGCAGCTCCTGAAAGGACACAGCCCCCTTCTCCAAAACCTCCTTCTCTCCCCTCCCTCCTATGCTTCTTCTCACTACGTCCAGTGCAAGGGCTAGGATGGGTGACCCACAAAGCTTTTAAATCCTGCCCTTTCCTGCAGATGTAAAGGCTACAAGCAAACCCCTCCATGTGCTTCTTGGTTTTGGTAATAGCTTTGCTAAAAGCTCCTTGTGCCTACACATCAATGACTTTGATTTCCAAATCCTTCTGTTGCTCGTAAACTATGTTCTCATGATGCTGGGAGGAAAATACACTTATAAAGAGAAACTCCTGTCCACTAACACCGTCACAACAATCTCCACAAACTATCAAGCAGAGTATGGCAAGAAACCCTCCTTTGAAAAACAAGGATGGTGAACATCTAAAATGGCAGAAAGTGTCTAAAGGGCCAAGTACAGCTTAAACTGATTGGAGAATCGAGGTGCCCATCACCAAAAATCTCCTTTTGGCTGACTTAGAGACAGTTCCGTTCTTTGTCTTTCCCATTTGTGCTTCCCACTTCTGGGACTGCTTCCCTTCTGGGTCAGATGAAGTCTCTCTCCAGATGAGACAGGATATTACATTTAATAGAGAGAAAAGCTCGCATCAGCACAGAGACACAAAAGCCCCAAGTTGCTCCCGTTCCCACAGATGCAGGGTCCTGTGAGAGACCCTTGGGTGCTGTCTGGAAGAGACGAGGGACAGCAAGCAGGTTTTCTGCTCTTGTTTGGCCACTGCAATGTATGGGAAAAAGGAATTTGTGCATGCCTGGTAAGCAAGCAAGCAAGCTGTTGTGAACACCAAACTCATCAGCCAATTTCCACACATACACACACACACACACACACACACACACACACATTGGGACAGCTTACCAGACTTTGAAGTTTTGCTAGCCAATGAGTATTAGTGTGCTGTGACAGCTGGCAATGCATTCCAGTGGGTAAGTGATGGACTGGCTCTGGAGAGAGTAAAATAAATTATGAAGTGGGTGAAATTTCAGCCCTCCAAATAACAGTCCAATGATTTCATTGGAATGGCTCTGTCTGGCAACGTATTCAAACACATACAGCTGGGCAGAACACACAAATGCTCCTGTATGCAATAGCCACATGCATGGGAAGAGAGGGAGTTCTCGTTGCATAAGTGAGCCCAAGTCGGGAGACTGCGAGAGGGGATTTTAGAAATATGTGTGCATGAGAGCCAGCCATGTATGGTTCTATGTGAATGTAAATATCAGAGCCAGTGATGAGTATGTTATATATGCTGCTCAAAACCAACATCTTCAGGATTCCTCAGATGATCTGCTTGGCCAAGGGAATAACATCTACTGGCTGTGTTGTCAAAGCACCAACATATCCAAAAGGCTCAATTTTTACCTCAATAAGCACAATTTACAGGGACAGTTTTGCACCTGGAAACATGAATAGGTAATGCAAATAGCCCACGTCCGAGAATATTCTGGGAAGCAAAGTGAAGTCAGCTACCTACCTCCCATTTGGAATTAAAGAAGTTTAGGTAGCACCACCCTGCCAGGTCCCTTTCAAACTCTCAGAACCATGCCTCTCAAAATGCCCGAGCTGTGACTGTCAGCACGGAGTGAATGATATGGAGTTAATTGCCTTCTTTTGTACCTGAGACCAGGAGGACCGCTGGTGATGGATGTAGGCTGACTGATGGAGGCGGAGGGGGCAGAGGAGAGGAAAGCAGCTTTCCAGGGCAGGATGTGTCCTGTTTGTACATGTCGTCCATTCCACAAACTTGTATATTCTGAATGTATCATCAACAAACAATGAGCAGCCTGTTCTGCTAATATTTGTTGACATATAGGATCTTATATACTCTTTTTGTCCAAGGTAGTCAATAGCATTTGTTTTGATTAGGGAATGACTGCAGAGCTTAGCTCTCCAGAATCCGTACGTCTTTTTCAGCCTCTGCAAGGGATCCGTGGAAGGGCAAAACACCATTATCAGTAGATTTCATTGGAGGTGTTTTGCTTCCATCTCTCATCTACTCCTGCTTGAACAACTGAGCAGAAGTAAGTAAAATCTATAACAGTCCAAATGCTGAATGAACGTCTTTTCACTGATGCAGAAAACACACATACAAGGAATTTCTGCAAGTTTTACATTTGGCCAAGGACACTGAGGTCTGCAGTGATCTACATCTGTGCAAAACCATCTCCACATTTCCAGCTACTGCACAGACTGTGTATGCCATGTGCATGCGTTGGGCTGACCCTGTGGCCAGAGCAGCTGCTCCATGGTCCTTCCCTGCTGCACCGTGGTGACACTGAGCTCTAACAGCTTCACAGCTCGTATGTTGGCTGCGTAAAGGAGAAAACTGTGTGCTGGGAAAATTTACTGCTAATGGATATATTGACTCTTTCAAAAAATCTGCTACTTTCTATTGCTGAAAGTTTTATCAGGAACTTAAACTCCAGGATAAACCAGTCCTGGCTAATATTACATCTTCGCATTTGCTCCCTTTGCATCATACACTGGCATGATGACTTCTGTCTCATTCCAGTGTAATTACTTTTTCTGATACAAGGTAATTACTACTTCTTGTCTCGGAAGGAATACCTATGTGTCTGTAAAGACATTCTTCGGTTTGGGATCACTTTTCCAATACTTCTGCTACTATATATCTATGAAATTAAAAATCAAACTAAATCACAATAGATTTCATGTTGCCCATTAAGCAACACAAAGTATGTATACTTATGCAAAATCCTAGAGGACTCTTAACAATATAAAATCTCTTTTGTGCCATCAGATTTCCAGGCTTAAAGTCTGGTGAAATGTTTTGGTTATTCTTAAATGATCCTCAATACTGAAGGAGGAAAGGCTTGAAAAGAAGCCAAACTTGAGATTAAAAAATATACATACACTGTAACTTTTATTTTCTTTCAAAGTTAGATGAAAGGACTGAATAGCCCAAATGGGAGGCTAAAACACTTGCAATGACAGAATGGTTGGGGCTGAGTTTTGTTTGCTGTTTCACTTCAATCTACATTCACTGTCTTTCCAAAATTTTTAGCTAAGCCATCAAAGTAAAAATTTTTCTTTTGTGATCTCTGCCCTTTTTTTTTTTTTTTTTCCCATAGGTTCATTTATGCTGCCAATTTTTTTTGCGATATTGTGTGTTTCAGTTTCTCCTCTGTTCTCTTGCTGTTAGACCTCTTGAATACCTCTCCAGCTAGGAAGTCCAGAGATCATGAACTCACATGAATGCTTTGATAGTAGTCAGGAGCACTGAGAGCAGTACTTCTGTTTATTTCAATAGAACATATAATTATTATCTTTGGTGTACTTGCAAGGAGAAAAAAAGGATTAAGATACTGTTGGACACCGTCCGAGCCCTGCTGGAATCCTCAGTGGTTTTTAGGGTTTAAAATTACCAGGATGTTAATTTTCACTGAGAACAGTCAGCTCTGGATAAGGAGATATATCTGTATGGTGTGTTTCAAGTGAGAAAATTGCTAGAAATGTTCTGAGGGGCTGATACTCCGACATGTGAAATAACAATAGGACAGTTACATTCATTTCGCCCTCCACCAGCTCTCTTCTGTAACATGCCTCTCAGCTAAGCTCTATTCATCATTGTGTTATTTTTAGCTTGGTTTCCAAAGGAAACAAGGCATATGAGACCGTGTTGTCTGTCTGTCTGCTTATCACTGCCTCCATAACAACGCACTATTGGCCAGTTTCAACCAAACTTGACAGCGGGATAAAAATCTGCAGGATGTGAAGTAGCTGCCAGTTTCCCAAAACTGGGTGGCTGATGGAGAGGCTGCAGTGGGAGCTGAGCGGCTGCATGTACCTCGGCATGGCTGGCACACACAGCAGCCACAGCATCAATCACCCTAACACCAAAACTGGGCAAGGATATGGGGAAGGGATGGGCCATCAAGAGCCATCAGGAGCCGGCTGTTCCCTCCTGGGCTTCTCTTTGACTTTCTTACCCGCACACAGAAAGAAACTTTCCTGCCACGATACCACTTCAGCTGGTAAGTGCTACACTTTTTGACACTGTCGCAAAAAGACCTCATTGTGCTAAGGCACAGATGAAATAGGTTTCCCCCATTCTTATGTTTGCCACCAAGTCCAACTTCAGTTAGTCCTTTTGTTTTAAGGCATGTGGTAAGAAAGACATTTGTTAGAAAACAGCTTTCCAAAATGACACCTCTGTCAGGTGTCATTATTCCTCTATCAGGAAAAATTATGAATATGACCCCCAGTCCTACTCTGCTGCTGGTATTTAATAAGGCAAAACAAAACAACGGAAGGAAAAAAGATTAAATTTCCACCAGGCATCACCTGCCCCATTCACAAAGGGTACAGACGAGCCAGTGGAAAAGGCAGGGTCTTGACTGGCTGCTCAGAAATTGGCAGGGTAACTAACCCCAGGTGATGTCTGCTGGTGGAAGTCGGGAGGAGCCCGTCCTCTCCCCCGGCTCACACAGCTGAGCAGAGACACAATCCCTGACTCTGCTGTCAGGCTGGGCCATGGCCAGGTCACTTCAGCCACACTCCATGGCCAGGGAGCGGTGATGGAGGTGAAGCTGATATTCGGCCAGCATTAACTCTGCCTGCCAGCGAGGGGGTCTGCTTCGTAATGCTGCCATTGCCAGAAAGACCAAAACGTTTCAGTAGCAGTTCCACTCCCTATCCTGTTTTTCCTCTTACAAGAAAAATTTAGTGCTCAACAGGCTTATTCTTTTTGTACCTCAGCACTGCAAAGGCAGAAATCTTGGATTGACTGACCTGAAACCAGTGGAGACGAGGAAAACCTCTGAGGAGCTGGCAGCTCTCACTTTGACGTACAGAACGGAGACTGGCACCCAGGAGTGGTCGTACGGACATCAGAGGGGTGCCCACTTCGAGTCATCCCCCCACCTGAAATCAGGGCTCCCACTGTGACCAGCATGACAGGTAACATCACCATGAAAAGCTATATATGTGGTGTCTATAGCTTAAATATTACCAAGCTGGATAAAACATCTGTTTTAGCCAAAGTGAACAGACCTGGGAGTCTGTCTGCTTTGGGGCTGTTTATTAATCTTATTTATTTGTTTATTTAGCCTTTATTTTTTTTAATGGCAATCAAAAGCTTCACATAGAAGCATAAACTAAAACTATACTTAAGCCTTTAAAGCAAGCCAACACCCAGAATTACCAAGTGCTTGCAGTTCTCATTAAGAACCAACCGATGTTTACTGGTTTGAAAGTGCAGCTTGGCATCTCTGTAATTCAAGCACTGGGAGAAAAGCTTCACTGCTTAGCTCACTCCTCAACAAACCAAGGAGCCTGCAGAAGAGAGAGATGGGGGGGTGAGAGATGCCCACTGTATAACGGTTCACGGGAGTCTTTGCTTTTCTTTTACAGCATTTTTTTGAGTCACCATAACAGTGTCATCAAGTACTGAGACCGTTGGGTTCAGTGACCCCTTTGTAAAGCACAGGGTTATTTTCCCAAATATTTATCTTTTCAGCTGAAAATGTCAGTGCTTGAACTCTGACTGGAGCTACATTCTTGGAAGCAAAAGCAAAGTACTTTCAGCTGTTTGAAATAACTTCAGATTTTATAAAAAAAAGTCATACATAGTTGCATGTATTTTGCAACGCCAAAAGAAAAAACAAGGAATTAAGTCTGACAACTGACTTGGGCAATGCTTTCAAGTAGATCTATTGCCTTTGCTGGAGTTGAAATAAAACGAGGATCTTCCAGGGGAAGCACACAACTTGTGCATTCATGTGAGATGTATCTTTACAAGGTGCACATGAATGCATAGCTAGTGACAGCAGGTTTATAAGGATGCAAAAGGCAGCATAGCAGTCAGAAAGAGAATCTGGCACCAGAATTGTGACTGTTCATGTTTCATACCCTCTTTCAGTCTTGAGACAAGATGGATTGATGGGGCAGTGGAGGAAATAAGTCTCCTAAACTTGAGTGCAAGGAGTACAAACTGGGAAGACCCAGATGAAATAAAGGTGAAGAAGGCTGGCATGCATCCCAGTGATTACCAAATCAACGGGAATAGTAAACAATTTTTTCTATTAAGGAAAGTAATGTATGTTCATAAAATAGATGCTGGAAAACTCAGAATTACTTTCTCAGGCTTGAGTCGTTATTCCCTTTTAAGACGCATGAAGAGAAGAGATACCACTTGGTTTAGCTACTGAGCTAAACTTAGAAGCACACTGTACGCAACCACACTACCACGCCCTGGATGACCATTAGCTATCACACAGTGCACTCCGTGTCATCTGTTCTCTGTATTTCATATCACTTTAACAGAGGCATGTTGGTTAAGAGAAGCACATTATTTTTGGAGGTAGGGGTGGAGTGAGGAAGAGAACAAAACAAGGAAACCCGAGTCCTAAGAACAGGGACAGTGCATTAAAAAAGCCACTCTAAAAAAGAGAGATGCTTTAATAAGCTGGAAAGCAGTGATTGTCCTTTCAAACCTTGTTTCTGTATCTGGAATTTTCACTAGGAAATCAGTGCTGAAATTACTCCAATGAATTATTGAAATCTCCACATAAAATCTGCACTTAGAGTCCTGGATCTTGCACTTGTGCTTATTAGAAGTGCAAAGATATGAAAAACTTCTGGTCTTTTAATTTATGCACCCATGCCAAGATTTTTGTGAAATATTTATAGGGTGACTTTTTCAGCTTTTTTCTCTCCAGATTTTTTTTAAAAATCCTTATTAATTGCATTTATAGCATCACTGATTTAACTGAAAGGGGGAGCTGATATCTGAGATGACCCCTTCTTTCCACATAGGGGAATAACTTGATCTGTGAAACTGACTGCCAGAGGATGTTACGGAGACCGCTTTGGTCTCTTGGGGGACAGGTGTGTGGGTGCTTCCTATGCCGGGTGGCTCAGGGAGGTCCTGCATGGCTGCTTGCCAACAGCCGGGAAGGATCACAGTCTACATGCTCCATTATTAGTATGACTTACATAGAGGCATCTGTTCCCAGCCTCTGTCAGAGACAGGCTACGGGGCTACCCTGGCTGGGATCTGACCCAACCTGACAGCTCAGCATCACGCCTCTCAGCCAGGCTCAGTCCCTGCCTCAGGCTCAGTAGCTGTTTAACAACATTCATGTGGCTTCAGGCCAGGTCAGAGCAAAATCTGATCTGGCTGCAAGAATACTGAGGCAGCGGCGCGTTCCAGATTATGATCTTGACAAAACATGACCACCTGGACAAGATGGGTGCCTCCTCTAAAAGATAATGGGCAAAGAGCAGCTCCCTCCATCTCCTCCATGGGACCTGTCTCTTAAAAGCCATGGAAAAGAGCTAAAGCACATTGCAGTCCCTGGGGAAAACGTCTGCCGCTGCACAGCACTTCTGCACTAGTGAACCTGCCCCAGCCCAGCCTGGTGGCAACACGATGTCCCCCCTGCCTCGCGCTCAGCTCCAGTCTAGCCCAGCTGACAATGGCGGTGCAAGGAAGTGGGCAAAACATCTCTTCTCTTTTTCATTTTAAAAAGCTGTTGTAACATTTTTCTGCTGAAGACCTGCTGCTTTTTCTAAATCATACTTGTCCCGATAAAATAGAAAAACCTGAGAGAGGATTTTGTCTCATGGTGGATCTGGGGCACAATTTCTGACTGGTATTGCAGGAAAAGTTGTTATACTCTTTAAATCATCCTCTCTGCAATATTGTGCAGTGTTTGTGGACTGCTGCAACCGCTTGTCTGGCAAATACTCCAATTAATATAAGCAATCATATTGTTCTACAGTCATCCAGGAAACCAACAGCCTCCCTTTCCTCCTGACCCTCTTAGCAGCTTCCTGTCCTTCCTGCGCTCTTCCTAATGCACTTGGCGGATTTCAGCACAGCATTGCCTTGGGGAAGCAAGCTTCCCAGAGACTTCTGTTGCAGAGAATCCCTAAGAAATAAAAAGCTCTTCTTAGGGCATCCCCAAGACGATGCCATTCCCCATGGCCCGTTGAATGCAGCATCCTTCCTGGAAACAGCCAAACTCTGCCTTTGCTCAGGACCATAAACATCTTGCTTGACCCTGATGGGATAGCAGCACTCTCAAGACTTTGCAAAGCCGTTTGCTCTGGAGGAACCTTTTTGCTACACCCACTATTGCACCTCTTTGTGTCCCTCAGAATACAGGGAAGAAGAGGGGTAAGCAGGTATTTACCTGAGGGAAACTTTCTGGCCAACAGCAGGGAAAGTGATCGGTGCCCTTCATGATCTGCCACCATCTGCCTCTCCAACCTCCTCTCATGAGTCTTTGCACAGCAGAGGCAAGAGGAAGACTGGAGGGATACTGACTGGTGACAGCTCACCATGACCTCATGGCTCACCTCTCCAAGACAAAGGAAAACAACAAAAATCAGGGCATTACAGAGAAGGCTGCAGAGGGCACTTGCCCTCCTGAAGGCTGGTACCTGTCCTGGGAGACAGAAGGGAGTGAAATGGGGCCAGCTGGTGATGGGGCAAAAGGCAGCTGGATCTATCAGGGAAGCAATCAGGGGTGGGTGTGGGGAACCTAGATCTGTGGCTGGCTTTTCAGTGGGACCTTGCAACCATTTGCAAGGGTGATGTTATTTCTTCTGTGCCAGAGGCATGTCCCCAGGGGCAGGATGACAATGAGCCAAGCCCTGAGACTGGCAGCGTGTTCACCTTGTTGTGCTGACCAAGCCACAAGTAATTGTGTTGATCAAACAAATATCCTGACAGAGCTGAGAAGAGCTGAGCAGCTGTAGGCATGTCGAGTGCCTGTGCTGATGGGAGCAACTCCAGAGAGCAAACAGGGGAGAGGACAGCCGCCACTGGCATGTGAAGGGCTTGCTAGGAATGGGCCTACGGACGTGAAACCACACCAAGAGGGAACGCGTAGCCAGGCGAAGGGACGGGGGAATTTCCACAGAGCACTTAAAGATCTTATAAAACGTTCATTAAATTAGGTTTCCAGCAATTGTCAGCACTTGAATTACAAGGACCAAATGCAACTGAAAAGCTACCTTTTGCTTTCATGTGAAATGGTAACTACACATCAAACGTTTTAATCTTCTGCAATGACTAAATATGTGGAAATCTGTAGGTCTATTTATATAAAAACTTCCAAAGGCTACGTTATCTCTGTGATTTACCCCCACTCCTTCCCCAAGGGATTTTTCTTTCATGTCTTCTTGCACCGTCTACATTTATTTACCAGTGAATATCACTTCAAATGAATTTAGTAGCAGGGATGTTTATAGAAATAGCACATTTTCAATGACTTGTGGAGAACACTTACAAAGTGAATGTTGTAAAACACAAGTGTGTTTACATTAGAAAACCAATAACAGACTGGTTAACAGCCAGTCAAGGCATGGAAGAAAATAAAGAGACCTGTTCATCCACTCTGAACCAGTCTACAGCCTTGAATATTGCAATGCTTCTTGGTGGTTTTACCTCTTTTGTGTCAAACCTGTTTCCAAGTAAGGTTTAGACCAAGAATTTTTCACTGAAACTATTCAGAGGATCACTTGAACAACAATTTGAATAATCATTTGAAAATGCATTATTCTGGATGGAACAAAATAAAGCAAACCTCTTACAATAAGCAGTTTGCAATAAATTATTCAATCACCTCTAATCAAAAGTGCATAGCCTGGAGGAGAGTAAAGAAAAATAACTCAAAGCAGCAATTAATCTGTTATATTAATGAAAGGAACCATGTGTGACAATTGTACAAAATGAACTTTTCTGGAAACCCTTGTACATTCTTGTTCAGCTTTGGAGAACAATAATTTAGATATTAATTTCTTTGACAAGCAGCATTTGTTTCCAGGTCATCCAGCTGCTTGGTGGTTAGCAAATAGGAATAATGTGACAAAAGAAGGGACAACCCCATTGCCCTCTTCTGTAAGTGTAGTTTAATTTAGCTGATGAAGCTTACATCCCTCCCTGCCTTATGGAAGCCCTCTACCATCTGGCCATCAAGTTTAGCTATGTAGCTGGCACCCAGAGTTTAGGTAACTCTTTATGCTATATGAATGGGACGGAGAAAAGGGCAGCAGCAAAGGGGTTTAAACTCTTGACAACAGACGACATTCATGACCCTCGTCTGGCCTTGCCCTCATGCCTCAGTGAAGAGATGAAACCTCTGTAACCCCTACAAGTGCACGTGCAACTCTGCAGCACCTCCTCCCCTTCCTTCCCCCCCAAGTGAGACTGTTCAGTATGTCTGGTCTCTACCCATAAATAGCTGCAGGATGACTGAGGCTCTGCTTTTTAGTATGTGTGCTATTGCTGGAAGGATTTCACAGAGCTTTCAAATGATGAGCAATTAGCTGGCTTTAGCCCCACCGTGACTCTGCCCACCCCAGTGTGGAAGCAAACAAAAGAGGCAAAGAAGGCACTGACACTTTTTATGTTTCTCTCGATGCACTTGGAGGGCAAACATCATGACATTGGGTTTCACTAGATATTCATAGAGTCCTTTTCAGGTTTTTTTTAGTAATTCTGTGGCCTTCTGGAAGCCAGGTACATTTTCTGATCCTGCTCTGTTTTGAAAGCATAATCAACTAGAACTCAATTCCACAGTGCATATAAAAGACTGCTGGATCTGGGGCCAATTACACCTCTGAAGAATATCTACAGTACCAAGAATCATTTTCACTTGAAATGCATGTATTTCTGCATACTTGGAGAAACAGTCAGATAGGAGAACCATTTTACTTCCAGCTGTAAGAAATCTGACACCTGAACTGAGGCAAACCGAAATGCTCGCTGTAAAGGAAAAGTTGCCACAAATACAAATAAATGTCAACAGTTCATGGGCAAATTGGAAGTAAAATCCTCAAGCTGAGAGGAAGAGAAATGGTCTGAAACACACCGAAATGCATGAATTATACTAAAGCCACAAAAATGGGAATATTTTCAGTATGGCATGGATTGAACAGTATGGGTTCACACAACAGAGGAACCTCAACGAAGCTGATACTGTCATTAGCCAGGCAGAGCATGTAGATGGACACAGTTGACATATCTTCAAGACAAATAACACCCTCCTTCCTTTCTGTTCACCATAATATTTGGAAAGCTAACTTCTGTTCCTTGCCTTGACTTAATTTCCCTCAGGCCAAAGTGAAATCAAAGTTCAATCAAGGAAGAGACAGCAAGCAGAAGAAAGAGATACATACCGGTAAACATGGTCTCAGGTTACCTGAATACCCAAGGCAGAACCAGAATGCGGGTCAGTATTAACATGAGGGCGTGGAAAGTCTATGTTTATGTGCATAAACTGGAAAGTGATCAACACATTCCTGTCTCTAATTCTCCAAGATAGAGCCACTGCAACAACATTAAAGGAAGCTCTGAGTGTCTCAGGTATTTCAGGGGTGTTTTATGGAAGTCCCTAGTAAGCCACCAGAAACAGTGGTGTTGGTGTCGGGACAAGTCTAAGTCAGGAAAAGCAGGAAAGTCAAAACAAACATGCTGAAACAGTGTTTTTTAAAGCACGTTAAACCCCTGACTATAAGGTACCTTTCAGAAATACAGCAGCTTTTCTTCCTTACTTTTTAAACATGGACCAGTAAAATGAACAGCTTTTTATCTATTTTAGCCAGCAGAGAAACCATTCTCTGAAAGCTTAACAAAACTTTCCAGTGTTTCCCATACCTTGCCAATTTTCAGCAAGGCCGTGAAGGGAAAGAGCCATCCAGTCATTAGCTGACTAAAACCAGAGAGCTGCTTTTACTTATACACTGACAAGAAGGAAGGTGTTACCCAGAGGTCAACTTCTTAAGCATTTGTCCCAGGAAATATAATTTAAGACCCTGAAGCAACTTTGTCCAATGACGGCTTTTGGGGGATACTGCTCCCACCAGCAATCCTGCAACCATTCCAGAAGCAACGCACTGGAAAAAACCACACGTGCAAGCATTCAGCCAAATGCCAGGTAAAAATTCCCCTTCTAGAGCCTTGCAGAGATGGCAGAGATAGCTTGATAATGCCTAGGAGTCACTAAATTGGTGGTTGCACTGGTGCACAAACTTCCCTACAGCTGTCATACTGGTATGCTACCCCAAACCTAAGCAGGCATTGACCTGGGTCCATCATATTCCCTTTTCCAAACCTAAACCAGACAGTTGTGTAATGTTCCAGCCCAGTTTCTAAAATCGATAATCATATTCTTCAGAGCTTTGCCATATAATTATGGACACCTTTAGAGAAACCAGATATCCTTGTAGGTTTGGATTAAGCTTCTTGCAGAATGTTTACACAGAGCACAGTTATCTCCTTCTATTATTAAACCCAAATAAAGGAGACATTGCTCACATAAGAAGAAGAAAAAAACTACTCTTTTTCAAGGACAATTTATGTGGGGATCTTCAAGGGTTTTGCACATCCAAGAGAAATACAGACATCTAAAAGAGTAGAGTTAGGAAGTGAAAACAGCATTGCTGAAAGTACCCCTGTTGCACTGACACGGTACATGCAAATGACAGCACTGCATCCTTGTTTCTTCAAGGCAAAATCCCCCTTCATGCTAGATGAAAGGAGTTTCTAAATTATAGCTATACGTTTTTAACAAGAGTTCACAAGGCTTCCTTCCTTAAGCACTGTTTAGATAAGGTGCTTTAAAACAGAAATTCACCCTTTCTCAGGTTCAAACAAGATCGTAGTTTCCTGTCATTCCAAATTTCTCTGTACCTCTGTCAAACCACCACCGCTTGTTCTCAGCAGCGAGGGTTCACCACCAAACAACCCGGCTGGTGTTTCACACACAGGGTAGGATCATCAAGAGACTTCCCACGTTGAAGGCATCGCATTTCCTTGGATGGGAAGGCAGGTAGAGTTAAGCATAAATAAGGGGGTACAATGTCCATGCAAGGCTATCTGGATAGTAAGTGGTGGTATCCTTAACATTCGTTGCGCTGCCAGTTTGAAAACCAAAACTATCTGCCAGAAATTAATTGCCATGCAGTGTGACCAGTTTACCTGAATTACAACAATACAGGGCCAGGAAAGAAGTCTGTGACAGTGTCAGCAAGGTCTCACATTGTGCCTCGATGAGAAGAGCTCTAGAAGACTGAACATCCACATCTCCACCCCTCCCTATCTTGGAGTTGTAATTTCGCCTCATCCATCAAGCAAGAGAACAGTGGAGCGCCAAGGTCTGCAGGCTTTGGGAATAAGAGGTGGGGGGATGAGGTTTACTGGAAAGCTGCTCATGTTTCATTCTAGTAATCCTGTCTGCTTCCAAGCAGATTTCAGAAAAAATATCAGTGTTCTGCTGAATAGCTTTAATGGGATTACCTTTAAGGCTTCTCTAATAAGTGGTGTTATTAAGTTGTCTGGCTCATCGGGAGACTTACGCATAACCACTGGCACCCCCCCTTTTTCCTGATTTTGTTACAAATTGGAATTAGTGTCTGTTTGGTGTTCGGTTTCGTGTTTTAAAGAGGATTGGGTTAGGGGAAAATCTTTTGGGTAAAGTCCTTTTTAAAATTTTGCCTATGTTAAAAAAATCCCTTTCAGCCTACAAAACATGTTCTAAAGGGGATTAGAGATGCTGTTCAGTATAAATCTGCCAGGAAGTCCAAATCAAGATTTCACAGACCAAACACGGTACAAATAATTGGAAAGGCCTAAGATTTTGCAGGAAAAACTATCTTAGATTTCTGAAGTCAGTCTGAAAGTCCAGAAAAAAATCAAAGAGAGTGGGCAGAGTTTGAAATGATGTAATTCTTTCAGCCTTTCAAGGTGACTCATTTAAAAAAATATTTACACTTAAATCACTCTTTGTAAAAAAAGGTGAATGCACTTAGAGAGCATTGACTAGAATGTTTTGAACTTGATGGAAAGTCTCTCTAAAATTGAGTGAAAAAAAGGCTATTAAATTCAAGGAGTTCTAGATTCGTTCCCTTCAAAATAAATAAAAAAAACCCAAAAACAAACCCAAACATGGTATCCTAAGACCAAGACACATTATGACAACATGAATGAAGAATTGTTAAAACACAGGAAAGGTTCATCCCCATGAAGACAACCCATGCAAATGACATAAAACTCCAGAGCTACTGTATCCAGATAAAGTTTTATTGAGGGAAATTTCCCCAGGGTATGGCATTCAAAGGGCCACTTTTGTGGGACGTTCTGCAGTAGTAATGGTGACCGTCAGGAAGGTTACAGCTGTGTTGGTAGTGTTGACACCTTCAAAGTCATTCTCATTCACCCATGACAGGAGGGGAACAGGCCCTGATGCCAGCACAGTCACTGCCAGTGAGTTTTAGTGCAAGGCAATTTGTTTTCCCTCTATTATGGCTTGATTCTCATCCACCTCTGTTGGCAGCAGAACCTTTTGTTGACTCTAAAATAAAAGTTGTATACTTTGAACAGTTTCATGTGGAATTGCTGAAAAAAGCAGAGCTATTGATTCAGAAGCTTTTTAAAATTCGGTTTTGATTGCTAGGCTTATGGGAGATGATGCTCTCTACATAGGTACTGTCAATTAAAGTTTTGGTAGGCATTTGGATGTGGGCACCAAAACCCTAAGGCAACAAGTTTCGAAGCAAAGATTATCTATCTATCTATCTATCTATCTATCTATCTATCTATCTATCTATCTATCTATCTATCATTATTTATTGCCTTAGAAAAACAAGGAATGCTTACTTTTATTTGGGGTCTCCATCTTGTATATGTGGGACCTCAGAGGAAGCGGGAACTTCAAGTGGGAGAATGCTAATACAGCACAAGAAACCTGCGTGGGCTTTGTTTTTCACGTGGGAAATAGCACAGATGAGTTTTAAAACTGCAATAAAAGTAATTGAGCAATTGCCAAGACTTGTAGTCATGATCTCAGGTTTTCACTCACTGAGCAAATACCCTTGAAACTCCCATTATGGTTTATGAATCAGCCGCTGTCTTACTTTCTTAGAGATATCATCACTACAAATAAAAATGTTGAATCCCTGGGGAGATCAGAAGATTCTGGTCTGTGTTCTCAGGGACTTTTATTTTCTGGGGTGTGCATGGGATTCCTGCTTTATTTCTTGGAAATGGAAAAAAGGGGCTTGGGATTCGCTACACCGACCAGCCTCCTGTTTTCTCAATATACACCTGACCTTTCCTAACTACCCAGTACAAGGAGGAGTTCAAAACACAAGAAACCACACTCTGGCAGCCTTATACCTTCTGCTCAGCATTTTATACTGTGAGGAATTTCATTGCTGTTAGTGGGACTTCTCATGCAGAAAGGTCTTTTTCAGTATGTGCAGTGCCATCAAAGTCTCACCCTACATATATCTAGTGCTATATGAAATATCCTGTACATTATCGGTTCAGCTTAAAGATGCCAATAATCAAGGAAAACATATTCTGAAACCATATGATTCTGAGACTTCAGAACATATTAAAACTACTTCACCTCTTTATGCAGCATAAAGTGAAATCATTCTTTTTCCAGTTGCATTGGAAAATCTATTCATGCCCAGGTTTTCTGTGTTTTTCTAGTGACTCCCAATGGACATTACCAAACCAGCATCGCTGCTGAATTTCCAGGCAAAGATGTGGGACCCTGAGGTAAAAGGGAGCTGCTCGAGAGAACGAGTGCTTTTTTTGGGATGACTCCTTTCAAAACAGCATTATTACTATATTTGAAAGATCAAAGAACTGTTATCCATGATTCATTTTATACTGACTTCTCAACATGTACACTTAAACAAACAAATAGTGGAAGAGCATGAAAAATAGAAACATAAAGAGTAAAAATTTCATAAGAACCTAAGGAACTACACTCAGCTTTAAAGAATGATTTATGTATTAGGAGCACACTAAAGCCCATCTTCAACAATTTTATGCTTGTGATTCAAACAAATTTTCATTGGTTGACCTGTGTTTCTAAATGGATGGTACAAGCACTGAGTCATTTCTGAAAGCAGTTCAACTTTTTCACTCTATGTTCTAAGTATATTTATAGACACAAAGTTTTCTATAGATCTCTCTGATACTTAAGCACCTTTGTTGCACACTGCCATAGACAGAACAATAGAGTTGTTGGTTTTTGGGGTATGTTAGGAGTATTGTGGCAATATAAGGTTATATCTACTTGCAGAGGTAAGTGGAGACCCTTTTTATATTAGGTGATACTTTTTCCCGAGGGGAAGAAGCTGGCTATGACCAAGAGAAGTTGGGGACATCCACTGGCTATGATAAATGACTGTTAGCAGGACCCTTCCAATATCTGATCAAGTATAGGATGCTTTGATGACCTTCCTTATTTTTTTTAAGGGAGAAGGATGGAAAATCACAAGTATGAGTAACAGAAGCCTAAGTCTAGTCCTTTTTTAGACATGCTAAAGTTTTCCCTCTCTGTTCTTCATAACCCGTTTACATTGCTAATCTTCATGTGGTGCCCATTAGCAGAGCACAAATATGGAATGTTAAATCTTTGTGTATCCCAAGCTATCTACAACCCTGAAGGATTTGGGAAAAATTAAACAAGAGAGCAGGCAGATTTCCAGAAATAACACAGCTTTAACAAACACGTGAAATATTTATAGAACATGTAAAGAACAAAGGAAATGCAGCATTTCCTCCACGTACAATTTCTATCAGTGCTTCAGGAATACCATTTCCCTTCCATGTCGCTACCCTGAGGACAGGGACCACAGCTGATAGACCTAATAAACTCTCCTGGATTAACCTGATTTTGTCAAGAATATACATTCCAGTGACATATCAATTGCAATCCATAACTGCTTTGTTACTTTAGTTAAGTTTTTGAAAAAGGAATCTTACAGCAAACCTCTTGGCTGCAGCTAGGTGAGGTTTACTGGTAGCAAAACCTGCAGTGATGAAGTAATTGCATATTGCATTTTGTAACCACATAATGTTAACTGAATATGCAAAGTGTCTGCTGCTATAACAGCAAATACTGGGGTAGTGTAACATGTAGGAAAAAAAATATACATGACTCATTCAGATACCTTGAGCTACACAGAATTTCTGTAATTAATGGATGGTAAAATATTACGGAGGACACTCTAACATTGCATCAGTAGCTTGGTCTCATCTAGCACGTTGTGTGCAGGATTGCTCATTTCATTTTAGAATGGGATATTACAAAATAGCGGACACTTTAGAGAAAGTTTAGGTATAGGGTTGAAAGACAAAAAGGACGGTTATGGGTCCAGGCACTTGACCTGATTGGCATTTCCACTGTCAAAAATTTAGCAATCTTCAGAATGATTTTGAATGTTTATATTAATGCTAAACTTTCCAGATTTTTTATTTAGTTCTGAGAACATTTTTAATAATTAAGCTTCTGTACTTCAAGACTTAGGCCATGATCTATTAGAGACTGAGATAAAACCAACTGTGGAAAGTAAATGACCATACATTTGCATACAGCAGAATTCTTGCACTGCCTCCAGTAGTCCTTGTGGTGGGATGTTGAGTACTGGAGCAAAGGTACCACAGTTCAAGACTGAAAAGCAGTGTTCGCCCGGTTTTGCATGTGTTAAATGAGGCACAGAAAAGTTAAGCAACTCTAATTTTAAGAGTAGTCAGTGCTAGAATGGAAGAAAGTCTAGATTTTCTTCTCAGTTATGTGGTTTCTCAGATTACAAAGTAGATATTTGAACATGTAGACATTTGGATAGCAAATACAATGGAATCCTAGAGTGAGAGGGGAGACACCCAAGCTGGAGCTAAGGGTTGGAAGAAAGATTTCTTCAGGTGTATGGGTGGAGCCCACTGCTCTTGATGGTGAAGGAGGGTGAAGCTGAAGTTCTTTAGAGTGCTCTCTGAAGCTTGCCTATCGTTTCAAAGGCTCACCGGCCTAGATTCCTACAGTTTATCCAACACTATGGGGAGCTGGAGACAAATGTCATTTAAGCGTGAGAGGATTAGCTATACAGAGCTCTTCTGCCCATGCCTCCCTCTTGCCTGAGGAGGCAGGTCTAGCTGTAAAACAAGATTAACTTTCAGACAAGGCAGTTCCCCAGCTTCTGCTGAGTTATGACGCTAGGTTTAAACAGTGTGACAGTTTATTCTCAGGCCACTTAATCTCTTAACGATGTTGTCTAGGCACTGCTTGAGAGATAGAAAAAGAATCTTGTTTCCACATTAAAAATATTCCTGTAATAATGAACTAGGCCAATCCAAAAGTCTTATTCCTTCAAGCGCAGGAGAACAAGTCTATTATTATTTTTTTTAAAGCAAAAAAAGCGCACACCATCAAAGGAAAAGTCATGACCTCTACCAATACTCACTCTCCTGATAAGACAAAAACTGAAGGCAAAAATGTTCTTCTCTCCCAAATAACCACCCAGTATGATCAACAACTCATAGAAAGGGACCCTAAGGCTCAGTTTGTCAACCAGAGACTCTTGCATGAAGAGGTGGGAGTTAATGAGCTTCTCCCAGTGCTCTTTGCTGAGCCAATGGTCTGTGTTGAGCCACGTGCAAATCCACGTATAGCTATGGCTGTTCAAAGCTTAAGCCTCACACCAGAGCTCTCAAAATTCCTGATCTCAAAAAGCCAGCCAAGAAAAGGAAAAAAGGTAGAAAACTGGAGCCAAAAGCTGACCTGCACTGAAAGTTTGAGCTTCTTTTTTTAATATACCTAAAAATGATTATGGAAATAATTACAACAAATAACTATTTGATTTTTCGCATAAGTCAAAGATTATATACACATATACTTATGAAACTCTCTTGCCTGGGATCATGGAAATCTCTCAGCAACTTTAATTTAGCTGCTGTTAACATTCCTGCTACAATAGAGTCAAGTGCAAAGTGCATTGTAAATACTAGAGCTGTTTATAACCTAAAGGGCAAATTCAAATCTTGTTTAATTTCCTTACTGTTGTTCATAAAACAGTCATTTCAAGAATAGAAGCATGATGTGCAAGCATAGCAAATCTCACTTTTATCATAACATCAGAACAAAACAGTTTCTCTTTTCCAGCTTCGGTACCATTTTTGGAAGTGAGAGAAAATTTTATTCCGAGTCATGGAGAGGAACTCCAGACAATCCAGAGCTGCCCAGGTGTAACAACAGCAACAACAACAACAAGCCTCTTCCAGATTTCACAGATGATTGATTTTAGTATTTCTTGGCATTGAAAACCATGAGCGGTTGCTCATCACATTACCCTTGCTAATCAGAAAGGCACCACAGCAGCACTGTGGCCAGTGGCACCGGAGGTTTGCTGGCACTTGAAAGCAGGAGAACCCAAGGGACCCAGCAGAGAAGTCAACACTTTCATGACAGGGAGCTTGCTAAAAATAAGTGGTTGTACACATTCTCAGAGATCTAGGCCTAGTTGTGAATGATTCATGCACATGGAAAGGAGCCAGATTTGCTGGATGCATTAGGTTGCAATGAGCTCACGAACTGCACTCCCCGTGCTGAATGGTGCAAACATAAACTGCAGAACAGATACGGGTGGAAATAAATTGATACCATTTTTACTCTGAGAGACCGTGGAACATTTAGGATGTTTGATAATAATTTCTATGCTACTGTGGAACTTACAGACAGTCTTAACACAAGTCTAGAAACCAGAACTAAAGCAGAAGATAAAACAGCAGAAGACCCTTCATTACTGAATATGTTTAAGTTGTATCCTGCAAACAAACTTCAGACACAACATGGAAATCTATCATTAATAAACTAGTGTAAATCTTGGGCCAAACCGGAATTGTGCGTGTTTTCTGTGTCTAAAGTCCATTAACTTCTGTCTGGGTCTCTGATTATTAAATGTTCTTAAAATACTTTGCCCATTTGCAAATTTATCAGCTGACATTTTGATAGTTAAAGTTGTAACTTTTATTCTAGCTCAAGGAACTATTTTTTTTTTTCTTACTGGAGATCTTTTTGGACCACCTGATTGGTGACTAGATCTGTAATCAGTAGCTTTTAGCTCTGTGAAGGAAAGAGAAACATTAAAATATAGATGAAGGTTTAGTTAAGGATGACGGAGTTAATTTGAAAACCCTGCCATTCTTTGGGTAAGCTTTCAGAAGTATTTCTAAGGGAGGATCATTTTATAATCCATTTGCTATGATCTGTTTTTGCAGCAATACTTAAAGCCTAAATGGACTGGATTGAGAACAGATTTTCAGCCTTTCAAAAGATCTTAGCAGTTTACCACGCAGAGAAGCAAAGCTTCAAAGAAAATAATCTGTAGAAGATAAAATATCATTTGCAGCTCTTGTTTTCCATGCTGTCTGTGATTAAATTATATTTCAGTGAAAACAGGGCCTTTTGTATCCAATTCTCCGTTGTTCCTGTTTGTGATGCCCCTGTGAGGTCACAGCCCATCGTCATGATGACACTCTCTGTAGCCATGGCAACTTGTCTGCATTCCCAGACCGGGCATGCCAAGCTCAGAATGGGACTGCTTGAGAGAGGTTTGGTTGTGAGGTTTATTGTGTCACTGACAGTACTGAAAAATAGCAAATGTAGCAAGAGAAATGACCTGCAAAAGGAAGATGGAATTATCTGCAAAGGTACATACTTCAAAGTTTACCTCAACAGAAAAGGCCGTCGGTAATTTGTTATTAATAGGACTTTTGCATGTAGTTCATGCTTTTAAAATGAGAGAAGGAATCCATCTCTTTCTTGGAAACATATGTTTCATTTCTGAAACTTCCAAATCTTTGAACTGCCTAGAGAACAGCACGTGTCAGGATGGGAATTCCTTTGAGGTCCTCTGCTCTCATCCCTTCCTGGAGCCTGGACTGGGAGAACAGAGCCAGGAAAAGCAAGCTTTTCCTTCAGGCTGTGCCTGCGTTTCTGCTGTACAGGGCTGCCGTTTGCCAGTTTGGATTATTTAGGTGTAGTAACTCCCACTGGGTGTCAGACCCTTTGCAAGCAGGGTCTGCAAGAAGGATGATGCCTGCCTACACAGAGCCCTGGGGACGGGGACGTCTCTTGAGAAACAGTGATACTGCAGCCATCTGCAACAAAGGAGCATGCTGAGAGGCACCAGGCCTAAAATGTTGTCTTGCTCCTGGAAAAGGACCAGCTAGAGTATATTATTGCCGCATACAGCCTGAGATGTAAGTTGTCAGGCACCAGCAGCCAACAAAATGCTATCATTACACTTTGTCCTTCCTAAATCACATACACAACCTTGTTCTCCGGGATGAGGAACCATCAATACGATAGCCTAAAAAGATTATTGTCAGCTAGCACATAACATTGATTTAAGTGTGTGTATTGGCACCTCTGAAATGATTTTTAAAAACAAGAACAGAAGCAAAACTTAAC
Organism: Falco biarmicus; assembly: GCF_023638135.1. Lineage (NCBI taxonomy): Eukaryota > Metazoa > Chordata > Aves > Falconiformes > Falconidae > Falco > Falco biarmicus. The sequence goes on along the minus strand of NC_079288.1, from coordinate 121,223,965 downwards.
ACGACAGGTTGTGGGTGAGAATTACTATATCCAATACATGATGCATTTCTTTCTGTATAATGATCTGCAGCTGTTAATATTTAACCTGCTGATAATGCAGGTTAAATAAAAATTAGGAACCTCTTAACTGTTTGCTCTTTGTGCTCAGCTGCTTGCAATTTCTAGATGATGTACAGTACATCTACACTGGGCGAAATCCTGACCCCCGCTGAAGCCACTGTAAGTGTTGCTGCTGAGCCTCAACAAGGCCAGCATCATCTGAGTGCTGTTAATTCCTGAAAACAGCTTGCAACATGTTTGAATAAAACCCTGGGTTCTGCAGAGACCTTTATATCATCTCTGTTGATGCGAGAAGAATGACTGGATTACTAATAGAAAACCCAAACAACACGCATCAGTTTTTGACAGCTGTTCTGTTAGCCCAGGTCACACATGCAGCATGGGTTCAGGCAGTGTTTCAAAGAAATATCGTTTGAAAGCCGTGACTCCTTTCTGTCCAGACCCATTAGTGGAAGACACCATCGGCCACAAGAGACAGTGCCTACGGACACTGAAAGCGCGGTAGAGGCTGGTGACCAGCTGTCGCTGACCATGCCCAGGCACTGCCTGCACCCTACGTGGGCAATGCCAGCACAGGCAGAAGCAGCAGCAGCTTGCTTTATGGTATGGAAAACTCGAAGGATAGGATGCTGCCCACATTTTTAAAACATGCAGATTTGTTCGAGGCTATTAAACAGACACTCCAAGGCCTAAGGTAGCAGCATCTGACCAAGATATTTTAAAATGGAGTGACTGGAAGGAATAATCACAGCACAGAGTTTGCAGAATGGCTAATGTCTTGAAATGAGCTATGCTGGAGAAGCTGGAAATAGGGCTATAATAATGTTTTATACTGTACTTATTTTTATGATTGCTGCATAGCATATTGGAAGCAGCTGTGACATTTTTGAACGCGGGGAAAATGTGATGGACCTATTTATTAAAGGGGGTTAAGAGCCCCAGGTGGTCTGGAGATTTAAAGACCAGGAAATACCAGAGACAAATGAGAAAACAAGATGATCTAAGCCATACCAGTTGAAATAGATTTTGATGATAAGGCAAAGTTATATATCTTACAATCTAAGATGGATATGTCATGGTAGGGACAGCGTTATTGAATGGTATTAAGGGCAATAATTACATATCCCTCTTTCCAGAGATTAAATGCCCTCTCCACAGAGATTCACCAATTCTTACTACATAGTGCTGGAAAACCTGCAATTTTTTAAAAGCACAGAAATACCTGGGATTTTTATACCCCACAGTTATAAGGTCATAATAATTCATAGACTTCATATGAGAGTGTTTCCTTGCCTGGAATTGAACCCTGAGGAGTCTCAGCACATTCAGATCAACAGAAAAATATGGAGCCAAGTTCTGCCTCGACATAATACGTGGACATTGCCGCTTAATACCAAAAATCAGGCGTTCCTCCTTCTGTCAGTCATATTCTGTGGGAAACACACATGAAAGAGAGAGGCCTTTAAAATATGTTTTAGTCCATCACACATCTGTTGTTCATCTTGATCTGGAAGCCTACGTGTTTTGCCATATTACTGGACTTTATCCAGCCTGATAACAGAATTTCATAATTTATACTTATTGCCCAGAGAACTGTTTAAGAAGATAATTGCTAATGCCTACCGAGGACTTACAGATAATCTCCATGTATCCAAGTTGAAACAAATCAGAGTGAAAACTGCTGCAAAATTCAGACAGCGGAATAAATACAAACCCTATGCACGTCAACTGATTTCAGAGCTCATTTTGTAGGGCCACGGCATTGTTCGGAATTTTATGCTGTTCAGTCTCCACTGAACTCAGTCAAGCGCTCTGGATAAATACCAACAGCAAGGCTAGCAGTTGGCCAAACTGGAGGCAGTGGGGAAGCTACCACCCACTTCAATGAGGCCATGATTTCACCGCAAATATCTTAACTGCCTACACACGCATAATGATGCCACACAAATCTCAGCCTATAGTCTGCCTCACAGGCATATCTGCTGCTGGCTCTTTGTTTGCAAACAGACTCAGAGCAGCATCACCTACACAAGTTTTCAGTAAGCGGGTCAGCAGCCGACCATTATCACTCCCACGTGCGATAGGTATCAGTGTAAAGCAACATACTCGGAATGTCCAGCCGGTTACTCATTTTTGTACTCTCTGGAAACAGCAATACCTGGTTTACAGTTGATAAATAAAGCCTAGTTCCAGTGCAGTGAGTCTGGTCAAAATACAGAATCTCTGTTTGACCAGGAAGATCTGGAGTTTCAGCTCCTAATCAGGATGAGAAGCACAGTCCCTGAAATTTGATGTGAAGGAAGAATTCTGAGATAATCATTAACTACAAAAGCATGTATCTGTGTGAATGCAGTGGGGCTGTCCCAAAACAACAAACCCAGCAGCTCTGGGGACATCTGCTGAAACGGTTGTCCTTGGAAGCCTAGGATTCAGCGTAGCCCACCAGGTATGATGCCAACAGAGAAGTCCATCCCAGGGACTTGCCTTTTGGATCCAGGTGGTATTTTGATCAGGATGTCAATGGAAATACATGCTTTGTTCAAAAATCACTTTTGTTCTAAATAGCTTCAAGAAGAAATTAGTTTTCATGTGTACATAGCACCAAGTTATTTCTTTCAAGGAAAAAATAGTTATAGTGCTAATTTCTTCTAAAAGTACTTGTACACTGGATTTAAACCACTAAGAAATGCAGAATCAATCCCTCTTGTAAATTACTGCTGTTTAGTAATTGCTTGCTGAGATAATCCCACAGTTATATTCCTTTCAGACAGTTTAAATCAGCTGCTCAGCTATTGTAATTTCATACTAGAACAGTCTGTGCAGGTCCTAGCAAACAGACTGATGTTCTGATGACCAAAAACCGTCTCAGGATTCTCTCTCTCAAAATTACCTTGTTCACAACAGACAAAAATAAATCCTCTGCCCTTTTAGTGCTGGGAACTTGCTACGAGCTTAACCCTCTACCTGTCAGGAAGAATTACTGCATTAATCACCTCACAACGTTTGGGGTTTTTTTTGAGTGACTAAATGCTTCCTGATAATAGTTAGGCAAAATATTTGTGCTAAAACATTGCAGGTTTTAGAAAGCTTTCTATAAAACTGGACAAGAAAATGGAAGTACAATGAAAATAAATCACAAGTAGCAATGCAAACAATTTGGATATCAAGCACGTTTTTCACCTGAGCGTAATCATCTTTTTAAGTTCATAATAGTATATTTTTAATATAAAATGAGGTAGGGTGAGTGTCCTGAGTAATTCTGCAGACTGGCTTCTGTGGGATAGAAACCTACCCAGAAACTGAGATTTGCAGATTTATGTAGCAGGGGCTTGGTCTCCGCCGCACCCCGGTAACATCTTTTACTGCAGGGACACTGCAGAAATGGGCACCCATGGGGTGTGGGGAGGAGAAATGAGGTTGCGTGTGCAGCATCTGTGTGCTGATTCTAAGCCTGTGGCTGGCAACTCTATTAACCAAATACATATTAATACCATTTCATACAAATTAAATGCAATATATACTAATTACATTTTAATGTAGTCACTAAATTAAGCTATAAGGATTGTGGGAAATATCAGCAAATAATATTTCTTCTGTTTTGCAAAAGGGAACCAAACTTGTTGCTATTTAGTTTTACCAGGTCCCTTTTACCTTATTTACATTTTAACTAGAACCTTACTACTTGCAGCTATGCCAGATGGCCTACTGATCCTAAATACCTTAAATGCACATAGCAAAATTTACTATTTAAATGAACAGAGGACAGTGCTTAAAAGAAAATGAAGCACTATTACCAGGCAGTTACCAAAGAGGATAAATGACACTTCTGAGAAACTAAATGCACGAACCTAACCCAGGTTTCCATAATCCCCAGTTCACTGGTGAGCTTTACTGTGAAGGAAAGCTGGGAGAGAAGGCAATCAGAGCCTTTCTGCTGGAAGTCAGTGAGATTTGGGTGGTTAACCCTTTCCTTTCCTCTTGCACCAGCAACGCTGAGAGCAGGAAGGCATGTTTTCCCAGTTACCCACAAATGGGGGCACAATTTGAACCATTCAGACCATCTGATCAAATGCAAAGAAGTCATCTCAGTGTCAGCTCTGCTATTGCCTCATTAGGAATTGATGGGGATGCTATTGTGGCAGTAACTTATGCTGTTACTATCATCTCCTGCAGTCAACCAAACTGTGGTCTGATAGTCACAAGTTAAGGCTACTACTGATTGCTGGTTGCCTCAGTAGTGATCACCAACTAATGATACCAGATTTCACCGTCACAGTAATTTGAGCTATGATTGCATAGCTCAGGCTACAATTTATTCATTTTTATATGTCTAGTTCTGGAATATAGAGGAGAGAGACATGTAAGGCCAAAAAGACTTAACCTTTCCATATTAGATGTCCTCAAAATATAATTTTTCCCTCATTTCCAGAATAGTTTTTTGACATTTAAACCATTAAAACATGAGTATGGTGGTGCTGAAACTGAGCTTATTGTCCTGACTAATAAAGTGATAGTCAAGCCCACAAGGACCATGAAAGTAGCCCCTTTGCAAGGGAATGTGTAGACATGATCTGGAAAAGATGTTTCTCCCAAGACTTCCTTCTGCTTTCCTGATCACAAAAAGATGTGTAAGACTCTTCAAACACATAAAAAGCTTAGTAAGGACAATCTCCAATCATTCTATTAAAAATAGCTGAGTGTCTGTTGGAGAACGAATAAAGCTTTAACATACCTTAAGGACAGAGATTATGGAAAGTAGAGCTTTAATCCCCAGAGAAGACACTATAAAGAAAAGAAAGTAGTGAAAAATCTTCCTTTCACTGAATTCTTCAGTGGGAGTCCAGGCTCAGCAACAAGCAGCACGGAAATAGGAAAAAGGACTTTAATTCATAAGGCTCTTCCTACAAGGTATCATCCAGCAAGGGGAAATAAAGGCAGGGAAGAATTTCATTTACTAAATCATCTTTGGCCCAACTTTATGGGTTTGAGTTGCTATAAGAAGTTGTCCAAAAGGAGAAGAACAAGAATAACCCTTTTTTTTTTTGGGTTGGGTTTTTTTTTTTTTTTTTTTTATATTCCACTGTTTCCCAGTTCCTTATTATTCAATGCCACTCCAACATTCCTAACAGAGAATGAAAACCTTCCTAGGTATTCCTTTTCCCTGGCTAATGCATGGCTAAGGCTTTGTCGATTCACTTCCACTGCTGCTCACAGTTCTGGTACAAGAAGTATCCTAGTATTTGCTATTACTAAGCAGTTTTTTGATTGCCTAACCAAGGATTAAAAACCAACCAACCAACCAAACCTAAAATATATATATATATATATATATATATATATATATTTCTTAAAACTTTGCTGATTCCCCAATTTTTTATAGGATTCGTCCTTTTGTTAGTAGGAGCTAAGATGTTACTTAGATGTTTCACTTTCATGCTCAGACCCAGATAGCTGAGTCAATTATAATGCATATCACAATTTAAACAATACTAATAAAAAAGATGTTCAAAATTGTTCCATGTCGGGTAATCAAAACCTTGTGAAATCCTGGAAAACAAAACAAAACATCTTGCAAACAGGAATGAATACAGCCCAATGGTGGTGAGGGAACATCTATTAGAATTATGTGCTTTTGATAGTCAGATTTAGAGAACTTTTCTTTGCCTGAATATAAAGTTCCTCCCATTATTAGCAATTCAGTACAATGAAGCTAAGAACAATAATACTACCACCTCTGGCAAGACAAAACAAGAAGGAAAATTTCTTAAATGCGCTGTACGCTTGTGCAGTCCAAACCTATACCATACCTGGTGTCAGAGAAGGGAAAGACCAGAACTACAAGGAATAGATTTTACAGAGATCCAAAATTCTGTTGCCAAAGGGTAGGCAAGGCCAATTATGCTGACTGGGTTGAATGTTAAGCTAAATTTAAATGTTTCCCAAGAGATTAGAATGACATGTGGAAAGTTCAGTACTATTATGATTCAAAAAAATATATCTTCATTCCGGACATCGTTCCTTTGGGTTATGTACTGCTGGGTGATTATAGAGATTGCAGCTGTATGTTGCTGCTTTGAAATACCCATGCACTTTGAGCCAGTAAAAATGCAATCATCTAAAGAGTCTCTTACATGATATTGGGAATGTAAGCCATGACTTAGGTTTCCAGGACAACAGAACCAAAAATACCATGTATCAATTGCAGAAGAAAATTATAAATATTCTCATTTGCTTAGCTTTATTTGCCTTTGAGGGTTAGGCATATAAACAAACTCAAAACAAAAAGTCTCTGAAGGCTACAAGATAATTTCTTCAAAATATGAAGCAGTATTTTCTATGAGTTTTTCTATATTTCAGTAGAGGTATGGGGAGGGCAGGCCCTTTGCTCACTCATAGCAGTTTGCATCAGCTGTTAACCAGTTCAGCTGCAGCCTGCAAATAAACCTTAGCTAAATATGGATCAAGAGTTTTCATCTGCTTTGAAATATCCATCCTGGGTGCATCATCTCATACTGATTCTATGGGTTAGAAATTGCAGTCTTAATGTTTGTTTATGTGTTCGGATTTACATTTGAAAGTAAGCCACCACTCTGTATACCTCTAGAAAACTACAAGATTATAGTGCAAAAATCTTATGATCCTTCACACCTATAAATGTCTATGTCCCCAAAACCTAGTGGAAGAAAAATGATGGCTTTTCCTCTGACCTCCGAGGTCTTGCATCAGGCCATGTGCTCAGCCTCAGATCCATTCGACTGTAAATACTTGCACACCTCAACAACTCACAGGGCAGAAAATCCATTTGAGGTAAACTCACACTGCAGGGCCAGACAAGATAAAGATACTCAGGTTTTAATTTTGTGACTGTCACGCTATTGGTAACTGTAGATGCAGTGTAGCTCTTCTTTACAATAATAGTGTATTGTCCTCTTCTAATAATCTGATAATTTATGGCACAATCGCAATATTCAGTAATGTGGTGTCTTTACGTGCAGTTTAACACCTGACAAAACAGCTTCAAGAGCTGCCTTGGATCTTAATCCAATATAAACAACATAGGCTGCCATTTAATGCATAGAAACACGTACACCACAAACATTAACAATAAAGTCCTTTCAGTCTCCTTTGGACACTGCTTAAAAAAGCACGCTGGTTTTGATGTTCCTGAAAGTGACAGAAATAATATGCAATTTAAGACACCCATTCAAGGTAGATTCTTTGTATACAATAATTTTTTTGAGGGGTCAGTTTTCACAATTACCATCTTCTTTTGGAACAGTGGTTTGGAATATTAGATTTTGATCACCTTTCAATAATACTTTTTTAAAAAAATTATTCCTCCCAGTTTCACTGTCACAAATATCTAGAAATCTATTACAATGTGAAAAATACAAAATCATTTGCATCGTAATCTTAATTTCTCTCCACCATTTCTGTTTAGGTATCACAAACCAATAGAGTCTGACTGCCAGTTCTTAGAAATATCTTCCAGATATTTTCCATACTTAGTTATTGATCTAGAGTTCCTTTGTGAATAGATCATTGCATCTGCTCAAGTATCTGAAACGTAATTTGTACCGATGGGTGAAAGGGCCCCAGGCGTCATTCTCTTTGCTGACTGATTCAATATCACTTCCAAGTAATTTTCCTGATACAAGCAATTCTCATGAACTCAAACTTTGCTTCCTACAATTATTCTGTATTGTTTACTTTAAATTCCAGCCATTGCTCTCATTAAATTGAGGGGCTGAGGAAAAAGATTCCTACAGGAGAGGGATTCACACATAGCCAGATTCACACATAATCTAAAAGCCAAGCACGATAAGTATCGTTCAGGTCTGATTTTGGTAATTTTTAAGCTCTTCAGTTGTGGAAGTTGTTCGACCACTGAAATACCAAGCGACCTAGAAGTTCACCAGCTGTCAGGCTGCCAGCCACTGAACGGAGGCTGGTGTGGACGGCAGCATGGGTTAAAGGAGCTTAACCAACAGAGAAGCAAATAATAACTGGCAGATTTTATTTCTATAAACACAGATTAGTGCCAACTGGTGACTTCATGTCTATGGAAAAGTTTAAATATTCTTGTCTAAATTAAGCCTTGGAGATTTTATTTGAAGTGATGTTTTCTAAAACAGCTAGTAGGGCAACCGGAGTTGTGCCATGGACAGGGTAAGAAAGTTCTGAGTAGAAGCAAAGGGAGAACACTGGCTCTTCCCAAAGCAAGGACAAGACACGTTGGCAATGGCGAGGTTTGTGGTTGAACGCCAAGACCAGTCTCTCAGACATCATCAGTACAACTGCTGTGCTAGGTAAAGAAGCCAAGTTTAAATGCCTAATTTCCCTGTTAGCTATACCCCTCGGTTTTCTGCTGAGGAAAAGGAAATCGTGCTGGGACACAGATCCAAAACGTACAGCAGTTTCCCTGGAGAGAGGCAGAGTTCAGACTAGGATTTCTAAGCCTCAAGGGGGTTGCGCTCTCCAAGTCACCCATGCAGAGAGCTTGGCCTGCTGCCAGGACAGAGGAGGGCTGCAGCACTCGGGAAGCTGCTACGGGAAGGAGATTTCCAGTCCGTGGGGTGCTCGCCCTTGGTGCTTCATCCTGGTACTGGAGACACTCTCTCAGTGGTAAGTTACACCTTTGCTCGTGCTCAAAGAAACCTGGCTACTCCCAGTTCAGGCCCGCACCGCTTTACTGGATTAATTAGCGGTTGCTGAACCTGCAGTGTCCTGGGTGGGATGCTTGGGGAAATTCAACTAAATTGCCTGAAACTGTCCCTTCTGCATTGCAATCCTGAGTCAAAGTGTCAGCTCAGAGCCGCTGAATTTTTTCAGGAGTTTACCTATCAGACTGACCCTGGCAGAGATGCTCTCGGTGCCATGGAACTCCTGCTGCTGCTTACCTGGAAATCAGAGGTCCGTTGGAAACCTGCTCAGCTCCCTGCTTGCCCACCCCGCATGCTCTTGGGGAGCTCCTCTCCCAGCACCCTGGCACTGTGCACCGTTCTGCAGGAGCTCTGGCTTGCAGCTCCCAACCAGCTCACCCAGAGGTGGTCTTCCAGGGGAACAAAACCCCAATTCACAGGGAACCTCGCTTCCCAGGGGCCTGTGGTCGCAGGCTCTGCCAGTTGAGGAGATCCCACCGTGCAACCTCCTTCACCGCTGAAGACCCACAGCTCTAGGACAGTCCCCCTTCCCCTAAGGCACTGCAGCCTTTCACAGACAATTCAGAAATGTTTGGGTTTAGGTTTGGATTGGAACTGCACCGAAATGATCAGACTCAAAATCCCCCACAAAAGACGACTGCGTTTCTTTGTCCTGTCCAAGGTCAACAGCCTTGGCTGCCTGTGCCATTTGCTCGTGGGTTCGCCCAGGCCAACCGCTCTGCCGGGAGCCGTTCCTGAAGAACAGGCCAAAAAAAGATGGAGCAGCTCAGGAAGGAAAAGCTGCCAGAAATGGAGGTGCAGGGAAGAGGATCTTTTTTTTTTTTTTTTTGCCTTTTTTTTCCTTTTTAAAAATAAATGACTCTTCCCAATAAGAAACAGACATTACTTAAGTAAAACAGCTTCATATCAGCTACTGAGTCTCCTCCGCAAATGCAGCCAGAGTACAAAATACAAGAACTACAGCTCACTCCCACACACCCTCCCCCAGAACATCTTCCCCCAGATTTGAGTGCAGTCAGACTAGGAGTGCAATTCAGGCAAAATATAATTTCTTGGTATCTGTTCCACTCTCAGTAAGAGAGGGTAATCCTCCTTTCCCCCAAGCTATTTTCTGCTCTAAGCTTCTTATCACCTTCTACACCATCCACAATAAGACGACATAGTTTTCTTACATCTCTAAAGTTTGCCACTGTGAATACTGTTAGGAGATTGCATTATAGAAATGCAATTTGTTTCCAAATCCTAAAGAAGAAAACACTGAAGTAATATAGAAAAAGATGCTGAACAGTCATAGTTACTGTCCTTATTTTTACAAGCATTTTATAGAATAAAGGTGGTACATTAAAAGACATCTATACACTTATATACTTTCTTGGGAGTTGTTCTCAACAGAACAGAAAATTCAGTTCCCAGAAGACAGCTATGACTTTACTGCATGCAGAATTAAATGTAAAATTAATTTATTTTAGTTATTTTTCTCATTATAGTATCTTCTCTTCAGCATCTAAGAAACAAAAAACTTTTCAATTAGTCAGAGCTGTTGTTCATAATGTGTGGCAAGGAAGGAAGCAAGTGTTTTTGGGTGGTTGTTTTTTGGATTTATTTTTTTTTTAAGAAACCACAAAATGGAGACTAGAAATACCTAGAGCCATGTAAGAAATGCAAGATAGCACATGCCCATCCATGAGAGCCACAGATTCCTTACACAGATATGCACCAACAAAGTGAAACTCAATTACACAATAGGTTTTTTCTGGCACCTAAGAAGTCAGTCTTACCTGCTTTTTAGAAATCTCAAGCTCACAGCCAGGTTAATGAGATCTACAGCTTCTTTGTCAGGAGGAATATGAAAAAGGGTAGAGCTACACTCCAGCTTTAATGGGAGAGGGAGAATTAGAGACTTCAAATGCTCTTGTTCAAAATGATGAAAAGACGGTCTTTGTTTTTGCAGTCTATTTTGTCAACGAAGACAGAACCTGAAAAAAATCTCAGTCATGTTTTTAAAATCAGAATGAAGACTCAAATACTAGTAACCATCCAAACTGAAGCTACTAGTGTAAATGGGAAGAGTGGGCTGCTCACACAGTGAATCCAGATTCAGAACGACGTTTGGAGGCAGATCTGCATAAGGGGCTAAACCAAAGTCCCAGATGGAAACTCCTCCAAGTCTGGATATGAATCAAAACCAGGATGAGGACCAACATCTTGTTTTCTAGGCCCATAGAAATGTCATAAATGTCATCGATAGGGTATTATATCCTCTGTAATTTGCCGCCTTCTCCATGCCTTTTCCCCTCCAAAATCTCTATTCTCCATAAGGGAAGCCATCAAGAAGTTGCAGATACATTATGCTCAGCTACCATTTTCATACTTGTAAGAAATGCTCAGAAACAGATCGTTCTTGCTGGTGTGCACATTTTCTGCTATCAGCAAAGCTGGAAGACAACCCTTCTGTGCAAAGGAGCTCCGCGCTGTCACTTAAGTTTCAGCAGTTTAATGGCACCTTTTGATGTTCAAGTGCACTGCCAGCATCTGCTAGAAGAGAAACCATCGTACCTTTGCAATCTATCCCTGCCACCTGATCCTTGGCTATGATGAAAGAAAACATGACCTGTTTAATTTGCTTATCATTTGAGACAGAGCAGCTGTCTTACATTTTTAGAACATATTTATACTATCTAAATTAATCTAAATCTAATTAAAAGTACTTTGGGTTGAAAAAAAAGTTTCCACAAAATTAAAGCTGCTGGATGCAGTTTTAATATTCTGGCAAAATGAAAATACATTATCCTTATGATTTATATAAGAATTGGGGGATGTGGTGGGCAATAGCATAAAATACTTGTCCAGTAGCGTAAATAATTCTGCAAAAAGAAGTTCATGGCAGTTTCTCCAAATTATGGTGCTGTTTAGATAACTTTCCAGTTTTAATTCTGAATTAAAAGAATTGCATGACATAGATTGGATCAGCATTCAAGGTGGGTTTCATGATAAGGGCAGTTTTCAGAAGAAATTATCTTTTCTGCTTGGCAAAGCAGCAGACAGGTCAGGTTCCTTCTGAAGCCAGAACGAACAACAAATCAAGCTCCCAGAGCCTGGGAAAATTAATTACCCCCTCACCAAGGTGGAACTGCTTTTCCTGCACAGACAGCACATCTTTTGTACAATTAAAAGACTATTTTACCGGGGAAATCAGGGAAGAGCCAGGAAATAAGCTTGGGAATTAGCAGTAAAGTAAAAAAAAAATAATTTCTGTCTTCCCTGCTAAGGTATCTGTCCTAACTGTGGCCACCCTCTCAGAAGGGATGCAGGCCACATGGCTTGGTGTCCCCACAAGGGATGACTACTGATCACAGTATCACAGAATGGTCAGGGTTGGAAGGGCCATCTGGAGACCATCTAGTCCAACCCCTGCTAAAGCAGGGTCTTCTACAGCAGGTTGCACAGAGTCACATCCAGGCAGGTTTTGAATGTCTCCAGAGGAGGCTCCACAGCCTCTCTGGGCAGCCCATTCCAGGTTCTGGTGACTGGGAAGAGGTTCCCTCTGCCCTCGGGGAAAGCTCTTCTGGAGCTGCCTGCTGCCTCTGCGCTGTCCCACCTGGAGTTCAGGGGCCCTGGATGGAGCCTGTAGGCATGTTCTCCATGGGCAGCTGCTCTGTGCGGCATTTGCTTTACGTGGCATTTCTTCAGCTGCAAAAGGCTCTGAACTTGGTTGAGGTGAGCCATTTGACCTGACGCGTCTGGAGAAATGTTTATATTATTTGCCATGGTGATACAGTTCTGTTACCAACACACTGAAACCACATGTAATTTCAATTCACAGTTGTCCTCAGGAGCAACAGAAGGGAGGTCTGGTCCAGGCCCTCCTTTCCTCACGTTCGTTGATGAACGGAGGTGGAAAGAGTCCCTGTTCCCAGCTGGCAGTGCCCTGGCTGATGGTCTGGATCTACCTGAGGTGACCAGCCGCTGGGTGCCACGTAGGAGATGGCAATAGGACACTCACATCCTGCTGGGCACCAGGGCTTGATACTTACAGCTGTCACCCAAGCAGGCACACAGAAATGGACAGGCAGAAGGTGTAGGGCAAGGTTTTCTGCCAGGGCATCCCTGCCGCTGGGCAGTCACTTCCTACAGCTGTTCCTGCTCTTCGCTGTCATTTAAAAATGTGAGAGAGTGAGCATGCACTCAAGGAAGCAGAGCTGGAGTCAGACCAAGGAGGAGAAGGTGCTGCAGTAGCAGCCAGGCAGGGACAAAGTGGAGGGGATGCTGCCAGCGAGCTGCCATGCAATGGGGGAGAGAAGGGGGACCCCACGGGGGCAGCACCCCATGTCCCCAGGGTGCACAGCAAGGCAGGTGTGAGCGGAGCCTCACGGGTCAGGGGGATGACTGACACCTAAAGAGGACACTGACAACCATCAAAACCAGCAATAAGTCTCTAGGGGAAGGTTTGGGGAAAAAAGAAAGAAAGAAAGACTGCCCCAGACAACTGTCAGCTGGCAGTTTCTTGGTGAGCATGTGCCTAATGTAGAGACTTAACAGGACTGTGTGGTTCCCTCTACCTACCCCAGTGACAGTGGCCCTGAACATCTACATGGACCTCACCACCGAAATCCATCATTGCAGGTGAGAGTGACAGGCTCCTTCTCTCACGGCAAGGATCAACTGCCGGGGACATCTGACAGGGAGGAGTTATTCCTGCCCGGTGAGGTGGGAGCCCTGCCATCTCATTGCCAATCGTCCTCATTCACCCTTAGGCTTCCTCATCAGCTTGTCAGGGGATTTTGGTTTTCCCCCTTTCTTTTACTTGTGCAATTCCACAATGTTCTGTTCTCAGATGCCATTTTCCATTGTGCCCGATCCTGAATTGAGCACAATAGGTGGTAGGGACAGGAGCCTATTTTATCCCCACAGTGACAGTCTGTTCCACAGCTATCATCTTTAACTAATTTCCACTATTACATAATTTTATAAGATTAGCTTATGTGCCTGGTTATCTAAGAAAAGCCATACTTTCTATAACACAAAACCCCCTTTCATTTTCTAGTCATACACATCATAATTTTTTTTGTATAAAGGTTTAAAGTCCTACCCTCACTTATTTTTCAGAGGAACACCTAGCTGACTGTATTTGAAGTCCATTAGAGAGTTAGACAGGCAGAAACAAACTATATATGAACACCAGAAAGCACTGTAAATAAATACAGAACGTATATAAATAAATACAGAAGGCATTTGTACTTCACTGCTCTCAAAAACAGAAAAACATCTCCCGTATCTGAATGACCCCAGGTATCAAATGGCACTGTGTCTAATTCAGCTTTCATATGTGAAAACATTGGGCATTTCCTATAGTAAACTAGGATGATTTCTGAGATCTTAAACTATATGTTAACATCACAAAGTATTGATTTGCTATCATTTGGTATGGGTTAGAAGGATATTTGTTACGAATATGTTTTCTGAGCTGCAGGTTGTATACTTGCAGTGTTTGTCTTTCAGATGTTGACTTCTAGCATCTGAAAGAAATTAACATTGCTGCGGTATTACAGTCATTCCTTTATTAATCATTTGGCAACCTTCCCTCTTCCAAAAACAAGACATCTACTTACTTCCAGGAGCACAGCCTTCAGATCATTACAAACAAGATGTAAGAAATGAGGGTTAAAAGCGTTACTTCTAATGTGCCAGCTAGCGTGCTTTGACTGCATGTGTGTTACACAGCAATGTACCCATGCTCGTGGCTATCCATCCTTTAGAACCCGTGTTTGGCTTTGGTGTCCTTCTATGTACAATTCTGCAATGACATACTGAAACACGTACCATAAGGGGATCGATACAAAAGAATAATGAAAAGTTTCCTTATTTCTACCAAGGAATAATAATTCATAAATAGTTGTCATTACAATAAATGCAAAATGATTAGAAGGATTTATAGTTGTGTTTAGTAGAGACTATTAACATGTGCTTTTTCAATCTAGGAAAATGAGAAGCGAAGAACCAAACATGGGCAATTAAACATGCTGGAAGATTGAAGACTTATGCATAAATTATTCTCTCTCCCTGCCTAATGTGGTTGGGGTTTGCTTGTTTGTTTTTACTAACAGGTAATATAAACCACAGAAATGTTAAACTTGTCAGCCCAGTTTTTCCATTCAGAAGATTTGTTCTGCATTTCTACCTAGTCTCATGGAAGGCACACCTCAGAAACTGCAGCAAAGAGTGAAAGCCACAACGTCAAGCCTGCAAGAGTCCGTGTGCTGCAAAGGGAAAACGTTGAATGCAATATGCTTCCTGCCAGTCGCAAAGAAGTAACATTGCTAATGCTGAGGAATGATTAAGAAACACAGGGTTCTAACAGTGACATTTAAAAAAAGAAGTTCATTAATTTGCCATGTTTAGATTAATTTTTGATGAAAATGTCGTGGTGTTTTAGAAAAATGAAACATAAGTGTGTTTTGTCCAGTCCTTAAATATAGCACATTTGCTTGCCATTGCTTTGATAATTTCCAGATTATTCTGTAAACTTTGAAATCTGCTTGAGAGAATAATCTGCAAAATTAAAAGCTCAGCTTCAAACCAGCCCAAATTCACTTTTGCCATCAGTCCTCAGAGGTCTGTTTTAACTATATTGAGACTACAGATGGTAACGCAGTTGTTTGTGACGAAGTTTTGGGAAAAAAAAAAAAGATCAAAGTCGTTTGACTTCCAGGAATGCTGTTATTTTGCCAGATTCGTTACTAAATTTAAAGTTCATCACTGATCCATCAGTATGTAGCTAAGACATGCTGCATTAAAACACATTAATGGGGATAACTAAGTGTTGTAGAAATGAGGATGTCTTTCAAAATGTCAATATTTTTTAAAGAATGCAATGAAAAAACTCAAATCTTTGTGAATTATATTAACCAGAAATTTTCACATGGTCTTGCAGTTGGTTTCAATTTTCTATGTCAGAGCAGATTCACCGTGAACCGTTCGTATCTTAATATAGCCCTACTTTACTGCAGTTCAGTTTGGAATTGAGCCACTGAAAGGTTTTTTTCACCTTCTTCAACTCTGTCTCAGGACAGCTGGAATTACATCGCATTAACACCTTTAAGAGCACAGGTCAAAAATGCTCTTTTTGTCTTGGGAACCAGCTATACATAAAGTCTGATCTAAAATCTCCTGCTAGCTCAGGTTCTTCGTGTTCAGGCCTATCTGAGGAGATGTGGGTGGAATCACTGACATACTGAGAAGTCAGGCAAGGGATGATCCTGTTGGCTCAGTACTGCTCAGTTTTTCACTTGACAAAGCGCATGTATAACTAGACGAGCACTTCCAAAAAGGAGGAAGTACCTTAATTTGGACAGATTAGTAAAATGCAATGTTTTCAGAGAGCTGATGGGCAGAAGGACGAGTTTCTCCAGACTGACAAACTACTTCAGAACTGTATCTTCCCAGACTTCTCTCTATCAACTTCAAACACTACATCCTGACTATAATAACTACAATGTAAGCAGGTTATGTGCATTGATTAGATTATCACTCCCTGGTGTTACTCTGGATCTGCAAGGGGTCTGATAGTCTTTATATGCAGAGAAGCAGAACTATCGGTTAATTTATTACATAGAAATTATCTGAAAAGTATGCTGTTTCTGCATCAGAAAGTAATTTCAGGGTGCTTAGATGAAGGAAATCTTTTTGTTATTCATGAACCCTTGCTGAATAGCCTAGGAAAACATTTTTTCAGTGCAGAGTCAGTTCCCAAGCTGTTTGCTCCAATTATTCTAACTTCATGCCACGTGGACACTCGGTTATACAGTATTTTTGTGCTTCCTGGCTGAAGACATAGTAATAGCTCAACAAATGGTGAATGGTGATAAGTACTGCCAATTATTTTTCTTCTAAAACACTAATGGTGTAGACATTCCTGGCTAAAAAGCAGGCATGCAGTGGAGCTGAACCACTCCTCAGGCTGCGGTGAGGGTTCAGGAATACTGGTTTTGCAATAATTTACCTGTTCTAAGCTGTTAACTGCATTTACACTGTAAGGCAGAAATTAAAGCTGAGGTGAGGATGGCAGGTAGTGCTAGCTTATCCAGCTATTTTTGTTTCCCATCAGTACCTTTCCTCTGTCCCAAAATGTTTTAAAGCCATCTCTATAGCAGAGGTTTCTGATTTCCTCAAAGAATTAGAGGTTAGACTGATGATGTTTCTGTTTTCTGTTTGATCAGCAGACACTGCAAGAGCTGCTCTGTGTCTCCTCTGCTAGCTCTCCTCCAGGAGCATGGACACAGCCCATGCCTGCTGACACTGCCTTTTAAAGATTGTCTTTCTGTACTACCAGTGACAATGCACAAAATGAAACTTAGCTCTCAGAAAGATGGCTTAAAATGGCTCAGACAGGTGAAAATGGAGCTTTATCACCTTTGTGCCAAACCGAATATATGTCGTTACAGCTCCTTCCAGCAGCATGGTGCTAGGTTGCCCAAGTCCAGATGACTTCACTGCTTTGTCATTTGGTGGCTCCCCTTTCATCTCCCTGCCCTGTGTTGTTTTAACTCCCACATGGAAAGATCTAGACACAGCAGGCAGAAGAAGCTACATAGACATCCATCCTAATCCTACTCCAGGTGGTCAGGGCCAGCCAGGGTGTGTTTCTGCCATCCAGTCAGCCTGGGATCAGCCCTTGCTCTTGGGAAAGTCCATATCTATACCATATACATGCTTCCCCCCTCTCCTCCTTTATTGCCTAGACTGGATTTACAACTGGTTTGAACATGCAGTCATTGAACATCACTGATTACAAACTTCCCTGACATTTCACATTTGTCCTGCCCGGGAGGATTCTGGAGCCAAAAATGCTTTCAAGAAAACAAATGCAAGCATTATCCAGTTCATTTCCACCCTTCCTGAGAGCACAACAACCTCTCTAAGAAGCAAGCCGCCTTCTGGGACCGCAGGCATTAGAGGAGCATTAGGCTGCCTGGCTCAAGTAAAAAGCAGACAGGCCTTCAGTTTCTTCTGCCTGGAAGAGGAACCGGTGAGAAAGAAAACCCTGGGGAGGCAGAGCCCTGTGCATCAGACTGGGCAATGGCTTTTTGTTGGAGCAACATTACTACCGTTACGTGGCTGCCTTTCTTTAGGTCTTGCTGGATATCACAGAAAGCTGCCGGAGCTCGAGGGGCACTGAAGGTATGGAAGCTTTCATGGCAACCTCATCATTTGTCATGTGAGGAGATAGGGATGAGTGATGGCATTCCTAGGAGATGGATGGGAGTCTTAAAATCAACTGCTGCAACGTACAAAGCAGAGCTCAAGAGTTCAACATAGACACGATGTGACGAGGCAGAGAAAGCACGCTCAGAGCAGTGGTGGGAGTAAGAGGAGAGTTCAAGATTAAACTTTTGCCAAAGTAGCAATTAATACACCATCATTAATTTTCCTCTAAGCGCAGCAGTGTCATTTGTTCAGTTGTTTGTATTTTATTGGCCCTGAGCCACCCTTACCTGTCTCTTGAGTGAGACATTGCCCTAGAAATTAAGTGCAGCATTTGAATGGCAGTGAGACTGCACAGGCACTGTGAGCTCCCTTGGATGGGTGCAAATCACCCACTGTCCACCGTCCCAGCTTCTCTGTCTCAAAACATGCAAATAAAGTGTCTGACCTCTTTCTCAGGAACATTTCAACCCACAATCCACTGCCAAAAAGTTACCTATAAGTCCTAGACACTATTAGTTTGTAATTACTCTCAGGATAATCTGGGGCCCTGCCTTCTTTCTGGTTTTGTGTTGGGTTTTTTGTTTTTGTTTTTGTTTGTGTGTTGTTTTTTTTTTTTTTTTTATGAGATTCCCCTTTTCCTGAAGTATGTAACCTCCCAGCTGCCTGAAGTGATTTGGTCCATTTCTATTTCTCACCGTATCTGCCGTAAAATCCAGCACAGCTCCAAGGTACTCTTGTAGAGCTGGTGACTCACTTGGTACACCCAGCTGTATGAGGCAGCTGCCAAGTGGTATATCCTAAAAATTAACATAAATTAAAAAATTAAAACCACCTAGAAACACTTGAGACCTCCTTCAGGATCACACTGAACCTTGGAAAACAGGTTCAGTATCTCGTCTGATTGTCTGCTGTAGGTAGACAACTGCAGGACATTCTGTGAAGTGATCAGGGTCAGGGGTAGTCTAAAACTAGGAACTTTCACATGATAAATCGTGTTTAGTTTATGCTCTGTATATGCATGTAGGAGATTATTTACAACTTTCAAGGCACGCTATGTGACTGCATTATATTTTGAGATAGCTTAGTCCAGACACTATGTTGCTGTTACTCCTGCCCTCCATAACTTCTGATATGAGCAAAGATGACATAAATTCACACTTCCAAGAGCACATGTTCGGTGATTAAATAGTCCGCTTGGGTTTTCCAACTGCACTTTAACACACACACACACAAAAATATAATATGCTGAGGTTTCCAAACCCAGTTATTTAATGATACTTGTTATCAGATGAAAACATTTAATGTGAGCCCAAATACCTTCATAAATAAGAGAGCTTCTCACTTTCTAAAGTTTCTCACCTTGTGACCTCAGAAAAAAATTTCAGTTTCTCTGACAGGAACTCTAAGTCATAACAGCATATTTCCACAGTATCACACAGCTCTTACTACCGTACCCTTTCAATATTTCCTGGCTAGTATGGATTAAGCAGCAGTGAAACAAAACTATTTTTACAGGTTTGGTCGTCTGGCACACTCACTATTTACTTAAGCTGGCAATTTATGAGAAAGCAGTCTCTCTCTCGCACCGCCTCGAACAACATTACTCCCGTCATCCCACACTGTTAAAAATATGTGCATTTTTAGGGCAAGAGCGTTGCACTAGTTTAAATTCTAAAAGCAAGTTAATATCTATGTCACAATATAGCAACAATAAACCAAAGCCCTTTTCCTGAGGCACCCATTTTCAGCCCCTCGGGGTATCGGAAACTGAGCAATTGTTGTGAGGAAAAATGTTACCCTTCCCACCTGATCTGATCACCTACAGTTTTCCCCTGCTGGGAAGTCCAGAAACCTTGCTCTACATCAGGAAGACATCACCACCTGAGGAAGCAAACGCTAGCCTCTTGTGAACCCTTACCAAAGCTGAGCTGCGGGCAAGAAGCATGAATGGAGAGGGATGAAAGCTCTCAAGGTCTTTGCATCCCACTCTGAGTTCTGGACGGGCTGGTTGGTTTTATATTTTTGTTTTGTTTCTGCAGGAACAGGCTGCAATATCCATGGAGATGACATTAGAACACCAGGAAACCCTAACAAAGATGACTGTTGTGGCTTGCTCTGAAAAAAGCAGATGTTTATTAAAATGTCAGCCAAATGACTTATGTGTCACTGACTCTGAGGACACTACAGCAGTCCTGCAATGTTTAAAGAGTAATAATAATGAAAAATGGTCACTCGTTGCTATTGAATGATAGCTGGGATCCTTACCAAAATGGTCAAAAACCCAAAGTTTTTTGTTGAAGTCTAAACAGAGGGGAGATGGTTGGCATCTCAGTGGCTCAAGACTCCTATTTATTTTCAGTATTTAGATCCATAGGTCAAACTGGTTATTTGGAAGGGACTGAAATTGATACAGGCTACTTTATAGTTCTGACATTTCTATTTCCCCGATGGATTGCATTAAAGGTTATTGACCTGTTTAAGGCTGAGTAAGCCCGAAGAGAATGTGCTCCAGGAAGCTTTGGCACTAAAAGCTGAAACATTTCTTCAGTTTAGTAACATTTATCAGATAATTCCAATTACTGGTTGCTTTTGCTGTTGCATGCAGAGGGAGACAGGGATTTGCATTTACAACTCAATTCCCAGCACGCTTTACAATATAGGCACCGTCTCTATTATTTATCATGTGTCCTTCGTTCTCTGCCTCCACTCTGTCAGATTAATACTATTTGATCAATCACAGTTTTGCAGCACGACTCCATAAATTTCAGCCGTCCAGGCTTTGTCCAAATGTCACAGAAAAGCTGAGAGTGCTTTCTGAACCGTGAAGAATCAATGTTTAAGCCATAGCCTGGTGTGATGATGTATTTAGTAAACAAGGCTAAACTAGAATACACCAGTAAGCTCAGTCCCCTGATTTCCCGAGCTGCAAGTGCTCGGATTCATGAATCATTTCTTGTGGATGAAGTGTGTGTGTATATGGTCTAGAGGACAAACGAGTAGCGCACATAAAGAAGTAGCTTTCTCTCTGATGAACAGAGGCAGCATCTAAGGAGCCTTCCTGCCACAACACGCTGCTGGAGGAGAGTGCCTCGTCAGAAACATTGTATCACTTACAAAATACTTAAACCTCATAGATTTGAGCTGAATCAATTGCATTCCCAACAGTGTATTGGCTGTTAATTCCAGACGGCTTCTCTGAATGTTTCTCATGTTTCATATAAATACGCTCATAATGATGCAAGTTCCACCTGTAAATTACCTGGAAATCAATACTCCCATTGAGTAAGTTCATACTCCTATTATTAACTAAAGCAACAGTATAACAATCTCAAAGTGTTCTTGAGAGGTTCCTAAGCAGCAGATAGACTGCTCCATTAATCCTTCCCTGGACATAGCAATTTAGAAGATCACTGAATTAAGTGTGGGTGAAGTTTATAGTCGGGTACCTTACTCTCATGCCTCAACGATTCGGTTAGAAACCCCAACAAATATTGTTTTATACCTGAGGGAAACAAATCAGCAGTTACTGAAAGGTAAATACATCCAGATGTGTTTATTAGTCATTCATTTGAGTATTCAAGTGTAACTAACTAATTTGCTTTAAGTTTGGCCAGGAATCACACTGGCAAGCTAAGGAAGTTTAACAGTTTTGGAATGGTTACAGGAGATTGCATTTACTCATGCTAAATATCCAAATGGGTACAAAAAATTGTGCTTACTGTGCTTTTGTATTCTTATCTATCAGCATCTGAAAATGAGAGAGAACCCTACTGACCATCGATAACAACACACAGAAAGCCAGGTATGCCTCTGGATAAAGGCACTGTGGCATTTGCAATGTAATTAGTTGACACTGGGAACCGCAAGGTAGTCAATAAATTTGCACATGTGATTTGATAGGATTAATTCTAACCCATTCACCCCTTTCTGGTAACAAATTATTCATTTCTGGTAACTAAATGACTGACAACTGCATTGTCACCAGAATTTCACAATACAAAATGTTAAAGTTTCTGGTTTACTACATTTGTATGGATTAAAATTACTTTTATGAGATAGTCACATCTGCTGAGCTTATCTCCAAAGCTCAGGCTGATTACTAAAAATATTAACTAGGGTCTTCACAAGCAAACAAAAATGAAACTGTCAAAACAATGTCTTCCTTCTGCTTTTCCTCCTTCTCTGCCCAATGAAATGGAAAGCTCTACTCTCAAGGCTTTTTCAGTTCAGTTAGGAACAGCATAAATCCTAACGGAAAGCTGAATTCTTGATGTCTTTTTAGGCAAAGATCCCCATTTTGCAATTGCTTATAGCCACACGGACAGCCAATTATGTGACTACCTTTGACACTCAACATTTGGTGGAAGAATATCCAATTCTGCAGGTCTGTGTGTTTCAGATATATTCAAAAACATTGTCCTTACCATAGCTATCCTGACCTCAAAGAATTTAAACAACTCATAATGAAGCAGAGGAAAAAAGACACCAAAACAGGATTCACATTGGATTTTGGGAGTCTAACAAGGTAAGAAATAAAAAGCTGCTAGATCCCTGCACTTATAAAAAATCATGAGCACAACTATTATGGTATGAACGGCTTTGCCTTGAGTAGATGTTTGGTTGTTCTAAGATGCCATCTAGGAGGATATTTTAAGATGCCAGGTAGGTGTCATGAGGACAAGTAGGGAGCATAGTTTGCAGTAAGACCTGCAATTCACATTTCTGTCTGGAAGAAGTCTTAGTTAATGAGAAGGCCTTGATTACTTCTTCTCTGTAACAATGTGGAATATCTCAGGCTCTTTCCAGAATCAAGGTAAAATTCCCTGGTTTCTACCAACCTATCACGAATCCTTAGGCGAGTGACTGGGTGCTTTGTGCTCGGTCTGTACTGGGGAAGCTGTTCTGATTTATGCAGTCAGTGGGAGCAAAGGCTAGGACATGGCATCAAGCCAGTATCCCAAAAAAGGGCTAAACCAACTAATCTCTTCCTTTTACATCTGCTATAAAGGAGAACTGCTTCACCAGGGTAAATTGGGAGAGTGGAGTACAAGAATGGGGCATCATATTTCTTGGGAAATGGGTTCATGTCCAATAATCAAGGAGAAATTTAGCCAGGATCTGTCACAACCCTAGTGAGCACCCTGCTGACCAGCATGAACCTCCCTCCCAGTATTTTGATATGGATGTTGAGAAAGACCATCTCAGCTGCAGTGATTAACTCCAAAGAAGGGTCGTCAGCTGCAATGTAATTTGGGGGTTAAATGCATCTCTCTAGCCTGGAATTTGGTTTCCACTCTCTTTGAAAGATGGACCACAAGCAAAAACTTTCCTCTTGGCTTTTCCTTCTACTGCTTAAGAGACTCCTGACTTCATGCATGACCTTTTCTGAATACACTTCTCAGATATCTAACTCTTCCCGTGCATCATAGGCCATACAGAGGAACCTACCTAGTCCAAGAGCTGGGAGCAATACAAGTATATGTCCTGAGCCTACAGTCTGACTTACAAACCATGCGAATCAAATGACTTTTCTTTGTGTGGGTTGAACCCATTTAGGTCAAAGTTTCTTGGTAAAAAAAATGGCTCCAGCAACCCAAATGCTGTGCAAATCTGGGCTCACAGTGTGACTGCTCAAAGCTTCTGTGTTTTGAGTCGCTAAGCTCCTAATATTCTTCATGGGAATTGAAGCACTATTCCTGTAACATGTGTTGTTTTCCTTTGAAAAAAGTCAGCATGAGCTCCCTCAGAAATCAATAGAAACTTTTCAAGTAGGACGGACAACACCTACTCAGCTAATCTTGTTTTTAATCTCTACTTAGAGAACAGAGCTACTGCTCCTCCTTGCCTCTGTTTTCCCTGAAACAAGCACATCAGATTTACTTCTAAGCCACTTCATCAGCCTTAGAATATGGATGAATAAAACCTAAATACAATTTTTTTAAAGCTCATTTTATGTTCACATAAATATGAAAAAGCTTATCCATAGAAAAGCTTTCTGTGAAAAAGTGAATTTAAATCCTCCTAGTTATTTTGTGTGATTTAAAATCTAAGAAAAATATGGCAAAATATCTATTTCTAACAAAAGAGTACTTATTTATTCTAGCCTCCACATATGTCTCAAATCTAAAATGAAATCGCATTAGCCTTAACAGAGAATTACACCTACAAAAGCTAGATTTAAAAGAGAGTTTGTGGTGTTTAGATTGAAATTTGCTATAAAGCTCAGCAGCAGCTTTTTTTGATCCCAGATCTAAAAAAAAATCAACAACCCCCCCAAAAAAACCCAGCATACATTTATTTAATTTCTAAAAGCTGTGATTTGGTAAGAAGGTGCACGATAATATCACTGGAGGAGAGAAATGAAGTTGCATGGGTTCAGCAATTGTTCATTTCCATGACACATTTTGATTCCTTTTCAATTTGTCCTTGACACCAAATATGCAACATATGCAAATGTTTCTTTGGAGGGGAAAACTACAGCCTAATATTTATGTAATTTCAGTCTCAAAACCATCAACGTAAACTTTCCATTTTAGCAATTTGATCTGTGCATTTTAGTTTGATTTGGAACAAACTTTCAATTGCCCAGATAATGCAAAGAAGATTTTCAGGCTGTTCCCTGGCCTTTAGGATTGCTAAATGTTGCACAGTGCTCTTATAACTGCTACGTGCAACATGGTGCCAGCAAAAACAATAGCTGTATTTATGCAATACATTATTGTCATTTCCAGCTCACAATTCAGAGACCTCACGGCTGGAATCTAAATTATGTGCCAGCATGCATTCAGTTGTTATTAATCCACAGTTTGAAATGCAAGCCAGTTTTTAGCCTGATACATTCTTCTTTGTGAGCTATTTTTCTAGATATCACTTATCCTACTAATTTAACAATTCACCGATTTCATTTGGCAAACGAGCACTGAGAAATTGATTAGTCTTAGAGCTTATAAAGGTTACTTCAGGTAAGTTTTTACCAGTACATGTGTATACTGGTCTCAGAATTTCCTTTTTTCCCCTCTGTCTG
Organism: Falco biarmicus; assembly: GCF_023638135.1. Classification (NCBI taxonomy): domain Eukaryota; kingdom Metazoa; phylum Chordata; class Aves; order Falconiformes; family Falconidae; genus Falco; species Falco biarmicus. The sequence continues at coordinate 121,199,014 of NC_079288.1, read as the reverse complement.
CTAATTAGTCTTTCAGTGACGTGTTGTCTTCCAAAATTTCCTGACACTTACTAGAAAACAATTCTCAGCCCGTCTTACTGGCTACAACATTTCATTCACTCGCACACAGATCGCACTGGTTTTCATTCCATGAAGATTATCATACAATTCTACTGCTCAGTAAACCACCATTTCTCTAGTGAATGACAGCTTTCTGGCATGAGCTAGTACTCGTCAGGAAGCGACACTCTCACTTAGACTGGCACCGAGTGAACTCCACAACATGGACTAGGCAAAGAGATCCTACTGGAATGGAAGGATGATTATGAAGCCCCACCTCCAAGCAATCTTTCATCAGGTCGAGGTCTTACAGTAATACCATTGAATAATTTAGGCTGGAAGGGACCTCGGGAGAGCATTTGGTCAACCCTTCCCCTCTCATAACCATGCAACCAGAAAACCCAAGCCCAGAAGCACGATGTGGTGCTGCTGCCAGAGGTGCTCTCCTTTGAAACACTCATTCCTGAAATGTTCTTCTCAGGTGTCCCGTACAAGACACCTCAGGAGGAACAGCTTGAGGATGCTCCTGCTTCAGAAGAGAAAAGACTTGATGACACAGAGACCTGTTATCTTTATCCCTCTGCTGCCAACAAACCAAGACATCCCACGTCTTCACTGCCAGTAAGGCCACCAAATCCTGGAAGGCTTCTATCCTGTTCCAAGACCCCAGACCCTTCCTCTACGGGAACCATGGAAATGAAGTGGTTCCTTCAAACCCAATAATCATACACAGCTTAGTGAATGCGAGGATGTTGATTTCTCAAGTCTGCAAAACCATTTAAGTAGTAGCATCAACACATTTAGATGCCACTGGAAGACAACCATTATTATACTCTTCACTACAAGAACTGTCTAAGAAAAAGCCAGTAAGTACTGCTGTCTCTCAGATCTACCACACTAGTGGCTCACATCAAGAAAACCAAATTCCCTGAGCATTGCTAATGACTGCTTTCTTTTTCTGTCTCCTGATTGTTATGGTAGAGGTCTCTGTAAGAAAGCCTCAAGCCTGGTGAATGGCAAACTTAATTGGATATGCCCTGCTCAATATTTCTATTTTTGATTGTCTAATTAGAGTAGGCAAAAGACAAACCATTTTTACATGCAGATGGCTTTATGGACTGTGGTGTTTTTCTTTTATTTCTCAAAATCATATGTATCTATTTTAAGCTCTTCTTCCTAAAATATTCCATCCTGGAAGCTGGCAGGAGCTTCCTGAAGAAAATACATAAATGGTAATTTGAGAATTTAGGTCATTTATAATCAACGATTCAAAGCAAGACGCTGGAAACAGCTGAAACAATAGGAGAAGTACTGAGAAGAAGGGCAGGAAAGGATATTCCTGCTCAGATTTCAATGGAGCAACATGATGATACTTCTACGTTCAAGATGGGTGTCCATAAAAAGCTGGTGTGCAGGAAATCCAGCGCCTCCATCTCCCTGACCCAAAACATACAGCAATATTCTCTTTTGCCAGTTGAGACAAGAGATTTTTTCCAACTAATCTGTGCATAATGATAACATCAGATAATTCTTGCTCCAACCTTCCCTGACCTGAGGCTAAAAGATGCTGCTTTAATATGTTAATGTAATCTTCATCTCATTATATGTAAACTAACTGCAGACAACAAGCAGATGCTGTCTTGCAGTTTTCTTGAGATTTTGTCAGCCAATTATAATTCAAGAATTTGATATGCTATCTACTCCTTAAGTGTGTGGATATTTCCCTTTTCTGTCCAGGTAGGGCAGAAATGAACAGTGAATGTAGTTTTTGTCTTTCTCTCAATTGGGCTATAACTTTAAAAATAAGGGGGTGCACTGTGGAAAAAGGAATTTGAGCCTGAAATTAATTTGTAACAGGATGTCAAGTATAGATTTGAAAATGGTTTATCCCAAAGAAGAAAGGATAAAGAGTCTATAAGTTGTTTCTTTTCTTTTCTTAAGGAGTTGTATTTCCCACAGAGCAACAGACACTGATAAGCTTTGGAGTTTCTCCTTTTATATTGGATAACTAGATTTAAGACACAAGTGTTTGCAAAAAACACACCTTCAACATTTTTTTGCAAAAACATTTGAAGCTATTTGTAGTTCTGACCAAACCACTGCTGGCTTCTGAGCCCTCTGGCTGCTCTCAGGGCAACACCAACATCCTTTATGGCATTGGTGTTGCTTTCCCACCCTTCCTTGGTGACTGAGGAGACCTGGGAGGGAAGAGGATGGGGTCAGCTCCCCAAGGGCACACCACCAACCCTGGCACCTGCCCAGCACCCCCTGTTCAGCAGCTCCTATGCCTTCCTGAGGCTGGCAGCAAGCAAACACCCAAGCACGGTGTGTGTTTGCCACTGCTGCCAATGGCACAGGGCCAGACCAAGCGGCGCAGAGAAAGTTTGGAGCCACCTGCGAAGGAGGAGTTACATCTGTCTCCATGGGAAGCGATGCTAAATGGGGAATAGAGTAGAGCCTTTTGGCCTGAAATGCCAGCTGATCCTAATGAGAAGTATCAACCCCATTTGCTTTCCAGCACTCCTTATGCAGGCTGATTTGTCATTGCCCTTACTTACAAGCAGCCATTTGTGTTTGCATGGGCAGCTATGCCTCCATATGGCTGGTGGCCCCTGGAGAGGACAGACTTGAGTGCACAGTTACTGACGGCATATGAGGGCATAAGAAGGATTTTGAGAAGTACAGCCTAGAGGAGTATTTTCACTCTACCAAGACCTCACATTCCTGCTGGTGCCAGGGCTGGAGCACAAAACGCTGCATTTCCCCTGAAGAGTATCACAATGTCTCAAACACCAAAAGCAAAGGCTGGATTGTTTCTTTTTAACTCAGGTGCACGTTGTGCTTCCAGCTGCTGCAGGAGGAACAAAGGACGAGGGAGGCTGAGCGATCTGGGGCCAGGCTTTTGCCTTCCTCTGTTAAACTAATGATACTTTGACACTGGCACCTCTTCAGATCAGATTTAAGTTACTTGCCTATAGAGTGAGCTAATTTAATAGATAATTAACATGGGAGAACATGGATTTATTATTTTTTTTATTTTATGAAGCCCTTGGTCTCTGAAAAGCATTTTCGTATTTGACTCCTGCTGTGAGAAAATAAAAAGAATAATAAAAAATATTGGTCATGTTTAATGAACCCCAAAATATTTTATGCCAGCAAAAACATAAATTTGAGACATTGGTAAGAAAAATACTATGGTTGTCTGCCTCATAATGCTTAGTTTTCCTTTAAAATATTTCGGGTGAAATTCTGTATTATCACAGTGAGCCTGGAAGAGGATCAGGAATTTTTGAACGGCTGTAATAAAATGTGATAGTATTCTTGGATGGGAAATATTAGACAGATGGAAGGAATCCTACTAATGCCCAACAATGCATCAAGCAATGTAATTACATGCTGTAGCCAGGATCCAGTTACTAATGCTTTGCAAGGGATAAAGGTATATGGCATCAACTATTTTTACAGCTGTCATAAATTGCATTCTTCTTAATATTTCTCTACCTTTCTTAAGATGTTCTGTGCATTACAATGGAGTAAAAATTCTAGGTACTAGCAAAGAAAAATCAGAAATTACAAAAGGAGAAAGACCACTTTAAACCCACAGTACAACAGACAGCGTTGTACTGGTATGGTAAGTTATTTACAGAAATCCCCTGACCTAACCCAGTGAACTGTGTTTACCAACTTAGAAACAAGTTCTTAGAAGTTCAGGTTTAACACAGGCCCATCTTAAAAGCTGGAGGCAGGCTTCCCCTAGTAAATCAACATAATGCCAGCAGAAATCCCACAGTTACCACCGTAAACACCTCGGCACTGCCAGGCTGGTGCATCCCTGGGTTTGCAGGGAAGGGCTGCTGGCCCAGGTCTTCCAGGCTGCCCACGCTGGCACAGGTTTCCTCAGGGGATAAGTTCTATTTCTTTGCTTACATATGTGTACTGCATAGACCTAAACCTATAGATATACATACATATCTATGTGCAAGTCTCTATGTCTATTCTGTTTGTATAGATAGAGCTGGCATTTTCCAAAAAGGCCTTAAAGCACCAGCTGTTGTACTCCACTTGGCTGAGGCACTGCTGTCAAAGACCACGTGGGTCTTGCTGACACGTGGCAATCTCGAACGCAGTCAGCATTTAGAGAGAGAATATTTGTCCGGATTAATACTTGATGCACACAGCCAGGAAAATTGGAACCAGATTCAGGGCCCACGTACTGGAAAAATAACTGCGATTATGGAAAAATACTCTTATAGGCTACAATTGTTGATTCCAGATTACAGATATGGATTTGCTGTACACCAAATTTCAGCACAGCGATTGCTCAGTTATGAAAGTGAACTGCATAGCTGGCATTTTAACCAGTTGTACCTCCAGATGCCAACATAAGCTTACTACAGCTGCATCTGTTTTGCAAAGTGTATTGAATTATAGTTCTAGTGTTTTCATCTTTTTTTATGTCCCACATATATAAATAACTTTAAAAGACTACATTCTCTTGCAGTTCTCTTTGCTTACCATTTTAATTTCATTAATTCACTTAAAAGATCTGCTTCAGATATGAGGAAGCCAAGGAAGAGATTAGAAGCTAAAGGCTCAGTACTCTTTATTGCACATGGTAGCATTATTTTCTGGAAGACTTTACATTCTTCCCTTAATAGTGTTTCCATTAATTTCAGTCTCACTATAACAAAGCTATAAGCTGGTAGTTGCCAGAGTCACAGTTACTTTAGATCTGAAGTATATAATGATTCATAATATAAATTTAACAAATCATTATATACCAAATACTATTAGCTTTTTAAAGTTATTGTAGCCTTCCCACATTGCAGTATGCTGCTGTTCTAATTCAGTTTGTAGTGATAGAAATGATGCTGCCTAATGACTATTGCTAGAGAGGTCACGGAACTTGCTCAGAGAGTTTTTCTTGGCTGTGTTAGTGAAAAACTCAAGTTCAGAGGTGAACAAGAGTAATTCCCAACTTTATTATTTTAAATTTATTCTGGTTGGCATTATATTCCAGCTTATTTATGCAACAGTTTTCCTGATTCATGTTTTGCCTACCTGTATTGCTAGAGTTCTTGTTTTGAACAAGTTAGAAGACACAATCGATGTGATTTTTTTTTTATATGCTGCAATACTGAAAAGAAATATCTGAATGCTTCACATTTCTCCTTGCACTGAACGCTAGCAGTACTTTTATTAAATAATTTTCTAATTGAATCCATGCAGCATTTGTTCCCTTTTAAAAGAAAGGAAGATGTCAGCTACTTGTATGTTTCATAACAGGATGGAACTGATTAGAACATTGTATATTTTCAATAGCAGAATCTTCTAGAGGAGTTGTTTCTAGGGGGATACTGCACATGCTGTCCCTTTCTTTCCAGAGATTTTGCTTAGTAGAAATATATCCTTGGGCTTTTCTTCAACGTCCTGACTGAATGTTGCTATTGGAAGGTTGTGTTGTGCACATACCAAGGAAAAATTAAATAGAAACAAAAATAATAGGAAAAAGTTATAGAAAAAGATCGCATATTATGATAAACTGTTAGCACTTTTGCATATATAGTACAAAGCGCGCTCTGCACTAACATCAATGACAAACAGCAATTTCTGTGATCCTTCAGGCATATTAATCACAATTTTTTTGGACTTAGAATTAGCTTGGATAGTAGCAAAAATCAGAGGTTTTAAGTCAATTTCATTTGCAGAGATTAAAGCAAAAAGATTAAATGAATAGCAAACATTGCTGAAAATTAAGTTTGGATATCAACATTATCATTCTTGCAAACTTTTCCAGTGCTATAAATCTTCCCGCATAACACTCAAAGATATTTTTTTTTTTCCAGTGGCTTGATGAAAGGTAGTAGTACTTTACAGATATTATAAGCTGCATAAAATAATTGCTAGCCTTGGGAATTCTCTTGTCTTTGAACGACATTTAAAATCTATGAAATTTAATTCAAAATACATATATCATAATTGCTGTGTCTAATTTTCTTCAAGACTTTGCCTTCACATCTAAACCATCTCATTTTCTATTTTTCCTACACAATAGCTCTTAGCTGGCTGGCACGAGCTATTATGTCTATGTCAAAAGTAGCCAGTGCAATGTTGAAGCTTTTTTCCTCTGTTAAACCAAGTCACAAGCAATTTAATGCAATACAACTCAGAGTTCATAATCCCTAAGACAGCACACTATAAGCATTAAGCTGCTGACCAGAAGTCTCTTCAGAGATATACAACTTGTATAATCCTGAAGATAGCTGAAGCTTCTTAAACCTGTTTCCTAGCAGACCAGACATCCCTTTTGAAGCATATTTATCAATGTGTTTTTTTCATCTTGTATATTCATAACGACGTAGACCACATTTTAGAACCCTACAAATAAAAGTGTTTTCAAAAAAACCCATGTGGTTTTGCACAAGCACGTATCTCCACTACAAGGATGTGCAAGTTTTGAAGAAAGCATGTGATATTTACTCTTTTGTTTTTCCGTTCAATGAATATTTGTATGCATAGCAGCAGAAATAAAGATTGCAATGTTCTTGAGCAGCATAGGTAAAATAAATCTGAAAATTTTGCCGGGATATTGGCTTCTACACCATAAATTGCACATCTTGCCTTGTTCTACATCCAGAAACCTTTCTAGCAACACTAAATGTAATCCATTTTATTAGATCACTATGAAATCTCTTGCTATGTGTCAGAATCCCTGATAATCCTCAGTGATGTAACAAGTCCACGGATACAAAATAGGTGGAGATCACACCAATATCTTATCCTTCATATTGACTCAGTGAGAACTTGGTCACTTGCTCTTACCTTAGCATCTGGACGGGATCACTTCGGTAGCACAATCGTTGCTGCCCCGCAGGCTCATTGTTTCTGGGCTTTCCATCTTTGTACCAGCAGAGGGGAGGGAGCCTGGACTGGGATGTGGGGGGCCTGGTGTCTGCTTCTGGGTCTCCCAGTGGTCGTTGTGGCAATTTTAGGTGTCTCACTGTCCACCACCATACTTTAATTTTCCTCCCTGTAAAACAAGGATCACAATACTGACCTCCTTTGTGTTTTTTTGTTGAAATCTATTGATGCAGTTTCTGCTGCTTTCAGAACCTCTTTAAAGCTGAAACTATTTCCTAGGTTAGTTAATTTTCAAAAGATTTCTTAAAAACAAGAGAAAAACTTTTTTTTTTTTTAACAGCCCATTTAAATTCGTATTTTAAGAGTACTTCTAGCTTAAATTATCAGAGATATTACCTTTCTTTCTAAACAATGCTTGAAGTGGTAAAGGTATTGGTTAAGAATTATAAAGTAACTAATTAGGCCTTCAATTACCGTTAAAATTGTTTTTTAAATAGCTACCTACTGAAATGAGAACCTTTTGATCCTATAGTAGGGCATGAAGTATCTCACTGTTCAAAAGACAAGATCAGGTTACTCTTACATTAAACGGCTCTATTTATATATAAACTAATTTCTGACTAAACATTACAAAAGAGTTTGTATTATCACAAGCAATTATTTAAGAAATAATCAAATGACTTTTTCCCTTCAAAATGAAATTTGAGTCTAGCTATGATCAAAACACTTCCCAACTTTCTTTTTGTTACGTTAGTAAAGACTCATTAAAAAGTCATCTTCAATAAGAATATCTGTAAAATACCTTCTGTATATCTAAAAGGAAGGTTATTTTCTTGAGGAAAAAAGCTCTGGGAGGTGTTCTCTCAAAGCAACTTAATGAGGAGGAGGGCTCCTGTTCTGTAAAAAGCTACTGCTGTTGGTTGATTGCTTTTTTTTTTTTTAAAAAAAACCAAACAAATGGCTGCCTTAATTACAGTCTGCAGTACCTTCTCCCCAAATTAAAGGTTATTGTCAAACAGTCTTTGCAAGACAATGCTAAAGCAAACTGAAAGATATAAAAATACATCCCAGAGTTTATGCAGTTGAGACCTGGAGGCAATAGGTCTAGTTTTATTGTGAACAGAAAAGGCATCATTCTCATTAACACTCATTGTGCCTGCCACTTTCTGAATGAAGCCAGTAATTGCCCAGGAGTCTATATAATTAGTTTTAACACTTTCTTTAATGAAACAAGGAATCAGAAGGATGTGAACTATCATCTTCTGTAGATCTTAGCCATGCAAGGAGCCTCTAAATACCTTACAGTAGAAAGGACACATTTGTGTCCATATTGGAATACATTTATATTCTAATATATGTAAAGAATAATAATATCATTAGCAACTAGGTTTTCATTGGTAGTGAAATTTGTGTCTCTGTCAAAAAGCTGGTGGTGAGCAGCCCAGAAACCCCAGGAGGGAGGAAGACTTATTGTCTTCCTTATTGTTTCTGGGGAGGCAGCCGAGCAAACCCCTGCCCCACAGCTGGGCTTACAAAGCCTTGCAGGCAGGTGTTCATCCCCAGAGCACGGGGAGGACAGCGGGACCACCTCCCCTGCCGTGGAGAGAACATGGAGCTGCTGCTTCCCTTGGTGTTGCAGTGCTGACAGGTGCCAGCTACGCTCGTACTGATCCCTCCGTTTTCAGCCCGTGCCTCTGGTTGTGTTTTTTATTTTTGGCCATAAGTCAGAAGAGATTCAAACGAACAGCTTCTGACTATGAGGGAGAGAGCCTCCACCACAAAGGTAAAAGGGGATTAAAAAGACAGAAAAGAGAGGGGGCATTCCCTGTGCCATTTTTATTGAAGCTGTGCTGTGTGCAGAAACTAGTTTTCCATCCATCTAGGGACACCCTCAAGAAGCAGCACAACCCTCCAGCTGAGACTCAGATGCCTTTGCCTGCAGCACTAGATGTGTTTTTAAGGACTCCCATCCATGCACAGATCTGGTGCAACTCTGTTTAACTTGTGAAACCTGATCAGAGCATAAGGTGATACGACTTAAGGCAGAGTCGTGGCTTTAAGAGAGAAAAATGTTTGTAGTGCAGTAAATAAACAGCACTAGAAGCTCTGTACAACATAACTTTCAGCCAGATTAAAGTTACCTTTGATTCCAAATTTGTATGATCTTCTACCAGTTACATTAACTGTTGGGACACTGGTATTGATGGCGTCTTTAGGACGAAAGAATATAAGTCCTAAGTCATGCGTACTGAGATCATAGACCAATTACAGGATCTTCTTCTGCAGTTAGCTCCAAACAGATTTCTGTGATTATAAGAATGGATAATTATGTTTATCTGAGAGGAACAACGACATTATTTTCCATTATTATAAACCAAGTCAACAGGGTTCCCTGTAACATGTTCCTAGAAATAGAGGTTACCTTTCTTTTCCTCACCACCAATTTTAAATGATGATTCTAATCATGCATCAATCTAAAGTTAACTTACTGAACCTAGTCTAGATGTACATTAGTGTAAAGGAAATTTGGTAATACTTGAGGAACATAACACTGATGAGTGTTCCTGGCAGTCTGAGATGATATCCCCATGTACCTTTATCCCTGGACAAGGCATCCAGATTCCATTGGCCATGCCAGATTCCAGGCTTACATATTTCTATGGCCATGGGTCTGACTCCCCTCAGTTTGACCAAGGAGGATAGGAAATGCTCAAAAAAATCTGAACTAATATATTCTGGGAAAGCACACATGCTTCAGTTAGTTTATACTGAGCAGAAGCTCTGAAACTTTCTACCTGAGCAAATAAGACACCCATGCTCAGATTTTATATCTGTAGGGTCCTTGGAATGATTAAATCAAGAGGAGAATATGCAAGTGGAGGAAATTAGTTTCCTCCCCCATGCTTTCTGGCCCTGTCTCACTTCCTTCTGAAAACTCACCACCTCTTCCCATAAAGACAAACTGTACCTTGTGCCTCTTCTCTGCAGTGGACACCAGCCACAAGAAAGCCAGAGAGCAGAGCAATGAGAAAATGAAATGTGCTTGTTCATAGTTCTGAGTGATGTGGAGAATAAAGCAAGCTGAAGCAGGCAGAAGCCTACATTGTGGAAAACCTGGTACAGGTTTTCCGTAGATTTAAGAGGTCCATGTGGCAAAAAGACACAAAAACTAAAGTTGGGTGCAGATTAAATTTTTGGTCTTTGAGGACTTCGGGATCAACATCCAAAAGCTACCCTGACCCAGAAATCTAAAGAGGAGGAAATCGCATCAAATCAGCTAAAAATTTCTGACCACTCATCTTATACTCTTAAGATTTTCATGCCTGTCCTTTACTTCTGTTTTTAGAGGAAGTTTTACTTTAAAAAGCTGAAGTAACAGAATTAGAAAATAAAATGCTTTGATGATTTCAAACCTTACAGAAAATTAAAATAGGAGTTTTCTCTGAATCTGTGATTTCTGCTGAACTGTTTCAATCTAGATGAATTGCCACTTCCAAGAGAACCCTGTAAACAAACCAGATCTTCCCTGGGTTTTCCAGGAACCCCCATGTTTTCAGCAACAAAACCTGTCTGAGACATGCAGACTTTCTGACTGTACTTGAATCAAGGTAGAATTTGAGAATCTAATCAGTTGTACCCAGAGGCATCTTTTTAATTGTCAGTGTAACACTCTGTTACCTGAACACAGTCTGTTGCTAGTGATATTACTTACAGTAATAGACCAGGAGGACAAATGACACTTATCTTTTCTGGTCCCAAATGCCTCCTCAGAGCAGTTAAAAAAGAAGTGTTTTCTAGTTTGGAGGTAAAGATAGAGTGAAGAAAGCTTTGCAGATCCTTGCTGTGAGATTGGTACCACATTTTGCAGTCAGCACTGCAGAAGCGAGGATGGATATTTACTGCAGAGCGTGCCAGTGACTGCACTGGATGCTCGCAGAGCTAATGGGGAACATGTTCAGAAACGAGCTTGCACCACAACAAAGAAATTAATCATGATTTGTTGGCATGAGTCTGAAAACAATTTCTCTGGGTCTGAATTGACTGCAGTTATAGTTGGCTTTGAGTCTCATTAGCATTTATAGTTCTCAAAATACTGTAATATAAACATTATTTCATTGGGCTAAACTTCCATTAGATTTAAGGCCCATGAAAAGAAAGTGTATTTATCTTCGAAACAGAATCTAGATTAAAGCAGTAGCAATTTGCCAGAGGAGTCTCTGATGCCATGTGGTTAAGAAAGCCTGAAGAGCCAGTGGAGCAAAGCCAGTGTGAAAACAGGCTGGATTGAAGACCCGGGGGCTCGCTCTGTGCTCATGCCTCGGGGCTGGGACACACCACAAATCGCGCACAGTGCCACAGCCGGGACTAACGGTTACAGTCTGAACATGGTTAATGTCTTAGACACAAGCATCTTTTCTTCTCCTTAAACCCAGCCTGAGTACAGGATGGGCCAAACAGCATGAAAGGATAGCAGTGAGAGAGCCTGCAATCAGTTTTTCATCTGTCCCTTAGGATGAAAGAGGAATATGTGAGTCATTTTCTTGTACAATGGAGAAGCCTGAATCCCACTGCATCTGGTTAATACCAAGGACTGTCCAAACAGTATTCCATTGTAATTTGTCACAGACTAAAATGCGATCATAAATGTTGCTTGGAGTATTTTTTCATCAGTTTTGAACTTGGCAGTAAAATACTGTTGTTTCAGTGGAATTTCAGTTACAGAGCTCCTATACTAATAATGATTAGCAATAAAGCAATTTCATCAATAAATGATAAATGATTGTCATTATTTCTGCCCCTTTACACTGAACACCAGAATCCTGAAGCACAGTGCCAGAGACGTTCACGTGGGCTCAAGTTTATTGTTTTATGTGTCTTTTCAGACTCATGTTTTGAGTCTCCTTATGCTAAGGTTTCATAAACTGCTATTGCAGCTGAGCTAGGGGAAATATCCAGGAGTTACACCTGTGTGTTTACAAATGATATTGCATAGTTCTTTCTGATATGCATGCAGGCTGGTGGGAGGAAAGGGACTTGGGATTTGTTCCTTTTTTTTTTTTTTTTTTTTAACCAGTATGGAGATTCTTGCTCTGTGAAATAGCTTTCCTTTTTAGTCAGCCTGCTCTGCATTCATAAAGATCCTCCAGTCCCTGCCAGCTGATGGCTGGTTGATGCAGTAACAGTCAGCTAAGCCGTATTCAATCCTGCTCCATTTGGATTGCTTTAAAGTAAACCGATTCTCACTTTACAGTAAACTTGAGTTCGAAGAGATATTTGGGGATTAAAGTAGTGTGTAAAATGAGCAGATACGTTGTTCTGGTTTCTCCTAAACAACCTAATGATAGAGGGGAATTTCTGCCAAGAAGCTGGTAACCACCTACCTCAAAAAGACAGTGGAGACAGGCTCTATGCTAATGATAGTACACACCTCCTGCTGGAAACTAATTTTACTTCTAAACCACAAAAACATGGGTGAAACTGAGACAAAAAGCTGGTGCCAAGCCTACATGAGATGGAGGCAGTGGGTTTTCACTCTACAGAATCAGTATCACAGAACGGCCGGGGTTGGGTGGGACCTCTGGAGAGCATCTAGTCCAACCCCTGAGCAGGTCACCCAGAGCAGGTTGCACAGAGTTGTGTCCAGGCAGGTTTTGAATGTCTCCAGAGAAGGAGACCCCACAGCCTCTCTGGGCAGCCTGCCCCAGTGCTCTGTCACCTTCAAGGTAAAGAAGACCTTCCTCACGTCCAGAAGGAACTTCTTGTGTCATGGTTTGTGCCCGTTCCCCTTGTCTTGTCACTGGGCACCACAGAAAAGAGCCTGGCCCCGTCCTCCTGACACTGGCCCTTCAGATATTCGTAGCCATTGGTAAGATCCCTGTCAGTCTTCTCCAGGCTAAACAGGCCCAGCTCTCTCAGCCTTTCCTCATCAGGGACATGCTCCAGGCCACTTATCTTCTTCGTAAACCTCCGCTGGGCCCTCCCCAGCAGCTCCCTGTCTCTGGAACTGGGGAGCCCAGCGCTGGGCACAGCACTCCCGGGGCGGCCTCCCCAGGGCCGAGCCGAGGGGCAGGATCCCCTCCCTGCGCCTGCTGGCCACGCTCCTCCTCACGCCCCCCAGGGCGCCACCGGCCTCCTGGGCCACCAGGGCTGGCTGCCGGCCCAGGGGCAGCTGCTGTGCCCCGGCACTGCCCGGCCCTTCCCCGCAGAGCTGCCATCAGGGTCTGAGAAGGGCTCACCAGTGACGGGCCACTCCAGGCCCCCTGTGCTGCTCCACCACTCCAAGATGGATGGAGCCAGGTCTTACTGCTTAACCTTGGTCACACAAACCAAGCCGGCAGGCAGGAGGCTGGCACAGACGTGACAGGGCTTGCTGGCCTAGCCAAGGAGCTGCACCAACAGGTCTCCACTGCTTCAAAGGCCAGCTCGGCAGCATCGCCTGGCAGTGCCCCCATCTAATGGCAGGGGGGCTGTTTCTCTGTGTTCTGGAGAGGGAGTGCAAGGCAGTAACGTATAGAGAAACACTTGAGGTCACTAGCCCTGGTGCGGTGCTGGCACCACACTGCTGCCTCCCTGCCTGCTCCGCAGCACTTGTGGAAATGTCTTGGCTCTGGCACAGGGACCCACAAACACCCCAACGCCTTTGCCCGGCGGCAATGCTGAGCTGGAGCGGAGAGGCCCTGGGGATGGGCTGAGACACGTGGGGTATCTCCGCTCGGTCCCCTCTCTGAGGATGTTGTGTGAGTTCAGGAGCAGCCCTGGCCTCAGCTGCCTCCTCGTCCCTGCTCAGTGTCTGCGTTAATTAGCCCTGCAGGAGCCAGCACAGGTCAGGAAAAGCCAGCGTGGCCTGGGAGCTAATAAACTTGCTGGCCGATATATAGGTGGATGTTTGCAGACTGCATTCCCACCCACATCCTGCTGTACCGATGTTTGAGGGAGCATACCTGGAGAATCCCAGTCTTTTATGAATCTTAAGTAGCAGATTGAACTGTTGTCATAAGCCGGCTGCATTTCCTACTTAGAAAGAGACTCAAGCTCTTTGAATAGCCCTGAATGACAGAACTTGTCCCCAGCCAGCCATCCCCCCCCACAGCACAGGAGGTGCTGGGAGTTACTGGCAGACGGCCTGCCTATCTGGAAGGATGCTTTGCTCTGGTGGCTGCTGGCACTGGATGCAGTTGCCATGTTGCAGTCCCAGCCATGCCACACGTGACAAGATATTGCTGGTCCTAATTGCACAACAGACTTAGGCAAACACCCCCAAAATAGAAGAAACCCACTTAAATAGCCTTATGTAATTTCACATTAATGAATGCATGGATTAAAGTCCACACCCTAAGGGAGTGGTTAAAATGTGCTAGCCTACTTTCTACCTTAATGCTAGAGCAGCATCCTGATAGCCAACCAACATCCTCAGACCAGCTGTTCTCAAACAGGGGATAGCCCAGACTACATTAGCAGCAACGTGTACACTCATTCTGTGACCAACTCGGTCTTCAAATAAGACCTTTCTTTTCAGGGCTTCTTTTGTCAGTTTCAACAATCTCTTGGACAGAGGAGCACTTCTCTCTTCTCACAAGGTAAAACTCCTGTGTCTCACATCTTGTGCTATATCCATCAGGAGTGAATGTTTAAGGACAATTTTTCTAGTATGGCTCTTGCTATGTCACCTTTCTCTGAATTGTCATCCCCTCCTCTATCACATTAAAAGAGAGCTGCTTGTGTTTGTTTTTGAAGACTTTGATTTCCACTGTCATCTCTCATTTATTATTAAAAGGTCAGCTCTCACTCTGGCCAGCCTGTGCTGCCCACCACTGCTGCCCGCCACCGAGCTGGATACCCAATCAAGGCATTCTGCACTTCCTCCTGGATTACTCGGGACAGTAATAAGCATCCACATAAAGGTCAAGCCTCTGTCTTCCACATCCATTCGTAAAATTACATTTTGTATCTTGAAGCATTCAAAATTCAATAAAACTTTAGCTGCTGGGAAAAAAAGAAAAGAAAAAAAAAGGAGTTATCCATCCTGGTGCCTTGCTGTTTCCTTGTCTAGGAGCTGCCTACATGTTGCCTGAGGTTGATATGTAGCACTGTGGCAAGAGACAGCAGGTTGTTCTGTTTGCCTGGTTCCACACTCAGCAGCACTTCACCCCCCAGTTAGGGGATGATTAAGTGAAGAACAGAGCAGGTTTAATTGAGACTGTTGTTTTGCCATGTGAGGAACAGTGCCCACAACTTCGTAGTCCTGCTGGAGTGGGAAAGCTGGAGCAGCCAAGGAATGCTTTGACCACAGCGTTATCTAAGTTGTGGAAACTAGTTTCACTTCTAAAGGAGTAATTAGGAGCATGGAGAACATGAAGTTTAAACCAGCTTGATGCTACTTGGCAACTTGTAGTCACTGTCCATGTGATCTATAAAAATCACAGAGTAAAATGAAAACAGATTGAAAAGACAGTTATCATTTCTGCAGGGTAAGAGCTTGATCCTGGGAATATGACTTGGCAAACTGGGAGCTTAGAAAACACAGGAGGGAGTACATCTGCTAGATTCATTTTCCTTTTCACCCAGTTACTGTCATGCTGCACAGTGGCATCGATGAGAAGTGCAAAGCTAATACTCTCTCGCACCTCTGCTCCCCTTTGTGCACACTGAATTTTAAAAACACTGATTTCTGAGAGCATGCATTCCTTATTAGTGACATCTGATGGCTATGACTAGTAGTTGATGCGACAGTGAATCAATATCCAAGTTTGTCCACGTTGTTAACTGGCAATAAGGAAACTAACTCTGATGTTTTCACTCTTGGGTTTGTCTTGTCTCTATGCAAAAAGACCTACCAGCTTCCCTACAAGGTTATGGGGTAGCACAGTGGGTTTTCTTCCTTGCTGCAAAACAGGTTTTTTTGCAGATGTGAGGAAGTTCTTTTGTCTCAAGTCGTATCTTTACTTTCTGCACTGTATAATGTTAGCATTAAGCACTCCGCATTTATTTCATACCAAACAAGATTTTTTTGACATACAGAACTCTGGTATAAATCAATTTAGAGATTAAAACTTGTGTTCAGTAGCTGATTGGTCATTGGTCTTACACTTACAGAACAAATATTTTTTTTTTTTTTTAAATTACAACGTGCTTTCTCCAACTCAGCCACTTATTCCTGGCTGATTTAGTTAATACTGACCAACATTATTAAAGACAACGGCATTGTCTCTGGGTTCAGAAATCCTTGAAACACAAACTGCCAGAGAGCATTCAAAGGAAAAATCACTAAAAGTTTACCCTGTTCTAATACTCTTCTATTTACGTCTGATATTGGTCATTGCTAATGACAGATTCCTGGACTGGATGAATTTCTGATGTGTCCTGAAATGGCTGTTCTTAAATTCATCATCCCATCTTGGCAAAGGGGAAAGACTTACCTTTTGTATGAACAGACTTCATGCAAATGAGCTGGTGGAGTGAGCCAAAAAGATCTGTAATATCAATTTAGGTGCAGATTCTGCTACATTTCCTTCAAGAGAAGGGAACTGCACTCTTGAGGTACTGTTATGGAAAGCCGTGTTAACTACCTCAAGGAAGGAGTCTCCACCCCATGTAAATAAGAATATCCCTGCATAATTTTATTACTTTTGTATGTTAAAAAAGTAGTTGGCAAAATCATTTCAAAACCAACTTCATCCAGTCCTCTGGTGGGAAATCTCAATGGAAGACAAGTAGACTGAATTAACTATGGTGTTACCAGGGCAAGCACTGCAACAGAGCCAGAGCAAAGGTACTTCTGCCTCATCCCTGGTCTACAACGAACATCTCCTGTGGACAAATGACTCCTGCTCTTAATTACTTGCCCACTAATAATCTCAAGGTTTCGTCTAGTACTGAAGTGTTTTAGATGTGGCAATTAGTGAACTGTGTTTTGAAGACTTCTGAAATGATGTGAACCTTCTCCCCAGCCCTCGTCATGTTTTCTCTCACACAACCGAATTTGGTTCTGGTGGTTTTTGCTCTTGCCTTTCAGAGAAGTCTAACTGGAAAGATACGTAGACAGCTTGGTCCTATCTAGCTTATGAAAAATTTCTATGCTTTGAATATTTTGCCTGTAAAAAGATCTTGTCTCTCAATACCATGAATACCAGCAAATGACAGCCTTCAGAAACAAGACAGCCCCATTAATTTGTCAAAAGACCGACAGCTAATCAAGGCACAAAGGAGAGATTAAATGTTACCAGAGGCAGAAACATGCACGTTGCTTTGTACTCCATTCAATACAGAGTATTGCATTAGGAGAAAACTGGCACCAGAGCAGGAAGGCAGGGAGGTATGCTCAATTATTGCTCCTCACAAAGCCTGAAAAACTCTGGGGTCTTTCCATATTTGTCAATCGGGTTCCCAGATATGCCTTTTTTTTTTTTTTTTTTTTTTTTCTTCCCAAGAGGGGCTTTTGAGAGATCTGATTGCAGTAACAACAACGAGCACACCTACACGTGGAGCTCGGCTCGCCCTCCCAGGCGCCAGCCCACTGGGGCAGGCAGCCGGCGCAGCGAGGTGGCCCTCTGCCCGGCCCAACGCCCCGCGCCCCGAGAGGCCTCCAAATCGGAGCCGACTCGTCCCAGCGCAGCCCGAACTAGCCAAAGCTGGAGCTGGCAGCACCCTGCCGCGCGCATAGCCTCCAGCGAGTTATACTGCAAATACGGAAAAAGCAACTAAAAAAAGCAGACGAATTAATGCCAACAACAGGTTATTCAGGGCGGCAGGATTGCCTAGTGCTTTTCCTGATAGTGTTTTTGGCCTGTTAAGTGACTGAGAGGGCAAACATATCTTTATCTCAGTACCCCTCCTGTCTTTTCTGTGAAGTGTTTCGGGATTTATTGGTAAACAGTACCAGCTTCTAGAAAAGAGATACGAAAATTCAGCAATGTAATCCATTATTATTAATATCAAAGCAATCTCGAGCACCGTAGCATTGCATTTTGTCCAGATATACAGCTGAATATGCCTGGACTGTTTTGTACTTGGGGAAAACACAATGGTAAACTGAATAGCCAGTATAATGGAAGATGACAGAACAAATTGTAATAAAGGTCCACTCTGTCATCTATGGATAAAGCTTTGAATTTTAAACAGTCTCCCTATGATGTTGCTTAATATTCGCCAAGACATAGCAAGTACACAACAGCTGTGCTCACAGCCTTAACTAGTAATGAAGAGAATTTTATTTACATGGGGTTTTTTGTTTTGTTTTGTTGTGTGGTTTTTTGTTTTTTTCTTTTTTTTTTTAAATCTCTTTACCCCTAGGAGATGCAGACTGAAAACAAACTATATCAAAGAAGTTAAAGGGAAAAAAACCCCAATCCAAACCCCCAACAGTTTATTCTGGTTTTTTTCCACAAAACTCCCCTCTCTGGAATCTTGGTATTTTCAGAGGATCAACTTCATCAAGAAATCGGTAATGTCATCAGGAACTGGGAGGTTGCTTTGCTGGCAAGCTCATTTAATAAAGGCACCAAGCATCTTGCAACAGATTCTTTAACAACTTCCTGCCTTCTCTGGCAGTTCCAGATGAGTCTGCCTTTCTCAATACACATCTGGCAATGTATGTTATCACCACCACTCCAGCAGTAAAAAAAAAACCCTAACCCCCACAAACAAACAAAAAAGGAAAGTCTTTAACATGGTGAAGTGAAATATTATGAATACCTACTTTAACTTACCATGGTTTGGCCCTTCCGTTACACCCCTCACCAGCTAACTGGACCACCGCTTTTCTGTATACTCTCTTCTCTTTTGGGAATATTAGCTTTGCATGCAGAAAAAAAACGTATCAGCTTATGTACAGGTGCTGTTCCCCCAGAAGGCAGTGTTTATTATTTGTCCTAGATCTGTAATGAACAGAACTCAAGTAGCAATATAACCATATCTTTAAATCAAATCATAATCCAACTGCCAGGCTTTGACTGGAGACACTGCAATAAGTGCCTGAGAGCTTTCAAACTTTTTGCATTTTTTTTTTTACGTGCTCCCCAACCAACTTGTGAATCAAAAACTACTATCCTTAAACCCACTAACTTATTTCTTTGAAACTTTAGTTGTGGTTTTCAGGCTTTTTGATTTGAAAATGCCTAAGGCCCCCTTATGAATTAAAGTAGTCTGATAACAGGTTTTCTTTTTTTTTTTGTTACCTTTTTATGAAGCTCTTAAAATTCATTCATGAATCATGAGGGTTTTGCAGACCACAGCTGGAAAACCACTGTTTAAGGGGCAGCAGCTTGCCCACATTATGTGAGTCAGACTTCTCATCTTCACTCTGTGACCTATCATCATTTAAAAAAAAAATAAAATTTAAGAATAGTAAACAGACTGCGATGAGGATTTCTGGAACCTGGCCTATTTAACACAGGCCAACAGCAAGTGAAATAGAAGAACTCTGTAGCAGACTAACATGCAATTAAGAACAATTCTGAACAACACATTCGTAGACTTGGAAGCTAAAGATTTCAGTCTCCTCAAACAGGCTAGTCAACCGAGCTGCATACTGCTTCTTTGTAAAACCGTTTCCTCCAAGAAGTTTCTCAGGCAGAATTTATTTTTCTCCCAAAAACCAGCAGATTGTTTCTGAATAAATACAGTTATTCAGCAAAGATCGACTTTTACTTGAAATGGCCATCTACCCGATACACCCAGCAGCACAGGGTCGCCTGCCCTCCGCCTAGAGCCGCGATGCCCTCCCGCTGGTGGGCTCTTAGTACTTTAGAGAAAGCCTGAATCAGTGCTTCAACTGAAAGAAACCGCTAAACCAGAGATAACTGCTTTAAACCTTCCATATTCCAAGAAGCGGCAAGTATTTTTCTGATTAGCCCTATCTGGCATAGGTGTTCCCTGCATCATCCTCATCTCCCCGTTTTTCAAGGATACACAAGAGCAACGGCCAAAAATACTGCACCTCTGGCATTCCCCTACGCAAACACTGCAGCAAGCCCAGAAAGCAACTACAGAACAGACAGGGCAGTCCAAGATGAATTAGTGAGGCACAGAGACGAAAAAAGATCCCAAACCAAACCACAGAGTCCTTTACTGTGTTTTTAATCCATCAGAAACGGTTACAGGATGCAAACTAAATTCCTGAAGGTGCATGATTTTATCACAGGAGTCCATTAGAAGTTGTTCAGCTTAAAATCTAACTGCAATTGTAGTTCTTTGATTTGGTTGGTCTAATACAAACTTACAAGAATAGAAGTGAGAACAGTAGGTCTTTCTGGGACACCAGCAAATTAGATTTTCGTTCTGAAGGTCAATTTATTTATAGTACCTACATATAAATTTGGAGATTTCTTTAATAAAATGATTTGCCAAGTAGATTTCTTAGTCTCATACCCTGTTTCTGTGACCCTTTGTAGCATAAAATGATTAGGATTTAGATCAATGCCAAATTCTCATTGCTGTCTCTCAAAGGGCCTCCAACTGAAAAGCTTTAGGTCACCGTGCCAACCAGTCCCAGCTTTCTTTCAGAAAATATATGTAATACACAAGTCAAATTGTAAAGATCTCACAGAAGATGTGAAGCATTATTCAACATGATTCTTTATAGTCCATAGAATAAGAGATTAAAAACAGGTGGTGAATAATTTTATTTGAATATTATTACAGTGATTATCTGAAGAAAATTAATTTGTCTCTGGAATGTAATGCTACTTACTCAAAGATTAATTCAGTGAAAATGATTTTTTGCCTCAATGAAAAATAGCCACTGAACTAATGTATCTCATACTTTGTTATTTCAGACATAAAGAACTGCACAAAAGAGGGTAAATAATTATTGTGACAAACCACAGAAATATACAGAAAACAAGTTAACAGTTACCAACAATTCTGTTTGTCATTCTCCTAATCTTGGAAATCAGTTGACCCATGAGCACCAACAGCTGGAAGCAGTGTGAACCAGAACACATGGAGCTAAACCTGAACCATCATCTGCAGAAGGCGAAGCCAAACTCTTCCTTTACACTCAACAACCCTCTGCGGAGAAATCATGATGGGCGTATAATTGTCAAAAAGATTATACCAAACGGACTTTAACTTCTCTCCCCCCCCCCCCCCCCCTTTTTTTTTTTTAATAACAAGTTAAAGAAAAATGAGTAGCCATTATCACTAAGTGAGATTTTGCTTAAACTGAAAATACTAGAGAAACACTGATCAGAGATCATTACCAAATGCCATTTGAAGTGGTAAAGAACTCAGAGTGACTGAAATATTGAATTTATTGCCCCCCTTGGTATATACAGTATATAATGGTAATTTTAAACAAAACATGCAGCACATTTTCTCCTGCAAATGCTCAGTATTGACTCAGATTAATGCGAAAAAGGTCAGCTGAGTGATAAGCAGGGTCATAAGAATTAACACTGGGATCTGAGTTTTGATAGCCTATACTACCTACTGGACACACACGTCATGTTTCATTAAGTACTACACAAATGTTAATCAAGTTTAATAACCTTTTCCTGAGATGTCCCAGGAAATGAGGTAGTAAAATTAAAACAGTTAGATGTCTGCTGAAAAGCAAATATATTTATTATGCACTTTCATATACACAGGGATTTTCGCTTAATATAATACAAGGAATAAAATAAAAATTTTACAATGTGAAATTCATTCAATGTACATTAAAAGCTATTTACAACCCACTCCAGGAAAAACAGTCTATCTGCAAACCAAGTTAACTGAGGAGTTCAGATGGGGAATATTAAGCATAACAGACATTTGCATAGCAGAGTAACTGATGAGGGAAAATACCTTTTTATTTTTAAATAAATGGTAATGTTTTCAATACTTATCACAGAGAAGACAAAAATTCATCAATTGTGCCTCTGTATCTCTTAATGCATTTTGCTTCCGTACGGTTTTTCCACATGCATACAGTATCGATATCTGTGTGTCCACAAAACAGTCTTTTTCCCTACCTTTCCCATCAAGAATTTTAGACGTCTTGCGGAGGTAACCTTGGAAGGACCAGTGAAATGGGATGAAAAGAAACAGGATCCATGTTTTATTCAGGATTTTTAGGTGGCGAGAACTGTTACATTACCAGAAGAAACCGTGCTGAGTCACAGCTATGCAACTCTGTTCACCTCACTTACTTGTACGGATGGGAAAGAGCAGAGCAGAACAGAGCGAACACCAGGGGAACAGCACCTTTTCTTTGCACGCAAACCCCTCACAAATGATGACACTAAAAATCACACGCAACAGCAATGCAGAGTTACACAGACCTGCGGAAGTAGACGTTTTAAAGCAATTCATGCTCTGTTCCGAAATGATATTCAAAATCTGTAAGAATTTTCATTCTGAAAACATTTTCAACAGGTCTACTTTCTGCTGATTTGTATACAAGGTTTCCCCAGCAACTGTTTTGAATGTAAATATTATTCACACGAAAACCATCAGGCTATCTATAAGTTGTGGCCCCTTGTGAAACTGGCCATATTTTTACGTCCTCTGTCCACAAGGTGCAATTAATAACAACACAATAAAATTAAATAAATACAATCCCAATGACAGTCAAGTTCAGTAGAAAAATGTCAGCATTCAGGGATCCCTTTCTACAAAACAAAACATACATCTAATAACTAAGAAGAGTTGTATTCTTGCACAGTATTGCAAATGTACTATACTTGAGGTTCAAAACAAGTTTGCTGAGAACATTTTGGTACTTTTCTCTTTACCAAGCCACTAACCCTCTTAAGGCCATTCTGCCAGACTCCTGTTATGTTTATTTTATAATTGTCCCACGGGGACAAGAAATTCAATACATGAAACATTCAGAATAATCAATATTGCCGTGTGTCAACTTTTAACATCTAATTTTACTATATGCTGAACGCCTGACTATAAAAAATTATTTTTACATTTAGTAACAAGCAAATAAGAATGGAGGTGCAAGATATTAAAAAAAATGTTCTGATGATTGTTGATCATAGTAACAAGACACGGAGCCCTTTAGTGCTTCAGAATATGCACTACATATACATCCAGGGGCCATCTATCGAAGTTTAAGGATAGCCATACATCTAATTAATCCTCTATGAAAAATAACCTCAGCTTTCTATCATCTTATTTCTGGAATGATCAGAATTAGAGTATGAAAAAGGCGAAACCCAAGCCTTTAGAAGAAATACTCACATACAAAAATAGGCTTATTTTCTAAAGAGCAAGGCTGTGTAATGGTGAATAGTAGAATATAGCTTGCATTTGTAGGAGAAAATAACCCACTTGTTTCATTTTATCACACACAGAGCTGTGCAAGTAAGATGTGCACATTCAAAGGAAAAATTCATACTGTTCACTTTCACAACAATGGCCTTGATTTTGCCCTCTTTCAGATAAGTGAAATTCTTCTGCTGTAAGAGTGGGGAACCAGCTTTCCATTATCTGCACATGGACTACCCTGACTGCCGATCAACCACGCTCCAGGTACAGAGATACTCACGCTGGCTCTACCTAATCAATCTGAAGCAGTAACCACATTCATACAAGTTTGTGCTTTAAAGAGTTATTGTCTCAGAACAGAGCTCTCTCAGTGATCTCTGTACTCCCCACACAACGGTATTAGGAACCGTTTGCTTTTCCACTGTATTGTCACTGTATATTCTCTCGGCCTCATTAACAGAGTTGTCTGTATTTTCCGCGGTTCGTTTTACTGACATTCTTAATACAGTCCTTTACCTTGGAAAAAAGAAAGAGCTGTTTCTAATGTATAAAGATATACATGAAAGCAGGATCAGACGTTTTACTTTAGCACCTAAAACATACCCATATTCAGTTACCTCATTGCCATAACAGTAACAGAGGCTATGTAAGATCAAGTGTCCTCTTGCTTTCAGCGGTCACAGTCTGCCATCCAGATTTGGTGCCGTAGTTAGTACCAGATAGTGGATTTTGCCTCTTTAAAATCCCAAAGACACTGCAGATGCTTGCAGTCTGACTCCTTCGCTACCACTGAACAGCCATAACACAGACAGAACACACAAGTACAGTATTTATAAAATACTGTTACAAGACTTGTATTTCTGGAGAGAACTTCTTGAAGTACACAGGGAACTGACCATACATTACAACAATGCAAATGTGACAAACTGTTTGCTTATTTTCTTTAGCCACAGGAAAATAAATACAAAAAGCACCGCTTTTCCATACGTAATTCACTGTGGCACATGCACCTCTACCAAGCATTCTGGAATAGGAAGTCAGAATTCCTCGTTCTTACCATTTTCAGCTGTTGCCCAGGAAATACAGCACATAACTTTCTGCAATTAAAAAAAGTGCTCATTCTGTGTATTAAATACAAAGTACACAAAATAAATTTTTGAAGCACAGAGGGTTATACTGAGAAGGCAGCCTGAAAATGTAGGCACGTTACAGTAATTAAGGTAACTGTACTGGGGTAATCACATTCTTGAATTTCGAGGTGGACTAAACAAGCATTGTATGCTTTCATCCCAGCCAGCTGATAAATCATTCGGAGCAGAAGCGCTTCTGTTCATAGCATCATGGAATTGGCCTAGAAGTACAAAATGAAAACATTAAGTTTTTGAAACACTCCATAATACGAACAGCGTTGTCAGAAAGAAAGCTGTATAATTTTCTAATTGAAGTTAAAAGCGCACAACAACATACCAAAACCAAGTATTTCCTTCCTAACTCAAATCCCATGACTGATTCCCTGTGCTCTCTACCATCCAAAGCAGCTACGAGGTCCCCACCACAGGAGAGCTTCTTGAACAGAGCTCAGGAGCAGCAGCCAGGGAAGGAAAGCCGTTCCTCAGGTGCTCTGGTAGAGTACTTCCGATGAGGTTCTCCACAGGTGACTAACTTACTCACTGGTCAGGGAAACTACAGTTTTTGTGCTCGAGACTTGGCAAAAGAGGAGGTAAATTATAGCCTGCACCAAGCAATTCACAGTCCACACAAAACTGTTTTAAACCTAAAATGAAGGTATGTAAAAATTGTTAAGAGAAAAAACAAAAGGAACCATTCAGTTATCCATCACCTCATATGCTTAGCCACTTGCATAACCAAATACTTCACAGAAACCCCCTGAATTTTCAAGAAAGCACTATTTGTTCCAGATAAAGCAAAGGCCAATTTGAGTTTTAAAGTTATGTGTAGAACGTTCACATTTTTTTACACGCTTTTTTAATATTTTAAAATCAACAAAGATGGAAAATTCATCAGACCTGGCCTTTTAACGGCAAGTCAGGTCAAATCATTATGTCCTAGGTCAGAACCACACAATTTATTTACAATAAAGTATAACACGAAAGCAAGTAATGAACATCAGGCACAGGCACATGAAAGTTAGGTAATACAGTTCTTAATTACACATTTTAATATGTTTTATGGAGGCAGGAAAAGAAATCACAAACAAATTTAAATCCTGTTTGGACATGATGCAGAACTGTGGGAATCTGAAGCCCTTTTGACTTCAATGAATATTTAGGGTCCATTCTCTCTCATCTGCTTATTCCCCTCTACTGTCTGCTCCCGTTGTCCTTCCTCTTCACTTTTGCCTGCCCCCCAGCTCATATGACCCTTTGCTAATATTCACATTTTACAAATGTGCAGGCTCCAGAATATAGCTTTTTGAAACGCTGCATTGTTTCAAATATTTTAATTTAACCAAAATATGAACCTGAAGGAAACATCTTAAGAGTCCTGCATAGTACTCTAATGCTCTGCAATTCACGAGAGATCTCTCAGCTACATCTAGAGAGATGCATCCCATTATAGTGAAATTAACTTCCAGGACATTTTGGGAAAAAAACCATTTATGTGTTTCTGACAGCTGAAAACCTCCCGTCTGTGGGTTCTACACCACATGCAATTGTCCTAGAAACGGCACCTGCAGTCTTTAACGTCTTGCAGCAGAACTGAGTCAGCTAGCAAGAACATTCTTGTTCTAAGGAGCAGCACACTGATCTGTCAAAAAAGCAGCATTTACATAAACAAAAAATGTTTTCAAAAATAAGCAATAAGGGATATGCATACATTTCCTTAAGATGCTGCTTCTCTGAAATTCAAATAGAAAACATATTAATTATTAACACATTCCCAATACCCTAAAAAAGATAAACCTCATCAGAAAGAGGGAGAAAAATAGTTCTATTTTAGCTGACTCACTGAGAACTCAGGTCTGGAAAAAAACTACATAAAACTCCTTTTACAGCTTAAAATTCAGTATGGGAGAGAAAATGACCAAACTAAATGAGCTCCACTGATTAGGAACTACAGAATGGTCAGAAAATTGGTACGATAACATAGATTCTAGTTTTGCTCTAAGGAATGCCATCTCTTTTATAGGAGGGTTACCCTCTCAGTAACAAAAATATAAAATCAAAGCTTTAGTGCAGTATTTTAACTTTTTAATTTATAGACAATTACGCTACTAAGATTTCACACTTAAAATCCAAACTCGCAAAAGTGGTTGCCTGCAACTTAAAACAATGTTCAGAAGCTTCCCCAAAAGCAATTTTGTAAATAATGAAATAATTACTGTATATGAAAATATCACATATTAAAATTCCCGGCTGTCCTTATGCTTGAAAAGAGAGTTCCAAATCAAATCTGCATGAAACCTGCTGTTTTAGTTGGTCACATATGATAGACAGGGGGTATGATTTGAGCAATCAGAATTCAACAGAAAATATGACGGTGATCCAATTCCTTTACAGCTGGTGCTTTGAAATGACAGTAAAACAAATACTCGCCAGGTTAGGTTCTTAATATTCATGGTCTTCACCATGAAAGCAATTATGATGCTAAATGGCAACGAAAGGTAATTTTAGTGTATTTAAAATGCACGTTATGAAATACATGCGTTTGCTTCCTTTGTGCCTGGATAGGTTACCTTCTATAATGGTGTTTCCTTCTTGTAGTTGAAACTTGGGTCGCTACCTTCAATCTGAAGTTTTAAGGCTTGCTTAAGGCTGAGTTCTGTCTCTGCAGGAGGATAGCCTTCCAGTACTTCCTGATGCCCTCTATCCTGCACTGTTCGTGGGACAGAAACCCTACCGAGAAAAACCTGATTGCTCTGAAGATGGTAATTTGGATTCGTCATAATTCCATTTCTCTTCTTCTGTTCTCCACTCTGTTGGTGAATCAGGAACTGTTGCTGAGATCGACCAACTTCTTGCTGAGCTGGCGGGACCAAAATTTTGCACTGTGGCTCTGCCGGCATTGATTTAAGTGGCACACTTGTCCCAGATTTGGCAATAGGTACTCGTTTATCAAACTGAGTCATTTCATACTCTAACACTTTTGGCTGGGAGGAACTATTTTGTTTTATTTTTTTTCCAGCCGACCCAGATTTGCTGGCGTTGTCCGTTTTCCCCCCTTTGTTAGCTTTAGTCGATTTCAAACTAGGTTTTACTTGGCTCCATTCAAATTCACTACTTGGTGAATTATGATTTTGACCTAGGGAATGAGTCGTGGAAGAAGGAGAAACAATAGACTGCCTACTCCTGCTGCGTGGCAGGGAATGCTGCTGTATTTGCTCTGTGAATGACAGGCTGTGGAAACTATCAATAGGCACCGTTTGAGCCGTTGCAGTCGATGATGTGGTGCGGAGAGAAGAATTCTTGGAACTCTTCAGGGAGTTGTTTGATAAAGATGACTTCTGACGGTCAACCGTAGAATCAGGCGACTCAGAAGGAGAACTGAAGGCATGAGCAGGCCCGTTAGATAAGCCACGCATACTAGGCTGCATATCTCCACCAGTACTCCCTGAACTATTGGACTTCATCGTTAATGACTGCATTTTAGAGGAGACTGACTGTAAGGGTTTTTGCTCCATTGTGTGGACTGGAGATGGAGTGCAACCATTCAGAGTAGATGCACCATATTTTTCCAGTAATTTAATAATCTGAGAGTGTCCATTTTTAGCTGCAACACGCATAGCAGTGCGCCCAAACTGGTCAGCATGATTTGGATCGGCACCATGCTCCAGTAATATCTGGACAACGTCAATGTGCCCTTCTTGGGCTGCAATGCAGAGTCCAGTAGCACCTTGATTACACGTATGGTCAACCAGAGCTCCATGCTCAATGAGAAGCTGCACTACCTTCACATGACCTTGCCATGCAGCAGACTGCAAAGCAGATCTCTTCTCATTATCTGCAGCATTCACATCAGCATGGTATGTTATCAGCACCTGTACCATCTCCAAATGGCCCTGCCAGCAGGAAACATGGAGCGCTGTTCGTCCCTCAGCATCACTTGCTTCTACGTTTGCACCATTTTCTAAAAAATACTCAGCCATCGTAAGCTGGTTTTCTAATGCTAAGATATAAAGTGTTGGCCGACCATCAGCATCTTTGTAGTTTACATCTGCCCCGTGGCTGAGCAGTAGTTCAACTATATCTCTGTGACCTTCTAAAGCAGCAACCCGGAGAGCGTTTCTCCCATCATAGCCTCTCTGATCAATGTTGGATTTATTTTCCAGTAATATCTGCACACAATCATAGTGACCTTCTTGTGCAGCTAATATGAAAGGTATACGCCCATCATTATCAATTTCATTTGTCCTAGCACCTTGTTCTATCAGAGCTTCACATATCAACCTGTGACCTTCAAAAGCTGCCATATGCAAAGGTGTCCAGCCCGCATCATCTCTATGATTTTCATCTAGCCCCCTGTCCAGCAGAGTCCGTACTACTTCAACATTGCCTTGTGCAGATGCTATGCTCAGAACCGTTCTCCCCTCACTATCAATGCTATCAACAGCTGCACCCCAAAATAGGAGCGTATTCACAACCGAAGCGTGGCCCATGGAGGCTGCTGCCAGAAGCGGTGTACGACCATTGTTGTCTGTGTGATCAACGTCAGCTCCTCCTTCTAGAAGCAGATCAACAACATCTACATGTCCTTCATATGCAGCTACCAGCAGTGGAGTCATGCCATCTTTATCACAATGGTCAACTTCAGCACCACGGTCAATAAGAAGACTAACCACTGAGGCATGTCCCTTACTGGCTGGTACACAAAGGGCAGCGACAGACAGCGCAGTCCTTCCATCCACATCCTCATGGTTCACCTCTGCACCATGATCCAGCAGGTGCTCCACGATCTCTTTATGCCCCATGTATGCAGCTGCAATCAAAGCTGTTCTGCCCTCATTATCAGCTTTATTAACTTCAGCACCATGTTGAAGCAGATTCAACACAATATCTTCATGTCCTCCCCAGGCTGCTGCTCTCAGTGCCGTTCGACTATCAGCGTCTGCACAGTCCACTTTGACTCCAGCGTAAAGGAGCGCAGAAACCACCTCCGTGTGCCCACCCCATGCTGCAGATCGCAATGCCGTCCAACCGTCATGATCGGTGTGATTAACGTTAGCCCCACATCCGATCAAACAATTGACAACCTTGGTATGGCCCTGCCGAGCAGCTAAGGTAAGTGCTGTTTGCCCATGAGTATCTTCTATCTCTAAATCTGCTCCCCTTGAAACCAGTAAGTTAACGACATCAAGATTGCCACTGTACGCTGCATTGGCCAAGAGCGTTCTCCCATTGGAATCGCACTGGTTTACCGATGCTCCGTTGTCTAGCAAGGTGCGAATGGAATCTTCTCTCTCCAGAGCCTGCCGAACAATGCAAGATGTGCGGTCATCTTCACTGTTGACGTGAGCACCAGCTTTTACCAGCAGCTGCAAGACTTCTTGTTCTTTAGGAATTAGGGTTGACAGAGAGTCTTTGACAGGTGTGCCATTCCATATCATCCATAAAGCCAGCTCTGAAGTCTCTAACTGTAAATTTGAATTAATTAGATGCAATGCAAACTCTTGAGCTTCTAACGGCGTTAAATCCTTTGCTCGGCAAGTGTAGCTCATTGCCAGCATTCTGTGTCCCTCTGCTGCGTTACATAAGTATTTCTGCGTACAGTGCTTTACATCTAGCAACCATTCTGCAAAACTGTAATGAAACAAGATTTTGGTATTTCCAAGTCCATCAATAAGGACTTTTGACAGGACATCCAATTTGCGTTGAAAGTCTTCCATCGTCAATGTCATATTTTTGGTCCACACTGCATGATACAATTCCGTTGTGGTTAATGGCCTACAGGCTGCAAGAATTACGTTAAGAATAGGCTGGACCTTTGCAAACTGTTTTCTCACAAAAAGTCTCTGACAGAGCCAAAGGTATAAGCCGTTTAACGTTCCTGGAATATCACGGATCTCTCGTAACATAATAAAATTCTCCACAACTCCATCTAGGACACGTTCCAGATACAAAAAGCAACCACTGCTTTTGATGTGGAGCTGATTCAGCATTTCTGCAGTTTCTTTTGTGAGATGTTGTCTCAGTGCTTCTTCCTGATCTAAACGATGCAGAATATATTGTTGCACATCTTTCACAATATAAGCCTTTCGCAGATCATCCAGACTTATTTTTCGAAAACCTATTAAAAGGGAAGAAAGTTATTATTATTTCTGACCTAGTTTTGCTGAACTCAGTGTTAAAAAAAAAAAAAAAAGACAGACATTTCTGGGTAGGGAACATCCATAATAATACATTTTGTGTGTACACATAGTGAATGTAAATGAATAATAATAGCAGAGAACTTTGATTATAGACACATTTTTATCATCATCTACTATATAAGAATAAATGCTACTAATGAAGAAAATTTCCAAGATCACTTTGAATCAGGCATTGTGTGTCTACTTTGAATAATACCAAATACTGAAGCAAAACCACTAAAACTGCAACCAAAATAGGATTATTAAGTATTATTAAATTATTAAAGGAATAATCCCTTCTCCAATGTGGTTAACAATGGAATTCCAAATAATTTTCAGCTATTTAGTTTACGATGACTATTATATTAATATAATTATAGAAGATGTTATTCGCACCTGGTGCACATGCATGATGAAATGTACATAAATCTCTAACTTGACCATGTTAGTTTCTTTAAAAAAGTTTTATGATACAGGAAAGAAAGACACTCAAAAATAGTTTTAAATTTCTTTACACTCTGTGCACTGAAAATTACCTAATTTTTTCAAATAAGGACTGAGTTTCAGATAAATACGCTGGTTCTTTGGTAGGTGACTCATTGTATAAGGAAACAGGTTTTCTCACAGTCATATGATCTCATTGTTTTTGCAATCCGTTTACTCTTTAGAGGAAAAAAGGAAATTATTTCATACATGCATACCATGTACATCTCCCTACACATGCACACGTATGCGGCCTTCTGCCCAAACCAAAGAAAACTGTTCTTCACATGTGCTAAGAAGTCCCTAGGGCAACCTTGGTGGCCATAAGGCTCTGAAGAATGAGGTGGAACGAAGATTTAGTTGTATGGACTACAGGGCTATCTCTGTCATTAAAGACATTTGCTTTGGTAGTGCCAAGTTAAGCATGTGACGAAGACCTACCCTTTTTGATTAATGACATATTACGTGTTACATTGTTGGAACACTACTTTTCTGGAAGCTATGGGAAAACCGCAGAGGTCACAGGCACAGCAGCTTAAACTACCGTGTTTTAGGCCAGAGCTGTACCTCCCTTCTCCAGGGACAGGCTGTAATCTCTTCCTCCAGTGTAGCAGACCGCACACATTTCCTTACAGTCAGCTCAGCTAGTCATAAAAACCCCAACTTTGCTTTTCAAACCAATGCAGTTCCTAGCCTCCAAATTGTACTGAAGGAAAAGCAACCACAGAGCAGTGCATTCAATGCAATTTTGGTCCCATCTCCACGAAACAATTTGAATTGAGACCCTGAAGAATGTTACTTTCAGATCTAGTTTTTTATTGTCTTTAAACATTCTGTGGATCGAGCTGCTCAGTCTGTGAACTCGTTCCGACTGACAATTCAGCCTGATAAGAACACTAAATTTTTTGTTCCCGGGTATCTTCAGCAGAGGTTCTGAATGTCACATTATGGTCACTCTGTTAACTGTGTAGTCTACATGAGCACTGTACAAACACAATAGATTAGGACTGAGAGGCAAACTATGGCAGTGTTACTACAGTATTTCTGCTTCCCTTATTCATTATGGTAGCATTACAAATCTAACAAGATTAAATCAATAGAATATTTAAAACAAAATCATACTTCTCCCCAGAATAAAATCACTGAACAGGACACTTTCGCGCAGCAACTTCTCAGGCTAAGACTACACTAATAAGATTGTCTAATTGAAGATTTTTGAATGAGAAGGCCAGGAGGCAGAAATTAATTATTTGAGGGGGATCTTTCTTCATTCTGCAGAGGCATTTTTTTTCTCTCAAGAGAATCACCATAATTTATCACAACTTCAAGTATTGTCCTAACCTGACCTGCAGAATGGCATAATTAATTGATTAACTATGCATTTGATTAAAATATTGTGTATGTAACTTTGTAGAGCCCTTAATTTTCACAAATAAGCCAAATAAGAAACTCTTTTGAGTAAGAACAGACAGTGCCCTGCGATTCTGCAGATCCCAAGCTTCCACTTCAAGAGAAAGACTGTTTCCAGGTTATGATCCTTCAGAAGATCCAGAAGTGAAAACAGAGGAGTAAAACCCAGGGCATCGCTTGGTGCGTGCATTCCCAGTCGCATGCATACACAGAGCTGTAAATAGAGACAAGTGTCCCTTTGGTTGTCTCATGTGCAGGCAACAGCTCTGTTTTGCTCGATTCAGAGCAAATGCAACCACTACATTCGCTCACCTTCCAGTTCTTTGAACCTCTCTGCTTCTCCCAGTAAAGATTTGTATCTCTCACTTGGCTGGACAGGTAGAGAGCTCTGCAAACGCCTTCTCAATGTGTTTAGTACTAAGTGACTCTGCTCACACCACCTCCAATCTCACACTAACTGCATGCCCACATCCTTCCTTCTAATACGTTATTTTTACATCACTCAAGTGTTTTTTCAGTAGTTGATTCCCCCCCCACACAAGAAAACCCCTGACTCGCATGACAGCAAGTCTGAGATTTCAGCTGGTGTTCAGTGCTGCCTAATGACTACACCTCCCTTGACTCCCGGCCTTCACATGAAAACCTGCGGAGTGATAACTGTTTGTCTCAGTCCCTGTCTGTGTTTTTCAAAAGCAAAATCTTGCTTATCTTGCAGTGTTCTTCAAATGCTATTTTTCATTTTGCTTCCCAAGATGGGTGGGAAAGTGAACAAAACCATTTCAGATGTGATAAAAAAAAAAAAACAAACCCAAGCCCTCCAAAAAAAAGTAAAAAGGGAAGTGTTTGTGTGTTTGTTGTTAGGTTTCTCCCCTTTAAATGAGGCTGTATCATTACTTTGTTCCATGTTAGGGTTAAAAATACAGCCTGCTCTGTACTTACCTGAGACATACCAAATATCAAAACACCTCAGCCAAGCAAATACATTTCAGAAGACTTCAGAGCAGTAAACATTCCAGAAGTCAGTAACTCAAACAAATTGATTGGTTGTATGTTCAGAAGCTGTATATTCACAGAAGCTAAAAACTGTTTCTTTTCTTTTGCAAATTTCCAAATAGCCCTTGATAATGAGATCCTATATATTATATTTGAAGACAAGTTTGTATAGCAAGAAGCATACTACACTCATACAGATCTTTGCACATCCCAGGGATGATATGCTCTTTAAGTGCTGAGATTAACAAATGGCCATTGTAACAGACTTTTGAACAGAAACAGGTTGTTAATTTTAACCACTGCACGCTATAATAAGCAAATAATTCAAAAAAAGGCCACATAAGATAGAATTATTTATATTTTTTTAAATCTCAAATTCTCATTGCTAGCTTGAAGCAGGAAAACAAAGCCATGGTTTTTTTTCCCAAACCTCTATCTAAATGAGGTCATTTTACATTTCCAAACAAAGATCCTGCAAACTTGCTTTTCAACCCTACCAGATACAATAAGTCACTTTCATGGACAAGCAGCACCAAAACATTAAGAGAAAGCTCATTTTGTTTCAGATGCATTCCCATGAACTACTTAAGCTCAGCAAAACAGGAGTGCAGCAGACAGAAGTTGCAGTCCCACGACCCTGCTTTTTGCATTGTTAAAATTTTTCTTATAACACATCACTTTCAACCCAATGGGAGCTCCAATATGGATTTTCCTGATTTATTAAATTCCTGGCAGTTCTGTAAACAAATCAGTTCCAAATGTATTTCTTGGCAAGATATAAGGTCATTCAAAGGGAAAAAAAAGTATCTTGGCTACATAAAGACTTCCACAGTATGTCAACCTTTTCAAACTTTAATAATAACAAATAAGCTATTAACTAGCAGGTTCCCGTAAATACTTAAAAATATCCTTCTACTTTCATACCTTTAAATACATTCACATAAGTATATTACAAAAAAATTTAATACATTTTAATATATTTCATTTAATTGAATTGTTAACTTCAAAGTAATTTAAATGATTACACACATGGC
Organism: Falco biarmicus; assembly: GCF_023638135.1. Taxonomy (NCBI): domain Eukaryota; kingdom Metazoa; phylum Chordata; class Aves; order Falconiformes; family Falconidae; genus Falco; species Falco biarmicus. The sequence continues at coordinate 121,164,691 of NC_079288.1, read as the reverse complement.
AATGTTCTGGCATTAATAATTTACACTGCTGATCTAAGCATATATTTAATTAGGTATTTCTATGGCCGTTTATTGCTCAAAAAGAGTAACGTATCCAGCAGAGTAAAATGCACCTGAAAATGCAAGCAGCACACAGCTCTTAGTGCATTTGCAGCATACTACGCGTTACACATTTCACTGCGTCTACCCCAGAAGCTAAGAGCCACTGAGGCTGAAATCTGCTGCTCTCACTTGTCCGTGTCATTGCACAGACATTTATTTAGTTAAGATTTACAGGTAACAGTCGATTTAAAACAATTTAGTCTTTCCTCTTTAATTACAAAGCAGATTAAGTTAAAAATTCCCATACAACCTTTTACTAGGAAATATGAATTTCCCTGGGATCATGTTTCCAAAGCGGTAATCAGAAGAAAGCAGTCATGAGAGGAAAGAAAACAGTAATTAAAAACTCCCAGTTTATTTCCCAAGCCTTCCAAATATTTTTTTCCAAAACCCAAACCAAAACAACAAATAAACTTTTCCGAAGCTTTAAGATCATAGAAGTAAATTTTACAAGTACATAAATATATAAAAATTACGTTTTACAGTAAAAATTCAATCCCCACAAAGACTTTAAAGCACAATGATATCACCCAACTAAATTCCAACCTACTATGAAAACTCAGAGGACAACTTAGAATTTCTTTTTTAAAGCAATCTCTCTTGGGTGTGGGCTCATGCCGTGTATTTTCTGGAATGGCAGCTAATGAGAAAAGGTTCAGGCAACTGATTTAATTTCGGGATTCAGCAATATGACTACCTCAGTAGCTTCAATTACCAAGCAGGATGAGTTTTCTGGGTTGTGATTTTTACTACATTTCTCTGAAGTTTTCATATTTTCACTTCTTAATTTTCAGAAAGGCTACAAGAAAAAAACCCACAACCTAACGCTCCACATCTTTTCAGACCAGAACCAGCAAACAGCAGCAATATGGAAAAGACCTATGCTCCCAAGATTTCTAATCCGGCATAAATTTGGATAAATATCAGCTCTTAATAATATCTAGCCGTCTGGAATTGCATGATAGAGAAAAGGAAGAGTGAAAAATGAATGACAGATTGCTTGCTTTTGCCTAGGGATTTTAAGAATGGAAATGAAGCTCCCTCTGAGACTAAACTGAACCCTTTCACATCCCGTTTTTGATTCTTCTTACTGTATTTTCCAGTATCTTTCTCGTATCTAACATTAACTTTATGGAAACTGGCTCCCTGAGATGTGACATCTGCATGGGCTTTACCACACTGGTGCACTCATGCCCCACACTTGACATGGAATTCTTTGGATGAAGAATGTCAGTGTTCAATTGAGGGCTATAATCAAGCCAGATGCCACAGATACTTGATTTACACGTGTAGCAAAGAAGAAGAAATTAAGTAAATGCCTATTTAAAAAAGTCTATTTGAACCAATGAATAGAGCATTTGTACATATGCACTTTTGTCTATTTAACTTTATGCTGTTAATGAGAAATTACCTGCTTTTCACTCAAAGGTATATCTACATAAAATACCTTATTTTAAAATGCCTAAAGTTTTTTAAACTAATATGATAGATCTTTAAAAAAGGAATTTAGTTTTGTAAGAACAACAGCTATGCTTTCAAGATTTAGCCTCATTTTCAAAGAAGCATTTTTATTAGCTGATTAGCTCATGCATAAAAAAAATAAAATTGTATGTTCTGCACCACTTTCACATTAGAGGACTTTAGTTATTGAGGTACAGAAAGAAAATTTTTCTGACATGTTAATACAAAGATTAGAATGACTATGTTTAATGTAGCTGCTTGACTGTCCATACTGGTAGCCAAATGATAGCAAACAATGGCATGGGAGATAATGTGGATAATTATGGGCATAACACAGAGAATTATTAAATTTAGGGCAAAGGTCCACAATAAAAACAAACAGGCATGATGTGGCAGTTGGTAAAAGCGCACACGCAAGAGAAGGCAGGAGGACACACATTATCTGTTCCCCTCCTTTTTTACTCAATTGGCTGGCTTTTGCTCACTGTGGAGGGTGACCGCAGACTCATGCAGGCATCATTTTACATTTGGTTCATATTTTTGAGGTTGTCTCTGCAGCCACAAGAGGCAAAACCTTTTTTTTTTCTTTTCTTTTCTTTTTTTTTTTTTTTTTTAAATTAATGAAAGCTGAGAATCTCAATAACGGGAAAAAAATCTGAAGCACATTGTGCTACTACAGAATCTGGGAATACAGAAGGTCCCAGAACACAAGCTACACAAGATGCAGGCACAAATACTCAATTTTCAGAAGTCACCAACAAAAGTGAAGGAACAAAGAGCATCAGAATAAACACCCCTCCTCCTTTTCTCATTCTTACAGTGGTAGGGATGATATATTCACCACTGGCAGTGGCAAGGTGACAGTGGATGAGAAATACTGCACTCTTTCTTCCACATCATCTTCACTATTTTTGGCTAGGGAGATATGCTTGCACAACTGTCATCTGTACTGGACACCCAAAAAAGAGCACTCGGGACCAGGCCACTGCAGCAATCCTGCTCCCAGTCATTATAAGACTTTCTGACAAATAGGTTTAGCTCTCATTTCAGCAGATACTTGGAAGAAGTTTTCACTGCATGAAAATTTTAAGTGAAAAATGATACAAACTGATAGTAAACAATATTGGTTCATATGCATTTTATATTGTATTCTAAAATTTTTAACAGAAAAAAAATACAGATGGGACACATTTTCCCAAAATAATCCCAAAGGGATTCCAATCTATCTTACTGAGTTTCACTGTAACTGATTTTTTTTTTGGTTCCAAATTAAAGAAACACATTTGAAGAAAATGTACAGTGATTATATTATCATTATGGTTGGAAACATTGATTTGCTGGGAGGTCGGAAGTATTAGAAATTCAGTATGATAGTGTCCCAGAGTGCAGTGCACATTATACACGTTTTATTTCTTCAGTCACGAGTCCAAAAAATACTTATTGTTGATCTTGAATTCTGCCTGCCCACCAATGAAATGGCTTTATAAATTGGCTTGGCGAAGAGTAAATATTCAAATACCACAAAGGAGGAAAAGAGTTTGCCCCATTAGAAGTGTTAATGACAGTCTAGCCTTTTCAGGTTACAACCAGAAAAGAAATCAACATTATCTCAAGTTTTACAACACAAAGTTGCAATGTATCTGAAGTTCATAGAAGCTTCAGCCATGCTCCTCACATCCTCACTATACCGTTAATGAACTTGAATATTAGCTCTAAACAGGAAAATCAGCCAACCGTGTATAAAGCAGGCAACCGCCGCATTGGCTGTAACGTCACAGTTTTCTGTGAAAAAAGTGGAAACGCCACTTCCTCCAAACAGACCCTAACATTTCTTCTCAGTTTGCACCCAATTATTTCAGGATTCATTCTTTCTTTGCTGTTCCTCTTCCACAGCGAAGGTGGGATTATAATATCAGAAGCCAACTTCCTTTATGCTATTCATCAAGTCATTCTCCGTGGAAATGAGAAGTTAACTTATTCAAATTAAATTTACTTTAAAGGCATATCCATTAGTTCTGCTGATTTTTCCCATCAGGAATTCCATCTGGAAACATACTTAGAAGACAACAGCAATTTTTTAGGACTAGTTTGAAACATTATATGATTCAATGGAAAGGAAATAAAACTGCTCTGAAAAAAGTTTTGTCTGTTTTTTTGGCAATGACAACGTATCTAATCAGCCAAGCCTTGACAAAACTATTCCCATATGAATGTCCAAAGGATCCCTGTGAAGCTACCCCAAAGTTTCCTTTAGTTCTCACATACTTTCAAATACCAATCTTCACGTCTGCCACTGATTAATACAGTACCTCATTCCAAAATGCAATTATCCCATTGACCTTTAGCCACCGTGGAAGCAGGCAAGCCTATGGGTCTATGTTCTAATAATCACATTTTTGTCCTAATTGTACCCTTAATACACACAGGCTTTATACATAGGTCTGGAATCCAGTCTAGATATCACCCTTTATTAAGTTTCAGAGAACTTCCAGTAACAATGTCATTATAGTGAAGAAATGCTCTCATGACACAGTAAAGCTTAGATGAAGAAGCTGTAAAGAATTTTTTTACTGTGCAACCTTGGCCAAAAATATTCTCCAAGAATCTACATCTACACTGCTCCCCTCTCAAGTTGCACCTTCCAAGATTACTCCCTGCTTTCTGAAAATAAGGGGAACGATTTTAATAGGAGATGAAAAAAAAATATCTTTTGAGGTTGTAAGTAATGGGTGTATGCAGCTGACATACTTAGACATCACCTACACTGTTTCAAAGCTTTTTAAAGCTAGCAAAGCAAGAGAAAACTCAAAGCAGCCATATTCCTTGCAGATGTATTGCAAAGACAGAATTTACCTCTAAAATACTTGGCTGATTCAAGCTTTCTACAATCTTCAGTAAACTGGAATGTGTGTTATTTAGAACTGTCATTTTTGTGACTGTCATTTTTAGAACTAAGCATGCATCAGCGCTTTCAAGCATCACCAAGGGTCATGTAAGTACTACGTACTTAGTTACAGGCACAGGTGACAAACACCTCCTATGCTCTGTACTCACCTGTAAACATTTTTGTAACAGCTTTACTCTGCTTGCGGGCAGAACACAGAAGGAGCAGCCAGGGAGGGAAGAACTCAAAGTGGCCAGCTAAAAGCTCCGCTATTGTTCCAGATAAACTCGTAGAAGTTTGTTCACCTTCGGAAACATTACAGCCCTCATCGACTGAATCTATGAGCAGGAAGAGGCTCTGCTGAGGGGGCTTCATTCCCAAGAGAGGGAGCAGAATGCACCTGTAAGGAACATGAAACACAATCAGTCTTTTAAATGCACTTAACAATATATTGAGTACTATGTAGTCATTCAAGTTGAAGCTATGATCAAGTTAAGATGCAAAGCTATTTTTTAAACAGTCTAAAGAAGTTTTTTCAATAACACAGAAAATACTGAGGTAGACTGAACTAACAGTTTGAACAGTCAGTGACGTAATTCCTGCTTAGGCAGTATTACTTTTTAATGAACTTGTAATTTATAACAATTCTTTAAAACAATGTAATGTTGTTCAAGACTCCTTAGAAGATTTAGAAAAATGTTACTTCACTACGAAAGAAGCTACCTGGCCTAAAGTTTAAGAACTTCATTACTGTTGCCTCTGCCAAAGCTGCTATTGCTTATCAGAAACCAATAGTAAACAATAGCTGGTCATGAAACAGAAGTCTAAAAGACACACAAAATATCAAAGCTTAGAGTTCAAGTCTGAACACCTAACATTTTACAAAGAACAGAATTTCTGCCATACCTTCACAAATGAAATGCAAATTAATTTAGTAGCAAACTGAAGCATTTGGTAGTGACTTTGATGTATTAGTTTTTATTTATATTGAAGTTACCAAGTTCATATTACTGGAAGAGGATTATAGCATGCTGAGGATGCATAGCATCTATACCAATGCATCTGATTGTGCAACCAAAACACTAAAATTTGCACGTATTGTTGCCACCCTTAATGGTACTCCTTTAAAATATATCTAACTCAGCACTTAAAAGTATTTTTAAATAGCTACTACGTAACTGTCACGCATCTATCCAGTATTTCCACACTAGACTACTATTTTTTGTGAAACTTCATAATGCTTTAGGCTCCTAAGTTTCACTGAGTAAATTATCTTTAAACACATTGGCAAGTAAAACTTTGACTTCATAGTAGAAAGATTCAGAAAATGAAACAAGGTGGAAAAAAAATTGTACCTAACAGTTTACTCTCTTTTGTAGATTTATTATTTACACATGTCCAGGAAGCATGCACATCAGAAGTATTTTTTGTTTTACTCAAGCCAGTAATAATCTTTCTTCATCTGTTTTACCGAACCAATTTTTCTTCAGAAGACTTTGATCAACACATTCTGACCTACCAAGCATTCAAAGAGGAATATAGGCAGATGTTGCCTGGAAGAACACAACCCACTTCAGACATAATTCGTAAGCCCTGTTAGTGGAAGGTTTGTTATTTTCTGGTTTTCTGACTGAGAAGAAATGGAAACAGAATGGTGCATGCCCAACAGTAACAGCAGAATCTAGCAGAGCAGACTAGGTGATCTCTTACACTTGGAAAAATTTTCCCAAAGGTATAAAGGTATAAAAAGGAAGTACAAAATACTTGTGTTCTGAAAGCACCCCCTTTTATGCACAAGACTACCGAGAATTCTTCGGTACTTCCATAGCTAGCTACTCTTCCAGAAGGTGCCTGAAGTACAACTAAAATCACTGTTCACTAAGCTGGGAAGTTAAGCAGCTACCCATTTACAGAACAGGAAATTAAAGTAGCCATAAGGTTAAAATTACTTTCCTAAGTGATGCCAATCCCACAATGAAAGGAGGCAGTTGGAAATGACCACATTTTCCACCCCTTCCCCCACCAGAATGCTGCCTTGCCCCCTCAGCTATTTATGTCAAGGCATTTTCCCTGCAACATTATTTTTTCTATCAAAACCAATTTTTTTTTCACATAGCCCTCTATAAGAAATCACTTTTTGAGTATGAATGTTACTAGGAATATGAAGAAATGGTAATGGTATCTCAAATTAAAATCTCACTTAAAATCTGTGTGACCCTAATGAAGTGCCTACCAAAATACCTTAGGAGCATCCAACAATGTTCTTGTGTCAGGATTTACCTGTTGGGAATGCCACCAAGAAAAGCTAACTGACAGGTCTCGGAAAAGGGTCTCAAATGATTCTGCTTAATTCCTGCAGTAAGTAGCAGCTGGCTGTAGTAGGTTAAATCAAAAGGTTCACCCTGCCTCCAAACAGGGTTGAAAACAGACATCTAAGGAATAATGTAAGCAGCAGGCAAGCAGTAAGCCACATCTTCCCAGAACCCTCAGGGACTGCAGCCAGCAGTGCTTCCAGGGACTTTCTGAACCAGGGATTCAGCCTTCGCATTTAATGTCCCTTAACCGACCAGGTTTGCCTAAATCTATGAACCGATCTAAGCCTTCGGCACATACAACATCCCACGGCAAGGCCTTCCGCAGCTTAGCTACACACTGCATGAACAAAGATCTTCCTTTTGTGGTTTAAAATCCAAAACCTCCCTGTTTAACATGATACCTTTCAGCTTCTGGACTGGAAGGGATGGTGAGCGATTATGTCATATTCACCCTCTCCATGCCATTTGTAATCTGACTTGTACCACAGCCTCTCTGAGCCACTTCTTTCCAGGCAGAAGTCCTAGCATACTGACAGTTCTTCATAGAAAGCTGTCCTGCAGACCCTTCGTCTCCCTGTGCTTTGCTTCCTTCCACTTCATAATACTTGGATTTCTGAACCTTAACATAGCTTAAATTCCACTAGGAAAAACACAGGCATGTATACATATGGATATAAGAAAGGAGGCACAATGATTTCTCCCAACTTACAGCAGTATTATTACAAGGGTGACATTGACAAGACTTTGTTAAGACTTTCTCTTAAAGTGCCCGTAGAAACTGTCCGATAACTTCTGTTCTTCCTAGAAATTTTATATCTCTTGAGTTCAGAGTAGATGCCAAGAAACATAATAGTGAAACTTTGTAGAGGCAGTAAGTGCTGTGTTAATTTGCCAGAAGTCATGTTATGTGACAACTGGGGGACCGGGCCCAGCCAGCATGGGTTCGTGAAAGGCAGGTCCTGCTTGACTAACCTGATGGCTTTTTACAACAAGATGACCCATCTAGTGGATGAGGGAAACAGACTTTAGCAAAGCCTTTGACACAGTTTCCCACAGCATTCTCCTGGAGAAACCAGCTGCTCATGACTTGGATGGGTCTACGCCTCTTTGCTGCATAAAAAACTGGCTGGATGGCCAAGCTCAAGGACTGGTGGTAAACAGAGTTACATCCAGTTGGCAGCTGGTCACAAGGGGTGTTCCCCAGGGCTCAGCACTGGTGCCAGTCCTGTTTAACATCATTATCGACAATCTGGATGAAGGGATTGAGTGTACTCTCAGTCAGCTTGCAGACACCACCAAGCTGGGGATCTGCTGGAGGGCAGGAAGGCTCTGCAGAGGGGTCCGGACAGGCTGGACCCATGGGCCAAGGCCGACTGCATGAGCTCCAGCAAGGAGAAGTGCTGGGTCCTGCCCTTGGGTCACAACACCCCCGCACAACACTACGGGCTTGGGGCAGAGCGGCTGGAAAGCTGCCGGGTGGGAAAGGACCTGGGGGTGCCGGTCAACAGCCGGCTGGACATGAGCCAGCGGTGTGCCCAGGTGGCCAAGGCGGCCGGCAGCATCCCGGCTTGCATCTGAAATGGCATGGCCAGCAGGAGCAGGGCAGCGCCCGTCCCCCTGTGCCCGGCGCCGGCGAGGCCGCCCCTGGAACCCTGTGTTGGGGTTTGGGCCCCTCACTGCAGGAGGGACATGGAGGGGCTGGAGCGTGGCCAGAGCCGGGCAGGGGCTGGGGCAGGGGCTGGGGCACGGGGCTGGTGAGGGGCGGCTGAGGGACCTGGGGGGGCTCAGCCTGGAGAGGAGGGGGCTCGGGGGGGGCCTGATCGCTCCCTGCAGCTGCCTGACAGGGGCTGTGGGCAGGGGGGGGTCGGTCTCTTCCCCCAGATAACAAGTGACAGGACAAGAGGGGAGGTTTAGGTTGGACATTAGGAAAAAATTCTTGGAACAGGCTTCCCAGGAAGGTGGTGGAACCACCATCCTTGGAAGTATTTAAAGACGTGTACATGTGGCACTTAGGGACATGGTTTAGTGGCTAACTTGGCAGTGCTGGGTTAACAGTTGTAATCAAACTTAAAGGCCTTTTCCAACCTAAATGATTCTATGTTTACCTCCATAATGTGACTTCATAACTCTACATGCTACAGTTTCTTGCTTGCATAGAATTGCATAAATCAACACAGAATTATCAATGTCTTAAAGTGCTTCCGTAAACGGTGATTCATCCACAGGCTGTTGTAACAGATTGCCTAATTTGCAGAGTGCCTCTCAAAAGATTAGAAGTTGATTTTCTTTACCTTCTGAAAGGGTAACAGCTTTATCTTTATAACTTCTATATTCAATAGAGGTATAAAAGTGGTTATCATTACAGAAAGTTTCTGAAATTAAAATTTTGTCATTTAAAACAACAAAATTAATTAGTAAAAACACAAAGTCTCTAGAGAAACCAGCACAATTAGGCATTTTAAATGACGAAATTAATTTTAATGGCAATGTAATGTAACTACTTCTTTATGCAGAGCTAAGATGTTTTACATGTTCTCTAGCAAATAAGGAGTCCTCAGAACAACGAACCATCCCACAGAATTCTTCAGGATTGCTACCGAGTTGACTGTACCCATGCAAACATGATTTTCCACATATGGAAGGAATATATATAGGCTATGCTGAAGTTCTGCTTATGATTATCCTTGACATTTTTAGACTGAATCCACAAAAATACCAAGGCACAACAGAACAAAGCAGAAAGATAGCAGCATTGTCCACAAAGGCTGAAAAGACAGTCACAGTGGAATGCACATACTTGCTAAAAGAAAAAAAGCAAACAAAAATGCCAAACAACAATTAATGAATAGTTCTAGGAGCAAAAGAAGTTATAAATCCTGGCTACTTATGAATGCATTCCTCCTATTTGATTATCTTTGGTGCATAGGAAATTCAGTTGTGTCCCCACTTAAATTCTACAAAGCCTGTTACAGCATGAACGTAGCTTATCCCTAAAACGGGTCCCTCTTCCCTATGCAGCTGCTGGCATTCACTGCTGACAAACACATGGAAAAGATGTATGAAACTCATCTACTAAATAATCCAGAAGAAGCAAGGAGGAAAAAAAAAAAAAAAAACAACAGAAGAAAAAAAGAAAAGAAGAAAAAATTCCCCCTCCATTTGTCAGACTCCAAGTGCTGCTACCTTTAGCAAGACATGAAATACTTCACATTTCATGGTAGAAATGACCGATTTGGAAATCTGCTTAACTACTACTACGGCTCTTACCTTTTTTTTTTTTTACATCAGTATGACAATTCTTTAACAAACTCTCTTTTGAGTCACCTTCTTGCCAATTGGTTATAGTTTAGCACTTGTATTTCAGATACAGTCGCTGATGCCAAGAACCATGCCAGAGATCTGCATCGGGAATTTACAAACTCTGCTCTTTTCAAAGAAAGTTTGTAAAAAAGCAGACAGTATCATTATCCCACACATAGCTTTGTTTTCTCCTCTTGCTTTTTTGCAAATGCTTCTACACCAGATTCCTTGAGCAAATTCACCAGCTATTTTACATATTCCTAATCCCTGCATATTAAATTAACCTCTTCCCCCCACCCCTTCCTTCCTTCCTGAATTATTGAGAGGTTAACTTTTCCTCCTCATTTTAATCTATTAGATGTTTCCTCTGAATAAGATTGTTTGGAGGCAATCTCTCTAAACTCGAGCTAGGGAGTCAGCTTCAGGATTAATTCTGAATGTGGGCATATAACCTGCACTCTTGCAAAGGTGGAATGTGAAATCAATTTTGCATCCACAGATCAAAACCGTAACATTTTCACCAGTGTTACAGAGAGAAGCCTACTGTCCCCTTCCAAGCTTTGCTGCTTCTTTGGCCAAGCCTGCAGTGAGCCTCTGAATTGGTGTAAATGCAATCGGAGAGGTGCAGTGCTCCAAACTGCCCATGGAAGCAGGTCCTGCCCGCAGCCCAGCAGACCTACAGCTGATGGAGCACGTTCCCCCAGCAGACCCCCAGCCCAGGGGACTACATTATTTTCCACACCGGGCCAATGCTGTCAGATAGGTCAGGGATACACTTTTGCCCACACAAGTTGTTTTGGGCTGGCTAGCAAGACAGGAGCCGTATTACCCCAAGCACGCAAGCAGCAATTACTTTTCAACTAGCAGCTAGCTTACGCTCAGACTTTGCATATGTTGTCCTCTCCCGCTCTGCTTAAGTTTTTCTTAATAGTACTATGCTGTGTGCTTGTCCTGCTTTGGACCATGTGCAACATCATCACGCTGAACATGGCTGGATCTGCTGCCTAAGTTGCATTTTGTCAGGCTGGAAAGAACAATCTGTCATTGGCAGTGCTGCAAGTTAACACACACCACTGCAGGACCCTAGTACAACAAAAGTAAGGCAAACATCCCAAACTGATTTTTAAAAATGATGCTAAATGCTCTGAGTGATGCTTATTGCTGTCAGGTAAGGTTACCCTTATGCTCTACTTCAGCTCACCTGTCACCCTCTGGTTTTGGGAGTTCTGAAATGTTAGGAAGCTAGCATTCTGCTTGAGTTCACCATCACCTCCCTGCTGAGAACCCCACAGAACATCTTAAAAAAACCACCAAAACCAAAAAATCCATCTTTCCATTCTGAAACGCAGAGTCTTTAAGAGAGTTATATTCCTTGCCAGTGAGACAGTTCATATGCGATATTTACAATTAAGTTAATATTAAGGCCACGATTCTGTCACAAAAAATAGTAGACGATCACACAGAGTAACAGAAAATAGCTGCAAACTCTGTGAGGATTGTAATTTCTTGGCATTTAAGCAATTCCTTGAGGACTGTAAATATATGCTGAAAAAATGTATTCATAATACCTTGGATGAATAGGTTTGGTGATAACCGGCAACATGGTGGAGCTGACCAACTGCTATCAGCAATCAAGGTCACACTGATTTTTCCCTGAATTCATTATTCTACTGGCAACAATTTGCCAACAGAAATTCATAAAACATTCACCTTTCATATGAGTGACAACACAGTGCTGTCCTCTGTATGAGACCTGAATGCCTCAGAGTTTACAAGGGAATTGCTTGTTTGCGTATTTGATCTAAAGAATTATTGAAGATCAAAGTAAAGGTGGAACATGCCTACATATATATTGGATGGATATCTTTGTGTATATATATATATTTATCTATAAAGGGTTTAACAATACCTAGTACATAATAAAACAGACAATTCTTCAAACACTAGTCTCAATCTTCAGAAAAGCTGACAAGCATCTTCTTTCTTATGGGTGGTTTACAGCGTGATGTATTGCAGCAATTCACCATCTAATTTTTAAGACACTCATTTCCATTTATGTTGTATCAGAAAATACAGAAAATGAAGTACATAGTGAAACTGTAAATAAGCCAGCTATATTTACATAATGTTGTAGTAATTTTTGCCAGCAACATAAGTAGTAGTGGGATTTTTGCCTAAAAATCACACACAGAGACCTAAGCAAAAATCCTAATGAGTAAGTGGAAGGCTGACGCTGCCTCTGCCAGCTCTACATCAGGTGTAGCAGAAGCTCCACCTTCCCCAGTCCACTGCTGGGGGACACGCAGGGAAGAAGTCTCTCTAGGGTAGTTAAGAGCTGGAGGTGCTGCATATCAGGAAAAGGGGAAGAAATTGTGTTACACAGACATTACGGAGGGGAACCCAGCTCATCGCAAGATACCTAAGGATGCAGGTGCCTAAGGGCACAAATCTATACACAATAGGGTTTTCACTACTTCCGCTGCTCATGGAATACAAATAAATGTATAAGAATAGAAAAAAAATGCAAAACTGGATTTTTTTTTTTAATCCTCTGTACTTAAAGCATTCTCACAAGTGACAGCAAATACCCCACCCTGCTCCCCACTGCCTTGTGAGTTTACAGACACATGTTCATTTGTGTATTACAATAAACCTGGGGGTGGTTAGCAGAATATAATCCCTTAAATCTGTGTCCATCCCCCCCCCCCAGTTTCCAATTTGCATTTAAAAGAACGAAGCCGGTACAGAAAAAGCGGTTAAAGACTGTTAGAAGCTTCAGCAAAGGCAGACATATACCAACAGCAGATTTTTTTTTTCTTTTGTTTTCCAAACTGCATATGGGGTACAGGTGACAATAGAAGAAAAAAAGGTAAATTTCACTTCTAATAAAACTGACAGTTCCTGCTGCTCAGCTGAAGAAATATTACCCTCTTTCCAAGAAGACTTTCAGCAGCTGTGTTCACACCGAAAGCAAAACTAGAGCATCTTTACAAGTTACTTGCAGTACTGTTTGTACATTAGTCAGTTTTACTTTGTCCTATGACAAGGCATTTATGTCCTGTGGATGACTGACAGTAAACAGTTTGTTTACCTCCCTCGTAATGCATTCTGGCTAATGATTAAAAGGAAAATTCTAATGGTCAAGCCCAACAGCTTCTTTCTGTATAATAGCACCCCAATTCCCGCAATGTATGCCTGTGCAATACAGGTCTTTGCTGCTTACTAATCGCCCAGCTGCTCATACTGGTAAAAACACCCTTTAAAAAATATATATATACACGCACAGGACCCTTAACTAACAGTGGAAATGTTTGAGAAATACAAGGGCTGTGAAGCATAGGCCACTTCCACACTTAAAAAGCTGCAAAATAAAACATATGGCTAAGAATGTTAAAAGTGAAACGACCCAGTTTGACATGTGCACACCTGTGTACATACCAACAGATTTTATCAGGTTGCTGAGGTACTCATTCTGTAATTTTTCAACATGATAAAGTATACTGTAACTGATTATGATTTTCTGACAAAGTGCAATACTGGAATTACAGACACTCATGGACTACAGTATAATATAATTATGGTTTCTAGTAAATTATTTATTTACAGGCTGCACAGAAAGACAAACTGGCTCTAGTTAGTTAAAGGAAGAGGCAGAATGCAGAAAAGAGAAAAAAAACCCCTAACACCTGAGAATCACCTATTGGGAAAGCTCTAGGTACAGTACACGGACATAAAGCTAGGGTCTGGTCTTTTCTGAAGCAGTGAATTAGAAGCAGCAGGCAAGTCTTGTGCAATTCAGTACCTGATTTTGCAATGTCTTGTAGCAACCTGAATTTTATCTGTAATCGTAAAGCAGACTTGCAGTCCCACAAAGAGCGCAAAGCTAGCTGTAGGCCATCGGGCCAGACAAAGCAAAGCTTATCGCAGAACCAGCGCCATCCCTCACAGGTAAACAGAGCATGCCAGCCACAGCGTATTGATTAGAGAACTCCTGCTGTCTCATACAAATATATTGTGGTGATTTTTGTCTGTAAAGCATTACCAGCCGATCTACTGGTGGATTTACTTGAAATCTTAGAAAAAGAGAAACCTTAAGGTCAAATATTTTGGCATAATAGCTGGACTGCCTAGAACAGTTCGCAAACAACTCAGCTATTATAAAGGACAGACAACTGTAGCTGAAAACCATTCACACACCTGCTACCACGAGCAGGTTAACACTCTCTATTTTTAAATGAAATATATTTGCCATATGTGCTAACATATACAATATGTTCTGTACTCAGTCTGACATACAAAAAATCTGTGTCCACACCAAAGGCAGAGAGAAGACCAACAAAGGAGAGAGAATGCAAACGTTTCCCTGAACACATAATATAAAATTGTAATTTATTCTACATGAACTCTCCCAGTTATGTTCTTTAGTGGTGGAAAGGTCATCCAGTCCCCTTCCTACAGCCAAATCAGCTCTACATCTGTCGCCCCTGAGAGATACTATTCTAGGCATTCCTAAAGACTTCCACTGATCAATACTCTGTCTCTCCAGGCAATCTATTCCAGTGCTTCAATATTCTCGTAATTGGGAAGTTTCCCCCTTCCCCTCCACGTATCTAACCTTAACCTGTTTTCCTGCAATTTAAACCTTGTACTTTCTGCCCTATTACTTGTGTCCCAGGGATAACACTAGGGTCATTACAAGGAAGCCAGCTGCATCCAAAATTTATAATCATTTCCCTCTACTCAGCCAGCCAGACCATTAAGTAACACCCAGAAGAGACGGATGTAGGACAGACCTCTATGAAACATTACATGATGTGCTGTGTCAGTTTGAAAATTAACTACTGGTAATTACTCTCTAAGTACAGTTACTCAGCTCTTTTTACACATAGCCAAATATAGTTCTATCTTGCACACAGCCTGTTTGCACAAGTCTCGAGTAAGCATCAAAGCCTTCCTGAGTCAAAACGACATTTATGGTTATCCCTTACCCACAAGCAGTATTACCGTCTCCTACAAAAAGAGGTTAGTCAAAACCAAACCATATCATACCACAGTAGCTGTTTTTCAACTCTTATCTTCCAGCTGCTTGCAAATAATTTGATTACTTGTTCCAGCATTATTTCAATTGACACACTTCTAATTCCCCACACTACTTTGTCCCTTTTTAAAGCAAGGCACTAAACATACATCTTTTTTCTTTCAATTCTGAATGTTCAGCCATCCTGATAAAGATAACCTGTCCTTTTCATCCGCTGAACAGTTTGAAAACATCTCACCTATTCTGTGGTGGGGGTTTTGTCCAGACTATGTTTCTCTGTAATCTTACTTCTTTGTTGCCAGTTTTTAATTACGTTAGCTGACTGCAAAAAGACTGGTTTCAAGAAAGGGTCATACACACAAGCATTGAATATTTTAGCTTTCCCAGTGCTATCAGGTTGTCCTCCCCAATGTATAGCAGACCAACACCTGGTGGACGTGGTCTTCCTTTTGCTAATGTATGTATGGAATTATGTATTACCAAATAAAACACAAATCACAGGAATATGAACAATGCACCTTGAACTTCCAGTTTACCCTCATTTTCACACTACTCTTTCACTTTCATATTCAGTAGTGGATCAACGTTTTTTCTGCCGTCTTCCTCCTAGTGGTTAACACATGAATGATGAGGAGCTCAGTTTCACCAAATTGGACATTTAATGTACTGCTTGGAGACCTCAGTGTTCTTTACAGCTAATTCCTTTCTATCATTATACTTGTCTTCATGAGAGCTTTCCCACAAATTATCTGAGGTCACCAGTATCTCCAAGTCCACTGCTTTTAGTTCATCCTTCTTTCTCCTCCTCTTCTAAACATCACATATTTAAGATAATTTCATAGTCACTACCTCCAGGAGTTGTCTTTCATTTTCTCAGCTGGTTCTTTCCAATCTGATTGAAGCAGATTTATGTCTTCACGCTAGCTATTTTCTCCTCTCTGACATTAGAAATATGAGTCTCCTGCTTATATCGTCCTTTCCAAGCCAATGTTCATCTCTTACGTTTTCTTATTCAAAATTTTCAACCATGTAGACATTATCACCCAAATTCTGCACCTTGGATAAGTCCATTTTGGTATCTTAAAAAAACCCTTTGCTTACTTGATCTTGCTGGTGTGGGATTCTCTCTTAGTTATAGAGAACTACTCCACTTGGACAAAGCAGGCAAGTTTTTAGATACACAAGATGTTCTCGTGGGTAGTTGGTAAGTAGTTTTATTTACAGTCCATAAAAGGAAACACTTTTACCAACAAACCTTTAGGTAGATATCACATATGTAAAACTATTACCATGTGTAGTGTGTATCTTCACAGATTTTTCAGTGGCTTTAACTAGTTTATTCTAGAACTACAAGAAAGCATACGATATACAAGGCAACTCCTAAACCAGTTATTTATTGTTGTTTTTTTTTTTTTATACATACCAGTTATATATCTTATCCTGACAAATCTTTTAAGAGCATTTAAACCAATCTGGACTGTGTACTAATATTTCCAGTTCTGCTTGTTTACCCCATATCTGTTTTTCTGTTAGCATAAAGACACCTAAGGCATTGATTACTACCTTACTTATCTTCCTCTTTGTCTGTCCTGTGACCCTATATGAATAACCTTATTTCCTCTCCTCCTCCACCCCCAGTTTTTGAGCTGTTGTCTAAGTTGCTGTTATCTATATTTACCCCTGGGATTTGTAATCCACCAGGTGTTGTTTAGAAGCTCTCTTTTATTAGGGTCAGAAATCACTGCTTTTCTTCGTATTAAGCATCAACTAAATTCTCATTGTTTGTTTCCACAATTCAATCTCTTTCTTTAAAAAAAAAAAAAAAAGAAAAAAGGTAAGGGGTGTCAAATCAAGTACGCTTTACGTTAAATGCCTGAGATAAAACCATCAAGTCAGATTCACTGAAAACTACTATTAAGTGAAAGAATTACCTACTTTCCATACCTGTAAAGTTAAGACAGTAACTTACTTTGTAAATATTCATAATTCTGTGGTTAAAACACAACATGTAGAAGTGGGGTACCACAATAAGAAAACTTAACAAGCTTATATATGCAACAGAATGTATTGAAATTATGAAGTTAGTTTAAAATCATTTATGTAACCAAAAGGTACAGCACCGTGAAATATACAGTCTTTTCAGCTTTTCATATTAACTACCTGGTTCCTTAGCCATATAAAAATTAGTATTTGTTAACACTGCTTGTATTAGATATATTTGTTTATCTGAATACATTAGGATACGACAAACGAAATTTTTGTAGCTTTACAGGCATTTGAATTTGTTGGTGGTATTCTACATTTTGGAGATAGCAAAATCCATTTCTTCTGTCTCGATTTCTGCAGAGCATAAACACAACTAAAGAAATAGATATTGCTTTCCTTGTACACGATTGTATTTTTTGACATGAGAGAAATGCTAGCCACAAAAAAAGAAACAAAAAAAAAAACCCAGATAAGAGAAGTAGAAATCCATACTGAATACATTCAATTGTGTGGCTTTTGTCAGGCTATATTCTAGTTTACTGCCCAGCCAACCCTATGTTTTATTATTCCATGACCATGTAGCAGAACACAATAGCATAATGCACACAATACAAAACCAGTCACTATTATTACCATAGTTCAGTCTGACAATTGCCAAATTAATTAGATTTTTCCTATGCATTTGATTCCAAAAGAAAAATATGTATCACTGATTGGGAAGCACAAAGAAGAGGTGTTGCAGCAGCTATTTCAGCAGTAAGATGTTTTTTCAGAACAGGGGTTCTTGAATTGCAACAACAGACATGTGGAAATCTTGATCATTCCCTAATCAAGTTGCTCTATACCTGCCTTCGTCTTGTATCGCACACCATCACAAAGCACCCCACATGCAACTGTTGAAGTGACTGCAGGATTGTACTGTCCAACCTCATTTTCAGAAAATCCTCTGCACAGATACCAAATGAAAAGCTGTTAAGATTTTACCTTAGTAGTCAAGTACTTCAGATAGCTTTCCTTCTGTGTTTGCATTATCACGTATCTTTTTCCATGTTATTTTCTCAAGTAAAAGGGACTACCCTAACCTTTAATTGCACTTAGTTGAAGAAAGAACAGATAAAGCAACTTTCACGTGTCCCATTCAAAATTATTCTCCCATTGCTGTGCATTCTACTTTGGGGAACATGTTCCTAATGCATCACTCTGAGTCTGTATTAGTTACCTTATGGTCTGTTTGTCCTTCTTTTTTCCTCCCCCATCCCCAAGCAGATATGGTTTCCTCAGTTTTAATGTAAATCTCCTATAGATCCTTTTTGTACCTTCTTTGTAATTGACTTCAAAAAACATTGTTAGGTTAGCACCATGTGAAGCTGATTCCATTATCTTACAGCTGTGATACATTTAGCTTTGGAACTGACTGTATAGCTTTATATTTAGTAAAATCTATTTTTAGCTTTAACTACAATACAAGTGACAGAAGCTACATGCTCCTCCTCTCCCCCTGCCCCACAACAAATTATACACAAAATGTTTACTGTGGATGGCAACATTGTAATAATTTAAAATAGAAGCAGGTACTAAGGAAAAAAGTACATCTGAAATCATAAAAATCAAATCTAATGTGAATGTGCAGTACCTGTTACAAATCTGGTGAAAAAATATTTTTGTCTTCAACTTTTAAGAGGAAGTAAGTGGAACACAGCTGAAGCAAAGAAAGAGGCAACACTCTCCAATACACAGTAAAGCAACTGAAACCAAACCGATAAATAGACTTGTCAATGGAATGCAGTAAAAGTTTGGGAAGTTTACCAAAGTATTTCTAGACTAGTCAAAACTAATGCATGTTGGTACCACTGCCATCATACATACCAGTGCAACAGCAAGGAAAAGTAGAGTTCCTAACATTCCTCTTTCTTATTTGTGTTGTTGACTACTTCAGTCTCCATCTTTAGTGAAGGCAGAACGGATACTCTCTTGCTAATTTAGGGTAATTAAAAACCATATAGGACAATTTCTTTTATCGTGTATCAGCTGCACTTTACCTACAGAGGTTTTTTTTCCAACATCCTGTTGAACTCTACTTCATCAAAGTGCAGAAGGATAGACAGCTTAGTGATTGTATCATGCTCACCATCACTGCAGGACAGCTAACGTAGTTAAGCCAAGATTTGTTAATTAACTGCTTTAAGATGGAAATCATGCTGTAATCCCATTCTTAACAGTTCTTCCTCACATGGTTCATTCATACCTGCCCATTAATGCAGTCTCTATGCTGCTGGTATTTTCCCTAACCAACCTGGAGCTCCCTAACAGTTTTCTCTTTCTTCTAGGACAGCTCCCCAATTCGTCAAGTAACCTTAAATAAGATGCTGCCACGCCCCCTTCCTCTTAATCTCTTTTGACTGCAAAGATATCCCGGATCTTTAGCATACAAGCCTGCATCTGTGCACCCAGATGCTCATCTCCCCTTCTTCACACAAACAGCAGTATTACCAACTCTTATTAGTACGTGACAAAGGAAAAAAACACAAGGAAAAGGCACTGTTCATGGGCCGCGGATCGAAAGTCCACTCACATATGACCCTTTACTCCCAGTCCTGTCAATTTAAACGACAGCATCCAAAACTGAGCCAAGAACTTTTATTGCCTACCATCAACACAAAGACTTTTTAGTCTTTGTTTTGTGAGAAGGTATCTGCAAACACGCTACACAGAGGACTTCAATCGCAATTGTTTTGCCCCTCTCCATCATTTATGTGATTGTATTTATTGACATGAGAGAAAGTAATTTTCCCCATTTGCCTTCTTTTCTTGATCTCATTTTCAGTTCTTCTTTCATGCCACCCCATCACATTCTGATGTCATCAAGTGTACCAGGAACCTACCCACTCACATTCTCTGTGGCACCTCCTCTTTAATACCTTTGAACACCTATATAAAACTCAATGCCTATTTCAACATAATTACCTTCTAACACTTTTTTCAATCACACTTGCCTTTTTTTCCTAATTACTTCTTGAGCAGTAATTCTTCAAACATGAAGTGTCTCTGCATTAACTACTCAAAACATTCTTGCTTCTAGACAAAGATAGAAGATTTCTCACCATTCCCAGTGTATTGTATACATCAGCACATGGAAGAAACTGAAACCTCTTCAATGTATTGCTTCACTAACACTTTCAGAAGGCAGTATCTCAGTACTATGTTTTCCCAGTATATTAGACACACTAAGTCCTTTCTACTTCACAATCCACCAAATCCTTTTCATTTTTTTCATTAAAAAGGAAAGAAAGAAGAGAAACTTAAACCCTTCCACTCGCTATGAACATGTGCATAGAAAACTGGAGGGAAGGGAAATAATTAACAAGTGAGAATTGCTATGAAGGTCCACCTAACTAAACAGCTTATAGGAAAACATGTAAGATTTAAGACTGAGCCACATAGATTAAAGGCAAAATGTTAATGCCTATAGAAGTAGAAGACAAAAAGGTCTATGTAAGTTGTCATTATTAAAATGCCTTAGGGAAACTTTCTTATGGTAATTTAAACTGAAAAGGTTAAAACCTTAAATGGTATTATGTTCAGTCTGTATGCAGTGCTCCATACAATGAGAGAAGAACATACAACTTGCTCTTGCAGAAACACTAACTGTTGCTATGTGACCCGTTAACTCCACAGATTTAAGGGAAAAGCCTAAAGAGAAACATGCCACAAAGTACTTAAGCTTCAGGAAACGCTCAACTTTCTAGTAGTCTAAAGAGCACCAGAACACAGCGTTTTCTATGAAACCTAGTGTCCGTTAAAAGTCTAAGGCATCAGTTACATATTACAGGTACATACTAGGAATCAGAAGCCCCAGAGTCAAGATGTTCTCACAAGAGCAAGTTTATGAAATACCAATTTACCTTCTGCAACTTCACTTCCACTGAGCTGGAAATACAAGCTGAGTTGGCAGATTCTTTTTAACCTTCTGTGCATGCTCTTACCAAAATAGTTTCATTTCACTCACAAATGGGTGTGATTTTCCGTTGGTGACCTGCCTCTGTCATCTTTAACTATAAAATAAATCATGTAACTGAATAATTAAAACATAGACAAATGTTGTATTTACTAGAAGCCTCTAATATACATGACAAATATGTAGATAATTTATAAATTAACAGACTCATACCACACAAAAGTGAAAGTCAGCACAGAAACTGTACTCAATTCCTTGAACTGTTGTAACTAGTAAGCTACACTGAAGACAATTTGACCACAGATTTAGCATTAATACACTGCAGTTCACATCTTTACACGACACCACTACACGGAAGACAGTACCAAGGTTCAGTGCAATACTTTTTTTTTTTTTTTTGGTACTGTTCCTGACTTCCTTCATATAGACCGTCTTGCTCACCATTTTTCTTCATTAGATCTCAAAACTTCTTTTGAACTTGCAGGTATCAGCTTACATGTAGCTGCTTCCTACAAAGAGTTGTAAAAGGCTTTATGCTGAAGTCTGTCTGCTATTTTTAATATTTTATATCTCTCACTACACAATCATTTTAAGTGTAAGCCTCCACAGCATGAAGATCAATCTACTAGGGAGCTAAAGACTGCAAAACCATCCAGTCCTTCTGATGAAATTCCACAGGAGTTAACAACTTATTTTTAAAAAGTACCTCTGCCACTTGGTGCTGAAGGTACGCATTTTTGACACAACCTTTCTTCACCAGATCAAATCCTAATTATTCCATTAAAATTGAGTACACAGTACTGTCAGTGATAGAGGCATGTTTTCCTTATGTTTTGGCATGACTACATTCGCCAGCCTTAAGTTCTTCAAAAAGCAGAGAGACTTAAATCCTTTCACAAATCTAGCCTTAAATTGCACAGAATTGAGAGCTTGTCATTCCAACACCCATCTTCTGCAGAATCTCAAACTGAGACTAGAAACAGGCAGAAGACTACATGGGAAAGACCACCAAGAACCTCGCTTGCTAGAGCACTGCTTGCACTTCCTTGACATGCCGTAGGTGCCGAGACCTTGAACAACCCATCGATGCACCACAGGAAGTCTGCAACAAAGGTACCTAGCACAAAACAGCTCACTTTTAACTGAAATGAGCTTGCTTTTAACTGAAAATTATTACGGCTCCTACTAAAATGAGAATTCAATCTTGTACCAGATCAAGTTCCTCTGGGCTAGGATCCAGCTTAGCTTCAGGATTCTAGTCAAGCAGAAGTGAAAGATGTAGGAACGGACAAAATTCTGGGAAAGCACAGAAGTAACATGTTGCATATTTACACATTTAAAACGTTGCTAAGAAAAATTCCCTTTACATACAGAAAACTTTACTTAGCTAAGGATTTTTTAAATGTCACACTCTTAAGGTGTGACCTCTGAAGGAAGACTAACAAGTTGGAATTTTTTAATTTAAAGATGCAAGCAAATAAAGCAGTATTCAAATACGTAAAGGGCTGTCCCAAAAAGGAAAGATGGCATCTATTCTCCATGTCTCTCAAGAATACCGTAGGTAGTAACAAACTTAGACTACAGCAAGAAAAAAACCTCAGGTTAGACATATGGAAATTTTTTTCTGGTAGGAATTGTGAAGTGTAAGAGCAGATGAAGCAAGCATCTCTTAGAAACAAACATGGTTTCTTCTGTCTGGGGAAGGAGATAGCAGGCTTGATTTTCTGAGGTCCCCTTCCAGCCTTCTCTCTAGTGGTTGAAATCGGTCACTTGCACATTTCAACTTTACAAGTGGTAAATGAATAAACATACTGGAAGTTTACAAGACCCTTCAAAGAAGACAGTTGATAAATTAATTCATTACGCATTCAGATCTTTCTTCACATGGAACAGGATATAGTTAGTCCTTGGCTTTGTTTCTACCACTTATAGCTCTGCAAAATTAGAGAGTCTGACAAGATCTATGTTAACACCCTCCTTGTCACTGCTGCAGAGCTGCAGCTACCGAGATTGTACCGGAGCTGCAGAAACAGAGGGAAAGGCTGTGTAGCAGCCCTTTCCAGAAGACAGCAGAAGACTAGAGAAAAAGATGTAGATCACTTCCAGAGAGTCTTTGAGACTTGGAGATATTCAAGGCACTTCTTTGCTATAAGAAGGTTAATATTGAATTACTAATGTCTTATACAATAAACTGATAGAAATCCCAGCAGCTTTCAAGTTCCCAGTAGCCCAAGCTCAAGCATCTATAACTGCCTCCAATATACTGCCTCTCAGCGTATCTTTGATTTCAATCCCTCCTAAGCTCATGGTAAACCCACACTTTTACTAAATGCAGTTCATGAAGAAATAAAGCTGAGAGTAGTCCGAATATCACCTGCTACCTAACACCTCACCCCCTCCAGAGCAACATTAACACTGTTTATTTTCACAGCAGTCACTGAGTGCTACGAACAGCAGCAGAACCATGTATTGGTTAATTCAACAGCAAGAGAAATTCAAATTTTGTAGGGTAAAGTATCTAAGACTAATCCCATGAAAGTCAGGATACTCTAATTAATCTCTGGCCTCAGGTTTAAAGTAGATTTGAAACTTCCACATTGTCTTTGGACAACAGAAAGTAAACCAGTTAAAAGAGGAAAAAAAAAAAAGAGAGAGAGAGAGAGAACTAAAGAGGGCTGGCCTTCAACTTCTCAGATTTACTCCAAGAAACACTTAAGTTATCGCAATTAGCAAGACAAGCTACTCCAAAAAAGTGAAAAGCTCACTAATTAATTGCTCAATACAGCCTATACAATCCATGATAATTTGAATTATATTTCTGGCTTCAAAGATCATACAAGAAGTTCTAAAGAGAACAGCTTCTTCACACTTCATCTGTTATCGCATACAGCTCAATTTCTAAACCTGTTCCTTCATCTATGCTAAATAAATGGCAAGAAAAATGGCATTTCAGTACTGCAGATTGAAAGTCCCCTGACAACAGTCACAGAACATTTGCTGAACAAACCTGTGTTTTTCTACATTGTCCAACAAACTATCCAGAACTTGAAATAAAACTTGTTTTCCCTTATCATTTACATAAGGGTAAAAGCTCTCTCAAACACCTACAATTTGCAACCTTCTGATGATATACCACTCTCAAGGGAAACACAGGGAAGGAAAAAACAAAAAAACAGTAGCATGGCAGCCAGTACAGGTGGTGGTGGTGCTGGGGAAATGCCTGTTGGCATTGGCTGACAATCCTAGGTTTTACTCCGAATTCTGCTGTTTGTGAGATTTCCATCATATCACCAAACATGAAATACCAGAAGCTTGATCCTTTGGAGTCCTCCTCCAAACGGGTAAAAGTAACTTTGCATAGATAACAGCTATTGGCACAAAATCTGTTGTACATTAATGCTGTCCACGCAAATGACTCATACAAGGCAGCTTTCAGTTTTAATCAAAATAAACCCCTGCTTCAAACTTGCAGTCAGCATGAAACCTTACATGACCTCTCATACTTTTTACTATCAAGTCTACAGATATTTGCATATTCTAGAGAACTATAAAACTGCTTTAGTTTTTATATCACTTAGCATTACTGGTCACATTCCATTACAATGCAAATCTGTTGTGCACGCAGACACAAAGGAACTATACCATAGATACTTAGTACAGCTTCACAGAGCGCTAGGGTGTGGAGAAACTGCAACATCCAACAATTCTTTATTGCTGTTATTTTAAAGTTCTGGTGTGTATGCCTCTTGCCACCTCTCCGGCTTAGTTAACTCTCTGGGCTTTCAAGTATGAGTAGCAGAGATCAGGAGTTAGAAGTAGAAGAAAAGCTGTGATTGTCTGGGAACCTGCGAAAGGAACCATGACACTGAATTTAGCACCAGTGTGCACAGAAAAAGAAAGAAAACTGGTGTCCTTAATGAGAAAAGGATACTTAAGTTCTGGGGCATAGTTCCCATTGTTACATCTCCTTTACATAATCTAATACATTAGCTGGAGAAAAACCCCATAGAATCATAGAACAGTTTGTGTTGGAAGGGATCTTAAAAAGCACCTAGTTCCAACCCCCCTGCCAAGGGCAGGGACACCTCCCACCAGACCAGGCTGCCTCCAGCCCCATCCAGCCTGGCCCTGAACACTGCCAGGGATGGGGCACCCACAGCTGCTCTGGGGAACCTGTTCCAATGTTTCACCACGCTATAAATTTCTTATACAATCATAAGTTTGTTCAGCAGCTTCTTCTAGGGTTGTTTTGTCCTGTCCTTCACCCAACCCCACCCCCAACCAAATTTTCTTTTCTTGAGTCCCTACTGATCAGGGATGGCTGTTTGCATGGGAATGCAATTTCAGTAATGCAAATCAGTGGAAATCTATTTCATAGCTTCATTCTGCCCCCCAGTAAAAACCTCTTTGATCAGACCATTTTTCTTAAAGTAACTGTATTAGAAATACCTTAGTAGTAGAGTTTCAGGACACTTCACAAATAAAAGACATTTGAACATCCGTGACCAAAATGCAGTATGTGAGAAATAAGTATGTGAAAACAGTCTTACAAGATTGGAAGTGTCTTGAAAAGACACAAGGAAGACAAGAAACTTATTCTGTAAGTAACAGGAAAGCAGCACCATCTGCACCAACATACCGGGAGATCAGAGTTTTGGGGGAATTTATTAATGTCCGCAATTTATTAATTCCAGTAATTCACTGAAACGAAATCAAATTTTGCTTTAAGTTTGTATGACCAAGGCGCACTAAAGGTGAGTTTAGTACAAGCTTAAAACCATTAGGTTACTTAACAGGCACGTTCTATCTCTGAGTTCTGCTGAAAGTGACTCGGGAGCTCTGGTCACAGATGGCTTTTAACCTCAGAGCAATAGCTGCAGAAGAAATCAACTCTGAAGGGTAAAATAGGTCTATATTTCTAGTAACATCCACTTTCTCGGCTGTGAATTAACCAAGCTCTGCCTTCCACCACCAATACTGATCCTAACTGTAGCACAAGACATGAGAATTATGTGCCTTCCCCTACTGCCTGAAGATGTTTCACATTATCTCCTTTGTCTGGAAAACATAAGCCAGGATCACAAGGGTAGATGTCTTTTTACAGCCTTGCCTGCATAAATTTCAGTGTTACCCATCATTTATATCAGAGCTCCTCTATATATCTGCATGGCCTTGGATAACTGAAAGCTGCCTGCATTCCTACCAATTGCTGGAAGTATAAATTTGCTGAAGCAAACCCAAAAATCAACCCCCATTCACAATCCTAGTATTGCAAAATTTGGGTTATTCTGATTTTGACTTTTCTATTTAAATAGGGAAGAATAGCCTAATAGACCTTTTCAGTTCTTTCAGTTTAACAAATCATTTCTTCTTACTTTTGGAGTCTGTAACATGCTTTGCCATTTCCTTCATACTTTCTGCTTCACTTTCACATAAAATTTGCCTGTGAGGCTTCAGCATTTTCCCTTACGTTTAAGGCTGCTTTCTGCTCCAGTACTGCACGCATGAGAAAAGGCCTGAGGAGGGGTCCTGTAAGTAGCAGTTCTTCCTCTCAGCTGTCAATGCAGCAACAAATGCTTGTTAAATACACCTGTATAAATCAGCCCTTCCAGCTCTCTAAATCTGCAAGATTCACCCCCGAACAAATTTTTAGGGCGTGTTGAGATTATAAATACATGAGGAAATCTTAAGACTTTTCTCCTGCTTGAATGTCTTCTCTTAACTCTCCAGGTCATCACGTGCACTATGACCATCAGAGTTTCTGAAAACTTACTTAAAAAAAACCAAAAAACACGTTCTTCAGAAAAAGATTCACAATATAAAGTCTGTTAGTTAACTGCCACGTTACAAGGCATTAGAAAGATTTTCTTTCTTACTATTTGTAGGACAATTAGCACAAAAATAGAATGGTGTAATCTTGTTTAGCACTTTTGAAGAGAATTCTTTCCATTTTAGGCCATGAATACATTGCCAAGTCTGGAGCAGCCACACAGAGCAAAAATTCACCAGTGTCTTTAAAGATTCTCCCCCTCTCCTACTGAACAAATTAAAATAAGGTAAAATCCAAGCAGCATTGAGCCAAGAGCTTTATGCTGTTTCAATGCCTTTAGACAATGAAAAAGGCAATCAGCTGACTGATAAGTCCTCCTAGAACTCATTTCACATTACAACAACCTTCACTTAACAGAGGGCATACATAAACACATCAGACCAGAATACGTAAGTGCTCAGTGCTAAGTCTAAAAAACCATGAAAAACAATAAATTTTTGTTAAACATTTATTGCATGCTTTATATATTAACGGAAGTTCAATCAACAAATGATTGAGGTATCTGATGGTGGAAAGGGGGTTTCCAGGTTCCTCTTGTTTGTGGACAGTTATGGTATCACAGGCAGCAGAACAAGCTCACTGTTCTGCTGTCAACAGCTGTCTCCTGGTCCCCTGCCACAGTGCTGAAAACCTATATTCCCAGTACAGGACCTTGTCTCCTAACACCTCATCTCCCTTAAATCTGAAACATGAGAACGAAGACTATCTACCACAGCTGCTTTTGCGAGCAGGAGATCAGGGTAGATAGGCTGCAAGGGAATACACGAAGGGCCAGGAAAAAAGAATATAAAAAAAAAAAAAGACAACTGTACTACAACACAAGAATTTTAGCATAATAATAAGAGTTCACAATCACTGCTGCAAAATTTGAGAAAGCAAAGACATTGTGTAGTATTTTATTCTTCCAGTACAAAACCCAAGAACCCTGTATACTGACCTCAATACTCAACCCATCATTATTAAACCCTGCGTTCATAAGAAGCAGTCTTATCTGAAAAGCCGAGTCTGACTCACAAGTATCTTTTGTATTTCTATATCACATTTAAGTCTAAAGACATTTTTCTGACTCTTGTTCTTTGGCGCAAGACAATCATCTTGAACAGAGGAAAGTTTCCAGCTCTTACAGAGAACTTGCCTCTACTAAATTACTAAGATTTCCTTGTAATAGACTTTTAAACATAAACAGGCTATTTAGTCCTCAGATTAATCCACTTCCATGATTTTTAAAAGACTGCCTGAAGCTAGACATCCAGTCTGCTATTCCATTTATAGACGCTTTCACCCAGTTTTTAGTCATTAGAAATTGAGATGGCTTAATACTTCTGAAATTAATAGCTGCTAGGAGTTGCATCTTCACTTAGCAAGAAAAAAAAAAAAAGACGACTTATTTTTGGTTTAGACTATTTGTTTTAAGACACTACACTGAGAACAATGTAGGCACGCATCCTGTTTATTCAGTGGGCAAGGACGTAACAGCCATCAGAACAAGAAGGCTCTTTTACACAACCACGACAATATGAGCAAGAACTATAGTTTAACCTCAGTACTTGTTTACTCAAACAGTAGTCGGGGAAAAAAAAAAAACAAAAAGGAAAAGAAAGGCTTTTTTTTTTATATATATACTGCAAATACTATCCAATAAACTCTTAAGTACCGCAAAAGGTACTACACAATACTAAAGAACTTCAGTTTAACTAATATTCCAGGAAAGTTTTATACTGGCAACACAATCGATTAAAGCTCTGTTGCTACATACAGGCCTTATCCTCTCTGAACTTTCCTTCATTGTGACTCAAAGGAATAAAAACTGATCGACCCATGCTTGCGAAGGCTATGCTCAAGACAGCACCTTGTTCTAAGCGATCTACAGATATAAACACTTACATGCATATTAATGCAATTACAGTAACAATATTCTTAATGACATACTCAAGCAAGTTCAGTTAGGGAACACTAAAAAGAATATTTTCATTCAGCTTAGACAGCTGACATACCCTGCCCCTTGGAAGGTAAGCCCCCTTGATACATTTCTGATCCCCTCAATGCTTGGGAGTACTTAATTCACAAGTAGCAATAAAGATTTGACATAATCCGTGCATATTGCGAAAAGCAACACAAGGAGTTAATTGACACTTTCCTACCACATATTTTTAGACAAACCTAAAACTGATGTGATGGATCAGACCCAGAGATCCATTTAGTCAAGTTTCCTCTTAGACACAGCATGGTATTGGAAGCTTTTGCAAGGGTCCTGCAAGGTCAGTTTCAGGTTTACGAAAGACAACTGTCCTACCTTTATTGGCACATGAAGGCCACTGACTAGGTATCTTCCACTCTGAAGTCATTTACTTTAAAGTCTTTCCAAAACACCAGTTACAACTGAGGGTATTAATACACACATAAATAAATTCACTATTAATAATAAATTTTGTTTACAAAGCAAGTATTTATTTATGTTAGCTATAAGGACAAACTTAGGTTTTTCCATTGTAGGTCTGCAAGCTCGGACAGAGATTACAAGCCAGAAACAAACATGTTTTAAACTGTCTGCATTGTAGACTCTCTGGAAGGAAGACCTAAACAGATGCCAGCATTTTTTTTTTTTAATTTGGGTTTTATTTTCAATAGGGTTTTTTAAATTTTTTTTTTACCTTTTAAATGCTTCAGCAGGGTTCCTCTCACATTCCCCGGGTTGCAAGAGACTTTGAATAGCAGGATCTCTTAGTTTGTCCTCATATCCCTGGATCAGTCCACTGTGGCAGATTTGTGTAACTAAACCTCTAATAAACCCTCCAACACACAGCGTGTCAGAGTCCTGGGCCCTGCAGAAATGGAAGGCTAGAGCCTGACGATGTAAGCCTCTTTGTAGGTTTGCAGGTGAGCTTGGCCACAGTAGCTCAGTACAGAGGGCCGTCTTCCCACTACCAGGCCCTCCTACCAACAATACACCCCAGGCAGCTCCTTTCCCAGAGACAACACTGGTATTATTCCCAGAATTTGCTACAAGAGATGGTTTGTTGGCAGCAATACTGCTGCAGTTAGCCTTCTCCTGGAGGCAATGCTGAAGCTTGTGGAAAACCCACTCCCTACAGTAAAACTGCTTTCCCTGCAGCAAGCTGGTTTGAGCCATTTTATAAAGCTTCTTCTCTTGGATTTGTCATAAGCAGTACACGTTCAACATCTCAGAGGAGGGAGACAGGCATTCATCTTGCACAGGAAAAAAAAAAAAAAAAAAAAAGTCTTCTGCACAGAACTTGACAGAGGTTACGACAATCAGTTAACCTTTCCTGTAAAACTTAACAGCCTCTTCTCAGGAAGGGTGTCACTCCATTTGTATGTTTTATTATGATTAGCATAACACAATCACAGTTCAGCTGACATCATGAAGCGGTGTCTGATACCAACGCTCAACAA
This sequence comes from Falco biarmicus, assembly GCF_023638135.1. Taxonomy (NCBI): domain Eukaryota; kingdom Metazoa; phylum Chordata; class Aves; order Falconiformes; family Falconidae; genus Falco; species Falco biarmicus. The sequence goes on along the minus strand of NC_079288.1, from coordinate 121,134,406 downwards.
TACTTCTCATATGGCTCAAAAGTTCACACAGCTCCATGGCTGCATCTGCAGTTTATGCAGTTGTGTGTGTTCCCAGTATACAGGGGAGACAATACATCTGGAAAAACTGAGGGAAAGCCAACTTTTCAGTGTACACTAAATGCCTTTCAGCTCTAGGCATTAATCTATCTGGATATACATCCAGAAAAAGCTGTCCATAATAAAATGTTCCTTCTGGGAATTTTATAGAGAAAGAGATTTTTCTTCAGAGTACTATATACATACCACAAATGTGGGTAAGCACCACTTGCTAAGAAACGGTCAGTTTGGACAGTGAGCTTTGCAGACTTCATACAACTGGGCAAGTGTCTGAAAAGTGCTTCAGATTATGGTTTCTTACGCAGTACAGATGACAGGAAAAAAACCCATATTTACAGCTTCTTATTTCAATAAATTCATTAAGTGTCGTCTTCAGGAACTTGGATTCTTACTGAACCTGTTCTCAGGTATCTTAATCACAAGATGTCAGGAGAGACAACATCTTCCCCTAGAGCTCTGAAATAAAGAAGACAGCACTTTTAACCCTGCATGCAAGTCATAATTCAGTAAATTGCAAAGGCAGACAACAAAGAGTAAAACCAAGGGCTCTTATTTTTTATTTCTGTTTGTCCTATTAAATCAGATTTGTCTAGAAAGCCTTTAAATTTTAAATAGATTTGTTATTACAAGGTACAGTTAGCCACGTACAAAAAGAGACAGGACAAAAGACAATAAACAGATTTGACAGTGGCCTCAAAACCACAGGAGCAGTACGTCTTTCGTTTTCTCCGGAGGAGAACTGAATATACCCCTTCACCTCAGAAACGTTCTGCCGAGCAAGGCTCCGCCACCGCATTCTCTCTTCACCCAATTTTCCTGCTGCCGGCTACGGGATTTTGTTGAAGTTTATTTTACGGGGCGAGCTGCCGAGGGCTCCCCGCACACTTCTTTGTTCGCGCCTGGCCGGCAGCGGGGCGACCGGCGGACTCCGGGGTCACGGCTTCACCCCCCCGCCGCCGCCCCTGTCACCGCTCCGCTCCCCTCGGCCCTGCTCCCGCCCCACCGCGACACCCCCCGGCCCCGGCCCCAAACCAACCCCCAAAACGGCTTGAACCCCGCGCTCCGGTTCCTCTCAGCCGAGGCACAGTCACACACACGGCTCAAAAGTCACTTCGGCAGCCCGCCCGCCTCCCCTCCAGCGAAGCCCGAGCCCAGCCAGCAGCTGGGAGGCTCCCCCCTCCCCGCCCGCCCTTCATCTGCTGCTCACAGCCCCGGCGCGGAGCACACACGCCCTGTCCCCCGCTCCGCTCCCCTCCCCCAGCGCACACACACCCACACCCGGCTCCGCACAAAGCTCCCGGGCACCGCACACCCACCCCGCCGAGCCGGCCGGCCCCCGCCGCCGCACCCCGCTGCCAGCCGGCCGGCGGACACCCCGCACGCCGCCCCCGCCCGCCCCGCCGCCGCGCACCGGTGTCAGTCCCCCGCCCGCCTCGGGCGGCAGGTACAGCGCAGCGCCGCCTGCCCCGCCGCCCCAACCGCCGTCCCAACCGCCGCCCCGCCAGGGGCGACCCGCCGCCGCCTCCCCCGCGGCCGGGCGAGGGGCCTCCCCACCGCTGCTCCCTCACCTCCAGCCGTCGCCCCAGCCACCGCTCCTGCTCCAGGCTCGCCCCGCGGCGCCGCACCCCTCCTCTTCCTCCGGGCTCCCGCCCCCGGGCCGCCGCCGTGCCAGGCCCGCGGCCAGCCCGGTGCGCGGCTGCCTCAGCCCGTTTGGTACTCTCCTCGGCGCCTCCTTGACCCTCCTCCGCCCGGCCCGGCCCCGCCCCGCCGCCCCGCCCCCTCCGGCGCCCGCCCCGCCCCCTTCCTCTCCAGCGCGTGCGGCGGCAGGGGCGGGGGTAGATGCCGCCTGACATCTGGGGACAAGTAGTCCTTAGGCGGAGGGAGACGGGCGCGCGCTCTCCGCTACTGCCGCGCCGGCCCCTTCACCGCCCTTCCCGCTGCCCCGGGCTTTGTCCCGGCCTCCGCCGGCCGCCCGCCCCTCCTCAGCGCCCGCGGCGGCGGGACCCTTCCGGCGCGGCCCTGCAGGGGGCGGCAGCGCGGCTCCCTCCGCCGGGGGCCGCGGGCACGGCCGCCGAGACCGCCCCGGGGGGCGGCGGGCCGGGCTGGGGGGAGCCGAGCGCGGTGCCTGCGGCTCACGGGGGCCGGCCCGGCCGCGCTGGAGAGAGCAGCAGAACTTGAGAAACGAAGGTTCCGGAGGGAGAGGGCCCAGCCGGCAGCGCAGCCCCGGGGCGCCTGATGGCAGCGCGGGCGGCCCGGCGGGGTGCGGCGGCCCGCTGGGGCTGGACCCCTTCTCTCCCTCTGGGAGCCAGCGCGGGCCTCGTCGCCCCCCCCGCTCCCTGCCGCCGCACTGCTGCCCCCGTTCTCGCAGTGCCCGGCCCCGGCCCGTTCCAGGCGGGGTGCCGTTGCCGGGCGGAGCAGTGCGGCGGGAGGCGCGGCGGGGCGGCCGAGCCCCCGGCAGCGGGGCTCCCCGGCGGGGCACGCCGGCCCTCAGCGGGGTTCCCCGGCGGTGGCGCCCCCCGGCTGCCCAGGCACCGCGGCCCGGCCCGGCCCCGCCGGCGGGACGGGGCGCATCGCGCTCCCCGCCTGGCACCGCCGCCGTCGTGAGCGGCCCTCGGGCTGTGCCGCCGGTGGAGCCCGACGAGCCGTCGGAAGCGCGGCCCTTGGTGTGGGCGAAAGCAGCGCTTGCCCCGTGGAGAGCTTCGGAGGGGCTCTGTGAAGCCCCCTCCACCCGCGACAAGAAAGCGAGCGCTTTCCCTTTGTTTCGGCTGCATGATATCAAGGGAGGGAAGGATCTTCATTAGAAGTCGCTCCCCTTGGAGCTGGCTGCATTATTTATGATAAGGCGCTTTTCCATTAACTGTTGGATCAAGGTCTTTATGATTACTAAATAGCCCTTCATTTTAGCACGGCTCTGTGTGGTTTCGCATACCAGGTAATTATTGTGGAGTACACACTGAATATATCCATATGATACAACTGTGATTTAGGGCCCTTCAAGGAGCATCCCAAGATTCTTTGTAGGAACAAAATGAAAAATGAAATAAGTTCAGTTGGTATACTGAAGAGCTTAGAAAAACAAGTCTGTCTGCTTTTGAAAACCAGTAGAACAAGTTTGAAGAACCTTTGGAAGCAGTGAATTACAAATTTGCAAAGCAATTGGGAGTGGGGGAGAAACAGAAATCAGAGTACTAAGAAAAAGTTATGCAGTTATTTTGATGGGGGGGGGGGGGGCGGGGGGCAGTGTTTAAGCTTTCTTGGTTGGGTTTTTTTAACCATACACTTTAGGCAGATAGTCTTCTCTAGACCTTTTTTACCCGCACCCCCAACCCCCAGCTGTACCACCCTTCCATTTTGAAAAATTGTGGAAACTGAAGACTTCCACATTTATATATCCAAAGCTATAACAAGTTCCAAAAGACTTCAAACTGTAAAAATATTTTCTTTTCTTTTCTTTTTTTTTTTTTTTTCTTTTAACAGGAAGGAATAGAGAGAGATAAAATTTGGATTGATGGAATTGCAGGTCTGGTCAGCTGAGTTGGCTAGAGACAAAGCAGAGGCTGACAGAGGGAAAGAAAATGTCAAAAAAACCACAAGAGATAATTGCATATTCAACACGTGAAGTAGACCTTAGGCACAAACATTAGACTGGTAGGTGATCAGGACAAACAAAAGAATGAAATTGGACAATGGTGAGACCCAAGAGAAAGTGCAGCTTCTGCTTTTCTGGTGACCAGGACAGAAATGAAACCCCAATTTACATGAAAAGGTGCTGTCAGATTTCACAACATCTGATATGAATATACCCCAACAGCAGGAGGAATAATAGCATGGTTTGCTAAAATCAGAGAGATTTAAATGTAATCACAATGGAGTTCCAGATAATAATTGTAAAAATACTAACCTTTCCATGCTATGAGGTAAAACCTACAACTGAACAGATGACAGTAATTTGATTTTAACATGAGACAGAGGACACAAAATAAGTACCCCAACGAAACTTAACTTGCGGGTACTGTATCTGAGCAAAGCTTCCCTTTAGGTTATCGCTTCTACAGCTAACGTAAGCAGTATTATGTATGTGTGGGAATGGCATGGGGAAGGAGAAGAGGGGGTGGGAGGGGGGAATAAAAGTAGGAAAAAAATGCAGCAGGCCTACAATATAATTACACTCTTGTCACTGGTGGGATTTTTAGTCTTTTTCAAAAGAAGGTAAAATATTGCAAGAGCCAAAGTATGATCTGCACAATTCTTTCCAAAAGGATGTACGTACCACCTAAAGGGGAAGGTTGGTAGTGGCCTTGTGTTGACCTCCGAAAATTCTATTGGGAAGCAAAAGCATATAGACATTTTTGATGATAAATATTTATTTATATTTAAAACCAAAAGAATAAACCCACAAAAAACAACAAACCTAAAAAAACTTCAAAGGGTTAGAAAAATGAGATTGTCAGGAACTAAGAGGCACAGCCGCTTAGGCTGGGGTCTTTCATCTGTACACAAACTTAAGACCCTGAAATCAGCCTTCAAAAGCGAGGAAGGCATTTTGTTATCAAGTTTATTTGCATAATACCTCCTATATATAACATGACAGCCTACATGACATGATCCTTGTGAATTATTATAGCTAAGGGTCAGATACTACTGATATAATTGTGCAATGTTGTAGTTAATGAGATATCAGGATAAGAACCAAACCTTATTTTGTGGTTTTGTATAACTTAGTTTGACACAGATAGCAAACCAATGATGATATAATTGGATGCAACCTTGCAGGCTACAAGACTGACAGATAAGACCTAAGAGACACAAAGATGATGAAACCATTCAAAGTTTCCTATCTGAAAAAAAAACACAAAACCCTCTCTCTTCTTTCACCTTCAGTAGTCTGAAGCTGTAGCAAACTTCCTGCTTAACCTGAGCCACGCTGAAGTACCTGGTTTCAAAATATGATGGGAGGTTTGTATCATGCGTGAGTTTAGGTATGGTTTTATAGCTAAATACTGGTTAAAGCTAAGAAAATGGGAAGGAACGTTTAGTAAAAAGTTTACACAAAAAGTTGTAACGTTATGAAGTCTACGCTGATACTGAAAAACCTGAGGGGGTGGGTTAAACAAAAACCTGTTATGCTGCATGATTTGTCATATCTTTTTCAGATTATTAGAAAAGACTATTACGCGTTTTTCAGTTGTTTTTAACAGTTTCAGTATGATGTGATTTGGATATGAAAGCAGTCGGTCCTGGTGGGCAAGAGAACTCAATTGATTACAAGGAGAAAGACAGCATGAGACTGGTACGTAAAGTCATCAAAATCTGAGCCACCATATGAAAACGTAAACTTTTGTTCGCTGTGTATGTAGTTTGGAGCACTGTTACCAGTTTGTCTCTTCTATTTCGTGCATGACTGGGATCCGCTGCGGGTCCCACGGTCCAGGTGTGCACACCTTCCACCAGTTCGGAGCCAGCTTTGCACGCAAAGGGAGCAGAGCTGCAAATCCTTGCAAGCTTGTAACGCCTTTGGTAAAGCTTTTGGTAGGCAGTGATTCACATCCAAAACTAAATGCTTTGCAAGGGTGGGCCTGAGGTGTGATTATCTATTTAAACATGTAGTAGTCATTTTAACTACTTTTCTAACTTTAAGTTACCAATTCTCATGCATAATTCTGTATTAATTCAGATACTTTCATTCTCTGACAGGTAAAATTAGTGAAGTTGATGGTAAATAAAGATAGTGTAGACTTAGTATAACGTAAGAACATTAACATAAAAATTTTATAATTTCCCAAGCAAATTGTGGAAGCCTTATCACAAGAAATATTTAGACAAAGGCATGTCTCTGATACTGATGTTTCAGGTCTCAGTCCCAAATCTAGGGTGAGATGCACTTTCATCTTGGGCCTCTCAGTATCATGTAAGATGCTTCCACAAAACCATCTGGAAGTCCTATACGTGAGCAGCTGGTGTCCAGGCTGGTATCCATGGCAGTGTTTGTGGGTCCCTTTCCTCAGGACTGCCACTCCACTGGTTGCTTCTTGAGCCTAGGGAGATGCCTGTGGTTGCTCTGTCCCCCATACAGAGCTCTTCACCTCTCCTTACCGAACTTCAGAAGGTTGCTGTTGGTCTGGTTTTGAAGTTCAACAGGCTCCCTCTGGACTGAAGCTTGCTGTTTGCCATGCCGGCAACTTCTCTTGTGAGGCGCAGTGCCCTCCACAAGTTGCACTGTGTCATCATCCAGGCTAGCGGTGAATATAATGGAAAACATCAGGCCCCAGTATTGACCTTGGAGGCCCCCACAAGTCACTGGCTGCCACATGGATGTTGTGCTGCTGATCCACAACACGGATGTTGTGGATTTTCTGAACCAAGCCCTGCAGTTTCCGACCCACCCAATCATCCATTCCTCCAGGCCATAGTTCCTCAGCTCCTAAATGAAAATGCTACGGGGGGTGTCAAAAGCCTTGCCAGGGTTTGGTTAGGTCATATTCATCATTTGCCGTCCACCCACACAGTCAGTTGTGCTGGCAAAGCACAGTGTGCCTGACTTTGTCACATGCTTGGGAATGGGCTCCAAAGCAGATGTGCTTCAGGAGCTCCTCAGAAACTGAGGTGAGGCTGACCATGGAGTTCCCTGCATCGTTCTCCTTGCCTTTTTTAAAAAGGAACATAATGCTGGGTTGGTTTGTTGGTGTGTTGGTTGGTTTTTTTTTTTTCCCTCTCGTTTTCAGGGACTTCCCCTCACCGTTGTGATTTTCAGTAGATGAAGGCAATAGTGTTCTTTTACATAAGAATATAGCTAGGAAGTATAATAGTTCCTTTCAGCTCCTTCCTCAAGCAGTCCTCATTACCCAGTAATTTGGGTGAAAGTACTATCTATCCCATCTATTGAAACTGGATCTCTGTGAACAAAGGATGCAAGAATGATTGAGCTGAAGCAAAATTAAACAAAAGATCCTGGATGCGATAATGTGGTGGCAGGAACATTTGGCCAGGAGAGGAGGGAGCTGTATTCTCATTTGCCCCTGAAAAGGAAATTGTTCCCATTTCCAGGCTGACAGCATTAATTTCTAGGTCATTACAGAAGTGCCACCACAACATATTCTAGTTGCACTTTGGTGGCAAATGGTTGCTGTGCTTTGGGTTGAAAAAGCAATTATCTGCTCCTTGATAAACAAGGGCCCGGATCCGTGCCCTCTTTCAAACAGCAGCATCTCTCCTGTAGCCACAGAAAAGGGAAGAAGAGGTTTGCGTCCACGTATCCTCATCCTTTGTGCAAATACGTACGTGCATTGAATCCCCCAGCAGTGGTGGATGGTCATTTTGTAGCTTACAAGTGGAATTAAGACAAACTCAAAAGACCTGCTGCCCATGCCTGGAAGAGATGGTGGGTGGGAAGGGGGGCAGGTAGGGAGAGGAGCCCACGCTGCCTGGCTTAAGGCACTTATCGGCTGGCAGCTCACCCTCCTCTGCAGCACAGGAGCAAAGAGGCAGGGCGGGCAGGCCTACCCGAGCTGGAGTATCAGCAAGAAGTAATGCATCGAAGTGCAGCCAAGCCAGGCTGCCAAAACCAGAGCAGAGCACAGCAGCAGTATTGCAGATACCATAATTGTGTGAACGCCTGATAGCTTAGATATCTTTTCTGTCAACGTGTAGTTATAACTGTGTTTATATCTACTACTACGTGATACTATCATCCTAGTAGTACAATTGCTCATCACTGCTATGCTGTCAAGAAAAACGCTTCTCCAGATGGCTGGTCAAAATAGGAGCCCAGTTTAAATGCTCTGCATTGCTTCTGAAGTAGCCTTTTTCTTCCTCTCTCTTGACATGAGAGCACCATCCTCGCAGTGTAGGCACCGGATTGCACACTAAATCTAGCCAGCAGTCTAGGAGACACTTTTATGCCTCTTGGGCAAAAGGCCAGGTGTTGGCTTTCAAGATTTTCTAGGATATCTTTTTATAAAAAATATATATACACACTAATATGCTTCTGCACAGAACTAGGAAGAGACAAATCTATTTAATAACTGATACTAATTTTCTGACAATTATTGGGCATGGGTTTAGCTGGGTGTCTGGAAAATACATTGGAATTTTTAGGCAGCTAACCAAAAAAAAATCCAAAACGATTGCTTTTAGCGTCGAAGAAATGGATGCTGATGTAGTGCTCTGGAGTGCTATAGTCTGTCCAGCCTGTGTCATTCTAACCTTGAATACTGCTGTGTATACAGGAACATGAATATACTTCAGCTTTCTCCTACTTTGAAGTAACGTGTTACCCAGTATTTGTGCAATATGAATTACAGTGTAACATTACCATTCTGTTTAATCACAGTTGACAATGCACAGGTCTGGTCAAAATTAATAGTGAAGTATACTATTCTGGAAAACAGGTACTGCAGTTGATAACTAGCTCTGTTGGATGAAAATGTATAAGGAACTGGGAAGAATTTGAATGTTGTTAAATGATGGGATGAAAATGCCTATGCACTGGAAAAAAATCTGCAGCAGTAAGCCATAAGAGAAAAAGTCACTTTGATTTAGTTACATGAGTGGGATCAGAAATATATTCAACATCATTCTCAGACCAGGTATGAAAAAGATGAACAGTTGCCTAAGAATATAATACATATATGAGTAATCAGAATTGCTACAATAACAAAAGACTTTATGCTGGTGCAAGATTTTGCTTATTATAAGCTTAGTGAAATCTAACAAAAAACTTAATGTGAGAAATGAATCAGCTGTAAACTTCGGGAAATTTTGTGTACAAATAGTTTAAGAGCATCCTATATGTTCCTCATTTAGTCTCACTGTTTTCATCAGTTTGCGTTGCAAGCAGTGTCTGAATGCTTGCCTTAACCTGCTCTGTGATCTTGAGCAGCTCACATCACCTTACCTGCTGCTTTTTCCCCGTCAGTACAATAGAAATAGAAAATCTTTCCTATCTCCTTTCTTATGCCTGGTCAAATGACAAGCTATAGCAAGATTTGCCAAAATATTTTGTACCACTTTAGTAACAGAAGGTAGCCATAAACTTGCTCTAGCTGGCTAAGTTTGGCTGATGTGTCATCGAATCAGCGTGAGCTATTGAGGCTAAACCATAAGTAATAAATAACCAAATGTATATGGTGGTCCTGTGTATGGTCTTACAAACTTCTACCTAACCTTATAGCAGCTCATAAGCTTTTGTGCGACAAGGCATGCTGATATACTATAAAGAGTCAATTTAACTCATTTTCTCTCCATGAGTTTACCCTGTCTCAAGGCAGTTTCTTGTTATTTGTGAAGTCATGCATTTTAAACACTCTGCTGCAATCCTTGTGCAGGCAGGCTGCTCATTTGCCAGAAACCCCCAGGTCAGTAAGCACTTGCTGTTACACTTCTGTGTTTCTTCTGAATTTGTGGGTGCTCTGTAACTCATCATTTCAGGACTGAGATAGTAACAGGATTTAATTTCCCCCATCCTTTTAAATAAATTTCACCCCAACAGGGAGCAGCCTGCTCCATCTGAAGCTGGGTAGATGTTCTACTAGTCATTGCACTAGCTGCAAGACTACTACATCTATCAAATGCAAATGTCGTTTTATCTATAAGCTAAGCTTCCAGCGTTATCAGCATCTTTGAAAATAGTATGGAATGCAATCATGCCCATCTTTATTCCTTAACATAAGGCATGCTTAAAATAGCAAGTACAGATCATCCTTTCTTATGGGGAGACTCAAGTAATGCCAAGCATATACAACAGCTCAGCGAGAGCACTGGAGGAGCAAGGAGCAGAAGAGCTCAAAGCTGTTGGTGGCCCTTGGCCAGCAGCATTGCTCCTCGGGTCACAGGGCAGCTCAGGCGTTTGCCCTACCCAGGCTAAGGCAGGGAAGAAGAGGGTGAAACACTGCTTCAGCATCTTCCCTCACTGCACCGAGGTCTATTTGAAAAGTCATACCCATTGCTTGTAGATTTATTTTTGTGCTTACAAAGTTAGTAACTACAAATGATCAGCCTAATCCTAACAAAACTAACTTTTTTTTTTGGCAGACTGGGGCCACTAGAGTGTTATAGACACTCAGAAAATGAAATTATTAATGACAAATTGAATCAACAGGGATAAAGATACAAGACTTTTTTTGTTTAATCTGTTTCACTGCATCTATGAAATCACTTGATTTAGTCCTTTTCTAACACCTTTCTAAACAGAGAAAATACATAGCGAGATGATGTATTTTTAGACTGTATTTTGGATACATTTGCTTAGATTAATTGCAGATCACCTTGATCTAGAAGAGGAAGCTAAAAAATATTCCTAGAAGTGTCCTATTAGACTTTGAAAATAAAATAAAAACCAAATTAATGTCAATTGAAAAACAGTATTTGCATTTTGTGTGGGAATTAATTTAGTTTGATCATTAACGTCCTTTGATAAGCAGAATTTCATTCACTTCCTCTAAATAAGAAACTTGCTCTATTTTCCATCTTCCAGACTATCTATTCTAATGGATTTTACAAATCCAAAATTATTCCTTTTATAAAGGGAATAAAAAGGAAATAATCAAATTATGTTTCCTCACACAACACATTAAAATAATTCAAAATTGTAGGCACATACTAGAAGAGAAGACTCGTAAAGCAACTAGCTTTTCCACTTGCTATTTTCCAACGTGACAAAAATCAAGAATTTTTTTATGGGCTAAAATGTAGTTTGCCATGTCATAATAGTAAAAAAAAAAAGATTTTTCTGCACCTACCAAACACAGAAGTCACATGGTTTACTTACACTTTACAAGCTGAAGGTGACTCAGGAGAGATTCAGAAAGTACATAAAGTTGATTCAGGGCAGATACTAACTTTGGATATTAAAGGTATTTGTAGAAATTCACAAACCCCACTGTTCTCCAAAGGGCAGTGCCTGCAGATACGTAGATAGCATCAGTGAAGATGGATATAGAGCTGCATTAAACACTGCAGCACGAAATAGAAAATGTGGGTAGCTTTCCTCCACAGAACAGCAGTCAGAGCTGGAGAATGTTCTTTTCTGTGCCTGTGAAGCATGCAGTAATCCACTGCAACCTAAACAGCAGAGGTAATATAAATAACAGCAACAACTTCCAGAAATACCCTCTTTCACAGTAACTGGCCAAAACTTCTTTTAAATTGACAGATACAGATTTTTCCAAAGTAGTTTGGATTTCAGTGGCGTTTGTTTTGGACCAGTGTACTGGGAACCTGGAAAACAAACGTCGTGATGGCTTTGAAACAGCTCTTCAGCAGCACCGAGTGTGATGATACATTACTGGATATCTTACTGTTTCGCTATTAACCATCTCCTGCTGTTCAGCATGCGTTGCCAAATACCCTACCTTTTCTGCACTGCATTAGCACGCTGTAGAAATCCAAACTGAAGTAAAAATCCAGGCCACATCTTTAAAGCTCCTAAGGTTTGGGTACGGGTTGTTTCCATGAGTGCCTCATCTTCATAAAATCCTGTTAACACTCTTAGGCGGACAATGAAATTGAAACCTGTGAGAAGAGGTGAAGATCTGGCTTATGCAGCAGATGGTTTATGGCAATGGTTTATGGCTATGGAATACACTGCCCGAAAGGATTAAAGGATATTTAGATGTAGAGCAAGGCTCGCCTCATAATTTTAGCTTTCTCTTGAAAGCAAGCCTCCAAAAAAGTCTGAAAAAGGTACAAATGGAGTTGAGGTTAAAAGAGGGGGGGAAAAAAAAAAGCATGAATTTGACAATACGGTTCCTCTGAAAAAATTAACACTAGTCTGTGCTGAAAGTGGCATATTAAACTAAACAAGTTACCAGCCTGACCCATTCAGCTCCTTATAGGTGAATTCCTGTGATCCTAAATGTGCAGGAAAACTGGGAAAAAGTGCAAAGTCCCCTGTGTTACACAGTCATAAGCAGCAGACAAGGGCAAAAGATAAGTTGTCTTTGCTGGCTCTACTGAGTCTTGACAAGAACACTCCAGTACCTGGGTGCTGGATGTGCTGAGAAACATTAAGAGTTGGCACACAGGACCTTGAAGTTGAGGATTTAGCAGGAAAAAAAAATAATAGAAGGATTTAAATGGATTAAGTGGGTGATGAGACTCAGGCAGAAGGAGGTGGAGATAACTTTAGCTGTCTGGTAAATGAGAAGAGGGAGAGGTGATAAATGGAGCCTGAAGCCTCCACAGATTAAATTATCTGGGAGGAAGGCAGGTGTGAATTACTGGAAAGGCACAGGGAGCGAAGGGATTTCTCTGTCTGCTGGCGTAAGGCAGGTTCCCCTTCAGCTGACACTGTCACGGTGGTGGAAATGCTTGGAGCTGTGTCTACCCGCAGATGTATTATCTAAAGACTGGGGAATAATTCTCAGCGCAAGAGGAGCAAGAACTTTTAGCGTCCCACTAGAAACTCAATGAAGTGAAACAGAAGGGCAGCAGAAAGATCAACCTTGACATATATAGGAAAACGTCATTAGTTGCCGTGGAAAAGACAATCTTAGTATAAATGGAGAGGATTGAAAGCAGTCTGCAGAAAACCAAGGAAGCTGCCTATACAGCAGATAGACATGCTGAAAACGTTGCTAGAAATCAATTGCACATTCATGGCGTCAACAGGTTTTCAATCACATTGCCAAGAGTTTCATTCTAAAATCCTTTTGCGACTATTTTCAGATCGATCTGTATTTCTCAAGTGGTAAGAATCTGTTTGGTGGCTGTGACTCCATTATCGTACCTGCCATGTTTTGCCAGTTTTTAACGTGTTTATTTTCTTCCCCTTTGACCGCTAATCAAAAGGGTAATCACCACTGCCCTTAGAGTAAAACAAAATAAATAGATTAAAGCCAGGTGTATCAGGAGATCTGTCAGGTTTGGCAGAAAAATAGAAAATAAATTCAATGACTTTCTAATTAAGAATGATAAATTACATCCCTGTATTAAGCCACTATATTAAGTCCCATGTTAAGACACTAATTAGTGTCATTGCCATAACAGAACAAAAAAAATAGTTGTTTCAGTCCTTTGACAAGCATTCCAGATTTCAGGAGTCACTGAAAGTCAGGTAGACACTTTCTACTTTGCAACAGCTTTTTAAGGAAAGTGAATAGTTAAGTGGCTGCTTTTCAAGGAGTTTTAGACTCATCTGTTGTTTTTTTCTTGCACTATATTCACAGCATTAAAATCAGTGGAAGAGGATTAAGTTTTTTACTACTAATTCGGAGTCTTATTAGTGGAGGTAATAGCATTCATGTGTATCAACTGCTTTATAATCCTATTGACACAAACTAAAGTCAGATGTGAGTAGTACACAGGTGCAGAGTGACCACAGCAGTTTTACCATCCAGCAAGTCTCTATGCTCTTGTTTAGTAGAAATATTTTTTTCAATCATTTCATACTTACATTTTCTTGTATTCAAGCTGTGCACCTTATCCACATGCATGGGCTGGTTATGTTCCTCAGCATTTTGACTGCATTTGACAACCCTCTCAACAGAAGGTTACAACCGCTAAATCCTCTGCTAGCTTGTTAAGTAGCTAGCTTGATTTTTCTAAACAGTCCTTGAGATCCACCCACACCATGAAGAGTAATTCCCTGCAAATGAAATCAAATTATATTTAATCGGGGAATTTAATTATGCCATGGCAATAGGTATTTTTTGAATGCCATAGATTAGATGGATTAATCAGATGCTCAGGAGGTAGGCGGTTGATATTAATAAGGCAAAATTTGCTTGCACTGTATGTACAGACATTTCTGAAACTGCCAGCCAAATCAGAAAGGAAGGATTTGCATTTGTACTTTTAATGAGAAATAAATCAGTAGAAGCTGTGCAGTTAAAACAAAAGCAATCACCATTTTCAGCCAAGCAGAAGAGTGCAAAAACAGTATACATTTTTAATAAATACAGCTTCACTGGATGCTGACTGACACTTCAATATTACCTCACTATAAATGTATAATAATTAGTTGGGTACTTCAGCTTTCTGAGGAACATTATTAACTATATTAGAATTGCAGTCAACTCAGGAAATCAGATTCCTAAATATGCTGAAGCCGATGCGTGTTTTTATACACATCATCTGAGAAGGAGAAGGGGTAATGAACACAAGTACAGTTAGGACGATACAACACACATTTTAGGAACTTAGACACAGATTTTCCTTAGCTTATGCCTGAACTGGAACTTTTTCCAGCTCCACAACAGGGCAAGACCCCAGTATAAAAGCAGTGCCTGCCCTGGAAGCGGCACGCAGCCGGAGTGGGGAGGTGGCCCGAGGTGCCATGGGGAGAGTGCAGCAGCAGCAGCAGCCCTCATAGGTATGGTGTCAGGGCAATATGATATATAATTATATTCATGTTCTCATTATATAGCCAGATGACTCAGACACATGTTGCTGCCGTTCCTAGGAGCATAAAAAAATTTGGACCACACCAGCCCCCACAAAAAAAAATAAAAAAAAATTAAAAAAAGCTGTCATCACACTGGTTTGTAAGCAAGGCACATTGTCACCTTTATGAAAATATATTTCATTAAGAATAACATCAATGTGACATTTTCATTTAATCCTAATAACTGCATAATTATTAATTACAGCAGCTACAGAAGCAAAGTCCCAGGGAAGCGGAGATCTCAGTCATATCTTCACAGTTGCCAGGTACTTTTGCATTATTTAGCCAGGGGAAAAAAAACCCAAACCAAATAGCCATTATTTTTGAGAAACAGTCATCGTGAATATAGAAATTCTGCCATAGTCACTGGAGGTTCTTTCATGTCAGTCTTAAAAAAAAAAAAAAGCATTATATACATCTTTTCTTTTGTAAATGTTATGATCACACCTTGAAGTTGCCAATATATTGAACATACACATCAAACAATATTGTCAGCATCGGACTAAATCCTGCTGAGTTAATAAGTCAGCATGATTCTCATTATGAGTTACACAATTATATTATATTATTTATAACATCTATGCTAATTTAAATCTACTTTCTTCTGTTTAAGCAGTTGGTACTTCAAATATTTCATTTAAATTAGTGAAATAAGACTTTTGTTTTAATCAGATCTTTTTCAGATTGAGCTATGCTCATTGCAAATAGAGAAGCCAACTTTTAGCAAGTTGAGGGAGAAAAATTGAAATTGTCAACCACACAATATAACTTTTTATAGTTAGTTTTTCGAAATTACAGGATACTTTGAAAGGAAGAAGCATTTCCAATGCGTTTCAGAATTGTCAGTATTTACATCCATTTTTTTTTCCTTTTTGCTGCATTAAACAGATTGTATATTTAGAGTAGAAGCTGACACAGAGGGGATGATGTAGCTCCCAGTATTTCTCCCATACTGAAGTACAGAAGACAAAAATAAAAGTGGATAAAAAAATGGATTAAGCTACACTAATTGTGCTCAGTGTGGTGGCCTGAAAACGTATAAAGAGATACCGTAAGCACCATTTTTTATGAAGGTTTCACATTAAAATTGGCATTTTTAAGACCTCTTTGTGGAGTTAATTTTGAAGGATGGCAGCGATAGCCTGAAGTAACCTTCAGATAACTTTCAAACTTCACTTCTGTATTTTAGATAGAGCCACATTTCAGTAGCCTTTCTGCTTTAATCCTTGCTCACATGTCTAACTGCATGAATGGGTCATCTCACAGTCCTATTAGACTACCAGTGTCTTTAAAGCTGAACAATGAGGTTCACACATAAGGTTTGAATCTGGCTGTGTACCCTAAATAACTCTGTGCATATTTGCCTGTGGAGTAACATCTAGCATTGTGAGTATATACGTGTATTTGTGCCAGGGGAAGCTGTCTGCAGGCAGGCATTGAGTGCATGCTTATCTACCACACAAAGGTGTCTGTCTGCCTGTGAGAACCCAGGTTATTTCTGAAAGGATACCCATAGTGAAGATACCATGGGTCACTTAGACACCTATTAAAAATTTGATCCTTAGAGCTGAATATTTTTTTTTTTTTGGTATTAGGTATATGCAACTATTCAGATTCGTACTCAATAAATATATTCATACATAAAATACTATGAATCTTCATTGAAATTTAGAGTCCTTTAAAACTTCACTTGATACCGAGTTTGTTCTTTCATGGTCTATTTACAATACAAATTGGAAAACTTTACAAAGCACTTGGTAAAGAAAAAAGATTAACCAGCAAATCTTTGCTTCAGAATGAGTGCCCCTTAACATACCCACAGCAGGTTGCAAATTTGAGAAACATTTATGGACTAGCACTGAGTAAACATCAATACTCCTTTGTTAAGTCGATGCTGGTCAATGTGTTCATCTGTGGAAAATGCTGGAGATATGCGTTGTAGTATGGCAAAGTGCAGCAGCATCGGGAACAAAGACATCTTTAAGAAACATGGGACTAGAAAGGCTGTGAGTGCTCTTAGGGGTCTAGACAAGCATTTTGATGAGTTAAAGAGAAGGCAAACACAGGAATACCTGGGAAGGTGTTTTTTATGGTCATTAAATGACAAGCAGGTGTGCTACAAGGATGTCTGTGTAAAAGCACTGTACCAAGGCTATTAATGTACCAAAGGTCTTTAGAGTTAGAAAACTGAGAGGGGAGAAGTTAGGAAACCTTCATAGGGAAATGTGAAGTCTGTCCTAAAGGACATGAACAGATTTGCAAAGCTTTGTTCTAAAGCTCAAAAAACATGGTTAATAATAGTAAGTAACAAGACACTGGAATGGAAGAATTTAATTACAATGCCAATTATACACTCTGTAAAGAGTTCTGGGACATGGAAGACAGCATAGCAAAAAGGAGGACAGTGTAAGCTTTAATTAAACTCTGAACATCGAACTGGCCTTCCAAATCAAGCATTATTTCTAGGAGGCAAGGACAAGTGCAGAGCTATGTAAACGTGTGAACAGAATTTTGGGTTACAGCCCTGCAGCTTTCTCAGAGGAAAATACTTTGACAGATGCCGAGTGGGACTACTTCTTATGTTGAACCCAAAGGCAACCAAAAAAAGTTAAAATCACTTCATGGTATCCAAGAAAAATCTAAAAGTAGTCTTGATGTGTAAGGCTCTGAGTTTATTTTTTTTCCCCAGGTCTGGAGTGAAGTATGGGAAAGAAAACAGAGACTAACAGTCTGATTCAGATAAAACTTAAACACTACTCTGTGCAATTTAGGACAGTTTTCTTCCCATGCAAAGGCCAATCCCCTTGCTCTTGTTACATACTTGGCCACAATTAAAGCATTGATCCAACTCTTTGTGCAGTTTAAACACATCTACATCCGTAAACATGAACAGGACCATGCTAACTTAACGTTAGCCAAGGATCTTAGTCCACTGCCTTTAGGGGTAAGTGGTCTGAACTGGCAATCTGCCAGAAGATCAGGAAGTATGCTCACTGTCTGCATGCAAAAAAATTGCTCCTGATCAGAGTTCTCCATGATAAACCATCACTGAGTCTTTTCCGGAGAGTTGACAAAAGCCTTTAGTCTTAAACTAAAACAACAGGTTCTTGGCAATGACATCTGAAAATGCCTATCATTTAAATGGTGGGAAAGGCAAAGCTGTGAAGGTTTGTTATTTGCTAGTCAATGCTTTGTATCTCACTTTCTTGGAGTAATACTTCTATTCAGTGTTTTTTGTGATCCTTGGCCTAGTATAAGGTGACACCACCACAGTCAGAAGTAGCCTGTGGTCCGTGGCTTGAGGACACCAGCCACAACAGGAGCAGACTTTGGATGATGAAGCAGATGAGCCTAAGACAAGACAAAATCGTTCTGGTGATGACAGCAGGAGACTGGACAGATCCCATGATACACACACATCCTAAATCCATCAGTTGCATGGTTAAACCTGTAGTAACAAGACGGACACTGACCATCAGTGAATGCAACAGAACTTAGGACAAAATAACTCGCAGTATTTCCTCAAGTCCACTGTGACTGGAACAGAAGAATCTTTATACCTCTTTTCTAGGCCTGGTCTGGAGCAAAGCCACCCTTGCACAGTGTCAGTGGTACAGCTGGTTATGACAAAAACACTTGTGAAAGGACAGTTCCGCCTCTGAACATGTCCAGCATCAGTTCTCAGACAGCCCCTCTAGGATGCAATGAAAGCTGTTTGGCACTTTCTGAATGGTTTGTAGGGGGTCAGAGAAATAAAACTTTTACACACACACACACATTTCATTCTGTGAAGGTTATAAAAATGCGTACATTTAAAACCTTGCTAGGTCTGCACAAATTTATGGTCATTCATGAATATGAAGTATTTTAGGCATGTAGAGTGCTTAGTCACATTCTTAAAAATTCAGCTATCTGTAGTAATATGAACCTTCTGTTTCTCACTGATGTGAGTCCTGTCCCGTGTACATAGCTGCATCCAGGAAAAAAACCCAATCACCATTTATATACCTGCAGGTGACAAGTTAACTTCTATATTTAAGGGTACATATGTACTATCTAGCATCAGATAGTGGTACAGCAATGCTTGCTCACAATTTCATCATTTACTCATGTCTGGTTGGCTTCCCAGTGTATGTTTAATTCTTGGAGAGGAGGAATTATTTGACTGAACATAGATTTAGGGTTAGAAGACTCCACTTTTTCCAAGAAAGCATTGTATAACCCATTTAACTTTAGAAAAAAAATAATCGGGAAACCAGTCAGGTATTTCTATGGCACACTAAACTCTTCTTTCAAGCCTTGTTAGGTATTACTAGTTACTGGGAGAAGAGGCTTAGAATCAAACATCTGGAAGCAAATCAGCCACAACATTTCTGCAGCCTTTGAAGCAAAATGCATAGTCAGAGTGGAAGGCAGGGGAGAAAAATGAAACCTCAGAGAATTTCTAGTCATCAAAACCTCATACATTTAATTTGTCCCAGTTGTGCTGGTCTGCACAAACAGTGAGTAAACCACACTGAGGAATCCCCCACAGCTGACCACTACAGGTAATCACAGATATAATGTCACATCTCAATTACAGTGATATATCTTTCAGATCTTTATTTCTAATCATTTGATGGCAGAGATATTCTTGAACCTGCTATCTTCCACAAGCATTTTCCATTGTCTTTGGAAAAGTACTTTCTTTCAAACCTTTTATTTTTTTACTGTAGGGGGACAGAGCTGTGATTCAAAGTTAGCGCCTCTGGTCAGAGCAATAGCTAGTATGTACCAGATCACTCTGAAGTGGCAGACCCATGTGCTTTAGCAAACGTGGAGTTTGATACTTTAATCAAGTAGCTAACTGTGCGTTAAAGCAACAGAAGGAGAAAAAATGGTTTCCTATGTCTTTGCTTTCTAATAAAAATGGAATAATCAAAGGTTTCCCCATCAACTTGGCATTCATGTTTCTCCCACATGAAGTATCTGGGGTTCAGTGCACACTATAGCCCTTCCTTCAGCACATAGGCTAGTACTTTATTTTGCTATTTCCACAGAACCTGCAAGAACTTTGCATTTCTAGGGCTATTAGTCTTCCATCAGATCTGATATCAAGCGACAAATGGATTCACAAGTGATGAATTAGGGACAGGCAGATGTATATACATACATGAAGATTGCCTGATTGCATGAGACATGCTTGTCTAACAAAGCCTCATTAGGAAGGTGGTACACGCTTTCCCTAAATATAGTTACTCCTTTCAAGGCAAGCAGCAAAACATACTCCCTAGTTCCAATGTAAATAATGTATCTGAAGCTAAGGCTAAAGCGGCATGTAATTACATATCAAACAACCATCCAGAGACACCTAATCTACAGCCATGGATAGGAGACCAATAGAAGCATTTAAAAGAGCACAAATTTAAGAATTGCTTCATTTTCTCCATTTGAAAATTAAAACATAACGCATTTGCTTTGAAATATTTTTTTAATGTGCCTCACTGTCTTGTCAAGGATTCCTAAGATAAATGTCCTTAGATCTTTACATTTCCAAGACTTGAAGATCATACTTAAAACTTTTGATTACTTTTTCCCCTGAAGAACTGAATCCAGTTGTTACTGTGTAGCATGTGATTTAAGCCTCTATTATAACTATTAGAATAATAGAATCATTTAGGTTGGAAGGACCTGTAAGATCATCAAGTCCAACCGTTAACCCAGGACTGCCAAGCCCACCACTACACAGTGACCCTAAGCACCACATCTCTGCATTTTTTTTAAAACACTTCCAGGGATGGTGGTTCCACCACCTCCCTGGGCAGCCTGGTCCAATGCTTGACCACCCTTTCAGTGAAGAAGTTTTTCCTAATATCCAACATAAACCTCTCCTGTACAACTTAAGGCCATTTCCTCTTGTCCTGCTGCTTGTTATCTGGGAGAAATTAGATTTCTAACACCATTATTAGACATGCCAGCTTTTTTTGAAATAGTAACTAAACTTTAATTCTAATAAGTGCATCATATAGTGACATTATGTGAAATACAATGGTAAAATGAGCTTGCTAAATCATTTTAGGCGTTAGCTGTCATGTCAGGCTTTACTAGTACAGTTATACCCAGGTTTTTGAGGGGTAAAGGATGGGTAAAGACCACTTTCTGCCAAGGAAAATCCCTTTCTTCCTCAGGAAAAGCCCTGTAAAGCTAAATAAGTAGGAATTCATAGAAATAGTTACACTTTTCTGCCTTGACCCTTTACATAACATGGGGGACAGTATTTCAGGCAGAATATTTGACATAAATTTTGTTACATTTAACTGAATAATTTAAAAAGAAATCTTTTATTCCCATTTATTTTAGTGCCTACAATTACCATTGCAGATAGCCTGGATTTTATGAATTTACATGCAGGGACAAATGATTTAATGCTACTATATGATGAAAATCCCTTTTCCAGGATGAAAAGAATCCCCAGGGAATAAAGTAAAAATCCCTTCCTTCTTTCCATTTATCCTGTCTTGTTCCTGCGGCAATATAAAGTTTCACTTTCCAAAAGTATGTCTGAGAATACCTATGATCACATAAGAAATGAATTAAGATTACATGCTCATATATGCTTTAGGAATTATGTATTTCCAGTACTTGAGGTCTTTTATATCTTCCTAGGGCATACTGGAAAGCCCACTGGAAAAGTAATCTAGAAAACCCACTGGAAAAGTAATCTAGAAAAAGTGTTTTGAGGTTCTAAAAAACCCAGAAATCTTATCAGAACAGATTTTCTCCTCTATTGACAGACGAAAGACTTGAAGATGACAAAGGCACTTAAAATCTGATTCTAATAATCTTTCTGGCAATAAATTGTGTTATATTCTACAGGTGTTTTCATTGATGTGAAATATTATACACTCAGTGTAAGAACAGGTTACTAGGCCTTACCCCTACCTGAAATTTAGAGTAACAAAAGATGATATTAAATATGAGAATTTGAAGACTTACAACAGAACGCAAGTTTATCAGTTTTACTTTTTCACTAGCATCATAGGTAATTAGTATAACAGATTTTCAGATGTACCTTTCTGAATGGTTTCCAACTTTAGAGATTATACTGAATGGCTCATACGAAAGGACCAAATTAAAAATCTGTTACAATATACTTCTCATTTTTTGTTAGCCTGTGTCAAAAAATATTGTTCAAGTTCTAAACCTGGAACTTTAAAAAAGTATTTGTAATATAAGTTGGAATTTTGCCGCAGGTCATAAATTAAGAGCCACAGAGTGTTTCAGACAGCGTTGCAGTAATTTGTAGGAGCATATTAAAAGCAATGAAGACATCCAAATGATTCTTTTTAAACAGTAAAAAGGGAAGTTACAAAATGTAAATTAAAATATTTCTGGAAAGATTGAAATTGTTTGCATTTCTGCATCCTATTGAGAAACTGCATGACAAACCTCATTCTCAATCCATTTTCAAATAATCACTGGAAGGGTTAACTCATGAAAGTCATATCCTGTGCATGATGTAAACCAGATGCAGGTGTGCTACTGACTTATTTCAAAAGAGGAATTGAAGGTTTGTATCATCTAAAGTTTTCCAAAATGTAGAATTTAAAAGATATGAGTGAATCCAAAGCGGGACCAGTACAATTTCTTCTGCTTGTTAATTACCTGCTTGCTCTGGAGTTTCTGCGAGTCCCATTAGACACTTGTTTAAACTTCTAGGCTACCAAATGCTCCTGCAAATGTGGTCTTTCATTTTCAGCAATGCCTGGCTGAAATACGAGTGATTAGGCTCTTTTTAAGTGAACATTTGCTCTTTAACAAAATTACAGTATTCAGAAGACAGGAGGTATTCCCCGCTGTGAAATTGCTACCTTTTGATTAAAAAAAATGCTGATGTATCTCAAAAAAACCCCGCCACATGAATAGTCACATTGCTTTTTCCAAAGTCCTATCTGACAGGTTGAAGGCAACTGATTATGTGTCATATGGCATTACTTCTGATTCTCTGGATGCCTGAATCCATCCTGTGAGATCAGGAAACTTGTGAGAATTCCTTTAATTACAGCTCAGAGGAGAGCAGGAGGCATGTTGTGCTCCTTCTCTGACCATACTGGCAGGGCTGTGGCAGAAGCGAGGGGAGTACACAAGCAGGAGGCAAAGCGCTCCTTTGTACCTCCCTCACGCACCATCAGACCTTGGGAAGGATGAGCCCTTGGGTTGCTCTAGCTCTGTGTGCATAAACAAGAGTCAGCCCTTCCCTGGCAGTCACCAAAAGCAGCAGGTCATCTCTTTCCTAATAGAAATATGCTAGGCAGGGAGAGATGCAATTAGCTGAAGGCAGGCTGGTTTGGTGGGTCCTCCAGGTTCAGATAGCTGAGATAAGTGTATCTCTGCTCATTCCCCACTCTCCTGCTGTAGCCTCCCCCAGCCCGCAGTTTCCCCCTGCGCTGGCTGCCTTGCAGCATTCTTTTTGGTGATGTCCTGATGCAGAGGAGTGGCACTCAGCAGCGTTTGAGTGGCTGGGTGCTGGTGGGAGCCAAGCTGGCTCCATATCTCACCTACATCGCAGGAGCCACCAGCCACTACTCTGTTGGCTTCCAGCTTCCTTTGATTCTGTTACCTCAAATTCAAATTAGAAGCAGCTTTCCATATGTTGACATACCATGCAGGGAGTGAGATCTTCCAGGGGAAGGACTGGTGGCAAAGACAAAGTGCAAAGCATACTATTTAAAACATGTGAGGAATGAAGTCATAAGGGCTATTCCTCCCACTCCTCACAGGCTTTCATCAGAACTGCAGCCAGCTGAAGACATTGATCTCAGGCTGCAGTCTTTTTGGAAGGTAGTCCAAAGAGCAGGGAATTCATTTAAAGAGGCATTAAAGCCCGTTTCAAACCTCAGCACTCTCCAGTCCAAGCACTTTTACTTTTTTTTGGCAGCCTTTGCTTCCTAGAGCCACACAATCAAAACAAGTCCACAGATTTCCCCCCATGAATGCAGAGGGAGACACTCATTACAGATGTTACCATGTAGTTTTACCGTCTATTGAAATAATAATTTACCACAGGTGTGGGTGTACAAGGAAGTGAGTAAAATTGACATCCACTGGTTAACCTCTTAATGAACGAGGAAAGGGCCAGGGCATGACTGGTGGGAATGCGCTATTTTGCCCTTTGTCTTACTAGAAAATTCAGGTCAGTGACCACCTATCATTTGGCACCATGCTTTAACATCTACAGCAACAAATACAGAAGCTTTCAAAGTCCTGTTGTAAGTATCAAGCATCCCCTATATGCCTTTTAGTCTATCTGACATGATCATAGAATGGTTTGTGTTGGAAGGGACCTTAAGAAGCATCTAGTTCCAACGCCACTGCCACAGGTGGGGACACCTTCCACTCCACTGGGTTGCCTCAAGCCCCATCCAACCTAGTCTTGAACACTTCCAGGGATGGGACGTCCACAGCTTCTCTGGGCACGCTGTTCCTTTGTCTCACCACCTTCACAGTAAAAAAGAGTCTTCCCGGTAGATCTAAATATACCCTTTTTCAGTTTAAAATTGCTACCCCTCATCCCATCACTACAATCCCTGATAGAATCCCTCCCCATCTTTCCTGTAAGCCCCATTTAAGTACTGGAAGGCTGCAATAAGATTTTCCCCACCATCTTCTCCAGGCTAAACCACCCCAACTCTCCCAGCCTGTGCTCAAATGGGAGGTGCTGCAGCCTCTTCGACATCTTTGTGGTAGTCTTCTGGATCCACCCAACACTCCCATGATGTCTGACCAGCTACTTTTCATTTATCTACTTTCAACAGGACAAACATTGCAAAGACAGTTAAATGGGTACATTCGCATGAATAAGAACGTACCGCAACAAGACTGCCGCAGCAGTAAATATGCAACATAGCTGTAAAGACTCCAAAGCTCTTGCATCACACACCCCTCCCTCCCTCACACACAACACTGAGTCTCTCCACTGCGTGAAAGAGTTCATCCACTGTTTACAAGAATATCATCCCAAAATTTTATGAGTTCCAGGTTTAATACTCATGTTTTAAAAGCCACAAAATCTCCCATGGCTCCTTTTCAGAACACGTTCCTGATGATGTCCCATTGATAGTGTTTTGTGTTGGTAACATCTTGAAAGAAAACAATATTTGCAATACACTTTCTGCATGCTTTTGTACTAATCAACTATCGGCATTCACAATCTAGATATTTTATCTCTCAAATTCTTTCATCATGTCTTATGATTTATTTGGATAAGCAGATGATGGCATTCACCTCTGAATCTTTGTTTTTACTATGAGACCTAGCAAAGCCTTGTACCTACATAAAGATTTAAATAATTCTTAGTGTGATTCACCAGTTCATGACATCCATAGATCATTACTTCTTAAAGCAATTTATGGCAATAAGATGATTTTATTCTACATTAGCAAATGCAAGTCAAAGGAAAACAAAACAAAATGCACACAGAATGAAAAAGCTCTTAAAGCCACATATTTTCCAGACAGAAGATTGGAAGATCTCCAGTAGATCTTGATTTAATTCAAGTACTGGAGACTGCACAACTTTTGTTGCTATTTTGCTTTTTCATACAAAGTAAAGCCTTCAGTTTGACCTTGGAAAAGAACATCTAAAGAGGCTTTTGTCCTTTAGAATACAAATAAACAAGATTCTGTAAGCTGCGATTATTTTTCTCATTAGTCAGTCTTACATTTAAAAATAATCAACAAAGGTACAGCTTTGCCTTTGATGCTTTGGAGTGAGAAGACTAATGATATCAACAATAATTTGATCTTGTACTTGTCAACATTTGTCTTTATGTGGTTTGAATTTGCCTTTGGCACTCTTCAAGATGAGATCCAAAGAGTCACTACTAGGAGCTGTAGAATTCAAACAATGTATGGATTCCGGAATGCTCTTCCTCATGCCAGTAAATAAGTTATTTTTCCAAGGAAACAAATGGCCCGTGGTTCTTCACTTGGAAAATCTGTCAGGCTTCAAGTAGAAAAATTGAGCTGTAGGATTTATCCTCTTGAACATCAGGAAGGCTTTGCCCTGATGGGAGCTTGCTTATAAAGCCTTTTTTAAGGAGCCACCCTAATTTAGGAAGTCAGACATTAGTTCCTCAAAAAAGCTTCACAAAATTAGCTGAAATGATACTCTTCAAGCTAGAATTTTCTATGGTGTAAATAAAGCCATATTAAAACCATTCAGATACCCTAATTTACATACCTTTAGCATTTATGATTCCTTCACCATCTAGTTAGCATCTAGTTTTACTATATCTTCAACTATCCTTCCTGAAAACCTTAGCTTGTGAAGTCTTGCAAGCCAGCCGCGTGCAGGCAGAGGAAACTTAAAGAGATACAGGGTGCTTCAGATGCATTGCCCCTCTAAGCCTGAAAGACCTCTCAGTATCACACTAGGATTGCATCAGGACCTAGCTTGCCCCTTGCTTTAAAAGAACAGCAGCTCTTGGATGCAAATGTGAAGTACTGCTGGTTCCCCTACCAGTTCTTAATTGCTGGGACTTACCCACATAAGGGACAGCAATGGCAGCAAGTTCCTTGTGTCCTGAGGGAGCTGAGAGGAAACAGTGCACCACCCTCACACCTAGAGAGCAAGCCCAGGAGCTTCCAGAGCAACAATTTGGGAAGAGCCCTAGGAGCAGGCACCCCTGTAGTACTGCTCAAGCCAGGGCTGGGGCTAGGGCTGGGCTGAAATACCCCCAGGGGCAGGGGCTGGTGGAGGTCCCAGGTGGGGCTGCTTGGGCAATTAAGGCCTATTAGTGACCTCAGGTCACTAGCACTCGGTGCCAAAGCTTCATAGGATGAGGAAGGTGGTCTTTTAGTTATAAGAACTGTATAAACTCCTTGAAGTGGTGTGTTCTAATTTTAAGTTTTGGACTGTTCTTCACAGTGCTGTGGTCTTTGCTGTGTCCCGTGGGTCTGCTCTGGCCCATCCAGGAGGCAATCACAAGAACTAGACCATAATTCCACCGAGTTGCTTATCAGCCAGAAGTGCAGAGAAGCTGTAGGAAGGAGGGTAAAACACAAACTGTGCCTGTAACGTGAATTTGGTGTCTCAGCCCTTGTTCTGCTAGAGAAGCAGTGGCTCACCAAGGCTCCAAGGCAATCCTCTGTGTTCATTTTTGCCCCTTCTGAAATATTCTGGACATTTCTGACCGTTCTTTCCTGGAGAGTGCCTTGACCCATAGACAGCAAAGCCGCTGCACAGTCTTGAGAGGTGTAAGGCAGTTCAAAGTGGACGATACTACTTTATTTATTGTTATCCATTTATTTATGGTTAGTATTCAGGAAAACCTCTTCGTGCTCCCACGGATTAAGTAGAGGCATTCTTTGCTTTTGGCAAAATGTGTAAGGAAATTCCCTTCCAAACTTTCCACAGGTCTAAGTATCCCTCTTAAAACTGTCAGTAATTGATTTTTATTGCACAGCAGAAATGCTCTTAATCTCCTTCTATTTACTGCACTGTAATTAAACTTTGTGAAAGACCCAAAAAATGGCAAATATGAGCAGCTTAAATTTAAATGGAATAAACGATGCATGCATTCATACAAAAAAATCTACACTGCTGAATTCTCTGAAACAAGATGCTTACTGTCTCTATAATCTTTGGAGGGTTTTGCTTCTTGTTTTGGTAGTGACTGTTTATGTAGCGATGTTAACTGAGACTTGATCATTCTTCTGATTTTAATTGCTCTTGACATATTTTGTTTAAAATTCCACACTGCTGTTGTAAGACAGTTTTACTGCAGACACTGCTTAGTGATATTTTTCCCTGGTGGAAACATCACAGTTAGGGGTCTATTAAGGTCAAATATTTCCTGCTGCAGTTCTGGAAGTTCAGGAACTTCCCACCACATTTATTAGTGTTTTGTTTTCAGATAGACTTCCTACAGAAAAAATACAGACCTTAAAAATTAACTCATCATACGTTGTCAAACAAAACTTAAGGAATAGTTTAATGAAGAAAATTGGCAGCTTTGTTCTACTTTTCTTACTTGTTAGCAGAATGCGTAATCTTTTTTAGATCGATTTATTTCTGTACCCCAGTTGCCTTTCCAGCTTCAGAGGACATAGAATAACATGGTGTGCAGCCAAAAGGGTGATCTGAATTATTTAATTGAGTATCATATTACAAATAACCCCATCATGTATCTTCCATCCACTTCAATGCGGTGAGGTGTATTTGCATGCAGATGCAAGAGTGCACAGAGGGACAGTTTTGTGTAGGTTCTGCAATATGAAATCTTTCAAGTTTCTCAGTATTTTCAACAGTCTTAAGGGCACCTGGGACTATTCACTTCATCTCAAGGTCCTTTGAGGATACTTGACTGCATTTATAATACAGAAAGAACTTTTACTTTTGTTAAAGGAACTTGTTGCTTCTGCTTTCCAAAGCAAATCTATTTTCATTTCACTGGACGTTCTGCATTAAATATATATATATATATCTCACAGCAGCCTTGGAAGGCATTACCATAGCACCCTGCCAATGTCCCTAGTGATTTGGTTCAGTTTACTTTTCCCGTACAAAACGTGAAAAGTAGAGTCAAAAGAAATACAGCGGCTTTTAAGTGCTGCGTGTCTACAGTGTTCTATTTTATCTATTCAGGTGCATATGTGTACTGTTCATTGATGGTAAGATCTCAAATGAACAATAGAATAGACTGAAGATGGCTCATTCACTGTAAGAAGTGTTGAAAAATATTATTGTATTTCTGCCATATGCAGGTTACAGGTGTGGTTGGTTTTTTTTTTATAAATTTTATAATTTTTTACATATTACCTAATTTGTGCAAAATGTTTGATGTGATCATGTTGGATTTACTTTATTGGTGTCTAATTTTCTTAGTATTGTCTTTCTTCTTATGGTTTGGTGAAGAGGCTCACTAGCATGCCACTTCATGCATAAACTTTTTTTCCATGAACTTTTCTCTGGACAAAATATTAGTTAAGTGGATAAAGTTATGATTACCAGAAAAGTAATTTTTATTACTAATAAATAATGTCAATAAATTCTTTATAATTCACCAAGTAATCTTGAACAGTTTGGGGTGGTTTTTTAAGCTTTTCCAAGTAAATTGTTCATGGTCTTCATATATAAGATATTTAACAAGCCTTGGTTTTGGCTGGATAAATACATCTACTCTTATTCTGGTCAAAAAGTAAGTTCAAAGTGCTTTTCCTTCTGTTTAGTTTTGGGAAGCAGGAATAGTGCCCCAGCAGAAAGAACTTATAACTTCGCCTTTTACGTTATCTGTCTTTTACCCACAAATATGTGCTAGCTAAAATCACTATTCACTGAAAGTATTTGTGCCAGTGAGCTCACATCAGTGTTGTTTCCTGAGGAGTTCATAGACTGAATGGAAGAAATCTTGGTTTGATCCTCTTCTGTCTTCCTTCGTTAGGAACATTGTAAAATAGTTTAGCGATGTAAACAGACTTTCTACTATCGTGTCCTAAAGCCTAGTTAAGTCAGTAGGAGCCTTTCTGTGGATTTCAATGGGTTTGGGATCAGGCTACAGTAGAGAAACCTCTGGCAGACCGAGGATTATTTCTTCCTTGTTTATTTTTTATACCATGTGGCATAACCCTCTGGGCTACACTACAAGAGAAAATAGAAAGAATAATACATGTTTGCATCTACCATCTAAACTACCTTTGTAACTTAAAATTTGTTTACTGTGAAATTGTGCAGAATGCAAGTAGCTTTCCTTCTGCAGACCCTAACAACAGTGTCTAATCCTACTGCTGCATCATGAATTTGGTTTAAATATTAATTTATTGAACAAAGGATGTTCAGAATCGAGTGGTTTTTCCACTATTAATTTTAGGCACAAGACCACTCGGAGCCAAGTGCAGGATAAGAGCATCTACATTTCAAGTTCACTTGTTTTGGAAATGGAAAAGACCTAACTTTCTCAGCCTCACTCCTTAACAAGTACTGCAGTATTTGAACTGAAGATTGAAGGGTGTAAAGTCCCAGCTCTTCACTGTAAATGGTAACTGAAAAAAAGTAAATGTTAATTGTTTAAAGACTTATGTACGCTACTGTGCTATGTTTTAGGATTAAACAGCTAGCTGTTTACCTTTAAAAAAATCATATATGTACGTTTGTCAGAGAATAAAGAAAAGCAACTAAACACATTATTTTTAGAGCTTATTTTGACTTTTCCATGGTTTTTTTCTTTAATGTGCACGCAAGTGTGTCTGGAATGTTATATTGCTTTGGCAGGTAGTTTTACAAGTAGCTAACAGGGTATGCTTTTCAGTATTGTTCTATATTTATATACTGTCTGCCATCCCAAAAGATCCCAGGCCTGTTTTGCAAACAGCAAAATTGAACTGCAGCTGCCCTGGTATAAAATTGGCAGACAAAAAGCACAAAGTGTAATGCACAGCTGAGAAGGGAAATCACAATTTAATGCCATTTAGAAAAATGCAGAGTCTTATAAAATGTTCTGCTGGACTGGGGACATTCTGCTGGTGGCCAAAAGACAGCACGCCCAGCTGCCAGCTCCAGTCTTGGGTTATTTAATAACATGCTTAACTAGTCTTTAAAGCAGGTCTGAAGATCCACTGGGGGATGGTGACGGGGAGCCTTGCTGCGGAGAGGTGTTGGGTTACCAGGCCCTGGTTCAGAACACACAGTGAGATGCCAAAGTCTCTGTATAACAACGTACGGTGAGTCCTGCATGGGATGCTAGACAGCCTCTGCATGGCACGGACTGCACCTTCGGTCAGTTTGATGTAAAATGCTGGACAGAAGCGTAGCTAAAGCCTCCCCTCTCTCCTCGCCTTGCGTATTTACCCATAGCTCTTACTTACATGCCTTTGGGAGTTTGAGTTAAGAATCTAAAATGGCTTCACCTCTGGAATCACCTCTCTGGGCTCTGGGAACTCACTGTTTTCTTTGGAAATGCTATGGTGAGGTGGGATCCACCTCCCACCCTGCAGAAGAGGGCCGTGGTCACTGAGATACAGCTTGAAGTGTCCTACAGGCAGTGGAGAACATTATTCTTCAGCTTAGAGGTAGAAGAAAATAGCTTGAGGTCTGTGGGGCAGAAGATGATGGGAACCATGGCTGAAGGCACACATCTGGAGGAGGGAGAGGCTGGAGTCTGGTGTCTGCTTCCCAGATGTTTTTTATGCCTTTTAAATTAAAAAATGGAAAGCACCCAACTATAGGGATTCATATTTGTGGATGGATAGATAGACAGATAGATCGTATCTCATAGATTTTTCATTCTTACAGTCTGTCACTGAGAATTATATTATTTCCCCTGTACCTTCATCCACTTGAAAGGCAAGTCCCTTGGCCAAGCCAGTCATTTAGGATCTGTCTAAAGCTGTTTGAGCTCCCTCAGTAAAGAGAAAATGTCCAGGAGAGATGCATTTCACTTAGCTTAGGCAATTATCTTCGGATGGGAAAAAAGTCCTTTGGAGGCACTTCTCTGCATGCTCTTCTGTTGGCTCTGAGAAGGAGCCTGGAAAGCGAGATGTCTGTCAGGACCCCTGCGCCAGCTGATGGGTCCCCTCTCTGGAGAACAGTGGAATCTCAGCTATTTCTCTGCACTTCCTTTTCAGAAGTTGGTGGGTTGGGTATTTTTTTGTTGTTTTGGGTTTGGTTTTTTTTTTTAATTTTTCTGCCTTTCGGGACGTATTTCAAAGGAATTTCCTAGCAGCGTGACATCTTTGTGGAATGCATGGTGATCTTCGATGGTTTCCTTCTACATTCAGAAGAGGCTGGCGTACCTCAGCTTGATTTGACACTAGGCCTAGATAATAATATTCTGTATAAAATTCTGTTTTCCTGTGGCTCATTTGTCTGTTCACATTTGGGTAAGCACATTTCATTTTCAGGTGAGGTTATGCAAAAATATTGTGATGAGAAATGCAATTGAGAAACAAAGCCTTCACACCAGCGGCATTACCCATTAGAAGTCCACTTTGAATCTTATTTTTCCTAAGTATATTCCGGTGATTTGAATAATTAAAAAGCTTAGCATAACTCGAACTTCTACGTACAAAAAGTCTTGAGGAAATTCAATCAATCCCGTTGGTGAACAGAAACAATATTTTATAAGTGACTTCACCCATCTTATGGTAAAAATTATAATTTTGAGTAAATACAGTAACCCATTATTCAGAAAGTTAAAACCCATCCTTTGGATATTCATTGGTAATATTAGAATCATAGCTTTTTGCAGAAACAAAAAGGTTAATTTTGTCAGGCACTTATAATTGGACAATAGGATTAGGTTTAAAAAGCTACATCTATGTGCTCTGTTAGATATATTTATTGTTATGTGTAAGCTACTTACTGACTGCAACATTTGGCTATACATCTAAACATAGCACTCCACAGCCAATGTGTTTCTAATGCCTTGGAAAAATCTAAAACAAGGCAGTTGCTAAAACTGAAAGAAGAGAAATCAGTTCTCCCACCAACAAATCAATTATACTGTAACTGTAAGTTTTTACAATGAAAAAAATCCCTCAATTACAAAAGAGAGATTAATATAATAATAATATGGACTGCAATACTAAGAGATTTCCATTTGCTTATGTAATTACAATACTTATGCTTACATATTTTAATTTAAGAATGCAAAATTCTCAGAGACAAGATCAGAGGACAATTTAGTGATCATTTAGCTAGTTCCTAAAAAAAATATGCTGGACACACAGCTATCAGTAGATAATTGTAAGGGCCTAATTAGTATGCATTTAAACAGAAGTCACAATAGCATCCTCAATTAAAGCATTTTATGACTTCTGAAATCACAGTAACAATTCAGAAAACCCAGAAATTTAAGATGATTTGCTATAACAAGAAATAATAGACTGAAACTGGAATGAGTCACAGCAGGTAGTAAGAAAAGCTTACCAATACTAAAGTTTTGGAAGCACTGAAATAGGTCACCTGGGCAGGTTTATAGTCCTCATCACTGAATGTCTTGAAGAAGAGGTTGGATGAACATCTAATGTAATAGATATGAAGCTAATGGGCCTTCCTCAAATGGACAAGGTGGGCTCTGAAATGCCATTTGCTCCTAAGGTGATGGTGTACAGGAATTACACGACTGCTTGCTGTCCGTAATGTTTAGCTCCAGATCTGAATCCAGACTTGCACAGTGGTTTAAAGATGTTCTGATATCACATTAGGCAAGCTGTTATCTCTGACAAAGGCAGGATTCTCTATGTTACAGACTGAATTTAAGTAGCCATGATTTGGCCCACCCATCAGTAGACTTAGTTTCAGTATTAAAAAAGACGGGATATATAAGAAGTTGGTTAAAATTAGCTTGAATGAGTTTGCATTTGAGGATCTCTATTCCACTTACTATAATGAACTGATCAAAGATATATATTGCTTTGAGTTGTACTTGTAAAATGTGAGTCCCCATCTGGAAAGTTTTGAATTGGCCAAAATGAGTGTGGTTGCACACACCTTTGACTCCAATTAGAAACAAAAAAGGCTAGGGAAAGGCCAGGTGATTTCTGAGATGAATCACTAAGCTCCAGCTACAAAATGCACTGTAAAGAAATCTAGGTCTCAAACCCATCATTCAACCAGTAGCCCCACTGAACTGAGCAAGAGTACTTCTACAGAGAATGCTTGCAGAGAGGAAGGGTGGCAGAATCATGCTTCCTGACTTCTCTTTGTGTATTTGTGTCTTGGGTAGAAAAACCACAGACAGTACATGCATATGGTTATTGAGTTGGAACTAATTAGTGTCTAAAATTTTCACCCAGACATCATGTCCATGTATCTATTCCAGACAGACCAGTAATCCAACTGGCTAACTTTGAGCTTGCTAAACATCCTGCTTGTTAGAAAGTAGGATTTGGGGTGTTCTTTTAATTAATAAACCGTGAAGGCTACAGCAGAGGTAACTATTACCCTAAGCTGTTGTTCAATTTTCTTTCCCAGGAGAGTGGTAACTTATTTGAAGTAAAATGAGCAGAATGGTAGACTGCTGTGGAAGCAGCAACCATCCGTGGGTTGCATGGATTTCCCTTAACAACTGCGATTCCAGGGCCTCAGCCTGAGAGTTAACTGCAGGTGGTTAGCCAGCCTGCCACAATTAACTAACTGAGCTCCATGACCTATTGGCACCTTGCCTAATTATGTTTTTGATAACAAACTGTAGATATAATTAGAAGTGTAAGTGCAATATAAAGAGATAGTAGGTTTGTTTCACACCCTCTTGTAAACGAGAAAATAATTAGATTCAGGATACTGTTACATATCATGCTGTGTGGCTGATTTCAAAAGCACTGCATTAGAGGAAAATAGGTTTGTCTGATTGATTCTGGAAAATTGTGTTCAATCCCCAGTCTCTTGGAAACATAATTTCCTTCTTTATATGAGAAATTTTAGCAATAACTGTGGGGAATTTTTACCCAGTTGGGGAATTACGCCATTTTTACTTGGTGGAGAAAGATGAGTGCCTTGGTATCTTAGAGGAAAAAATAGTGGGCTGCAAAGAATATGAGTAGCTTTAATCATTTGGGTGTTATGAGAAGGAAAGTCTAATCAATGAATATCTATTGATTCTTCAGATGTAAGTGTCACACCAAATACCTGTCTGTGTGAAACAATCTTGAATACCAGTCCTTATAGACTCATCTTTGTTTTGCTATTGCACGTGACCAGTTGTTCGAGACAGCACCATGCTTTATTACTAAGCTGGGCAGCTTTGTGGTTTAAAAAAATCTGCAGCTTAAAGATTTGTTACTTAAATGTATAGAGTGGGTATGAGCTGCCATTCCTCCTGAGGCAAGGAAAGTGGCAAGAGATACTGCACCATTTTTTTTTTTTTTTTTGGGCAGATCTTACTGGTGTAATGCTGCTCATGATAGCTTCTAAGATCATTTTGTCTCCTTGGACAGGACTGGGCTGACTGTGAAAATACTTGTGAAATTACTCCCTGGAATTTGGAGGTAATGATTGTTTGTGGAGTTTGGCCTGGGAGTTTTGATCTTGTGGAGTTTTGATCCTGTAATGGAAAAAATAAAATAAAAAAAAAGGAGAAAGAAAAAATTACTAATACCAAACATCTGTAGCTACTAACAATCTGCTCTAAAGTCAGAGTGACTTGTCCAGGGACTGTGAAAATTTGAAGAGTTAAGGGTATCCAGTCCCTGATCAGCTGAATTATACTGACAAAACCTGCCTAGATACCGATATGTAATAATCCTTTTCAGCATGGAGATTTAACAGAAATGACAGCTTTCAAATGCTTATAGCATCATTATCTGTGCCCAGAAATAATCTTGGGGAAAAAAACCCCACACGAATCCCTACCAAAGGCATTTGGAAGCGAAAGGATTGAAAAGCAATTTTGCATTGCTAAATTCTACAGAGAAATGCTTTACCATATATTCTGCAACTATGTATGACCTGCACACATTGCATATGCAGCAGATACATTGGTCACAAGCAAATCTCCTCGCTATCATACTTCCTGCTATATCAATAAGAAAGATGTGAAGAACAGACAGGCTACTATAAACAAGCATTCTCCCAGGGAGCGTAAGAATGAGTTACTGGATGGAAAATTACCATGCGATCTATCATCTAGTATAAATTACGACCAAAATATATTTGTTTGTCTTGTTTAGGTCATATAGTCTCATTCCATTTTTATGTGTTTTACTAGTCTCTGAGTGTCTCCAGCAGAATGGGATTTCATGGCATGATAAAAGTAAGGACAGCAATCTGCTGTGCCTCATAGCATCTTACGTATAATATTAAGGAATTCATCTGCCTCGGAAATGAATAATTTATGATCATTTGTACTTCCTCTCTTTGTCACAATATTCAAAAGGATTCATGAACCAGACAGACATGCCAGGATGCCTTCATTGCTCTTGGTACTGAACAGGAATAGAGCCCAGATGTCAGAAAGCCTTCATGCAGTACTAGTCCTCTCTTTGCTCCCTGCAGTTCTCAGCGAGTCATAGCACACGCTGGCCGCTCTTCATGTCCTTTTTGTCTTATAAATTAGTTTATCAGGCCCTGCTGCCTCCTTATACCTTCAGAAACTCTGTTTTTATACCTGCAGTTGCTAGCTGAGGTGATTCTTTGCATGCCGGAAGGGATTTCTGAAGTAGCCTGGAAATGGCTAAGCGATACAGCAGGGGGATGGTCGGAAAGAGAGGAAAAAAATATCTCCTTAAGGAAAAGGGTAGAAACAATAAAGATATTGACCCTTGAGCTTTGTACCTTCTTCTTGAACTGTCTGATCACACTAGGAGTTTACTACAGTGTCCCTTCATCATAGTAACGTAGCTGGGGTGTTTTGTCTGCCAGACCGCCGTATCAGGACAAGACTCAATGGCTTGGGATGGCGGTCCAGTATGAAGGTGAGCAGGGAGTGATCCTCTGTGTCCACATACCAGTCACGTTTCTTGGTCTGGACGAGGGACTTTGGGTTGGTTTTAATTGGGATGAGGTCGTGGGGTGGCGAGGTGAGGGGTGAAGCAGAGGAGCTGTGCACGGGGTAACAAGTCCCTTGGGGGCAGGCTGCAGCCATGTATGTGGGACCTGCTGCAGGCACAGGGGTTTCTGTAATTGGCCCCAAGGCTCCTTGATATTCAGCAGCACCAGATTTCTGGTGTAGCACTGTAGGCAGAGCCATACCAGCACGAGTACACGCAAATTTTTGCACATGCAGAATTGCTCATACATCCATTGAAGCTCTTTCCTTGACCATACAGGGATGGATCCTGTGGTGTGGCAATATTGATGGCAGTGGGACAATGGGAACTTGCAATAGCAGAGAATCTGCAAAAACACTCCAAAATCAATAATCATGCATTTACTCTTCTAGTTATGTTTTCAGCTTGCATGGTCATGCAGTTTCTTATTTTCATAGGACATCTACATTATTACTCTATCTCCAGAGAGGGGGTTAGCTAGGAAATTTACACAATTTAAACCTTGCACTCAGCAATTCTTTAAGATCATTTTTATGGTGAAATATGAGCATAGGTTTCCTTTTATTTTTGTGCTGCTGGCTTCTGTGGGAATGCATAGCATTTTATTAAGGAGATTAATGCCTCAGGACACTGTGTATAAGAACTCAAGCTGGCAGATATTTAAATAAGTTAACAGAAAAATAGGTTCAAAAATACTGCCAGGCATAGACTTTGTGCTGTAATACCCCTGCATTGCATATATTATTTTTATTACATTGGACTTTTTCTGGCCTGAATTCTAGAAGAACACTGCTCTTCAAGTCACATTAGCCCTACAAAGTTGCACGCTGTGGACCTCCATCTATACCTTTCAATCCATAGGTCTTATGTGACGGCGAGCCAAAGAGCAATCAAGAAAGCAGTGATTTGATGAGATCACCCATCCCAGTTCTGAAAATCCTAACAGAGCTAAATATAGGACCAGCTTTCATACCAGAAAACCAAACCAGTGATATTTCCTGCTGTCCTTATCAATTATGCTACACATTTCTGGATGCCTCCCACAAATATTTTATGTTGGTTCCTGATGTCCAGTTTTATTCTTACCTGGCAGAGCCAAAAAATAAATGCCCGTTATCAAATAATATACATATTTATAGAAGCATCTTTATCAAGATTAAGGAGCTGGTTGAGTGTACTTAGAAGATGACTCACCATATCCCTTGAGTAAAGTTGATGCAATTTTATTCTAATAGTTGGGCTGAAATTCGACACTTAATGTCTCGGAAGAGAAGATTTTTTGTTTGTTTTCATTCACTGATGGCAATAGGTAATTTAGAAACAGAGACTACCATGCAGAATCAGCATATCAAACTTCAGCCTGATACATGAGAACATACAGAAAACATTGCAGAGGGATTATGAGTGTCTGGGACACTTATCTTAGTCATTCTGCTATTTGGAGATTGCCATAAACTTTGAAGTACTTGTATTTTTTCCAATGTGTTTTTTGAAACAAAAATAAATCTCTGATATCAAAATTTCCAGTATTTTTTTAACCTATGTCACTATCCATGTGCCTTGCCAGATTCAACTTTCCAATATACTCTTTTATGCAATTTGAATTTTCTGCTTTCCATTTTCATAAATTGTCATAACTTCAAATAATCACAGGAAAAAGTAGAAGTTTCTCATATACTTCTTCACCTATGACCCCTTACTTCAAATATTTCTATTATTGTGTCCAGTGTTGTTAAACTTCTTTAAGGGAAACACTCCCAAAGGTTTCAAAGTCATTCTGAACAAGAGCTTCTTCTGTGCCAGTGTCCGTTCTTATTGTCCTTCTCTCAACAACTTACATGTTTAATCTGCAATGTCTTTTCTAAAATGACCTAATGCATATTCTACTTGTCTTTTTTGGCTGAAGTCTTACTCGGAATTCTGATAATATTTTTCCCTGTGTACTTCGTCATCTGACCCACTTGTTAAATTATTTCACTTTTGGATTGGCATGTCGACATATAGGAAGAAAAGGAGACTTATATGTCATTAACCACAGCTGCATAGTGATTATCGGGTCCCTTTCTTAGACTGAATCTTTTGGACTTCACAGAATCACAGAATGGTCATGGTTGGAAGGGACCTTTGGAGATTATCCAGTCCAACCCCTGCTAAAGCAGGGTCACCCAGAGCAGTGTCACATCCAGGTGGGTTTTGAATATGTCTTCTCTCCAGAGAAGGAGACCCCACAGCCTCTCTGGGCAGCCTGTCCCAGTGCTCTGTCACCTTCAAGGTAAAGAAGACCTTCCTCACGTCCAGAAGGAACTTCTTGTGTCGTGGTTTGTGCCCGTTCCCCTTGTCTTGTCACTGGGCACCACAGAAAAGAGCCTGGCCCCGTCCTCCTGACACTGGCCCTTCAGATATTCGTAGCCATTGGTAAGATCCCTGTCGGTCTTCTCCAGGCTAAACAGGCCCAGCTCTCTCAGCCTTTCCTCATCAGGGACATGCTCCAGGCCACTTATCTTCTTTGTAAACCTCCGCCGGGCCCTCCCCAGCAGCTCCCTGTCTCTGGAACTGGGGAGCCCAGCGCTGGGCACAGCACTCCCGGGGCGGCCTCCCCAGGGCAGAGCCGAGGGGCAGGATCCCCTCCCTGCGCCTGCTGGCCACGCTCCTCCTCACGCCCCCCAGGGCGCCACCGGCCTCCTGGGCCACCGGGGCTGGCTGCCGGCCCAGGGGCAGCTGCTGTGCCCCGGCACTGCCCGGCCCTTCCCCGCAGAGCTGCCTCCCCGCAGGCAGCCCCCAGCCGCTGCTGTGCGTGGGGCTGTGCCCCCCGGGGCAGGGCCCTGCACCGGCCTTGGTTGAACTTTGTTAGGTTCCTCTCTGCCCAGATCTCCAGCCTGTCCACGACTTCGGCAATTCAACATTTCCCTCCAGCACTGAACTTTGCTGCTTCTCATGTAGTAATTTTCCATCATCAGCAAGCAGTCTTACTTGGCTGCTCACCTTCCGTTCAGATGATTAGTAAACATATTAAGCATTTAATCTAATGCAGAACCTTGTACTTTTAAGAAGTAAGCCTAAAACATTACTCAGTTTCCTTCCAGGCTTCTGATTCATCACAATGCTTTGACTTTAATGTGATAAACGCTTAGGACAGGACTTTTTGGTAAACCTGAGCAGATTGTCTCCATCAGTTCTTCTTTTATGAATTACTTGATTTTTCCAGCTTGAAGCTTCTGATAAGAAGTGAGGTGCTCTTTTCCTTGCAAAGAGCATTGGTTTAACTCACTTCTGCTACAATACCAGATAATTTGTTATTCTGTTTATAAGGAGCATTTCAACTAGATTTTCAAAGGTACAGAGGTAAGGGTTACCCACACCAATGCTTTTGATTACCTCTGAATTCTTTTTTTAAACTTTAGCTATCCACCAGTCCTCTGAAACAGTAGTGTTTTTAATGAGCAATTGCATAGCTTTGCAAGCATCTCATCATCTTTATTTCTGAAACTCCTTCAGAAGTCATAAATGTATGACATCTGGCTATCCAGAGTGAAAGCAGAAGACAGCTTGAAAAAATAAAAATGAGCCTTGTCTGTAAATCAGTCTGGCAAAGTGCCACCATGTCAGTAGTTCTGGAGACCCAGGCTTTTAGGAACCTAGCAGTTTCAATTTTTCTTATCCCAGCATGTGCCAGACAGTCATAGCTGATGAACTAGACTTTATTCTAACCCGTAATCTGATAATACGTATTATTATTATAATATAATTTTTATATGTATTCATTATCGGTTAGATCTATGTCTAGGTATATGTTTAAAGAAAAAGAGAAAAGAGGGGGAGGAACATATTCTATACACTTTTACATCTTTATTTCTGTAATAGTGGTTGTCTTGTGAGGAGAGATCTAAGTTTTTTCATCCCTGAAATGGAAATGAACTTTTTAGCTTTGCACTACTTTTTTTTTTTTTTTTTGAAGAAGAAGCTTTTATTCTTCGAGATAAAATAAACCCAGAAAATCCCCTGTCAAATAGGACATATATTTCCTAATTTTAGTAATTCCAGGTGCTCAGTTTGAGAAAGTCTTGATGCATAGAGACACAGATTTTTTAAAATAGAAGGTTGATATAAAAACAGAATACAAACACCACTGTGTTCTGTGCATTGTTCTGCACATTAGGAAAAATAAGACTTTCCCCATTAATTAAAGACACATGGTTTATTTTCTTTCCCTAAGCTTTCTTATATTCACACATACAGTTTCAAGTGGCTGAAGCTCTGTTTTATCCCTTTTCTCCTCCTCTTTGATCTCAGGACGTGGGGTGACTGTGTACCTTCCAGTGGCAGGGGCGCAGCAGTTCCCTCATGGGTCGGGAAGGCAGGGGAGAACAGCATCACTGGACTCACCTGTGAGGTCTAAACTGCCATTTCTGCAGTGACCTCCTGGTGACATTTTTACCCTTGAAGTATTGTAATTTCGCTGCTTTCTGTATAGCTCAGGCTTTCCTAGGTGGCTTTTGAAGCTCCCACCAGACTCTGAATGATAATAGGAGCCCAGGAGACCTGAGAGAGGATATTCAGAGGGTACGCCTATAAAGATTTTAGGTACTCCCAGCACTTATTTAAAAATAAAAGGTAAACAAGTATACATGTGCATGGCAAAAATGGTGTAAAATCATTCAAGAGTGCAAAAGTGTGCCTATAGGTACACTCTGTGCAAGGCAGTTCAAAAATTAAAAGCAATAGCTGAATTAGCGGATCACAGGTTTCTGTCAGAAAAAAAGATATTTCCACTAGAAATTTCCATAAGTTCCATAAAAGTACCATTTTTTTTCCTTAAAAATACTGCCAGGGAGAGTCTAGATGCTCACTTTGAGTAGGGTCATTGTTTCAGCTGCCTCTTGTTCTGGAACAAACAAAATGTCAAAATATTAAAATTTCCTGAGGCTCACAAGTTTTAATTTCACTCTTTTTTTACAGGAAACAGCTATATGCGGTCAAACAGATGTCTGTAGGCATGCATGGTATGATCACGTGGTGATTAGAAGGTCACATTTTTCTCATGTTTCCAAGGCAGAATTTCTGAGTTTTTCATATGGCCACACAGCTCCAAGAGCTCCCGGTTTAACCTGTAGATTATTTTGTGGTTGCTGTTACATTTGGAAGAAGGGATAATTCATTGCACTGCTTACTTGGGAATGAACTTTCGGCCAAGCATCTGCAATGGAGCAGGAAGCAGTCTTTTCCTGAGAATATCTAGGGGATGCATTCAGGGGATGCATTTGGAAAGATACAACAAGGAGCAGCCTGCAGCCTGAGGCTTTGGTGCCAAAAAAATTTCAGTTTGTACAAAAAGGTCAGTTCAAGGCTGAATTTAAGTGTCTCTAAACTCAGATAATTTAAGCAAAGCTGCTATAAAGCCCTGCATTTCAGTACAGAAATCAAAACGTGGTAGATTAAAACCATTAGGTTTTCCAATATTTTGCAGTAAAGCTTGGGGACTGTTTGTTTTCCCAAAGTTTAAGAGACTGGATCATGCATAACAAGTTCAGTTGAAATGGGCAGGGAGATCTGCTGTCTTTACCTCCTCTGAATTAGAATATTAATGGTTGCAACAAATTTCCCCTAAGTACATAGCTTTATTTCTGCCAAAGTTTGAACTGCTTAAATAATAATAAGACCTCTCCCCTGAGATGCCAGACTCTTTTCTTGAGTGACCACCAAGCTTCTTGTTATGCCTTTGCAGTGGGGATGGCAGGTCACAGGGCAAAGCATTGCATGAGCTATTTCCGATCTAGCCCTGAAGCCTACAACGGAGATGTTAAAAATCTTGGGAGAAAAAGTGTTTATTTCAGATAGCAGTATACGACGCCAAGGCTTAGCTAGAAGCTGTTAACTGTAGCCGTCAGCAGCTACCCACACGTCTAGCGACAGCACACTCCTTTCTAGTGTGGGTGGTGCTGCGTGACACTGACCGTGAGAGGCAGGAGCCGATTCCCACCCCGGGGAGCTCTGCAGTAAGCAGAGCACTGAGAATACCTTGTCCTGCATCTGGCTTCCTAGCCAGAGCTTCCCATCGGCTGTGCTATGGGGAACAAACTACAAGGACCACTCGTCACTGGGGGTCAGGGCTAATGCCCTGTAGGGCTGCTTTTCCTTTTTGCAAACACAGGTTGGGATCGTGTTTTATTTTTGTCAAGTCCTTTTGCTTCTATTAAAATGTAGCATATTTCAGACTACCAAATGTCAATGCTAATGGAGTGTGCTAAAGCAGATTAGTGCTTTTTGAAGTGCTTCTGGTGGTGTCCTCCTGTTTACACAGGACAGTGTGGCAGAAATGTGAGCAATAAAGTATCTGCTAATCTTCTGTTGGGGGAAACGTGTTCTCTGGGACTCCATTCACTCGGGTGGGATGGAATCAGTGGTGCCCACACGCTGCTCAGCTTGCAGGCTGAGCCGTGGCACCAACACTAGGTGTAGGGAAGGGAACCTGACAAAAGCCAGTGTCACAGCAAGAAAAATCTTCTGAGGTTCTAGTCGTTTCCCTTGTGCCAGCTAACCTTTACCCAAATTGGATTCAGGTGTACAGTATATTTGAACATAGAGCACTGAAAAAGCTACATATTAAACTGCATGCTTTTGATACTGAGATACTTACATTTTAGTGACATTGCAAACCCCTCAGCTGGGATTTGAGAGCTCAATGGCAAGCACTATACGCAGGCACATTAAATGGGATTTGCAGCTAAGCAGACAAAAATGAAAATGAAAGAAAGATAAAAGATGAGGAAAAGAATATGAGTTTTCTCTTAATAGACAGGCAACTGAGCCCCGGTGAGATTGGCCTAGATTTTCAGAAAGCATGTAGGAATGCAAGGGGGAAATCTGGACTGTCCAAACTGGAGACAAAGGGACCTTACGTGAGGGGGTGCTGATTTTCAATGTTTCCCAGAAAATCAAGGTCCATTAAATTGGCTGCGATTGGGCAACCTCATCTGGAGGAAGCTGAAATCATTCATTACTTCTGACAGCCTTGTCCTAAGTAATTTGCTCATGGAAATACAAAAACCCTTGCAATATTCAGGAACTGAACTTTCATCCTCTAAGTGTGCAGCCAGTTTCTTAACCACGGACTATCCTTCATCCCTGCCATAAAGCAGTCCACTGCAGGAAATCAAACAAAGTCTAGTTAATTTTTTTCCCCTTTAATTCCAGAGTGCCCAAAGTGTTGCTGTACAGCTGCATGAAACTAAAATTTGATCCTCAGCTGCTTTTTTCCTGTAACCACAGAGCCACAAGATTGAAGACTCGCTCCTAAACTCAGCCACAACATAGCTAGCTACCGAAGAAAACTAAAGAGTGAGCAAATATGACAATGCTTTAAATAGGTTGTGCTTGTATTTTTAGGTATGGGGCTCCATAACCCTCCTGCTAAGAACTAATACAATCTTGGAACACTGTTGCTCTCTGTTTGTCTTGTCTGTGATGCCCTGAAGCTACCTACAACGTTTCAGTTTTAAAATTAAATGGTGCTTAAGGTGAATTGAAAAGAGATGAGTCATAAAAGATGGACGCGTTCATAAGAAAAAAAGTCTTTCTAGGGTATTTAACCACTTCTGTTATGTGGTTCCCCCGTATCCAATGGACTCGGGGGTGGAAGCTGACAAAATCTGTTTGTGACTTTTGCAACAAAGCTGTGGCATGAAACTGTAAAAACAAGTTGTGGGGAGTGAGATCAGAACCCTCTGTGTAGCAAAGTGATGGTGTTATTTCACATTTCACGTCTCCTCAGGATTACTCTGTTGCTGCCGTTCAAGAGCAAGAAAGGAAGCGTGAAAAGGTCCTGGCTGGAGAATCTCATCCCTTGGGTTTACCCTAGAAAATGGCAACAGTGGTTTTATTTAATTGCTTCCTTTTTGTTTTTTTGGTTGTTTTTTTTTTGACATCATCTTTGATTTTTGCTGAGCTGTAGATACAAGCCTGAATCATGGTTGTGTGTTACCGTTGTGAGGGCTGTTTGCTTTTTGTTTCCACGCTTGTTCAGTGTAGGTTGCAGTCTTTAGCAGTTAACAAGTCTAATAGAGATGCCTCGGAGAAAGCAGTCCCCAGACATTTCT
The DNA here is from genome assembly GCF_023638135.1 of Falco biarmicus. NCBI lineage: Eukaryota > Metazoa > Chordata > Aves > Falconiformes > Falconidae > Falco > Falco biarmicus. Next base: position 121,090,391 of record NC_079288.1, on the reverse strand, counting down.
ATGGGGTTATGAATGCACCCAGTGTCTAACATGCTCCTTGGCTTCTACATAATAAACCTGAATAAAAGTAAAAGCTCTGTGTTACTATAGTAACCTATATTGATATATACTGGGTAGATAGTTTCCTTTATGAATGGCAGATGCAGGACACTGGTAGCTTAGCCTTCGTTACACAGCCTGATTGTGCATATGCCATACTGTACATTCTGTCATCAGCACTTCACATTTAAAAATAAATATTTTAGTGCAACATAGCTGCCTTCTGCTTTTCTTTTTCTTTTTTCTTTTACTTCACATAACTCAAAGTACTGTTTAGAAGAAAAGAAAACTGAATACTCTTTAGACTTACCCATGGCAACTAAAGCCGGCATAAATATATGTCTATTTTTAAACCATAATACTGAGCAGCTCCGCGACATATGCTCATCTGGTTAGACTCAGTAATAACCATCCACACGTTACAACATTCCTTTCACTCTTCCTTAGCCAAATAACACATGAGGTGCTGTAAAGTTTGCCCGTGCGGTTCTGTAAATGAGAGGGACCGCAGGACTGCGAGTTGGACCAGCTTCAGGGATGCTCAGGCCCTCCAGCTTCTGGTGAAGCAGAATGGAGGTGCTGAGCAGGTGCCCCGCCGCCTGCTTTGGCTGCACTTCGGAACCACAGGTCTGACCGCTGAGTTGCTGTGTCTCAGCTCAGGAGCCGGTGGAGGGGCTGCAACCTGCTGCTTGTCAGCATCAGACTTGTGCTACGATTGACACGGCCGTGGTGTCTCAGGGTGTCTGTCTCTTTACGTGTCTCTCTGTCCCAAGTGTCGATTCAACAAAACGTGCAGATTTAAGCACAGCTAATATCAAATTGTGAAGTAAAATTACTGAAAAGGGGAGTTTAGAGGTGAACCACAAGAGAGAGAAAGGATGCTTTGAGTACAAACCCTTCAATATATTAACTGTTTCGCGTGGTTTCTCAAAGCCAGTGCTTAATTTCTTTGATGTTTTTAGACTGACATGCTCCATCTGATGCCTAGGACAACACTGAGCTCCTGGAAAAATAACCATTTAAAACTGCACCCATATTTGGCTTTGAGGGTTTTTTTGCATGGTGGGGAAGGGTGAAGGAAAGAGAAGAGAGTGGTTAAGCTCATTCCTCTGGAGGGCATTTCTTCCTGGAATTTGTTAGTTCCCCTTCCTTCAGAAACAATGAGAAAGTTGCATCTAATGCTAAAAATTGCCTTGACACTAGTCACCCGTCGCTGTAACAACTGATGCTGTGTTGCGCAAAGTACGTGTTTAACTAGAAGAGCATCCTTCTGTGGAAGGAGTCAAGGATGAAGTGAAGGCAGGTCTCTAGAAACATTGAAACACGTGGGAGGAAACCCAGTAATTGAACTAGTATAATTGTGTCAAAATGATCAGCTGGAATTAGCGGAGGTTACAATGTTCAGCAATGTTAGGTATGACTAGTTTTTCCCTTCCAGTCAACCTCCAGCTCACGGCATTTTTTCCTGCTGTCACAGCATCCTTTTTCCACATAAGGATGCTGAACAGGGTAAACACCTTTACTGATATTAAGCAGACCACAGAGGTGCTTGGTATTTTCAAATTAAACTCATGGATAAGTTGCACTTCAGTTGTGTTCTTGGTGGCTTTTTTTCTTCAGACTTAAAACTTCAGAAGCAAAAAATAAAAGGGAGTTCAGAGAGAAAACCACAACAGAAGGAAAAGGTAAATATATAAAAGCCTTGGTTAATTTAAGGCCCTGACTTTGTAATATCGTGACATAGCATCCCCCAGTATCCCACATCAGACAACCTCCTTCCGTATCTTTTTGGAGTAGCTGTTCCAATGGATACAGCATGGAGCTGAGGTAAAGGTTTTAAACAGGAATATTTTCTTTTTTTTGTGGTTTGATTTTGAATTTTTTTTATTATTATTATTTTAACATAGTTTTCCTATTTAGATTTTTTTCTGGTTTGTTGTTCCAGCAAATAGCATGAGGCATATTCTTGCCACAGTAAAGACATTTGCTTTTCTAAGTATAAAAAGAAAGAAACATGTAGAATTGAATTATAATCAAACAATATCCTCTTTAACTAGTGTGTTGGGTCATAATACAGATATTATTTTAAGTAATTAAAATTCCTGCCATTTACAATGTCAGATTCAATTAAACTCACAGGAACACTCAAAGTACAAGTTTGTTATGCTACAGTATAGACATTTGCATTACAAATTTTGCTTTATAGTTAAGCATACATGATGAAAATTAGTACCGTTGTATATGTATGCTATGAAAAACAGTAATCCTCTTTTTCAAACACTTTGGAATTGTTTCTCCCCTTAAAGGAACACAACGAAGTTTTAGTGCTCTGTATTTAAGAAAGCCCAGGCAAAATAAGACCTTATTCTTATAAATGCATGAATGTTTAACTTCATGCACGTGAGAGTACCCATAGGATTTTAAGAAACTACTCATGAATGTAAAACTAACCGTGGATAGATGAGTTCGTTAGGACAGGTCCTTGCCATTAAGATAAATTAAGTAATAAAAGAAATTGGTTGAAGAAGTTCTTGTTAAAATGTCCTCGATCTGAACCAGGAAAGCAATAATGAAATTAAAAATAGATTATATTTTTAAAGAAGAATAAAGAATTGACTGTTATACTCATGAAAATATATGTGAGTGCACATATATATGTATAAATATGGATAAAATTCTAGCCTAAGTCAAGTAAATGTCTAGATAGTAAAAAGCAGAATCCTAACAATAGTTCAGAATTAATACTGACTGCATATCTGCTACCAAAACTATGAAGATAAGTAGAATTCTCTCTGCACAGTTAATAGTTAAGGAGGAAAAATATAGTTTGTCTTCCCAGGTGCTGAAGCAGAAGTCTGTTTTATATACCAATACAAAGAAAATTGATAGGAGGAGGGGGAAGTACATTGCTTTTATATCACAATAATTTTCAATAATTGCTATAATTTTCTGGCTGTCTAGCAAATGCCAACTGAAATCTGTACAGCACATGAAACATAATGGAAGATAATTTAAAATGCAATGCATATCATAATCATTGTTCAAGTATTCAGTTAAAAAATTACATGGACAATATATATGTCATTGTAGCATGTAATCTGTCAAATGGAAGACAAGCTGTATAATACAGGTGACTGCAATTCTTTTCAAGAAATTGTTAAATACCTGAATACTTTTAATACAGCAGCTATATGCATATAATACAGAAGGGCTATATGCATTACAGAAAACTTGCTAAGAAGTTTAAACTCCGGAGAGCACAAAGGAACACTGAATGTCCCTGATGAGCAGGTGGAAATGTACCTTATGTCCAACTGTTATGCAGACATAAGCCCTTACTTGAGCAAACTTCCAAAACAATTCGACTTTTTTTCTGAACCAGGCAACGTACTGTACTTAGTCATCACTTCAGTGTAGCCAGTGGCATTTCCCTTTTGCTTAAATGCCTTGCTGGCCTGAATACGTGAAACTGCCATGCCTACTGTTTCCCACCAAATCCTCTATAGAATGGAGGTATCAAATAATCTTTTGTTGTTAAATAATGATGAAACCTGGTATAGTAAAGGCAATCACCTGCACGTGACATTGCAAGCCAAGGCATGGATATGCAACAGCAGACTGCTGGGTTTTGGCAGTGACTGTTATTTTTTGTACCTGTCTCACATGCATAAATATTCAGTTTTGTTACACAAACTGCCATTCTCCAAGCCATTCCAAACACTGAGCTTGTAAAAAATTCTTGTCAGGTAGTTTACAGTTACGGTGCAGTAGTCGTTCCTGAAAAATGAGGATTTTTAATACTCCAAAGAGCAGACTTTGCAAAGTCATTTTCTCTAAAATGGGTAGATCTTACCAACTGTCTTTTTTTGGCAGTGTGTTGTTGCTACAGCCATAGTAATGGCCTGAAATGGAGTGCAAGAGAGAGACTGATGGGAGAGTCTGGAGAGAAATATTTAGTTCAGAACAAGGCAAGAGTTCCTGTCCCAATAAGAACTGCTGATTGTATTGGAATTACTGAAAACCATATCAATATTTCTGTTAGTGAATTAAAGGTGCTATCAGTCATCATACTGTTAATTGAACAATTGTAATTGTGCAGTAATAATTGCAGTTTCTTCCCATACAAAATAGTTTTAAAACAGTTTGCCTCGAGGTACACTCACTAGTATCACTGTGCTTATTTTTTCAATTGGACATGGAAAGCATACTTTTGATTGTGTATCTGGTGAGGTTTGAAGCCTCCATAATTTCATTAGTTTCTCAAAAAGATGACAATGCACCTCCCTAGTGCTCCAAACTGTGTAAGAAACTAGTAGGAAAAAATATTATTGTGAGTCTCTGTCTTTTCATATTTTAGAAGTTGAAAAAACACTTGACCGTAAAACCAAATAGGTGTCATCATCGTATGAGCCTATGGAGCAGAGGTCTGAACTCACAAGAGCTTTAACTAGTGAGTTGTTGTATTAAACTTTATTTGTTGTGCTGTGAACTGGAATTTAAAAACTAGATGGCAATTCCTCACATTCACTGCATGAAGTATGTGACTTCTGTTGCTCAGGGTCAAGAGATAATCTGTTAGCTGGTGGGTTCCACTCTGATTTTTCAGCAGCAACAAAAATGAACTTCAGAAAATACCCTCAGAAAGAAGAATTTCCAGTCCGATCCACCTAACCAGAGCAGAATAGAAAACATGGCTTATTTGTTAAGAATTGTGCTTCTCTGTTTCCACACAGGCATTTGCTGAACACAGGGAATTGTGTAAAATGCTGTCTCACCGTGAAACAATTAATTTTGTAGTATTAATTCTCTCCCTGTCTGAATGCTGACTGTAGAGCACTGTCTAAACATAAAAATAAAATGTTCTGTATTCCCAAAGTGCTTACACTTTAAAAATAGCAAAATTTGTCTCTCACACAGTGCAAGAACTAGAAATCTTAATGGGTATTGCAGTAATATAACATCCTAGAGCAAAATCTCTTTTCTTTCCTGCTGCACCCATGTGGGATTAATTATGGATGCAGCTGTCTGTCTGCAGACCATTTTGACTTCTTTGAAACCTCAAGAACGAAGCAGGCATACAGGTAGTCTTAACTGAAAGGAAAAGTAAGGCCATTATATTTTTTTTTTGTTCTTGCATTGCTGACGTGTAGTGTCACTTCAATGTCACTTTTTCAGGCACCGTTGTAAGAGGATGGCTAAACAATAGGAGATAATGAAATTGTAGGTAGCTGAATGCAGACGCTCTTTATGGTTATACTGTGAGCGCAAGGTATGATGTCGTCTTAGCATGGGAAAGGGACTGGTAAAATCAGTCCCTGTTTTCGGTTGCTGATGCTCATTACCAGTTGAATTTTGTGGTGTATTTCAGCCTCTTCCTCATCCCTACTCCTGAAACAGTAAAACTTCATTTCTGCCTCCTCTTTCCTCCTGCCTTCAAATCCCCTAGCTCTATTTGAGCATCATCTAAGCCTTTACTGCCCACATGAGCTGCTCTCTGCTCCCCCATCAGCTGCCTCCTCCCCCCTCATCCTTTGCTTTTATGAATAGTTTCACAGTTCACAGTTATTGAACAGAAAGTACAACCAGCAGGTAAAAGGAGTATAAAAAAGAGGGAGAGTCGAACTGGCTGTTGATGTAGGATGCAAATGGGAGAGGAATTGGTGAAAATGTAATTGATTGGTCTAAGGGAAAAAGGTGGCCATATGGGTCTGAAAGAAAGAGGCAAGAAAAGAGCTGATATTTGTGAAATGCAGTTCAGTGTTGTCACTTCCAAGTACAGCCTGGGGTCCTTTTCAGAGTTAACTGCATGATTCCTGGGTTATTTTAGGTCACTTAGGGAGCAATTCATGAGCCTAAATGTAGATCCTAGGTGTCCAAGACATTCGCATGAGGCTGGCAAATATAACTGTGAAGCCAGAATATAACCCTGGGAAACCTGGGAGTCCTGGACCATCACTATGAAGTTTCTAAAATAGTACTGGGTGCCTATGTTTTGACAACCAAACCACCCTTGCTACCTCTGTCATCCCACATACAAACCAGGGATAATGGTACTTCTCCATCGCAAAAGAATGTCATGAGGTCACTCGACTATTTTATGTGGGGTATTCAAATGAATTTACTCATAAATGTTCTGGTGCTTCTGCAGTGAAGCTGTCCAAAGAATATCCGCTCATTTCTCTGCAGTCCATTACAGCAAAATCTGCCAGTGTCATAACATCTTTTAGCTTCTAATGGGCATTTTGTCATCGGTGCTGAGCAGGGGCTGTTGTTGGCTAGAAGCAAGATATCTCTAGATCATGTTGTCAGGCATCTCTCATTTTTCATGGGAATCATCACATCAGCAAATCTTTACAATTTCAACCTGTAATTTCTGCAAGCAGAAGAGGTAGGATTTGGGTCTGACCTCACAGAGTAACACGGGGTGTTCAGGGGAAGCCTGGGCGGGAGGCACCAGGCTGGATTGCTGGGCTCCTACTCATGGCTCTACCACTAAAAAACTCTGAAATCTTTAATGAGGCCATCTACTTCACCGTGTTAGTGTTTCTTCTTGAGAAGTTACCTTTTGTTTGGCTTGTTTAATTAGGTGGAAAATGCTTCATGGCAGGAATTACCTCTTACTGTGCATCATCTCAGTGCAATAAGACCCTAACCCCATTTGTTGAGATATCTTATTATTGCTTTATAACATAAATGCAGTGTTCATTGACAGAGACAGCTGCAGTTTTTGGTTGAGCTGAGGGGCAGTACCTGCCTCCTACTGTACCAAATTTCAGTCCTGTGAAAATCTATAGCCAACAAGACAAGCCAGGCAAATTCTGGCACCTAGCATGCTTTATAGTATTGTAGACTTGACTATAAGTTAAAGTACTGAACATCCTGATTTACTATCCTTCAGTAATTCTCAAGTTGAGATTGTGCGGTGGCTAAAAGATATGAAAATTTTTGATATACAACCCCAGAAATGTTAGCTCATTATTGGCGTTAACATATAAATTAACACTTCAGTTTAAAGAGTCAAAGGAAGTGTCAATGACCCTTGAAAGGGAACTTACAGACCTCCAATCTAGAATAAAACAACACTCACAACACAGATTTTTATCGGGTTTCCAAACAGCCTTATTGGAGAACTGCAAGTGACTAAAAATTTCCATGGTGGTGTTGCTACTGAGATAATATCTGTCTTTTAAAAGCCTGCTTTGAAGTAACTTGGCTGCCGGTTAGCTTATAGGACCCTAATTCGACAAGGTGGATGGTTGGTGCACAGCCCTCTGGCTCCCTACTCACGCACACTCCAGTGCTTGGGAAGCTGTGGAAAATTAATTTTGAGTAGGGTAAAGATACAATAGCAATGTGGTGACCAGATACGCTGTGTGCTTTCACCAGACTTCCTCAGCTTTAAGATCTCATAACTGAATCAAACAGAAACTAAAGGTATCTGAAAGAGCAGGTTTAGATTGACTGGTATGTAATTTTTTGGCCAAACAGAGCAGTAGGCTAAAACAAAGACAGGCCTCGCCAACGTGCTGGATCCTGTTTATATTGCAAATACAAGAGCATCTTCCTGCCCGTGTGCCCACAGCAGTTGCCGCACACGTACCAGATTGATGCCCGATGGTTGCTCTTCTGCCAGACATCCTGAAACATCTCCTGAAACAAAACAGCGCAAGGGAATTCCTAAACTACAGGGGTGGGGAAATTAATTTGGCCTCATTGGACCATCTCTTGGTTGAACATTTGTCTGGCCAGGAGGACTGTGAAGTGTGGGGTCTTACCTCTTCCAAATGAAGAGGGACAAGGTCACATGAGTCACTGCCACGGTCCTTCAGTGACCCCCGGAGGGTTTTATAACCATTTCTTTTGTTGCTACAGTGACTGTGCAGCACCATCTCTAATGACAAAACACAAGCCATCTATTCATTTCAGCCAGGGACAAAAGACATGTTAATTTTAAATATCCCCATTTAATACAAGGACTGCGGCTGGCATCGAATCAGAGCAAGTGGTGTCCATAAAACAGCTTTCTCCCATTGACTAGCAGCGGATAAACCTGCCTAAACCAATTGTTAAGTATGATCTTACTCAGCATGATGCTCTGAGGAACTCTTCATGCAGCAGCCAACAATTCATTCTACTCACAAAGAAACGGACATTTAGAAAAATAATTCACAATAAGGCTTGTTTAATCATAAGCTTCTTGAAAGACCCAGAGGCAAAGGTCTTTGATAGGAGAGCTATTGCTCTTTCAGTGTATTGGAACAGTATCTTTAAAAATCCACTGGTGTATATAGTCTTTGTGAAAGGTGCCAGGCTGACAAAATTTAGACTCTATGACTTTATAAAAAAATTAGCACAGACTGAGCAAATTGCTTCAGCAGTGTGCCTCATCCCCAAACCAAATGGTCATCTTCAGGGTGAGAAAACCAGTTAGGGCCTGCCCTTTGTTTCTCCTGTGGAAAACTTCATTACCAACTTTTTCCAATTTCTGGGTGGGTTTTGGGGTTATTATGCTACTGTGGATGTGTAAGGACACCTTTTCTGGATGTGTAACAACAGTCAACTAAGCCAAATTGGGTATATGAGAGCAGAATGTCATTACATATGATAAAGCAGTGGCACATCTTGCAGACAGCATTAAAATTTCAGTCATGTCCTGTAACTGAAAAAAAAAGAGAAGAATTTTAAACAGATCCAGAAGTGAGCATGATTAAAGACACAGGGGTCTTCTATGTTAGAAGTAATTTAAAACATTAATATTAATTACATTTGGAGAGGAGGAGAAATATAAACTCAAGGATGATATCAAAAAAGTGAGTCATGAGCTCCTATTTTGCTTAACAGGAAACTTAAATTTAAGCAATTAATTTAGAAGAGATATGGGAAATATTTCTTTATATAGCATATCGCACTACAATGTATCACTCTAGTGTATGTAAACTGGGCAAATATCTTAGCAGAGCTAAATTAATTATCATTGATTTGATTAAGAATGAATGGTGCTTTTACTTTAGCTGGGTTTAAACAATATTATTCAAGCCACCAGTCACCACATTTCACACATAGAGGTTATTTTCCAAAGTAAAAAAAAAACAAAAACAAACGACCCCCACCCCCCAAAAAAACCTCCCAAAGCAAACAACAACAACAAAAATTTCCTACCCCCCTGTTCACCAAGTTTTTCTATTTTTATAGTTTGGGATAACACTGAGGAGTTGATATCCCACCTACCTTCATACTGCAGATGGATGAGAAAAGGTATTCATATTCTATCTTAACCTTGCAGTGGAACCTATATCCTAGGGACCAGTTCTGGCCAGGCTGATATGAATGGGAGTTTTACCTTTCCATAAGGAAAAAGGAGTAGGATCCGGTTGGGAACTGGGTGGAGACTGCAAAATAATCACCCTATATTCCCTCTTGTTGGCAGCTGCCAGCTGGGGTCAAGGGGAAAGCAAGAGAAGGTGAATGGGTGATGCTGACAGGTAGGGTTTCTTTTAGTCAGTTGGACAGCTGAGTTAGAACACACACTGACATGTCATTTATAGGAATCTAGTTCAATAATATGTGCCCAAGAGTTTCTTTCACTTGGATTTAAGATCAAATTCAGAAACTGAATATAATTAGCCGGAGTGTCTCTAAGGAACATCTTCATAACTGCATGTAGGCTATGCAAATATACTCTGCATAATGCAACAGAATACATTGTGGCTAACAAACTGAATCTTACCAAAACTGACTATGCACAAATGAGCATCTCCTACCGGGAAACTTTAATCATAGGTGGAACTGCAAGATAAGTGTTGGAAGTCGTGTGCCTAGGGGTCACTTAAAACGGGCACAAACTGAAAAAAAAGGCATTAACAAAACAACAGACACATCACTCCACTGCTGGGACGTGGAGCAGACGACCTAACGGCTATGTTCTGCCTCTCATTGCTGTGATTTATTCTCTGCGATGGCTTTGCAATGGCAATGATTGTGCTGAGCTTCTTTTTCATCATGTCTTCTCTGACAGTGAGTTTTGACTACACGCTACAATGAGTTGATTTTGAGCTGAAAGACTACTGGGATTTTTTTTTTAGGGTTGCTTTGTTTTAGGGGGCTATTAGTGTCTAGCCCGACTTCATGGCATTTTGAAATTACCAACTTGCTTATGAGTCTGTATCCTCACCCGTGTTTCTTTCTTCAGCTCATTCATTTCAGCATCTTTTATGACCTCATTACCATTTATATTTCAAAGTGTATTAAATCTGACTTCCACATAAGAGAAAAAATGAGAAGACAAGCCCCCTTCAAATCTATCTACGTGAAGAAATTCACAGAAACTAATACTGTGTGGAGACAGTTTGTTACTTAGGTATTAGTGCTCTATCTTTATTGATTTCTTTGATGTTATTTATAGCCTTGTTACGAATCAGGGTTTAAAATAAAAATACAGTTATGGTTTATTTTCACTGTAGTGTCTCCTGTCTACAGGATCACTAGTTCAGAACTTAGCATAATTACACTGGAATAATTAATCTCCAGCTGAGGTTTGTTAAGCATCGGTGAAAAGGAAAAGGTGTCTGATTGCCACCTCTGATTTTCTCATCTTAGAAGTGCCTGGAGTCTAGGGTGGCCTCTGCAATAATTATCCACTGCCTTGGGGCTGTTGTAAATTGGGCTTACCTGTCTGTGTCTTCAGGGACACTGCACGCAGCAAGAAGCCATGAAGGATAGATAGAAGTTGAGCTGTAACCCTTTCTGTCTGGCTGACACCCTCTTCTAGAGCCAGCCTGAGATGATGTAGGTCAGTCTCATCTGTCGAGGGAATTCCCCCACGTTGGGCAGATCCTTAGAAAACTGGAGTATGCTGGAATTCCAGGTCCACAGAGCTATGGAAAGCTATTCCTACAAGGTTAAGAGCTTGAGGTCTTAGCAACAATGAAAATGTTTTCATTAGACCTTGGATATAATTTGTTGAGTAAGCTGTGATGCACTGTAGTACTTAATGTTAGCCAAACAGAGAAGACATGATGACAAAGTCGGAGATGGAAGAGCTCAGTTAGTCCCTGCCTTGCCCATGTGGTGCTGTTCCTTCACTAGAAGTTACCCGAGCGACTGGGTTTCTTGCACTTTTGTACCACCTGGCAGACTTCACACTTAGGAGATACCGTAATATTCAGGTTCACTGGGTTACAACGAACAAATGTGCATGGGGATCTCTGTGCATCGTGAAAGCCACCAAGTTATGTTCAGTCAATTTTTCTTCATGCTGTGCTGGAACAGGAGTAGTGGGAAGATCCGTGGTGGGTTTAAGCTAAAGGTGATGGAAAAAATTCCATCGAGGAGTTTTGGAGATGGAAAACAAGTTTTTCTGATGATGTTGGTTTTGGAATGCCTGCTTTTCCTTAATTACTTTTCCTTGTGAAAAAAAAATAAATAAAAATTAAAAAATCAGCTTTTGAAACCTGAACATATTTTGATGGAAAAAATAATAACTCTTCTCTGCAATAATAGATTCAGGAAGTTTTGTTTTCTTTCAGAATCAAAATTAGAAAGTTCCTTCAAAGTAGGCAGGATGGTGCTTTTCAGGAGGGTGAAGTGGGGTGCCATCACCTGGGAGAAGTGAAGATAATCCTTAAAATCCGTGATGAAAGCAACTACTGTTTGTTTGTCTTGTCAAGTTAATTTTAATCCAGATCAATATCCTGATTCCACCGAGTGGCTGCCACAAATGTTTATGTTAATAAATGCTAATTCATCTCAGGAATGAGAGCATAGGGGAAGGACTACTTCATTCAGAAGCAATTGTTTTCCTATTATTTTAAAAGTGCTGTATTTCTTATATATTATGATTTTCACCTTGCACAGTATACGCCATCAGTTGGCATTCTTACAGTAAGAGTTGCCTGAAATTATCAAGTTGTCTCTAACACTGTTTTGTTAGACAGTAAGAATATGGATTACCAGAGAAAAGCAAGTCATTCAAGAGATAAACACATTTAATTAGTCTTGTCTGTTTTGTAAATTAATATTCACGGTTGAATATCATGATCTTTTAATCAATAAATCGTCCATGAACAAATCCACTGTGAATATTTGGTTCTTTACAGCTGAGCTAATACTCGAGTTATGTAATTGAGATTATTGGATAGGATACTGTACTTTTCCTGTACTCTGGTGATATTAATTAAATTTATTATCACAAGTGATTGGGGTGAAAAAAAGTGTTGGGAGTATAATCTCTCAGGAAAGGTAGCAGGAAAGAGAGGAATATCAGATGCTTCTGTTATCAAAAGTTGTTTTATGATAGGTAGAAATATAGGTGAATAGATTGATTGATCGATCTCAGAGAAATACACAGTTGCTAGTGGAGGTCCAGCTCTTTTTAGAAAATGCTTACACCACCAGTAAAGCCCATTACCTTGTGGAGAGTCTGTTCTATTTTAGTCATTTCAGCAAGAAGGCATTAAATTACATCATAGAAAGTACACAAAGCAGGGAAAGAGACACCAATGACTTGTTAATTTCTCTGTGTAAAATGTTTACCAGAGTCCACTTAGTAGAATTTCCAGGGGCATCTTGGAAGATGTATTGAAGTATCTTTTAAAGTATCTTCAGATTACACAATCCAAGTTACTTTTTTCTTCTCTCCATGTTCACAGAAAGTAAGCATATGCAGGTGGTTTTGCTGCCGTTTATTCAAATAAGTACCTGAATTTTTGAAAAACCTCTTTATTAGAACTCAGGTAAGAGATTATGGGAATCATGTTCTCTTTTTATTCTTCACAGTCAAACATTTCATAAAGTGTCTTTGATACTGCAAATTATCATCCCAGTCATTGGCATAAAGTAAATGAGAGTGTTTTTGTGATCCAAGCTGAGAAATACATGCTCAGAGGCTTGTCTTGCTGTCTTAGCAAAACACCTCCTTTAATTGGAAATGTTTAGAGTCTTGTACAACTAAAAGACTGAAACATGCAGTAAAGGGAATATCTGTTAGCTGTATTAATTCAAGATTTTGTTCAGAATCTCACAATAATTTATTTTTCATCTATAATTGGTGCTGTGGTTGTCTTATTAAGATGTCTCTTCTTGCCTTTATTTTGCGTTATTGATATGACAGCTCATTAGGTGCTATTTTACTGGCATTAATGATATCACTACACTGAATTCGGAAGCTGTTCCCTTTGTCACAGTTTCTCTTGTAATATTAATGGCAGTTAAAAATAGCTAGTTCTGTTTTATCTGTTTCCTCTGCATCGCCTCCTGTGTGTGCTGGCTGCATTTTTATTTGTGTCTGTGGCAGACTGTATAGGTCTCCTATAGCAAGGAATTCACTGACTGCATATTCTGCTCTTTCAGATAAAAACCTCCGTTCACTGCCGAGTACGTGATGGAGTTTTTGCTTTCATTATTTATGAAAACAATCACACTGGTGTTTTCCATTCTCTTCTCTCTGGTAAATGTGTCATTTTGTTCCTATAGACCCGGAATAAGCTTTAATAAATTGAGGTTTGGTTTAAGTAGAGCAGAGTCTCATTTGCTTTGTTGGGAAATCTGGGCAGTGGAGTTTTCGTAGTGCCAAGGTTGCCCGAGAATGATGTCCCAGACTACACAAAGGTTTCTAGACCTCAAACTGGACATGGGATGTGTCAGGAATGCTTGCACTCCTGTCCAGCCTGGGTTCAGGATCAGCTGTCACCTCCTGTCATGGGCTGGGAACCACATGAAATTTCACAGCCAGGGACATCTCCTCAGCAGTCAGACGAGATTGCTGGCAACAAGCTGTTCTTGGTATTACCTCCAGAAACACTTCCAGAAGTGTCAGGGTGCCATTTAGTGACAGGTAAATAAGTTGTCAGCAAGACTCTCTTAGCCTCCCCAATCTCACCGTTCACAGAAAAACCAGCAGTCACCAGAAAGTTGTATGAAAGACATGCGAGTGGTTTTGAAAAAGTAATTTGAATAATGTATTTCTGCACGCAAAGTTGAAATGATAAAATGAATGTTGCAAGCCTAGCTATAATATGACTCTCCGTAATCATTTTTGGGAGGGAGGGCATACATCATCTGTGAGCAGAGGTGTGTTGTGGTGGGACTGGTGCCATTTATCAGCTTTCTTCATGTTAGGGCTGCTTTGATGTCAGAGCAGCTCAAGTAATAGCCAGAGGATGTACTGTTCTGAATTGTACAATACCCTTAAAGTCTTTCTGCAGCTCTTGTGTCAAAAACCTCATGATTATTTTGTGGGTGTGCATTACTGTTGAAAGATAATACATTTAGAGACAATGTCTGCTTTATTTTTGCTGCTTCAGCCAGAAGCATACCGCATGGCCTCGGTGGGCATCCCTAATCTACAGCTGTAGATGTCTGCAAAATGACTTAACTATTTCATTTTGCTTTTTCAGACTAAAGCCCGAAGTCCTGTATTCCCCTCTTATATCTTTCCTTTCCTCCCTCAAAATAGCCTTCCTGTAGTTTTTTTCTAGAACAGACATTTTTAATTGATCTGCTAGAGTTTCTGCTTCACGCTACAGCAAAGGAAGCCCTTACCAGCATACGCAGTTCATTAAGCCCTTTAATTCTGTCTGCTATCGTGCTGCACACAGCTTCACATTGCCATTTGTGGAATAATCAGCAGTGAAGCAAACTAAAAGAGAAGGGGGAAGGGCGAGCTAAAGTCTGACACCAGTGACAGAAGACAAGATCAAATATAAATAGCTGTGGATTGCCACTGTGGCATCACTGCCAGAGGAGCATGCCATTTTTTTTTGTGTTGCAGAACACGCTGCAGCTGCGTACAGGGGGTTAATGCATAGCACACACAAATCTCTTTTTGGAATTAAAAAAAAAAGAAAGAAAAAAGAAAAAAAAAGATTGTTTCTCCATTGCTCAGGTGTGGTCTTCATATTATTTATAAATAATATGAACATTACATACACACATACATACATGTATGTGTATATATATGTATGTATAAATGCAAATACATATAAACTCATCTAATACACACACACACACACACACACACACAAACTTTTTAATATATATAAACTCCTTAATCTCATGCACTATAGAGGATTTATATCAATTGTAGATGGAAACACCAAAACCATTTTGGTGACACAGACTAAAGCTGAAAAAGAACATACTGCAATCAAAATGGGGGTGGTCTCAGAAAAGAAAATTATATCCATCTTCCACAGAGACTGAATGTATAAACATTAGGCAGAGACAGGAAAAATGCTCTGCATGCTGAAGTAGCTCAAGTTTATATGAGAAATTTTAATTAGAGAGCAAATTCAATGTTTCAGTAAGCTGCAGTTGCAATTTTAGAATTTTTGTGCTTCAGCAGTTCCAAATATAGCCCTCAAGACATCCAGTTTCTCTATAATAAGCCTATGTTCAAAATTAACAACGAATATGTATAGTAAAGCCACACAGCATCTAGGAATAGAGCCTGATAGCATTTCACCAAGTCCCTCCAAATCCCTCTACTGTTCTCTTTAGCTTTCTCTGTCTCCACGGGGTAGCTGGGGGGGGAGGGGCTGGGGCAGAGGGGAGAGCCTCCAAGCCAGCATTGGGGCAATTCCTGAATAAATGATGTCATGTAAGGGGAAAGTGGTCTGGTGGGGGAGGATGGGGTGGTGTTTGGGGGCGGCTGGGCAGGGCTGCCTGCACAGCAAGGCAAGGCAAGGGAGCGCCCATAGCTGGTTTTACCCCAGCTAGGCAGCGGGCAGTTACCTTTATGGTGGTGCTGAGCTGCTGGAAGCTTCCCTTGCATGGTGTATTCCAGAGCTGAGAGTCCTTTAGTAAGGGCAGTTCTACTCTGAGTGTTTTAACGTATATGTTTCAGTGCACTGTGTTATAAATCCTTACGTGCGTAGAACTTCACAAGGCTCCGTGTTACCATGCACTTAAAATAAACCCCAAGCATTCGCATAGTCGCAAAATGATATTTTTTTCTATTAAAAGCACATGTTCAGGTCCGTATGAGCAGATATGCAGCCTGATCCGCGGCTCCATTAAGCCTGCTCCGCACAGTTCAGCAGCACCGAGCCCCCGCGGGAGCTCTCCCAAGGCCAGCTGAGGCTGAGGCTCTCTTTGACAAGGGGATGAATCCACGGGAGGCTTTGAGCCAGCCTCTGCATCACTCCTCCCTTCTGTGCAGAAAAGCGCAGACAGTAAAAAAGACGTAGATGAAACTTCTGTGCAGCCCCGTAAACCTCAGTCGTATTTTTTGTCTCTGGGGATGGGTGGTTTTGACATAATTTAAGGCAGCACAGCTATAGTTTGAAGGCCAACAAAGTGCAAAGCCAACTTACAGCCTGTTCCTGTCTCTGCATCCTGCGTGGGCACTGAGATACTGGTGCTGGGGGGGGCAGGCAATGGGGTAGGGGTAAATGTTCTCATTCCCAGTTTTCCCAAAAAGGACTGGGAAAAAAAAAAAAAAAAAAAAAAAAAGCAGCATATTTGCCATAAGATGGTTTATGCAAAACTGGCAATATGTTTTCCACCTTGCACAGTGAAGTTGCTATTAGGAAAGCAAATGTAATTAATGGCTCCTTTTCATAAGGGGTAATTTACACCTAAGACGATGTTATTTCAAGATTCTTGAAGACTTCACTTCTGTACATTTCTGAAAAAGTGCACTTATATCTGACGAACCCCCTTTTCAAAAGCAGGTGGCAAGTGAACACTCCATTTTGCAGCAAAGCTTATGTTTAAACGTTTTTGGTGTTGGGTTTTTTTTGTTTTTTTTTTTTTTTTGTCATAGTAAGCATTACTTCTTCAGTCTGCATTCGCTGTGGCTGAGAGCTCATAGCCTGACTCCTTGGTTACACAGGAGAAAGCAACTGCTCCCTGCTGAAAACTGGGTGGGCACCGCAGGTCCTGTGCAGTGATCGGCATGGCAAGCTGGACTTCATCAAGAATGGGAGGAAAAGAAAAAGAAAAAGGAGACAGAAGATGGTAGGATCTCTCCAGAACAGTGTCGTAAGCTCTGCCCAGGGTCCGATCCCAGATTTCATTAATGGACACATCTTCCCAATCAGGTGTAGTGGAGCAACCACATGGGAAGGGGATGGGGGTTAGTTCAGCCTGGAGACAAAAAAGCCTACAGGGAGGATCTGATTACTGTCTTCATCTTCCTAATGCAGAAGTTACTGAAAAGCTGTAGTCAGTCTTTTCTCAGGTGTGCACTACCAAAGGACGGAAAGCAATGATGGGTCATGGTGCAGCAATGGCAATTCCAGCAGGATGCCAGGACCACAATTTTCATAGTGGTGGTGATCAAGGATCAAGCACTGGAAGGGATCACCATCCCTGGAGACTTTCAGAACTTCTCTGGACAGGTCCTGAGTGACCTGACTTACCTTCAAAGTTGCCCCTGCTTTGAGCAGGAGGTTGGGACCAATCGAGCTGCAGAAGTCCTTGACAACCTCAATTATTTCATAATTTAGGTATTTTAACCACTGTGGGGCCACATGCCCCTTACTTCTGCCAGTCATGGCCAGTTGTCTGCGTTACAGGGAATAACATTGCTACACATCCACATCTATCAGGTGGTGGAGGAGAAGGAACAGTGTACCAAAGAGACAATATCTTTCGTGCAGCTGTCACACTTGCATGCTGTAGCACCTTTCCCCTTCATTTCAAGAGCAATAAATGTTGTTACAGAAGGAGTCTGCCTTTTTTCTTATCCACAACCAGCATGTCAACACCAGATTTAATTTACATTGCTCTGAATGTAGCATTTCATTGTGGTGAGTTCTCTTCCCTCATACCTTCCCTTTACACTTTATGGGATAAATGATTTTGAAGCATTCCTGTTTTCTCTCTGTGACCGCTGGCTGTCAGTGTCATAGCTTAAACGGTGTGGGACAAGGTAAATTTAAATCCAACCCAGCAAATGGCTGTCATCAACACATTACAGCCTCAAAGTCATTTAGAGGATTCAGAGCGACGTAACAACAAGCAATGTTTAGAATAGGAATCAAGATGAAACACAGTTAAAAATAGCACATTTTGTGAAGCCCCTAAATGTGACCATACGTAGGCCACCCCATTTTCATGTGCACCAGCTTCACTAATAGAGGAGAGGGATTTTAAATGTACTATTGACCAGGCTGCTGCATGCCTATTGCAACACACTGGTTGTCACTTTATAAACCATATGCCCACATTGCATATTGATTGCATTTTGCATGTAATGTGGTAAGATCTGTGGGGTTATTTCCTACTTAAACCTGCAGGAGAAGACCAGGAGAACTCAGCAATTTATCGCCTCATACATTTTTTTGGAAGAGGGCCACAACTTGTGTGACTCATCTGCGCAGCCCAGACACAACTTGGGTGCTATTGTTCTGCTGCACTGGGCAGGACTAGCAAAGGCTGATACAACCGTGTAAATGTATGACAAGGAAATAATTCTAACACTTTAGTCGCATAGACTGAGAAAGGTGGGAGAGTTCTTGTTAAACAAGATTGCTTTTAAATCTGGAGTGGTACATGTAGTGCCCAACATAGTTTGAAATAATTTAACTGTGGGGTTTTTTTTCCTCCTGGCTCAAAGCACATCCAAAACAAAATACATTTTAAAAAAGCTGAATGAAGTTTAAAAGCTTGCTTAATGTAGACAATTCCTGTCAGGGCTTCCTAAGTCTTCATCTTCTCTCATGTGTATGAGTTAGAGTACTGATATTTTTGTAACCTTGCCTCTGGTTACTGAACCTGCAGTGCAGCTTTTCACCATCACTTTGAATTCACTACAAGAAGATGAGTGTGCTTAGGCTAAATGTAAAAACCAGTTAAGACCCAGCCACATCAGAAGGGCACCGATACATTACAGTTTTACTTTGGGGACTCTCCAGGAGAGGTTTTGGACTGAAGCAATATATACTTGGGTAAGGAACTGCCAGTGCAGAGAAACAGGGCACGGCTCTGCCTCTGGACAACGCTGCAATTCAGCTCTGCAGAGCTAACTGTAAGCATTCGATTTGGGCATGCATTTCCTATCCCTTCGTGGTGCACATATGCAAGATGTACAGGCATGGACATGCTCTGGGACTTTCCTAAATTTAGAGTGGCAGATTTTAAAGTTGTCTTCTTCACACGGAACTATATTTAGACGCTGTGCCTCCAATAGCACCTCCTTTTCTCTCTGTTGCTTGCTTTTATACTTTTTGAGACTTATTTATATTTTGGTTTATACTACCTATTGAATAAACACGTGGAGATATACTGCGTTCTTGATATTTTTTATAGCAAACTAAATCTTCAGATATGAAACTACAACTACTGTTGCAGTAGCATGAATATATCACTGAGACCTTCTCTTAGTGTTTGGTCCATTAATCCATTGCAAAGACCAAGAGGTCTTTGAAACAATAGCTTTTGACGTTGAATTTTCAGTTAACATAGCTCAGGACACTTCTGCATATCCAGGTTGTTTTTTCTCAGTACTGCTTCTTACATACTAATGGCATGGCCAGCTGAAGTCCATCCCTGATCCACGCTTTCCCCGGGTGCCACAGCTATTGACTTGACCCAGTTACAACTGGAAGTGTTTTGACCACTGAGAAGCGAGGGAGGGAGCATCTTCAGGACAGATTCTGGTGCCTCTGGTTGCAAGTCCACTCCTCTCACATCACATTTTTCCCTCCCCTGTGACTTGAGCCATTTCCTATGCTCAAATGTGAAAGTACTGATGCTTTGACAGGTTCTGACAAGAAATATTGCTGTTTACAGATGAATTTTGCAGATATATTAAGGTACTGTTTTGTTTAATTCTTTTAGCAGAGTTGGAAGGCCACCTTTACATCTTTAACCTCATTTAAAGGCTGTCAGGGAAACTTGGCTCCCGTACTTCTATCGCACCCTGGAGCTCCTTACAGCATCTGTTTTTCTTAGGAAGACAGGTAGCAACTGCTGGGAAAGTCTGTGCATGCCAGAGAAGAGTGCCGGGCATGTTTCTGAGGAGCTCCTACCCTGCACGCTGGGAAAGGCATGTGCTGTGTCCCCAGGTCCCCTCTGAAAACGCGAAGCTGTGCACTAGTTTTTCTTTTAATCTCGAGGAGACTGAGCTGGGGTGGTCCTGCAGGGATGCCTCTGTCTGGTGTGGCCAAGAATTTCCCATTTTCCGCTCTCTTCTCTCTGGGATTATCTCAGGGAATAATAAAGAGGAGGGTGCCAGCAGGCTGCTGTTACATGGTTTGGGCACGTTGCTTAGCCTTGTGCCTCAGGTACCTGCAAAGGGTGCCAAACCCTTACTAATGATCATCTCAGAGTAGGTGCTGCTAGCATGGAATAGCTAATTACAGTTATACCTCATTCCTTTCTCATTCAACATTTCCTTCCCTGAGGAAAGGAATCTGTATTGATATACGACTCAATGGGAGAAGATACTATTCTTTTCCTTAGATATCTTAAAATATTTAGTTCATTTTTCTTCTCTCATTTTTCTTCTCCTTCAAACTCCCAGGCTGTACGGAGCCCCCCAACACGTGTAGCTCTTATCTGCTTCCATGGGGATCCAGATACCCTTTACACAGCAGTCGCAGTAGTAACAACTCACAGCAGAGCAGAGGACGGCAATTTAACACAGCAAACAGATCAGGCTGGAAATCTGTGAAAAGCTATTGTGTCCTTTTTTCTTCTGCCACCACTATTCCATCTTTTTGCCTTCCTTTCTGTGGCTCACAAGAAGACGGCAATCTGGGAGATGCCCATTCTGGAGAATGATATGGAAATTTCTGGAGGATAAATACCATGTAGAGATGTAATCTTAAAGCAAGTGTTTTTGTTGGTTTGTTTTTTTGGTTTTTGTTTGTTTGGTTGGTTGGTTGGTTGGTTTTTTGTTTGTTTTTGTTTTTTTTTTTAACTTTAAGCAAAGCCTTAGTCCTTTGCACAGGAGAAACAGCTTCCGTAGTCTTTGTCAGAGCAGCTTTCACTGGAGTACTGGGGGGTACCGCTGCAGAAGCAGGCACTGCTGCCTCCAGGTTGCCATTCCCTCCTACCCAGGAGCGCCCAGGCATCCCAGCTGGTCCTGGTCCCAGTCGCTCGTGCACTGCCTGGGAAACACAAATAAACCCACAGGTTTTCAGGCTGGGTCACAGTGGGAAGTTCCCTTGCTCACAGCTGATGTGGGAAATGAAGCCTCTGCTTTTCCCAAGCAATATGTGTCCTTGTACAAGGAGGAAAGGCTTGCAAGGAGGGCTGTTAGCAGAAATGGTATCTCACCTGGCTTTGAGAGAGAGGTGAGAGCACCTCCCACCCGCCACGGCTCTCCCACCCGCCCTGCCAGTGCAGGTAGTAGCAAGGTTGGACACTCGGTGTCTAGTAGCTCAGCTCTCCCTAGTCCAACCAGCAACAGAATTACTTCAGCTGCCACCCTCCTTGCTTTTGAGGAGATGACCCTGATGAGACAGAGGAAGCGCAGGCGTCATGCTTGCTACTGAAAAGCTGTGGTGGAGGGTGGTCCAGAGGGCATGCTGCACATGTTCCAGGGAGAGAACGAAGGATTTATTTTCTTCTGTCTCGAGCCCAGAAGTTTCACAACTAATAAATTAAATGAATACTCCCAAAAATGAAAAATAAAAATCTCTGGTCCGCAGAGCTCTGAAAAAGAATCACTTAATCTTTCAAAAGATTTTTTTCATAGCCATTTATTCAGATAGCACCCAATAAAAACGCAAAGCTGGATTGTTTTGAGTGGTGGGAAAAGTTTTAGCTTAGAATAACATTAAACAATCAAAACACAGTAAAAGATGAATACCTGGAGTGCAATTACATTTTGCCAAATGCAGGCATGGTCATATATATATCTGACACCTATAGCAGTCTGGAATTGTATGATCCTGTAATATTTCCCAGGTAATTAAAAACAGCTAAGATTTGTGCACTACCCAGCACCTGAGCCCATTTGCTGCTCATGTTCTCCTGGATGCTGGGGGTGGGGCTGATGTTTTCACAATTAATGTGTAACTGTATAATCATAGTTGTCAATGAAAATATGAAGATAGAAAAAGTTAACAGAATGCCAACTTAACTGGGCACTTAAGTGGTCATCTTTTAAGTTTTTTTCTCCTTGAAATAAAGCAGATAAGGAGAAGAAAAATAGGTAGGATAGTTTATACCTTTCAGATTCACTTTTTCAGGGTGTCTTCAAAATCAGAGGGAAAAACACCCAAACCCTGCATGGATTCTTCAGAGACCTAAGTCTTGATACCACAAAGCACACAGACCTGGTTATAACACGACATGAAATTAGGGTCTCTGCATTCTGCCTAGGTCCAGAACCTGAAATTTGAAAAACTCTTTCATCACCTGGGTGATTCCCCGGTTAGAGGCTGGTTTATGCACTCAGTGTGTAGCACTCACTGTATCTGAATTGCCCTTTGAATGAGGACTGCATTTCAGGTCTTCCCATTTTGTCCCCTAGGTAAAACCTCTAGGGACTTAGCTCCAGAGTCATGCTTACTCTGTGAAGAATAAGGAGCAAAGACAAGAAGCAATGCACTTAAATTATAGTGAGGGACATTAAACATTAGCAAACCCTTTTAAATATAAGTCTGGTAAAGCACTGGAGCAGATTTCCTGAGGAAGTTGGGAGGCCTCCAACGTGAACAATCTTTTAGAGCATCTGCTGGAAACACTGTTGGCCTATTTGGTCTTGCCCGGGTGGACCGTGAGAAGGTGTGGAGAAGGGTGGCTTGGTAAATTAATAAAAGTTTTCTCAAAGAAATGGTCTGCGTCAAGTTTGTTGTGTGCCTTTTCACTGTTGTCTGTAGTCTTTGTTGTGCAGTCTTTGCATTACTGGGGCTTGAAGAAAATTGCTTCAAACAATGGATTGTACTTTCAGATTTTGTCATAAAACTGTTCCTCCATTCTTAAGTGTTGTCTCAATATGTTTATATTTGTCTGTTATGCATTGAGAGATTGCACCTCTAAGTACACTCAAATATTGCTCCTGAAATACATATTCATTTCCCCAGAAAGTGGTTGTCATCAAAGGTGCAATTTTTGACAGTGATTACTACGAAGCGGCTGTTTTCCATACAGAAGCTTGATGCAAGATGCTAACTTGGTTGACACAGGCTGTCAAATTACTACCAAATGTTTAGTTACTACTAACTGGATTCTGATGAATTCGATGTGGTAAGCTAGAGGTAAAAACTCTCTTTCCAATCATGCCTTTGTCTTCCAGAAGACAGGCAAAAAAACCACAGAGTGCTTCAGAGTGGGCCAGGAGACTTTTCTGTTAAAAATATTTCTCAGGAAATGTGGAGATGACACCATCATATTTGTAAGAGCACATCTTATCCTGTGAGAACACATCCTGACATTTCCTAAACCTTTTCCATACAGCTCCTATTAGGAAAGTGGAGATGAATGAAAGTGAGGAGTAAGGAAGGAACCTGTTGACAGATGAAAACATTAACTACATAGCAAAGCTGCACATACTTTTCTGTGTTGGCCTGTGGAAAAAGAAGGGATGCGTCTCTGCTTTTTAGCCTGTAGCCAATTACCACCCTTCGGTCGGATTTCAATACTCCACCTTACAAAGGTGGAACTTCATTGGCTTCAGTTAAATTATTACTGGTTTAAATATTGTTATGCTTTTGGTGACCCTCCAAATTCAGTTTAAACCACTGAGTTTTGCATGGCTTCTACTCAAAATGATTAACAGGCATCTTTTCAGTTGAAACTTGGTCAAAGCTTGACATCATCTTAGCATACATTTGTGAATTTGCAAAATATGTGTGTTGGGTGATACATGTCCTCATCATTTCCATTACTTCCTAATGGTAGGTGTATAACAAGCCAAATCTTCTGTGTGTAATTAAAAATAAATGTATTAAATCGATTTATAGTTGATGCTATACCCATACATTTTTTCTCAGACTATGCTATTGGTCTGCATGCATTTTAAAGCACAGAAGCATTGTGTCTACGTCCTGAGAGTGCTTAATGACCAAATAGAGGTCAAGAGATGCTTAGCAAGCAGCTTTTCTCCTTTGTAATTTGTCTTCAATGAACAATGCTCGATTGTGTAGAGTTTTCCAGAAAAAATGACACTAAACTACATACAGCTGAGACTTCAGAGCTCTACAGGAGGAGAAGATTTATCAAAAAGAAAGAGAAAAGGTCTTCTTTTAAATGCAGCCATTTAAAAAATAGAGGTGAGGCAGCTGAAAGGTGCTTGAGGAGCTTGGCTTCTTGATTTATCTTTGACCGCTTGTGCTAATGGCAAAGATCATACCCATCATGAAATGCAGATCATAAAAAAAAAGCAATAGCAGAACAACCCTGGATATTTGGAGGATCGCACCTTATAGTTTATTCAGTATGTTGCAACTCTTTTTTTCCAGAGTGACTTGGAAATCTTTATGGAAAGTTCAGTAATTTAGTGAATTAATAACCTTTCTCAGAGATTCCTTGATATGTGTAGGAACATAGGAAGGACACAACTAAAATCCCAGAAGCGTAAACGCTTATATTTTCAGTTCTCATGGAATAAAAGAATTTCTACTGTGTCATATGAAAAACATAGTAGTGCAGATAAAGAACAATGGCACCTATCAACTCCACTTCTGCTTTCATTGCATATGGTAAACAACTTCTGTCAACTTGGATTTTAGGCTTATTTCTGTGCAAAGTGTCTTGGCACTCACACTGGTGAGTTCCCTGCCCAATATGCATTATCTGTTGAACTTGTGGACCATTCCCCTTCTCGTGACACGTCATCTGCAGTGGATTTCAAAGCATAAGTTTCTCCTGAAGACTTCAGGGAAGAATGATGCTGCCCACCTCTGTGGCAGCTTCTTTTCCCCAGCACTGCCAGGCAAGCAAACTCAAGGCTGTGCTGGGTCTAGCACTCCCGCATTCTCCGTGGATGTAGCACCACTGGGAGTACTGGAACTGGCGGATGGAGCTCTCTTGCTGCTGACAGCTCACCAGCCCTTCCCAAGCCAAGGCTTGAGAGCCAGCAATATATGCAAGCAGGAAGGTGGTGGAGGGGAAGGACAGTGAGGCTGTAAACAAGGAGGAAATGCTAATAAAGTCCAGAAATGTGACAAAAGGGAAGCAGATGTGGGGGAGAGGTTCTATTAAAAGGAAAAAAAAAAAAACAACAACAAAAAAACCCCCACAATAGTAGATGGGAAAATCCTGATGAGGAATCCAGAATGGTGCCCAGGATCTTGAACGGCTGTCCAAGTGACAGGGCTGCCAGACAGCTTTTGGGGGTAAGTTCAGGACCTTCTACCACTGCAAAGTGTAACAGTTTTCTTATTTGATGCCTGGCTACTTGCTTATTTCTCCTGCTGTATGATTGCTAATTTAGATTTTTTTTTTTTTTCCATGGTCTGGATTGAAAAGCCATGGAATACATCAGCCTTGTTTGAAGAGGATTATCACAAGGATTTCCCTGAAGCACTCCAGTTCTCCATGTGGTGCTAATAATCCTTCCACAACATGCAACCCTGCAAAGTATTCCAGGAGTGCATATAATTAATATCGCAAAGTTAGAAAAATCTACAAAGAAAACAAATATCTTTTCCTTTTCCCTCTTCCTTTTTTTCCAACTCTAGCTTCAAAGATAGGTCAAGAATTTTTCAGGTGGGGTTATAAACTTAATGTGAAGCTTTAATCTAGAATATAACATATGGAAATATGCTTTTAATATGTGTGCGTGTAGATTGCTTTTATCAGAGGAAGTATTCTTCTGCCCTGGGGATTTTGTTTGTTGCTTCAACTGAAGAAAATGAGGCTGTTAATTTTGAAAGCTTTAAATGATGGCCTAAGCCAAGCCTAACTGGATGAGTAAAAACTTTGTGCTGCTGCTAACCATTCTCACACAGAATTTAATAATATAAATAATTACAGGAATAACACAAAATGCAAGCAGGCATCATCATCTTTGTCAGCTGTTTTTATAAAGAAGCCAGAAAGCTTTGAAAGGAGGTCAGAAGAAGCAGGTACACTGGGAGATGGTCCCGCTCTGTACAAGGCAAGGGATTTAAGCCTTGCTTTTTATCAGTTCATACCAGCAGCTAGTTTTGTCTCCAAAGCTAAAAATTTTGGTGTGACACACCTAATTTCTAGCTACTCGGAGCCTTTAGTGGAAGACTTGTCCCCTTCCTGGAAGCTACAGTGCTTTGAAAAGTGTAACTTAGTCTGATGCTGCTCTGCTTTTATGGTAAACTAAATAAAGATGATCTGCTTAAACACTCACTTTCCTTCTGCTTAGTGGTTTCTACCTAATATTAAAAAACGTCGGGTTTGTACGACTGCATTTCCCTGGACTCATGAAGAATCATGTGGCTTTTGCACACTGTTTAACTAATGACAGATATGGCTGTAGGTAGTCTGGACATTTTACTCAGAATATACCAGATTCGAATCCATTGCTTTTTTTCCCCATGTATAACCAAATTTTTGGCTGTGTCAAAGCTTGGCTTGTGGGTTGAAGAGTATGTGCCTGGCATGCTGGGGAGTGCTGGGGGAAGGGGGGACAGCTGAGAAACATATGGCTTCAAACCACCTTTTTGCTTTCCTTATCCTCAAGAATTGCAGAGGGTTGTAAGTTTAGAGCCCCCCCTCCCCCCACCCCCCCCCCACCCCCCCACCCCCCCGGGCTTCTTTAAATTGCATCCAGCTGCCGTGGCCTCTAATGGGAATAGTCCATCATAGCGGTCAGCAACATCAACACTGCTCCCAGCCGCAGTTCCAAAATGCGTGGGCTGTTGGCAGGATTATGACCATCCCCAGTGGCTGTAGGTATTATTATTTCTGCAAACATATTGCTGAATGTTGTGCTCGTGTAATAAAAATGTAGAGAGAGTACTGTGAGTACCCCGTATTGGTGAGCCCTGCAGGTGACACAAAATGACAAACTAGACCATAATCACAACATTGTAAAGAGACCTCACTTTATAAAGGGCATTTAATAGTGTTTACAGTGCTCTTCAGAATATATTCTTAATGGGATTAAGGTCACCCAAGTGATATGCATATGACAGAAAGCAGCGAGCAAATCTGTTGCACGGTGTGTCTGTAACAATTAAATAACGTGGGGATTATTCCATCATTTTCAAGAACAAGTTAACAATCAGGGAGCAGTCACTCATTAAACCACTTATGGACTCGAAATAACAGCTTAGCCTACTGTAAACATGGCTTTTTTGTTTGACTAAACTGTTGTAAAACATGAGCAGTAACATACACATTACATGATAACTCAGGAAAGACATAATAAATGCTAACTTAAGCTGAAAAGGAGCAAATTTAAAAGGCTTGGGCTGTCGAAATACCATCGTCTGAACCTAGCACAGGACCTAAATTAAAGATGTTACAACATGAAAGGTCAAAATCATCTAACAGCTTCACAAAATACTTGTTCTTTATGGAATATGAATTCTCTTATGGGAGCTTGGAACCTCTTTCCCTCTGTCACCTCCTCCCCCAAGTCTTAGGAATATTAAGAAATGCATAAACTATGTAGAAAGATGAATGAAGCTATTATAAAGAGATGATAGTCTGCAGATGGGGAACAATCATCTTTATTGTTGCTTCCCCTCACTGTAAAGTCTAGGAATGAAATTATGGTCCCGTTAAAGTCAAAGTGGATGTAGTCAAATAAAGGATGGGTCAGGATTTTCACCATTGACCTCTATATGCCAAAATCTGAAACCCTGTCTTGACAAACCCAAATAGGTCTATATACTTTCATTACTCCTGAGTTTGCAGAGTTTCCCATAGCTCATGCATTTCTCTTCACTGTCCACATCTTTGAAGGTATCTGTCCACAACAGACCCTGGGCTTGCCCCTGTAATCCCATTCCCTGCTTGCATGACTGGTCGCCTACCTTCCACACGGTGCCTGTCGAAGGGCACAGCGAGCATACCCTGAAGTGACAAGGGTTGGTTAAGTCCCCAGCCTTTTGCTACTTCACTTCCCTCAAAACCAGTCTACTTTTAAACTTTTCCTCCCCCAGAATTCATTACTCATCCCATCAGACCTCTCTGGCTCACAAGACATTTTCTGCCTCCCAAGTCCTGGACGGAGGCTATATCAGAAGGCATATGGACTGGTAAAAGGACAATTAAAAATTCATCTCAGTAATAAATCACTTCACAATGGAAGACTTGACAGATACACTTTTTCTGACTACTGCTGAGTTGAAATGCACTTGAAAAGTACTTTTGAGCATCAAAATTTGCAAGTGATTAAAAGAAAATAACAGCACACTGATGTCTATACGGAACAACTGAAAGAGAAATACAGTAATAAAATCGATGGTCCCTGAGGTAACACAAACTAGCCCTAAATGAGTGCTGCCAATAAATGTCACATGTGGCCCTTTTGCAGGTTTAAGGATGCAGGGAGAAACTCTGAGGCTGCGATATAGGCAGAGTCCAGGAGATTTCTTCTGCAGAAAACAGCTAATTTCATACCGGAGCCTCAGCAACCGCGAGCAGGTTTTACCTGTCGTCTCACGTCTGTCTTGGCAGCTGTGGGACAGATCTGCTGTGCCATGGGATGTCACAGGCTCTTCCATATATCAATGTGTTTCTTGTGGACTGTCCTAAAGCCTGTGCTGCTGCTGAAGGTTTCCAGGATTGTAATTAATCTGTATTAAAACAAGCCTTTTTTTTAAGCTACTGGCCTGACATTCTGTCTCACATTTGCCAGCGGGGGGATAACTGCATCAGATGTAGTAGGAGAATGATCAAGCAACTGGTGTTGCTTGTACATACACAGTATCATGTATAAAATAACTATGTTTCTGACGTTAAATGCTCACTGCCATTTCTGAAGAAGAACCACCAGTCCCTGTGATAAGTCCCTTTTTCCTTAATCAAGTAGGGCTCTGCTGAAATACAGTATCACGGGCTTTTGACGGCAGTGGAAGAAGAGGCACAGAAATGATCAGCCTGTTGGAAAGAGAATCTGATAAGCAACCTTTGGGAGTTGTCCCTGATATCCCTCAGATAGCTTCCCATCCCTGTTGGAAGGTGGACTTCAAACTGTGCCTCCTGTACCTTAGATAAATGCCTGCCTTAATCATCAGGGGACTTGCTTACTGATTTCCCATCTTCTCCTTCTTCCTCTCTCATGGTTTTTTCACAAGATGCTTTTGGAATGTAAAGTAAAACAATATGTGAAATTATGAAAAAAAAAATAATAAATGTTTCCTGCCCAATACCTAGGGATGAGAGCATGCAGCTGATGGGAAATAGCTGGATAAATGTATCTTCTTTGATCTGCATATTTCTGCGCCTTTTCTGTGTTTGTGCTTCTTGAGCAAATGGGGTTGGAAATGCTCTGAATGTTTTTGTTATATATATATATATATATTTACACTGCAAACACAACATGAAAGCATTCAGTTTGAGACTATAGTCATTCCAGGAATACCAAATTCGGCTTGGTTCACCTAAATTGTGGGCTTTAAGCCCAATGGGTGAGACCAGCTCAGATTTGAATCTCCAGTGTATTCTTCAATGATAACTTGAAGTGAGAGCAGACTTCAGTCCTGGTTTTTGAAATTGCTTGTGACTTCAAAAACTCATCAAGAAGTAGTGCAAAGTTTTGCTTTTGCTGGTGAGCCTCATTTTGTGGAGTTTTCCGTAAAATCAAATTAAATTAAAGAAGAAAAAAAAATCTTCAGTGATTTAGCTCGCAGTATCAGAAGAGTCAGCTGTAGTCTGATTAAAGGTTAGATCTGTGGTTTTGTTCTCCTTACCTTGGTTTCTAACTTACCTTGTTTTACACTTTGTTCAAGACAGTGCACAATTTTGTGAGACGTGGTTTCCTATATCTCCTCTGACAGTGCTTCAGGGCTCAGGAGTTCTGACCAGTCTTTCCACTTCATCTTTGAGTTGCTCTGGCATCACACTCAGTGCCGTTACACCCTGGTTTTGTCTGTGCCTGGCAAATCTTACAGCTTTCGAAATGGCTCTTTGTGAGAAAGCAAGGGACTGCCAAATTCATGGAGAATCCAGACTTTTAGCTCAAGTTACAGAGCCGAGGAGCGGTCTCCCCAAACTTGAATTGCTGCAGAGCTCAGGCCAGGACTTGCAGGCATTTGTATATTTTCACCCAGCTGGGTGATTTCATAATTGAAATACTGAAGAGTAGGAAGTTGCAGTGATGCTACATGTGAAAAAATCAAGACAGGCTGATAAATGAGGTTGGTTACCGAAGCGACCTGAGGGAGACGTACAGTCTATCCACATTGACGTAATGTTCCTCTTCAAAACCCAGAGTACAGTTAGGCTTGAGGATAATGCAATGAAGATGAAGACCAAGAATGAGACTCTGAGGACCTCTGCAGTGGGTGTGAAGGGCACAGTATGTGGAGGCAACTGCAGAAACAAAAAATCACAGAAGGAGCAGAGTTTGGAGTCAGTCCAGAGAGGAGATACTACTCTCAGAAAAGATGCTCCAAAAATGAAAGTTAGTATTAAACACACTGAGAGATCGGAGTAAGGGAAAAGGAAAGTTGTGTGTTCCCTGAAATGAAGCAAGTCACTGGCTGCCTTGAAGAGGCTTGACAGGGAGGAGAAGGTGGAGGAAATCAAAGAAGAAATGCTATTTTAGTGTCCCTAGTTCATTTTTCTATCCAGTACAAGAATCAGTCATTTGCACTGTTAAATGCACTAAAAGTTAAAGTTTCGGCTTCTTTTTCTTCAAAAAGGTGATTCATGGAGTTCTGTGGTGCCAAGACAAACTCGTTTATTCTCCTCCATCGAGTGTTTCACTTTTCCTGCAGTGTACCCTGCAGGAAACCAAAGAGTTATTGGGACTGCAAGGATTTCTCTGTTAGGATCAATCCATTTCTATTCTTTCTGTAAATGTTAGCTGTTATTCCCTTTTCTGTGCTACTTAAAGAACACAAAGCTGTAGAACAGAGAGCAGAACACTGTGATGGGAAAGGGAAAAACAATGTATTTCCCGCCTACCCTCTAGGAAACAGCAGCCACTGCAGCCCTCAGTCACCGAGAGGCACGTAGCATTCTCCAGACTGCAGCATCTGCCTGCGTTAAGAGCTCCACATAAAGAAGAAAACACGTCCTGGTTGTAGGCAATCAAATGGAAGGGATCCGTCCCAAGTTATTTACTGCTGTGCATAAGGAAATACAGATGCAGTGGAAGAGGAAAAATAAGTACAGAGTGTCAAAATATAAAATGCTGTAAAATGTGTCTTCAAATCAATGAAACATTTGTACAGGATGTTGAATTTCAGATGAGAGCGTCAGTTAAGTTTCCTGAATCAACAGAAATTTTTTCTTCATTGGGTTAAAGATAGAACAGAGAAAGGATGAAGTGGTATAAGGTAGAACGATAAACAGGCTACTTCACATAGCAGTGTGACGTGCCAGGTTCATCGTCCATACATGCATAACTAGCTATTTCCTGGGGATTATAAACCCAGACTACTCTTTAACTAATATCCTGGTTTCTGTGAAAAAGCCAACAGAAGTAAATAAAATTTATCTCTCCTAGTTAAGTAAGACAAATGTTCTCTAGAGAAAGACTGAGCTTTCTGAAGGCGTACATGCTTGTGGGTGTATGTATATCTATGCGTTTGTATATGATGCCACGGCTGGCTGGTAGATCACCTCCCACAGAACCAGTCATGCAAGAGGATAAAAAAGGCTGATATGAAATAAAGCTGAGGTTGTACATGACTTCAATATTAGAAATAAGAACTTTTTTATAGAATGGATTATGAATCCTCACATCCAGATCATGGATTCTTACAGGCCAAACCAGGATGGGTGCTCGGTTTTAGAAACGATTAGGTATTGCCCAGGTTAGAAAGAGCGAGCCGTACCAGATGAGTGCTCTAATTGCTGGCCCTCGGGGCCAGTCACTTGCTTTCCATCTTTGGCTCTTGTTGGAGCTTTTAGATATTCGACAACTGAAAAAGGAGACAGCCCATAGCCTGACCAGCAAGGTGGTCATCAGAGCTCTGGGGAAGAGCTCAGGTCAAGCAGGGTGAGGAAGTGAGTGTGGGTTTTCCACTGGCTTTTTTTTGCAGAAATGTGAATTTTGACAGATGACTGGGTCCAGCCCTGATGGAATTCTTCTCAAACAAAAAGAAAGAGCCACCCCAGAGAAGCCCCCTGTTTCACCACCAAACAAGCGAGCACCCAAGGCACTTCCCTGCCTGATTTAGGACAGCCGGCAGGTCTGAGTAGCTACCTGGGTTGTTTTGCTCTTTACTTTGCACAGGAATTCCCTGCTGACCTGAGAAATCTGTCATGAAATGTCTGTTTCTGCAAAATTAATTGAAAATGCTGTTGGCCACCTTTTCTGAAGATGTGCAGAACATCTTCAATTACCCTATATAAATTCTTTATTACTATTTTAATATAAATATAGGGGGGGCACTGGATTTCTGTTGCTTTATGAAGAACACATTATTCTAATACACCTGTGTACAAGTTGATGCATTGAGTTGCAATTGTACATAGCCTATAAATACCTATATATTTGCATACAGATACTTAAAATGTTTTTGCATGTCCTTCCTCACATTATGTTTTGTTCCAGATTACAGATTGCTATCTAGTATCTCTAAGCAAGTCATTTATAGCAGTAAACACTCTGACATCTATTTATAATAGATGCTAGGAACAAGCTGGCTTGCTAATCCGGTGCTAAAAGCCTTAGTTATTTTGCTCAGGATTTTACCTCAGGGGTGGCACTCACAATTTCGGCTCCTATCTCAGCTGCTATCGGACTGCTAGCAAATATTTTGTTTGTCCTAATCAGACTAATAGGTATTTGAACTTTTTCAACAGACTTTTCTATGCTTAAGTTGTGTACAAATGCCATTCTCAAGTTTGTATCACACTGAGATACACTGAAAAAATAATTTATACCTGAAAACAGCCCCAAATATGTATTTTCCCATGTGGAAGGTCATTAAAGCAAGATGTTTAAAGACAGGTTCATGCAACACAGATCTCCTCGACGTCCATGGTCTAAAGCTAAAGCTTTTATGAACCATATCGTCTGATTGTGAATTCTGGGAGCCTGACGCCTTTCCTGTGCCCTGATTCCAGGGAAATTAAACCACACACCACTGCTGGGAGGGAAGCTGCAGTGTCTTTCAGCCAGGGGACCAGGACTCTAAGGCATCACTGGTTCGTGGTGCAAGCAGCTAAATCAGTCACCGATTTCTCACAGTTCACACTACCATGAATTTTAATTCCATTTTCTTGTTTCTGGGAGTGGGTCTGCTGGGAATATCAGCTGTTTTACTGGTCTCTATTTGTCCCACCTCTCATTTCTGTTTGTATCATATTAGCATATACTTGATTATTTACAAAATTAGTCTAAATTTTCTCACATGCTTATATTTGTGGTGATGTTTTTTTATGGTGGCTGTGATTATACACTAAAACACATGTCTATTTTTTCCTGAGAGGTATTTTAGGTACCAAACTCTACCCACATGGCAGCCTTCTCTCTTTAGGGATGCTGACTGTGCACAAATGGCTGCTGTCTTTCTAAGGGCTTCAGGCAGAACCTTGTTGATGCATCCAAAAAAAGAAAAATACTTGACAACACCTACTTGTAGATAAATAATACATCACAGAAAAATTTAGGTTGGAAGGAAGCTATGGAGGACATCTAGCCCAGCCACACATTTAAAGCAAGACCAGCTTCAAAGTTATGTCACATAGAAGGGTTTCCATTTCTAAATGTTCATCAAATTAGACATAAATTAAAGGGTGCAGCCTTTGAGTCGGTGTATTCTGTTTCATCTTCCAGAGAAGCTTTATCCACATCCTCTCATGGTCTCCTGCCATAGGGCCAGTAGGGTTTTCCTTCCAGCATGACTCAGCTGTATTCTGCACCCCCCTTTCTCTTGGGGCTGTTAGCACTGTGTGGGGCACCATTTGCACTCGTCTTCAATTTAAAAGTAATAAATGTTCCGTTTGCTTTCAGGATGACAGTTAATTAATCTTCTGCAACAACACTGTTTTGTGGACCTATAAGACATTCCCATGATGGTGCTGTTGTGTCCTTATCTGGAGTGCCTTTGCTGGTCATTGCAAACTGTTGAAAAGTGCTCTTAGTCTTGGTTCTCACAGCTTAAATTAATTTTTGCAATAGATGAGGATTGTTCTGCTTCTGGGAGGCTCCAGTCTGAGGTCCATGTGACCCAGATCTCCCGATCTGAGAAAGATCTGTGGATTTTCCCTGCAGGTCCAGGAATCTGCAGCTATAAAATGTATTTTTAAAAGTGATTTATTTCAAATTGCCTGCTCAGTAACGCCATTTTTGCACCCATAGGAAACAACTGGAGATGCTGACATATAGATCTGGTTTGTACAACAGTGCCAGGTCAACCAAGGAACTGCCAAGGTGTTTCAGCCTCTTTTCTGACCAGAAAAGGAAAATTGCTGCAGCCATTAACGTCTAGGTGATTTTACTTCTGGCATCTATCTTGAGAACTGTCTGAAGAAGCACTAGTGGAGAAAATTGTAATTTCTGAACCTGGGTTTGGGTTTTCAGATTAGCAAGTATTTAAACTGGTAGTGTTCCACAAATAATGAGGGACAGCATTTATAATTAGCATTTCACTCTATAAGAAGTGATGAGCTACGTGCCAAACATTCCCAGAGTTCGGAGGATCTTTACATTTCAGCCTGGCAAGTCAATATGTCCAACAGATTAAGAAAACCATGCCAGCTGGCAATTAGGGCTTTGAGCCCTGGTCACAGCAACATCTGCTATCCTTATCGTGTGCTTCAGTTCTTATGTAATTGTGCATGGCTTTCTCTCGGTTCAGAAATCAATCAAGCATATAATAAATAGAAATCAGCGTATTGGAACCTCCTGCATAGGCTGATGCCCTCTGAAGAAGTTTTTGAGACACCTCAAGTCGCTGAAGTTTTCTTTCCTGACAACTTCCTGGCAATGACTCAGGTACACAAGGCATCTTCTCCGTCATGTTTCCTTAGCAGTGATAAACGGAACAACAGAAAGTGAGCCACAGGGAGGAAAGTACATGCTTTGTCTGCTCTCCCTTAGTTGGTGTATCCTGCTGCAGTTTCTATTGTCAGTATGAGTGAACTTCTGTTATTGTTGGATTTGAGGTTTGGTTTGGTTTTGTCTTGTTTTTATATCTGTTCAGTGCTTGCTCTTTTAATATGGGTAAGATTTAGGAGAAGACAGTACTTCAGATGTTGTAGGTGCAGATAAAATTACAGTTGATCAAAGCACTAATCCTCTTTTTCTTTTTCAATTAAAATATTATTACCCAAACAGGAAAAGGTGATAAATCTAAGAAAAAAAATTGCCTTTTTTTTTCAGTGAAAAACAGAAAATAAAAAATTGTTGTCAAGTTCTAGAGTAAAACTGCAATGTGCTGCTTTCGACTCTGTCCAGGCTTGCAACCCAGCTCTGTTTTTCTCCTTTATTTTGTGTGGAAAAGACCCTCAGAAATACAAGCTGTAAAGGGGACTAGGGTGTTTAGCCTGTTTCTTGATCAGGATGTTTGAAAA
Organism: Falco biarmicus; assembly: GCF_023638135.1. NCBI lineage: Eukaryota > Metazoa > Chordata > Aves > Falconiformes > Falconidae > Falco > Falco biarmicus. The sequence continues at coordinate 121,054,835 of NC_079288.1, read as the reverse complement.
CTCAGACCATGGAAGCACCCAGTGTAACTATTGACTGTCTTATCCTTTGTGGGCTACATAGACATGGCTAATAAAATAATGCAACATACTTCCCACAAATGCCCTTATACACACCCTTGTAAGAACTGTTTGTTTTGTAGAACCTGTTGTTCTATGGGCAATATTAAATATATTTTTTTAAAGATTAGTTCCTCTGGATTAAAAAATATTTTTCAGGTATCCTTTGGGCCTGGAAAAAAAGTGGTTTGTTTTATTATAAATTCTAAATTATTTTTTTCTTAAGTTTCTGCTAATACAATTAGGAAAAAATGTATCAATATGAAAAGTGATGGATATAATACATGGATGGTTATAAAAAAACCATTTTACTTCAAATATGTCAAAGCTAAATCCCTTGATTTTGCTGTTTAAATGTCACCTGACTTACCAAGAAAGCAAAGAGTCTTCATTTTCTCATTCAAGGAAATTCAGGACTTTGTAAGCTGATACTAGCACTGCAGAAAGCATTGCTTTTCTAGCAGCTTTCTAGGCAAGCCTTAAAGAACTGGTTCAGCCCCATTTTTGACCAAGTCAGTCTCCCACTGGTTGTCCCACCTCTTCCAACACAGGTATTCCAGAATTACTTTGCTTCTTTCGAACTATTTTTCAGCAGTTTTGTTATTAATGTAGGAATAAGCTAAAATGACTAAGACTGTGGAAACTGACTGCTCTTATAATTTTGCCACATGTCACATAGCACTGCTTCTTCTAGAAAGGCATGGGCAGGCTTACCCTGAGAAACCTGCTAAATGGAGAGTTAGAAAATCTGACTGAAAGCATTTTTTTTAAAAAAAATGATTTATTATTATCATTCATACAAGCAGTAAATACAATTGTTCATCATTCACACAGTGCTTGTGAAATCTCTCTTAATGGTTTTAGGGTAGCACTTAGACCAAGTGTAAGCCATAGGATAAGGATACGGATAACAATGGAATTTCAGGGATGATTTAAACAAATCCTCCAAGAGGGCTTACAGTTGTAAGGCATTAGAGGACTTTACCTTCTGCTGACCTTAAACTCATCATCCCTAAAGGGATAACTACAAAGATATCAGGACACTAGCATATCTGGTTGTGGCAGACTTTTGTAAGTAGAGCCCTTACTAGTCACTGAGGACTTAGTTCAGTCAACTCACTCAACCTTGTCTTTGATTTCCACTGGTAATAAATTGGAGCTTTATGGAAATAAATCAAAAAGTATAAGTTTGCGTTAAGGCTTTAGGACAACACTGAGAAAACAGGAAGAAAGTAAAATCCTTGAAACTGCAATGGTTTAATAGATCTCCAAAGTCAAACCATATTGAAACAAACATTATAGAATTCTGGATGGAGAATGCACCTGGAGGAGCATTTTAGATTTTAGCATTTTTCATTAAAAAAAAATAATACAAAAACAAAACTAGAGAGCGACGATATATTCCTACATATGTGAGTGAGCATGGAGGGAAACCAGTTTGAACAAAATTTCAGTGGAGGACGGCTGGAAACAAGTGCTTCCCTTGCACATTTCTGCTTGTGCTTGTCCGTAGGCAGTAACAGAGACCAAGGAACTTGTACTACTTTGTCCTGAGCTAATGCAGTTGCCCGTGCAGCCTCACTAGCATCGTCTGCAGTAACCAGCAGCCTAGCCTAGGCTGCCCAGCACATGCATGAAGATACATGTATAGAGCTAGCGTATTATCTGCTCTTTCACCATGGAACAGCCCTCAGTGCATGCTGCAAGGAAAACGGTGCTTACCCAGCATAGGGATGAACGTGATATGGATGAAAGATTAAGAGAGATAGAGAAAATATTTTTGGCTGGCAGGCTAGGCAGCAGATGGATTTAGAAACACCTATACGTCACATACATACATACATCTCTCCTCAGACTGTTATTCTGCTGATAGAAACTGCTTGTATTTGAGCTTGGGTGTGGGTAAAGCTAAAAAAACCTTCAGAAAAACATTCCAAAAGGCCCTTAATGCAGTTTTTCCTTTTCCTCAGGAAAGAGAAAATATGTCTTCTACAGAGGCATTACGTCAATGGTGCTAAATGTGATAGGCAAATGAGTCACGTTCGGCAACCTTTCCCCAGGCACCCATCTAGACATTAAACAGACACCTCTAGCATCCATTAGCTGCGGTTCCCTGATTAGCCTAGGGTGCATGGGAGGATCAGAGATCCGAGCCATAGCCAAAACATGTTAGTCAACGAGTGTCCAGTTTTTAAAGTGTTTCTCCAAAACCATGCCGGTATGCTACGTGGAAACGGTATGTGCAGATCCTGTACTTGTAAGTGCTTCTTATCAACGTATAGAAGCTGCAGAAACACAGTAAATGTAAACACATTCACACCCCTTTGTGATCAGCATCCCTTCACGAGGGCAAAGCTTACAGACTAAATGGTACAAGGATGGTTTCTGCTTTCGGATGATGTAACTCGGTTGCATGGGTCACCACACTCACCTATGCTGATCATTGGTGTAGTACCTGTATTAAAATCCCATTCGGGGATTCCAGCTACTGAGTATGCTGTGTAAAGAGATATTCAGCTTTACTCCTCATCTGCCCACTCGATGTTAAGAGTCTAAGAAATATATCTGAGGAAGTGTCTTAAGATTTCTGACACTGCTGCAAAATACACGTACCAGACTTAAAGTATAAAGTGTATGTGTTATGATCTTTGACTTTGTCTTTCATACGTCTTCACTTTTCAAGATGTAAAGCCACTGTATAGACATTTTAGCAAAAGTGTTAAAAAATGTGTGTGATTAAAGAAGCGAGCATGTGTTATATTGTATAATGCCATACAATTTCTCCTTTTTTATGGAAAATCATTAAGACACACTTGAAAAGTATAAGATTTTTCCTTATATTGTAGATAGAAATTGTTTCAGATTCATCATTACAGAGTCTCCAAGTTATGCTGTAGACAGTGGTTTTGCAGATTTTTTGTTTTTGGTAGGGAAGGACCACCTTAGGCCATAGAGTGAAGGTACTGAACAAAGTGTCTGACTGAAAAATACACAATCTTCAGTTTGTGAAGACATAAGCAACCAGTGATGCAACTGTTTGATATGAAATTAATCTTCTAGAATAGATTTGAAAACACAAAGCTTCATTACCAGAATTAGGGAAAAGGGATTTGTGTGTGTGTGTGTGTGTTCCATGTGTGTCCCATAATTAAGTTAATAAAATAAATAGAAATAGCATCAAACAAGTAGAAAAATGCTAAGAATGTCTTTCGTGCTACACTGTACTGCACTCTTGACTGTCTTCGCAATGGCAGAATCCTCATTAATTCTCATTAGGTGAGATGAGTTAATGTAATTAACAGTAATGTTGTAGTGTCATGATACCCTAAGGATATATCGAGGCAGTTTGAAAGGAGAAGTAAGAGAGTATATTGAGTGAAGTGATACAGCTGCAAAAAACAGACAAGCTTTTTGGCACACAAACTTTTCCTCGGGGCCTAAAGAGAAACATCAAGAAAATTGGGCCACTTTTTCTAACCTTTAGAAAGGCTTCTGTGCCCAGAAGTTCTTTGGGGTTATTTTGCCAAGTATTTTAGCTCGCCTAATGAAGGTCATTACCCCTCCCTACAATCTTTCCAGGCTTACTACACGTAGGCACTGAAGGCAGATATTGCTGAAACCAACCACAAGAAGAAAGAAATATATTTCCTCCTATGAAATCCCCGTTCTTCATCTTCACTGTCAGGTATGGACTGCATCATAACTCCCACCTTATTAAAGAGAAGCAATTGAAGTAAAGAGATAACAGAGTCAGGTTTCTAGCGGCAAAGGCCCACTTATTCAGATGATACTGTAGCAGAGGTAGCAAATACTTCACAGTAAAAATATTTCCAAACAATAGATTATCTTTTCTGGCTGACCATCCTTATGGATATGCATTTCTTATCACCTGCTCAGCTGAGAGAGCCTGCTGTGAAAAACAGTTTATACATTATTCAGGCTTAGTCAACTGATAGAGTAGATTGACCTTGTCTCCTGTGAAAAGAAGCAACTTTTTCTTTCTGGTGGCTTGCAGAAGAATAATGGCTGTGATGATAATGAATAGCTTATTCATATTTCAGATGTGAAATACCAATGGCATGCTAATTAGAGAAGGTCAGAGCACATGGGAATACAACGTGAACCTCTTAACCTTGAAGAATGATTAAGGAACTTTTATCTTTTGTTAAGAAATTCTAATCAGTCTTGGAATGGGATGCTTGATGTTCTTCCTTGCACACCATCCCCCAAATCCTTTTCTAGGTCACAGCTACCTCCTCACCTCGCTGGACTGCAGCTGGACCCAAGGGCCATGTGTGCTCTCGGGTGGCCCAGGAGCCCCTCAGACAGCTTAAATATTTGTGAAAATGAACCAGATCAAAGAAGGAATATCTCCGTGCCCCTGAGAAGAGAGAGAACAGGAAGACCAAGGAAAGGAGTTACAGTCCTGGCACACTGGGCATCAGCTCTGCCGTTCCCAGCACCTCATTCATCCCGTATGAGGCAGAGCTGTTTGCACGGGGAAGCCCAGCGCAGAGCTGAAGGCCCTTCCCAGCCTGGGGAGGACAAAATGATGTGTTATCGCTGGCAACAAACTCTCCCCTCCTGAGGGTGGTGGAACGGGGTTGAACTGGCACTCTCCAGGATGTAACTCTGATTTGCAACCATCAGGGCAGAAATTTTGCTATCCATTCAAAGGGAAGCCCAAAAGCCATCCAGCTCATGACAGAAGAGAGCAATGATAATTTTTAATTACCAGGGTCACCTGCTTTGACTTGTTCATTAGGTATGCCAGAAAAAAAAAAGAAGTTATTTTCCCTGGAATGCTTTCAGCAGATGTTATACTTAGTTGCTTATTATCTATTTTCATTGAAAGGAATGTAAAGGTTTGAAGAAGTCTTTTATTCAAGTGTCAGAGTCCCATATCTGACTATCTACATAATAATTTTATATTGTCAGTCTAGGGCTGTATCATTTTCAAAAGCTGAAGCAAATTTGCTATTTCAGAATCATCTGAGCATGACAATTGTAATTTTTACACTTCAGGAGCGCTGATCCAACCGCCATTAAAATTTACTGGAAAACTCCAATTGATTTTAATGGGAGCTGGGCTAGGTCCCCACAAAATGTCTCTGATACCTTTTTGTATTTTGATGGCTCAAAAGCAGCATGGATTTAAGTTTCAGAGATGGCAAATGGTATATAGCACTCAGTCTTCACTCAGCAATGTGAAGGGGCCAGTCTGGAAATGATTTGCATGCAAAATCAGGAGCTACAAGCTTGTGAGGAAGGAGTGACTAAGGTTTTTGTTTGGGTTTTTTTGGTTTTGTTTTTCATTTTCCCTAGGCTATTAAAGAGGCTGAAGAAGGGAACTGAGATGTCCCATTAAATGGTACTGGAGATGGGAGATGGCAGCAAGAAAAGGAGGCACCCCATCCCTGGAGGAGTGGGTAGAGTGAGGGAGGTACACATTTCCTACCCTTTTTTCATTCATTCCTTTCTCTAAATTCTCTCTCATTCATTCATTCATTCCTGCCTCTAAATCAGGGGGGTGTGGGGGAGTGGTGGTGGTGGGTGGGTTGTGATGGGAGTGAGAACTGGTTAATTCTGTCAATAAGTGTAATGAGTTACCTGTTGGCCGCAGAAAGTGCAGAGGTTAATTAAAACTGTAATTGCTGTAGCCTTAGCAAACAGGTCACGGCTTTCAATCAAGTGTGTGGCTGCAGGCTGGTTGTTTATGTCCCCGCTATCGGCTTGTGTGAGCGGCATACCCAAATGCCCGGCCGGTGGGTCCTGTCAGGTAGTCTCCTGTACAGAGACAAGCTGACTGCTTGCAGCAAGAATTGCAGAAAATTGGTTTCCGACCCAGTGTAAAAGGATCATTGTAAAGGGAATAGAGGGGAGCCCGGTCAGCTGGAGACGTGGTCTTTGCAGCAGGCTTTTTGCTCTAGTCTGAACAAAATTGTTCCTCCTTTCTCCAAAGGCTGGCCCTGGCCAGAGGGAAGAGAAGTGGGGCAAGAAGCAAAGGTGGGGATGCCAGAAGCAGTGCTCCCTAGCTTTGTCCCTTGACTGGGAGATCTTTGGGACCTATAACTAGGAGTGAGTTAATGTTACCTTAAACAGACTTAATTTTCACAAGATCCATTGCTTCCCTCTCCCAACACTTACAACGGAAAATCTGGACTCATGGTTGCACATCTGTGTGAGCCCAGTCACCGTCTCAGCCTTGAGCTTGCTTTTAATGGCTGTGAAAGCCATCTCTGACAAGGCACCATCACTTGGAGATGTGGTGATGGGAAAGATGTTGAGAAATCTCAGGTCACTCCTGTGTAATACGTGAGGAATATTTCACTACGTAAAAATGTGAGCTCTTCTTCCCTCTCACTTACTAGATGATGAGCTGTCCCTTACCACCTGGATCCTGACTAGATTAGCCTGGCCTTAGGTCTGACCTTCTCAGAAAAGAAAATGGTTATGGGAAGTAAACAAACTTCACTACCACAGATGTTATTTGTCCACCTCAGAAGTATTTTTGGGAGAGTTAAGTGAAGAAGTTCAGGTTTTTCCTTTCAGCAGAAAGGGAAAAAAAAACAAACCACCAAAATGTTGAGAGCCATTCAGAAAGGACAAAAGGCATTTAAGAAAAACAGGAAGCTTTTGAACTGCATTTTCAAAGTGGCCTGAGCCAGGCATAGAGGTTCTTGATTTTTGTTACTCACAGACAGAAAAAAACAAGCGGATCCACATACGCAACATTGATTTTCACTTGAAGGGTACAAGGTAGTGCACAAAGGTTTGGTCAAAAAAAAAAAAAAAAAACCAACAAGAAAAAAGTCTGTCATTTAGGTGCACAAAGAATAGTAGCAAACCACTGCATTTGAATGTGAGTGTGTCGGTACAGAGAAAAGAAAAAAACATTTTGTAAATTCAAAGTTTGGAATTGAGTGAGAAAACACATACTAACCTGTGGGATGAGTATAAGCTGGAGTGTGGTTTTGATTAAATTCTGGTTTATGTTAAAAATGAATTTACTCCGCTACTGCTAAAACCAAAAGTTATGCAGTAAAACAGTACTTATTATTTATTGCACCTCCATAAAAATGACTATTCTTAAGTGGTGAAATTTGATAACAGCTTCACCCTACTATAATTATATGTTTGCTATAATTCATTTACTGACCAGCTGGCAATGGGAGGTGTTATTTCTAGGAAAATGAAGTGCCTTGATTGAACAGAACGGTTTGGCATAAAGCGTTCCTCACACAATAGGCGGTGAACCTGCCCGAGGGTCAAGGTCTAATCGCAGCAAACAGTTGCTTAGACACCCGAGAGCATAAAGTATAATCATGGGACTGAGTTTCTCCTTGTGAAAGATCCTTGGTCTCTACAGCATCTGGGGCTGGGGGGTGGAGGAAGGTGTACACAGCCTGTGTTTGTCACGCAGAAGTTACGGCATTAACAACAGGTCATTTACAGCTCCCAAGTGAATGTCAGAGCTTATATTTGCATGCAGTGAGCACTCGACATCAGTGGAGCTGCCAAAAGCAATCTGTAAGGCAGCAAGGAACGTCACTGACACCCAGCGCAACACTGGCACCAGGATCGATACCCACGCAGCGGCTCTCGTGGCTCTGCGCTTGCATTAGAGCCTCCTTCTGTGACTTTCCTTTGCTGTAAACAGGAGCAGAGAAAAGCATATTGTTTTTGCAAGTCATATCACAAAACCTTTCTCCTTGAAGCAACACAATGAGTCAATCAATATGTTGCTTTTCCCCTGCCTGGTGAATGCTCACTCTTCAATATTTAATAGGCTCCTGGCAGTTGTGCATCTGGTGTCCTCAGCCAGGAGACCATGACCGCCAGGCTCCTCTCCCCTCTTGGCGTCTCTCGTGTTGCAGGACAGCATCCACCAGCAATTCCCTTCTGACAAACCCCTGTTTTACTGCCTGCTTTGAGTTCACCCATGCCTCTCATTTCCCTCAAACCCTGGCTGCTGCCAGCTGAAGGCTACCAGGCTGTTCAGATGGGACCTTTCCTCTCCATGTTGTACAGAAGTTTCTGTAGCTGTTGCACAAGGCTGAAACTCCAGCCGTGGCCCCCCTGTGCCAGCTTCAGCAGCCAAACCCCCTTCAGACATAATTGCTCCCCAGCCACAGGTATATATGTCTGTAACTGATGGGGTCATGAGTTGAAGTGTGAAGGTGGGAACAAATAGAAAGAAAAAAGAGATTTGGACAGAGAAGAGGTTCTTGAACCAGTTTGACCGATGAGACCAATGTCTTATGTGACTTCTGTACTGGCACGGTCAGTGGAAAAAGTCCTATTGACATAACTGGCTGCAGATCAGGTCTTACGTGTTTGAAGGAAATAAAATACCTTTTATGTGATCTTAGCAAATTCCTCAAGTACCAGGGCTGAGTTGTTCCTGTAATATTTTACTAATAAAACCCCTGTACATATTCCTTAGAAAAATTTAGTATCAATGCTGGCACATATAGCAATTAGCTGTGGAGTTTGTTCACAGTATATACGTGGTTATGGAAAGATTTATGACATGCTTAGGAATCCCCTTAAAGAAGTTATGTGCAGAACACCCATGTTACTCTCAAGTGAAAAATCATTAAAGCTACAGAGTATGTATACACGCTCCAGACATGTTTAATTTTACTGAAATCAATGGACTAACTGTGGATTTGCAGCAGTGTAACTTCACAAAATTCACTGCATGTAGTTTATGCAGCCTGTGAAATTTTCTGGAATACTTCAGAACAAAAGATGTTGAATTATCTCTGCTAAATGGAAAATGTGTGCTTGAAAACTGTTTTGCTAGTAAGCCACAGATCTAACGGAGAAAACAAATTACCTGTCCACTTGGAGCTAGGTGCTAACCTGAGAGTCATCAGTTATCATAATCCTCTACTCAGCGACGAGATTGGATGTGTATGAGGATGGATTTATTGCCGCTGATGAGATCTCAGCCAGAGCATTGTCAGGGTTCAGGCAACAGATGGTTCTCAAAGGAGCTTTCAATAGGAAAGCAGTATATACAAGTAAACAGTGCCTATGTGTGCGTATATGTTTATTCACATGCACACGTATGTCTATATATACATATATCTCATATAGTGTTGCTCTTTTATTATCACTGATGAGTCTCTGAATTCTAAATAAACTGTGGACTAACAGTTGGATGGGTAAAACATACCTATACAATCACAATAAAATTTTACCTTTTCCTTGTACCCAAGGGCATCTGATATAGCAACTTTTGAGATCTGTTTTCCCCTTATTTGCTTACCTTTCTGGCAGAAAAGAGAAACTGCTTTTGACCCCTATAACTTTGCATGTCCTTTCAGGCCCATTGATCGCTTGCAGTTCCTCCAACCTGGCACCTAGCTGATAGCTACACCACAGTCCCACACCGATATGCTTGGGTTTCTCCATGCCTGTTTTTCTCTAACCTTAACAATGGTAGCCTCTGTTTGTCTCTGCTGCTTCTGTTTGGAATACTTTCCCCAGAAATGCTCCAAATCTAAAGCACTGACACCAGACCGCTTTAAGAGCATCAGCTCCTGCATCTGTCCCCCGTAATATTACCCGTAAGTCCATTCACCCTGAATTATTGCTGCCTTCAGTCTCATGCAACTACTTAGGGTATTTCCTCTGTAGCTTGTAAAAGTAATCCCATGCTTTAGCATGTGCCCATACTGTGCCGATTTTATCTGTGGATATAAGCTCTGTTTTTAAGCCAATGGCCTTTAATGACATTAAAATGGCATTAATGCCACGTGCTGGCTCTTCAGCCCTTTACGCTTTGTTGTGTCCGGTGTGGAATTGCTCTGGGCAGCCTTCACTTCTCCCCTGGACCCAACATTTTTGCTCCTAACGATTTGGACTTACCCTGTCTGAACTTTGATATTCACCGTACATTTGTTTTAGGGGGGTGAAGTCCTTCAGTCCTGTGCAATACCAAGTGGAAAACACATAACGGGAGAATTGTGCCGGTAGTTACAAATGAAGCTTTCTTCAAGGCAGACTTTTTTTGTTGCAGGCTTTTTTGTTTGTTTATTTGGGGTTTTTTGGTTTGTTGGGTTTTTGTTGGTTTTTTTTTTTTGGCGAACCTTGAAACTTGTTCATCCTTTTGCTGCCCCTAAGGAACATTACAAACACAACCTACAGCTGAGTGCTTGCTCCAAAAGCCGTTCTCTCCTCTGAATATCCCCCATCCATATCAGACTGACTGTGATCTTGTGGTACGTGCAGCCGCTGTCTACTCTCTTCCCTCTGGCTCTCAGCTGTGCTAGAGCTGATAAATGCTGTTTCAGCTGAACCTGCACGGCCGCTGGAGACAGATGATGCGATTCATAACACTGTGTCGGAATAACACTCACCAAATATTCTTGGTGCTCTTCACACCATCTGGATGTCACTGTGGCGTTACTTCGCAGCACAAACGGGTTGAAATAGCCAGATGAGCTCACAAATACTCCACGTATTTGTGGAGCAGTGGCTCCGTGTGCAGGCCAGTGTGTAGCCCCAAACTGCATGCCCAGATGCAATTCAGTCACGGCAGTGATCGCTGCTCTCTACGTTGCTCATGGGCAGCATCCAAGAATCTGAAATCGAGTTATTACTCCATTATTTGGTTCTGGACCATTGTTTCTCTAATATGGGAACAGGCTGTAAGGAATTATATGATTACTGGGTTTTAGATGTAAATAAAACTGATGGGTGGGTGGTTTAGCAGCAGAAAAGAAGGCTTGTACGTACTTTCCTTACTACTGGAGAGCAGAGGAGCTGTGTTGGTCTCAGTAATGCTGCTCATTTAAATGGAAGTGGTGGGTTTGGTGGTGTCTGCCTGCTGAGTTTTCAAGGTATAATGCAGCTAGGTTTACATTTTTTAAAAATGGGAAGATATTTCCACATTTTACTGGATATTTTTCTTTATTAAATATTAATTCTCATACCCAACTAGCCCACCTAAGTTGCACCATAAGAGATAATTTCTTTGGCAGAAGAGCATGAGCTGCCCTGTCCCCATCTGGCTGGTTCATGGAGAGCCTGATGCTGAGAGCAGACAGGCCAAGAGTGGTGGGTGTCCTCTCTGGGTGCTCAGTGCTGCAAGGGTTGATGGGTGGACAGCCTGGGTGAGACATCTCCAGCTTAGAAGTGAAGGAGTCTGTCTCATACTGTGTGGGTGGCTGGCGTGGCGTCCCCAGCAAGCATTTTTTTTCTCCCCATCAAATCTGTTTGCAATCACAGGCTCCCTCAATTGTCCCTTCTTTGTGAGTTTTGGACCTAATGCTTATTTTGGATGTATTTTAATTAAGAGATGTCTCAATATAGAGGAGATAAGAACACTTTGTACTCGATGGTACCTTGACCATGGTGGGAGAGTGAGAGAGAGATGCGGTGAGGTGTCAATGATATTTAGGTTTGGTTTTCAGTCAACAGGGATTACATATACAGGTTTGCAGAAAGCACAATAAAAAAAAAATCTTTCTGGGGAATTATTATGAAATAATAAAACAATCAATTGAAAATGTTAATGGGAAAAAATAAAATTGCATCATACTATCATTATTTGACAGAGAAAAGTATAAAAGAGGTCATCTGTACCTCGCAAACTATTACAGAAATAGTGCTGTATTTTCTTTTCCCATCTATTGCCATCTGTGCCATTCCAGACTTACAGTAGATCAAAATCAAAACCAAAACCTGATTCTATGGAAGAAGGATGGGGTGTCTGTGAGGGAAAAAAAGACTTTCCTTTTTTTTCCCTGAGGTTGGGGTGCAGTCAGATCAGCATGGCATGACTCAGCGGTAGGAACGGACCTGCTGATATCCCGGCAGCCCTCGTTGTCACATTGCCGGGTTGACCTTAGATGGTCAAGGGATTGCCTTGGCCTGAGACTTGGAGGAATATCCTCCATTCCCACCGGCTCTGACTCACCTGGGATCAGGCCAGACTGGTTCTAAGGTGGGGAGAGTTCTTCCCATGGGATCGGACAAGCAACATCATATTCATTTAATTTTGGCCATAGTTCAGACCTCTCATATCTCTCTATGCTGTCAAAACTCAATGATTCTTTCCCCAAAAGTCTCAAGGCTGTATTTTTGAACCTCTTTCCAAGCCTACTTTTACCGTCTGCTGCATTTATTCTCCTTTAGAAACAAATGACCTCTATCTTAAAAACTGTTGAGGAACCATTCTTATGCACAGCAATCGCTTCTTTTTTTTTGAAGCCACGTCCTACAGCAGCTAGGACTGGTCTTAGCTCTGTCTGCCTTGGCAAACGTAAGACTAAAAAGCTGAGCTATTGGTATTCCCCCTCTCAGCATGTTGCACATATGACTGCATCATATATAGTACATCCTACATCTCACATGTGCTAGGTTGTCCATTGCCAGTGAGTGCCATACCACAGCTCTCTGCAGGTCACAGATTTCTGCCTTTCCCTGATATTAGGGTGACAGTATTTGCTCGATGCAAACGGAAAATGCATCACTTCTCAGCATAGGTAGTAAGATGGAGCTTCTTTAAAATGGAGCGTTTCTGACAACAACCGCTTTATAATGGCCATGGAGTTCTCACTCGGGAGATTCAGTTGCCGGTTTGCAACCGTCTTTGTCATATTAGTAGCTATGGAGCCCAGCGAGTTTCATTCTTCGGCACTTTCTTGACAGTTTGGAAAGAATATCCCACTGTGCACGGAGAGACTTTGCACAGGTGCTGACACACAGCGAGTATCTTGTACCTACAAATCATTGAGGGCTTTGGTGCTGAGACTGTGACAACGTAGAGACGTAGAACTGGATTTATAATTAAAAAATCCTTTTTTTTTTTTTTTTTTTCCAACCAGCATCACACGATAAACACTGAATAATAACTCTAGTACAATGATTTTTTAGTGGTATTGTTTCTCTTAGAAGGAAATTTTCTCCTGGGTAATCAGCACTCTGCTAGCATCTCTTTCTTCCTGTGATGCTGCGAACCCGCGTTTGTGCTACTGATGTCACTCCAGCAGGAATGGATGGTGTGCCCCAGATAACTGCACGTTTCCAAAGTCTGTTAGAAATGCAGAAAGTCTCACACTTTACATATCTGTGTCAAACTCTCGATAGCCATCAGCAGGCCATAGAAAGAAATTCAGAACCGATACCAGAAGGGGAAAAAAGCACTCTACAGGGAGTTTTACATTTAATGTGTTATTGCTTGCTTCAGTTGAAGTTCAGATAAAAGGGAATTCTCTCTTCTGCTATGTTGTGGTCTTCTTTCACTGCAGGGAAACTCTCCCTGCAATGTTTTATCTTCTGGTTTAAATAATTTTCCCATAAGATAGACTTATAATAAATTATACTCTGAACAGATGGATATTAATGTGACCGTCATTCCTGCAAGTCCATCCAAGAGCTGCTCTCAGCCTGGCAAGGCACCCTGAAAAAGCTCTGAGTGTTTATTTACTTACAGGGAAGGGATTTGGCCCTGAGATGATCCTTGAATGGACATTTTTCATCCACGTGGCAAAGCATCGTAGTGCCTTTGATAGGTTAGAAGAGAGATTTCCCACAATGTGGATATAACCCGGTCTGCCACTCTTGGCAAACAACATATTTATTAACAAAACACTGTTTTTCAGGATAACATCCAGCACTTTGACCTTTCCCCCTCTCTCTTTCACAGTAATTTTTCATCTGCTTTTCTTCTGGTCAAGCTGAAGATACTTTCATGGGTTTTCTACCACCACGTAACAACTAACCAGCACAGCCGAAATTGTAGTCAGTGCAGTTCTGGCCTTGGGGAATGTAAAGGCATCTTCTGGATAAATAAACCAAAAATAAAAGACAACTCACAAGAAGGCTCTAGAGGCAGCTGGAATCCAAAACTGCAGAGAAATGCAGAAGGGAGAGGCAGGGGACACACACTATGAAAATAGCCAGTAGCTTTTTTTACTCATACCACTCCTGTGCCTGATGTGAACTTCCCACAGATGGAAGCGTGTGATAAGCTGGCACCAAGGACAATTTTCTCTATAAAGCAGAAATCCAACAATTTTCACATACCACCAACTAAATCATGCCTATGGAGAGGTGTTGCAGGCAAGATTTTTTCTTTCTTTCTTTCTTCTTTCTTTGTTTTCTTTTTCTCCCTGGCCTCTCTCACACATGTGCACACACGCAGGCTGGCAGCTCAGTCCCTGGCTCAGAGACTGACCAGCCCCAGCTGCTCTTGGACACAGGCGCATCTCACAGCTTGGGATCCAGGCTTTGCCCTGGCCAAGAATTCCTTGGGGCTGACCATAAGCGTTGCTGACCCAAGTGGCAGGGTAAACCCAGAAATGTCTGGGAGCACATTAATCTTTTGCCAGGAGGGATGAGGAGGCCATGCCAAATGCCTATTGAATTACAGGCATGTGCCATCTTCTGTTGCGGTCCTGCTGCTGTTGAGTGGGCAGGACAAAGCCAGATCCAAAGAGGCAGTTGTCGTGGAGTCGGGCTGTGGATGTTCTGGCAGAGATGGCTGCAGTGACAGATGGAAGAGGGGGATGCATGTTTTCCAGATATACTCCGGTCTTTCTACAACTTTGCTTTTTCCATTTCTGAGCACTATCCGTTCATTTTCCACCTCGAGTCAGTCCAGGATTACTAAAAGATAAGAAATCTCTTCTGTTACAGCAGCTCCAGAAACAGAGCAGGGTTTCACAGGTAGGTATTAAACCTTGTTTTACACTGAAATGGCATGTCCTAAGTGAACCAGTCTGCAAATATTTTCTCCTGTGTGCATACAGGCCACTGACAATACCACTCTCTATCCTGCTGGAAAACTGCTCTGCCCTCCTCCCACAAGGGCAGAGAGGCTTGGGAAAGCCACATTGATTATATACATGGGAAAAAAAAAAGAAAAAAGTTTCTAGTACTGAAGCAATATTTTGGCCATGAAAACATTTCTGTATTAAGTTTACTTCTGGGTTATATCTTAGCTGTCACTAGATACATGAAATCATACTTTAGCTACTTCATATCCATCAGATCCTTTCCTGCATTTATTTTGTTGCTCTTCTAGATTCAAGTCTTTCCCCCCCCCTTTTTTTTTTCTTCTTTCACTTTCAATACACCACTCAAGAAATGCACTCATGGGTAAGGGAGGTCACTCTTTAAAGTGCATTATTATGTTTCATTTAGGACTATAGTAACATCTATGATCTCCATGAACTAGGAACTAAAAATAGTAAGTTTAATAACTAATAACTGTAGTGTATAATAATTCTGTTAAATTAACATAAATTATAAACTATAGATACAAATAGCTGCTAAAAAGCATATTTTTTCCTGTGTTACCATTAAAGGATTTTTGAAAAACCACATAAAGCAAGAGAAAAATCCTGTAAGATGCTAATTATGCAAGGGTGTAATATTAAAATGTGATAGCAAAATTGGAAACACAGTTAGGTGAAAGAAAATGTAAAATAATATTTCAAAATTATCCTGTCGCTCTAATAATTTTTAATGTTGGTTTGTTTTTTGTTGTTTGTTTGTTTTGTTTTGTTTTTAAATCATACCTAATGCATGAAAATTTTCAAGAGAAAAGCAGTGCTCATAAAGGACAAGACCTAGGACAGGCAGCTGTAGCATTTGAGTCAACTTTATCATGTAGGGACCCAACTCTTTTTCCTTTCTCTTGTGAAGAAACATTTCTGATAGAAGAGAGACTGATTTATATGGAAACAGCCACAGAGTGGACACAAACCTGCTTCTTTTCCCACACACTTATTTCGTTATAATGAGTACTTACTACATTCTGATGTTGGTGTAAGTAGCAATTTGAGTCTTGCGCTGTATAATTTGAGAATGTTATTAGAAGATGAAGAACAGAATTTGGAAAACATAACTGCTGGCAAGATTAATGCTGATCAACACTAATGTTAATTTTATATGCTTTGGCACTTCGTAGTCCTGAAAAATAGCACGTACATTATTTAGTTACATACAAAAGCCATTTTGCCATGAGCGTAACTCTGGGATGAACTACATGCACAGCACCTCGGGAGAGCTCTGGAGAAAATTAAAATAGGGCCCAGTATACCAGATATAGATACCTTAGTCGATATCTATATCAGCAACACAAGCATGATTTTACTTAAAATAATGATTTGAAACAAACGCTTAAAAAAACCCCAACAAAACAGGAGGAAGTAATATGACAACAAATTAATGGCAAAGAAGGGGAGGTGTATAGTATAATCAGTTCCCTCAAGGTGGACTGTATTAGCAATTCTTTATATGTGTGTGCATGTGCGTGTATGTATATATATATACACATCCTAATGCTTGCTTGCATATCAGAAAATATCAGTCAGAACCAAAACGATATTTCTCTGCTGAACTATACAAGCATCAGGCTGCATTCCTGAGGAACGCACACTGTCCTGATGTGCCTGGCCAGCGGATACACACTGACACCCTTCTTCGGCAAACTTCAGTCTTATTTCTCCTGGCAAAGCAGTGGCCGATGTGGCTTTAGAAAAGATTTTCAAATGTTCTGGTTTTACCCTTTCTAAGGGTCCTTCACGTTGCCTGGGCTCCCAGTGAACTCTGCGAAATGGGACTTTCTGTTGACCTTCTAGGAATATTTCCAAAGGACCTGATTTTCCAAAATACTGCACGGATAAGGAGTGAGATCCATGCTACATGATGGCTTATAGCTGTTACTCTGAGCAGGCATAAACAATTAACCAGCGGGACAGGAATGGGAGCTTGTGTCCCAGGTGGCACAGTTGCAGTTTGCCAGCCTGCAGCCTTCTTCCTGCTGGGACCTGTAGCTTTGCTTCCACCTCCTGAGGAGCTGCCTGCTTTGGCTTTGCACAGGCAACACCTCAGCACTGTCTAGCATCCAAACTGTGCAGCGTTTGTAAGGTGCTGAGCTGTCACGAAACAGTGTGTGGGGAGCTGATCCGGAAGATTTATGATGCATCTTTTGGTCTCTCTTTGGTCCATTTCCTTAATCATGGTGCTGATTACTAGGACAATTGTTTTTAGTTCTCGTTTCACTTCATTTTACTCTCCTTGGAAACCATAATGAACCTTTGGGGTTTTTTTCTTCCCCTCCAACCTTTAAATCAGCTGTTCTCCCCTAGGCAGCCAGGCCCAGAGAACACCTTGCAGGCATTGTTGTGTTAAAGGCACCTGAGTGTGAAGCAAAATAATTAAATAGGGCTGATTCGGCTTGGTTTTTGAAGAGGTGTGCTGATCTATCCATCCATGACAATTAGATGGCCTCCGAGTGTTGCCCAGCCACCTGCAAGGAGGGCAAGTGCATTCAGAAGATAGGCTTTAAAGTATTACCCAGCAGAAGGCTCATTTTCCTCCCAAGTATTGGTTTTGTTGTTTTCTGAGGAAGAAGGGGCTGGGGGCTGGCTGAAGGCCAGCCTTTGATGCCAGCTGGAGAAGGGGAGAGAAAGGTCTGACTCAAGAGCGCACTCCCAATTATTTACTTCTGCTTTTTCATTCCAGTTTGATCTTTTCTGAGGCCAGTGGGCATTTTTCAGGCTGTGTAAGCAGTTGGGGCATATCCACCATGCCTGGGAGATGCTGGGGGAGCTGCAGCAGAGCTGGTCAGGGCTGGTGCAGGATAACCTGCAGCTGAACTGCTGGAGGGCATCTTGGGGCTAGCAGATGGAGGATGACCACCATAACCAGCTGCCCCAGACCCCCTGCCCCCAGGTTTTTCCTCTTGGTCTCTCTCTGACATCTGCATCACCCATGACCGTCTGGTCCAAACTGGCTGGCATCTTCCTGCCATCATGGTGCTGAATGTGTCTCTTCACCAGACGTTTGGGTGCCACAAGCCTCCTGAGCACTGGGGATCCTGTGGAGGGGAGATGGGCCCCCTCCCCACATCCGCCTGCCACTAACATGAGTGTTTTGCTATGACCCTGCACCAAACTGCAAGCATAGTCCTCTCAGCATGGCAGGACCCAAGCACCTGGGGCTGCCAGCATAGCTGCAACTCTGCTGATAGGGACAAGGAGGCAATTAACCTGCAGCTAATTTTGCAACAAGGCTTCCACATCATCCCCTTGACACAAAAATCTGGAAAGTCTCGTATGTAGATAATGAAAGATGGTGGAAGAAAGGGCTACTAATAGGGCTAACTAACAAGTGGGGCTGAAAAAGAATGTTACGTGCTATAAATCAAATGAAACACAGCTTTTAAACAGCAACCATTAATTACATGCTTGAGTTGAACTGTGTATGCTAATCACCTGTGGGGCAAGTACAATTGCCTATCAGACTCTTACTGAATACAAACACAAGGTAAATTTGGCCTCAGGAATAAAAATAGATTTTTGGTGAAATTCCTGGTACGTGGAACCAAGTGTCAGCATCTAAAAAGGGACAAGGTGCCTACAATGTCCAGTGGGCAGAATTTAATCTCTTTAAGTCTCAACCCAAGAGGTATGTGTATACAGATGAGGATGGATTAGGTACACAGGGACAGTACAATTATATAGTCATAGTTTTATCTACATGTATAGTATATTTGCAAATACGTGTGTATATATATCTACACATATAATAATTTCTATTATAATACACCCAAACCAGTAGTTAATTCACCAGTGTTTTACTGTGCAGCCTTGGTATGAATCTTCTGCCCTCCCACTAAAGCCCCCCAGTTCAGTGGGCAGGCAGAGCGCACCCCTGCAGTCGGACTGGCCTGGAAGGGACCCCATATCCCACCAGAACACCAAAAAGCTGGTCAGCGCAGCTTCATTTGGTGATTAACCCAGTCACAAGGACTTCCTCAGTGTCTTGGGACCGTCATCTGGCCAGGACCTGAAGGGTGCCAGCACTGGTGAGGGTAGGTGGGTGCCCTGTGCCTCCCTGTATCAGTGGCTGGTGCAGGGGGTTGGAGTGGCCACCCCCCTGCATCCCTCCCAACCACAAGTTATCCTCTGGTAGCACCACCAAGGGTGAAATGCTGAGCTGGCACAGAGCTAAGAGAAGTTTATGATAAAGTACCCCCTTACTGGTGACCCTTGACTGTAGAATTTACTTTTTCCCCCCCTCTCCCTTTTGAGCCCATGTAGGAAATTCGGGGAGAGTGCATAACAGCTCAGTTGGGTAATTAATAAAACTTTTCTATATGTCCCCTGATGAATGAGCTCTTGTTGATTTGAGGATTTTCATGAGGTAGATGTCGACTTTGCTTTACCCAGCCCGTGCAGAGTGTGGTGTGTGTGTACCTCACCAGTCAATCCCTTGCTTGCTGTGCAAGAGGAGGAGAAAGACTGGGCCGCGCTTCCCCAAAGTGTTTCGGTTTCATTCCCCACCTCAGTTCAGCCACTAATAAATGTGTCAGGACCTGGGGGTACACAAGGTGCACACCAGCAAGAATACATCTTCAGGCAGGCAGTTGCCCACAGTACTTCAAGCAGTGTTTTTACCCTATTTACTCAGGAGTCAAAGAAATTTGCTAAGTTTGCTTATTTGTTCCAAATCACAAATATCAGTCAAGACTGAAAGCACTGTATACAGATTATATACACTAGTCAGCTATTCAAAGATATAACGAGTGGAGAATTTTCCCCGAGGAATTCCTAGGCTATAAAGATAGAATAAGCATCTCTCAGTATATAGGTGTAGTACTGTCCTGTCCCAAAGGAGAAGCAGCTCAGATAGCAGATGCCACAGAACCTGGCTCAACAGTTTTATTCATTAAACTTTGCAGAGATACTACTCTTTGTCCTGTGGATAAAAATAATATAGCATTAAGTATGGAAAATGATGATCCTAGGTTGAATTATTTGGGGCTTTTTGTGACTTTTATTAATTTTTAGTTATTATTTCTCTCCTTTTAACACTTTGGGACGGAATTGTCACAAGAAGTTCTCATTTGTCATGATGAGATGCCTCTTACGTCTCTCATTTTCACTGGATGTTTTCAACAAAATCAAGCTCTTTCTGAAGTTTCTAAGCCTTGGAATTCCCATTGATATTCACCATTTGCCAACAGCTGAGGAAAAAAAAAGATGGCATGAAATTCTTCCCATTCTCCCTATATTTGGAAGTTGCTGGGTAATTTTTAACTCTGCAGCAACAGTTGCCGAAAGATCATATGCTGATGTTTCGTTCCTCCAAACGACATGGACCTGAAGTCTCAAATATTTAGCACCTTCTTTTTCCAAGAGTCAATCTTTCAAAGAGCTATTCTTCCTATTTTCTGCACCCTCTTCTCCCCATTAATTTAAGAGGAGAAAACCCCAAACAAAATCAAAGAAAACAACTTGACCTATTGGCACAGAACATTTTCTGGGGAGGTGCTGCTGAATTTGACCAGTGGATGGGTATGAGGAATCTTAAAGGGTGCTCAGAGGGCTCTGTGTATTTGGCACCTTTGCAGTTCTACTGACAAAAGTAAAATGTCTTTGGGTTTACACTGTTTAATTCAGCCTTGCCCTGTGACTAAATGATCACAGAGCCATCCAGTGGGCCATAATGGAACACTTCTTGCAGCTGGATCAGAACAAAAAATATGGAAAACTCTCTGGGACTGCACACCTGCTTAGCTATACCCCAACTTTTGTTGTCAAAATCCTTCCTAGGCACTCCAGACCATGCCTTGGCGCATTGCTCCTCTTCCGAAAAAACGAATAGTTTGAGAGGGTCAGAAACAATTGAGCTAAAAAGTGACAAATTCTAACAATCTAGGAAAATACAAATAATGCAATTTCTGAAATGTTGCCTTTCGTTTGAAAAGATTCCTTCTTTATGTGTGTCAAGTAAGTGCTCCAAACTCCACAAATTCTAAAGTGATTTAACTGAAGTTAAACTACTGTCAGTTTCTGAGAGGTAATCTTCAAACAGTAACAGTGTTGAAAGAGGCATCTGGTATATTTGGCAGGAATTAAGCAGTTAATGTTTTATGAGCTTGCAGTTAATGATATACACACTATTAGTGCTTCTGCCTGTGCTCTCATAAGATTTTCAATATATTACCCTAGAAATGTTGTCCGATTCAGTACTGTGAAGTTAACTCTGTTAATTCAAGTGCCAGCACACTTAACTAAATGTTCTTTCATTATATATTTAAGTTTTAATGATAAACTGATGGGGGAAGGTAGGGAAGGGCTGAGAAAGGAGACTTCAGAAGTTGGTGGAATGTTTCCTCTGTTCCCTCTGCTTTGTGGCACCTTCCCTCGACAGAAGGGACAGTATGAACATAAATAAGCATCAGCTGAGCCTAAACTTTTTCTTCAGATGGGGCTGTAGGCATGTCCCTGAGAAGATGTCCACCGTCCTGTGCTCCAGTGACGGATCAGATTCAGAAATGCTTCTGCAAGCAGCGGCTGTGAAGGAAGATCAACAGTATGAGGTCTATTACCATTTTCTTGATTGTAAATGCAAAACTTCCTTTGTCATTGGTGGGACAGCTGCAAAATGCACAGCTAATCCTACAGGTGTTCCAATAAAGTTAATCAGGAACAGAGGGCAAGAGAAAAAGATGACCACAGCCAAATTTCTTTGCTCTTAGGGTTTTTTTTTTTTTGTTTGGTTCCACTCCCCGTAAAGCTAATCCTCTTGTAAGGTTCATGTTAGAGTTTTATTTGTGGACACTAACTGTAAGTGCACCCAGAAGTCTGGATTCTGATTGAATCATTTTGGGAAAGTCTTGGTGGAATATGTGAATACATTTTGCTCAAATGTTTTCTATCCCTACAGGATGGATGGAAATTCAAATCTAAATTTACATGCTGAATCAAACTGCAGATCAGAATGAATGACTGATGAGATCCTGTACTTACAGAGCTATTTATTCAGCCATCAAAAGCATGGTATCCAAAATTAACTATGCCACTATGATCTCCAGAACGCTTGATAGGACAGTAGGAGTCCTGGGAGTTATTTGTCTTGCTGAATCACACACACAACTCCCACCTTCTGCAAATTTATGTTTCTCACGTGCTATGGCTCTGTTTTGTCTGTAGTTAGACAAAGTGTACCTCACTCTGTATTTAAACCCTGACACAAAGGAGGACTAGAGAGTGTGCTCAAAATGAACATTTGCTGATACGTTATCTGTCACAACACTCTCAAAACTAGCTGGCTGCACCAAGGCTTTTACCACCCCAGACCAGGTTAACTTCAATAAGTAGACCCCGCACCTCACCCCAGCACAGCCACCAACCCCCCACGAGGTTTCAACAGTCCATCTACTGTCTGTGCTGTTTCTTCATACCCTTCAGGCCACTCCACCCTGCTTCTTGCCTCTGCTGCATCCTTCTCCTTGTCTCTCCTACCTCCAGGGCACTCTCTCTCTCCTCCCTCTGCTTCTTCCAGGTCTCTCTTCATCCCATACTCCTCTTCCATACAATCCCTAGAGCTATTTAACTACTTAGCAGGAACCAGCCACAGCTGCACCTTATCCACATCAGCCAACCCACCGCCCCTGAAGCCAACCCATAGCTGTATATTATCAATGTTAATTAACCTGCCTTCATTCCTCTACAGTTATCCTTGAAGGAGCCTACCGATATAAGAACCTAGCAGGTACAGTAAGGAACGTGAGCCCTTTCCTGAAACCTTTGAAATGGTAAAGTCTTTCTGCAGTTGGTCTAGCAGCACATCTGAAACCCAGGGAGTGCAGAAGTCATCATTTGCTTGACTCCGGAGAGGTTCCGATTAAGACCTGAGAGAGGGAATGGCACCCTTTAGCAGGTATTGGGGATGTATATGGGATTTCTTTTTGGCCTCGAGTCACAGACATCTTCATACAGACTCTTCTGATTTTCTGTGCTCTTAAGCTGGCTGTACGCCCAGCGATAGGCAAGCTGAGGACAGGGGAACTACAGTGTCCCCATCCTTCAAGCACATTTCAAAGATGCTGGAATATTTATGTTCCCTATTATGAACGTGTGTTAAATTTAGTGGAGAAGCAAGCACAAACTGCAGGGAGCATTATGTGTTGTTATTATTTTATAAAACACGGTGGCTAATGATTTCCTGTGAGCAAACATGACAGCTTCTTAATCTTCTGGGTTGCATCATAGCTAATGTTCCTGTGCTTGGTGCTTTTCATTGCGCCATTCGCTGCTTGGTAATTAGTGCCTGCTCCTCCGAGGTGCTGGGCAACCACAGCTCCCATTTCCTTCGATGGAAATTCAGGGCATTAAGCACCTCGCAGAACCATGCTGTTCCACCATATGCCTGTTACGACACCGATGCAGAGTGCCACTTTGAGGGCAAAACAAACAAACGGCGGTATAATAAATCATTAATAACTCAATAGGACACAACTGTTCTTGTGAGGAGCTCATATTTGTGCTGTGAAACCCACCCGGAGGGGCTCTTACGTTGCTGGCAGGGCTGTCAGCCAGGACGCTCTAAGAAGCTTTGTGCAGCAGGGTGCTGGATGCCCCGGCTGGGTGTCAGCACACTGAGCTATTAAAGTCAAGATGCATCCTGGAGCCAAGATCGGTGCTGCTGCCACCTCCCAACCCAGACAGGGGCTTCAGCACTGGGTTTGTGGCTTTGTTCTTGCTGAGCCCACCAGGCAAGGCCGGTCCTTGAAATCCGTCGGCAATGAGGAGGGAAGCCTAGAGGCAGCTGCACAAAGCTGCTTGTGAGCACATTAGCGAGCCAGAACGTATCTGCACGCATACATTTCTCCTTGGTCTGCAGACAGCGGAGTAATTGTCTCACACTTAATTGTGTGATACACATGGCTAACAAGTAATACTCTATTTAAAGAAACAGGCAATCCTCCTTACCAGAAGCTGTTGTAACACTGTGAGCAAATATCAAAAGGGAGACATTTTTTCTTTCTTTTCCTTTCCCTTTTATTCTGGTATAATCAGAAGCACTGCAGATTCAGGCATCTATAAAAGTATGCCTCCAAAAGGAATTCTTTTTTTTTTTTTTTGTGTGTGTGTGTGAAATGAACGTGTGGTTTTTATTATGCGTGGCAGGTATGGTTGGAATCCAAGTGTGAAAATTGTATTTTACACTACAGACCCTTGGGTAATGAATTAAATGGTAACACCAACATATGTACCATCCAAAAATGCCACGATATGAAGGGGCTTTCAAGAAAGGTAAGTAAACGAACCATAGGAGGAAAGAAGGTAAGGTTTTTTTTCTGTTTGTACCTCTGTTATTTAGTGATATTTACATCCTTTTTTCTATCAAGGAAGGAGGTGCTTGTTTTAGAATACTGGCCTGGCTCATCTACACAGCATCCTCAGACTCTGCCTCTTCGATCGTCCAGCTCTAGCATCCCCTGGCTGCATCACAGAAACCACAATGTGGAAGAGGGGAAAAAAGTAGTCTTGGGACTCATCCTGGAATAGAATCAGGATCAAAGAAGGGTATCTAGGCCATGAAATCAATATTTAGGAAGTTTTTCTGAGTGGTTGTGCATCTGTTTTATCCCAGCACTTTAGCAAAGTTTGGTCTGTTTGGGTTTTTTTCTTTCTTGCTTGGAAAAGTTGTTGGTTTTGAGCTGGTTCAGTTTTAGGGTGACCCCAAAAAGAAACCTTATTTTCAGTGAACGAGCGACCACTGCACAAGCACATGAAATTTCCTTTCAAAGCCTTCCACTGACCAGTCTCCTGCAGAACAGTTTTCTGACATCGTAAAAGCAGGAAAATCATCACATTCAAAATACCTAATGGTAAGTGTTAGCGACAAGCCCAACTGAGCACACACGCTTTGCCGTTTCCAGGTGTTTGTAAGCTTGCAACAGCGATTTGCATTTTTGAGGGTGGCTTTTTCATTGGCGAATTTAATTTCCACAAATGCAGCCTGGAGCAGTCTGGGCTTATCTTGGACCTGCTGCTGCTGGGAGTTCAGAGCTTTATCCTGAAACACCACTAACCCCACAGCTGTTGGTGCCTGGTAGCTGGAGCAGGGTACCAGAGGGCACTGCTTTCAGTAAAGCATCCTCACGGTCGTTAAGGTATGATTGACAGCATGTGGCTGTCTTCCTTGTGTCCACCTACCAAAGTAAAAATGTCCTCTCCCCTCTCTTGCCTGTAAGTGGACTGCAGATGGTTATAACGGCAGCGTTACAACAGCATATATGCGTACGTCCCTCAGTTTCTATGCTGGCTGTGGTGGCATGAGTTGGTGCTGTCCCAAAGTGCCACTTTGATCTTAATCATCAATATCCTTCAGCAGAAAAGCAAAAATTTAGCACTAAGGTCATACAATAAGTCATTGAATACAGAAAATTTCAACAGTGCTTTTCAGGTTGTTTTGCACTCCAGCATTGGAGACTGTGAAGAGGGAAAGAAGCAAATAAAATTATGCTTTCTAAATTGTATTTTTCCACATTAGTAAGTGCGTTAGCTTTAGGAATTGAGTAAATATACAGCAGATAAGGGATAAGTGAGACCTGAGACCACACTGTGAGATATTAGACTTGAGGCTTAATATGTAAATTAGAGAATTACCAGCTGAATCCTCCACTTTTCCTCTTGTTCCCATAATCTCCTCTCTCAGGCTGTTACCAAGGAGAGGTGAATGAACCAGGATTTCCCATCATAACTATTTGCCCCCTTTTATTCGCTTACTTTGCAGGGAGCTCTGAAATAAATCTTCGATTGAATTTAATATGGTAGGGCCAGTTATAAAAATTTGTGGGCAATCTTAACTTCACCAGCAAGCAGTGTGTATTCTTAGCTTTGCCCTTAATGGGAGCTTTTGGATTCTCTCGGGATAAAAACAGCAATGGACTTCCCAATCATGTCTGCCCTTACAGGAGTATTAAGAATATATCACATGCCTAACACTTATTAACCATACAGTGCCTTTTATCCAGAAAGCTCAAAGAGATTTTCTTCTTTTTCCCTCCAGAAAACATAAGGAAGTTGTCAGAATGTATGGAAATGTGCAGAGAAAATCCTAGCTGACATTCAAGTTTAATATTTCTCTTCAAATATATGTTTTTTATCTGTGTTCACAGTGGAACACCAGTATCTAATTTGATATGTGTATGTTTGGTACTCTCCATACTAAAGCAATAATAAAATTATATCTATTTTATAGATACATTTATAGATATATATAAGTATTATGTTATATGATACTACTTATATTGATTAGATCTATATAACGGCTTACAGCTTACACTGGTCTTCTTTATCATTCAGAGAAGTTGGGTAAATAAGCCAGCACAGAGCTTCATGCTGTAATGACTAGGTCATTTCCAATACCGATCCCATAACGCAGAGCTGAGCCCCACAGTTTCATCCAGACCTTGACTACTATGTTTTCAAAACCTGGCTGGTGTTTTTTATCTGAGGATAACCCTTCAACAGCGTCATTGTCTGTACACGCTGAACAGCTAGAGCATGTACTGTTCAAAGCAAGGGGCTCTCGGCACGCTCTGGCGCTTGAATCCCTGATGTTGACTGCGGGAGCTGTAAAGGAACTCATCCAAAATATACATTAATGTAAAATTGGTCATTACTTATGTGTGGTCATGAAAAGACTGATTTCATTACATAGAGAAAATAGCTCCCTGATTTTAGCTGTTTATTATTCTTTTCAATTTTGAAACAATGAGCACAAGTTTTTGTCTGATTGCCATCGTATTTTCTGCCAGATATACTTATTTTGACTCCAAAGCAGACGTGAGTCTGACTTCCAGACATGTCTTGGTCTTGATTTTTACTGTTAGCATTGGTCTCATTTGTATTTCTATTCAAATCCAAAAGGTAATTTTAATTATATATTGCAATAAATGATAATAAGGGATTTAAAAAAAAAAAAAAGTGTTCAACATTAGCTGAAAGGACATTGTCAAATGTTAGTCTTGATTGTAAAGCCAGAATTTTTAATTTTCATTCTGTGTTTTCAGTTTTCTCTTTAAGAGATTAGAGCACTTGGCACTATTTTAAAGTAATTATTTTATTTCTACTTTCCAGGGCAATAGCTACGCTTCAATAGGTTCTCTTTCAAATGATTTTCAAATGATTTACCAATTACAGCAAAATATTGCACGATATTTAATCAGAAACAGGGACGTTTTTTAAAAAAATATTTCATTCTCAGAAACCCCAATACTTGCAATTACACAAAAGTTGACTCAGAAAGCTGTGGCAGTATTTTATGCAAAATAAAGAACAGGAGTCTGCTATTTCTTTTTTTTTCTTTCTTTCTTTTTTTTTGGTGGTGGTGGTGTGGGGGTTTTTTGAAAAATAAATCCCTGGATTTCTGCCTGGACGCTGTGTTTCCTGTGAAGCATCCTCATCTGCCCTCTCATTTGGAAGACCAGTTCAACACAGAAGAGGTGATGTGGCACAAGGACCTCAACACAAATAGCCCTAAAAGTTTCTGGTGACATCTCTGCGTCCAAGTCAGGTATGCGTCTGTGTGTCTAAAACTGTGGGAGGGAAAAAGAAAGGGAAGCATTTCTTTTACACAAAAAAGCTGACGCTTTCTCTGGAAAACATTCTCATGAAAATATTCATTTTGTCAAGTGGCCAATTTTCTGTCAAAACGGTTTGGATCCAATGTCTTTGATTAGCCCTGGTGCTAATGAATGTCCAGTTCGGTAATTGGTGTAATGCGAGACAGAGCACAATCTGAGTCCTAGCTTGAGTTTGCAGTGCTGAGGGGATGTGGTTTCTTTTTGTCAATTCATAATGTAAATTCAACAAAACTATTGATATGAAGAAGGCTGCAGATTGAAGCTTTAATTTGAAAATTGAACGGTTTTGATCTGAAAATCATTTAGAGTCAATAAGGTGTTATTTTTACAACTATTTTCTAGAAATGATCAAGTCTCAATATTTAGAACTTTTTAAAATATTCTCTTATGACCATGCACAAACAATTACTTGGATTAAGGTGATGTGGGAGTGATTTCTCCAAAACTGTGGGTCTGAGCTTGAGCCAGAGGTGTTAGAACTGGAGGACCTGACAGTGCAACCAAACTCCATAGATTTCCTAGGACAGTATTTACTAAGGTCTAAGGAGATTGTTACCTGGTAACATCAACAGACCCCCTAGACGTTCCCTGCAAAAATCTTTTTCCCTCATGTGTCAGCATGAGTAAGATAGGGAAGCCAAGAGAAACCCAAGAACTAAGGACCACCCTGACTGTATATCATTACAGGAGCAGAGTAGAGCAAGAAGCGGTTTGATGGCTTTATCGCCATTTTTCTTGAGCTGCTTGCTTTCGGGTGTCTCCAGGGAGGTCAGCTCCTCATCACCACCACCCCAGCTCTGGTTGTTGCACTGCCCTCTACGGTTCCTCATTCTCCTGCTCTTCTTCCTCTACTGGGACATTTTCAGACCAGGAGCTCCATGGGTGGAGCAGAGAAGGGACATGTCCCTGGCACTACCTCTCCTTGGCCTGACCTTCATCCACTTCCATCTCCCCAGCCCACCTCGCTGGATACCATTTGCACTCGCCATGGTGCAAGGAAGATCTTGGCTCTGGGCAGAGAGGTGGGGTCTTTCTTTGATGGCACTGACGTTCAGAAGTCCAGCCCTTAGCTCTGTGGCATCTCGTAAACTGTACGGATCTTGTCTCCTGTTGCCTTTATTTGATCTGTCCCCTCATTTCTTTATATGGTTGCTCTCTATTGAAATTCCCAACCCTTGCTTCTGACCTGCTTATGAGCCATTAACCCCCCTTTTTTTTTTTACCCCTTCCAAGTCTGGAGGAAAATTCTGCTTCCATAGCAATTTGTTCAGGTTTGGTGTTTCATTTTGGGTAGTTTCCCTGTCTCTTCCAATCGCTGTTGATTTTCCCAATGTCTCTGTTCTCCTGCTGTTTATTCCACTGCTCCCACCGCATATGCTCACGGCAAATACATAAAAGAAATGATGCTGTAGAAACAGGTTTCCTAAAAATAAAAACAGAAGCTAATCCATTTTACTCACCTGCTCTCTGATCAGCTGGCTCAAGGTGGCCACTTCTGAATAATACAACGCGGAGAGCCTGCTTCTTGCTAGTTCCCCATATTGAGACCCGATGCATTACTGCTCATTAATGAGTTATCTCCTTATCTAAGAAGCAAGAAAGCATGTCATTTCCTTCATTAATAATACTGGGTGAGATGTATCACATTTAAAGTAATTTTGCTGACTTCATCCCGTATTTTAAATCTACACTTTCAGAGCTTGCAGCTGACCTGGCCATTAAGCTCTGCTAATATTTGTTTTTCATGTTATGTTGAGGGAGGAGGGATTGAGGGCATAGAGGGGACATATACGGGGCAATCTCTCTTTTTTTCAATATTGCCACCAAAACTTGACAAAAAGTTTTGCAGAAAGAATGAAGATGTGAAATGAGCAGGTTTTCTCCCCACTTCTGCCAAAAAACACGCCCCCCCCATAATTTCTGAGAATCCTGGGTTTAGATGTCACCAACCCCACTGATAAAAGGACAGAGATAACTTTTGTTTCTCCCTAGCTCCCTTTCCCGTGTGTTTCAGTGGGCTTGTGGGACCCTCTGTGACCTCCCAGGCAAGCTGTTTGCCACGTGTGTGAAGACAGCTTTGCAGGGTGAGTGTTCCACCAGCCCAACTACCTGATCCAGGGACCAGGAGCTTGTGCAAGCGTCATTGTTTGCTGAGAGAGGAGGTGGGAGAGTGTGGTGTCCAAAATCTGTGGATTTGGAGGTATTTTACCTCGCACTGGTAACATGTGACAAGTTAAGCCAGTGACTCTGGGTATCTGCTCAAAAGTCATTGTGAAATTATGTCGCTGCTTACAGTAGCTTCTTTTTTTCTCCATCACAAAATCCAAGCTTTATTGAAAGACCCCAGTTTTGCAAACAAGGGATGCTATTTTAAGACGTGTTGGTGAGTCTGCATTGTGTTCAAACAGCTGCTTGATGATTTAGCTTGTAGTCATCCACTGAACAAACTAACATTGTGCAAATCATTGTTATCTGATTACCTTCACAGCTTATTTGCGTGATAATTTGGGAATCATTTAAATACGGTAGCCATTTAATCAACAATCATATATAACATGAATATGATGTTTTCTAATTTTGTTTTCATGTACAACTCAGATGCAATGTCTCTGATGAATGTGAAGATTAATTATACGTTAATTAATAGCTATTTATAAAAAAGGTCATCAAATTAGTTTCTGTGACCTCATTACCATGTTACATGCAATTTAATTAACTAATACAAAGGCTCTTTCAAATGCCTAATATAATTTTAAAGTGACAGATCCTCCCTACTGGTACATAGGACATTTCCTAGACTGTTGCTACTCTAGCAAATGGATGTAGGCAGATTAAGAGCACTTACTCACCCCCCCACGCCCCCCCATACTATTCTCCTTAGGGTGGTAACAGAAAGTAACGTACAGCTGCACAATGATTCAGATTCTGTCTCTTCAGGCATATTCCTCTGAAAAAGTAAAATAAACTCCACTTTGTTTTTTTTTCCTTTCAGAGATTCCTAATTTTGTGTATTCATCCTTGAATTTTTCTAGATAATAATGTATATTGCTAATAATGCATGAAAAAAAAATACAAGAAAATAAGCAGCCAGCATTTTAAATGAATGGTGAGCTTATATAATCTGTATACCTGATTCTATGTATCTTGGGTGCTTGAGCTTTAATCAGAATCTCACACCTTTTTTTCCTGTAGTTGTTATCTTTTTCAATTCTTACATGTTTAGCCTCAGGATGGCCATTTGTTAGGCCATGACAGAAGCATATTGAATCGTGAAGAATAAGAGTTATTGATGTGTAAGTGAATGGGGCAATACAACAGCTATAAGAACAGGAGACAAAGGTATTGCAGAAGCTTCTGTTTTACGGTGTTTAGTTAAAAAGTAAAACAACACTATTTCTACTGAACAGAAACAAAGAAAGTGGTCTCAGCCTCTAAGAGACGGATTTGGTGGATCTCCTTCAAGTCCCTTGGAAAGACTTTAATTTCTTTCCATAAGCCTCTTTATGTCTTCCTTTGCCTCTATCTCCCCCTTTCTTAAATTGCCTTCTGTGTCAAATTTACTATTTGCACAGAAATACAATTACGGAGAGCAGGAGACAAAAGACTACAAAATCTGTGCAAGGAAACTTGTTAAATGTTAGAAAGGAGAGGACTGTTCCCTTTGTAGGCTTTCTTTGGATATATGTGCAACCATATACCCATTTCTGTTTTTTTAAAAAAACAAACCAGCAGCAATAACACAGCATTACAAAGATACATTATGGGTAGTATGGCAGATCAATTTAGTAATATTAAATGTCTTGAAACTTGAGTTCAAGTCTTTGCATGTTGAGGCCATGCAGAAAACATAGCTGTTACTCAAAACCAGTGTGTTCCCCAAAATAAACCTTCAAGAAAGGAACAGTCTTCTTGTCTACGTTGGATGAAAGTTAATCTGAGTGAAAATGTATCTATGCCAGTTAAATTGTGCTGAACCCCAGGTGGATAATTTCACTTAGAATGCAAGTAAGTTTTTTTTTCTTTCTTCAAAGTTAGCTCACCTCAATGCAAAAATGAATCAAAGTGACTCTTAGTACGGGTGATTGGCACTGCTCTATCACAAGTCCGTGCACCTAACTAAACTTCATTAGCACATTTCAAATGTGCACCTTCAGGTGATTCACAAGAACTTTTCTGAGTCTAGACCAATTTTGCATTTTCTGCCCGTTGTTTCCAGAGACAAACAGGTCAGAGTTTGTTGTATGAAGGAGGCAAGGCTTTTAAGCAAGAAGGCAAAGCAATAAGCTGCCGAGGGCTGAGCCCTTGATACCTACATGAATCTCAAGGGTTAGTAGGACAACACTGTTTACACAACTCATGCGTTCCCTTCCCCTCAAAAGCTGGAGGCTTTTGCCCAGTGAATCCCACTCCAGCTGTGGGAAACAGCCTTCGTGCTTGCAGTCTGTGGTGCCATTCTACACAGAGCCAAGAAATTCTTGGAAGCAAAGAAACTGTTTGCCAAAAGCTGCAGTTTATTTTCACCTTCAAACTGTTCACAGACTTAAAGCGAAGTGCGGTTAACAATTGCAGCTGGAAATCCTTTTGGCCAAGAATAATTGAGGCTGCAATCCACCAAAGGACACAACAGCAAGGGCAGGCTTCCACCTAACGACCCAGTGATTCATGGCACAGCACAGCTGCACAACTTCTCCCTGGGCATAAAGGGAGCTGAACCTCTTTTCTTTTCAAAAAAATATCCTGACTGGAGGTTATGAAAAATCCTGAAGCAGGGTCCTCTTGATTCCCTCTCTTTGGACCCTGTCTGACCTCTTCAAAAGCACTAAAATGCTTACTGAGGGAGGTCCCCGAAGAGGCAGGGCTCCATGTGGGGATGGTTGGTGGGGGAAGCGTTACTCGCAGTCCTCTGCCAGAAGCCAACAGAAGCCTTTGACTGTGTTCCAAAGAAACCCAGACCAAGAATAGAAGAAATAGCATTGTTTAGATTTTAGACATATTAATAGATATGTGTAAAGGAGCTTGGAATACCCTTCATCTCTGCCGTGCCCTCATTTTTATAGGCAGTATAGGAAAGTTCATGCTTGCCCACCCTTGTGTCGGGTGACCGTGAGACCTAGAAATCTGGAGCCCATATTTGCTACACTAGAATCATGCAAACGCATAATGTATCTCTTGCCATTAAATGGCTCCTATTTTTCATTCCAGTGGTAATTGATGAAAACTGGTTGTAAGAATATGATTGTCCCAAAAAAGAAAAAATCCTGCCATGTGTTGACTCTTCCCCTTTCCTCCAAATGTGTAGATTGACACTGGACTATTTAGCTTGTATGTTTTCAGGAGGAGAATTTGGTTAAGCAGTTAATCCGCTTGGCTCACTTGCAGCAACAGCATGCAACTCACAGGAGGGCAATAGTGAAGTGACACCCCTGAAAAACAGGGTTTCAAAGGAGGAGTTACTTAAAAAATGCAGACAGCACCCAGTAGAATAGTAACACCTTGGCTCGACCCAGCTTCAGAAAGGAAGCCTGCAATGGCTGCATTGCACAAATGATGTTGGCACCAGTACAAATGCAGGTGGAGGTTTTCTTCCTCATTTTATGTTCTTCTTGGCTTTCCTTCAGGGGTAATTTTTTATCATTTTTTAATAATCGAAATCTTAACAAAGTGCTTGAAAAAGAAACAGTAAAAACCATAGCTGAAAGTCTGGATGGCTAGAGGACTTTTTTTCCCTCCACCTCCTTACTTATCTGCATATAGCCGTAGCATATTAACATATTAATACATGAAAATTCATATTAATAGTGCTCGCTTCTCTGCCAGGAGCAAAAAGCAAGTGAATGCAGCATATAAAGAAGCAACACTAGGTGCAGAATTCAAACCCACGTGCCTAAGAAGGAAACAACACAGCCTATTCTTACATCTGTTCGTGTTGTCATATCAATAAAAGGAGAATTTAGCCCTTGCAATTTAATCTTACAGTAAGCCATAGACCTATCTTGGCAGCAGCCTGTCTTAAGTATTGAGAAGCTAGCCAAAATGTTGTACAAAACTATAAACTATTTGGCATTCTCATTCTCAGAAGTTTAATTTTTAAATGAGGTATTTGGGCTTGACTGCCTGATTATATTTTTTATTAGAAGGCTCTTTTTCTCTGATAAATAATAACCAAGACATTTCTGAGATATTTGCTTGCTATAAACCCCCAACTCTTCCCGATAAAATCTCACTATTTTGTCAGTATGCACAAAAAACCAAAAGGAGGTAATCTCACAGGAAGATAAACTCTCCAAGTCTTCATCCCAAAGACAAAAGAAACACTCCAGTGTGCTGATGTAGTGCTGTTTAATTGCAGATCAATATACTGATCACAGCAATGATGGTAATTGCAGAGTCTGTCTTCTGGGAGCTAAGCATCCTCAGCTCCCATGAAATCAGCAGAAGTCAAATGCATTTGACATTGTCCATAAAGAGGATGATTTAAAACAGTGAAAAGCAAGCAAACAAGTGAGCAAACAGACAAAATCCAGCCACTTTCATAGAAGGTCACTCGATTTCTCCTCTTTCCATCTACACACCTTTGCTAGAGCTGAATTGCAGCATCATGGATGCAGTCTTCTTCTCTGAAGCTAATCAATGTAGAGACCATTTTTAAAATAACCTGTTTTTTTCTTCTTTTTTTTTTTTTTTTTTTTTTTTTTAATATCTGAATTTAGTTTAGGTCCCTGCATTGTGCTTTTTGAGAAAGCAGGGAAAAAACCTCCACTCACCTATCTTTTTTGCCACTTTTTGAATGTTATAAGAAGCTACATTTTTGTTAAAAGTCTGAAGCTTTCATCTTTAGGAGACTTTTGGCTTTAGATGAAAATCTAAATGGCATTTTCATTTTACTCCTCTATACTTAGAAGCATGTAAATGTTTGCCCTGTAAAGAAACACTGTATGTCCATGGGGACCAACATACTGATATTGTGGAAAATTCTGTGTTTCCAAGTTGTTTTTCATCATGACTCAGAATATTTTGAGTTGCTCACGTTTTTTTGTTTTTGTTGTGGGTTTTGTTTTTTTTTTGGTTGTTGTTAAAAATGTTCCATTTGAGAAAGTGAAGTCAGAAACATTTTGACCAGTTCGATCACAAAAGAACTTCCTCCATGTGGCAGATTTCCCTACCACACTCTGAAGAACCATGTACTAGTCTGTAGTGCTTCTCATCCACCATGGCAACCTGCTTTCTTTTGAACTTCCATGGTTTACATTACAGGCTCTCTGAAGCAGGGGCTCTAATGCCGACTTTGTGCTGAGAGGTAGCCATGATCACTTTTAGCTATAAAAATAAATCTGATACAGACCTCTTAACAGCTTGTAACCCCAAATATTTAGTTGAGGCTGGCGAGACTTTCTCCCACAGGGGAAAAAAGAGTTTGTTAAACTAGTAGCTGTTGCAAGCAGTGAAGTAGCCTGATATGTAGTGCCAGTAAGCTAAATGAAAGCTATTGTAGAGGATTTATTTGTCACGCTTTTTGATCAGAAGAGAAGAAAGTGTAGCAGAACTGATATTTTCAAACATTTTCAGCAACTTAATTAGTTGGTTTTGATTTAAAAGCAGAAAACAGGAATTAAATATACAGTGTCTAGGTCTGTGTAA
Source organism: Falco biarmicus (assembly GCF_023638135.1). NCBI lineage: Eukaryota > Metazoa > Chordata > Aves > Falconiformes > Falconidae > Falco > Falco biarmicus. Next base: position 121,019,725 of record NC_079288.1, on the reverse strand, counting down.
GGAATGCTTTCCAAAACTAGCAAGAGACAAATCTGAACCTTCTGAGACATTTCATTTTCTATAAGCTCCCAGCGCTATCTGATGTTAATCACAACTCCCTTGAACCTCATTACTTAGGAATACGTCTGCATGTTGCAGAGATCTTGTCTTCCTCCTGAATATGTGCAGAAATAGATACCCTAAGAATGAATCATACAGAAGTATTTGAAGGGGGTTTTGGTTTATAAAATGGGGAATTAGACACAGAGCTGTGTAAGAAAATGAGGAAAATGTCTTGGGCTGCTTCTTGATTTGAAGGCAGATGCCTCCTTTCTTTGCCCCGGTCCCGAACTATCCAGATCACAGACACAGACACACTGTTTCTCTGGTCTGTGGAAACCAAGGTTTTAAAGAAGAGACTGGTGTACTTCTGCTCTAGCTCCGACACAGCATCAGGCTGTGAGTAGGGCCTTAGCTAGGGGAGGGGGCTTATTCCCAGACTTATACACTTAGATGCAATCTAATGTATTTTACAGCCTTTAGAAGCTGTCACACTCAAAACAAAATGTTATGGGTCTGACAGTTGTGCGTCTCGGACCCCGTGCCACGCTGCACGCATTCACACCATCTGTGCAGCATGCTGGGTGCCGGTCCCTGCCCCACAGCATCACGGCAGGTTGTTGGACCCCAACAGGGCACCAGGCATTTTTCTTCTGCTGCTCTCTTGAGAGGTTTTCTGCCAAGGAAAATCAGCACTAGTCTCTTGCTAATGCTGCCGTGGGGCTCAACACTCACTGTGCATTTACGATGAGACAAAAAGCCAAGGACATCTTGTCTGGGGCAGCTTTCCTGTTCCTAGAAACCAAGTGAGCTTTTGTCTAGCTAGCCTGGGTGCCTCCACGCTTCACGGGAGTGCACACAGCTATGAGGGACTGCAAACACCGTAAAAGACAGTCCTTAGCCTTTAGCTGAACAAGCACTGAGGCTTCCCCTTGCCCAGCACTTGGCAAAGTGACGTGCATCAGTCTAGATTTGACAGAGAACTTTTAAATCACAGGTAAAGAGGCTTTTAAAAATTCACAAGGTGTGGGAATTTTTAGTTCCAACTTCTATTTTAAAGAAGCAAATATTTAACCTAGGGAGCTATCAGCATGAAGGAATAAAGGCTGGAATGAGGTATGCAACTGGGTGAAGCAGCACTGTGGCTGGAGGTAACACGCGCCATCACTGCTGGGTGCCTGTGTCACAGCTGAGGCACACCATTGACATCAGCCTCCTGTTTCACCCTCTCCTTTTTCTTCCATTGATACATCCTCCCAGAGGAGGTCCAGCCCCCACATCTATTCTAAACATTCACAGTTTAGCAGGAAAAAATTGATTAACTGCCACATCATATGCAAATTGATCACAGGCAAACAGTCATTTCTGGTGGCCTGGGAAGGTCTGTCTTGTTTCTCACTGGACAGCCAAACAGCGTGAGGGAAAAGTCTCTGCAAGGCAAACCTCAAAAGGGACTTACCAGGGTGAAAAAGAGAAGTGAATACAGCACCAAGCCCAGAAACACCCAGAGTCAGGTCAGGACCAGCGTAAGGCAAGACAGCACGAAGCGTGGCCTGCAGCTACAGCACTCTGCACTCTCCCCACGTGAGCTCACGGTTAAACAAACGTTGCAGCTCATGGAATACTTTGAGATCCCAGAGAGAGACAATTGGAGGAGCTGGAGCAAAAGGCAGCTCGTTTTGACCACTTGTTAATGGTCTTTTCTGAGTGCTCCCTTTGTGATTACAATTTTTAAAGAAGTATATTTCTTTTTTTTTCTTCTTAAGAAAATACTAAAGATATAAACTTTTCCCCCATGTTTAAGAAAAGAACAGAGGAGAGGAATGGCAGAGGCTGGCATGTATTTATTTCCTCCTGATTGTATTTTGTAATTTTATCTCATCCTTTTCCCATTTTCCTCATGAAAAAAAAAATAAAAATCCACATCTGAGTGAGTAACCCTGACTCTGCACAGGTTCCCCCATTCCAAGCAGCAGGCACAAAGCCACAGGACCATGAGGCTGCCACATTGCTTCGACTGTTCCTCAATGCCAATGGACTCTGCATAGTGCAATGCCATGAACATGCCCTCCAACATGAATCTGCACCCACAGGTTGCGGGACAAGAATGATTTGGACTATTATTAGCTATTTAGCGTCTTTCTGAGAGCTTAGACCCATCACTTTTTTTTTTTTTTTTTTTTTTTTTTACCTCTAGCGATGCCCAGGAGCACCACACCTTGTGGAAGTTAGTGGGGGCTGTGTTTCCTGGGATCTTTGAAAAGTCAGTCATTCAATCTCTTTAAGAACAGCCTAAAAAGCATTTTGCTTCCTTAAGGTGACCAAAGCCTATTTCCATTTATATGTATGTTATCAGTAGGGAAATGGTTGGGAACATGTTTCATGGCATTCATCTATGGAATCACTGACTTTTCTCTTCCCCATTAGGGTACAAGGCCATTTTGGGCAAAATGAATAGTGGAGTTTAATAAACAAAGCTCTCTGCTGACTCTGCTTCATGCAAGTGAGCTGGCAAGAATTAAATTCCTTAATGGATATTTAATGGTGGATGAAATGAGCTTTCTCCTTATTAGTGTGGTGCCTTATTAGAGCTGGTTGCCCTCTGTAAAGTGCTCACCTGACTCACCTCTCAAGCTGGCGCTGAGAAACCCAGCTCCAATGGCTAACCTCGATCCCCTTGTCTAACACACTTACAGTAAAACTTCTTTGGGAAGAACTGCAGCGGTTGTCTTCCTGAGCTTTGCGGTCTAATTTGCTATTTCATTGAGGTCATCACATTCTTGCCTTTGATGTCTCTTTATAGGGTGTCTTTAATGGCCCCTCTTGCCATGAGTCAAAGGTTAAAAACCGTCTTCAGGGTTCGTTGCATTTTCCTGCTCTGACGTTATGCCGTGTGCATGATGCTGAATTTTTAGGATGTGTTTCCCTGCCCATTTCACCTGGGCAGAATGCAACTATCTTATTTTTGGCTCCCCATTGGCTTGAGGCTGAGGTTAAGGAGATCAGGATGGGACATAAGATTGTCCTAAACTTCTCTATATAATAATTGGGATTTCAGGGTTGTTGCTTTTTGCAAGGAACGGAAGCAGTGACTGATGTTCCCTCCACCATGCTTTCAGCAGGGATAAGGAAACCCTTGGGGAAGAAGGGAGGGAATTTGTGAGACTGTTGTGACACACAGGAGGAACAGACTACTGCTGTGGGTCCAGAAAAGTCATGTTCACATGCACACATTTTCATATCAGTGGACAGCCAAGACTGACACGAGCAGATAGAGAAGAAGTGGCTGGGCTGTGAAATCAGCAGGACTCCACAGACCTGGGTCCTGTTTCCAGCTCTGCTTTGCATTTTCCCTGCATGTGCTCATGGCTGGACCAGACACTTGGCTTTCCGTGGCTCACAGCCATCCTGGCCAACTTAGTTTATCAGTTTTTACTAAGCTGCGTCTAATCTGCACTTAAATACTTACAGGTTTCCCCTGTTACTTGACAGAGGTAAAATATTACAGACCATGAGGGGTTTGGAAACTGCAGTAAAGGCTGCCATAAAAAATCTGAGTAGTAACTCACATAAAATAAGATAGCCAGTGATTAATGTATATGGTTGCGTGAATATAATTGCAGGTTCTTATTTGAGGGTTTAAATACAAGATGTGAAAAATCATGTATCTGCCAGCATGGAAAATACCTTCTTAAGCATGTGGCTTGTGGAAATCTGGGAGGAGATTTTTAGCTTCATCTGCGGTAACTGGAATTTTAACTATGGATTTCAGTAGAGCTGGATTTTTCCTCAGCTTTTTCACTGGCTACAAAAAAATAGATGCAGATATGTACATAACAGTGGATATGTAATTGGCCAGTGGCCTGCATTATATAGGCAACGGGAGTAGCTGTAGCTGTGATATAACTCACGGTTACAGCTTGTAGTCAATGAGAAGCACTAAGTCTCGTCAAATGAGCCAACAATTTTCTTCCTGTCAAACTGAAATTCAGAATTCAGATCTACAGCAACTTTGGCATAGCAACTATTAAATGATGCAAAAAGAAAAATATTTGTTAAACGAATCACCTGAAAAGAATACTGGAAATTTTCTTTGTCTCATCTTTTTAGGTGACAATTTCGACAGACACTCAACAGCTTTTCTCATTTTAGAAAGGTAGCCTGGTTTATAAGATTATAAGTAATTGCTATGTCTTAACGTGTCCAAACTTAGGAGTAACTCAGCAAGGTGTTGGTTTGGCATCGTTACCTGTGATAGCTCAGCTGTACCCCTTGGTATAGATGCATAGGTGTAAAGACTTTTTCTCTGCAGCAAGACACAGAATATGTCGTGTTCCTTGTCTGCCTCCCTCTCTCCCTGCACTTACAGCACTGAGGCAAGACTTGTGGTTGGCCTTATCCGTGACATCAGCATCCTTGATCCGAGGGGAATGGGAAGGGGCTTACTGCAAGCGGCATAGCTCTCCTGAAGCAGAAGGGCTGTGGAGGTGAGCAGGGGAGGCTGGGGCATGCAGGGGCAAGGTCCGGTCACACCACAGAGAAGGCATAACTTTTGCTTAAAAAGTCCAGAATTCAAATATTCTTCTGTATATGAAGGGTTTATTTTTTTTAAGTCATCCTGAAACTGAAAGTTATTAGGGAGACAGTGTGTTACTGGAAACATGAGGTGACTGGAAAGGCAGCAGAGGCTAGCAGAAATGCAGCTGGTGGGAAGTGGGGGTAGTTCTTCAGCTGATGGCTTGGCTGGGGGAGGAGACACTGGGTGGTGGGAGTGATGTGACCACATCAGCTTGCAGGCAGGGGGATGGGAGAGTCTCCCTTGAGCGATCCATGTGGCAAAAGAGAGAACCTTCAAAGCGGATGGCAGTGTTATCTGAGACCCTGGAAGAGCCCGTGTCTGGGACTGGGAGGGTGGGCAGGAGAGAGCCCTGGTGGGTGTTTTTGGAAGGGACCTGGGTGGGAAGTGGGCATCTTGGCAAAGCTGAGCTGGGGGAAGTTACAGCAGCTGCGATGGGAAATGCTTGAGGGAGGCAGGGGGAAGGCTGCGGGGGATTTTTGGTGTCTGAGCAGAAGGAAGAGGCCAGGTATTGGAAAAAAGCTGTGGGGGAAGATGCTGCAGGCTTTGGGCATGGCGTGCGTGCACAGCACAAAGCAGCCGTGGTTTATTTACTTTGGAGAGGCTTTGCAGCACTTTTTCCTGCTGAGAAAATTAAACAACGTGAGTGTTAAGTACAAAACTGTGTACATTACAATCGCTTCTCAGGAGGTAGCAGAAGTGGCATTAAATCTTGGCTCTACCCTCTCCTGAAGCTGGCGTCATTCTTCCCTCCCCCCCACACGCACCCCCCCTCTGCCTCTCCAGTCCTTTGCCAAGAGGCTCTGGAGGGCTAAATATCATGGCCATGCATGCAAGGTCCCGGTGAGAGCTGGCCTGTCCACCATGATACCCCCAGCATCACGGCCCATGGTGGGCACCCATCCCTCCTCCAGCTTGCCTTGTGCTGCTTGGCCACACTGCCAAGGGACCCCCTGCTCCTGGATCTCCCCCTCCTCCCCTACAGCGCTGGAGAGCGGCTCCTGCCCTGCCACATCAAAGTCTGTTTGCTCATATCAAACGACTTTGGGGTCAATACGGAGCTATACAACACTTAGGTGTTGTCTGGCAACTTCCTCCGCGGTGGCTGCCCCCCTGCCGTGACGGGGGGGGGGGGGGGGGGGGGTGACAGTGGGTTTTGGCTTTCATCTCAGGCCTTCTTTTGTCTCCTGGATGAATTGCGAGCTAACCTGAGACAACAGGAGAGCCTCCCTTAGGAGAGACACACCAAGCTGCTGCATTTCTATTCTTTCCACACTGTTTCTGGGATGCGGTGCCGCATGCATAATCTCTTGGGCTGTGTAATAGAGATGCTCAGTCCTTTGCTATGTTCCTGATACAAATTTCCATTTCTCATAGTCTGTTAAAGCTACCCTTCAGTGAAGTACTTTTTTTTTATATAGTATCACTCAGCAATTCATTGTGAAGCTCTGAAAACAAGTAAAATAATTCCCAATACTGATCTCTCAATCAGCACGCATGAAAAGGGCATCTATCATGATTACTGAACTTCATAAATGACCTTATAAGACTACTGGAGATAACTCACTAAAATTATATTAATTTCTTCTATGACACCATTATATCCTTCCATGTTGTATGAAAGACGGTTAAATGAAGGTCATCTAAGGTCAAAATATCTATTCAGCAGATTTGAGCCCATTTCCAAACACATGCTCTGTGAACAGGGGTTATAAACATGACATCAATTTCAATTATATATACTGCTGCCTAAGAGATAACGAGCTGATTTATGAGGACTGTACATTGTGCTGGAACATATTTGTTCATTGGTGGACTGTGCAGGAAGGTTAGCGCCTCTAGCATACTGTATACTTAGAAAATTTGCACATTTCAGGATATAAGCAATAATACGGACCTGTAATGTCAGTGTAATGCAGTTCCTCTTGTAATGCCTTATTTAATCAATGCTATCAGTGATGTAACTATGAACGGGCATAAAAAGGAAGGAATAATTAGTAAGTCTGATTATTTATGAACAAGAGATCCACAGTTTGGGAACAGCTGTCCTTCTGGTTATTGGCCACTGTCATTCATGAAAACAGCAGAACCAAAGAAGTTGCACGTTAGTGAAACCAGTTCAGATTTGATGACATAAGGCCATCACAAAGAGTAAAGAGCTGGCTGCATTTGCCTAAATCCAGCTTTTATTGGGACTAAATCAGGATTTTTCTTTATTGGTAATTCAGATAATTAGACCTATTTTGATACTTATCCTTTGAAGAACAAACAATAGTGCTGTTCAAACAATCTGTGTTATGGAGAGCATATTTTTACCTTATATTAATTGCCATAGCTACAGAGTTTTAAGGTATCATTAGCAGAGGATCTGCCCTGGTATTTCTGAATTCATAAAACCAAAACTGGTCCTGCAAAACTAAGCTGCAGTTTGATAATGTGTTTTCTTCTAAACCCTCTAGTATTTTTAATCTGGATAGAATACACAAAATACAGCTATTTATAGTTTTAAAACACCATGGTTTAAAAAAAATAAAAAACATCAGGAAGGAAACAAGGAGGGGTGAGGAAGGGAATAACCGTATAACATTTTATTACAAATTTCAGGAATGCTTCAGGTATCTTTTTTATCTTGAAGTAGCAGCTTCTAAAAGTTGTTTCTTTCTTTGATGCACTGCCCCAAGAGGTATCTGCTGCTGCACTAAAAGCGCTTGTTAATAAAGACTGTTCCTGATAGTAGCGAACAGATAACCTGGCTGATTGTAATCGAGGTGTTGGTACTGACTTTGCCGACTGTTATCTCATTTACTGGTGCAGGGGGAGAGAAAACCCCTCTATCCTTTTGCCAGCAACCCCTAAGCCATGAAAAGATAAAAGAGAAGCAGCAGCACTTGGTCTCTTAGCACTGAGGAGCCAGCAGCCAGCTGGCTGCCACTTTGTTGAATGGAAAAATATAGGAAACACCACCTTGTTAAAAAAAAGAAATATTCTGAAGCATGCTATCACCAGAGACAATGTAATCGCCTACCTAGCTGGATTGCTGAGACACATTCTCTGTGTCTCTAAATGCTGGGAAAACCACTTCCAAGGTACAGATGAACCAGCCCATTAAAGGTGAATCACCACCAGCCAAGATGCTGAAAGGCTGGGATGGCCGGAAGGGGGAAAAAAACCCTCAAAAACAAAAAAGCAAGGAAAATGAAAACTGCTTCAAATAAATAAATAAAATTCCTTCCCAAATCCCAGCAGATTTATCCCACTGAGATACCATGTGTCATTTTGCTGGAGCATTTCACAGTTTGCCTTCGTAATTATGTATTGCTTTTACTATTTAAATCCCTTATTTTTAAATACCAAAATCCAGCAAATAATTGCCTGTTTGTTAGGCTAGTTGCCTATCTAAGAGTCCCTTCCCTCAGCAACTGCTATCAGTGGCTGTCAGAGATAGGGCATAGGAGGTGTTTCAAAGGATTGTTCTTATGCTTTATGGATTTTATAATAGATTAAAAAAAGAAAAGAAAAGAAAATAATGATATTATTAATACCATCATATCCCTGGAGGAAGAACTGAAGACCTCTGCCACCATTCCTCCTGCGCTGACAACTCACAACTGTAAATCATAATTAACAAAAATGACAAGAAAACACCATGCCTGAGCCTTTCCATTTAGGAGGGAAAATAATTGCATCCCAGTAGCCCTGCTTAGTGCCGTGGAGGTGTTGGGCACACAAGGAACGCCGTGACAAGGACCTTTCAGCCCCGGCAAGCGTGACTGAGAAAGCCCTCTCCCGATTCCCAGCAATGCTCCCACTGCATATTCCAGCAGTGGATTTGGCTTGCTGGTTTTCACGTAGCGAAAGTCGGGAGCGATTATCACCCATGAAGGAAAAGTAATGTTGATTAATATAAAAGAAAACTGGAAACGTTTGCTTCAGTAATTTACTTGCAGAAAGATTTGAAGGTGAGGAGACCCCACAGGAATGGGAAGAGCCGGCACTGCCCTGCTCGGAGATCTGAGGTGATGCTTGACACTCCTACCTTTTTTCACTGGCTTCATTGGTTTTTCCAAGTTCATCTGCAGTCAGAGCAATAGTCTGTGTGAACAACAGTAATAAAAAAGAGAACTGAGCTAGGAGAGATCATGCTGAGGCTCAGATTACTCACTTCTCTTCCAGCAAGGATTTAATGTACGGTTAGAGCCTGAACTGGGCTGTCCAAGAAAAAAAACTAATGCTGTTCCCATGGATTTAACATAGATTTTGGCAGAATCCATACTAGATCGATGTTTAACACTATTGTAAACCCTGCACTGAATTGTTCATTACTCAGCTGTGATGTACTTTCCCCTTTGGAATGGTTTACCAGTTGCACTCACGCTTCCCATCACTGCCATCAGCACTGGATTACTGCTGGCATCCGTCTCATGAGACACAGATGCTGCAGCCCAGATGTCTCATTGCTGTTGACTGAGGTGTATCCCACCTACATTTAAACAACGTAACTGGGCACCATCAGTTCCACGTGGTAACATGGAATTAAGAACAGGCTTCAAAATAGTTGGGCAATTTGCTTGCTTTGAAATCTGTGCTGTGCTGCTCTGTTACTGTACCACAGGGAGCGAGCTTAAAGATAGCTTGGTACATTGACAGGAGCCGTAGTCATACCACTAGACTGCAAAATAGACCTGCCCTTCATCAGCTCTAGGTACAGCTGATTAGGTGAGAGGAGAGGAAAACATGAAAAATCTGAAAAGAGTCTTTTTGGCTTTCAGGTTTCAGAGGCTAAATAGCATCATGGGGGGGGGGGGGGACACGGACCCAAAAAAACCCCTCAAAAACCAAAACCAAAACAAACCAAAAAAAAAAAAAAAACCACCAAAAAAACCCCAAAACAAAATCAAAAAATCCTACCAACAAAAAGCCAAACCCTCACAAAAAATCACTCCAAGATAAAATTTATATTCAGCCTTGTGTCCTTGCTCTAATCAAGCAATACAATACATGTCCAATGTCCAGCATGCTTAAGGCTTTGTTATGTTTCCTACTTCAAAACAGTATCGCTTCATCGCAGAGGAGATCTAGTGTGCTCTCGTGTGAGTTGGCTCAAGGGAAGAGTGGATCGCTGGATTTTCCTGTCAAAATAGTGTATAGGCAACCCATAATTGTCCTTTCATTTATGACTCCAAGTCTGACATTTCATAAGCCTTGCCTTCAACCAGCCCAATGCAAAGATGACCCAGAGGAGTGTGATCCCAAATGTTTTTTCCCTCTGTTTTCGACCTGGCACATCTCAAGATTTACATGTCGGCCTATTACCGAAAATCACCGGCCTGTTCTTGCCAAGTGGGAATGGTGGGATCAGTGCTCGACATCTTCAGGGCCACTGGACCCACTTAAGAAGGAGGGTCTGGAGACGTGTTCTCACCCCCTGGCCTCACCCTGGTCATTCCCTGTTTCCCGATTTGAAGGGAGGAAGAAGAAGATGGAAAGTTGGCTTCTGCCAGGTCCCTGCCCAGAAGGAAGCCTCTCAGGGGCTCTCTGGTGCTGTTAGGAGTCGGGCAGGGATGTGATCTGGCGCCCCATGGTTCCCCCACCCTTGCAGAAAGAAGGGGGTGTCTAAGCCCAGCCCTGGACGCTCCCTGCTCCAGATGTCCCAGGAACTGCTTTTACCCAGTGTTTCTATTTAAAAGACATTTGAAACAAGGTTCACATTGCCAAAATAAAACTAGTTACAGGATTTTTCTCCACTTACACCCACACAGAAATCTTTTCATTTGGAGGTCATTGCAATGATATAATGGTGCTTGATGGGGTTTTTTTCACCGAATGTGGAACCAATCTGATGTCAGTGCTTACTTATGTGTTACTGGGACGTATCATCATGTGGCACTGAGATAAAGTTTGGCATTAGCAAACCCAGAGGATTTCTATTCTGCCGGGGAACCCATTTTCCCCTCTTCTTTTGTTTCCCATAAAATCCTGTTAGGGCAGAGCAGAGTTCTTTAAGCAGGCTGCAAATTCATTGAATCAACATGATTTGAGCCTAGCTTTTCTTCCTTACACTCCATTAGGAGGTGAAGCAGTCACAGCAGAAAGGCTGGGGTACGACAAGAAAGCAGAACATTGACATTTTACGACCAAAACTGATTTGTGGACGTAACTCCTGATGATCTTTGAAATTTCCTGAATGGGAGGCTGTATTGAAGCCAACACTAGAGCTGATACCAAAGCAAAAGGATTGTTTTGCAAATGTTCTCTTACTTGTGCTAAATAATTTCCTTTTGTGCGGTTTATCCTGCAGTCTAATAGCAAAGTAGCTATTCAGAGCCATGAGATCCACCTTGAAGATGAAGCCAATGTGTGATCTTGAATGATATTTTACTGTTTTTACATGCAAAACTGATCAAATCTCCATCTTCCTAGAGAGATGCTGTGTAGATTGAGTTAATTTTGACAGAGTTTTTATCACAGAAAAGGACTGTTTCAGCAGATTCACCCTATAAATAGCATGGCCTTGTTCCACCATAATACTTTTTCCACGCAACACTCTTTATAAGCAACTTGGAAAAAATCTACCAATAAAAACAACCATCCGTTGCAATTTTGACTACACAAGTAATGTCTAGCTGCTCCATCTGTATAAAAGATGTTGTCCAGATCTCCTGATGATGTATAGAGCTTGCCCTGATTGTAATGGCAAATCATTGGTTGTGTTAAGGAGAAGAAAAGGATATAATAAAAATTTTAGCAATTCCAGTTTCGTGATACACAACCTCAAAAAAGGAGCTTGCCTTTTGCTTTTTCATTTTGGTCTCTGAGCTGCCCAGACAGTCTCAGCAATGTATTAATTTGTTTGCTTGTGACAGCACTACAGGAGCACTTAATCTGTGGGAAACATGTATTTCCCAGGGATGCAGCACCAGTCTACATCTCCTGTTAGAGCGAGCAGGGTGAACCTCACCTCACATTCCCACAGATGTGCACATCTGGCTTTCTCCTGACAATGCCTTGCAAGGATGCCCTGCCGTGCTGTGGGTGACCCAAGGCAACACGGATCTCTACATGAGGCGTTTGGTATTTCCTTTTTGCCTATCTTTACCATTTACTCAAGTCGCCCTGTTTCAAGCCAGAGAATTCAGACCAAATTTACCACAGCCCCCAGAGCTTTTAAGAGGGGAAACGTAGTTTATTGCTTGAATTATAGAAGTTACTTGTCACTGTTCTCCAGCTATATCAATCACCTCCTTTCAATGACTCTCAAGAGAAAAATTCAAACTATCATCCTCATTAATGAGACAAATGCTCCTTGGGGCAACTTATAGTTGAAATATGGTCTTTTATTTGACCTCCCTCCTGTGGACATTAAGATGTGTTTCACTATGCTGATGTGGATTGTAAATACATGTAAGCACATTCAAAGGCAACCTCATTCTCTAACGTTTTATTTCCAAACCTCTTAAAAATGAAAACTTTTCATTTTGAGGAGAGCTCTTAATGGCTCCAGGGTTCATCTATCACAAAGAGAGCTTACTCAGTCTACCATCTCTGAGCTGTCAACCATTTCAAATAGCCTTGTGTATATGTCCTCGGATTCTGTAAAAGAGAAAACTGCAATTCTGTGAATACTATGTAAGATTTTGTCTCCATTATATGCCTGTTTTTCTTTCACTGTCTTTTTAACCTTTACCTAGAAGCTGCCTCACATCCATATTTACACATATTTTCTTCCCCGGGTACCTTTTTTTTTTTCTGGCTTAGTGCTAGGCACACTTGAGGTGGTATCCCTGCTCACTTATTTCTTCCATATTAAATAATCACTTATCCGTAAAGAAAAAATTCTAACAAGTTCAGCCAATCAACAGAACATGAATGATTCTATGATTCTGTGAACCTGCTCTTTTCTCCTCACCTTCTGCAGAGCCCGGGAGAAGGAAAAGTCAGAAGATCTCTTACAGATTTTGTCTGTTACAGAGAAGTTGAGAAATCCACTTTTACTGAAGTCAAAGCAGAATGTGTACCTCAGCTTTTGGGGACTGGACACCCATCCTGATGCTGCCGTTGCTTTCAAATGGGACAGACAGCCCATCACATGGCCTCTGCCCAAAGTCCTGGCTTGTGTGCTTGGTTCTATACTATGTCAGGAGCACATGTCCTGCTGGGAGGTCATTGTCAAGGAACATTTCAGTGGAGTCAAGTCAATTGAAATATTTCCTTACAAAGATGTACCCGAGCTATTTCCCCCACATCATTACTTCTGACTCCTCTGCACAATATTCATAATATATTCCAAGTGCATTTATTTTCATTCCCTGCTTGTGTTTGTAAGGACAAGGCACTCGGGGAGAGGCTGGAGAGCAGAGCAAAGCATTACATGCAGAGGTACAGAACTTGCTGAGGTTCACAGGTGTTCGGTTAGCCCTGCTGCTCCTCTAAATACTCAGGTCTGGGATATTTGCCCAAAGCTACTGAGGTATAAGCCAAATAATGACAAACTTGACTTCTCGTAAGAATACTTGCATATGGCTTCATAAGGCTTGAGATACTTACAGAGGCATAATACAAGTGTCAAGTACAAATGCCCGAGTTAGCAATATCAATCTAACTCTAATATAAAGCAGAAAGGAAGCAGAGAAAGGTAAACACAACACCCATCCTGAGCATTTTCCCCTGTGAGAGGTATTCACCACTAGCTCTCACCTGAAAAGGTATTTATCACAGGCTAACACTATGGTAAAATTTGGCTGTCTTATCAACATTTAAAAACTAGCAGTGAACAAATCTCTCTGCTTAATGACTCATATGCAATTTGAAATGGAAATAGAATAATATGTTTGAAGTCTATATTATGCATTTAAATAGATTAAAGAGAGGCTAAACAATTAGTGATAATATGTGTCTGCATTAATGTAGCAGAGAATCAAGTCTTTCAAGTCTTTTAGATTGCTAAGAGGCCTCCCTGGTTTAAAACTGGGAGAGCTAACTCACAAAAGGATTAAAATACATTATCCTACAGGGTAAATTCATTATTCCTAATGCAGCAGGATATTTTTGATCCTCAGATGAAAGTTTTGCAGGCTTAGATAAGTAGATTGTTTGGGATCTCTGAAGAATTAAAAGCAGATTTGTCCTCCAAGATAACAGAAAACGAAGCACACAAGATATCATTGATGAACACCAAATGGTCTCAGCCCAGCATCTGCTCAAGTTTGTGGGTTTTTTTTGTTGTTGTTGTTGTTTGGGGTTTTTTTGTCCAGCAGCACCTTTCATGGGAATAAACAGTGTGAGATAAACTTTGCTTTTGGAGATCCAGACCTGAGGAGGGTTTGGGCAGAGGGTCTTCTGGCTCCTGTGCTCAGAGGGAGTGGGATGTCTTGGGCAACAGCACTTGCCAGAGCTTTAAAATCAGGTAGCGCCTCACTCTGGTACAGGCATTGGTGGTGGTATCAGAGATGGGGCAAGTATCTCCAGGATGCCGCATCCTCCCTGCCGTGACTCTGGAGCATGCAACTCAGATACGTGCCATGGCTTCTTCCCATCCAGAAATAGACAGGAATGGGCTCTGCCTGGCTTGCATCAGAGAAGTCCTGACTGAAGCAATATGGTAATTATTTACGGTACAGAGCTTTTTAGCAAGTGTTTTGCTATAAATATTTAGTTGTAACACTGCAATTCTTTCCCTAGCTACAGTGCTGCAAGCTGTAGGTAATCTTCTGTTATTGCTATTTTTCCCCTCTCTTGAGAGCTGCCCGGAATAATTCAAAACAATTCTTTGTGAAGAAATGATTGTTTCTTCTAAGAGGAATGCCATAACTTTTACGCTGGGTGGAGGAAGCCAGGTTCTGATATTCAAGTTGTAGTTGATACAGATACTTTTCAGCTTTGGGAAATGAGCAAATTAAATTTGCAAAGGCCTGATCTTTCTCAATATACTGAAAATCTGAACTGAAGCTTTGAATGGCCTTGCCAGATATTTAAGTTTGGTGCCTTAAGTCTGACACCAACCTCCAGCTAAAGGCAGTGTGATTTTCAAAGGTGGCCGCATGGGGTTGGGGGTGGGGGGGTGAGGAAAAGGTACAAAATTTTTCATCAGATGTCTCAATAGGAGCCTCATTTTAAGAAGTGTATTTGAACTTCAGCTCAAGATTTTTAAAACACCTTGGGGTCTGCACCTATACTTCAATTAAATTACTCTGTCCTGTGTGCCAGAGGCAGACCCTCAGGATGCAGTAAGAGTTTAGCTGAGGAGGTCTTGATGCTAGAAAGCTTGGAACACCTGGACTGCTTTGGAGGGTGGCTAAGGGCTTGTTTGCTTGAGTTGCCATGTCATGTCACAAGTGTGTCTTCTCCCTCCCGAAGACATTTAAGTAGTGGGATCAGGCCATTTTAGGCTTACTGGCAATGCACCCAGTCAGCTCCTGGTCTGATGGGACCTTGCCTTCTCCCCGCACACCCAACCCATCCCCTCTGGGTGCCCTGAGGTCCCCATCTCTGCCCATCTGATTTCTCTGCCATTACTGAGGGTACCAAAGTCCCCCTGTGCCTGAGGGATCAGTAGCCTTCCTTAGCAGACCTCTGCCCAACAGCATTGACACTCAGAGATATAAATATATTCAAGAATAGCACAGGGTTCACAGGCTGGGGAAGGGCAGCTGCTCTGAAGGAGTGCAAACACCCAAGGAAGGAGCCTCTCCCACGTGCTAATTTAAAACCCCTCTGTAAACATGATAATTTCTACATTAAATATACATGTATGTACTGTTAATCTGTTTGATAAATAATTCAGTGCTATAATGCCACTGGAAAAAAACAGGGCACTAAGCATGGATTTGGTAGTGCATTGTATATTGTATTCAGCTTCACCTCTCTAGATATACCAAACCATCTTCCTTTTCTATTTTTCACCCAAAATGTTTGGTGGTTTTTGTTGTTGTTGGTTTTTTTAATAAAGAAAACTGAAGCAAATTGCTCTTGCATATTTACCCCGTTACCAAATTCAAACTAGTCAACAGTGATCGCTTGTTCATGCCTCTGCTAGGAATGATAGAGAAGATAGAGAAGTATCTATCAGATTAAACTTTAATGGACCTGAAGTCCTTTAAACTGACAGGAGATCACATGGGACCTTGTTTGTAGTGCTGTGATGAGCACTCTCCTCTCCCCCAGTCCCCCCAGTGATGCACAAGAACTCCCCTCCAAAGGTGGGATGCTCAGCCCACGCGAGGCCATGGGGACATATCCCTTGCTTGGGACAGCAGCCTTGCATGCAGCCACAGCTGCAGAACCTACACGTGGCAAAATTAAATTGCTCTGCCATTGGTCCGGGGTGGGAGCCGTCGCAATGGAGATCAGGCTTTTTATGTCCTGTATGAAATCTCCTTTGTTCTGGGACAGCTTGTCCTGCTGGGGAAAGCTGGGAGTGAAATAAATTGTCAGACGAGAGAATGAGAGCAGTGCCAATATCAGTCTGGGTTTTTAAGACCAATTGATCTACAATCCTCCTTCAGTAGAGCAGTTTGTTGGAAACCACCTTTCTGAGGATGGGGACTAAAGAGGAAGCTGGCCGAGAGCCTCTGTGACTTTAGGAAAGAAGCAGAGGGCCATCTGCCACAGCCACCAGCTGGCTGGCAGCCTCCCGAGGTCATGGGGACAAAGGGGGAGTCCTCTCCTCTCCCTGGGACTGAAAGGGGAGAGGTGGTCCTCTCCCACCATAATGGGGGAGTATTGATTGTTGGCTGGTGGGGGTGGGATCACCTTCTATCGAAGTGCCTTGCCATGCAGGAGGGTTACATAAATCAGGGCAGAATCCCGAAGATGTTTAAGGACATGTAATAGCTTTGCTTTCCCCTGGCACACAGAGATTTAGCTCTTGTCCTAGACACGGCAAATTTAGAGTGGCGGCAGCCAGAGATGCTGCGGCAGTGTTTTGTCAGGCGTGTCAACCCCCAGCCTTCAAAGCACTGGCAGAAATGGATGCTGTCAAACCAGGTATGTTTTGACATCAGAGAGCTGCCCCTGGCTGCTGTTTGCAGAGGGAAGACGTTGACCTTTTGATGAACAGCTTTGATATTGAGTCTATGAAGAGCAATACCTCTTTCTTTCTATAGGGAGATTTCTCCCAAACCCAGTGCTTGGACTTACTTCTCACTGAACAAAATTGCACCCATACAACAAGCAAAAGGGCAAGGCCCTCTTGTGAGGACAACCTTGATTTATGATTATGTTCCCAAATTAAAATTATGAGTGATTCAGGCATGCTGCCATTTCTCTGTGAGGACTCTAATCATCAGGTGTTTGTGAAACCTGAATGTTTCAGGGATTGCACGATGAGTTATTATCAGTCAAACAGTTTCTATCAGAAAGTATAATTTATAATCAGAGCTCTCTGTTCCTTCTTCAGATGCTTCAGTCATGCAGGTGGGACAAAAACAGCACATGAGGTCAATGGCTAATCACACAGCCACCCATGAGGCAATCTTTTATTATTCATCCAAACTGTTCTGAGCATATTTATTAACAAATACCTGCTATCATGATCAGCTCACCAATGAGTCACTTCCAGTCTGGATAATTTTCAGAAGAAAGGGAAAGGACAGTGGAAGAATTGTAATTGCAATATGATGAGAGTACCTCCCACCTTCCCCTCCCTTGCCACTACGGGAGCTCAAAGGGGTAATTGGATATTCATGTAGGAATAGCTTTTTTGAAGAGGCGTCACAGTTACTGAGGTGGTTCAGAAACGTTACAGATAAACATGAAGAGGAGGGAGTCTTTGGAAGAAACAATTATCGGCACAGGACGTAACAGTGCAAGGGAAATTTGTCCGTGCATAGCATAAGGAAAGTAAAATTACATAGCAGGAACAGGTGACAAGAAGCACATGAAATCAAAAGCTACCTCCATGGGTGATAAAATTTGGCATTACTATCAATGTGAGCTATGTAGCCAGTTAATTGCCATAATAGGCTAATATGGGGGTTAGCTACCCCTGTCAAACATACAAGTTACTCAAAAGAATGAGCAATTACCTCAAAGATTTAGGTGTCTTTCTGAGGTCCCTGTCAATCCTTTATTTGTGAATATATTTTTGATGTAAAAGTTAACCCTTTTCTTTGTAGAATGTCAAATGAGAAAGTGATTCCTATTGTATACGGTATGCAAGAAGTACTGCAAATATTTATTTCAATGTTAAAACATGATTTCCTGTGTTTCCACTGTGATTAACTGAAAATACACTAGGATTTAAAAAAAAATTGAGCTCATAGTACCAGCATGATTTTTGTTGTCCATGTCTGCATTTCCTTGTTTCACATTACAGGTTTTGTGCAGTCATTTCCAGAGTTTCCTAATGGCAATTTTTCTTCCTGGAAGACCACGGT
Organism: Falco biarmicus; assembly: GCF_023638135.1. Classification (NCBI taxonomy): domain Eukaryota; kingdom Metazoa; phylum Chordata; class Aves; order Falconiformes; family Falconidae; genus Falco; species Falco biarmicus. The sequence goes on along the minus strand of NC_079288.1, from coordinate 121,001,737 downwards.
ACCTCAGTGAGTTGAGTTGCATGACAATATTCCTTAATTTTAGATCTGATCAGATCTGATCAATTGTTTCTGATACAGAAATAAGTCTTTTCTATGACCAGTAAGAAAGAAAGACCAGGTAGAATCATTGGCTGCATTAGAGTGCATCACAGAAATTAACTGAAGCAAGAAGCTAGAGAGAAGAAAAGGTATATTGGGCAAGCCAATTGTCTCTGTGCCACCTTCCTTTCCCTTTTTATCCCTGATAACCCTGAAAAGTTGTTTCTCCGTCTAAGCACCAGCCAGGTACAGCATAAGCAGAAATCGGATGAAGTGTGCAGCACCTGGCGACATTTCTGAACCTTGAGCTGAAATGACAACTGCAAAAGGACCAGAAGGGAAGTGCAATTTCTACAAGAGAATCCCTGTCACGCTGGCTAATTAATGCCTCCAGCACGTGGACCCCTGTCCCTATCTCACTGGGCAGGAGCTGAAGTTGTCAGCTCATTTGGGGCAAGTCGCTGCGAGGGTTATGAGGCTGTTATATCCTCTGCAGTTTTGTCATGTCATTTGCAACCCAGGACAGTATTGTCAGCGCATGGGGGCAGGGGGAAGTGTTGGAAAACAAGAGAACAGAAAAGCAAAATCACATAGCAGTGAGAGGTAACAAGAAACATATGAAAATGAAAACTACCTCCATGTATGTCAATATTTGCCATCTCCAGCAGTATGACCTCCAGAACAAAGGCGACGGGTTCCCTGCTGCTTAGTGACAGAAACGAAAACAAACATTTCCTACAACCCAAGCCTGGCTGCAGTGCTTGCAAGTAATCTCTTATTTATATATTCTGCTCAGAGGATAACCTTAGCTCTAGAAACGCCTGGCATTTCAGCAGAACAAGCCCCTCTTTGGGAGGCGCACAATAGCCAGGCACCAGGCATGGAGCTCCCTGCTGTGTGCTGCAGGAAGGGCTGTGATTTCCCTTCTTGCTTTTTCTGCATTTGCAGGGGTATTACTCCTTATTCATGAAAACAAAAGAAGGAATACAGTGCATATGTTTCCATCTTCTTCTCCCCTACTTCAGCGTATTTAGCAATTCCCGTGAGATCCCATGCTGGGGAGATGACTTCTCGCCTTCATTCTCCTATGGAAAATGCATTTGTAGGATCATTCCCAGCAAATTAGTCAAATCAATGACTTGGTTGTCATTAGATGAGAATGTAAGACAAAATCTCATCTTTTACATTGCGTCCCCCGAAAGCACAACTGCCTGATGAAAATGCTTTCAATCAAATAGTACCTGAGGGTGAGATCTGGTGGTACTTCCAATGGACCCTCATCCCCCACTCCACAGTCCCTCTCTTCCCTGTCACACGTGCCCACTCCCCCATGAGCACTCATGCCCTGAGCAGCTACAAACCTGTGTCTCTTCTTGGAAAAGGTTTTGGCTGCTTTAGCTCCCTAACCTGCCTCAAACCTAGCCACGTGAGTTGTAGGGACATGTGGCCAAGGGACAGAGGAATGTGGGACAGCAGCGGCCCTGCCTTGCCCTGCCCCACAGCACTGGGAAGCAGCACCTCATGCTCCATCCACATCTCTGCCCGCATGTCCCCGAGCAGACTGCTTGGCCTCTGGCAGCAGTGATGAAATTCAGGAGAAGGGTTGCTCCCCAGCCTGCGTGGGAGCCACTGCTGTCACGCTGAACATCACGCAACAATTATGCAGGCTCCTGCTCGCTCACTGCTCCCGACGTGGAGCCTCCCCCTTATTTTGCTGCCTCCCCCTTATTTTGCTGCCGTGCTACGCACAGAGATAAAGTCTTTCGGCATGTGTTTCCTAAGTGCTCTTCAAGGCTGGGTATTAGGGATTGGAATAAATAACAATGGTGTATAAAAAGTGGGTGGCAGGGTGAGAAATGAAAGAAAAATACTTCATTTCCCCACTGCCCCAGTTTCTGATTTCCGAGCAGCCCCTGCAGCGTGTCCCCAGCGTGGGAGCGATGTGGATGTGGGAGATGTTTGAAGAAAGCTGGTCTCCGTGCATCAGCTTTTTTCTGTGCACCTGCCTGGGGTTGCCGAGTGGGTTAGGCTAACTTCTCCATTTGGGATCAGTTCAACCAGAGGACAGCCCCATTGGTATTCTTGTCACCGAGGCATTTATTCCTCCACCTCTCGGGGTGAGGGACACCTCGACTAGGGGCAGTTGCTGCCCTAGGCTGGCCGTGCACAGGGTGATGGAGAGGATGCCACACACCCAGTGTTCCTGCACACCCAGTGTCCCTCAGCTTTCTGCGAAAGGGCAGTGCGGGAAGATGGATTCATTTGCAAATGTAAATACTGGCTGTCAGAGAGGGCAAGGGATTAGCTTTACATATGAAGAGAGAGGTGGCACTGCATGCTGTCAGGCTCATTAGGGAAGCAGGGCCCGTGTAGCTGGGCCTTTGGTAATGATCTACCCACTCCATCCTTCCTTTGTCTCTTTAACAGCCCTCCCGCTCAAGCCAGACTCCCTGGGTTTTGACGCTTTCCTTTCAAAAAATTACAGCTCTGATTCATTTTAAGACAGGTCAAGAAATCAAATACGCATGCAAGGATCTGTACAATATGAGTTGTACTTCTTTTTACGGTAAATCTAGATGCCTGTCAAGCCACTTCAACACCGAAAGGAAAATAGCATGGGTGAGGGTGCTCACCGTGTGCACACCACAGCCACCACCCATCATGGGTCATCCCGTGGTGCGTGGCACTGACACATGGAGGATCTGTGCATAGTCTGGCACATCCCTCAGCCAAAGCAAGAGCAAGCGAGGTAAAATGCATGGAATCAAGCCTCTTCCTCACATCCCTCACCTAGGTCCAGGCTCTCAGGGAAAAGCAATTCAGATAGGAGATAAGACGGCCCTAAAGGCACAGTTTCATAGCTCAAGCAATCAGAGATTGCTGCTGCTGAAAGATGCCCCCCCGTGCTCCTCTCTAACCCTGGCCATTCCCTTCCATCCCCAGCCTTGGATCAGCCACTGCACTTGCATGTTTGTGCAACAGACGGGATCAGCTCACAGACCCAGCCAAAAATCAGACCTGTGGATTTCAGCAGGATCAACGGGCTGATTGCATTCCTAGTACAGCCACCTGATTGAACGCAGAATACTCAGTGTGAGCACGCAGCAGGAGGTGCGAGAGTGCCGGTGGGAATGGATGGAGAGTCTGCATTCAGCATCAGGTGACTGCATCCTGAGACATAACAGCAAAAGCTAAATTACCTTGACAGGAACTCACATCTTGGGCTCAGCGGGTGCTTCAGGGCCAGAACAGCCGTGGTACAGAAACACACCTGGGAATTTCACCATCTGACTCCTGAATCAAGCCCATAACTTTAGCCAAACCCCAATACAATATTTAAACAAAAAACCAGTATCATACTAATTACCACTAGAGCTGTGGAACACTGGATTCCCCTGCTCTGCAGTTTCTTTCTCATTCAAATTCCTTACTTCTCCACTGGTATTTACACTAATGTAAAACCAAAATTCTCTTTTTAGAAGTCTTCTGTAAAAATTAGCTGAAAGCTGGCCAAGATTCAAATACTTTTGGATGGCACACATGCACGCCATGCCGTGCTTGCATTCCCCCTTGTCACGAGTGCACACCAGGAAGCCACACTGGAGAGCGGCTTTGCTTTAGAGCTCGTTGGATCCTGCCATGGGCTCAGGGGAGGCTCCAGCCTTCTCCATCAGACTCTACTGTTTCCACCTCAGCCCTGGCGGGGCTTGAATGCCAGTTTCCAAGTACTAAAAATAATATTTATGCCATACCTTAGCACCTTGCAAGCCTTTCTAGAGAAGCATGGGTACACACACTGCTAACATAGTAACAGTCTCACTAATATAGTGACTAAGAAAGTCACCAACTTTCTGTCTTTTACTCTCTATGTTTGATATTGGAAGAGTTTATATTGAGCATGCAGTATGTGTTGTGCTTACTAGGCAGGGAAATGGGTGCTGGATGAGCTTCTGTTCTCCTTTCCCTATGTACCGGGAGGAGATTGCACTCCAGGCTTCTTTGCAAACCTTTGATTTTTAACAGAGACTAGGCTCTTCATAGTGGGAATGAGAGGAAGAGAATTAAAATCTTTTTTCTAGCCTTTCAATAAATGTGTGCAGAAGGTTTTCTATTAAAAGTCCCTTTTCACATTCACAGAGGAATTTGCATTTGCATGCTTCCACGCTCAGGAAGCCCGTGGTTTCATCACCTCATCTTTCTGACTGTGAGAGTGGGGTCATGATGCCAGGTTTAACTAACTGTAGCTTCTCATCCCATAAGAGAGAAAGTTTCATTATTTTTGTTAACAACAGCACATTTGCGTGCAAATACCACATTCAGGCGCAAACAATAGTATGTAGCAGAATATAAATTTTCTATAACAAGTCATGCAAACAAGACATCATTCACATTAGAGCTCAGACAAGAATACATTAAAATACAGGCAAAATAACCAAGTGACTTGTAGATTGCTATATTGATGGGTTTATTTTATTTATTATTCCTTCCACTCTGGCTTTGAGCTCATAAAGCTCTTTTATGCACCTCCCTGCACTGAGAAAGAAAATAATTGTATTTACTAGGAGAAAAGGATACTATATTACATCCCAGACCACCTAAGACATTTTCTTGTTTCTGGAGGTTCTATAAATTGACTTTATATCACCTTGAAAATATTTTAATAGATAAATGCATTAAAATTATTCTTCCACCTGCAGCAAACAACATGGCAAAAAAAAATAATATATCTGCATTCAATAGCAGTGCTCTCTGAAGACTGCTAAGAGTCTGGATAGTGCCATTGCTTTTGTGAGAGGAGACAAGCAATAAAAAGGTCAGAACTGTGCAAAGAGTACAAAATAAACGGAAAGCACAGCAGTTCAAGGTTTTATCTAATTTTCATTTAGTTTTTCCTAGAAAGGGTAAGAGCTTCAAAATACAATGGAAGTTTGTCCAAGACTTGAATTTAGCTAATCTTTTACAACATATGATTATCTTTTCTTAATTCAATGACTTTTCACTCTCGTGCCCTTTTGTTCTTCTGGTCCTTGGTGTTCAGCATGCTCCGTTACCATGAGGAAATACAGAAGCAGGAAATATGAGGAACTTAATTGAATTGCAAACCTCCTTAGAAATCCATGCAATCTACCCTTGCAATCCAAAAGTCATTCAGGACTCTGCCAACCAGCTTTTGGATCCATATCTCAAATGGACACTGCCATTTTCATCTGCTAGGTTTTTTTCTCCCTTTCCAATCTTCCTTTCCTGTAAGAGGAGCTAGGCTTTCCATAGTGTACAAGTAGATTTTCTTGGCCAGTAAAATGCAGCCTGGGTTTGGTTTAATTTTGGTTGTCCTGAAAAAGTGTCTGTTTTACTCAGCTGAAGAGAGATGGAGAATTTTTCCAGCATCCTGTCTTTTAAATTCAGGAAGTCTGCTAGAAATTAAAAATTGCAAAACCTGAGCTAAGTGGTAAATTACTGGAGTTGATTCCTATCTCATGGAAAACCGAGCAGCATTTTGGTTTGGTTTGGATGAATTTGGCCATCTTTGCTGGGTTTTGTATTGCTTCACAAAAACCCCCTTCTGTTTTGGGAAAGCACTCTGCACCAGGGCTGTGATGGGTACCTCCAGTCTGTGCCAGCATGGCAGTTGCCACCACTGTGCCAGCACAACACTGGAAGAAGCTGTCCATCTCCCATCACCTGGGCTGCCTCCCCCACTCTCCTTTCAGTGTTTTTCTGCCAGTCACTGTCCCAAATTTAATGGAAACCATCTCCTCTTCACTAGCCACTGCAGTGAAAAAGGGGAGAACTTGGTCAAACTGTGGACACAAGAGCTGCTGCTCTCCAGCGACGTGCCCTCCCACAGCCAGCACCGTGCTGTCCCATACCATGGCTACTATTTCATCTCACCCTTCAGAGGTATATAAAAACAAGGCATATCTTTCAAGCTTTGAACTTTAATTAAACAGGTGTGGGCTACACAGTGCAAATATTTCCTTTCACCCAGGCCACTAGCTGGAAGAAAGTGAAATCTAGAGCAGGTGTTATTTGTGCTCTCCTCCCTTTAGGGCTTTGCTGCAACTGTTCGGTTTATCCCATCCACTCTCTGTTCTGCTATCCATAGCTACAGTTAAATGTAATTTTTCAAGATTGAGAAGGAAGCCTTTTGCACTGGGGAGGCTGGTAGCCTCGCTGGAAAAACAAATTGATTTGGTGAAACTAACGTTTGCTAAATATCTTGCTGCTGTAAGGCTATGTGATCATGAAATCTTAATAAAAGCATGAATTACTGTCAATAATGCAAAAATGTCTCTGGGGTGTCCTCTGAACCAGTGTGTGTGATAGGCATCCAAAGCCAGAAATGATCAGTTTTAATGATGACATGGCTTGTTAGACTTACATTTCACATGAACATCCCTGAGGAAAATAAAGAAGCAGGTAACTGCTTTTGTGGAGCATCCTGGGGCAGCACACCATATATCCCAGCAAAACCCACATCGTTCACATGTGGCATTTCAGCTCAATCTGAGGCAAATAGGCATCTTTAACGCACCTGACCCTGCCCAGCACACCTGAGTAAATCTAGCCTGCAGGTCTCTGCATCCTGCTTCAATCAGGCCAGACTCATTCAGGGCCAGATCCTCAAGAGGAAGAGATATTTCAGCAGGAATTAAAGACTTTCTGCGCCTCTTAAATACAAACTTTGTTCCTGTTCTTATATCTACCTGCTCTTACAGTTTTGGAGGGTGCCTGGGGGCAGGGGGTGGTTTTTCAGTGTTGAACAGTGGCATAATTTCTATTTGTTTTGTGAGAGATGGTAAAGATAAGTATCAAAAGCCAGAGCTGACACTATCCCTGTTTAATCATACATGATGCTTATCTCACTCTGCATCAAAATGATGCAGATTCCCTTGTACAAATGCCTTTTGAAATGAACCGTAATCTAGCCCTCCTTGACTTTTAAGCAAAAAAGATAAGACTGGGAATCCAAGACCATCCAGGGTTTCTGAAAATCCCAAGTATTGATAAAAATCACCTTTTTATTTTATTAATTTGGCATTTCAAACAACAACGTTTGAGAGCCGACCCCTATGTTTCGTTATTCACCAGTTTTCAAAAGGAAATAACTTTAAACTTATTCCCTGTTAAATAAAAGTTAATCCTACACAAAGAATAAAGACTTGGCTGTGAAAGTGGGTTTTGCCCTGCTTATCCGTCTCCTGGGGGGAAAAATGTAATATAAATGCATCAAGAACTCAATATAAGAGTCTAAGTCTGCAAATACCTGCACCAGCATTTATATGTGAAAAGTAAGATTCTGGCCCAGCAAAAATTGGTGGGATTTCTCCCCTCAGCTCCAACAAGGTCATTGTTTCTCCCTGTGAACAGTCACGCTAAATGAGAAGGACTGTGCATAATCAGCTACTCCACAAATGCAACTATTTGCAAGGGATTGTGCCCATGTTTTTAATTCTCTCCTAAATTAAAGATTAATTATTTCCAAGTGTCAATTTTATTATCTTGTTAATTTGTCTGTGTATGAATCACCATGCCAGCTGGGCACATGATAATGTAAGCACCACTCATTTTAAAAAGGGCTCAACCAAGCAAAATGCTGAACATCCTTTGCGGAGATTAAGTTCTTTGAAGGAGTAGAGGCGGCTCAGCAGCAGCAGCAGCCGGCGGGGCAGCCAGCGTTGAATCCCCAGCCATCCCCAGCACAGGGCTGCATTAGCAAAGCTGCAAGAGCGATCTCCTGGTGTGAAATTCTGAGCAAGTTTCTGGCTGAAACATTAAGAGCAAAAGGAGGAGGATACCATGAAGGTTTTCCAGGTTACGTTGAAAGGGGATTGTGTTTTCTTGTTTCATAAGCAGGTAATAAAGTGTTTGCAGAGTCAGGAGGGAAGATCGCAGGCAGTCTGCTTTCTTTGCATGAAGTCCAACCTACGTTCTGCCCCACATCTTTATCATTCACACACTATGTCAGAAAAAAGAGTGGTTATTGACTTAAGCACATGCAGCATTTAAAGCCAGAACTGGAAACCAGTGCCATCCAGTCATGCTCTGCTGTTTCCCAGATGGAAACTGGCAGGAACATAATGCCTTCAGCTTCAGGTGAGCTGCAAAATGTGGAACAAGACAGGCTTTGAGGGAACTATCATCATTCCCGTTTGTGGCAGAAGCACCGAGCAGTCTGGCAAAATGAATCTTAATTTAGACAGAACAAATCCAACCTGGCTTTAAGAAGAGAAAAACTAGATTCATGACAGTTTAAGTTTATTTTAAGCCATTGCCAGGCCACATCTCAGCATTTTCCTTAAAACTTTCGTATGAAATGGCATGTCATGTGCTGTGCCTCACAAACAGCTGCAGCTTCCCTGTAAATATTTTATATGACTTCGATTAAACATCTGTTTTGTTGGCACGCTGCAGCCCATGCTTGACCTTGACTCCTGTCAGAACAATGTGCACCTCAGGGCATTTCAGTTTCTGAAATCGCGTTCAAATAAATCACTAACTTCATAAACGGGGACATCTCACCATCGGATATAAATGTTAAATGGATCTTCTCCAGGAAGGGCAGTCTGGTGGAGTAAGACTTCCCTTTACACGTACTCGTGTTCAGCTTCAACAAACACGTGCAACACATACGACAGCAATATGCAGGAACAGAAGGTGTCCATCTTCTTGAAGAAGCAAGGCCTGAATGGGAACTGACTGGTGCAGGTCTCTTCCCAAGGAAATCAAAACAAGCATCCAGAATGTGAGAGCTTCAGAAATAGCATCTTTCTGCTGCTCGGTAGGGAGTGAAGTTATTTGCTGCCCCCATTAAAATTATCTTATACTCTCACTGTAATGGTTTTGATGTTGTTCTGCCCAGGTGAAGATAAAGTGGATTCCTCACCCCCGCCCCCCCCCCGACTTTGATTTAATACCAGACAAAATACTTAAAAGTGGCGACACTCATGCTGTGTGTATCAAAATGGAAACAGAGGAAGAAGTGACGAGCTCTGTTAGAGAAGAGCAAAAGATTACAAGAGGAGAGTTATGAAAATGAAGAGAAATAAATGGGATGCAGACACAGTTTGCCACAATAGGCAAATCAAGCTGCCAGCCTCCACAGCACTTGGCATTTGTCTGACCAAATTTTCCCAATAATTCAAATTACGGATCTGGATTCTTACTTCAGGACTCAACACCTCTGTTAGGTCAGCAGAGAAGATGGAAACTGTGGATCAAGGATCAGAGCCAGCTCTGCCTGTGTCTCGAGATGCCTGACAGCAGACACATTTACAGGGCTGGTTCACAGCCCGCGCACAGAGTCAGCAGGCAAGTCGCAAAGAGTTAGGTGTCAAGAACTGAAAATCTGTAAACTTCAGAAAATAATCACGTGCTTAACAGCAATCCTGAATATGCTTAAAAATAGATGTTTCTCTGACCTGGAAGCTGATGAGCCCCATGTCTGTCGCTCGGAGACTTCCGAACGCATTCCTGATGAAAACTGCTGTTAGCAGCAATGCAAGTGCAGGGGCAGGCGTTCCGTGAAATTGGACCAATGACACTGTTTTTCTTATGACGATGAATCCTCATTAACTCTTGCTGATTGTGATGGAGAGCCAGCAGAAAACTTCACTGAACTTAGGGGGAAAAAAAGACAAAGAATGAAAAGGAGGCATATTTGATAGTCTCTGGTAGTGAAACCCGGTGGTTCAGCTTTGGTGCCTTGGATGGAGGAGGAATTAGCCTAGTAACTTACATAAAATCTTAATGCGCTGCTAACAAGCAGAGGTAAGTTGAAAAAGATGACATGGAAAGGTCTTTTGCCTTGTGTTTTATCTCTAAATCCCATCACATCTAATGCGTGGAATGAAGCCTGGTGCTACCACACAGCTGGTTGGCTTTAGCCGTGCCCAGCCACTGCTCGTGTTTCCTTACCGCACCGCCCTGCGCTGCTGCGCCCAGCCCTTACTGCAAGCCTGGCACCTGCTCAAAAACTGCTTTTGTGTTTGCATGTGAGGCGCATCCAGTAACACGGCTGATGGCTGTGGTCTGGGAAAGTAATTACAGCTATTATGTGACATCACCAGTTAAGATTCCTGGTCATTAAAGTCTAATAATAAAGGCCAGGTTGTTCTAGTAGTGGATTTTGCCTAAATCAATACAGACATTATTTGTGACCTCTCCTTCAGCTTCCAGGCAACCTGTTTCACCTATTTAAATCTAGTCAACAAAGTGATGGCAAGGGAGGTCACGAACCTCACGGGCCTCAGCTCTCCTTTCTCTGCCCAAGCCCTCCTGGGGAAATAAACGCTGCAAATGCCGATGGAAACAGCAAAAGATTCACTCGTATGGAAAAGATCCCTCCCTCCAAAGAAAAATATGCTTATTCAAAGGGAAATTCTGCTATGGGACTTCTCAGAACAGGAGGTGCTAAGTGCAAGGTGAGCAGTGTGAATTCAGTGAGGCTGGCAGGTCAAAAATTTGAGTTATCCAAGAACAGAGAAACAGTTTTGGGAAATAATCCAGCGTCTCTCTTTTACTTAGCCTTCAGGCAACTAAGCTTTCTGATCCTAGTGGGCCTAGCCAGGTCCACACATGAAACTCATAAAACACCAGGCAAGGGATGTTGCAGGCAGGACTCCCTGAGGTTTGGTGGTGGTGGGGTGGCAGAAGTCTCCAGGTGGTCCTTTACCTTTATGGGAAGGTGCTGGTGCTGGGGCTGTTCATGTAGCTGAGCATCTGGCTGTCCATGGCCATCCCTGTCAGCTGTCTTCCTCCTGCGTTTCAACACTCAGGAGTTCATATCTGCCCTGCTTGCGTGTGCAGAAGAATGAAGAGAGCACTAAGTCTTAAGAGCTAAAATGAAAAGGAGGAGAAACCACCTTCCCTATGGAAAGCAGCCAGGAGAAACTGAAATTACTGGTTTCTGCAGTGCTGGAGAGCTCGAGCAGCCTCTCGTTTGTGGTCGTTCTTCACAGTTTCTGAGAACTGGAGGCAGGTGGTGCTGGGCGATGCTCTGCTTGCCATGTTCTTCTCCCATGGATGGTTTCTGGGTGTCTCCCCGTGTCACACTGTGCTCTGGCCCTCTTTCACCAGCCAGGTGACCATTGCCCCAGAAAAATGGATGGCCACTGAAACACTTCATCTTAGTCCCTTGGAGAAGTGTTGATGGGCTGTCTGAAAGGTTTTACCACAGAGCAACACGGGCTAAAAAGTCAAAGGTTGCCCAGGCACACGCTAAGCTTTACCCGCGTGATGTTACTGCTTCCCATTGCCCCGCCTGCATCTTTAGGCTGCCTGGGTGGTGGGCTCAGGGGCTGCTGCCTGCTGGCTCAGATGCCTGCAGAGCCTACGGCTTGTCAGCCTCCTCAGCCTGCCTTTGGCTTGCAACAAATCATCGGGTTCATGACTTCATGAAATGGGTCACACACTTCAGCAGGTCAGAGGAGACAGAGCCTTGGCAGGGCTCTGCAGGGGAAAATTTTGGGCTGCCTGCCTGACTCTTTGGGACCTGGCTTATCTTGCTGTTCGTCTTCATCTCCTTCAGAAGCTTAGGAGGAAACTACTAGAACATCTTCTCCCACACCGCTCTATATTTTTTTTTTTTTACTTTTTTTTTTTAACTCTTTTATTTTTTATTATTTATTTTATAATCAGAAATTCCTCCATGGACATGTTGAATATTTTTACTGGGGGAGCACCTTTTATATTTTTGGTATAAGGAAGAGAGGTCATGCCTCTCATTCCTAGTCTGGTAATGGGTACAACCACCCCATTGGGCAAGTCTTCCTACAGTCCTTGGGCACTGACAGGACACATTCTTTAGCTTTCGTATAGCAGGTTAGAAGCATTTCAAGTGCTGTGCTTCCTACTTGTCATAAATTTGGAAGGTATAAGGTCCTGAGTAGATGAGCATTTGCATACTGAGTCCTCAGCGCTTGCTGCAGCTTCAAATCCCCAGGAGGGCAAAGCCCTGCACCACAACAGGGGCTTTATGTGTGAAACAGCTAGGGGGGTTTCAGGTGATGAAAGGAGAGATGTGCGTACTTGCCCCTGATGTTATATGGTTATACACACACTTGCTAAGAAAGCTAGATCTGTGTTAGACCTGTTAGCAGATTTATGGCTTGCTTTGCAATGCTGTAGGTTATTCGGAGCACAGCACAGTAGCTTCCTGTGCTGTTATTTTGAAGCAGATTTTCTTTTACCATCGATCACAGAAGCCGTCTGTAAGCTGAGATCTTTCCATGGCTTAAGTCTTGATGTGAGGGCTCAGCCGGACCCCTACATCCAAGGAAAGATATGTGCTCTGCTCTGTGGGGGGGTGGTAAAAATAAAGTCAACATAAGCTGTTTGTCCTTGAACAACTTCAACAGTTTCAATTTCCTAGCAACAGAAAACTTTGCCCATGACACAAATGACAGTTGCCCTTCAATTTAGTGAGGAAATGGTTCCTCCATGCTCCAAATAAGATTTGTATGCCTGTGCCCTACATTCCTATAGGGTGCAATATACCACTTTAGGGATGCTCTTGCTAATCAGTGTGCAGCTGCGAGTAGAAGTGCTTTCACCTGGTATCTTGGAAAACATATTGTACATGTAAAATGTATACTCAGTTTATAACCTAGAAATGCATCTCTGCCTTCAAATGTATATCTTAAAAAAGAAAAAAAAAAGAGAATGAACCTTAGTATAAAACTTCAAGTCCTGGTTAAAATCTCTTAGAAAGATACAGAGGAATGGCAGCATCAGAAACTGCTACAAAGACAGGGTGAATCTTTGCATCTAAGTGTTTGTCCCTTTCATTTTTTTGGCGGCAGAGCCTACATTGCCAGAGTAGGGAATGAATTCTTTCCTCATGGCTGGTTGAGTGGGCCCAGATACTTTTTAAAAATTATTTGTAAGTCAGCAAGTCCAAAATCAGTTCCTCCTAATAATCTGCCTCTGTCCTTTGCTTAACACAGGACAAATGGATGTTCCCAGTTCCTACACATCACATTTTATAAGGGATTATTATGAGAAAAGCTTATTAATCTTGTCAAGTTGTTCAGAACAGTGTTTGAAGGATTATTTAACAGCAGGTTCTTTCTTTTCCCCCCCTCTTATCTATTTTATGCCTTTTCTGTTTGCTCAGCAGTTTACAACCTTAGTCATGGTACGTTGCACCTCCCATAGAAATAACGGTGCTTTCAGTGACAAGCATTTGACATGCTACACGGAGCAAATATAGGAAAAGGTAGGGCTAACAGGGTACCAGGGCAAAGATAGGGACAGCTTTGCTTTTCTTCACATGCTAGGAGAGTGAACAGAGAATTTTAATTACCTGAAGTTTTTGCAAATGAGGTTTGGATTAGTTTTGGTGGCAGTTTTATTAAGGTAAGTATTTTTCTTTCTTTTTTTTTTTTATATATATATATATATGTATATCTATATAGGCTGTATATATGTATCTTTCCGCAGGTTTCTGTCCTTTCTCAGCTCTTTGGCTGTCCTATGTATCTTGCAGTCTGCCTTACCAGTAATCCATCTTTCTTCTTTCAAAAACACCCTCCACCTGGGCCTTCTCCCAAACTACTTATAGTCTGTCATGGGAATCGCATCTAATAATTTCTCACCTTTATAATGTGCCAGTTTGAGAGGGTTCATTTCTCATATGCTTGATAAAGCTGGTTTCAACTAGAAAAAAACAGAGATTGCGGGTTCACAGATACCGAAAGGAGATGTCATTAGGTGTGCTAGAACTGAGATTTATCAAAAACAACTGGAATTTGTAACCACACTCAGTTATGATCTATGAGGATCCATAATATTTTTTACCAGCAAGAAAACATATGTCCTGTAAATGAGCCACCTCAAAGTCAGAAATAGTTGAATATCTGAGTGTAGAGTAGCATTAATTTCACTGTTTTATTAATTAAAGACTAACTGCTATCACCCCGTGCTCAGGAAGGTGCTTTGATCTAACTGTATGTCTGAGATATGAAAGTTAAATGATAAATGGCATTTAACACATCTGATAGGTATGTTTTACAGAGAAGAACTACAAAGAGATTATAGCAATAATTTGTGTTTCCTTTCTGGTGTGGTCTGAAATATCTTTTATCGTGGGAGGTGTATGGTAATGGAGAAGGGCTAAGTACTGCCATCAATTCATCATCAGGTGTCCTTCCTGTCTGTCAATCACAAACCTTTGTCAAGAAACTGAAGAAACAAAAGGAGTTGATAATTGTGGAAAAAAAAAACAACCCACAACTATCATGATGAAATAAAGCTTTAAAACAGCATAGGTATCAGTGATGGGTAATTTGATTCTGTGTCAGAATGTGATCTGATCATGCTATAGAAAATCAAAATCTATCCTGGTGAGCATAGATGGTTGCGTTTCAGGTGGCTTGGCTGGCCAGATCACATTTCATCCCAAGCCTAATCAATATGGCTGTGTGTTTACACATGTATGTACATATGCATGCACATCTGTATGCGTGTGTGTGTGTTTACATACATATACACTCCGTAGACAGAACTCCAGCTCCTTAAGTGGTGAGTTTGTTACCCATTGCCTTCCTCCTGATGATTTCTTCTTCCTCGCCCATTGCACAGAGGCACCAGCCTGCCAGGTCCAAGAAGAGGCAGTGGGGAAACCAGGTGTCCACAGGTCCTGCCCTAGCAGTTCTCCCCCACTTCCATCAGCCCAGCCCCTCTGCGATCACCCTGCTGTACCCAAGCCACGACTGCCTGCAGCTCCCCAAAATACCGAAATTAACTGTGGGGAAAACCACATATATCCCTAATTCACAAGACACTGAGTTACTGATTTGAGAGCAGCTTTCTGATACCACCTTTATGGAAGGGAAAGAACAAAAAAAAAGGTTGCAGATTGTTTTGGCCTCAAGAAATAAATCTGATGCTTTATAGATTTTCATGAGGTCTCCCGTTGTTCTCTTTTTGCAAATTACTCTGTTTCTGCTTTCTGTGGAGCTGTACGTACATTTTTCCCTTAAGATAGCCAGCTTTTTCTTTAGTGGAACTAAGGGGTCATAACTCTAGCTATGTGGCAAAGAAGCAGACAAATATCTGAAGTCCTCTGATTAATATACATATATCACTGAGTTTCAGGCCAGAAAGAGCATTATTCAAAATTACAAGCCTCCAGCTTAAAGAATAGCTAACAGAAATGCTGACAGAAACTAAAGCTGCTCTAATAGCAAGAGAGTGCAAACAACCAAAAATTTGTATGCCCGTGAACTATTAATTATTCTGCCTTGGAAGGATTAAAAAGGACTTCTAACTGACCCAAGTTCTGCTTTGAAAACAGAGAGAGAAATACAGTATCCCCTGAGTCCCTGACTAGTTTAAGTACGTATTTGTTAAATTTAAGACCTGCCAAAAACCAGCTATTATTTTCTAGCTGCTTTGTACCCAGCAGCTTCTTATAAGAAGTGACTTATGGAACATTTCAGGGCTTTTATACCAGCAACAATAACCATCATAAAACTTGTGGAATATGATATTAGGCTGAAATATCCGCAGCATATGTTCTGACAACATTTTGTATAACAGCAGAAGTCCTATTAAGGGTTTTGATACAATTAATAATGCCATTAAAAATCCCTGAAATAGCATTAAATTTGATAGACATTCTGTGAATACAAATAATGTAAGGTATTGTTAGCTTTCATTATTAAAGTCAAGAATTATTTAAAACACTTGTGCAGACTTTTCTGGTAACACAAGAACTGCATATAAAGAGTTCAATGTCAGAGAAGTATTAGGCTCCTTTTAATCTTTACAACAATTGAAATAATTAATTTACTAACTCATTTGGACTATGACAATTCCAGCTATTAATCTCACTCTGCTTTTCATCTGGCTTTGAGTAGACATTTAGCAATTTCCACCCCAGAAAAAAAATACTAATTTAAAAAAAAAAACCTGTCTCAAGGAGGGGGTTTGGTAACAAAGCCCACGCTGGCTTAGGGGACTGTATCTGAAATCTGTCAGGGAGGAAGCCCCACCTTAACACGGTGCAACCACTACAGCTGCTGCCACAGACCAGTTTGCAATGGGTTTGGAAGGATTTGGGCTGGCTGACTGGTGGCTGCACTTGTGCTCTCTGAATCTCCCACCAACTGTGAACAAAATCATGGTAGGAAGAGCTGGACTTCTTGTGGAAGAAATGCAGAGACCATCTTTGTAGCTGCGATGACGGAGAGTTGCCATCAATCACAAATCAGTATTTGTATGTCCTGAAAGGAGTTAGTTAGCGTGCTCAATCAGGGCTGCGATGGACAGGAAGGAAGATTTATGCAGCTCTTCTTTGGCATGTGGAATTCAAACAAAGCAAACAGGCAGAAATTGATTTCTGAGACTGACAAGCAGTCTGGAACACTGTTTAAATAAATCAGTGCATTAGTGATACAAATCGATTCATCAGCACAAGTAAAAACAGGTCCAATCTTCAGCCTTCTGCAATTCCTTTTTTTGTTTGCTTGTTTCTTTGGTGTTTTTTTGTTTTGTTTTGTTTTGTTTTTTGTTTGTTTGTTTTTTAATCCAGGCATTTTCTGAAAACTAATTTTTGGCCAGAAAACTAGAGATGATATTACTTTTGATATGGGCTACATTTTAATTTTATTTCTTTATTTCTTTCTTTTACACCTAGTGCTTCAGCACTTACGCAGTGGTGGCAGTAAAATGAATAGCTGTGCTTGGGAGCATCTGCCCCTATCCTCAGGCAGGGCAGCCCTTCCCCAGGCAGCAGCAAGGCGTGCGGGTGGGCACCTGCCTCCCACCGGGCAGGAGAGACCCTCAGCCTGGCTCCAGCTCCCCATCTGTGGATACTAAGGCAAGGAACTCCCACGACAGAAATGGGGAGAGTGTCGGAGCCAGGAGCCACCACAAGCCAGAAGTGGGGGCAGATGTGCCGAGGCTTTGTGAAGCTCAGTCTGGAAACAAGCTATTTCTTGACCCATCGAGAATCCAGAAGAAAGCTAGTCTGTTAGAAGGGAACCGCTGAAATTATTCCTCATCTGGTACAAGGTTTTGCTATTTAGATGGGAGCCAGCTAGAGGGACACGATTGCAACTGCTTGAGTAGGCCTACACATTTGGCATGGCATGGCATGAGACTGAGTTTCAGCAGTGGGTGGCTGGGAGGAGAAGGGAGCCTGGCTTCATGAAGATGGTCCACAGCCTAACTGCAATGGCAGCTACCGAGTGATCTTGAAGAAAAGATGATCTCCGCTGGATGTCTGTCCCCACCACAGCAGCTACCAGGGCTGGTGCTGGAAGCCTCATCGCCATTGAGGGTCATACTCAACTATCAACCAAAGATGTTTCCTCTTGGCAAACGCTCTCCGCAGCCTAGCTTTGAGGCCCATGAATAACTAGATTAGGACAAAACAGCAAAACAACGAAACCCTCCAGGTCTTCTATTCACCAGCAATAGCACAGCTGCTCAGGCCGTAACAGCTGCGTGGGCAGCGCTGTCAATGAGGGTCCAACATTCTGCCAAACCATTGTAAACAATAGATGAGATGTATACTGCTGCACTCGGACTGACACCGCCTTGGCATCAGCACAGCTGGAGGAGGGAGGCAGTGGTTTTGCCTGCCATATCGCACCTCTGAGGTGCAAGAACACTTCAGCTTTCACAAAAGTAAGATGCGCCTCCTTCCAAAGAAGTAATTTTTTAGTGGTACAGTCCTCTCGAACCTTATTTTTCTCAAATGCTTCTATGTTCACCCTCTTTTTGCTCTTCCCAGGCAATGTGAAGCTGTTCTAAAAGAAAATGGCATTTTTCCCCCACTGCTCTGAAATTCTGGGAAGTGTTTTCTGTTTCAAAAATTGCTTGTTGGGATTGTAAATTCAAATTATTGCCATACATTATGGCTTTTTTTGGCAGCGGAGCAGAACCACAGAGCCCAGTAACGTATTTCATCCCGGGGAACATATCAAACATATATATGTACAGTAAGCTAGCTGTGAGAAAAATTGAGCCTCTGTGTGCCACTAATCACAATGAGCATTGATATGCAAAAAGAAGACCTTTTCAGAGGCTCACCGGAGTGAAGAGCAGTGGTAGAATGGTATTGTGGAGAAGAGAGAAGTTTACTTTCCATAGATCCTATAAGTAACCCTAACCAGCTAGATGAAACATGCTATATCACATACCATGAAGGAGACAAATCAATGGTAGAAGCCCTGATCAGCATGAGCTGCTTGCAAAGACATTTAAAGCAAATGCAAAGGGAAGGCTTCAGCTTTCGGGAGGTTTGCTCCGTGGGAGGTACCGTATTTGAACAAATTATTAAGGGCCCAAGTAACGAGGGATAAGGCTGTGCTCAGGAAGCTATGTCTGGAGGCTTTTAAAGGGGGCACACAGGGAGCTCATCAGCCCTCAGCTATGCCCAGGGTAAGTGCAAATTGAGGGCCTTGAGGGTACCTTTGCAGAGAGAATGGTTCAAATAACGTGAAGGGCAAGAGGAGAAACCAATAACTTATGAGCCACTGGCACTAATAAAACCTGAAAGAATTCAAATCGAAAAGGAGCCTTTGGCCTGAGTCCACGGATCTCATGTCTTTATTTATGAGAGGTCATTGCTAACTGAAACTCACCATAAAACACCCCCTGCCATGGCCAAAAAGGGTCTAGCAAATCTCTTTCTCTCTTCACAGCCTGGAGCACAGAGATAATCTCTCTACAGACACACTGGAGACCATTTACCCTGATCACATTCCCTGCATTTTTATCCCTTTCCTTCAGATTTGGTTAATGGCTTTCTCTCTGTGGATGTTCTGAGCAGATGTTCTGCATACCTGTCTGTCGTGTGGATATGCTACCAGCAATTATTTGGAAGCAATAGTAGCATTCTTTTTCTGTTCTAGATGCTCAGAAAGCCAGCCCTGCAAATCCCTTGAATGCATGTCACTGGGGTGATTTATCCCTATCAGAGTTAGATGAGACCATTTTCATAAAACCACTGGCCAAAATCACGGGTGACCTAGTTTTAACTAAGGAAACCTAGATTGCAGGAGAACAAGCACAGTTGCCTGTGATTACAGTGCTTTGTCCTCTGCTTGTGGTTCTTTTTTGAATAGTGAAACCAGCTTTATAGGAAACAGTTCATTATTTCTTATCAACAGCAAGAATTCAAAGGGAAATCAAAGGATGGAAAGTGGCCAGCAGGTTTACTAGGTTCATCCTCTTTGTTTGAGTGAAACAGCCCTTTTGCAGCCTCATCTTCCCAGGCTACCGCTCCCTGCAGCATGTGGGGGTGATGAATGTGTGCTGCACACATCAGCACCAGGTAGCACCTGGAGAGAGGTGCAAGGGAACCCAAGGAGATGCCCTCACCTCCCCAGCCAGGGGGTTGCCATCTCCAGCTGTTCTCCACCACCAGTAAGGGGTCAGGAAGATGAAATAAAGCCATTCTTTGGCTATAGTTTAGGTGATGCCCTTACTTGGCAGATGTGGTCCTTTATTACACAGGAGCCATGCCCATCCTTATTCCATTTCTTGTTATTCATAGCTGCCCTGGGCATAGTTAAGGGGCAATTTTCACACTCTAGTAAATGGAGAAACACTAAGTGTCCCCAGGAATCACTGAGGTCACAGAAAAGTTTTTAAGTTGCCAGGACAGAAAATTGGATGGGGAGGAGAAAATGTGCTCTGACTCTTCCCTTCACCATCAAGACTAGGCATAATTTAGGCTGCCTGTTTTTTTCAGGTATGATGCAGTCATTGGTCTCACGTGATTTATCCCACACAGGATGACAGAATGGATCACAAGAAGAATGGCTTCAAGTCAGGATCCCAGCCCAACTGTTTTTCTAATTCAGTTATCAAAGCATTTTATTCTTCTGGGCTTTCAAGTCTTCCATAGCTAAGAGCTCCAAATCACACTTGGGGTGCAAAATGCACTCATTTTGCATCTTTGTAGGTGAAACGCTGAACTACCATTGAGCTCTCACTTTGATTTTTCTAATCCCAGAATCTACAGAGTGATGGGATCCAAGCGTGGAGACTGGGGCTGCCCCACACGTGGTCTTATAGGCTCCAGGAATTAGAAACGTGCAGAACAAAATGGAAGTCATTACTGCTACAGTGTTTTGCTACTCAAACACCTTAGGGAAAGGCATGGCCAGAAGGCAGCATGGCCATTTCACAAAAGCCTTGGCCATGGACTGCTGCCCATCAGTCCTGTGCGTCTGAAGAAGACCTGACCAACAGCAGTGCGACCTGTGCATTGGAATATAATATCCAGTGTTATCTACTCATTTTGGATATATTTCATTAATCCCCTAGTAATGCTTTGCAGCGTGACTATTCTTAATAAGAAACCTTAATTCTGGTGTGGGAACGAAATACTAGCGGAGGGAGACATATGTGACTACAGCTCCAGCAAGCTGGGCAACATACTGTGCCATATTGCAGAAAGTATCTGCTGAAGTAAAACTATTTCTACTTGCAAGATCAAACAAACCAACTCTTTTCAAATGGCCCACACAAATATGGAAGAGTTTATTTTATGATATTTTGAGGCTTATGAAATCAAATTGGTATCAAAGGAACTGGCTTGATATTAATGAAGAAAAACAGAAAAATGAGATCTACAGTATCATACATAAACTAGGTAGACCTATTGTATATGCTGCTATACGTGTACGTGCATCTTTAAAGAAGCAGTCACAAATTCACTGAACCAGCACAATACAAAGCACTGGCACCTCCATTTTATACAGAAAGAGTGAAACTGAGGCAGAAGGGCAGTGACATCTTCAGTGTCACTCTGCCGCGCAGCTAGTAATAAGGATAAAACCTCCTCTCATAATTCCCTCTCTCACATGGGGAGTGCTTTCTTGTCGCAGCACTATCCAAACTAGTCATCTGCACCAAGGCTTTTACCACCCCAGACCAGGTTAACTTCAATAAGTAGATCCCGCCCCTCGCCCCAGCACAGCCACCAACCCCCCACAAGGTTTCAACAGTCCATCTACTGTCCGTGCTGTTTCTTCATACCCTTCAGGCCACTCCACCCTGCTTCTTGCCTCTGCTGCATCCTTCTCCTTCTCCTTCTCCCTCCCTCTCCCCCCCTCCCTCCCCCCTCTTGCTTGTGAAGCCAACCCACAGCTGTATATTATCAATGTTAATTAACCTGCCTTCATTCCTCTATAATTCCTCTAGACTTTCTCATGCCTTTTCCTCAAATATTTGATTAATCAAGTTCTGCTGCAGCTCTGGCTTTATTAGCCTATAAAGAGCATCTTTATAGGTTCTGGAATACCTTTGCAGCTCTTCAGTCAGGAAGGATTATTCATTCTTACGGCAAGGGAGCGGACTTGTCGTTCCTCCAGCTCATCAAGACTGCTACAGCCACCGCTCTCCCAGTTATGGGTGAGAACAGTAATAAGAATAAATTTTTTTTTAATCCTGTCATGGATTCAAATGCCCCTTATCCAGTCTAAGCAGAAACAGTGATAGCTTCCAAGTTACATACTTAAATAGACGCATTTTGTATATTTAAGAGATAAATTTGCTTTCCGCTGCGGGGGGACAGGACTTAATATCACTTTATGCTTCTCAGGGGAAAGTAAGTTAACCTCCATTAGAAACAGATCTGGTCCGTCATGGCTACATGCATGGTCCACCAAGTTACACAAGAGGAACCAAATGGCACAGTTGTCTCTAGATCCTATGAAACTGTCAGAACAACTAGCAAAGTACAATTATTCATGATTTGCAGTTTTTTTATTTACAATAATATTTTGCATAACAAATAAATGAGAATTTTTAAATCTGCTTGTGGACAAATGCATGGGTATGAAAACTGGGCAGGCTCATCCAGTAAATAATTTAGTTGATGAATTAAATGTTCATCACCAGTACTAGAAAGCAAGATAAGTCTTTGTTTGCAATCCTCGTATTATTTTTGGTTTTTAATGATGGTTCCAAGCCATAAGCGTATGTGTAGACTTTAAACATCTGTGAGGGATTGTTTTCACCCCTTGAATTTTACTTCAATCTATGACAAAAATAGGAAGTACTTTGCAAAGTATACATCTAAACACACAGACTGAGGACACTCGATGTTTCAGTGACTTGGATCTTGGACTTTGATCAAAAAAATCAGATCAGGAAAACATTTATGGGGAACAGGTTTGGATCTGTGCAAATCGTGTCGAAAATGTAAAACAATATATTATTATTGATAGTAGTATTATTGATATTATTATTATTGATATTATTATTGTTGTTATCATCATATCATCATCATCTCTTTTGAATAATGGGCAAAAAATGTATGCTCAAAATCACCAGTTTGTTGCTACAGGTCATTAAAAGCAAAGCATGTTTGCAGGTTACTTCTTTATCGTAATGCAAGAAGCTGAAGTTCCTGGGCAGCACTGCTCCTGAGGAATAATGACTCATTTGCCAGAGGAAAAAAGGTCAGAAGAAAAAGCTGTTCTGTGAGGCCCTGTGGGACACTACCACTAAAAGAAAGGACCACCCCAAACCTCACCTCCGGCAAGTGAGTGTGATGCTTTTTTGATTTGCCTCCTTGGTATCAACACATAACAGCACGTGCATTTAAAAACTTACTTCTGCCAAAGCAGAGTACTGTCCTGCGTCCACAGTTCTGGCCTCAGAGGACAAAAGGGGTAACAACCCCCCCTCATCTGAC
The DNA here is from genome assembly GCF_023638135.1 of Falco biarmicus. NCBI lineage: Eukaryota > Metazoa > Chordata > Aves > Falconiformes > Falconidae > Falco > Falco biarmicus. Next base: position 120,979,035 of record NC_079288.1, on the reverse strand, counting down.
AGTTGTTAATGATGTAGTTTAAATGAGCCGTTGGAAAAGATGAGTTTACACCATCGGAGGGCCAGGTAAGACCTGGGGTAGTCAGGAAGCTCCAGAAGTTCAGGCTGAGGACTTCATGAACACCTCGCTTGAACACAGACCCGCCAGACACAGGGTGCTGCTGACGGGGAGCAGAGCCAGGGTTAGCTGTGCCTTCCAGCTGCTCAGACAACGATGCTGTTTTCATAAGCCATGCAGGAGAAATCGCCCCCATTTATCCAAGATGGAAAAGTGTACACACAAAAAAAAGGCTCCTGGCAGAGTTATCCAAAGCCTGAAATCTTGATTTTGTGATTTGCTGCAAGATTTCTGAAATTTCAAAGAAGTCAATAGTTTAACCCAGGTCAAGTGACTTTGTTTTTATTTACTGTTACACAAGAGCTTCTTTTTGGAGAGCAATACAGATTTTTACAAATATTTTGTCCAGGCAAACATTTGATGATAATTACTAAGAAAAAAAAAATATTATCAGAAATAATTTTCCCTCTCCAGGGGAGGAAAAAAAAAGCATTTTATTTTTGTGGGAAATAGTTGAAACATGAGGCAAAAGTGTTAAGCATTTTGTTTTGTAAAGCTGTCAGAAATGTGGTGTTTTATTGCTTTTGGCCCTAGCATACATTGTTTTCCATCTCCACTGCTCATGTTTCAGCACATACAACCTTACACAATATGATATGTGTGTAACTTTGGTATCTTATGTAATATGAAATTCCAGAGAACGAGGATGGGATGACTCAGGGAGATGAACCACAGCCAGGAGAACACAAGAGGACAAGACAGCCACAGCTGGCCAGGAGAAGACAAGCTCTCCTACTTCTAAAGCGTGGTGCGCTGTAACACTCCACGGGACTACCAAGGAACAAAGCCCATGAGATGTATGGTGGCTTCTGCTCACCACAAACCTCCTGCAGGACTGCAAAGAGGCATTAGAAGTTTACGTGTTTTGCAGCAGTTGCTCTCTGCAGCATCCTAAAGGTGGGCTTTCTGAGGAGGACCGCACAAATCTTGCAGCTTTCGATGTGAACAGCAGCGATCAGCTGTCACCCCTGACCACCGCCTCTGAAGTAGCCGAGGCTCAAAGAAGTATTCACGTGTTTCATAGGCAGCAGCTTATTCCTGGGTCAGCCGTAACCTTTTCCTGCTTGTAACAATGCCGGCTGCTCTGCGGTCATCTCCAGCTGAAGAGGGCTTGTGTGTATTTTGCTTCAGTCCATCACCATATGAATAGGAAATGCAGTCTGCAAGTACAGAGCAAAAACCTGTGTGTTGGGTGATCTGGTGGAAATCGGGCCAGCTCTGGTATTGGCTTTGTTATTGGTGTTCTAGTTCAAGAACAGAATCTTACTTGTTGGGGCTGATTTTCATAAAATATTTTTTTTAAGGATTTATATTCCTTCTTCAGGTATTGATTTAAAGGACTGAGAGAGGTTTGGGCCATTGCATTAAATATATTAACATGTAGTTTTGAGAATATTTCTGGGCACGTATGCTAAATTTGAATATTCAACGTACTTGCAAAATTGCAAGTATAAATCAAATAACAATGAAAGTGTTTCCTCAGGCCAATGGTTTTAAGTGCTCTCAACAGCTGGAAAAAGTGCAGACTCTTTGCTATGCAGAATTGGCGTGTATAGATTTGGAGCATAGACAGACCTTTGCTAAACTACAGTGATCTGTCATGTTTAAATGTGTTTGCTGTTAGCAGGGCACGAGCATGCTTTGATTACCACCGTGTTCTGAAAAAAAGAAAACTGCTCATATTGGGAAAGGCAAGAAGAAAAGCTCTTAGGAACCAGCTTAAGTTAGAAGGAGGAGTTACGGTGTCATCTCCGGTATTTTCTGGTTTGACATTTCAGAGCTTTTTTTTAGAGAACTGGACAAGAAATTAGCAAAATATTTAAGAATTCACGAAAGCGCATGACGTTCAGAGTGAAATTTAGGACTGCAGCACATGAAGCTTTTTAAATTATTTATTTAGTTCATTATCAATCTTAGCAGTTAAAAATAACTTTTTCAACATAAATACTGCTGCCCCACCAGGCTTGGATCCCCACAGGTGCTGGGCTGTGGCTGCAGCCCATGGGCATGGTAGGAGCCAGTCCCCACCTCCCTGTGTCCCTGGAGGTGCCATAGCCCCATGGCACTCCACCGGGGGGTGGGCTGAGGGGGAGCTGGGCTGCCGGGGGGATAAAGCTCCCCCGGGTGGGGAAGACAGAATCATAGAATCATTTAGGTTGGAAAAGACATTTAAGATCATCAAGGACTGCCAAATCGGCTGCTAAACCATGTCCTTAAGCACCAGAGTTTTAAACATTTCCAGGGATGATTCCACCACCTCCCTGGGCTGCCTGTTCCAGTGCTTGACCACCACATGGAACAAAATACAAGAAGCTGTGAACTACCAGGCCATTACCAACCCTACTTCGAGTCTCCAGGGTATCTCATGTGGCTGGCTAGATGAGAAATCCAGCCAGATTGCAGAATGAATTAGACTAAGGCTTGCTAATTTTACGGCGCAGTACATAGTCTGAGGGTCACTCTCCGGAACATCTAGCTCCTACAGCTTGACTTGCATATTTCACCTTCTGTGAAGCAAGACGTTTGCGCTACTTCCACCAGAAACATTCCTTAAGGCGTGCCACTCCAAAAAAACTTTTGAGTTCAAATGATCATAGTTTTGCAAGTATCTGTTCAGTCGCCGGCGTGTGAGGAGAGGACCGGGGTGCCGTGTGGAGACAGCCCCCGTGCAGACCCCCTTCACCAACGAGGTGCAGCGCCTAGGCAGAGAAAGGCACACACCTGCCGCACGCCGAACCTCTGCTGGAGGTATGATGCTGTGGAACGTTTAGCAATTGTCCTGAAGCCAGAGAAATCAGCATGTGACCATCAGTAAAAGGACCCGAAGAGCACAATGGCACAGCCAAATGGGTCTCTGGTGTTTCCCAGGCTGTGCGGAGAGTGCGGTGAGTCCTGGGGGAGGAGCTGGGTCAGTAAAAAGCAACAGGACACAACTATTTCTGCCAAAGGGAGTGGGGAGAAGAGGGGGACATGGGCACAGACTTTTAGTGAACTCTTGGATATTAAAGCTGCCGAGGTTTTCTCTTGACAGAAAGTGAGAATGGCTGTCGACTTCCTTACAGGGCAGAGATGCCCGTGAGCAGAGCTCTGCACAGGACCAGCATCACAACCACTTCGTGTACAGGCAGGATGGCACTGCAGTGTACTTACTTCGGGTTTAAAATAATGATGGCTACTTCATTAGCTGCCATAGCCACATATCTCATCTTCACACAGTGGTCATTGTACTTGAATTTAAGAGACACTTTAATAACACAGATTAATTCATTATCAGTGGGTTTACACCCTGCTTTAAAAAGTGAAAGCGTATGTGCTTTCTGCTCATAAACAAACATGTTCGTAATGGGCAGACGGTTGCAGGAGATGAAAGTAGATACTAAGTCAAAGATATTTTTCTTTGGTTATAATGCACATGGGAATTAGGAATAATGAATATGTCCTGGCACTTTGATAGGAGTCTGGGGAGAAAAACTGCCAAATGCAGTACTGAAAAACAACGGCAAAATATTTATCATTTTCAGCAACATGCATATGCTCAGTTTAACTATGTAAATAGCCTTAAATACAAAAGTCTTACATAATAAGTCAAAATAATTCCTGTATTCTTATTGTCAACACAAACAAAAACCAGATTGTGAGCAGTTCTGTTCCTTTCTTTATTCTAATGATGTTTCTAAGTGCTACAGGTATTCATTATCTAAACTTAGGGGGCAAAAAAAAAAAATGAGCTGGTAGGCAGAATCCAAGTAATATCTTCATTTTCTCATAATTTTTCTTTCCTTTGAACCTTGACAGTCATTTGTTTTCCTTTCCAACATGTAGCTGTAAACCGGTTTAGCAGATACAAAAAAAATTTTCTTAAATTTAGCAGAGGACAATAATGAATTGGTTTTATATGCCTATAAAACAACTTGAGTCTGTGGGCATCTTGAAATAATGGTGTCAATTAGGATCTATAATGTATTCTGGGAGATATCATGAGAAATGTGGCAGCAAAATCATTTTTTCCTTTCAAAATTATCACCTGCAATATGCAATAAAATGCTAGGATGTACTCATAAAGGAGCCATTGCAGTATCCTCCCTAATATATATGCAAATATTTCATCACTTTGAAACTTTGAGGCACACAAGAAAGCTGTTAGAAATTAACATCAGCTTCCAGTTGCCATATAAATCAAAGCAACAGCTCTCCTCTAAATAAAGTACCTGCTTAGGGAAGTAAGCTACTTGATTAAATGCTGATGGGAATCGGCCCTGCTCGGCACCATTGCCGTTGACAGGCAGAGGCTGGCTCTCATCCTTCTTTGCAAATGTCGTGATGTCTGCCATCGCTGCTAGAATGCCTTGCCATGTTCTCACCTTGAGACTTTCACCTTTGCAAGGTGAGAACTTTTGCAGTTTAAAGGACATTATCGCCCTCTTTGGCCACTGCACTAAACCAAGTACATTGTTCTGGGGGAAACCCAGAAGGTGGGAATGGATTAAAATACCCCGGTTAAAGCCCTTTCTGAAAACCTCTGAAATCATGGGCAGTGATTCTGCTCTTTGTACCAAAAAGCATAATAATTCTGCAGGAGACTTCACCTTTCACAGCAGCAGGAGGCAGCAGGATGCCTACCCACAGTAACGCATTTCTGAAATAAAGCAGCCTGAAGGAAGTGATCAATGTTTTTCCAAAGTTTGTTTAAGTTGGAAAAAATTACCTATTTTTTTCACAACAAAATGATTAGAGAGAAGGTTGTGCAGAAAGTCAGGAAAGTCAAATTACGTTGGTGTTCAATGTGGTGCTGCAATGGGCAGCGTCCATTCAGGAGCAGCAGTTGCTCAAGTAGCAGCTTATTTTTCAAGGTGCATAAAGTATTCTTGCCCTCAGAGGATGGAGAAAATGACCATTAAATCTCTGAGGGAGGACTGTAAATGAGAAATCATTTGTTCCCAACCAGATGGGAAAGCATAGAAAAATGGGACATTCATTTTAACAGGTGGCAAGCACCAAAATATAGAGATTGTGCATAAAACTCATTTTCAGTTGTCCTCCCGTGTATGCATACTTTTCTATGCATAAGCAGCCTTTTTATCCATCCCTTCCAGATGAATGTTGAAAACAACGTCTAGTTCTGTACGGAACTCAGAAACTCCAGCCAGCTAATGAACAAAGTGGTTTTGCAGCCTGCAGTTTGTCCTGCCTGCTGTCTGGTGTTGCCTTGCCACCCTCTGTTTCTTAAAAAAACCCTAAATGGCATTGTGGGCATAGAAATGGACACTACAACAGCTCATCTGAGCTCCTGCCCCGCTAACGCAGACGTGCTCCCTATTGACAAGCAAGTGTATTCTCCTTCTAGTCTAACTTTAAATGTGTCAAGTAGTGAGGCTCTGGTTTATTTCACAGGATAATTGATTTCACTGTCAGAAACAGAGCTGAGAAAATAACTCGTGGCAAATAATGCATTCAATGAATAAGGTTTCTTCCCTTGCCTGTGCTCATCCTGCTAGCAGATCATGAGTCCCTTGACTGTATTCGGTCTTCGGCGTGTTTTGTACACTGGTTTGCCAACAGGCAGACCACCGCTTATTGCAGGTGCGTTCTTCCAGGGCTGCTTTCGCTGGTTATTCACAAAATTTCCTTGCTGGACACAAAACGCGTATTCAGCAGGAGGATCTGAGCAAACCACCAAGGCTCATGATCTGTCAGGTAAAGAAAAAAGAGGAGGAAATGTGAGTGAAGAGCCAAAGGCAGGAAGAGTCTTATTGATGAGAACACACATGGGATATAAGCTGTTCTCCAATGCCTCCCTCGGCTGTATGTTCACCACCATGAAGACAGGTGGTTTGCTGAGGCAGCCTTCTTGACATCCAGCAAGGGTTCTTACTGAACCCCTGTCACTGTGCATCATCATCACTCCTCTGTTCATGTGAACACTGTATAGAGCCCAGAATTCTGTACTACTTCACATCTATTTAAGACAGGGACTCTAATTACTAGACCCTGGATTTGACTCTCAGATCTTTTGGCCCATAGTATCTCTGAAAATGTTCAAAAGCACAACATGTTAAGCAAAAAAAAACCCCAAACAACAAAAACAAAAAAAAAAACAAAAACCACCAACTTCTGCATACTGTGACATTTCGGAAAAGGAACCATTTTTGCAAATAAATGTTGAACATTTTAAAGCTAAACTCCAAGGAAAGTTGCACCATGTGCTGAAGTTCTACTCTGCTTTCCAAAAAAGATTAAAAGCAGAGATCTGCTTTGCACTGGGGAGTATGTTTACATATTCTCTGTGAGTTATATAGCATAGAAAATGTTTCCCATTAAGCAACTGTCATTGAAAGATCACAACTGCTCTCCAAGATCTAACGTTTCTTTGCTTTGCCTCTCTGGGAAAAAATTTATGATGTGCGCGCTCCCCACACAAGCCACGATGTTGCCGATTCCTCAGATGAGATACCTTATTCTTGGGCAGACGTAAGGGGGAAATGGTAGGAGAGCAGCAAGGTTACCAGTACTGAGGAGCAGTGTCTTCAGCTTTAACTTGGTCTTATGAAAAGCAAAACATGCAGGAGAGGAAAGAAAGAAGAAATGCAGGTTTGGCTTCAGCCAGACAAGCATACATGGTTTATTAGCCAGTGCAGAGCCACAGCAATAGGAAGGAATAGCTGCTCCTACCAGCAGCATGGAAAGTCTGGCAGTGTGGTGGCTGGCATTAACTGCTTTTATATTCCTTCATGGGAACAGCTCCTATCTCAGTCCTGCTGACTGCAAACAATTGCAGGGAATTTCATGCTTTGAAGAACTATAATAATGCCTTTGTATGTGCTTATACTATGGGGGGGGAAAAAGGAGAAGCAAGCTCCTTGCTTTCAAGTTAGGGATGAGTGCTGGGTAACAGTAGAAATGGACCCTGTGGAAATAATTCAGGTGATATATTTTGTTCCCACAAGGATGCCTCGTTTAGAAATTACTTCCAGATCCTGCACTGCTGTGGTGAATTACCTACTCCCCCAGAAAGCCCCCAGAAACATGACTGATTGGTAGGAGCAAGCTCCACTGTGGTCTTCAGCTCTCTGCTTCGCTCCCCACCTCCCATGTCCACCTCTGGTGACACAGCCTTGCTGCTTGGCAGGGAAGCACCAGGCACAGGCCACAGGCTACACTGGCTGGAATTCCTAGCAGGGAGGCAGAATCCATGGAAAGGGCTTTTGGGGTTTTTGGTTTAAGCGCTGAAGTATTTTAGAGTATTTCCATAAAGTGGAAAAAGCTAATGTACGCAACAAAAAGCAGGTACCACCAGCCCATTAGCGGGCAGCAGCTGGCATTGTTTAGTTATGTCCCCAGTATTTATTACCTACAGTAGCACCCAACATGCACATCCCTCTTACCAGGCAGTCCTTGCTGTGTGCAGCTCATAACCAGACTGGCAGATCGATATGCAGACTCTGAGAAGAGAAATTATTACAGGGTCCCAAGTGTGGGACAGAGGTAGCTCCCCCTGCACAAGAACAGGGGAAACACGAAGTGCTGGTTCTCAGGCTTGTGGAGACTTTAAGAACCAAAAGGACGACAGCGTAGCAATGAATTTGCAGGACAGTTTCACATCTTTTGTTCTGCTTCCCTTTTATTAGATAAGTGTCAAGCATTTGAAGAAAGATTTTTGAGTAGGCACAGCTTTTTCTCTGTATACCCACCAGGGCTTGTGCTGGCACAACACATTAAGTGTGCATACAGACTGTAACGTGGTGCGCAGAGTGGAAGAAAGAAAAAATCTATTCCTTCCATGACATTTCCCCATTGTAAAAGCTCCCAGACTTTTATCATACTTTTTGATACCAGTAAAAACCACCAGTCTGGATGACAAAATCAGAATGTCCTCACTTCTTCCCCTGCGCTTGAACGCTACCAAGTCCTTGACAGGACAGGGTACGGAGTAACAGTGCAATATAACTGCCCTGTATGGATGTTGGTAAGGCGGCTATGCCAGAGCCAAAGCTTCGTAGCAGTCCCAAAAGGATCTGTGAGCAAGTGCAGGCTTTTGTATCTGTAGCCTTTTGCAACCTGCACAGGCAAAATTCCACTCGAGTGATTCCTTCTGAAGACCTGCTGTTTGTAAAATCCATTCAGAGCTATGAATTTCAATGAGAACATTTTGTTGTGTGCTAGGCAGCCAACACCTCACCTGGCTTTTCAGGGATAATTAAGCCAGTTAGCTTACCTAATGGGATGGCTGAACCTAGAGAGTTTAAAGGGTATGTTTGGATAAGCATATAAAGCTTATTCCAGCTCCTGAGCCAACAAGAAATTGCACTCCCAGCCTTGCTAGAATGATTGTTTCTAGCTCCTGGGGGCTGGGCACATTTTCCTCAGCATCATCTTTTGTCCGGCTATCCTCTAAACAAAATATGACTGTAAACCCCTGCAGAAAGTCTAAATCTAGCACATCTGAAAATTACTAGCACTCTAGTTTGTCCCTAACTACCTCTTTCACCACTAATCACTAACCTTTGACTAAGTACAAAAAGTTCTTCAGTGTTACCCACTGTGCTTTCTGCCCCTGCCCTGTCTTGCCACTCAAATGTTATTTCCATTGCAGTGGATCAAAACAATCAAGGTAATGGGAAGAAGTGGTTTATTAATGTGGTACCCATGGCATTTAAAAAAAAAATAAACAACAGCCTGAACAAAAATCAAAAGGTGGAAAAAATAACAAATTTTTTATTGCAGGAAGCACACAGATGAGGGAAATAGCTCTGGAGGAAGCATAAAGACATATCATTTTTAGAGAAAAGAAGAGACATGCAATCTGCTACATGATTTGAGGCTTTTTGTTTGAATGACGCTGAGCAACCCTTCTTTTTAGCTGATGCCTAGGAATACAAATTGTCTACTAAATATCTGCAGCTGCAGTCTGTTCTGCTATTGAAACGGTTGCAGAATGTCACTGCTATTTGCTTTGTATAGATGAGCGAAGGGGGAAGGGTTCAAAGGCAGACAAAGACCACGGTAGCGTTGCTGAGACCTGTGTATCAAGCCTGTGGTTTTTAACATTTCCTTTTCAGTTTACCTGCCCCTCATGGTTTATTCAATAAGAGGAAGAGAAGTGGCAGCACAAGGATAACTGAACCGCCTGGGCTTGGTCAGACCCGTACTCATTTTAAGATAATTATTATTTACTACTTGCAATATAGTAGGATGTAGAAGCTCTGGTCATGGCCCAAGATCATCTTTTTCAGGGGACAAATGCAGACTAAGGCAATGTAACCTTTTAAAGGACTAAAGATTTATTGATTTTTTTAAGAATGTCTGTAGTATGCAAAGTGTATTCCATAATGCAGCAGATCACATTATAAATAACACACAAATAGCATACTGGAAGCCAAACAGAATGCAAAGCACAGCTTTATCAAAAGCTAGAAAGCGTCATAGCACGCAAAAAAGATCACACTGAGCCTCAAGATACAGAACTCATATGACCCTCTGGGATTAGGTATGACGTGCATCTTTCACCTTCAAATATCAGTGGTTAGCAAGAGGAGTAAGGGAGTCATAGCAAGGTTATATGCTGTCACGTTGCCAAAGTTAGGGCTTTCCTTTGAGTCCATCTTATCTGTAATTCATGGTTGCTGGGAAACCAAAATCACTTCTTTTTGAAAAGAGTGAATCAATTATAATACAATGTTAGACAACAAGGCAAAGATCAAACAGTCGCATTTTTAACATTTTTCTATAGTGATTTAAAATGCAATAGCTGTGTTGGGCCACACAGAGGAATACTGTTCCTTTAGGATCGTGTATGCCATGTGTGTGTGGAAATCTCAAAACACACAATGTTCCTCTTCAGCTCTGATTTCCTTCATTTAATATCAAATAATATTACCACTGTTCAGCCCTGAAGAGTGTGAATTCCACTGTCTTCCCACTGCCTTCATGAGGGACAAGGGCTTTGTTCTGTCTGACTTTGAGGGACACACTTCCCCACAGTACCTAGTTGTCTGAATAGATGGATGAGAAGGCAAGGTGAACGACTTCAGGAAACAGAAACTTTGAATCATTTTAGCTACCTGTATTTATCAGAAAAAAATCTAAATAACAAACTGAACCTGCAGCTAACAAAAATCTCTCCAATTCAAGGCACTCTTTAGTCACATTTTAAAATCTAGATATTATGTTACTCAGACACACTTGGAACAATTTGGGTTGTGTTTTGAACAGCTAATCAACTAAATTATTATACTTGAGTTCTACAAATCAGACCTAGAGTCACAAAAAAATACTCCCCAGTTGCATCATGCATGTGTAACACTTTGAGTTGGTGATATTATGATTAATAATAGATTTGAATGTTCATTTCCTTTATTTTTCATAGTAAACATATTATTGAAATATAGCTTATCAGCTACATGTAGTACCATGAGTACAGATTTTTGTAATAAAAATGACAGCTGAAGTGCTATTGCCAGAAATGTGCAGTTCCATGAAAATAACGGTATGTTTCAGACTCTTGTGTTTCACAGCAGGAGAGGGATGGGAGTAAAGAAGTAAAAAAGAGGGATGGATCAAATCAGAGGCAAAAAAGACACACAAAGATGCTGAAAGGTGGGTAAATATGTTAAAAGAAAACCGCAATGGCTTGGTAAACATTAGACTAGTCTCTTGCTTTTGAATGTAACATGCACAGAAACAGGTTGAAATGAATGCCCATTTCCTGAAGGTTTTTCTGGTTTAGGTGAGTCTTTGTGGATATACTAACAGCATGACAGGGTCAGGGTGGTGTCATATCTGAGCATTAAGTGCAGTCACTGATACGTGTGCTCCTTTATGCTGACAGAACAGGGCTTGACAAGTTTCACTGCATTTCGGCTCTGTTGGTTGATTAAGACATCTTTGCAGGAGGAATCATCTCCACAGTGTTTGATTGAGTGTGATTTGCCCTTATGCCACAGTACTGCAGTCAGTATGAAACCGCCGTTGTCTTCCATTAAAGCGCTCATCTCCATCCCTGCCCTGTCTGACCTGAAGGGAATAAGGTGAAGTTCTGAGAGTTTCTCTCTTTACAGAGATTTCATCATCCTCTGTATTACCGCACATGAGAGAAGTTCAACAAAGACAAGGGAGCCCTGGAATAATTTACTGAAGAAAGCATGTAATAACAGCAAGAGTTACAAGTTTTCTCTATTTTTAAATATATTGCTTGTTGCCAGTAATATTTCTTATGGTAATATTAGGAACAATTCTTAAGCCAGTGTAATTTTTTAAAATGCAGCTGTGAGCTGTTTTTTCTCTCTCCTGCAACTGATATTTCTTTTTACTATTAATAGTATTTTGCCTTCTTTTAAGCCCATGAGAACTGCAGAGCCATTCATAAGTATCAATGACCTGATTTCTGAGAGCAGTTACTGAAATTGTGCATAATTTGGGGTTCTGTGCCCACATGTGTCTGAAAGCCATCTTCAGCCATGCAAAACTCAGGTCTGCAGCTGCAACCACCTCTGAGAGTCCTCTGCAACCAAGTGAAAGAGTTGGGCACCTCTAAATGCCAGTGCAACGTATAAAATATACCCGTAAGTGATACACTGAAGGTGCTTACCTCTCCTTGTGACTACAGAGAAGGCTAGGATATGAGTGACACAGAGCCTAGGCAGCTGACTTGGACTAAATGTTTATTTTTTTAGTGCTTTTAATGTTAGAGGTAGGTGAGGAGTCACATCCTGATTCACCATATGTTCACTTATTCCGAGACTGTATAAAAGGCGATCTGGCTGGAATAATAGTTCTGCTTTCCCATCTTGTGTATGTGGAAATCTGCACTTAAATTTAACTTATTTAAATTTAACTTAAACTAATTTATTGCTTCTAGTGTTTTATTTCAAATATAATCACACTTATATCAGACAGGTGCCAAGCATTTTATTAAACCTCATATGGAAACAGTTCAAAGTGGTTATAGGTGACACACTGAAAATTGATTTTTCCTTAGCTGAAGGAAAGCAAAACAATTACTGTTGTAACTATTGAATGTTTGAACATTAGCATGTTTTTAAAAACATATAGTTAGTTTATGGTGTTGCTACTTATCTCAGAAAGGCAGTTCTGCTGGCAATTTGGCTATTAGGAGCTGCTGAAAAGAAATTAAGATTTGGTTTCAGCAACGTTGAAACAAAACCATCTGAAGGGATTAATTGATTCCACACTGTAACATAACTGTTCATTCAGCAGCTCTTTTTTATATCATTTCTTTAAAATTAAGACCGAATTTCAGCTGTCAAAATGAACAGCTCACAAGGACTGCAGAATGGCCTGCCTGGGACTGCAGGGACCACCCCAGCATCAGGGATTAAACTCACCTCTAGTTTAGCAGGGATTTGTATGGGCTCCCAGAGTGCAGGGCAGTGCCAGCATGTTTAGGGCAACAAGCTGCTGATGATGCTGGGATGCTGGGGAATAGCTGGGGCTGCCGCTGCCAGTGGACCCTGTCAAGGAAATAGCTTCTTTTTATTTGAAATAAACCCTGGTGTTACGTTCCTTCACAGTCATATACTTTGGTTGAAGTTAGAGGGCACTTCACGTATCCGTGGGTGCTGTTTACAGGTCTTTGATTATGTGTGGTTCCCAAAATAACCTGTACAAAATGCTCTCTTACAGAACCTGGCCCCATCAAATCTGCTGAATGGGGATTTCTATCAAGCATAGCTATATCTTTGCTTCATGCAACAAGCAATTCTCGTTATTTTACCCATCCTAAATAGACATATTTCACATATGAAATGCGAAACTGCTCAGAGCAACAGCATCCTCCCGTTGTATGAAGTACTTGGATATTTATTTACTTACAGTAAAAGCATGGAATGGGTAAAAAGTCTGGATCTGGCTTATGAAAAGTTTTTGACTGCAGAGAAGATATCTGTAAATATGACACTTGATGGTTTCACTTAAATAAAAAAATATTTAACAATGATTAATGAATTCTGACCCATCTATTATACCTATATTATTTAAGTATTTTATAAATTAACCAGAAAACCTCACCACGTAACATAAAAACAAGTCAGATAATTAAACCTGCGAGAAACTGGTCAGTCTGAATGTGTAAACAACTTTGATGTTACTGACAAGCATACCAAAGGTGCTTTTTCAGTTGAAAATAATAGTTTAATTGAAAGAGTGACTTTCTGAAAAGATATAATTTCTCTTGAGAAAAAAAAAAAAAAAAAAGCATATTCTGATAAACCTTCATAACCGTTTTTGTTTGCAGATTTTTTTACAGAGGTGCTCTGGGGCTGCTGCTCACCAGACCCCACTGCTGGCCACCCCCTCCCCCCCTTCCCCCCCACCGCTAAGGTGTATATCCATGTTAAACCTGGTGCTTTAAATCTGGGTTTCCTTCTCTTTGCCACTTTTTTTCTGCAGGTGTTTTTCCCTAGTATTCGAAGAACTTCTGTTTATTTCCCTTTTGGATTTTAAACCAGCACTTTGGAGCAGTAACCGTATTATTTGCTCCACTGATTGGCTGCATGAAGCTGTTACAGACATTTTATTCAGTAAAGGCAGCTGGCTAGGCAAAGGCAACGTTAACTACTATCATAGCTATAAAAATAAAACAGAGTTTAAGATCATAACTGTAGCAATAACCTTGCCCTAATAGTATAAAACAAAATAGGACCCATTATGGATTTTTTGGTTTTATTACCATCTGTCACAATTTCCATTTTGGATGATTCTGGAACAGTTTCATAATCTCTTCACACTAAACAAGCTTGGAATAAAATGCAAGTCAGAAGGAAAGGAGGTAGTGTTAAACCAACTTGTCCTAGCAAGTGCAAACATTGGCATCATGGTCTTGGTTTATTTCTTCCTGTCCTTTAGGACAATGGCATACGGTCTCCATTCCAGCGACAGTGTATGAGTCGGGAAGCAGGGAACAGCACAGAGGCACAGAGCATTTCTGTTTGAGTAAAACTTGGAATCACACCAAAACAGAAGTACAGAAAGTAAATCATCTTACCTCTGTCCAATGCCAACAGGCATTTCTGAAGAGTTTTGGGTTATTCTTCCTATTACCTAGGATTTGTCTTTTACCTTATCCTTCCTATTACCTAATTTGTCTTATTGTCCCAATATTTACTGATCACCAGAGGAGATCTCTGTCCTCTTTCTTCCCTCTATGCCACTTTCTTTCCATAGTGAGAAGGTCCTTCAGGTAGCAGGGCTCAGCAATAGGATCTCCACAACATGTCAAAACTACTTTTAGTGTCACTGTGAAGGTCCTAGCAGAGAATCTAGGATCTCCTATGGGCAACTAGGGAAGGTACTCTGACTCTGGACCAGGATAAGCAGAGGTATCAAAAAACATTATGCCTGAAGAAACTTACTTTTCTAGAGCTCTGCATTTTATACCAGAGGTAGCTAGAAGGGATGTGATAAAAAGACCGTATTATTCTATAAGAAACAATATACTTTTGCTTTTTAAATGCCAATACTATTCAAAAGAACTACATGAAAACTAGTGAAAGGATCATAATATGATATGTGGGAAGAAGCCAGCCTAGCTTTTGCAAATGGCAAGTGTGAACCACGTGTCTACCTGAGTTTTGGAGAGGGTGGTTGACAATGTCACTGACTATATTGAGATGAATGATCTGGCCAGAAGAAAAGCAAAGGGACAGCTTCCACAGCAGAAGAGGTCCTCCCGGATGTGATGCTTTGTTGTATCCCCATTGTGATTTTGGGGATATCATTTCCCAATTGATACACCAGCACTGCATCCCACCTGGCCGCTGCTCTGGCTGCACCAAAAAACTACCATCTGCAGCTGCTTTGTGAAGCAGTCCAGATCACACCAGGGACTGACCCATCCTCTTTATTATCTACTGCTTCATCAGTCTTTGGGCCACCTGGAGACTAGATTTGCCATGCTTTTAAGGTTTGCTGTCCAGGACACTGTTACATGGCACACAGCCATGTACATTCTGGCCATGCTCGGGCTGCCCACTGTGAAGACCTACCAGAAATCCTGCCGCTAGCGAAGGGACCCAGCTTGTAATTAAAGAGCTGTATCATACCTATCAATACTGACCCCACTTAAGCCAAGGCCACTGTATAAATTTCTGCCATCAAATCTATATCCATTAGGAGTATGCAAAACTGTGGGTTGTGATTTACCCTTACACCAGCTGAAGAGCCCAGCATAGATGGAATTATACTCCTCTCTCTCTCCTCTCTCTCTCTTTCTCTCTCTCTCTCCATATATATATATATATAAGTTTGAATCTATCTGGTTTCTACCTACAAGAGACTGCAAGCTGCTGTGGGAAAAGCATAGCTGGAATAATCTAACTACAGATACAGAGATTTTTGATAGCATGGCTAGGTAGTTCTAGCTATGCTGGCATTAATTTTTTGGTGTGTTGGTACAGAAAGGCTGTCACAGAATGTGAAAACAGTCCTTAGCAATCCCCCAAAATAGGAAACTAAAGGTTTTTAGTATAAGCATTTGTCACCAGACTAAAATGTCCTCATCTGGACAGGTCCCTGCAAAATTTGTTTATTTCTGTTGAAATTATTTTAACATTACAAGGTTTGTTTTTGAGAAATTATTTTAAATGTGAGATCACTTAGTTGCTGGCAAACTGAGCTATAGTAATTTTTTATTTATTTTTTTTTACATATATTTTTAATTCATGTTTTCACTGATTCTTCTTTCCCAAAGAAAGGAATTAATATACTGTAACTGTAGAGAATTACCTTGACTTTATCTTTTCCTTTTCTAACAAAATCAATCTGGAATTGGAGAACTTGTTATCACCAGGAGGAGTTTTCAAGTACCACTAAATGTAGGAGTGAAACAGAGCATTTGGGCAGAGGTCCCTGAAACAAAGTAAGGCAGCTGCTGACCTGTCAGTATAAAATATCCTACAAATGCGTAAATGTGTGACATATGTTCATTGGAACATTTTTGACATCATTTTGGCTCAGCATACTGTGCATATCTTTCCCTAAATGCTACATATAAAGTCTTGTTTAATATTCACAGAATTGTGTATCATATCCCAAAAGCATAAATTAAAGAGACAATATTTCTCTGTCATTAAATGTTTATGTCTTAAAATATGGATTCAAGGTTAAAATCATTTCCCAATTGACACACCAAAAACATCACAGAAAATATACATACATGTATATTTAAAAAGTCAGTTAAATGCTGTATGTTGCAGTGGCAGAAGAAAATTAATCATTTTTGTAGCAACTGAGAAAACTTGGTGCTCAGTTTGCAGCAGTTGTAGAAGTTGAGGGAAATCTGGCTGTTCTTTCTCTTAAATGATTAATTGAGCAGCATTGTCAGCATTACATCTAGCACACAGTGCTTTCTGAAGAAGGCTTGAAATTCACTTCTTCCTGCAGCAAAACTCTTATTATTGAATAATTTATCTCCTTCTCTCCAAGTTCCAGTTTGCCCACTCAAAACAGAAAAACGCTCTGAAGAACCAGGTATTTCCATCCAGTGACCACCTCCTTCCAAAGACGTTGGCAGATCACAGCTATCCCCAAAGAAACCCAAACAAATCCCCAAAGTATGAGGCAGCCCACAAGCTGCCAGTACGCAAAGGGGCAGGGCGGGGGCAGAGGGGGAGAGGATGGGAATTCGGAGAAGCCTGACCCGGAGCGGAGCACACTAGCAAAGCTTTTCCAAGGTGTGCACCCCATGCCTGGCAGAGGGGGCAAGCGTTGCTCACATCCATCACAAGGAGAGTCCCCTCGCTGAGGTTGACACTTCTCGCTTGGCTTTGACCATGCTTTAGTGCTATCACCCAAGCCATGAGCATCTTTCTCCTACCAGCGTTTGCAATGGGTTTGTTCATAGAAGGAAAATGGCTGGCAGGGGCCAAGAGGTGCTTGGTGGTGGGGTGTGGGGTCACACAGACTCTCTGCCTTACACTGGGGGATGGAAGCATAACCTTTGTCTGATGGCTGCATTTGGTTGCACCCAAAAAGCCGCCTCTCCGAGGTCTGCTGGCAACACTTGCTCCCGACTGGGAGCAGGGGCTCCATCCACCCCATACTATGCTTCCCCTCTGCTGCTGCCACCGGGTCAGGGCTCTCGGGCTGCCCACCAATTACCCCTGACAAGGCATAAATAATGCATTATTAACATAGCGAGAAAATTATTTGCATGCTGTATGCCAAATTTTATTTGTTTACCTTTCCAGACTCGAGCTGAATTTTAACAATCCACTTCACTTTGGACCAGGAAGCCTTGTCAGAAAAGTAGCAAGATACATAGCGTGGGTCTTCAGAGGGAAGAAATATAAATTTTGTTTGGCATTTTTTTTTATGTTCTAAAGATCTTAATGTTTTACAAAGAGATAAATTACATACTATTTTTTTTTATATGAGTCATGATATTGTATTTGTATGATCTATACTGCTAAATAAGTTTATGTCCAGAAACTATTTCTGAATCTACTGTTATTTATCCAGTATGATGTTATTTCAGCCAGGAACAAAGCTGCTACACAGTACACTATCGTCATCAATAAGTTGAATCAATATGTTTCCAAAAATTATTTCAGAAGCTGCAGTTCCCATTGCAATTTTCTGTGGATGTTTTGGTACAAATTCCACTAGCAGAAACAGTTGCACAAATTGTGAGAGCCAGCGGGTGAGTTCTGGATCCATCTTGTGGGTTTGGTTTCTGTGCTTACTCCCAGACCATGGCGGGGACATGGGAGAGTGACATTTGCCGCAGTGAGAATCATCCCCGGAGCATCAGCACCTTCACCTGATCAAGAATATAGCCTTATCTACGTGGAAAAAAGATAAATGAAACCCTTAATTCAAGCAATAACTGGCTTTTTCAATCAGGCCACACATTTGTGATTTAATTTGATACAGCTGCAAAGTTCTCTTGTCATTTATTAGTTGTGGAACTTCCAAAAAAATGTACAGAATGAGAAAGATACTAAAAATTGCTTACAGTGAGTAGAAATACAATTTAATTCTATATTGGTATCGGCTGTATGTGTCACTCAGTGCCAATGGAAAATGTTATATCTTTTCTTTTCATGCTTATTATTAAGAAAAGTCAGACAAGAGACATTATTCACAAAGTCTCATTCAGCTCATACTGCCGTGAAAAGCAAGATGACAGCAATTAAACCAGGTTGATGCTGTAAGCCCCCTTCTGCTTCACTGTATGAACAGCCAGCCAGAAAAGTCGCTCCTGGACAGTACATGCTCCAGAGGGCAAACCTGGAGAAGGACAGCTACACCATGAATATCTTGTGTAAGTAAATGAAATAAAAGGAACAAACAAACAAACAAAATTGAGCCTTCCCAAAGCCCTCTGAAAATAAGAACGCAAAATTACTCTGAAAGTCAATTTCAAGCACTTTGGAAAGAACTAGAAGGAAGGTAAAATCCTCTGCAGCCTTCATTTGGTCAGCATTTATTTACCTTGACATTTAATTGCTATATATTTTGTATATTTATTACTCGGCTAAGCTAACCAGTAGCACTTCTATACAGCAGCCTCCAGACGCTGCAGTCTTCATTGTTCTCAGTACAGTAGGAAGAGCTGGTGACAATCTCTGCCCATTCATAGAGAACAACATGGGTGTTTATTTGTTTCCTTAAGAATTTAAGAATTATTTTCTCCTTAAGAATAAGCTTTCTTCACAGCAGGGTATATGTTATATGCTGGAAGCAGTTGCAAATCACCCATTTCCATAATATTTAGAATTGTACATACTATGTTATACAGTTGACTGCTAATAGTAAAAAGTAACTAAAATTTCTTAGTGTAGGCAGAGGGCTAAAGCTAATAAGACAACAGAATTCCTAAGCTCTTTTAAAGGAAAAAAGAGTGTGCAGGGTGCCAAGGGAAGAGTTAAAGGATGTATGGTCTCTACCTTACTGCAAAAGGAATGAGATAAATTCTGATTTTTGAAGTTTGCCTAAATAGCTATGAAGGTTTACCCATTCTTTTCTTAAGGTTTACTTCTGTAGAAAAACTGACTTTTAAGGACAAGGTCTTGCTGGAGAAATTGCAGGGCAAAAGCAGAGAGCCCTTCTTATGTAGCAGGTCACATTCTGTGATCATTATAGTCCTTTCTGCTACTAAAATAAAGCAGTTAAATGTACTCAGATTTAGCAGGCAGTTTATGAAGTGCTTTGACTGCCTCATGTAGCAAAAGCTGTAATGAAGATTATCCGATATTATCTTAACAGAGACAGACAGTGATACGGCCGCATGTACACTGAGAGCTGAGGGTGTGTATTGCACAAATACGTGCTAATGAGGCTCCTCGGGCTTCCTTTGCCCTTTGCCTTCTCAGTGCCCAGCATTTCTCCTTCTCACCCGGAAATCATCCCTGAAAAATTCAAGGCCAAGGGGAACTAATAACCTAATTGAAAACAAAGCCCCATTGAGGAAAAGGATCAGTACATTTTACTCAATTAGAGTCTATGCTTGACACTGTGAGCCATAATTTATCTGGGAAAAATGTGCCTGTAGTTACCCAGCAGCCCTTCAAACTGACCTGCATCCTTGGGGAATGAATTTTGTTCTTGCATTCCTTTGAATCTATCTGCTGAACGTTGCTGATGGCACGAAGGCGAAGTTTGGGGACTGCAGCTCTTTTCATTTGTCTCGATGTTGTCTGCCATAAATATTGTTGCCTACGTGGTGGCTGTGAGGCCACTAACCTCAGGAGAGGTCCCACAGCCACATGAGAACAAATCATAACAGTGACTGTTAATGAACTGACTTCTCAGCATCTGTGGGCTATAAGGTCAACTTAACAGAAAAAAGGGAATCAGCAAAACATTCCGTAACACCTAAATATAGATTTGTTATTTGAGGTCAGCTCATTGTCAAAGCACCGCTTGTTAGGTCACCACTTCATCCTCTGGCTGATGGAGATGGTCAGGACCTCTTCTGAAGCTATTACTTTCTCCGGTCCCACTCTTTACAGTATTTAACACCCCTAAATCTCTAAAAAGCACACTTAGGAATACTGCTGCTTTTCTACCGATAGCCTGTCTCTGTGGTTGCTTGGAACTAGACACCTTTGGGCATCTGGCCTTTGTAATACCAGTTATATCAGTCACAGAGGGACACCCGCACCTGACACGGGCTTACAGTGCATGCAGGGACACCTCTAGACGATGAGCTGTCAAGCTCCTCGGTGCCTGAGGGATATCACCTATGCCACCAGTACAGGAGCTGCATATATAAGTGTCAGTTTTTAGCAGCTGAATTAAAGGCACTTCACCGGTTAAATGACAACAATGTGTGGACAGAAGTTTCAGGATTAGTACAGAAGAAAATTTCATCCTCAAGATCCAGGTACATGGCAGAACAAGTGTACACAGTTACTGGGCAGGGTGGGTGTGAAGAGTTACATTTTTGCTTTGTAAAGAAATTTTAAAGAGTTTTCAAAATGTCATTCAAAGTTCAGCTATACCTTAGAAAAACTACAGCTTGAATTCATTCATGAGCAATCACTTTGGTCAGTTTTTTGTTAATATAAAACTCTTCCCAAGCACATACATTTCCAGTACGGGACAAAGATCAGAGGCTGAAGTTGTTTAGGTGGCAGAGAGCAAAAGTTTAACCATTTCTTAACTTGTCACATACATGGCATGAAGGCTTACAAAGCTCTTTAGCACATCACTGTTTTGGTTTTCATCTCACGTTCATTGTTTCTGGGTTTTTTTTTTTTTCCCTCTAATTACGTTTTTTTAGATGAGGGTGATATTCTGCCATTTAGCCTACACATTGTTCCAATTGATGTCCTACTTATCAGGAAGGGACAGTGTATTTAAGAGTTAAACATCTGAGCTAACCGTTATTCACATATCCTTCCTGTGTGTTGGCTACCTCCACACCCATACATAATTTTCCCCTTCCCCGTACCCTTTCCTCTCTCTTGTCCTTTCTCCCCAGTTTTCCTGTTTGATTCCCTTTATTGTCCCATTTACCGCGTCTCTCTGACTCACTCTCAGGCTCCTTTTGTGTCACTGAATAGTGAAAAAACATTTGCTCCTCACACCATCACCTTCACAGAGCCCTTCACTGTTAGTGTCCACTTGGAGGCAAAACAGACTTTTACTGTAAGAAGCTGCGAAGCCCTGTAACCAAACCAGCACTCAGCCCACACGGCCACTGCCTCCTTGTATCGGGGTATATTCAGGCTTAGAGTTTAGTAAAATACTTTACTTTGGAGGATTCGAAGTTTTGCTGGGCTGGGAGTTCTGCGAGGGCAAGAAGCTTTGGGTTATCAGGGAGAGTCTCATTAAAAAAACAAACAAACAAAAAAACAAAACAACCATGAACGCTTCACTAAATGGGTGGTCAAGCACTAGAACAGTCTGCCCACAGATGTGGTGAAATCTCCATCCCTGGAAGTGTTCAAAAAACATATAGATGTGGTGCTTAGGGACATGGTTTAGTGGTGGACTTGGCAGTCCTGGGTTAATGGTTGAACTTGGTGATCTTAAAGGTCTTTTCCAACCTAAATGATTTTCTGATCTTATGATTCTGTAAAGCATATTTACACATCCTCATCCTGCTCCTTGGGGTTGGCTACGGCAACTGGGAATTATCTCCATGTGTTCTAGCTAATATGGCAGTAATTTCTTCACTGAGTGGTGGAGAATAGACAACTGTAACTTATACATCAACGGATCTGAGGATTTAAGTCATGGATCTTAGAAGAAGGGATGGATTGTTTTGGCCAAGCATTTTTAGCAAAAAAAGTAGGCATCTGTAGCCACAGTAAAATACTCAGTGACCTTGCACTTGATGTATGTGCTCTTTCAAAAAGAAAGACAAAACCCCTCAAAACATGGAAAAAATAAAATGCTTCACTTA
Organism: Falco biarmicus; assembly: GCF_023638135.1. Taxonomy (NCBI): domain Eukaryota; kingdom Metazoa; phylum Chordata; class Aves; order Falconiformes; family Falconidae; genus Falco; species Falco biarmicus. Next base: position 120,957,050 of record NC_079288.1, on the reverse strand, counting down.
AATATAGTATCAACACACCTGTATGCCTTTCACTTTTTACTAGGTAAAGGCTGAAAAATTTCTTATGTTTCTTTTTAAAAAATCCTTTATATGGTACGTGGGGTGCCACTGCTGCTGGTGCTGGTGACAGAAATCACAAATATGGCCTGTTCAGAAGAAAAACAAACCAGCTTTATTCCTTGCAAAAGTTATGGCAACCACCAGGATCCCACCACCGCTGTCCATGCCATGTGCTTCTCTGCTTTCACGGGGAAGGATTTCTTTTCCTGTTCTTCTCATCCATTAGCAGGTACATCAGCTGTTGCTCATTGCCATCTTCTCCTGTGAAGTCATACCACAAAAAGCAGCTTGTACGTCCCTTCGAGGCTTCCTGCCAGACTCTGCCTCCTTCACCTGGTGTACCCATCCTGTTCACTCCTTTCCCTTCCTTCACCCAGGCAATATCCCTCCCTGTACCGAATGATCTCCAAACTCTGCTTTGCAGCAACAGAAGCAAAACTAGCTAACATTCAGCAAAGATGAAGAAACCCTAGCAAGGGATCACACTACCACAGGTGCTCTGTGTGCTCCACCCTCCTGTAGGTCTCTCCTGGGATTCAGTCACAAGAGGCAAAAGGTCGAAGCTTAGTTTGTGTGAATCATTACGGTCCAGACCTGAACTTCGTAAGCCTACCAGTAAAAGAGAAAATTCTCCAAAGATAACATGTTTTCTTTTCCTGCTTATGAGTCTGCTAAGGTCTTGTAGGACAACCTGCGGACATGTGGCTCTCGAGGGGACCTGCTCCCTGTCAGGTTCTAGTGGGCTGGTAGAGAATCCAACTCCCCTGCTACGCTGCCTGCCAAAGGCTGCCCGAGGTAGAGTGTCAGGTGAAGTGCTCGCCATAGGATGAAAAGAAGATAAATGTGCTCTATCACTCCATTGTGTTTATTGATCACACTCAGGTTGTGCTGCCTTGAAGACAAATAGCCCAGAAACCTAAGACAAGAACAATCTTTATATGTCTCTGTATATATATGAAATATAGATTTGCAGACTTCACGCATATAATGAAAACTTTATGCAGGTTGGACAGTATTATTCCTAGTCTTGTGAATTGCTCTTGTACTGTAAACAGCTGCATCCCTTGCTGTGTCTCTGAGAGTAAATCACACAACCCTCAAGATGATTTCATATTTTAACAATCCTCTTTTCCTGTTGTATGGCTGGGAGGGACTTCCTACATTTCATGTAATCAACATGCAAATTTGAGCGCTTCCCATAAAATCCTGCAGTAAACAGGATATGTTTGCTCTAAACAGATTTCAACCAGTAACAATTCACTATAAATTCAGCTAGCATCAACAAACTGTTATTTTCCCTCATGTTCCTCTAACATCTCTTTCATGGTGCAGAACAACAGGAGAAAATTGCTGCTATTTGTCCCCAGATTGAAGTGTTTAAGCAAAGCTAAAGACACTGTCTACCAATAATGAGAGTACTCTGGGAGTCAACTACATTCTTTTCCATTGTAAATGTAAAGTAGTAAATGGAATTACAACTGGAATCAATTGGATTCAGTAAGAGTTGTTCATAGGTATTGCAGAAAACTGAAATGGGAATAACTTATTAGAAGTTTACTACTTGAGATAAAAAGCAATTTCACAGAAGCTATGTTTGCTGAAGTGTACTAATGGAGTATAGATAATACAGATGTTTAGCACGTCATTTAAATAATTGTCCCAAAGGTTGACCCTGCCACTATGTAAGAAAGGAAAAGTAAATTAAAGGGGAATTTCCAATTTTACACATGCTGAAATTCCTACCTGCTAGTTCTCAGTGATGAAGATAGGGATAATAACACAATAAAGAAGCCATAAACACAGCAAAAGAATCTTCACACAACAGATTTAATACTGTGTAAGGCTGGGACATGGCAATAAATCTCACTAGGCATTTACACAATGCAGATTAAAATACATACTGTCCTGATTCATAAGCTGCTGTTTTGAGAGAAATACTTCCAGACACACAGTTTTTTTAGTTTCTAAGTGGTCTTACCATGGGCTAAAAGAACAAAGTAGATGCTCTAAGAAAATGTCAACAGTAACTTGGGCACCAAACCGGCGCCACATTAAGATGGTTTGAGACACTGATCAACAGTTGGCAGAGCAATAAGAGGGTGACAAAATGGGTTGATTTATTTTAAAGAGAACCTAAACATTGTGTTAATGTTGACAGTTGACAGTGAAAACACTGCTGAAAATTGAGTGTGAGACAGAGGTTTTCTCGATAGCCACAGGATGTCCTTGGAACGGAGTCTGCATCTCAATGAGCTGGATGCCACTCGCAGTACATTAGAAAGAAATTACTTAGGATTGAATGTAATTATAATGTCAGGGTAGTTTCTAGTTGGAGATCCATTGTTGCGGTTGGGACCCATGTCATACTGAGGAAAAATTAGCTTGCTTACAAATGCACAGCAGATCATTTCCAGACCAAACATGAGGATTTTCTCCACCTTTCTTCTTCCTCCCACTGTTTCTTTTTGTTTAAAGCACAGCTATAAAGACTCACATCTCATCACAGCTGCTTTTGTGAGGACAGCTAATGAGCTGGGGCTGGATGAGAAAAAAACACGGTGGAAATGGGGTCACGGAGAGGTTAAACTTCATGAATTTATTCATTGGGATTCAGCTCACACCCTCCTGAAATGAGATGTCATCATTAAAATTGTGGATGGCACCCTTGCACAATGATGCTTCGTGACAAGCTGTTAGAAAGACATGAAGGAAATAGTTTTCATTTAGACTTTAATACATCACTGTGATAAGAAAACAAGCCCAAATTGAACAAACAATGTCAGAAAAGTCCTGAAAACAATCTATCTATGTAAGATGTTTGTAGGGAAGAAATGTTCCAATTTCATTTTAAAAAGATTAAAAAAGCAAAGAACTTGACATTATTTTCTTTTCTACTTTTCTGGAATTACAGCTGTGAGACATGAATAACACAGCTATCCTGGAAATAAAAATATTTTTTTATTTCATCCCAGTACCTTTGATAGAGCAGAAATGTTGGGTGGGTGTTTTTAACAGAAGCAAATAACCTAATTGTTTGAAATGGATAAAAAACAGAGTTACAATCAATTGTGATGGAGTCTGAAAGGTACAGACTAATTGGAGGTATGACCCGGAGCTGAGCTAGCCTGTTTCAACGCATGGTCTCACAGCAGTGGATGGTGACTCAAAGGACCATCCTGTCCTCTGACCCAAGGCAGAAATCAGCCAAATCTGGGTCAGTTCTGACAGGTGCTGTCCTGGCTTCTTCATAAAGGCTCATCATCTTCCCCCAAAAAACTGGTTTAGTGCATTATTTTCTTCTGCTATTAGATGCTTTTCAAGTGGTTAAATGAAACCTTCCTTGCTGTAGCCTTGCTGAGACCATTACTTCAAGTCTAATCCATAATAACCCCTTTCCTCTTTTGGCTTCTGTATATAGAAACTGTTGTCTTATCCCACCCTCAGTTTTCTGTCCCTGTAGCTTGCCACATGTCTCTCTCAGGCACATTTCAGGGTCTCTTCTGGCTCCCATTCCCCTCTGAATTTGCCCTTGGTTCCCATCTATCTCAAAGCCACCACTGCAGGCATAGTTTCTAGCCGGACCTCACCAGAGGAGAGGAAAGGTTACCTGTCTCACAGCCTAAACCCCTATTTGTACAACTGAGGATAGTGTTTGCACCTTGTGAAACAACACACTATTCACCTCTGGTTTACCATCAAACAGGAAACATTTCTGCCACACTGCTGCCTACCAGCATGCTCCTGACTCGCATTTGCACAGCTGGCCGCTAGCTTGCTTCATGGGTTAACTACCACTTGTCCCTGTTGAATATCCTCTTATTTGCTGCAAAACCAGACCTGCATTGTGGGAAGATCATTCTGAATTTGAATCCCATCACTTCCAGCCCTTCCTGGCTGGGAAGTGCACTCTGCAAATCTAATTAGCCTACTCTTTATTCATATACCCAGGTTACTATAACTGGATGTCTCAGTTATGAATGGTATTTTTCCAACCATCCTTGAAGGCTGCCTTTTTTTTAGAGAATTTATGGGACTCTGACTCTAACCAAGTTGATCACAGAAATGTTGTTAGCTCATTGGTGAGATTTACAGCCTGCTAACTACTCCATAACATGGTAAATACAGTACTGCTGGGCTACCGAGGAGTCCACCACAGCAGAAAACTGACAGCAGTTTCTGTTCCTTTCTCAAGCCTCTTTTCTCTGGCTGTGAAAAAAAACCAAACCAAACCAAACCAAACCAAAACACAAAACAAAAAAAAAAAAAACCAGCTTGGTCTGCGATCTAAAAAGAGAGTCAAGTTTTAATAAAATGGAAATTTTCCATTTAAAGGTAAAGCTCAAACCTCTAGTGCTATGCTTTAAACATATAAAGGAAGTCAGGTCTGAATAAATACTGTGGAATGCTAAACAGGATTTCTATCAAACAATAACAAAATGCCCTACAGGAGAGTCTACTTGCTGATTATTCTCCAGTGCTGTATAATTACCATCCATTTTATCATAACTCTCCAATTTGGAACAGCCTTGATTTTACAACTGAGAAAACAACATATAGGAGAAGACAAAGTCCCATGAGATACTGATTTTATTGGCAAGGAAGGGATGCATGCACATGTCCAGTAGATAAACTACGCTAAAAATTTATTTTAATGAAACTGAGATTTCCTGGAAAAAAAATCTTATCATTTTCTAGCAGAACCTATGGCACTTTCTCTGCTTCTCATTGGTGATGTTTCTGCTTCCATTTTGCATTACTCTAGAATAGATTGACTTTCTGGATAGCCCTTGCCACCACATTTCATTGTGTCACAGCATTTTTGTACTCCTAAGCTTTTGAAGACATTGCTATACACTTACTGTTGGATCCTTTCTTTTCTAATCAGCTACCTAGGGAAAGATATACAGACTGTAAACCAAATCCTCTTTTCTCATCTTAGAGTCAAAACATAAATCCTGAGATGATGAAAAACCCCCATAATCGTCTGTGACATTAGCTGTAAGTGATAATATATCTGAATACAAGAAACTTTTTAAGCAGAGCATATTAGCAGAGCTCCAATACTGAGAAGTACAAAGTACCAGACGGACTGTTCCTGCCTTTGGAAAAAACACCTTACACACTGAGAAGAAGCTATTTCTCTCTCATCTCAGTACATTTACTGACTATAACTGCATAACTTTAAGTAAGATGGCCACAAAATGCAGGTTCTTTTAGTAGTACTTTGGCTTATGTGACTTTTTTCAGAATACCGTATGAGCTGGGTTTCTTTAGGCTCAAGCAAACAGATCAAAAAATTTGGTGCAGAGGCAGAAGTAAAAACTGACCTAGAAAATATTACATAAATGGAGCTGCAAACACTGATCTTAGTGAAAACCTGGAGGGAAATGCCAGCCACAATTACACATTACCCTGAAAAGAACAAAGCAAACATTTTTTCCCTAGAGCTACCACAGTATCTATTCTGCATCTATAGGAATATGGTATGGTTTATATTCCAGGTGTCCTCAGTTCAGTCACTTCACTCCTGAACTTCAGACATTCAATCCACAATTTGTTCCATACAGGTGGACAAGTGCAAGTGACAGAGTTACGCTGATTGTGACAAATTAGTTCATTTGCTTGCAGTTGCTGTCAAGTATTACTTGGAGGCTGAGGTGAATGGAAAGTTGAACAACTAAGATTTTCCAAGTAAATAGCAAAAACTTGCAGACATAAGCCCGCAAAAGCTCAACTGCATGATGGCAGCAGGGGACAAACTGCTATCCAAAATACTGAAAACAACTAGGGCAAGGAAAAGGTCATGTATCAAAGAAGAAAATTTTGGGGAAAGTTATGGCTGAGATTCTCCTGGAAGACCTAGTTCTGCCAAGGGCTCTGTTTGAAGTGGGCAGCTGGTAAGTAGCACACGAAGTGAGGTACAGGAATGTCATAAAATCACTTCTTTATTTTGAATAATTGCACTTTTCCCACAAAAAATTATGTTGTTTTTAATGCAGCAGGCACTCCTACATGCCAAACTAGAGCAAGTCAAAACCAGCAAAAGCCCATATGCCACTTCGTCTAAGAAAGGCAAGATAAGGCTTTTCATAACCTCATTGACATCATCCAGTCCCTCTGAAGGCACTGCTTGTGGTTTTTTGCGTTTGAAACCCTGTCCTTATTTCAGGCACAGCCTGTAGGGACAGAAGGAAGGTAGCTGTGCTATGTGGCTGTGGTGCGATGCCAAGGTGAGGCTTTCTGTTCTGCTGCTTGATAGTTCAGTCCCTCGCTGCTGTATGCTGATACTAGGCACAGAACACGTACGTTGATGTTTAAGCATTTCACAACGATGCCTTTCATACTTTGGTAGAAGTTACCTCTGCATTAAGGCTCCTGACCCAAATCCATAATCCTGATCTGTGTTTCCTCCAAGAGGAAAAAAAAATGTTTGCATAATAAAGATATGCCTGACCTCAGATCTTAATCTGGAGAGACAAGAATCAGAAGGCAGGGCTCTGGAATGACAAGAACTAGTTCATATTCTCATTTCTGGCCACAGCTCTGTGACTGGAGGGAGTAGTTTTGTCCCTGTGTGCCTTGCTTTCTCCGTGTAAATAGAGGTAATAATGCTTACCCTGGCAAAGGTAATTTGAGGTCTATCACCAAAGGCTGCTATAAACATTTATAATTGCCTGGGAAGGCCTGTGTTTTGTTTCCTAGAGAATAGCCAGGATACGCAGCTTCTACATAGCTTTCAGATGTTTACACATGGCTGTCCAAATTAGCCCATTGTTAGTACAAATCTTATGAGGTCGTTGGGAACGTCCATATATTTTTTGTCCTTTAGTGTGCACTGTAATTAAACTGCAAATACAGGCAGAAGCCCCTGTTTGGAGTTCCTGCCACTGTTTCTCTGTTACAGTGAATTTCTACACCAGGTGCCCTGTTGCAGCATAGGGGACCTGCGTGGGAAAAGCAAAGAGGGAAAGAGGCACCTGAGCAAAGACAGAATTTCTTACAGCCCTGCTACATCTCTCCGGGAGCCGGGCCCCTAGGGGCAGACCCTTCTCTCCATGCCCAGCTCTCCTAAAGGGAGCCCGAGACCCTTGTGGGCTACATGGTGCCTCTGCATGATGCCACCTGGGTACCGGCTTGCTGTCACCACTACCTGCTCTTCAGCTCAGCCTTGCTCTCTACTGTGTGAATCTGAACTTTTTATCTCAAAGAAAACCCCACACATCTTTATCCAGGGGAATATTATTTACCTGGCAGAGGAGTGGGCTGATGTCTGTGGCAGCCCTTTGTGGGTTGGCTGCTGGTGGCGATTCCTTTCTCAGCTGCTGCAGTTGGTACGGCTAGCCCTGCCTGAGTCACTAACCCCCGGCTGGATACACAGGATGCAAACCCTGCATTACAGGAACTTTGTCAGCTAGGTACACAGTCTTTCTTCTTTCTCGAACTTTGAAGTGGTTTTGCGGTCATACAAAACCTCTTTAGTCAGCACAGCTTCCCTGCCAAGCAGCAAAGTAGTTTTGGGGATCAGGGATGGAGTATCAAGAAAGACAGAAACTGCACTTTTGCATTCATTTGGGAATTACATGTTCATCTGTTCATATTCCTGCAAAGTGGGAAGTGTCTCAAAATTCACTTAGAAGAGCCACCATCTTCGGCTGTTTCCATCTCAGACTGCACTGACTCCAGCCTCTGTGCCCACAGCTGTAACACAGAGCTGAGTCAAGAAGCTGCAGCTGGGGGTACAGACTGCCAGCACACACCACAGAGGCTGGTTCCTTATTGCCCTCCTTCTTCTCTACAATATAAAAGATCCCACATGCCAATTTCTGAGTCCCAAAAACTGGTTCTGCTTGTGGAAATTACCTAATCCTAGGTCTCACTAAACTGGGAAGCCCACTGCTTCCCATTTGGGGGCTCTCTGACAAGGCAAGCAAATAGGACACTCTGCAATGGCTTTGCTACGTACAGACACTTCTATCAAAGTCAAAAGGCATATGCAGATTAAGAAAAAGTAACAAAGCCTGCCTGGAAAAGCATTTTACTAACCCTGAACACCCATTGAGTTTAGAGCAGTCATTTCAGGGGATCCATTTGGTAGACTTCCTTACTCAGTCTCACCTTTTGTTTATCTCTTATATTGAGATAGATCCCCTCTTTCTAAATTTGCAGTGCCTTTCATCAAACAAGGCACAGTCACTTCAAGTCCCTTTAAGGGATCCGTACCTTGGTTGCTGGGGAGAAAAAGAGAAGAAAATAAAAATGGAAAAGCTTTCTTGGGTAGATGTATTGAGCAATACTGGTGCATTTGACTATGTGGTCTTCCAGGTTCGTAACACTTGATCTCAAATTCCAGTTCACTTTTGTAAACGTTTGTGAGAAGTGTAGTCCAACAAGAAGAGGGGGAGGGAAAAAAAAAAAAAAAAAGAAAGAAAAAAATAGAGCTGCCCACGTAGCCCACTGCTTGCAGAGTAATATGGAACTTTAACCTAAGGAAAGTCTCCAAATTCCTGGCTCTTCATCTAAACATAAAGTACCACCTCTATCTTTAAAATTACTATTTATTTTTATTACTGTATTACTTAAGGATTGATTCATGGACCTGAAATGCTGTGTAGTTCTTTAGGAAATACATGCAGAACAACAGAGCTAGTTGTTGCAGCAAAGAGATGATCTTAAAGGCTCAGAGAAAAAAGGTTAAAATGCAAAAACTTTATTCCCAGTCTCTTTTAACTCAATCATTTTTCTCATTTCAAATGTTCAAGAAACAGTCTCTTGTTTTATGTAGCTGATTAGTCGATGTTTCTGTCACATTATAATCTGTGATGTGATATAGATTTATATATGAGAAAGCTGTCCATATGCAATCTATGTGTGTGAAAGCTCTGAGTAGATTCATTTACCTTCAGAAGATTGCATTGGCCTAACAAGTTCACACTGACAAGAAATTCATTCTGCTTGATTTTCAGGACAGCCAGATTTTTACACATCATGAAATACAACAGGGAGCAGCTGCTTTTTCTGCTACTTCTGATGGTACAAATAGAAGAAAAAGGGTGATGAGGCTTCAAATAACAGCCACAAGTGCCTGTAAGTTGATCTTTCTTTTTATTTTTTTATTTCATCTCTCTTGATTTGGAATTCAAAGGAAATCAAACACCCAGTGCCTCACCTGAGGTACACTCACCCACGTGCACAAGGCCGCAAGGCAAACAGGGGTATGTCCTGTTCCATGGAGACAAGCAGTGTCGTGTCCTCAGGGTCGGGCAAGGCCTGAGCAGGGTCCCGTGCCCTGTTCAGGCAGAGGGCTCTGCTCCCATCCCACTGCACCCTCCCAGTGGCCGTGGTGCCATCTGCTTCACATTACCCACTTCTTTAGAGTTATAAATAAAAACCTCTGCTGAAAAGCAGATAGAAGTCATAACCAGGTTTTCAGTGCTAGAGGTGAGGACGTACGATAGCTGCTGTGCCATTTGATACCTGCATGATACTGAGCATAGCCATGGTGGGACAGCTGGTGGGATAGCCCCCACCATAAGAAGGACATGGACCTGTTGCGGCGAGTCCAGAGGGGGCCGGGAAGGTGACCAGGGGCTGGAGCCCCCTCCGATGAGCACAGGGAGGGAGCTGGGGCTGTTCAGCCCGGACAAGAGAGGGCTCCGGGGAGGCCTTACAGCGGCCTGCCGGTGCCTAAAGGGCCTACAGGAGAGCTGGAGGGGGCTTTTGGCAGGGGCCTGTGGCGACAGGACAAGGGGGAATGGCTTCAAGCTGAAAGAGGGCGGATTTAGATTAGATACTGGGAAGAAATTCTTTGCTGTGAGGGTGGTGAGGCACTGGCCCAGGCTGCCCAGAGCAGCTGTGGGTGCCCCATCCCTGGCAGTGCCCAAGGCCAGGCTGGATGGGGCTGGGAGCAACCTGGTCTGGTGGGAGGTGTCCCTGCCCATGGCAGGAGGTTGGAACTAGATGGTCTTTAAGGTCCTTTCCAACCCAAACCGCTTTATGATTCTATGATAGCACTTACTAGCTCCAAAAGCTTAAGCTGCCTTCCTCATCTTAGAAGACTTCTCGTGAGGCGTATATCTTCTTAGCAATAGTGTTTCTTCTGCTATCAAACCTACTCATTATTATTACTCCTGCTCCTCTGATTTGAATGGATTTACACCAAAGAATAAAATCCCTCAAAGTTTTAAAGCACTAAACACACTAAAAGACAAAAAAAAGCTTCCTAAAGAAACAAAAATGTGATTCTCTGAATATTTTGTCCTGCCATACAAAAGAACATAGTGGTTGTTAAAAATCAACATCCTGGAGACTAAAGCCAGCTTGCCAAGTGGTGGCAAGAGGTGTCAGCTTGGAAAGTCTCTCACGTGGCTCCACCAATACTCTTGGCCTTCAGCAAGAAGAGAACACCTCTGAACATGGCAAAGCTGGTTGACAAGATGACCCAGCATGGCTATATCTGTCTTCAAACAGCAGCAGGCCTGAAACAGTGCTCTGGTTGAGAGCTAATGTCCACCCGGTCAAGAGTTGAGGTCCATTTTTATAAGGCAGAGCCTGGTGCCCCTGCTGCTACCATACCTGCCTGTCCTCCCAATTCATAGGGTGAGGAGGTTTGGTTCAGTGTTAGCTCTGCTTTCAACAGCTGATTTCAGCAACATCTCCTCACTGGTCTTGTTTTTAATCCGTCTGAAGGCAGCTACTTTTGTTTTCCCCTGTACTGCAGACAGGATGCTCAAACCAATGGTGCAGCACATAAAAGGGATGTATTTGGACATTAACCCAGGCCCCTGCCAGGGTACCACTCTTCCTTGGCTTGTCCCAGGGCACAGACCTTTGGCCATCCTGGCTGGTTGACCTCCGTGCAGATGCACCATGTGAGAATTGACCCATGGCCCAGCCGGGGCTTGCCTCTGACAGGCAAATGCTTCTGGGGTTGACAGCATCTCTGCCCCTGCAGCTGATCTTCTGATGGCAGCCAGCTGCTCGGCGCCAGCTGTCCTGGCACAGCTGTGGGGAATTATTTCATACAAAACTGCACTTTGGAAGTGCTCTGGATACATTTTTTTCAAGCCAAGGAGAATACTCTCCTTCAAACAGGACTTTGAATTCTAAGTAATGTCACTTGCCTTTATAGCAAAAGATGACAGTTAATAGGATGGCAAAGTTCATACGCTACCCTATAATTAAAAAACAAGGGGGAAGACAGACCACTTAAAAGGGTTTCCCACTGTGACAAATACTGTGGATAATAACATTTTCGCACTGCTGTAAAATGCTACTACTTTGGTTGTAAATTCTCCAGCAAGGGTAATGAGTAGTATAGTTAAGTCTTTCATTTGTTTTGTTTTCTGATGCCCAGTCTTTCCTGAAAATGAGAGCACAATGTGTGCATTGCTTGATCAATTGATCCAAAATATATCTTAAAGAAACAGCTTTGCTTCCCCTCCACTGTGTAATTTCAGTTGCTTAATTAAAGCAATATCATTTGCATTTCTGAGGTATGTGACTTTTGGTCTTCACAAATGAATACCATGTCCGTGATTTAATTCTAGTCTTCTTTCTCTAGCATCTCGCTTTCCAGATCTTTCTTTACATTGGCTTCAATTCATTTCAAATTTTATGTTATTTTTATTTTCAATTGAGTGTCTCAAACACTCCCATCCTCTCCTTCCACCATAAATTTTTGTGGCAGTGACCAACAACTTTCCTCATCTGCCAGCAGTCTCTTAGCACAAAACCCTAGGTGAAGCCCACTTCAAAGGAGATAGCATTTCAAACCATAATGGGTTCAACCTTCATATTCCTCTTGCACCTATGTTAACCTCAGAGTATAGCAAATTCACGGCTTGTTTCTTTTTTTTTGTCCAAAGTATAATGAAAGGGGCCCCTCCTCCCATCCTCCTATTTCCCCCTGAGATTAATTGAAATGCAGCCCTCTAAACCTCCACTAATTTGTTTTGAAGCCAGCTATTTCCTCAAACAGTTGCAGAAGATGAAAGCTGTTGATAGGAGCTGCAATTTGTTTTTTTTTTTCTGTTCCATTGCTACATGCCACTGAAATCCCTGGCTTTGCTCCCGTATCTCTTGACACATGTATCTGAGGTACCATGGATAAAAACCACAAGGCTCAAATACACATTCATTTGACCTGCAAGGTTTGCTTTGCTTTCCGCTGAAGAGTTCAGTAATGGGCCGTGAATGCAGCAGCAGAGGAGGTGGGAGCGAGGAGCAGGGGTTTTAACGTTTAAGGTTATCATTTCACATGCCACTTCAGGGGTCGGATTTTTCCACCCTTTCCTGAGCACCTGGAAAGCAGGCAGCTGCTGAGTCAACGCTCGCAGAGCCCGGCTGCGGTGGTGTCCACATGCGAGGCAGGCAGGACAGAGGGCTCTCTGCTTCAACTTGCAAAAAGACCCCAATTACAAGACACATCTGGAATTCAGGGTAGAATAGGGAATAATCTTACCAAGTCATTGATTGGGAGATTAAAACTCCCCTTTAATATGTGCGTGGTAGTATTCTCTACACATGACTGGGTTGCTTGGACAAAGCTCTTGCTCCTTTTCTTTTTGTCACTGCAGTTAGCTTGATTTCACCTGAGTCATTCTCATTCTTTGCATGGTATGTTCTGCTTATGCTTGCTGCCAAATTTACATCCTAAGTCGGTTGTGTCAAACATTTCTGTGCAATTTTATTTTTTTTTCCTTCTCAAATGTAGATGTTTTCTTTCTGGGACTGAATCCCAATTTCCAATTTCCTTCTGTTTATTGTTGTCCTCAGTTTTTGGCTTGTTTGGGGTGAGGGATTTCCACAGTCCTGTTGGTGCTGGGGGAAGCTGAACTGAAACTGATCTAGTATTTAATGGATGTACTATGGTTTTTTTCATCAGCTTTCTACACAGCCGACATTTAAAAACTACATTAAACCTACATTTCTAAAACCTTTCAGAGGTCTGTAAAAATTACCCATTGCACTCATTTATTTGCTGCATGAGGTTTTTATTTTATTTGTTTTTTTGTGTGCTGGTCTAGTACTTTGCATCTCAATGCTCCTGTTAGTGAAAGATAAAGGGGGCATCTATGGGCCACATAAGCAGGGAGACATGTAGCCACCAGGCTCTGTCTGAATCATGGGGGGTTTTTTTCCTGCTTTTGTTTCCACTGGCCTTGGCAGTGTTCATAGCCCAAGAGAGTCTGTAAGAAAATGTCTTCAAAGTGCTATTCGGTTGCTGCTTGGCTGCATTTGTCTATGGGGTTTTTGGCCATCACTGATGCCTTGACTTAAGAATTACTGAAAACTACCATCAATTTCTAATGAGTAAGACTTTACCAAGCAGGTTTTTTAACAAAGAACAACAAAACCCACTTTTCTCTCTACCCCAGCTGCTTTTGATCCCATTGAATGCTGTCAAATGGGTTAGAGTCATGCATGAAGTTTGTCACTTCTGAGTTGCTGACAGTACCTACCTCAATGTACTACACACTATGAATTTTAAACGATTTTATTGAAAAAAACCAAAATTATTGAAGTATTGCCATCTGTTATGTAGTACTATTCTTCCCACTGGCAACTGGAAAAAACAAGACAAAGTGGCTGCATCTTGCCATTAGAATTTTTATTTCTGGGAAGTACAAACATTTCAGTTGCTGAATAAAAGTAGTCACTATACTATATTCAGCCCATCTATTCCAGCACAAATTTGATACTAAAATGCAGCTTCCCATTTATGGCTGGCTGTGCTTTTACATACATAAATATGTGAGAGGAATAATTTTTCTGTAGACTCACCATCATATAAAAACTTCTTAGCAGACAAACCCATCCTCCTTGTCTTCCAGCTTTCTCAAGGACACTGTTCATTGTACATGTGCCCTCTCGTTTCTCAGCATGTTTCCATCAATACTGAAGGACCATACACAATGACTGTTCCACATTATACGATCCATCAAGGACCTATCCATGGGTCCACACCAACGGGAGGTATAACATCTCACTTAGGGATTCCTTCAGTATCCAGATGACTCCTCAAGGTTATATTTAGTGTGGTACTGAAGGCTTTTTCCAAGATATCTTTTCCTTAGAGGAGAATAATCAAGCAAAATATTAGATCTCTTGGCAAAAGTCAAGTCTGAGTATCAGAAATGTCTTTACCACTTACTGTGAAGAACACTTACAATAAAATAACCACCCCAAGCCCAACAGCAGCACATCACACGCTTTAGACCATTTTTCCAAAAGCCATAAGTAAGAAAATATACTCATTGGGGATGGCATCTGTGTGTTAAGATACTAAAAGAAGTTACTTTTTGTTTTGGTTTTAACCTTCAAACCCACTACAAATTAGGGTACCATATGAAGTGGTAAAATGGAGAAGGTCCATTTTAATTTAGTCTCTCTGCCTGATCCACACTAGAACGCTGAGTTATTTTCTTAGGAGACCAATTCTTTGAGAATTGTACTCAACTGCCTGCTAAGCTGGGAAATAGAGAGCCAATGTCACCTTTTATTTTATTTACTTATTTATCTGTCAGTGGTGCAGGGATCTGGGGATACAGTCACTCCAAACTTTTCAGAATATTTTCTTAGCCATGATTTAGAAATCAAATCCTCAAATACCTCTTTTTTTTTTTTTTTTTTTTTTTTAATCACAAACTAAGTATGATTTTTTGAAAGGAAAAAAAATATTTACAAATGTTTAAAATTTTTAAAAGCTGTAAATCATACCTCCTAGAGATACCTTTCGGCATTTGTAGTCCAGATCACAAGGTTTTGCCATGACTCTTCAGAGGCCACCTGTGCTGTGCTGGCCTAGCGTTTGGACTAGATGAGTAATAAAATGGTAGATTGTTAAAACATTAACCTGACTGACAAGCAGTTCTTAATTCCGCATAAATCAGTAGTTACCTTTCATGCTTGTAACAAAATTTTGTGTGAAACACCTTGGATTGGGATTTTGAGATGCAGTTGTTCCCAGTCTTTATATTTTGATCTGTCCACCTGACTGTGTTTTAACATTTAATGCTTTGTTTCAACATTCAGGCTTGCTATTTCAGAACCAAATGGCCTGAAAAGATTATTTAAATTAATAATGAACAGTTATTTCTTCTTATTATTCAAGGAGACTGCAACATAGTATGTATTTTAACACCAAGGGGGTTTATTTAATGAAATTACTGTGCTAGTAGTATAATTATGACAAAATCACAGTTTGGGGATACTTAATTATTTTTGTTACTGTATATGTATATAATGCAAGGCTTTGCACTGACCTTCCGTGTGGCTTTTATATGCTCTGAATTGACCACATCTTCCTTCCCCTGATTAATGCACATTGATTTGCAAGTCTGTCTATCATTTTTAAGATTTAACTTTAAAAAGGTTGCCTGGCATCACTGTGAGCAAGCCCACTCCATGCCTTTTTATCAGAGAGAATCATCACGAAGGAGGAATTGCAGGAATCCCACTCTGGGCTCTGCTAGCCATTAAAGCTTGACCTGTGACTCCACGGCATTCCTCATGTCTCCTCTGCAGTCATTCCTTTGCTGCTACAGAAACTCCCAGGTATTGCTGGTAGCAATGGCCAGCTGCTTTGATCACCTGCCTTGCAAGGCACACTTGCTATAGAGGAAAATTATGTACACTGTTCCACACAGCTACAAAAGCAAAACTATGTGTTTTCTTCAGCTTCTTCCTAAGTCAATAGTCCCTAAAATACAAGTACAAGAAGTTCAGGCATTATTTGGAGTATATCTACATGGTGGGGAAGATGCTCAGCTGGTAGGATTGCTTTAGAGGCACGATGACTGTGAGAAAAATTAGGATCTGCCCCATCCCTTCTTGCAGGGGATTTCTCTGTGCTGTGTTACTACTGCAGTTTAGTTATCATGGGAAAGGTGGCAAAGATTTCTTTTTCCTTAAACACTGGAAACAAAAATACTTATTTCCCTTCCTGAACTAACATCTTCTAGTGAATAAATCAACTTCATTTCAAAGGCTTATCCCCAAGCTTGTTGCATATCTTCTATTAGATTTTTCACATACTCATTTTTTTTTAGGTTTTGTATCCTTTATATAGCTGCATGGATATTTACATAACCATATGATAATTTTTTTTTTTTATACTCTTTAATTATTTTTTTTAAACTTGGTTTGGTACTTCATTCTGTGAACATAACCTTATAAATGCTACTGAGAAATAAACCAAAACAAATTACATGGGGAACAGAGCCTTAGTAGTGCCAAGATTTTCTTTTCTGCATTGCACATGCAGTTTTTCTAGTTAATTAAGAACAAACACGCACATAGCACAACTAGCTCCTGCAACATGAATTTCATTTCCTTGAAGCTAAATAAAGCCCAAACAAAACTGTTCTTGTTACAATTCTGATCTTCAAAGGAGTTTATTTATTTCCTTTTATAGGTCTGGACAGCCTTGAGCTCTCTGTGTTTAGATTAAATCAGCTCAAGAAAGAATCCTCCTGTCCCTCTTATCTCTAAACAATGCTGAAATGGGAACGATACCTCAGGATTAAAGCTGAAATCAGTGGGATTAAATGGAAAGAGGTTGCCAAGAAGCAAGACTAGCCCTGGCCTAGACTCCCACGCCTGGAGCCCCTGCAGGTCTCTGGCACTGGGCAAGCAGCTGGGAACAATGTCATTGTTCCCTGTTTATTTACTGGAAGGGGCATCTGTTCAAAACATGCTAACAAGCAAGTAACACTTCAACACACATGAACGTTGTTGGATCTGTATGATGCATTCAATAACCTTCTTCGTCTTCTCTTTCTTTGTCTTAAAACTGCACATCCAAATTACAAAATTGAGACCATTTTTGTCCACTACATTCTCATTTGTAGAGAGTTTATATCCCCTGCAGATTACTAAAACACAAATCACAGCATCAAGTCTAACTTTTTGATGAGCCACAGATAGGCCTAAGTTTTTCTTCCCAGTATTGAAAAAAGTTTGTTAAACCTGTAAGCTGCCCACAGTGTAAGAAAATATTATCATTTCTTTTCCCTAAAAATTGGGTTTGTTATGTTGATGGTGGAGAAATGAAGCCAGCTCAGGGGTGAGGAATGGTGGGTGTCTGGTGGAGCTGTGCTGGTGTAAGGACGCCAGAGGTAACATACGGAGGGGCACTACAGTCAAAGAGGTCACCTGGCATGTATTTCCCGCTTCAGCATAGCAATGATGTATTTGGGATACTTTGGCATGACGAAACTTTGCCTCTAATAGCTCAGGTGAGGACAGGCAATTGTGTGAAGGCTAGAATGAAAGAGTAAGGGAACACGTATTTCAAAGCATGGTATCTTCCTGTTGCCTACTGGGATTGTTCAATCATTTTTATATGCATTTTAAAATAGAATGGTATGTGGAAAGTTCAGTTTTCATTGCAAGATATAGTCTGTGTAGAATGAACTTCAGTTCAGACAAAGGGTCCCTGAAACTTAATAGCCTTTGCCCTCTGTCCTGTAGCTCCTGGCTAACACCAGAGTGCTCTTTTCTATCACCACTAAAAGCTCAACTGCTCACCTAAAGCAGACCATCTGGCTAGACTGCTTGTAAACTCAATTTTCATGATTGGATAGAAAACGTTACTCATAATAATGCTATTTACAAAGCCCTTTATTACATTCTGGTTCTTTCTATGCTGTCAGTTAAGAGACTAGCTGAGATTGTCTTTGATGGATGAGCTGTAGTTTATAATCCAGGGTCTACCTTCCCTCTAAGGTTTGAAAATGTCAGTTGCGAAATCACCCTGGAAGCCAGGGGAGACACCACATATAAATATTAGAAAGGAAATTACAGTATAACACAATATTGCAATAACCCCACATTACCAGTGCTTATTCCTAGTATGCTGCCATTGCTGTTTCTTCCAGTGAGGAGCAATTGTGTGGACCAAGCTGCTGCCTTGTCTCCTGTGTAAAACACCGACTGCGAGATCTCCCTTGCCTAATCCTAGAGTTTTCCAGCCTGCTCCCTGGCTTTCATAATTTTCCATGAACAATTCTCCAGTAAATACCTGCTCTAGGAGAACCTGCTTTAGCAGAGGGTTGAAGTAGATGATCCCCAGATGTTCTCTTCAACCCTGGCCATCTTGTGATTTTGTGAAAACTGAAGTGTTGAATACTCATGGAAAGCAATCACTGTAAGGGTGTAAGCATGACTGAGAGAAAATTGCTATAACTTGAACTAATAAAAGGAGGAATTTACACCTGTGTCCATTGTCAAGACTGTGCACAACACTCAAACTGACATGGTGTATGTGCACCATATCTTGGCTTATCTGGGGAAAACCCACCCTATGCATGAAAGAAATGCTGCACTGGTTCTCAGTGCTCAGGTAAAAATAACAATTTTTAGTGTCTGAGCAACACTCATTCTCCTTCTGATATACTAGATACTGATTCTTAAAATCAGAAGAACAAGATCTCCTGAAAAAAATAAAAGAGAGTGGTTATGAAAATGTGGTCAGACTGCTCACTTATAGGAGTATGCACTCAGATGAGTGTATACGAGCATATACAGCAGAATATACGCCCTCTGGCACATATGGCAGCTGGTGTCTCATACCCTCGGCTTCTCTCTGAGCAGTTCCTGCAGTGGCTGCTGGTGCTAGACCAGCAGTGTGTGAGCAACCACTGCCTTCGCACGAGGTGAGGCTCAAAATTTTTTCCCTTGCCAGTAAGAGGAAGAAAATAAACTAGTTTAAATAATTCTCTGATAGGATGCAGGTCATGCTGCTGGCATACTTACACTGAACTGCTTTTTATGCAATTAAAATAAGTAAATAATAAATAAATTGGATTGCTAGTAGTAAACAAAGTAAAACAATGTTTACCAAGAAAATTATGATTACTTATTCTCTGAATTCTGTTTAGGAGGAAGAACCCTGCAAAGAAGACAATGATAATTTTATTTGAAATGAAGATTGGCTATAATTGTATTTTAATATTTTTGGAACTGGTTTGGGTAGATAGAAGATTGCCTACATTAACTTATACTGGATAAATTTTCAATTGTTAAAATAAACATTTGAATTAAAATAATATGAAGTATGGTGAAAACATGCTACACAAAAACTGTATGTACAGCCCAATATTTTTTTCCCCCTTGTTGAACAGGGAACTATATCTGCCACTGCTCTGTGATGAGCACTGGCCAGGAGAAACAGAAAACTGGCATCAGGACAGTGCTGTGTTGAAAGGGCTGTGCTTAAAAGAACAGGAGGTTAATGAGATCCTTGATATTTTAGTACCTGAGAAGAACATACTACTCACAGAAAACCTGTTAAGTTATTTGTAAGGTATGTAGAAAAGGGACTCATTCTCCTCAGACTACACCTGTATGTGAGGAATTCTGTTCTGAAAAAGCCAAAAGTCATTTCTTTTAACGAAAGCAATGCTTAATTTATATAGATAGAGTATTTCTAAACCACTTTCATTTCCATTTATCATTATTATTGTCACAGGTTAGCTGATCTTCGGTAGTATTGAAAAGCCAGTAAAAATGAACATCTCTACCAAGCCTGTCACTAATTTATACCATCCTACTGGGCATGTTTTGCAGGTTGTCTGCCTCTTAATCTCTTCTTATAATTGCAGAAATAATTGTACTTTCCCTCCTTTGCACAGTACTTTCAGATCCAGAGGTGAAAGTACTATAAAAGCATTAAGTGTTATCTTACCAGTGGCAAGTATATTAAAAATTACTTTAAAACTTGCATGGAGAAAATGTTGCCAAACCTGAATGTACTTTTTATTGCATCCTTTTCATATTACACAGGCAATAATGTATCTGTAATAAAGCTGAAACACATTACTTCTTTTTTTATTGATGTAGTTTTGCAATTAGTTCCACGATATAGCTCGGGAGACAAATGGCACTGATAAAAGTATTTAGCTGTTTCATCTTCAGCATGCATGACAGTTCAAACATTACTGAATTTACAACCGTCCTCTGGGAATACAGATTGGCCACGAGCTGCTGGTGTGGTGCACCTTCCTGGAGAAGTCATTCTTGTTTTGCTCTGGGCTGTCCCAGCACCACCAGCACCACCACCACAACCACCCTCCACTACCCACCCACCCCCCGCCCCACTCTGGAGGCTGTGAAAGCCACATAACCCACCCATGAAATGGACCGCTTGTTTTTCTACTGCTGAAAAGCAGGAAAAGTCAGATGTGGACGGGAAACATTTCCAAAAGACAAAGTTAGTCACAAGGAAGGTTTGAGCGTGATAACCCAGAGGAGGAAATCCTATCAGTGTGAGCAAAAGCTAGAATAAACAAGTCACTGCAAATACTTCTTTCCCCTTTAATAAATATTTGCCTGAGGCCATCAACCTTGCTTGAACTGGACCCATATTTGATAGCGCAGACCATTCCTCTGTCTTAAAGCTGAAAAGTGGTTTTGCTTGTTTTAGAAGTCAGAGCTTGCAAACCTGTTTGCACACAGGCTTTTCTGCCCTGTAAATCAGCAAGAAATCAACAGTTATCACTCAGGTATATTATCAAAATCTAATTACATGGTCTCTATTCTTTTTAATTGAAGCTAGTTAGTGAATATTTATTCTTTGTCCCTCTGTCCCAGCCCACCACTCAAAATAGTTTCTGAAAAGTGATGCTGATCGCAGCACCCAGAGCCATGTGCCCCTGAGGGGACAGACAAGCCAGCCTTTGGCAGTTTACAGCCATACCACCATGCCATGCTCATCACTGATGATTCAAAAGAGTTTAGGTGACATGTTCCTCCACTTTATTTGTCTTAAAGACACTGTTTGCTCTATAGGGAAGAAATAAGTCAAATATTCCTCTGGCCCAAATTTCTCATTTAATGTTTAGGCACGTTCAGTTTTATTGTGCTTAGGTACACAGGATGAAGAGTGGGAACAAACCTGAGAAGCACTGAGAACGGTTATTACCAGTCGCAATGTATCCTCATTCACCTTTGCTTTCTGAGCTTTCTACCCAAATACCAGACCCCATCCTATGGGATCCTGACTACTTGGTGTTGCAAAAGATCTCTGGCCAGCAGAAAGCATTGGGATATTTCCAGCCTGCACTTGGCTTTGGAGTATTTTCAGAGACATCAGCTTCTTTGGCATCTGCTGCAAGATTATTTCCTTGTACCATGTATCTGTAACTACGTGGTCTCAATGTACAAATGTACAAGTTATCAGTATTTGAAGCCCCAAAGCGACAGTAGCCATCATCTCAAGTTTGGAGAAGGGTCCGTTTGACTTCAGAAACAAGCATGGCAATTCTTTCTCAGCTCCTGCAAGGTAACATCGCAATTGCACAGAACGTGCTTCCCTTTGTGCTGTAAAACACAAAGTAGCTGATAGCTTGCAAGGAAACTGCCTGGATTGCTGATAAACAGAAACTACAACAGTCATGTTTTCCCTACACTGATGCTGCTGGAGCACTGACTTTTAAAAAATGTAGTGCTCCTATTTGTAATGCAGTGTTTCACACAACCAAATATTACACAGAAAACGCAGCAAAGGTGTTATAACTCTATGTGAGAGATTCAGTAAAACATATTATGTCCTAAAGGCTAAAGAAAACATGGCACAAATTGCCTGGCTGTCTGAGAGCCAAGGTGTTTAGTAATTTTCTTATCTCGAACTGTGTCCTGTACATGGGGCGTAAAAAAGACTCGGTCACCAACAGAGTTTGCAGCTTAAAATGCCACCACCATCTATTGTAGCTGAGGAAAGGGTGTTACAGGCTTGTGCTTCACAAGGAACCCAAGGGGGAAATTCTCAGGTCCCAAAACTTTGAGTGCTGTCACATCTGCTACCTGACTGTACACAGCAATTCCCAAAGTCTTTGGCTTTGCTATGAGTGTTGGTGTTCACGTATCTCCATCTCCCTTGGACCACTCACAGGAGCAGAGTAGGCAAGCTCCCCAAACATGAAAGAATGTCTGCAAATAGACAACTGCAAACTTTCACTAAGTCATGCATACCCTAACCACTGACATATCCGTATGCTTTGGCCTCCTCCAAGCCATGGCAGGATGCCCACAGCTGTGCTCGTTTGATACTTGAGCCACCAGGAATAAAAATACTGAAAACAGAACACCTGTATGTTCATATAGAGGTATGGATCTAGCTTTCTTTTCACTAAACTCAAAATAAACATCAGCTTTGACTTCCACAGTGTGTGGCACAGGTATAGATCTGGATGTTTAAGAGGAACAAGCTTTCTTTAGCATTTTTCCACTGCTGTATTACTTACTATTTTAATCTGTTTCTTAGTGAGCTCCCAGTGCATCCAAAAAGCAAGAACAGTCTTTCTGTGGCTAATCTAGTGACCATAAATTCTCAGACCGTAGTGAAATCTTGTGTGACCTCATGGATAAAGTGTTTGCTTCATATTTTGAAGGTCATAAATTCAAATCCTGTTAATAGTCTTCTTTTATTAAATGTCTCATAGCTTATTTTCAGCAGTATAATTACACACTAGGTCAGTTAATTATTACTGAATTCCTCCAGCAACAACAAAAAGGGCAAACTACCCACTAAAAAAAACCTTATAAAGTAATACTTACAAAATGATTAGCAATTTAAACAATCCAATTAAATGAGACAATTAAGTTTAAGTAGATTCCTCATTAGAGTAATTTTCTGTACTCATAACTGTACAGAAGTCTTATAGGGCTTTTTGGGAACTGGGGAGTTTGATGCATTTCCATGGATGTAAGTGTGCCATGACTGGGGCTCATATGTATGTATCTGATGAAAGAATTTGGCTGGGGAAATTTATAAACACACGTGTGGGAGCTCTGGGTCAGAGAGAGAGATCTATTTAATAGAATCTTGTTTAACTTATTGAAAGACATACCACAGGCCTTTCCTGAGTTTTTTGGGAAGTACAGCCCTATTCCATACTATAAGAGCAAATGACACCTTGTTTGGAATCTAAGTTTCTTTAAGATGTGAGAACATAATACAGATAAAAATTGCTTTCTGGGGAACTTTATGGTTGTACATCAAAATTAATGTGCTGCTTCATTAACTAGCTGTAACATTTTGCATGGAAACACCTTGTCTTTCCTGACTTGGGGGAGCATCCATTCGTTTTTCAGGGCTCAGCAGCAATGC
The DNA here is from genome assembly GCF_023638135.1 of Falco biarmicus. NCBI lineage: Eukaryota > Metazoa > Chordata > Aves > Falconiformes > Falconidae > Falco > Falco biarmicus. The sequence continues at coordinate 120,933,880 of NC_079288.1, read as the reverse complement.
TTTTGCTTACATTGAATAATGCTTGGCAGAATGAATAATAACCCAGGGAAAATGCTTGTGACGTAAAGTACAGCCATGCGTTAGAAAGCCAGTCTGCATCTTTTTAGGTGTTAAAGAGATTTCTGATTATTACTTGTGCTTTATTTCCTGGTACCCTCTTTCTTTGTAAGTGTTGGATAATTGCGGTGATGCCAGACAGCGTGGAAATGACAAATTATTCAAGCCACCCCTTGGGCAAGCTTGCTCAGGGAAGGCAAGCCCGACATGCCCACTGCTGGCTGTGGTTTCTGGGGGGACACAGATGAGACCATAAGAGCTCTGCGTTCACCTTCAGGCATGTGCCAAGAGAAAAGTACAAAGCTGGGGAGAACAATTTGTCATTGCCCCGGAGGATCGCAGCTCTGCCAGCAAAGCGCAGTGTGGGAGGGCTGAGGCACTTCTTCCCAAAGGAAGGAAGCCTGCAAAAAGGCAGACTAGCCCTGAAGGGGCTTTTGTACCTGTATAAAAGTGGACAGTTTTATATTTAAAGAGTAGGTTTGGATGTGACAATTTTATCTTAACGTGTCAGAATTTTAAAAGAAATAGAGTGGCATGAATAAGAAAACAAATGCATTCCTTCCAGAGGTGACTTTCAAACTAAAGCCAGGACCATTTGTCTTGAAGCTCATTTCACATTAGGAAGTGTTTCTCACGATATGTTAAACCCTAAGGGGATGCTAAGATGAAAAATGTGTTTTAATTATTTTGTATGGGTTAAACAAAGGAACTTGAAATGTTATCTCTGCTTTCTACAGCAATCCATGCATGAAATGAAGAGAATTTTACAATACACAGCAAGAGAGCTAGAGTACCAGCAGTACAATGAGGTTCAAATCCAGCACAGCCCTCAGCACTGGGGGAAGAGGGCAGCCACTTTTCTGTGTAAGAATAATCCCACGAGATTCCCTGGTAAGGTTTATGTACAAGACATACATGTATCTTTGCAGATAGGTTGCCTTGTAAATTAAAGATGGAATAAATTGTAAATAGCAGATATGAATGTATGAGAGCAAGTCGAATTTACCAATTGTAACACCACATTGTTCCACAGGTGAGAGTTTACCTTCCCTATCTATGATATATTAAAATACTTCGTTATACCCACCACGTGGAACATAATGCCTGAGGCAGGGAAAGATGTGCTGTGAGGTAGCCTCATGTGTGCTTTCCTTCTCTGGGGCAAAAATGAACCTCTGTTGTAGTCTTAAGTTTATCCTCCTGCATGGCTGCAGCCAAAGAAACTGAATATTTCCTTCTTCCAGACAGCTGGCTAGTTTGGCAGTCGGGATTGACCTTATGCATACAGCAGAGGATGAAATAACACTTGAAAAGTGTTCAGTGATGAAGAACTCATCATGCTGAGCTGTGCTACAGAGGCTCTGAGGTCTTGATTTGAGATCTGGAGATAATAGGAAAGAAATACCGATAAGCTGAGGATAGTAAATGACACTTCAGTGTGCTCTCTTGGAAGACAAGAGCTATTTTTGCACACCTCTATACTGCCATACACAAATCTGCAATCAGTAAAGGTAACCTTAATGCTGTATTTTCATTGCAAACTTAAAAACACCTGTTATATCCCAGAGGTATAGAACACAGCCCATGTATTTAATGAAGATTTATTTAGCTTGTGCACTGAGACGATTTCTGATCTTTTCAACTTAATCAAAATGTAGATTTATCAGTTACTAACTTATTCATAAAATCTACTGTCAGAAATTTTAATTTGCAGCATGCTACTTAAAGAAATCTTCTTTGTTACTTACATGATTGAATGCAAAGCGCTCACTCTTTAGTTTCCAGAGTTTTTTTTCTTATTCTTATTGTAATTAAGAAATTAGGGATGATAGTCCAATAGCTAAATAGTGCTCATGAGTAACTAGAAACCAAGATTGCCCATTAGAATAGAACCCAGGAAAATTATTCATCCAGCTATTTTATTGGACATTCAATTAAGAAAACCATATGATAATATTTTTTTTTGTTCCTATGTTTTATTTCTCATTTCTTGTTTCTGTTCCCTAAACCATAATTGACAAAGGCTGAAAGGAAGAAAGTTTAGTAAAATCGGTGCACAAGCATATTATATCCAGAAATGCTTTTAAACTCATCTGGGTTTCTTTAGTCTTGGCTTAATCTTGACTGAGGTTTTAGGATATATTATCTACTGCCAAAAAAGAGTCCTAAACACTGTAAACGGAAAATGGCATTCTGCCCTTCTCCCAGCTCCAGAAAACCCAAGTGAAATCTAGAGCAGCCATATAGTCTTACAAAGCAAAAGTCTGAATAATGGTCTTATCAAAATCAATGATTATACTCCTCTGTCAAACTGTGACCACGATTATGGCTCCCTGAGAATAAATTTGTTTTCAATTTTCAATGATCTGTGTTTATTTTTTAATACAGTTTGAATTCGATGAATGGTTTCAAAGAAATGAAAAAGTAATGAAAAGTTAATTAGCCCAAGCAGCGCAGAAGAGCAATTAGCACTCCATTGCTCCTTGCAGAACGACAGTGCATCTTTGGAAAACTTCAGAAAAATAGCAGCAAATGGCATTTCCAGCCTTTTTGCTATATAAGGAAAGAAAGCATACTAAAAAAAAAATACTAATGTTGCAATTTAAAGAATGATTGCATTAGGCTTTCAGACATTAGGCCTTTATGAAAGATGTTATTTACTCTGTATCCACTAGTGCTTTTGCTCATCATAGTAAGATGCAGAGATCAAAGATAGCAGGCTGATGTGGGATGCAATAGATGTCAGCAAGGAAAAAAACATACCAGGAGAACAGGAGCAGTCAGCTTTACTGTACTTGCATGAATAAAGTTAGATACACATGTGTGCAGGTTTGGGCCCAGATACATACACGGGTTTAAAAACATTGAATTAAAGGCATAAAAGGAGTTAATAAAGCCACTTACTGTGCACTGAGTAGAGGTTTGCTCATGATAGGTAGTTCATAGGTTGCAAGCATTTGAAAAGCCTCACAAATGCCTGTCATTAGTCATCTACCTTTAGACAGCCCTTAGCACTGGGTGTATTTTTGTTTATTTGGTTTGAGCTTTGTTTACATGCTCTGTTTTGCTACTGTGCCACCCATAGAAATCTCTCATCTGCTATCCCCAAAGAACAAATAGCACAGCAAAGTAAATATGTAACGTGAGAGGGGAAAAATAAAAATGGGAGAGGCCACAGATACATTTGATATGACAAAAAAGGGATCATGAGCTGAATTTCAGCTCAGCAAGAGCACTGCTTGCTTAATAATTACCTCTGACCTACTGCATTGGATTTCCAGCCTAAAAGCTGCCACCTTTCAGATAAACCAACCTCAGAATGTCATCAAGCAATGCAAAAGTGAACTATACAGGAAAACTTAAGAATTTGTCTCAACAAATGAAAAAGTAGGACTGAAGCATGCAAAATAGGTGAGGAGCACACAGAAATGGGAAAATCAAGCTGTTCTATGTCTCGAATCAGGGCTGCATGCTGGACTCTAGGTTTCAGAAACAGCCAGAGACTTTTGGAAGGATTTGTACTGTGTCAGGCAAGACTCCCCACATGGACGCCTGTTCCCCACATCCTTTACCAAAACTCCCAGCAGTTTCTATAGATGTTTCAGCAGTAAGGAAACAACAGGAACAGCTGCTCGGGAAATGAGAAACTTTTGTTCTCAGGAAAATGCTTCAGGATGCCAAACTGGAGGATACTGAGCATTGGCTTTTTTGCTAGCCTCAGAGGTGCAGTGAAATGTGCCTTCTGATAGAAAAAAATAATGCAGGCAAAGCACTTACATAAATGGGCCCTAGGAATGGGATAAAACCTCGCTCCTGCTAAAATCAATGGGCACAGGGCCACTGACTGCCCTTTGGATGGAGTTCTGCTGCTGGGACAAGGGAAGTCAATTCACTTATTGACACAAAGAATAACTTTCTATTATATTGGTCTTCAATGGACTATTTATAGATATAAAGCGTTTCAGATAGTATTAATGTCATTCATAACCAGTGTGTCCTAAAGCTCCCTAGAAACTCACAGCCCTAAACTGTTTAAATCAGCAGCAGTCTTTAAATGCAACAGAGTTCTCCCTGGCTTACAAGTACGGAAGATGGAAGTTTGTAGCAGAAAACAGGATTGACATTTTGTAGTCACTGCATGAAAACCTTCAGTAATGGCAAATAACAGAAATTAGGGTAAACAAAAGTGTGTGCATTTGTAGAGGTATGTACAACACGCCTCAGGGGTGCTGTGAGCACAGAAATGAAGTCCAAGTGACTCAGCATCCAAGACAAGCACATTTATCTCTGGTACTGCACACATGTTCATTGTTCTACCTGTACAATGGCATATTATATTGTGACCAGAGTATTAGGGTAGAAGCGTTTACATGTCTTTAATATATACAGCCCATTTGTGTAGCGAGTATTTCATTGTTTTCGTGTCAATAGCATATACAGTTACTCTGTTAGTATCGTTATTTCTCTCTGTGGTGATCTGCAACTGGTTTCAGAGTTTCAGCGTACATCTCATACAGTGACTGCAGACAGAAGTATAACCAGCTTCTTTGACTCCTTCATTAACTTTCAACCTTCAGTTTCCTATTTCCTATGTGACTGTCACAAAATAAATACCAACTCCATGGCCACTGGTATGCAATAATCCTGGAACCCTTTGGTGTGCCCTACTACAGGAAAAAAGGAAACGGGTTTTTAACTCCTTGAGAACTGAATCATCACCAGCTTGTGAAAGCGTAAACAGCGGTAAGCACAAAGGAAGAGCAAAAATGAAAAACAAGTTTGTGGAGACAGAAAAGCCCATACTGCAAAGCAATGAACGCATTTCAGAGGTGAGAGAATCTAGGAAGACTCACGTCTGAAGGCGGTGTTAAAACAACAGCATGAACAAGGGCATAGGAAGGGAAACCCCAAACAAACCCAGTATTTTAGATTTTGGCTTTCTTTTAATCCAGTAACATGCCAATTGTTAACAACAGTTTTTAAAACACTGCTTTACTCAGGAAAACCCTTAAAACCTGGTGAGCTTTGATAGGCAACATTCTTTTAAAGCAAACCTGAGCTAACAGTTTGAAGTGAAATAACAGAAGCCTGAATTAAAATTCTGGAAAGGTTGCAGGTTAGGTCAGTGGGCTTACTGTCCCCTAGAAAATAAGTGTTGCTTTCAGATATCTACTGCAACAGAGTAAGCATGACCTCAGCTTATGATAGGATATTCTCCCAGTAAATTGAAGATGAGGCTTCCAGACCATCCTCCACATGCTTTCAGATGTTTTTCTTGCGATATGGCTGAAAAATCTTACGAAGAAGAGATTTTCCTCTAGGGCTGTGACCTAGAAACTAAGATACAAAGTCATCTTCCTATTTGCTTCCTTTCTAGGCAAGGGAGCCCTGGGAACAGAGCTAGGGAACAGGCTGTTGTGGCTACTAGGTTTCCCTTATCGTTATTAGAGCTGCTTTGACAAGAGGAGTCATGCTCTTCTGAAGTTTCTGAAGCCTTTCAGTGCTTTCTCCCATAGTGCTGCTTCTCCACATCAGCCTAGAAGCCTACAGGAAATTTAGAGTCTGCTCCAAATATGAGGGACTTGAATCCAAGTTTATTACAAAGAACAGTCTAATCAGAGCATCTGACTGACTGCCTACAAGTACCACTTCTAGGTCCTTGATACACTTTCCTGCAGGTACACCCTGCCACACAGCCTTACTGTGACTACAACAGAAAACACTTAGCTGTAACTAAAATGTTAGAACAAAACCCTTTACACCAGGCTTTAAAACAAAAAAAGTATCACAAACACAACTAAATACAAACAAGTTAAAGACATAGTCATTACCAAAAATAAGCCTAATAGCTGCTAGGAACCAATAGCCCCACTATTATAAGAGACTCCTCACCAGCAGCTAACAAAAAACCCCAAACCTAAAAACATTTCTTGCCCTGAACTCCTCTTTTAAGGATTTTCAGCCCCTGAGCTCCACCCACCATCCCAGGTGAAAGGCATAAGTTCTTGAATCACAGTATAGATGTTGTGATATATAAATAGTGCACCTGGGGCAGAGAAGAAAAAAAGGTAACATTTGTGTCTGAAGATGTGTTAACAGCAGAGAAGATCTAGTATATAGTGATGCACCTGAGACTGGATGAAGAAAGGGAGAAGGTGAGTTTATTATATTTCCATAAGAAAACAGGAAAAAGCATAGGATATGTAAAATTAATTACTTTAACCTACTTTTTCTTGTGGGAGTGAATTCTAGTACTAGGATAAGAGGGCCTTCTGTATTTCTTGATTTGATATAGCATTAAATATTTAGTGAGACTAAAGGTGTTTTACATGGTGAGCGGTAACTCCTGTGATTGCTTTTGAGGAAAAAAGAAAGAAGAGCTAAGGAATAGTAGTAGTAATAGAACGGTGAGAAGTATTTTATGCAACTTTCTAAGCTTTTTTATAAACTTATGCTATGAGGTGTCTGAAGACTATGTTTTACAGATCCATTCAACATTTGCTTAACCCACTGTGATTCTTAGGCTATATAACAACTTTTAAAGATGCAGCCAAAACTAAATACAGAATTTCACTGATACAGTGAAAGATGTACTGCTTCTTCACGGTTTTGCTGCTCATTCCAATGTCCCTTGACCTTATGGTATTAAGCTGTAAAACAGCTTTTACAAAGATGCAGACTTAAAGAAATATTACAAAGCCCTCATTGTAAATGTAAATATCTGAGGTTTATGTTCTATGCATAAATGGTATTTTTGTTATGATCCAAAAATGTATAAAAATAAAAGATGATTATGAGAAGTGACTAGGCTATTAAAGCCATATTTCTGCAGTAAAGTATTTGCATAAACATGCTAGAAATTCACTGGAGTTCAAATACAGCGTGATCATGACCAGTGTAATTAAATTACAAATTAAAATATGTGAACCATCTGCACTGCAATGTGAATCATAGTACTACATTGGGAATATCGATGATGAGCTTTGTATTATGTAGTAAAATAAAATCTACCAAAGCTCTACCTATTTTCCAGTCCCTTCAACAGTTGCAATCAGTAGAGCATTCCCCTTGGCCTTGTCTAACTTATTACTGAGTGTTACACTTCTGTGGCTCTATAATTCCCTTAAAGGCTTTGCAAAAGGACAGGTGGTTTTCAATGGTTTATTAAAAGGCTTTTTGAAAGGGAAGGGGAAAAAAAAACCCTGAGTTGGCATCGTTTGAATATTGGATGCCACCTAATTTTGAAAATAGAGATGACAAAGGGTCAGGACTCTGGAGAAGCACACTAGGGAAGTCAACTAGGCTAATACAGGAGTCAGAATGCTATTTTGTCCAATATTGCTTAGATGTGCCTGTAAACTTTTTTCAGGCCTAAGTTACCTTATAGATACAAAGGAAATTTGAACCATGCTGCATGGGCACACGATCTTTTCTTGTCACCCCATCCAAAAGACACCAAAACTATCCTGGAGACGTGCTGCTATGTCCAGCAGGACTCCTCTTCCTGACCCTTCTTGAGACGGAAAAAGAAAAGAGGTTTTACAGGCAATCTCTTTGTAAAACTTTTAATTTAAAAACCAACAAAGCATTGGAAGCTGGTGCAGAATTAATTGATACTGCATCAGATATCCCTATGTCATGCAATAACATTACAGGACAATCTTGGTGAACCAAGAAACTAAACACCAAAGGTGTGACAGCAGTCCTAGATGACTAATTCAGCTGTGGAGACTGTATCTAGATCAAAACTTTATTTCCATTCAAAACCTGTGCAAAAGATAAATGATATACTAGCTAACTTCCAGTAACTTGAGTGAACTGGGTAAAATCAGTTATGAGCAGAATCTCACTAAAGCAATAAATTGCTGTAAGATGCTGCAGATCTAAAAAATCCATTAACAGTGATGCATGTCTAGTTCCTGCAGCACATCACTGACAATTGACAGCTCCAGTATCGCACCCTCTGAGGGGATTCCTGTTACCTATACTAGCTGGGAACTGTGGTCCTATGTGGCCAGTTAGCTCGAGGAACACCACAGCCAAGGCCATCCATGAAGAGTACTTTTGGATTGGATCTGTAAAACACGCATGTGTCTCACAGAGAAAGTCTAAAATACACTTGTATTGAAAATCCCAGTTGATAACTTCCTTTTCATAATCAATACAGCAAATTACACAGAAGTTGTTAAAAGGAATATAATAGTTATTGCTTCCTACTACCTGTAGAGTAGTATGCTGGTACGAGAGTGTGGTTTTAGTAGTTTAATCAGTTATTTGCACCTGATGTTCATCCTTTTGGATGCATTTAGAAATATTTGCCATGGGACAATTTCTTTACACCTAAATGGTCCTATTTTGGTTGACTAAATATTTTCTATAGGACTAGGAGTGTAGAGTATATCCCACTAATGTTTCTTTTGCTATGACAAACTTACCTGCATTTTTATCAATTCTTAAACATAAGTCACAGGCTATTTATTATTCTTAACTTGAGAACATTAAAAAACATCAACCTGGTCTACATCCTTCTTTCTATTTTACATGAAGAATAAGAAAACTTAAACGTGTGTCTTCAGTGTGAAATATGAAGGTATTAGACCAATTTTATTAAAAATTTATTGTTTGTTTGGAACAATTATACTTGCCATAGCTCATTGACATTATCATGCATGATTTGCATCTCTAATAAATAATGTATATTCCAACTAGTCTGAAACTCCTGAACAAAGATGATGAACTCCCAAAGGACTGCTGGCAGATAGAAATTTAATATAAAAAAATATATAAATGTCTTAACTTACTAGTTTATACTTTAATGAGGGTATCTGAACAAGGTCCCTATGTGCCATACTTCTTCCTGTTGTTCAGATCTTGCCTTTCAATAGCTCTCTGAGCTAAAGTAGCGATGCAATATAGCTTTGCTTGATAGAAACAATCTTTCAGAATTATTACAGTCTGGTTTTGCTACATTTAATATTCAGCTTTATATTAAATCATGTAATGATGTCATTATCAGTTTGTTAAAAATAAAAAAGAGCTGTCATGAAACAGTCTTATGAACTGATTCCAGCCACAAGCTTTTGTTTTTCACCTCTGGGATATGAACCTCCAAAAACCACAAAGAGCAGGCGATTGTAAGTACTGGGCCTCCCGGGTAGGTCTAAAAGCACCTTCCCTATTCTGGGGAGGTTTTCATATGCATGTTCATATTGTGTCTTCCTGCAAAGCCAAATCAGAGCTGGCACATTCAGTTATAATGCAGTGCTCTTATACAATTTTTTTGACCAAGGCTGTTATTGCACCTGTGTAGGAAGGCTGCAACATCAAAGGCAACACATGAAAGGGAGGAAGAAAAACCCAATAAATTTAGGGATTTGATTATTTGTGTAAATCATCATAGATACGGCATCTTTCTTTGATGTAGCCAGCACAGAAAAGGTTGGAAGGTCATACTTAAATGTAAACTGCTTTCCAGCTTCTGCATTGGTCCTCCTTCAGAGCAAGATTTTGGTGTGATCTGGTGTGAAAGCTCCCCCCTTTCATCCTTCCCTGCTTTCATCATTTCCATGCAGAGGGATTGCTCGCTCATTGCTTATGCAGCTGCTGGAGAGAGCAGTACCTAAAGATGTTGGTGTATAGTCCAGTCTACCTTTTGGTACACTGAGATCTTCAAACTAGCCCTCCAAATACAGATTATGAAAGGATGTTCCAATAAAACTGAAATCTGCCTGCTGAAATGTCTTGAAAACTGAGCTAGAAGCACCACAATGAAGTGATGGTTCTTGCGAAACCAGGCTCCTGCTGGAGACAGGCAGGTTGTGAAGGTGCTCTGAACCTGGGAGATGCAGTCTGGGCTCCTCTTTCTGCTGAGAAGCAGCCTAATCCTGAATGTCACTGCAGTGCCTCTAATCCCCAATCTCGCCTGTATCAGAGTGGGAATATCGCTTTTGCATCAATAAACAGTACATTAAAAAGCTTAATAGTGTTCAGAATCTTATATAAAAACCATTTGGTGTTTTAATCCTACTTGATCAAGATAACTATAGCTCACTTGCTTAAGCTAATTAGCTGGGAGAGTGTTATCAATGTCTGCCAAATAGCATGGAGTTTTACGCAGACTAAGGTCTCAATTAAAAGAACTATGTAAAATCTCACATTTCTGGCCCATGCCAAAATAGCATTGCCTGACTTTACAAGTTTGGTGCAGCTAGGTTTACATGAGCTGTGATGCTTCTCTTTGATGTCATGTGTGACATTACAATCTGCAAGGCAAGTTTTCTACAGGAGCCCTAGAAAGCCGTGATTTCAGATTGCAACTCGGGCATACTTTGGACTCACTGCTGCAAACTTCCGCTTGTGAAAGAAATGTCAATGAAGTCAAGGTGAATTGAGTGAAACAGATTTTACAATCACACTTTTAAAAGTCTGATCCTGTTCTTGCATCTGAGTAATTTCTTATGCTGCAAAACATCAGTCTTCCTGATGTTTTTAGTTTTTAACTAAAAGGCATCTTTCAAATACAGAATTTCAAGGCTGTTTCTCTCCTCAGTTTAATGAGGAGGGGATTTTAGGGCTGTGAACTTGAAGGAATGAAGATGTTTCTAAAGTGGAACTTTCTAGCCTCTTTGTCGTTATTATTCTATAGGTATGGCTGAAGTGTCAGTCACTTTGGGGAAGCAGTATGTCCAAGCTCAAGTCAAATTGTTTCTGTGAATTGGGCAGATAATTAGAGAAAAGCATAGAAGTACTGGCAAATTACCCATAGGATATCACAGTCATCTATCCCATGGGGCTGTTGAGTGGATTAACTAGTAATGCTTGGAGAAATAGTCACAATTAATGTATTTTATTAGCTTGATTTTTTAAAATTATTTTTCCCCCATGAAATTGCCTAAGAGAAGCCTATGGATTTTTAAAAGTGCATGTAAGTGGGATAAGAGTCTGCATTTCAAGTGCTTACCTACCTAAGCAACCTTCCTGTCTGCCCTGTCGCATAGAAATTGTGCAGACTACCGTCCCAAAATGATGTTGGAAATCATAGAATGACTTGCATTGGAAGGGAACTCAAGATCATCTTGTTCTAATCCCCCTGCCGTGGGCACATATCCCCCTCTTCCCTCACCTGCCTTCTGAATCCGACAGCAAATGGGGGGAGCTGGCTCTCACCTACCTGAGACTATAACATCCCCAGTCCTGCCCAGCTCTTGGACATGTATATGGGTCTTGCTATCAGAGAGGATGGTTGTTTGCTCACCCTGCAGAGTTTGTTGTGTAATACTCCATTCCATAATTCTTTCCAACAGAGAACAGTGATGTCTTTCAGTAGCTTGTGTGTCAAGAGACTGAATTTTGCCTTTAACATGTTAGTGATAAGCTGCTGCAGGCAATGACCTATCCACTTAACTCAATGAAGATGACTTGGAAAAAAAATAAAATACCAGAGGTGATGACTTCAGGACAAAAAAAAAAAAACAAACAAAAAAACACACACATACATTCTTAGAGTAGTATTTGAGCCTATACTATGGGGGGAAACAGATGATATTTCAGATCAGACTAGCAGTGACTTATAGATACTGTAATGTTTCAATCCAGAATTCCAGGCAGCTGTGAAAGGAAACTGCTGTTTCCTATCCCATAATAATGCATTATTACCTTAAAAATACTTCAAATGCACCCAGAGGCAAAGAAAATTGCCCTACATCTTGAATATGGGTTATGCACAGAGTACATAAAGAACACTTTTCCTGGTTTATCTTAATAAGTATGTTTCATATAGGTTTGGTTCATTGAGAAAAAAGGACTTTCTGCCCTTTTACATCAATTTTAATTGTGCTGATCCATATGGACTGGAATGCATGTGGAAGCCTCTGGTATGGCAGAGAAAAATGCATTATGTTTTCCTTGTATGCATGTGACCTTCTAAAGCACAGTAATAGGAAAGAAATTACATCTGCATCACAGGTTTTGTATTCCATAGCAATACATAGAAACTGCACATAAGTCTCATGTGGTGGAGCAAGGGATTAAATAATATGCGTGAAAACAGATCAGTCACTATCACTTTGGAGAAAATACCCCTTGGTTTCAGAAGGAATCGGGCTCTTTAACACCTATGGGAGGGCAGTGTGTTGGGGAGGGGGATTACAGTTCTTGAGTCAATTGCCCAGGATTAATTTTTTGATTCCTTGAAAATTGCATCTAGGAAAAATGTGATATGGCATGTTTGTTTGGTTTTATTTCTGGCAAAGCTGTTTATTCTCATGTGAACGTCTCATTAAAGGTAAGATCCAGGTGTAATTCCCAGAGGACTGAAACGGAACCCACGGCAAGGAAACTGCCTCACGCATACACTCTTTCCCAGCCCTGGGAAACGGCAGCGGGGCACTGAGTGCACACATTTGGAATCCTTCTCGCTCTCATCAAAAAACATCTGATGAGCTCCATCGTGGGATTAAGAGAACACGTTAAGAAAGCCTATCGTAATATGAAAGCGATGAAGCCTTTCTCTGAACATCTGTATGCATAGTGCGAGTGTCGTTACTCAGCAGCAGGCGTGTAGAAGGGAAGGGGAGCTAACCTCCCCATGAGCCCAGCTGCGGCATTTATTCCAGCACAGACCCTGGGCTCCTGTGCAGGGATCCTTCATATCTCAGCACAGCTTAAGTTAGCAGTGCTAATTGTGACAAGGTTCCCAAACCTTGGAAGGGGATGCTGCTCCAGTGGACAGGTCTCCAAGCGCTCTCGGAGAAAGCGCCGCCTTGGAGATTGCCAGTCTGCCCCTGTTCTACTGCACATTGCTTACACTGATTAGTTTTGATGGATGAATTGCTTTGGAAATAGTATTAGGCATCAGTGCATTCAAAGTGAGGCTTTCATTCCCTTATGGACGTGATTATCCTCATCCTCCTTTTGGCAGCATTTTGTCAGAGTGGCGGCTCGCGCAGAAGGGCAGGAGGGGGGAAGCTGGACGCTCAGCCCTCGTGAGCCAGCACAGTCGGAGCTGGGGCTGTTCACCATATTGTGCAAATCCGAGAGGGCTGACAACATCAAATAAAGTATTGCAAATTACATTAGCAGTACTCCAGGTAGCAGGTTTTGAAATATCCGGTGACTGATGCATATGAATGACTAAAACCATTAGCTTTTCCTACTAATATTTCCACTAATGATTTCCAATTGGTTTCTCTAACAAGGAAAGCCACGCTAGGGAAGTGAAAACAAAACCGTTTGGTCTGTGCTGGGTAAAGCTCTTCAGCTGGAGAAAATGGTACAGTGTTAGTAATTGGATCTTTTCTCTTTCCTTTTTTTTTCCCTGAAAGCATACAGGAAAATTGACAAAAGCAGCCGACTAATAATTGGCTTTGTGTCAATGTTCTGTATGTAGCACTGAAGAGACAAAATCCTTCTTGAAAGCCCTAAGGCAAGCTGCAGGGATGCAGCATGGCCACTTTGTGTCTGCTCCTTCAGCCGCTGGGCTGCCACAGCAGCTGTTACCTTCTGCATCTCCGAAGAAGCCTTTCCCAGCTAATTGTTTTGCATAAACACAAAGGGACTTTTCCCTCAAATCTCCCCTCAAAGGCAGCCTTTTAAAAGCTGGCAAGAAGCCTACCTCTCCACTCACTAAGCAGGGCTTTTTGTGGGACCCCTTTCTGCTCTGCTGCAGATTTGCTTTTACAGCCCCACCACCTTGCACTGGTTCTCTGTGTGGGGTAAATTCAGTCAGGTAGTTCGGCTGTGACATCTTTTTTGTGTGTGCATATGTCTCTGTGTCTGCGTAACACTGCCGGCTTCAGCAAAATGGCTTGATCATAGGTAGGTCTGTATGTGACAGCTAACATCCAGATTTTTTTTCTGTCCGACAGCCCTCCCCTGAGCATCTTCCCACCTTTGGGTGAACCTCTGCAGTCTGCTCTGCTGTGGCAGCTCCTAGGTGCACAAACAGTTTCAGAAGTAGGTATGGATGTAGTCATGTCAAAAAAGCTGGTTTTCCAAAGACTGTTTTATATTTGTGCTTAACGTTATCAGAAACCAAACCTTCTCTTTATGCCTTGCCCATATGGATGTACAATAAAGCTGTATCCACTTCCTTTCTTCTTACACACATATAACTGAAAACCAAATCAGGATTTAATCTGCCTGGTGTAATGCCTGCTTTCTGATATAGTAGGCATCAAGTTATTTTTAAGTTCTCTGCAAAATTCTCTTGAACCTGCAGTTTTCCCCTTGATAAGCTTCTGGCTCATCCAAAGGCATCATGTGGGTTAAGCTGTGGTCTGTGCTGCTGCCTCAAACATCGGTGCCATCGGGTTAACTGGCTCTTCCTTCCAAGTGATGCTCTTTGCCTGCACCTCCCCGGTTTGCTGCTTCCTCCAGCTTTTGTAGGGGTCTGTGACTCTTCTCTGCAGACCCTTTGCTGGTCAGGGCTGCTCTCATCACAAATGAAAAAATGAAATATATCCATTGCATTTTTTTTCTGAGCTCTCCATTCCAAAGCATCCCAACCGAACAGGAAGTGCTATTAAGCACCTTGTCCCTGTTAGAGCAAAAGTTGAAATGCTGCTGTTTTCAGTAGAGCTGATGTTTTGATTTTTCCACCAGCTGTACAGCATTGACCAGATTAGCACTCCTTTGTAATCAATACACTGAATTCTAAATTTTGTGCCTCTCTGATCAGATCCCCATATCGCTCCAGGCTTCATGGATTTGCTTCCCCTGTGGCTCCTGCACAGACGAAGTAGCCAGATCTATTAGCCACGCACAGCAAAAATGAAGATGCTCCTGTTCATGCCATGAAGTAAGACTGTTCAGCAATTAGCTAAAGGGGACCAGGTGGGGCACGATTAAAGTGGATGGGCTAGAAGCAGTGTCCTGTTGGGGTGGCGTTGATCTGTGTGTATGACAGGCACGCAGGTCAGCAGGGTGGGAGCACGGGTTTTCTGTCTCACTGATGGTTTCTCTCTTTGCACTTGCACAAGCTAGCCGCTGGGAGAAGGGAGGAGTGCTGCGGCTTCTTCAAACCCTGTCCTGTACAGGTAACAATCTACCTTCAGTAGTTTCACTGCTCTTGTGGGCTCCTTCTCTTCTCAGCCTATTTGGCAAGCCATTTAGTTTTGCCTCACAAGCCAATAGCTGGCCTCTGGGCTGTCACTTGGACCCTGAAACAGCTCATGATACTTCTCTCAGGACCATTTAACCGAAACGTGTTAACCATGTCCTGGGTTGAGAAATCACATCTGCTTATGTGTATGTAAAACTGTCGCCATCCCTGAAATGACTAACTATACATTTCTGCTGTTCCTAAAGGTGCTGTGCAGTGCTCCTGGCTCAGGTCAGCTGCCTCATCAGGACAGAGGAGGCTGAACATCACCATTACTCAGGTACTCTACAGAGGAGAACAGCACTGGATAAATACAAAATTATCATTTGGGTGTTCATGTAATGGGTTTAATTATCAGAGTTCATCACTGGGCCCTGTAGATGGATGTTGCTTTAAAGTTGCAACTTCTCAGACTTGAAAGAAACCTTGGGAACAACGTTGATTCACCCAAGGAGGGAACACGATGGTGAGTGTGGAAGTGCCAAAGGCCAGACCCTGGGAGTTACAGCCGTGATGCTTTGTGCCCCGAGGCTGGGAAGGCACAGGGGAGGCAGCACGGATCCGGGCTGCACCATTCCCTGCTGCAGTGTTCCCCAGATCCAGCCCCAGCTGTACCCAGTGACTGTACCCAGGAGCTCCGGCCAAAGGGGACCGCTGGTAGCCTTTGCCCCGCTCAAGTGACTAGGTCCTGGCTGCCAGGGGCAGCCCCTTCAGCCTGGAACGAGCCACTGGCTTCTCAAGTTACCTTATTTATGATTATGTCTCAGAGCCGTAATTTAAAAAAAGCTCAAGCAGACGTATCCAGTTAATCTGATAAAATGTCAAAATACTTCTGTGTACAAGATAATCATCTGCAGGCTTCCTACAAGTGCTCTTTCAGAATAATGGCAGCCTTGTTCAAAGAAAATACCTGGATAAACCAGCACCTTTTGAGGCAGGTAATCATCTGGAAGATAGTCTGATAAAATGACCTTACATATTAGAAATGACCTGTAGCTCCTTCTGCAGAAGAACTCCCCACAAACAAATACTTGCATATCGGTATCACCAAAATTAAATGAGAATCCATCTGTTGTATGTAAAAACGTATGTAGACCGTTTGCCTTCGGTGCAGCTATGTCTCCTTTCGCTAGATGAGACTATGAACAGGTGTAATTAGAAACTGTGCCCTGAGAGGCCGTGTTAGGCAGGGCAGAAAAAGGTGATGGCTGGCTGGACCACCTCTTCTTGTATTTGCCAAATGCCTCTATGCTTATGTTTTTAATT
The DNA here is from genome assembly GCF_023638135.1 of Falco biarmicus. NCBI lineage: Eukaryota > Metazoa > Chordata > Aves > Falconiformes > Falconidae > Falco > Falco biarmicus. The sequence goes on along the minus strand of NC_079288.1, from coordinate 120,917,457 downwards.
TCTTCTAAGAATACCAAACCTAAACAGTGAGCTGAAATTTTCCCTGCTGGAGGTCAGCTTTCCAGTGGTTTTATTTACTGTTTACTCCAACAGAAACAGTTTGGTAATTCTGAGTAGGAGAAAATAAAGTATTTTATCTTAATAATTAATTCTGTCAGTCCTTTTAAAAACACCAGATAAAAAGACTGCTCCTTTTTTGAGGCAAAACATTTATATTTAAAGACGGAATGACCTCTCTATAGCAAGAGAAATTTTTTTGCTTTTGACATGACAGCGTCAGTAGTATTAAACCATTATTTAGAACAGTGCAATAAGTAGTATTACCTCATTTCCATTCAAACTGCTTCTCTTCTCTCATTTCAGCCCTTTATGGACAAAGAGATACAAGGCAACAAGGCATGTAAGAACTGTAGATTGGGATGAGTCCTTGCTGTAAGGCATAGCTTCAAACATGACTTTCTCCATTTCAACCTTAGGCTAGGTTTTTATCCCACTTCTTCCCTATGCAAATTGTTAACAGTGCAACAATAGCAAGGATTAAAAAAAACCCAAAAATAAGAGTTTCAAAAAGGTGAGTATTTTGCTTCAGGAGCTTCCTCTAAATCAGAGGCTGCCTTGCAGGCATTTTGTAATTGTCTGTTGTAGGTTTTCCTGCACCTCCATCTCCCATCAGAGACAGGGTATGATTGATCAGAACCAGGAGGATGATTGTATTAACTTTATTTTGAAGTTCGTTTTGAGCTGAAAGTGGAAACTTGAGACAATCTTCATGGTATTAGGAAGCTAAGGAGAGTTGCTTTATAAAACTCTGAATTGAATTTAAAGCCTGGTCTCTTCTTTTTCAAATTGTCGTTTTCCCCGACCACCTTCTCTTTTTTTATGAACAAAAGCTTGTAAGGTGATCGCTTTCAGTATACTATAATGATTCTGGGAGGAAGATATTTCAGTGTCAAATGTGCCACGCAGAAGCAAAAAAACATATTCCAATGAAGAATCTTCAAATTTAAAACAACCCTTTCCCTAGGTGCTTGGGGGGTAATGGTTCAATTCTTCACACAGGAGAATAACATCTTTTTAGTGTTTTAGATGTCCTGATAAACAATAGATTATAAGCCTAAACCCTGTATGATTCTCACATCTGTGTCATTAAAGATGAAGTGCCTCAGACCAGAGGTAGCAAATGAAGACTTTTTAATATTTCATGTGCAGTGGAAGTTTCAGAAAGCCTGGCTTAGATGCAATTTATTCTTTTTCTTTGCAAGAAGAGCTTTCAGTTTGGGGGGAAGTTTTACATCTTTTCCATGTTGTTTTGGATTTTTCTGTTTCCCTTTCATTACCACGGTCACCTAATTACTCCCTGTACATGTGTGTTTCCTCTTCACCCCCCCACCATCTCTCTGCTGCATCCTTTCTGGGTTTCCCCTTCCATTTGTTTTCTGCTTCAGCCCCACTTCTGGGCCTACTGATCCCTATGTCCTTGTCCTAATTTCTTTTCCAGACTGAACTCATTTCCTTTCTTGGCCATATTTCTCCTGACCCAGTCCAAGCTTCCTTTACACCTGCCCAGAGCTATTTTCCTGCCAAACCCAAACTACAGTAATCATGCTATGAAAGTCTCTTAAAAAAAGGCCAAATACTGGAAGATGCAGAAAATGGTTGCGTTGTACGCTGTGTTGCTCTGCACTTATACAGCTTCTGGTGATCCAAGTATGGGTGCCAGTGAAGACCGTAGCAGCTATCGGGTAGCATGTATCCCAAAAACATTTCTGGGCATAAAAGGACGGATGCAAAGTTTCAGTAAATTCGTGTAGCTCACTTGTGATAATAAAATGATATTTTATACCAGATGTGGATTTGATCCCTGGAGGAGCAAGATACTAGAGATTATGAAACAAAGCACAGTGGTTTGCTGGTTTGTTTGTTTTGAGTGCAGTAATCTTCAACAGCTTTGTTTCGCATTACAATGACATTACTGCCATGTCTGTACTTCATCCCATGGAAAAAATTTATCCCAGCCTTTTCTGTTTTGTTCTGAGCAAGAACTTCTCCATTTACACTGCCCTTTTCTGTTTCCTGTCTCGCACTTGGAATTTTGGTTTCTTTACTCGCTTTAATTTAAAAGTCCCCTAAAGGCCGGTCAAGCACTAAGCATTAACCTTGCTAAGATCTGGGTTTGACCAGAACTTGTAAATTTTCATTCCTCGTAGCCTCCCTTGCTTTAAAACTAGCTAGTGCAGTGTTTCCTACATTGCTAGCTCTACAAAAAAAGCTTCATAGGAAATAAGTTACTATCAGAAGTTACTTCATGGTATTCAAATTGTGAAAGGAGTCTGTAGTCAAAGATTAGCTTTTGTTTTAGATCTGGCTGGACTAACAGGAAAGACATACAGAAAACGGCCCTCCACACGCCCACATACTATAAGGTGTATGTAATCCAAGGAGTCGTGGTGGCTACAGATGGTAATGTATGTTGCAGCCCTAGTGTCGCAGGCTGTGATCTTGCCACACAGTAATGTAGCTCTCGGGGCTGGTCTGCCTTTGGGAAACTTCCAAAGAAAACCTAAGTGTTATAATAAGTGACGCTGGTGATTTAAGAGGTGGCATTTCCCTTTCTGTATTAATCTTGAGCCAATGCCCCAGCATGATGCTAAAGAGGATTATGTTTCTAGAGGTGTTATGCTTTGGAGGAGATGCAAAATGGTGATCCATTGCTCATGTCGTTATTTTCTGTCATTCTGTGATACTCTATGTGGAAGTTTTGCTCCTTAAAAGGCAGTGTAGGGGCAATTGTATTGCTGCGATAATTTGTTTCACATTTGTGTTAGGTCTTGGAATAGTTAGTGCAATATTATTTTCTTATGGTGTGTCATACGTATTAAATGTGGGCTATGGCCACTGCTTCTTGGTGATCTTTAATGAATAGGGAGGAACGTCCATAAGACTCACTTGCAGAATGCAGTTTGTGTGTAACCAAGGGCACTTGCTAACCCTACATTTTATATAGCCAGCTGAAGTTTCAAACCTTAGTTCTTGCATCATTTTCTCAAGGTATTCATATACACATATGCAAACCATGCTCCTGAATGCAGGTAGGTGCTTCCTTGTGCAAGTAGTTACTTTGACTCGATGCGCTTAAATGTTTTTTTTTATTTTTTTTTTTCTCAACTGTTTCGAGATGCATCTGATGGCTTTGTCTGGGAACACATCCTAGCACATTCTGTGTATTGAGAGACAGATAATAAATAGTTGGGGAAAACACAGTCACTTTCACAGGGAGTCTAATAACTGCTCCCTGTTGGTGGTATCTGTAAGATACAGATGTGGGGAACAGCAAGGGGTCCTAATACTGACAGCAAGAGAAATAAAGGTAGTTACAAGCCAAATATCTTTTTTTCCCATCTGAAAGGACAGCTGTACTACTGGAAAAGACTAAATGACAAAGTCAGGTAAACACTGATTTCACACTTATTTCCTGCTGTCACATAGAATCTAACAGGGTTGTGCTTTCAGTATTCCCCCCTCCCCCAAACGCATGCTGAATTTGATAGAATACCTCCTGTTGGACTACATGTCCTGTATATTCCCTCTAACTACTTCAGCACCTCTGTGATGAAGATCAGCTGTATCACATCCCAGATGGTTACAGAGTAGCCAACATCTCACTCAAACCTCATCTTTCTTCTTGGCACTTGAAGGTTGGGGGATGTTTTTGAAACTGCTTTCTTTCCCTCCAGTTACAAATGACCAGCTCTCTTCCAGCCCCTGTAAGTTGTCAGTTCCTCTGGGCTGCAAGTCCAGAAAGTTCTAGTGAAGAAAACCTCAGGGTATGAAACCCCTGTGGAACGGGGGGTTTGTTTGCTTCATATTGCAGACTTTACCCAGCATCAGGGTTATGGGCTAAAAGCACAGAGCAAGGCAAGTCAGGATGAAGAGTACTTGCAGAGCCAGCTGCAAGACTTAAAAAAAAAAAAACAAAAAAAAAAAAAAAAAAAAAAAAAAAAACAAAAAAAAACACCAAAAAAACACACACACACAAAAACCCACCACAACCTGGGGGGAAAAGAAAACAAACACAAACAGCCCAGTCTTGAGCAAAGATTAATCAATCAGCAGGCAGCAATCATGACTGTTATATATAAATGGAGCCATGGCAATTAAGCTTGCAACTTCTTTTTTTTTTTTTTTTTTTTTTTAAACGTGGCTGGAGAAGAGGTTTTAAGTCGTGGTGTTCCAAACAAAACCCACCCTCCTCCTGTTTTTAACACATTTTCTTTCTGAAACTTTTACTTCTTCCAAAAATGAGTTTGCCTCCATATGTCATAGCTGTTCCCAAGGAAAGATGTCTGATAGTATTAAGACATGTACATGAAACATTTGGGCTGTGATACACATTTGAATATCATACGGTTTACTGCCCTCTGTCACCGTACAAAACTGGGATGATATTTTTAGATGTATACCTCATCAGCTGTGACTTTCCTAGAAATCCAAGGTGCAAACCATCTTAGTACACTGCCCCAGGAGCAGAGGTCGAATCCTCATCTGTTTTCCTTGGTAAACAGCACTGACTCTGCAGCTAGGATGCGCTATGGTAGGCTGACACAGGTCTGCTTTCTGGAGGGGAGCAAAGGTGCTACCTTTGTCCAGTGCACTCGCCCATCTGCTTGCTGTCCTTCTTTCTTCTACAATGCAGGAAAGAAATACAGGGTAAAAAATTCAGTCTGTCAAACGACTACGATAGCAGATGGACAGGCCGATGTTGGACACTAAAGCAGACATAGAATGTGTTATACTTAATAACTGAAAATGTTATGACACCTTCTTTTCGCCTTGCCACTTCAATCTTAGTTCACAAAAACCTTTACACAATGAACACGTGGAGTTCCAACCAGATCAAATGGCAACATTAACGGTTAATGTAAATCAAAATGTGATATCTTGGAAGCAAAAAACCTTTTATAACATAATAGCTATATTTATAATAGCAGAGAAAACCCCCAAATATAGGAAAAGAATCCTGCTTATAAACCTATGGCTAGACCCAAGAAAATCCTTGATCACCGTTAAGGCAATTCCAGATTTTCACGTGTCAGCCTCCATTATGCTGTTTCTTAGGCTGTAGGAAATTCCACTTACATCATTGACTTCCTGCCACTGTGGAAAATAGGTTTTGGTAATGGCTTAAAGTTAGAATTAACCCTCATCTGCCTTGTTCTCTTAACCATACCAGTTTAATTACCCAGAAATTATTAGTGCAGTCTATTTCTTTTTCCTCTTTTCATTCCCCAGAATTTCCCCTCTATCAAACAAAACCAAGTTTTTGCAAGACAGAGCAAAAGTAGGATTTAAAGCAGTTAATGCTGCTCAGAGCAAAAACCTCCCTCGGTCTACAAGCTATACCAGCCACAGGGAATCCCTAGACTGGAGGGAATATTGTTGATTTCTACCGTCGAGAACGGTGATGCTCATTTGCAGAGCTTTAAGGGCCAGTAATAACGCCTGCGTTGCTTAAGCAGGCAGGAAAGCCACTGTTTCTCAGAATTTCATCCAAAATGCAGGCACAAAAGTGAGATTAGGATTGCTGCTGTGTGCCAGAGATGCCAGGTAGGAGCTGCCCTTTTTGCTGACTGCCTTTTGACAGTTTCCAGAGGTATCGAGTAGCTGCTACAGCTGTGAGAAGTTTCTGCTGGTTAAGGATGTGGCAACGACCTTCAATGAACTAGTTGGGGAGAGATTTTTACCTCTTGGAGGGACACGTGTGGCTGAAGCATAATGAATTGATAGAGGTGGCTTTAGGTCTTGTGTTTCATCCCCCCTTCTCAGTCTCACTGCGCACGACAACATGTATTTGTTGCTCCTGTCTGGCAAGCATAAGAAACAGAGAAAAGGGGATGATCCTGATGGTACCGGCAGCAATTTGTGCTTTTTGCAGTAGTTCATGTATTTATAATGTTATCAGGGATAATACCTGAAGGCAACACAACAGCAAGGGCAGCTGATCTTCTTATCCCTTTGACTGCTGAGAAGAGATTCAGAGCCTAAAATGGCAAACATTATCTTTCCTTGAGAGTAATTGCTTGCTTGGTTTTACATTCATACCCCTAATGATGTATTTCAGGAAGGTAATGGCTTCTTACCTCAGGTCTGAAATAAATATTTGTGGGGGGTTTAAATGAGCATTTTGCAACTCTCTCCCCATTTCCAAGTGAGGATACTTCCACACAAGGAAGTGGAGGAGGTATCACGCTCATCCATTCACATTCCCACTTTTGGTTTTGTTTTTTCATCTGATGGACTTGCCCGAAGCTCGTTCCAAGGGCAGCGATTTCCAGCCCAGGGTATATTCTTATTTACTCAGATTATTGTGCTGAGAGAAATGCCCTGCTGTGATATCAAATGAGAAGAAAACTAAGAGGGAGATTTGATTAATGAGCTGCCTGCTGATGTGGGGATGCGTGGGCAGATTAGGCACAAGAGCAGAATTACCCAGCTAAACTTAAGTGCCGAGAGCTTCTCAAAGTGTTAGGATATTTGTATAAGTTTCAAGCTCTAGACTGGCATCTTAATTCAAGATCTTGGATGGAGCTTGTTAATAGTGAAACTTGGAGGCTTTGCCATTTGTCAGCTTACATGGTTAGCAATTAGCCATCAGAGTGAAGTCCTATTTATTGTAATTAAATTTGTGTCAAAATGCATGTGTTCATTACCTGTGGAAAACACTGACAAACAGCATACATTTTTACTGGAAGTACTATTGAACACCCTGTTTTTTGTCAAGGTATTCCCTTCTGATGTTATTACAAATTCCCCTACTGCTTGCTGTTGTCTCTTTCACCTTAACGTGCTTTGAGGGGACTGAACGAGGATGGCACAAATTTGAGGGCTTTCTCTTTTTAGCATCTCTGTGAACACACCTGAATACTTACCAAATCTCATTCAGCAAAAGTAAATAATATGTAACTTTAATATTCGTGTTCATAGTCATAAATACCATAATGTATATCTATTTATACTTCAGTAGTGTCAGTGACAGCAAAGCAAGGGAAATGTTTTAAATGAGCTGTCTGATTTAGCCTTACCTAGGCACAAAGTTCGTTAGTAGTAACGTACAACTCTTTGGGACCCTGTTGATGCTGCCCTGGACGATGTGGAACAGTTGTCACCTTCAGAAGGTGAATTGTAAAGACTGTCTGTTGATTGTACATTGATCCAGACCACTCACTTTGTTTAATTCCAGGGAAAATCAAGTTTTGTTTGCGAGTCAAGGCTGAGGACGATTTTTTTTTCCTATATGCTTTGATTCTTAGGGGAAAAAACTACACTGAATTCCCCTTTCAGACCATTCTCAAAAAAAAAAAAAAAAAAAAAAAAAAAAAAAAAAAAAAAAGTAGGGTCATTTAGATAGGATGATCACAGAAAAGTATTCATGGGAGGTGTCTCCTTTCAGTGAAACCCTTTTCCTGAGCTTAGACATCATGTAGGTATTACATGCATTCAAGAATTCAAAAGTCAACAAAACCTACCCCTCTCCCAAACATTATTCTTTCCACTCCCCTCTCACCAGCTGGAAACAGGCAGATCACTAGCTTTGATGCCTAGGTGGTAGAAAAATATCCATCTGCAAATGCTGATAGGGACATACTGTCATAGCAATAGGCAGATATTCACTCCCCCACCAGACCAGCCTGTGCTCTGAATGACCACTTTACTGCTAGAAAGCAAGAATTTTACCAGAAAAGGGACTTGGTGATGAAAAACGTAGAAACACACTAAGGGAAAGTCTAATTGACCTAAAGGACATTCTTTTTCAGCCAAATCTGAAGTGAGCTAACAAACGTCCCTCATGAGGAATTGCACGTCAGCCTTTCTTGTCCCAGGGCTCCCTGACCTGTCTCTGTGTGGAGAGCAGGGTATGCGCCCCAAGGTTTATAAAACCTTCCCCCACTTATTCAGAATCGTGTCACTGCTAGGCTTGGAGAAAAGGTGTATGTAGTGATAACCATTGTATTTTTAACATCCCAATCTACAGCACACCTCAAAGTGTCCTTTGAGGTTTCTTATGAAACCTGGGGTGCACTCACCCTTGGGCCACCTACAACCCTGAGCAGAGAGGTCCTTCCAGCACCTCGCTCTGACTCCTGCTCTTTCTGCCCCTGCAATTCCAAGTCACCTGCTCAGCCCAGAAGTGCTCCCCAAACGCTCGTACAAGAAAGCCACCAACAAGGAAACTTGAAGCTGCTGCTGTGCAAGTCCCTGCAAACCGTGGTTTAGCCTAGCATCCTCCTGGCTTTTCAGCTCTTTCCTTATAGCCTCCTGTTTTCCCTTTTCATCCCAGGAGCCATTGACAAAGGCAGAATACAGGGAATTTTTTTCTTTCGGGTAAATATATCACCTCTTTATGAAATCAGACCAGACCTTTAATAGAACTGATCCCCCTTCATTTAAACAACAGGCAGCCAGCAGGTACAGCGTTACTGCTCTTCATAATTGTAAAAAAGCTTGCATAGTATAACACAAATTGGCTCCCAGGAGTCATAGAGACTAAACATAATGGTCCATCAACTCTAATGCAGTTCATACCAAGCACTTTTAAAGAAAATTAGAGGAGGGAGTTAAAAATCCTGCATCACACAGCTACCTGCTTGAACTGCTCTCCTAAATAACATTTTTTTCCTAGGTTTATACACTGAATTGCAACAGTTCCCTTCTGTACCTGTTATTTTCTTGGGTAGGGGAATGTCTTTTTCTAAAATGTTCTGATCTTTCTTTCAGTAAGAAAAAATGCTATCTTTTAAACCATGCTAATCTTCTCAAAATGTCTTGGGACAAGTTCCACCTGTCACTGAGTGAACACGTGTCTCCTTTTAAACATGGCAAAGGTAAACCCATCATCCACTGAATTCCCCTGGCCATTATTTTTGTGTTTGTAAGAATGGGCAAGCCTAGCTTACCTCCCTTACGTCCTTCTTTGTTCTGCTCAGTTGCATGTTTTCTTTTAGTTATCTTCGCCCGAAAGTAAGGGGGCCAGCCTCAGTCACGCAGGACAGCCGTCCCTAACCCTGCGTGCCCACGCCAGGGCCATTTGCAGGCTGACCTGAAGGCACTTGTCCTGCTGCAAGATACATTCCCATCTCCTTGTGCCCCAAACATAACAGCAATTTCTTTAAAATAAGAGTATCGCATTTGCTCCCTTCAAAGGAGCAGCTTCTTGCCTTTCCCATTTCTAACCCTCCTCTCCCAGCCAGCCTGACATTTGAAAAGAGAAGCAGCACTTCACTTTAATTGTGGCTTTTTGACGTGAGTAGCATATAGAGTATTTTGTAAAATAGCACAGAAGACCATAAAGCTTTAGAAAAAGGCTTCCTATTTATTGCAGAACACCTTGTTCTCCTGTTAGTGCAAAGACCAAAAGACACAAAGACCCTCTTTCCCTCTAATCAGGTTACAGCATCACAATATGGCTCTCTTTATAGGGGTCATTAGATCTTTTCTTTGGGGAAGAGAGTTCTTCCCATAGCTTTGGTGAATTAACTCTTTTGTCTGTAACAGAAGGTGCTTCCCTCAAGCAAGCTTTTTTAGGCTCTACAGAGCAATCTCAACTGCCTGGAAGTTGTGTGTTTATTTTACTCCCTTTGTTTGCAGAAATACTTACTTTCTGAAGAGAAGCTACAGAAACTTCACGCTACCTCGAGTGTCTGTCTTTGCATAGTGGCTCGTTGTTCATATGCCGCTAGGTCTCTGAAGAAATTTGGAATAACTATCACAACATTCAAACAGCATTAAACTTTCCAGGAAGGCTGTCAATGAAAATTCTCCGATGCCTGTTACCTAACCTGAGTCCTGGATGCTAAAGGCGATGTGTTTGAATTTCTATCCACTAAAGCATCAATTTTAAGAAGGCATGCTTTTCAAATTAAAAACTTGTCTTTGTTCAGTCAAGTGGTGTATGTATTGGTTATTGTATGTATTGGGTTTGTTTGTGATTTGCAACTTCTTTTCTCGCCAGACGAGCTGCCACAACTTAGCTGCCACATAGGAGCACCGCAACCCGCTGGCAGCACTCCACAGCTGGGGTTAAGCTCTAAAGAAGATAAATATAGAGATATATAAAGATAGATCTGTGCAGGTTAGAAAAGCCCTTTGCTAAAACTTGCCGTCGAGAAATCCGTAACAGAAAGTTGCTGTTACAGGCTCTTATTCACCTGCTCTTCATGTCTGAAGAACTCTTCTACAAAACCCTTTCTTGCATTGAAAAATACTAAATGTGCTTCTGAATTGAGATTTGCATGTCTGCTACAATTAAGAGTAGGAAAATAAAAACTCTCCATGCTTTTTATCTTGGGGCTCCTTCATTACTGAAGCGGTGTTTCCCTGCGAAGCCAGAGCACTGCAACAAAGCAACTTCTTTCTGAGAGAGGGGGGAAAAATATGATTAAGCAGGCAGAGGAGGTGTTTTGAGAGATCTGCAGTGACCTTGGACTAGGCAGCAGTCTCCAGGAGGGAAGCAACCCAGTCACCCCGCCAGCATGTGGCTGTATGACAATTAACAGATTTTACCATAGCCCAGATGTTATCTGCAAGGGGAATAATATCTCATTGTGTTATACCCAGAGGGTATAAAACTCGCTCATGCCATCCATATATATTCACTGTAGCAAACAGGGAGAGATCCAAGCTGTTAAATTCTTTGCCTGTGCTCTGTCGCTGCAGAATGGTTGGGCGAAGCTGGCTGGCCACAGAGGCTGCAGAAGACGGATGCCTGGTGGGACGCAGGGGAGGGAGACCAGTCCCTTGGTCACCCCACTGGCCCCCCACAGCTGGCCCTGCCATGGTTTGAAGACAAAGCCAAGCGGTGCTGAGCAGGACCAGTGATGGGGAAAGGTCCCCATGTAGATGCAGGGAGCTGCCCCCCACCCGGGAAGTGTGGGGCCGGAGGGGCAGGCCAGCTCCCTGCCCCCACCTGCCCCAACCCCCTCCATGGCTGTCCTGCTCTCGGCCAGGACAGAGCTAATTCTCTTCTCAGTAGCTGGTGCAGCGCTGTGGTTTGCATTTGGTGTGAGAACAAGGCTGATAACACACCGATGCTTTTAGTTGTTGCTGGATGATGTTTATACCAAACCAAGGACCTCTCTGTTTCTCTGGCCCTGCCAGCGAGAGGGCTGGAGGGGCACAAGAGACTGGGAGGGGACACGGCCAGGACAGCCAACCCGAACTGGCCAAAGGGATGTTCCATACCATAGAACATCATGCTCGGTATATAAATTGGGGGGTGGGTTTGCCAGAAGCTGCCAATCACTGCTGGGGGACTGGCTGGGCATCGGTCACCACCTGCAACTGTGTTGTGCATCGCTTCAGGGGTTTTTTCCCCTTCCCTTTGGACTTTATTCCTCTCCCCTTCTCTCTTCTTTCCATTACAATTGTTGTTGATATCATTATCATTATTTCATTTTAATCATTAAATTGTTCTTATCTCAACCCATGAGTTTTACCTTTTTCCCCGTTCTCTTCCCCATCCCACCAGGGGAGGGGGAGAAGTCACTGAGCGCCTGCGTGGTACTTACTTGCCAGCTGGGGTTAAACCACAACATCACTCACCCCCTCCCACCCTCCGCAGTAACAGCCCTACCATGGCCATGGTTTTGGAGAGGAACTAGAAGGATCATTGCTAGGGAACACCACTCCTCATTCCCCTCCTTCTCCCCACTCTGTCTGGCAGGAAACCCTGCTGCTGTCAGTCCCTGCCTGTAACATTTTAACTTCTGGCTTTCGCCAGTTCCAAGAGTACCAAGCGCTCTCCCTGCTGGGAAAGTCCAGATTTGGATTGCAGCTGTCGGTTAAAAATCTACCAACCCCTACTGTATACTTTACACTGTTCAGTGGACAGCAAAAAAAGGGGTTAAATATGTCCAGAAGAAGATGGGAAAGAAAAACTGAAGCAGCTGACTAATTATGTATTATTTTTAAGCAAAAACGATGTAGCTGTTAAATGTGCCCTACTCAGTATTTTCCACAAAGCCAGAGTAAGATGATGACATCTATGTTAAGGTTGAAACATCCAGTAGTTCAGTCATAAAAATACGTCACAAAATCCCAGATGATCACAGTAGGGTACCAGGGGGTACAGCCCCCTGTGACCACAGGGACCACCACCCACACGTGATTTGGATGAGCAGCCTGGAGGGAAGAGACCTTCAGCCACCAGGCTGGGCAGGTTAAGTTTTTGCAATCCCCACTCCTTTTCTAGGTAACTTGGGGTTTATCTGGGTCTGCTACTTTATTGTTATTATTATTTTTTTTAATGTGGCTTTAGAGGTCAATCACATTTCCATATTCACATCAAAATGGTTTTGAACATTAAAGGAGCAAGGATAATTGGAATCTACAGGATCCTTTATTTTTGATGGCAGTACTTGTCACAAATGAAATCTGTCTTCTTTGCCTCTCTCTCACTCTTTTTTGCATATGCATCTCTAATGCATTACTTTTTTTTTTTTTTGCAATTTTAATAACACTTTGAAAAAATCAAATAACAGTACAAATTGAATGTTGCTTCAAAATTATTCCTGAGACATCATGACATTCCAAAAATGTTTTAACCTTCTGAAAAGTATTGGCTGCTACTCAATGTTCTGCTCAACTTTGTTATCACAGGCAGAAATGCATGATTTCTCTTCCTTGAAGCTAGTCTAATTCTTCTTGTATGTTATCAGGTCGCCTTCCTCCAGGAAATTAATCTTTGTCCCTTGTGTGAAGGAAATTTTCTCCTTCCTAGATCATACTGAAAAAAAATTTTAGTGGTTTCTAGAAAATTTAAGACTCCTGTTTCTGCACTTTAACTTCAATTTCAGCAATTTTATGAGCTTTTCTTTTCTTTCTTTATTTTTTCTCCCCCCCCCAAAAAAAAAAAAAAAAATTACAATGGCTTTACTTGTGGGTTTTTTAACTTGTTCAATTGCAATCTTAAAAACATTATTTTAAGGATCATTGGGAGAGCCTTTTTGTTATTTCTCTTTACCTTCAATTGTACATACCTTCAGTATAGATCTCACTATTCTGCTCTTCCAGATTGTTAAGCTGCTTCGACCTTCATCATCTTGTTCCATTTGATTTATTTCCCGCACACCTGAATTTGCTAAATAGTCTGCCCAGCCTTGTCTTAATTAGCAGCTTCTGGGCCGAGCAGTTATATAATTTAACTTATTATTATTCCTTGTACTTTAGGACTTTTATTGCTGCCTTTGTGCAACATCTGAGCTTTGACTCTGCTGTCCACTTTTAAAACTGGGATGAGGATGCTGTCGGGATTGCATTAGGAGAAGTAACAATGGTAACATGCAGAAGCTTCAGCTGAAGCTGGGACCCTCTGTAGATGGTGTGCACTGTTTTTGAAATGTCTTCTGTGAAAAGTGAAAGCAGACAAATCAGATGAGGAAACAGCGGTAAAAAGAGGTGATGTCATCAGGCTTTATTACTGTCTCTGCAAGGAAGAAGATGCCGTTCTCCAGACTCCTAATTTTGTACCAAGCTTTTGATCATGCTTCCTCCTGATAATGTGTTTTGCTAGCAAACGATATTAATTATTATGTCATAAGCTGAATGACCCAAAGCAAACAGATCAAATCCAGCCTGGCAGCAGAAAATAAACAAGAAAGCCATGGCAACACAACTGAAAAAGTAGCGGGCTGCTCTTGAAAAGTCTTTTCAAAACTGATATTGCCACGTTGTGCTCATTCAGTAACCTTTTAAAGAACAATCCTCTTTTGCCAAATATTATTTTGGCAGAAAAACTTAGGGAATAAATCAATAAATCTAGCAACATCTAAGAGCCTTTTGCAGAGTATTTGCTTCCACTCACACCCCCTCCTTACCCCACTCTCTCAGTGCACACTCCTGGCTTTTGTTTGTTTCACATAATAAATAATAGGGTTAATCGGTAGCATGCTAGTAGTCAGAACCTGCTATGGCACCAGGCTCATGTGAGATGCTGACTCCAATGTCTGTTGGATGTAGAATGGCCTGCTTGGCTGCTGGCAGCCCATCAAAGCCTGTGTGGCATGTCCCCTCCACGGGGCGGGTACGGTGGCCGACAGGGAACTCTGCATCGCACGCAGTGCAGAAGTAGAGCCGTCCACTGATCGCATCTCCCCCTGCGGCATGAATACCACTGTAGTGGTTTTTGATCGGGGAAGATGTATGGGCATCATTTATTTACGGCAAGTTTGATATATTGAAATATGTCAAACACAAGCCACTGCCTTTGGAGTCATCCAAGGACTTAAGCTTGAGTGTGTAGCTGAGCATGCAACAAATCAGCCAGCACAGAGAAACTGCACAAGCACCAGCACAGAGACAGCAAGGAGCCGTTCTAGGTTCTGAATGAAGTCAAGACCAGCGCATGTTCTTTTCATAAACCCGCTGATCTTCACAGTGGTTAAAAATATAGCTGTAGACACTGAGACATACTGCTAACCTTTGTAAAGTACCTAAGAATAACTGAATAACTGTCTCCCCTAAACGTAACCACTACAACAAAAATCAGCTTTAAAGCTGTCTTTGGACCTACAGGTATTTGGTCTACGTTTGTGCTGATGTCAATGAAAATATCCATAAGTAAGGCCTGTTAGCAATAGGCTACAACAAGGTGTGCATTTATTGGGGTAACAGCCAGTTATAAAAGTAGGAATGCAGGTGGATATTTCTAGATCCAGGCCTGGTGGGGAGGGCAAGATGAGGAGGAAATGTCTACCTGCCTTATCCTAAGCGTCATTTTAACACCAGCATTATTGAGCAGCACCAAGCTGCTCCCACCTTGGTTCTGGGTGACAGTCATCTTTTTTTGTGCTCCGCAATTTCATACTGTAGTTATTTGAAGACAGAAGTTATCTCAGGACTAATAAGTCTTCTTTCCACAGTCGCAATCCTTTTTGAATCTTGGTGAAAACACAGAAAAAAAGAGTATATTCTACTTCTTAATCAGGAAAAAAAGCAATTCAAACCAAAGAGAAAAGGACACTTTTTCCTTCACAGCTGCCGCCATCTTTCCCAGTAAGACAGCTTTACTGTTTCAGTCTGTTGCATTTATTATATTTACTTTCTTCCCCAGATTCATTCATTATCACAGGTAGCCTGAGATTTACCTCTTGATCTCAAAACAAGCTACCAGAATACCTGGGGGAAATAAATGTTCTGAAATTACAGTGTTTCTGGTGAAATCGGTGCTGTTATTGTCTTTACTATTGTTTTTTCAGGGTTTTGGGGTTTTTTTTGTGGTTGTGGGGTTTTTTTGTTTTGTTTTGTTTGTTTGTTGTTTGCGGGTTTTTTTGAGGGAGGGGGGGAGATAAAGTAAACCACTCATCAAAATCTTAATTTATCTAGACATCATTTGAGTTGCAGTCACAAAAACAAAACACTTTTTTTGTAAAGAAGTGTTTAATGGTGGTGAACCAATCTTTTAGCTGTTGCAAATAGTCATAGATTCTGACTTCTCAATAGCTGTCCCCTTCTAAACCAACTAATGCACACGTCGAAGTCAAAGGATGGGGTAGACCACTTGGGAGCTCACATTTCCATGACAATTTTGTCTGTTCTACTGTTGGCCTCACTTAAAACACCTAGGAAGAAGGAAATTCATCACCACGACATCAAAACTTCTGGCTCTGTAATATACCCTACCAGTATTTATTTTTCTGTGCTGCTCATCTTTATACATCAGACTTACTGAGGTGTTTTTCTGTGTGTTTCCTTCCTTCTTCTTCTGCATATGAGTCTAAAAGCGAACACTTCTTTCTCAGGCCTATGGCAGTTGATTTTCCTTTTCTGGGGGAACTACAGAAGTGGTGAATTATGACAGAATAGTTGTAGCTACAAAAATAAAAATTTCTGATAATAGTTTCTTCATTATCTTGTCTTCTGCAGCATGAATACAAAATCCATAGCTTCTGTTACAAAGAGAGAGATGTTTGTTGATAGGCAAACAAAAGAATAACCTTAGCTTGGAAATAATATAATCTATTAGCAAGTCACCAAACTCTTACACTGACAACAGACAAGTAATCGATGCTTTGTCTATGATTTGCAAAACAAAGCAGTTGTATTAAAATAAGAACTACATTTATTCACTTTCATTTCTTACATGTTGCTTCAATATTTGGAGCCACATACATTTTTTTTAAAAAAAAAGGAGGAGAGAAAAAAAAAAAAAAAAGAGAAGCAAACTGGAAAGCTGTAAGCTTGCCAATAGCTTCCCAGACCTCAACTTTAAAATCAGCTCTCTGCAACTAGGTGAGAAATAATTTATTGTTTTACTGGATTATGCAGATGTTGAAAATATCATGAGGTTTTCTTGGTTCCACTGAGTCCTGCTAGGCTGCTTGGGCTCGCCTCCACAGTACTGGGATTTGGCCAGCCTGGTTTTCTTGGACTCTTTGATGTTCATATGCTCTGTTGGGCTTCCTGGGATTTGCTCCTTCCTGATTAGAAAAAAATAAGTACTTTCCCAAGCCCATCAATTCCTGGCACTTCTCTGAGCCGTGAGTCACAGGAGGCTAATTGAATCAGTGGTGCTCAATTCCCTCCATCCTGAGACCTGCCCCCAGCCCCAGCAGCCAGCACCAGCCTCAGGGAATTGCAGCTGGGAGCTGCTGATATGCTGGATATGTACAGAAGAAAACAGAAAGAAGAATGATTCTGTGTAAGAAGGAGTGAAACGGTGACAGTTAAGTGGCACCTGAGCAAACGTTTACTGCAAAGTGGGAATAATGCATGTTTATGAGGGCTACTCTTTGGGATTTTTTTCAGACTGAAACAGATTTCACACCTCCTTGTTTATACATTCCTTGCCATCTATGCCCGAGCTTGCTGCATCTCCTATACGTTGCGCTGTCATTGTTTTGAACTGTAGAGGCAGGTGCCCCACAGCAGTAGGTCCAGCCAGAGCAGCCTCGGAAGGGCCACTGGGAAGCATGGCTGGAGCAGTAAGCTCCGGAGATGCTCTGGTCTGCAGAAGGCAGGCTAGGTAATACTCCCAAAAAGATTGTTGTCAGCATCTTTCCATGCTAGCTGATTTTCACAGCTCCTGTGGTAGCTGTCACACTTCTCAAAAGAGAAAGGAAAATGCCTCTGTCTGGAGACTGAGCTGTGCAGAGCCCCTGAGATGGAGATCAGACCACAAGTCTCCACCTGCCAGGCAGCGGTGCAGCCATGAGGGCAGGCAGTCATGTTCCTTCTTGCAAGCTCCCATTGAAGAGAAGTACAGACAGATTTTGCAACACCTTTGATTACAGTTTCTAAAGTTTACAGAGAAGCCAAAACACACAAATGATATAAAACAACGAGAGAAGCTGGATCTTCATGTTTAGCATGAAGTTTGCACTGGAGTCGTGTGTCTGGAAGGCAAATGAGACCTTCTGGAGGGTTTTGCCGGGGCATGCCCTTTGAGCACACGTCCTCCTCCTCCTAGAAGGCTGGATTGCAGGCACTCGCTCGTTCTCAGGTAGTGCCACAATTTCTTTACACCCAACAGCCTAGAGGAGAAAAATATGTCAGCTGTGACTATCTAAAGAAAAGCCCTGTTGATTTACATTTAAATGCAGCTGTCACTTGCTGGTTATAGCCAGTAAAGCAAAGGCAATAGGACACGGTACTAAAACACTGCAGGGCGCTTGTACTTTGACGTGCTTGCAAAGCACCCAGCTCTGCTGCTCTCCAAACAGCACAAGGTGCCAGGAAGAAAATGAGTGGCAATGAATGCACCAACACCGGAGCCGTATCCTTCCAATATGCTGTTGGTGAGGGGTACGAGCAAAACCCACCCAGCTCCAGGGTGGTCCTAGGGGCTCCATTTGCTTGCAGGGAATGGGGGGACTCAGCTGCGGAGGAGAGCAGGCTGCACGGAGGGAGCCGCAGCTGCTCTCACCCTGGCTCCCTCTCCGTGTCCTATGTCAGCGCTCGCACGCATAAAGCACCATTGTTCACAGGCAAAAAAATTGCCAGGGGAGCACTGGACAGTATCGCTGCCTCACAGCGTCAGAAACCACACGTGTTCCCTCTCCCACCCACGCCCGCACACATGCAAACAGGCATCCCGAGCGTCCCACTGACAGGCACGGAGAGGAGTATCCCAGTGTCCCAAAGCACCGCTGACTTCAGGCTGTCCCCCAACAAGCTCCCGGGGATGGCTCAGGCTCTCGGAGGGGTGGGATGCGATGGACACCCCCACTGGGGGTACTCCAGCCAGCACATCCCAGCTCAGCAGTGACCTAGAAGAAAAAAACCTGTGTAATAGCTGAGTGAATATCTGGTATTAAACCGCAGAGCTAACTCACTACTTTTTTCGTATCTCACTTGGGATGGAATATTGGATTTTTACATGTGGTTCTGGGGGGTTTCGAGCCCTCTGAAACATTTGTGAGTGTAGAGTGACATGTACCAACGATAAAAGGGAATAATTCCCCGGTGCTAGTTTTTAATTCTGTACATAACAAACACTTCTTTCTTTGGTATTTCTTTCAACTCCATTTTTGAAGTTGATTTATATCTGCCTCTATTTTGCTCCAGTTTCAATCTTCTGGCGGCGTTCCTTGCCAAACCAGCCTAATGCCCACATGCGCCCCATTCAGCTGCGTGCTGCTGTATAGGCAGAAGTACATGTTTTTCTGGGCTGAGCTTTGTTTGCCAAATCTGGGCCTGTTTTCACAGATAATGACTTCCTTTTTGTCTCCTTCTCCTTCTGTGTGCCTTTTTTCTACACACGGTCATTTCAAAATGTAACGTGACCCTCATACATCATTTTTATCAGCCTTATAAACCCAGCATTATATGGCGTATGATGTATGTAAATTCATGCACCTAGAGGCAGCGAGGGAAAAAAAAATCTTTTCGTTCTCTGTCAGGAACAAAGGATGCCTCTATGTCATTCAGAGTCAAGGTTTTTTCTATCTGCAACTATTAGCTACAACAGTCCTATATTTCGGATAAAAATGGAAATACCTTCTTTTAAAGAGGCCATAATTAATTTCTGCATTTTTTCAAATGTTAAGATTCTGACATTCTCTTTCACGGTAACTTTTCCTTTTGAAATGTATTTTTCTGCAGTACTATAAACCCCTTTAAATCAAAATCTTAAAAAAAGCAATTGACCAAAAAAATTTCACGTTTTCCATTCACAGAATACTTGAAGCTTTTTTCTCACTGGTAATGAAAAAATGTTCTGGAGAAATGCAGAAATATATTTTTCGAGTAGTATTCATCCTAGTCATATTTGTAGAATTGCATCTGTGTGCTAGACACAGAACCACCACTACCGAGTTCTTGGTGAGGGGACCTTGGCCATTGAGTCATAGAATGGTTTGGCTTGGAAGAGACCTTAAAGATCATCTAGTTCCAACCCCAAAGCACTCAGCTTTGCCATGGTAGCCAACCACAGTTAAAAGTTGGAAACTCGTTTTGCAAGAAGAGAGTTAGTTTAGTTAGGGGCACCCCAAGAATGATGGGGAAGTTTTACCAAGTGTCAGAAATTCTCAGCGTGCTGTGAGAAAGCCCATACCAGCCACCCGCACGGCTGAAGAACAAGCTGTAGGACATTGCTGGACACCAGCAAAGGATCCCCCGTCACCGGCAGGTCCTGCAGTGCTGCACAGAGGAAAAGTCAGGTCTCAGCATTACAAAAGCACATGGGACTATGAGGTTTCAGTTCGTTATGTTATACCCCCGTCTATTGATACTCCCTGATAGCATCTGGGATTTCTGAGCACTACAGGGACTTTTCTAAATGAAGTCGCCTCAGCGTTGTTGGTCCTAGACTGGATACGCCGAGGCAGACAACTGATAAGGGACCTACAAGCTTGACATCAATACACAGTTGCGCTGTCATAACAATGCAACCTCAGCCTCTAGGTTACAACTTCTCAGAAATAAAGAATGCTCATTAGGGTGAAAGATAATTGGGAGTGGTTTCCTCGAAAGGAGAGCCACTCCAGGCAGCTGCAGTGTCGAGAGCAGGCCTTCACAACGGTGGCATTGTTTAGAAGCCATTGACGTCTGCAAACAAAAATCTATTTAACTCAGTGTTACAATCTAAGAAAAAATTACCAGGAATCTGTTATCCTTCCGCTCCAAGCAGAGTTGACCGAGATTCAGCAAAACTACCTACATCTGTAGATAAAAGAAGGTTATGTTTCTGAGGGCGTTAATACGAATGCCACAGATTTCCTTTGAGGTATTTTATCCTCCTGCAGTAGATGTGTGACTAGGCTATATTGGCAAATATCACAAGTCATGTAAGGCCAGAGCAGGAGAAATATTTTTCTGCAATGACTGCAATGCAGAATACCGTGGTGTCTTTTCATTTTAAAACGCTTATATTTAGGTTTAAATGAAAACATTTCTTTGAAATTCCTAATCATCATGCATCTCTCAAATTCTTCAAATTTTACAGGCACAAGATGAAGCCATTTTTTAAAAGAGGGTCTACCTAGATCTGCATAAACAGTGTTTAACATACAAACAAGTGCCTCTAATATACAGACACAGAGATAGGTAATCTTTGCCCTAGAGCTCTTTATTTAAAATTCAAAAAGCAGTCTGAAAGACCTGCAAGCCAAGCAAAAATACCTCAGATCTGTCAGTTTTATCAATAATGATGCTACAGTGGAGACTGCAACCACGCTTTTTGGGCCGCATCCTGCACTTGCGTAACGTCAAGTGTAATTCCCCTTTGTTGACTTTTACACCATTGGGTATTTTAGATCCTTCATTCTGAAGGTAGAGAACAATTAATAACTGGTTATTAGAAACTTTATTGGCCTAATGTGTGACAGAAGCTGTTACAGCATGGCCTACATTCTTACAGGCTGGATGAACTGGGACATTCGTGGCATTATACTACAACTGAGCCCTTTTGTGTCACAGCCCAGGTCAATACTGATCAGTAATTAGCACCTCTGAGGGAAGTTTCCACCAAGAGAGCAATTACAGGGACAGCAGCTCAACCCTCCCTCCCTGATGGCTCTCTCCAGAACCTGAAAGAAACATATTTGTGAGATCACATGTTACATTTTTCAACGGCATTACATACGTTGCATGCCAACTGGACCACAGTTGCACATCAGTAGTTCCAGTATGCTTAACTGCCTAGACCATGGAGAGCAAGGCAGCCCTTGTACCGCTGAATCATTTTCCTCTGCCATCCCTGCTGTTTCGGTAGAGCAATCTTCTTGCCTTAATTCTCGTCTCATGCCTATGGAATTCCCATCTAAAGAAAAATTCACTCATGATTTTGTATGTATGCTAAATGAAATTCCTTGCTAACAAATACCAAGACAAACAAAAGCTTTTCACGTGCAAAGGGGCAATTAAAACATGAATTACGACATCAGGATGTCTAACTACATGCACAGGGTGTGCATCTATGTAGGTCTACTTCGTCCTTTTTAAGTTAAGGTGAAGCTGAATTTTCTTACCAAATGGAAAAAAAAAAAAGGGGGGGGGGGGAGGGGCAGGCAGACGGATGGATGGACACTGTTAAATAGACACAATTATGTCCATATTTATTCTAACTCCTTTTCCCCCTCTTTCTCTCCCCTACCTTCAAGAGCCCCCTCTCTTCCTTCCTCCCTCTCCCACTGTCTCTGTGACCTACATTACAGCCAAAAATTGAAAAGACAGAAGTGAACAAAGCTATAGGAAACCTCTGCATGTTTCAAATTGCAAAGCAACGAGAATTCAGTGCCTCTGTGGAACCAACGTCTTTTTCAGTTTTAGAATTACAAGATTTGCAGGTATGCACGTTTCCTTGTCAGCAAGAAAAAAATATGTAGCTGGAAAAAAGTCCTTGATAGCCACCAGTTGCACATCAGTTGCTCCAGTATGCTTAACACTTGGTAAACAGAGAGGTAGAAGCGAGGTACATATTAGGTTTTTTTTATCACAAATAATTGTAATTATGAGAAGAAAAGGTATTATGCTATTTAGACAATTATTTCCTTTTCTGTTCCTGAGGGATTTTTCAAATGCTCATTCTGAAATGAGAAACAACAACAACAACAAAGAAAACAAAAAGGAAATTCTTTAATCCCATCCTTTACTCTTAATCCAATCCATGTGACACAGAATAAATTAATTAAAGACGAAGTTTATATCTGAGATGGCACTTTCCAGTTCTTGGTTGGAGAGTTGCACTGCCTGGGCTGACCAGGGTGGACGTTTTCCTCCACGGTTACACAGCACATGCCATGGCACCGCCTCACAAAGCCAGCCGGATCGAACTCTGTTCAGGGATAGCTAGGTCTACGCCTGGCAAAAGCACATTTTTTTGCATTTTCAGCTTCCATTCTATTAATTATGGAGTTTTATGGGCTGCTGTGGACAAATTATGCTCCTTTTTATGAAATCTAGATTTTATCTTCTCTTATTCCCTCTTGGGAAGTGTTAATGGATACAAAAAGGAAGGATTACAGTGACGGTAACGCCACACTGGGAAACCCTCACAGCATAAATTTCCGAGCCAATCTAGATATTAAAGCAGCCCCTATCTCCTGCTGTTCCAATCCTGCCAGATTTACAAGATGCTCCTCAGCCGACCATACATTGTTGAGGAGTTCTCGGGGTAAACGTGGGCTACTGCAGTCTCCTGCTATACAAGAGAGATGACCGAGCTGAAACTGCTGTGACAGCAGCCAGCTCCTTTCATTGCCATTTCCAACTCCTGCCTGAATCCAAAGGAGGTGCCTTTCCCATCCCTCCTGTAATCACAGACAACGCACCCTGAAGACTGTGAGAGGTGTTTGCCAGCTCCGGGATTTGCCATCTATAATGGTAGCTTTTGCCTATCTTCCCCTAAGCCTGACGCTACAATACCCTTGCACTCTTAAATGAGAACAGAGAATTTCTTAAATCACCTTTTAGTCAGAAAAAAACAAGGTGAGGATGTGGAGCCCAGGGACTTCGACAGTACCTGTGGCTGGTAGATGGAGATAGTAGGAGAAGCTCTCTAACCTTTGGGTAGCCTGCTCTTCAGCCTCGAAGCGTGACTCGATGATTGAACATCATCACCGCATTTCATTTGGCTTTTGAACATGCAGATTATGCTTTGGCACGGCAGAAATCAGCGTGCCTGAGTGCCAGCCACAGAACAAACTGCCACACCTGAGCCTGTGAGGGAAAAAGGGCACGTAGATTTAGCTGGCTACCCAACGGGAACCAGGAGGGGAAACAAATAAGAGCACAAATAGAAATAAGCACTCATCGATCTCTGAAAGACTGATAAAACTGATTTAGTTTTATCAATATCTATTGCTAACTCATCATGGACAGTGGGAATATCATCACAGAATGAACGTGACTGAAGGCGTCAGATAATCTGGGCAGCTCAAAGGATCAGGGCGACTCTAATTACAAGTGCTTGATCCCATCCAAAGATAGTGCTTTCTTTCAGCCCCCCTGCTCAGGAGGTGGAGCAATACACACTCCAGGCTACATTCCTCCTCTACATACAGTGTACGAGCTAAGATACTGCAAGTTGTGTCCAGTATTTGCATCAAACAGAGTAAAGCATGCTGCTTGCTTATTAATTAGCATAGAAATTTAATACTGGCTGGTTTATTGGCTTACAAATACATTTTGGCAATTACAAGAACCTACTGGATATACCCACAAGGTGAAAGCCTGGGAATTTTTCCATTTATTTAAATAAAGCCAAGATTGACCTCAATTCAGTATAAGGAAGATGAACATTTTATCTTCTTAGGCATCTCTCAGTATTTTGAAACATTTTCTCTTACATGTAGTACTTCACATATGAATATGTACCGCATTTTATGGTAAGCTCTTGGTTTGTTTAATCTTATCTGTATTTTATTTTTTAATTTACAATAACTGGACATATGGAAATGCTTGGAAATAGATGAATTTGCATAAGGTCAGTGTTGTTCCACATTTTGTTCACTTAAGAAATGATGGCAAATATGCTAGTGAAATTTGTGCTCAAATAATCTCTGGTGTTCTGCTACATTTAAAAAATGCAATACTCCTGTTCCTCTCTGTTCACAGTAGATTTCATGTTATCCTCACAGCCCTTATTACCAAATATAATTTGTTTTTCCAGATTCTGATGCCAGATGCTATTATGTTGGAAAGCACTTGATATACATAAGTGTAACAGCCAATTCTATAAAACGTTTCATGGTTTCCCATGTTCCCATGCAGCACTGACAACATTTTGTTAATTAGGAAAATCAAGTTTGCCCAAGGAGGGAGAAAGGCTTGTCAATATTAATGATGGCAAGATCTTTCTCTCATCGTGTGAATCACACATTTCATAATAAGAACCGCAGAATGATATTTTTTGGAGCACAGAAAGAAAATCAGTTTTGCCAGACACCCACTGAACAAGGACAGAGAGGGGCTCTGCGGACTATGATGAGCAAAGTATTTGTTGTCTGAAGTGGACATATGGCAGCACAAGCTTTCAGACGTGATTTCGGGCTCTAAGAGGAATGCTGAGAAAGCTCTGCTCTAAAGTACTGGTTAAAGTGGACCTAGCAGTGAATATAACAGGGCGTTTCATTTCTGTGACACAGCATTCCTGAGAATATCCGAATCCAAGATGAAATTTGGCTCAACTGGGTTAACTTTAAATGTGAAAGGAAGATGCTGATGTCCAATTAGCAGACACACAGAGGAGAGAGCTCTGTAAAACAATAAAAGTGCAGCTGCCCCACTGGCACCGAGGTGATGCCAGGAAGATCCGAGCATATGAGCTGCTCTGCAGGGCTAATGCACAACGTGGAGTCCACAGGGCATGTGATCATTGATGCCTTCTTTCCCTTCCCCCTCCTCCCACACACACACACACACACAAAAGAAGAGGGTTATCAGAAGCTATCAGCAAGGCTCTAAGGAAATACACCAACTTGGAAAACAGAAAGGAATCAAGATGTATGGAGGGTACCGAGCACTGCCTTTACATACATTGTAGGAAATGAGTGAATAGTGCAGGTGGACAATAAACAGGAGGAACCTTAGTGAAAGCAATTCATACAGCACTTGCTCTGTACTGTGAACAGATTTTGAAATCAACGTTGATAGCAGAGCGAGGATCTGTGTTATTTTTCACCTGGAGAGTTCATTGTTCGGGAACAAAGGGATGCAGGACCAGCCAGGCGCACGGGGTCTCGGCGGTACCTCCTGTGGGCGCAGGGTGGGGAAAGCCTCCGCAGCCTTCCCGAAATTACAGGCGCCTGCTTCAGTGCAGGAGGTGTCATGTCCACCCAGAGCATGCAAATCCACCTGCAGCAACCACTGCAAAGCAAAGTACTCTTCCAGTTTGCAGCGCACCACACTTATGCCACAAGTTTATTTTACAATGAAAAAATGCATGTGGACTAAAGCGGCGCTTCCTAGTGAAAACGGAGTCAGTTTGCTTGACAGCAAACTGCTATAGACCAAAGATAATGGTAATCAAGGATTATAAACTATTATTCTAATAATCCGTTATAAATTATTATTTTTCTACATTTAGTCATCATTCCCTATCTATTATGTATCCTCCAGAATATCCCATTTGACGGTGGTGAGAAAGCTAGTGTACGTGGATTTTGCTTGCTGCTGAATTTAATTGTGCCTTATGGGGATTCCCTTTTGTCAATGGTTAGTTGGATATTGATCTACATAACTGGAAGACCTTTTATTTTATTTTTTTTTTAAACAATTGATCTATAAACAAACATTTGCAAGGAAGCACACTAGACAAGGAGAGCTTTCATCTTTCAAAATTCTGCCAGTAAAAAGCCTACTAATAATCTGTAGATGTCTTAGACCATGTCCTTTGCTGATGGAGAAGTTTGGAAACGATGTCAGGGGGTGAACTGGAGTCAGAGTTGTTGTTTGGCGTTTTTTTTATTTTTTTTTTATAAGACATCCCATCATTTTTGTGGCGCACAACAGGTGCAGGGAAGATTATTCAGCCGAGGGCAGAAAGACCTAATCATAGGGCTGCTGTTTAGCCAGGTACCACCTTGATTATCCAAATGTCATGGGGACACTGAATATGTTTGCCTAATTAAGGCCTTGGCTAATGGTGGTGCTTTTAAATGTAATTAATAGCTTTCTGGGGATACAATTATTCTGAAAAACAAGGAGATGGTGGTAATTGAGGTTCAGATAACTGTGGTAGAACAAACAAGAGCTAGCATGAAACGAGTGAAGAATTATGTGAAATATTAATTAGTGAATAAATATGAAGTTATCACTCATTTTTAAGGATACCATCAAAACATATGAGCAGATGAATTGCAGTCACAATATGTGTTAAATTTAACAGAAAGTATGAAAGCAAAATTACATTTACAAAATGAAAAAAAAAAAAAAAAAAGAAGTGTTACGTTAGATTTTAGAAAAGCAACTGACAAATTCATTCCATCGTTTAATTAACAGTTTTCCTTCTTTCTCATTTGAGAGGCGGTCATTCGCACTTTGTTCAAGGTTCCTTCCTATATGTGTAACAGAAATCAGACACTTTCTTCCAGTAGAATTTGCATGTCTCAAATGATGTATGTGATTCAAGCCAGCTTTTACTGTCTCTTCAAGACAAAAACAATAAAAAAAACACCACAACAACAAAAACTCGAGTAAACTTCAAAACGACTTGCAAATATCCTGCAAACATGCAAAACACAGCCCTCCTCTCAGAGAAGCGAGACTGCACCTGCACCGAAGGCCAAGCCTGGCAGGGGCCGCCAGGCACTGGGCGGACAAGGGCCTTTCCCCGAACACAGCGGCCGGGAGCGGCGGCCGCAGCCGGCGGGGCCGGGCCGGGGCCGGGCAGGGCCGCGCTGGGCGCACCGCCCGCCCCTCCGCTGGCGCCGGGGAGCGGAGGGGGGCACGCAGAAAGATGGCTTTGTGTCCAGCCGTTTGGAAATATAGTCCATCTTTTCATATGCTCAGATCTAGGCAGAGACAGCGAGAGGGGATTTACATAGATGCTCCAAGAAAATACCAAGGGTATTAGGTTTTTTTTCAAAATCTTTAACTTTTTTTCCCCCTTTTAGAAAATAACAGAGAGCTACTGTACCCTGCTGAGACCAACATCTGTGCAGACAATTAAACCCTTTTAGACTCCGAGCAGGGGAAACTCAGAGGAACTGGCCCTTTTCTACTACATCCTCTGAAGGATTACAGTTAAAGAAAAGATTTTGCAAATAGCTAGGCACATGCATAATTACAGAGAGGTCCCGCTGATTTGTTTTTAAATAAATTTGGTTAACAATCAGGTTTTATTTTCTGAAAAATACTTACTGATATTGGCACTTGGACCTGAAATGCAGCTCTAACATCTCTGTTGTGTACCCCCTTTGGTAGGAAGCCAGATCTAAGATGACAGAATAAGCAGCTGAACAAGTCCTTGGGTTTTATTCTTCAAATTTCACAGGAAATAATTTATTAAAACTTGATTCATGGCAATGTGATGCCAAAAGCTCATTATGCAGCATTCTAGTTTTCTTCTTTAAGTGTCCTTTATTTTCCTTTACTTTTTTTTGTTATTTAGCTAGGGTTGGGCAAGCGATACAGAATATTTCTGTGAGGTATTTTCTCTAATTAAAGTTTATACCTGGGATTATAGTTAAGAAAGGGGCTCCAAGCAAGGAAGGATGCCATTGTGGGTGGTATGGGTGGTTTAAATGCAGAGCGAGTTCAGTCCCTGCTCTGGAGGGCTCAAAATCTAGATGAAGAAGGTGAGTGGTGAGAGAGGAAACTGAAACGGAGAGTTCTGCAGAAGAAAGATGAATGAAAAAGACACAACTGCAGATACAATTTTAATAGCACTTTCTGCTGAAAAATGCTTGTGTTGAAATTATTCTGACCCAGGGCTGTGTACTAACCGCTTTCAGGGCCAATCACTGTACATGCTTCCTCATGCACATACCATTCTGTAGAAACAGAAGTCCATACATTTATCAGATTACATGTCGTTCTGGGAAATGCCCACCAACAATTTCAGGTTTCCAGGCAAACAGGCAGATTAGCTGTGGTTCCCCTTCCCTGCACCTCTCCTGCCAGCCTGCGCCTTCTCTTGTGCCGCTGGAAGGAATTCCAAAGAACAGGTGGGTGCTTTCCACACAGTGGTTTTGGCAGTGCTTTGGTTCACTTTGATATGTAGAGGTAACACTGAGAAAAAGTACGCTCTGGGAAACATGTGCTGCCTTCAACTGGAGATAACAGCATGTGACACTTCTATCACAGACAGGATGCCTTAACAAAATCTGATCCGTCAAGGTTTAACTCCTTGGCATACATACAGTGCAAGATGCAGATGTTGCCTCTTACAACACCATGTGTTGTGTTTGTTTACGTTTTTCTGTTGTTTTGTTTTGTTGTTTTTTTTTTTTAAAGCCTTGTACTAATGGCACAGTATCAGCAAACAAGTTTTACACCGTTTCTAAATTGTCAAACCCAATACAATTCTGTACATATAGCTTCAGGTTTGTAACAGCCTAAGAAACCCGGATTGCAGAGATGCATGCAAGAACAGTTTGTTTCCCGAGCTCCACACAGAGACTTTCAAAACTGATTTGCCCTGCAAGGCTAGAAACATAAGCATAGCAGTTCACTCTAACACCAAAAAATCAAAATTATTCCACAGATTTCCAATAGAAAATGGACAATGACAGACATTAAGACAAGTCAGGCTATTTTTCATGGATTTTCAATAAACATACCTACAACAGGAACAGTTCAATCGTGAGAAACTCCAGGGCAAGGAAGGGGACTATCTCGTTGCTGAGGCACTGCACCTGGCTCTCTGCCCCAGCAGCCTTTCATCCTTCTTCCCAACACCCACATTTCCATGCTACAGAAATCTGGGAGCAAAAGCTGCCAAAAGCCGTGCTGTTCCTTGGCCAGGGGCTGGGTGATGGCCACAGAAAGACCACCAGGTCCACAGCATGCTGGTCTCTTCCTCCAGGCATGTTTGGCAAGGGCGAGGAAGCTGCACCCAACCAAAGGCTTCTCTGCCTTCACAGGTCTTCTGCATCCCTTCCACACTTTGCCTCCTGTTTTAAGGTCATCATTTTGTCTGGGAAGTTATAAAGTAAATTTGAAGGCAGAAGATAAGGTCCCACCACATAGCCTGCACTGTCACCTGGACAGAGTATACACACTGGGGTATAGCTGGCTACAAACCTTGTTGTCTGCAAACTGGAGCTGGGCTGGCCGGAGCACCCCCAGAGAGAACAGAAGCTCAGATAGGAAGAAAGGTTTGCTTATAAACAGAGGCAAATCTTTCTTTCTGAAAGTGTGATTATGCTTCATATTTAAACATACACCTCCAATCCAGCCTGGTACGCAATAACGCTGTGATATCAATGGTGATGATTTCAAGAGGCACCAAAACTGCAGCGATGAAAATGTTTATTTCAGTGTGAGAATATGAGCTTTCTTAATATTTAGCATGTATTTAAATATTTGTTTCAAAATGTGGCTCAGATTATAAAGACATGTTTTAAAGCAAATAACTTTAATTAGGTTTGCACACTGGGTTAACTCCATAACATTTAAGATTTATAGAACATATAATTATGAGTGTTCGTCTACTAAATGATCATGAAATGAAAGGATGCTCCTGCAAAAGCAGAAATAGTCAAAACTTAGAGACCTGCAGTGCCTCCCCACAGCTAAGCATGTGCTGTCCCTGCTCTGGGAGAGGAGTCCGCTGACCAAGGGACCCTCTGTTCTCAGGTGCATTGTGTATGAAGGAATTAGTTATGTTTGTTTTTATGAAGGCACCAAACTTTGATGTGCCTTTTTTCCTACTGTGCCTCAAAATAGTGACTCTTAAATCAAATACAATCTTTTTGGTGATGGACACATTAGAAAGGGGGTTCTGGTAGGTTTGCTTTGTGAAGAAGCTAATCCTTTTGGTTCCTCCACTAAAGTCCAAACTCAGACAGGCCAAATGGAAATGGAAAGGTGCCTGCATGGCTCCAAGTGTCACACACAGGCTGTCCATCGCTGCTGCAACGCCAGCTTTTACTGGCTTTTGCCAGTGCTTCACAGGAATAGGGGCAGCTTTAAACTTTTCTCTCTTCAGCGTGAGTTTTGCTTTACAATTCCTACTGATTCCTGGGCCTGACACATTCTGGAAGCATGATGGGGGGTAATGGAAAAAGTCACAATAACAGAAACGTCAGCAGAAACATCATAAGTGGAGACTTTCATTCTCATTACTTCAAAATTAAATGGAAGCAGTAAACAGAGAATGGGTCAAATGTAATGGTCAGCGGCTTTTCCATATGGATAGCGATTCCTCAAGGAAGTGAAGCAGTTCAGCCTCAAATACAGTTCTCATACAAATAAATAAAAGCCCCACCCTTGCTAATACAGGTGATCTTGTACAAAAGCAAAAGCTTCAAGTAAGCATTTATTCTGAAATCATGCAAAGAGTGTATACTGCAGTCCGTAAATAGTGTATTGCCTAAGGAAAATCAAGGCAGATATTTTAGTAATTGCCACTCCAAGAGCATTTCCAATAATGAAGAGGTGTAAAAGAAATGCTCGCTGCACTTGTTCTCCCTCTTCTGGTGTTCTGTTCCTTGGCAGAGATGGACACACAGACATCTATACACATCTACGTGAAGTTTTGCGTACCAGAGAGGTTTATTATTAAGGTATCTGAAACCTGAGACGTCAAAGAGCATCCAATGGACTTTGCTCTCTGTGCAGGGCAGTGCTCCGAGGGGAGGCTTTGGCTTCTTGCTGTGCTTGACAGCTCTGCAGGAACACGTGCTTTCTCTGCATGGACGCATATGGAGAGCAGGCACCAGGGAAGGCATTAACACAGAGGTACCTAAATGCATGAAATCAGCCCCGGTATAATTCGGTTAGGCGTGATTGTAGCTGTGATGTAAGAGCTGCAGAACAAAAGATTCTCATTTTATCATTTGTAAGAATGAAAGGATCTTTGTTACACATTTTGCCAGTTGGTGTCGGACAAGGAATACACCTGCTGGTGTTCCTCCTTGATGCAACAAACTAAGGTCATTGCTGACTTTTGTGATGGAGGCCACAGCTATGGATTCAACACACAGGGAAAAAAAAGGCTTATAAATAGGACACAAACACAGAATCTATGTGGCTTCTTTATATTTTCTTGTCTCCACATGCAACATTTAACTCCAGATGATTAGGCCTGCTCAGCCCTTCATTAGCCCTGGTACCCGACAGAGGTTATTCGCTTTCTCAGTGAAAATCAGCCCTTTCAGATCCCATTAATGTGATGTGTGTTGTCAGACCTCAGGCAGGAATGTCACAATGGGAGTCTGAGCTGCCTTGATCACTACCTGGGTAGTGTGGCCACTGCCCTGGATTTAGCTGCAAAATCCTCAGAGGATTTTAAGACTCCACTGATGACTTCTCCTCAGTGTTAATGACTCAGTCTTGATACTTGTCACTGGGTGCAAGATCACTGGATCCTAGCACAAATCACAGTGATAAATAAAATTCAGAAAAATTACCCATATCCACTGAAGTTTTGCACTCAGTAACAACCAAGAAATTATTTCCTGGTTAAAAACAAAACAAAACAAAAAAAATAACAAACAAAACTAGCATGACAAAGGAGCTGACTTTATATAAACACTATGAATGCAATGCTGGAAAAGCCCTTATTTCCCAGGAAATTCAAATCTAGGTATGTGGGAAGCAGAAGCTACTTTAGCAGCTGTTGGTTCATCCTATAATTAGCCAATATGACCACAATGAGCACCAGTACTATTTGGCTGATACAGCTCTTTTAGTGGAACAGCAATATTTGACGAAGTGGGGGACTCATTCTGCGTGTCAAATTTCTTTATTTCTTCGTGACATTTCAATGGCAAAGATTATACTCAAACCCAATGTTTGAAAGGAAAGCCTTATTTGCAGCAAATACTGCTGCTGAACTTAATCACCAATTTACCGTTACATTTTAAAGTAAAAACTTAATTGATGCCAGTTCCTATATATTATTTGACTTCATTTATAATTTGGTAGACTTACCATAACTTTCATATACAATCTATTTTTTATCTCCCTTTGATCTTTAGATTTATTTTAATAATGATGCACATTTCCAAACCACAAAAACATGTTAAGAATTTTATAGAATTTGGTAGGAAAAAAATAAATACTTTATAACCAGTGTTGAGGTTACCAGCAACCCCTAGATATTCTTTCTTTGATAAGTACTGTCTGCTGATCTTACATAAGACATTTGATACAGCTTTCTTTCTGACTGTACATTGTTAACCTCCCTATGAAATAAATTTCTGTCTCATACTCAATCCTATAACACTGTGCATCAAAATGATTTGGCACAGATCTCATGTTAGTCAGGTCCAAGTCAATCAAGTAAACAATACTGTAAATGGATAGACCTATTGGACAGGCTTTACACGCCCAAGAGACCAGTTGCTCAGAAGGAGGGGTAAGCAGTTTCCGATGAATTAGTTGCCTGATTGTGTCTCTGCACCGGAATAGATATAATTTAATGAGAAACAGCTTCTCTGTTTGAGGTCCAGTCAGTTACAGCAGGACTAACCCAAGTACATTAAGTGATGGTAAGGCTAACTTTCCATTTCAGTTCATGTTATATTGCATTTTCTGGAGTGCTCCTGTATGTATCCAGACACACATATGAACATCTTGAACAGATTTCAAGAGAAAAATCCTTATTTTGCCCAGTTCCAGGTTAATCCTTCATTTTGGCGTTTTCAAATTCCTCTTATGCTTCAAAGGGCAGCTCTGTACAGAAAGGTTAGAAGAATATTCTGCTAATCAGGGTTTGCTTATTGCTTCTCAGAGTGCTGTTCCCAGGAGTAGCTGTTGGTGTTCCACACATAGTAAGGTGTCTGCCATGACCAGGGCAGGGCTTGCAGTAGAAAGCGGCTCTCAACCACCCTTCACTCGGGACTCAGCCAACCTTTAAAGGAAATATTTCTTACCTTTTTCTTTTTGGTGAAGCTAACCTTAAAAACGTGAGTGCAAAGAGTGTCGTGTGGCTTTTCCTCAGGAAGCCCACTATTGTTTCAGGGATGCCCTGGTACCCCCAGCAGATATCATCTCGCTGTAACCACGCTATTACAAAGGTCAAAGCATTGCTCCTGAAGTCCCGCACTGTTATTCCCTGGGAGAGGAGTTTGCAGCCCTGCAGGGGGGTGAGGGAGCTGGCACACCAGGGGACTTGGGGCCGTAGCGCTGCCACCAGCATCACCAGTGACTCCCTCCCACATCCACCTGGCTGTCCTGTCTGTGAGGAGGCGAAACTGTGGGGTGCCACAGAGGCATCACAGCTGCTTCTCCAGTGATGAGGAATCATTTCTTATTTACTGTTACCTGATGTGAGTTCTGGCTTCATTTTACAATTCCCACTCAGCACTCTGTTATATTTTACCTCAGAGTAATGAAGGTGCTTTTTAGGATGACATTAAGTCGTGATATAAAGTGACTGTGCCTTACCCTTAGGGTCCCTTCATAATATGTTAGAAATTCAATATTACTGGCATTTTTTTGAAAACAAAAATTCTACTTTAGTTCATCTATGAAAGATGAAACGTTTAATTAACATAAAACACGATGTATTTTGCCTTCTGTACAGCCTAAAGGCTCCAAGGTTTTTCTTTTTAGTATCAAAAAGCCTTCACAGTAAATCACCATACGATACTAGGAGTAAAGACATAAAAGTCTTGTTCTGTGTTATTCCAAGCCTGATTTAATTCTGAGATATTTTTTTTTTTTTTAATTGAGTGTGAAATATAGTAATTTGCTTTATGGCAACGTAGGATCAGGCCTACATACCACTTACATCCCAGGCAACTCAGTACAGAGCATACATGCTTGGGTGCTTCACAGTTTTTCTAAGGTATTTTAAAAAAACCAAATGATGATGGAGATGGTGTTTCCCCCCTTGCCTGTGCATTCCTGAATGTTATAAAGATACTCTTTCTTACTGAAATTTAGTTCCTGCTGTTTCTTGGCAGTTTATTACCTATTAGCAACTTGGGTTGAGCAACAAAGTATCCCAATGATGAGTCTGAGGAGATAATCAGCAGGGGCTGAGCCTTGTTAACTGTCGTGGCAGCAACAGCTCAACAGGCGCTCCGTTATTTGGGTTTATAAGCAGCTGTAACTAAAATCCTGTAGAAAGGGTTGAGGTTTAGGTTGCTTTAGGGGTGGGGTGTTGTTTTGGTGTGTGGTGGTTGTTTTTTGTTGTTTGGGTTTTTTTTTTGTGTGTGTGTGTTTTGTGGGGTTTTTGTTTGCTGGGTTTTTTTTTGGTTTTGTTTGTTTGTTTGTTTTTTCCTTGGTCTTTCTCTACAGCATCTGACCAGAGGATTGCAGGATGCTGGGAAGCAGGAGCTGCTGCTGGGTGATGCTTTCAGCTCTCCAAATTGGTAGTGTAATGGCTACTGGAGACAGCCCTTGCAAACACATAAATGATGGTAATGTACATCAACAATATTTCTAACAGGACCTTTTCCTAGCTTTTCTTGCTTTATCCTCTAATTATACCTGTGCTGAGATAGCTGCCATTGCAGGCTAAATTTATACCAGAATTTTATTCCTCTGAGCAATTTTTATATTAATGGCTTTACTGCTTTAAGCACTGTATTTGAAACATTATGGCTACTCTTTCTCTTCCTTAAACAAATGGTGTGATGACAAGAGAGTCAGTAAAGCACCACTTAGCATCAGAGCAGATTTAACGTTCAGATTTGTAGATTTGCAGAGCTGCTTTACTGGATAATAGGCTGTATTTCTGGTTTAGAGACAGGTGGTGTTTTTTTAATGAAGACTTAGTAAAAGTCCAGCAGCCTCAGAGTAACTGATGTACTAAGCTGTATTACAGATTTACTGGAATAAAGACAAATAGTCAATTTTCCCAATGTCTTGTTGCCAGTAGTTGCATCCCGTTACTAAACACACCAGATGAGACAACTGCATCCAGAATATGGTATACAGATGCTTGAAAGAGTAATGAGATGCATCTATTTGCTTTCTTTCAAATAGATGACAAAGGCTAAGTAAGAAACAAAAAGCTTTCCAAATGTTTACACAGACTGGGGGGGGGGGGGGGGGGGGGGGCGGTGGTGGGGAGGGGGAAGATTGAAATTGAGCTTCTGGGACATTAGCAAAATTAGTTAATAATTAGTTAACAATGCTATGTCTTTGTGGTCCAGGCAGCAGTAACTCAGTGCAGATTATCTTCTCAGCTGAACTCTACCATCTTGTGGGTTCCCAGGAAATTACAGTTTCGGGATCAAAATAATCTTTAGTAAATTTTTCAGTTTAAACTTGTTGAAAGCATTGCGATTTTTTTTATAACTAAGTTCATACAATGAACAGAACGCTATTAAAGCTCTTCTTTAATTTGCATTTTCCATCTGTGACTTTCCAAGCCGTTATAATATCTATACATCCCACATATTCCAGTATTTTCTAGTTATTTTACAAACTTCATCTGTGGAAGTCTTACACTGAAAATAGAAAAGAGGATGAGGCAAACCTGTTGCTACTTAGGCTTTTAAATCTTGTGGCAAAGAAATCAGAAGAACAAAACTTAAAAGAAACATTAGCAGTCACCTTGAGAATCCCTCTTCTTTCTCCTGCCTAGTTCAGTTGTCCTTAAGTGCCAGAGATGCAGTACAGGCTTGTTTGGTTTTTTTGAAACTGCAGGATTTCTACTTGTTCAGGGGGGGTTCTGTGCTGTGTTTTGTTTGGTTTTGTCCTGGTTTTTGGTTGGTTTGGTTTTTTTTTTTGGTTTATCTTCAGATGTGATGGAAATCTTCGGTTTGTTTGATGGGGTTCTGATTTTGAGTGGGATAATGCTGAATTTAACACTTGAATTGTAGAGGAGGTTTCTAAAAAAAACCTTTGTAAATGTGGCAGCTGCTGACTTCAGCAGGGTTTTACCAACAGCCAGGCCATAAGCTATTAAAAAAAAGACTCGTAATTAAAAAAAGTCATAGCCACCCTATACAGTTAAGTTCACTGCCAAGTACTCCAGCTGTTAAGGTAAAAGGAAAGCATACTGTTGCAGACAGGTGTTGAAAAATAAAACTACCAAGTTCAGACCAGTGTATTCCTAAGCTATAAAACATGGCTGGAGAACATTTTGGTGTTTTTCTCAAAGCACAGTGAGTCTATCAAGTGCTAGTATCAAAAGACCGATGCAGCTCTCATTAATGTGATTGGGAAGACAACAGAGAATTGAATCAGACCTGAAAGAGCTGATACTGCTGTACCTATCTGGGATGACAGGATCCTCAGCAACACATTATAACTATTCCAGTTGAAACTCTTTAGCGTCAGAGCAAGTAAAACTTGAATGTTATGAGGACTAAACATGGCATATCAATAACAGGGCTCCATGATGTTATTATCTGTTTTGCTCTTTATATAATGACACACTCTGCTTACAGCTGTAGCAAGCTCCCTCCCAGGCTTGGTGGGAGACAAGTGCACAGTTGCAGCAAGGCAAGGAAGAAATAACTTGCTTCTGCCAGCTGGTTCTGTAACAAGTGAAAAGTGGGTGTGCACATTGAAAATAATGCTGCCTGTGTCTGCAGGTATGATTTCCCGTATCATATAAATTTCCAGAAAGATTTTCTGTGTTGAGGTCATAGCTCTGAGCCCCATGACCGTGTTTATCGAAAGGTCCTAGGCAGAGTTGATGATGATGAGAGCTCTGGCAGCCAGCTCTCCCTCTCTTTTCCAGAGGCAGTAGCAATCACGTACCTTCACACTTAGAGATTTTACAGCATGTCTTTCAACTCATGACATGTGGACCTTGGGAGACCCATGAATGACTGCTGAAAGTCCCCGTGAAAGGCAATTGTGCGAAAGCAACCCTCTTGTCAGGAGTCTCAAATTATCTGTGGTTATACTGCTGCTTTGCTTGCTCTTGGCTATAGGCTGGCTTGTGTTATTTCTAACTCGCCTGCCACCCTGCAGTTGGCCACCTGTGCTCAGATCTCTGTTTTTATGCAGAATAATAATGAATAAGGTTGGGTTCAACACCTATTGATTGAAATCAATATTTTTCTGCCTCAATGACTGCTATATTGCCTCCTGAGGGGAAAAAAAAATCTAATAATATTTCATTCCTATAACATCAGATGAGAAAACAATGGAGAAGAGGTGTTTTCCACTCCATCAGCCCCTAAGTGAAATGCATAGTGGTGTTAGAAATTTGAATGCAGTTAGTAAAAGGAGCCAATGGAGAGAAAGCTCAGTAAAAGAACAAAAAAGAATTAGATTTAATCATTCATCAAAGAGATGCTGCACCCTCTTAAGAAAGAAATGTCTCAAAATGAGACAGAGGAATAAGACAAATCCATTTTCAGATAAAAAGCTAGGAGAATATTCTAGGAAGTAAAGAAACTGACTGAGAAGCTGGTAAAAGAGTGGGAAATTCTTATCCTTTGCAACTGTATAATTACCAGAATACATCTAATAAAACTCGCCTTTGCCATCAAGCTTTTTAGTGGGAAATTCACAATTTCATTGTAAGACCTAGCATTTCTGATTACCATGCTACTTGGGGGCCTGAAATAACACTTTGGGTGTGCGTGTGTTGTTAGGGGTAGAAAGCAGGTTCCAAAACGTGCCTGTGATAAACCAGCCTG
Source organism: Falco biarmicus (assembly GCF_023638135.1). NCBI lineage: Eukaryota > Metazoa > Chordata > Aves > Falconiformes > Falconidae > Falco > Falco biarmicus. The sequence goes on along the minus strand of NC_079288.1, from coordinate 120,879,805 downwards.
AAGCCTGATCTTTTGCACTGCTTTGAGGATGTTCGCAGTTCTCAAGCAATGTGGTTGTCATAGCACCTCCAATAAAGTCCTGCCAGAACAGAGAAATACCACCTTTGAGGGGTTTTATAGGCCAATAAAAGAAGCTGGCTTGGACTGGTATCGAGACATGGAATAAGGCTTTAACAGCAACAAGTAAAGAATTATTGAATGTTGCTTTATGTAAGTAGTGACAAGAACGGTCCTATGGTAAAAACTCCTGGAAAAATTCATGCTAGACCACTGATGAGGAAAACATTGGTTGTCTTCAAACATACAAAAAAAGGAGAGGAATAGAACAAAAAGCAATATTTACTGTACAAGTCGAGAACTGCAGCTCTTGTCTTGACTGCTGTGAAATGATGCAGTTTTATAAAACACACAAAACCTTACTGAGCTACATAACAGGGAATCTACACTGTCCTGTCTGAAATCATTCCCTCCCCAAAATGGTCAAATAAAGATAAATCTCCCCAAACAAAAAGAGCGGAGACAATCAACCTCAAACATGGACACCTACAAATGCAACTTAAATCCTAGCTCCAGTATCGAATGCTAGTTTAGATGCCTATATTGGTCATAAAATTAGGCTTATTGACTTTGCATTAGCACTAAGATTATAAGGCAGCATGGCTTGAAGAAATGATTGATACATGTTGATATAAGTATGTGCTTTAAGTTTTGACTGAGCTATAATTCTGCAAGGAAAACAAATATTTTTAACTGCTTTCAATGGTCTGAAAGATAGCCTCCATTCTTGGCAGCTGCTGCGGACTCACTGTATAATTTGTCTCTTTTCACAGCATCAGATGGCTGAGTACAATAATGTCAGCAAAGCAGCTATTCTGGATTCTGTGCATTAAAAGAAAGAAAGGGGGGAAAGGACAGTATTAGAATAATTGTTGGCTTCCAGGACCTGGAACGCTCATTTTAAACAGATCCTTGAATGTATAAATGGAATACTAAAAGACAGTTATTAACATTATATACTTTTACAGGCTGGAGAGGACAAACTGGTTAGTCTGTTGTCTGTCATACAGAAATGCAAGGCTCCTGTGGCACACAAGCACAGAATTAAAGCACCGAATGCCAAGCTGGTTTGCAATGTACTTAAAAATAGGATTTATTGAAGAAATAAACAAGAAAATCTAATAAAAATAGTTTGATATCGGTTTTGTGAGTAGTGATACTAGGGTTCTTTACAGTATTTAATTTAATCCCGTATGAATCCTGATAAAATATCCCTGCTCAGAGAGCAGTCTGTGTTCAATACAGTAACACAAGTGGACCCACAGACCTAAAAAAAAAAAAAAAAAGTTCATGAATTATCCTCATTCTGTTAAGGTGTTTTTAGTGGCTCTGCCAGCCATGATGTAGTCTTGGTCAAATACCTTTGCAGACCTTTATCAATGGTCTAGAAGGAAATAATTCTGATAAAAACATCAGCCAACAGCAAAATGTGTGGTGTAGCAAAAGGATAAGTCAGTTATTCAGAGCAATTTGGAATGCTTTTTGACTGAGATACAGCACACCCCACAGGAAAACATAAAACTGAGTGGTTATGTCCCCAGAGACGCTGCATTATTGGTTATCTTTATCTACTGGAAAGCTGAATTCAGACCAAGATGCATTTTAATACAGCATAAAGTTGTGTATATAGGAAAAAAGAGCACAGCTCACACCGAGAGGGGAGCTGTTGGTGTATCTCTGGGACATGCTAAGATTTCAGACGGGTATCCGCCTGACTTCCTGACTACAAAGTTCCCCAGCACAGTGCGGTGAGAAGTTAATGGATTCGATTGCTACACACAGGAGTACAGGAATCTCTTCCTGGAGTCCTGCCATGACTTTTCCTTGATATATCATCCTAGTGAAACTAGAAACTCCTTCCTGGGAAGACCTCGACAGGCCTCTGAACAGCTTCCAGTTCCACCATGTGCCCTTGCAAGGAAGACATTAGGCAGGTGAGAAGATCAAGTCCATCCTAAAAGGACTCTGGTATCTTTTATCACAAATGAAGCTGGGGTCTGTAGATGATGACAGAACCATTTAGGTTAGAAAAGACCTGTAAGATCATAGAATCCATTGTAAACTGTAATGATCTAAGTGTGGGCAAGGTTCCAGCTGCCTGCAAGAAATAATGAAAATGCCCAGTGCCAAGTCCCAGGTTCCTCAGGAGTGCGGTGCATCAAACGGGGCTTTTGTGGTCTCGCCAAGTACAAAACACAGAAACCTACCTGCCAGATCTGCTGAAATCGTAACTGGTTCCTATTCAGGCTGTAGAATAAAATCCTTTGCCTGTTGTAATACCCGACTATAAGCACGAGACCTCTGAGGACTGTGTGAGATGATGGGTACACATCCAATTTTAATTTAGCTTACACAGGAAGGAAACATGCTTAAACATTGTCTTTCTGCCCTACCATGCTTTTCATTTCATTCATCAGCTCTCTGCTTGCTTTCTGTGCCTCTTGCTTTCTCTGCTCTACTTTCTGTGCCTTCCAGTACAACATTTCAGCAGTATCGTTGGCTGCTTTGGGCAAAACAGCATTGGAAACACATTAAATGTGACAGCCAGATGTGTTGATCTGTTGACACTGGACACTGTGAGGTAGCTATTAAGATTTTTTGCAGTGGAGTGTGAACTGGGTGGTGCTGGGATTAGATTGCTTTTTCTGTATCTGGAGGTGAAAGCCTGATGAAGTGTTGGGCTGTGTTATCAACAAAGCTGTAGGCAAGAGGAAAAGTGCAAAATGACCTTTTCTTCACTTTCTTTCTGTTCTTACAAGTCGTGAGTGGTGGAACACTTCCTAGCATAGCCTTAACTGTCTAAATTTATTTGTTTTAATCTAGAAGGGGTCAAACCTCTACCCATGTTGTGGGTAGAGTAATTCCACTGACATGAGCAGAGCTACTCTAGACTTAGGCTAATGCAATGTGAAGTAGAAGTTGGCTTAGGATGTCTCTCTGTCATGGTTTACTCATAGGCTTTAAGATTACAGAGGGGAAACAGATCCACACTGAAAGTTTCCAGTGAGCTTCAGGGAAGGATCTGGGGAGTTTCCCTGAGTTTTAAAACCTCTCTTCTTTTTTTTTCTTCCCCCTCTCTCTTTATTACCCTCATGCTAAGCAAAAACAAACAACAACAACAACAAAAAAAACCAAAACAAACTCTATTAAAGTTCCCAGAATTTTGATTTTTTGAAGCAGTTCGGGTAGCACTTCCACTGGAGATGGTCACAGTTTCCACAGGCTTTAGTTCTTTAGGAGCTTCCCTACGCCAACAAAATCCCAGGTTTGTTTCAGTTTCAGTCTGAATAACAAGGACAAACACTGCTGAAGGTGATGGTTGATTTTTCTCCTGCTTCCTACCCCAGCAAGTGCCTCAGAACTACTCTTATCTCGAGGCAAGATGGGGAGCCCTTACGCAGCTGGCACTGTTCTCTGCGACTCAGGGCACTCGCTGGCCATGATCCTGTGGCTAGCAATCAAGCTTTCCTTAACGGCTTTTTGGTTTTGTTTTGTTTTTTTTTTTTCTTTTTCTTTTTCTTTCCTGGAATGTCCTGTCTTTTTGCTACTGATATGTGAAATAATGTAGCATTTGTGATATCCACAGTCACATCCACATCTTCACATAAACAAACTGTTCATCTTTCAGGGGGCAAAATTATGGGCAGTGACAGACGAGAGAACCTATCTCAAGCGATTTACCACACTGCTCTGTTAACTCACTGAAAACATGTCTGGCTGACAGTAGCAGTGACAACATAGGCAGGTTTGTGTTGGTTTATATCTACCATAGCTGCTTAATTTTCAATGTTTTTTTTTTTTTCTTAGCCATTAAAATATTTTCTCCAAAATAAAAAAGAATACCTTAAAATTATTATTCTTAAAACATCTCCTACCTATGGATACGTTTGAAATAGAAGCTCACATTAAAAATAGAATACAACTGCAATGAGAATATTATGATATTTTTTTTTTTTTTTTGCCTGAAATTGTTTCGGTAACTGAAAATTGGCTGTAAAGTTTTATATAATTTCTGTAAATTATTTGATTGAAAAAATACTTTCTGAATACTATGAGATGGGATTTTGATATACTGAAACACTTCAGGAATTTAAAAGTTGGTGGTTTTTTTTTCTTTTGTAGGTAGCTTATATCTAGAAATAACACCTAAGCTAGCTTTACATCTACAGATACAAGAAGCTTAAGCAATGCTGTTTCTGAAACCACCTGATGATATTTAAAGTCATCGTATAAGATCAGTGATATAATTCCAAATAGTAAATTACACTGTCTGTAAGCTGACAAATAGATAGTTTTATTCATTTTATGTAAATTGCAAAATTTTGCAGTGTATCATTTTGTGTTAATATAATGCAAGGGGCACGTGTCATAATTCTGGTATCCAATATTGACAGGCATTATTTGCAAGTGTCTAGAATAGAATAAACCTGGTGCTTTAACACCTATTGTCTAGATATTCTCTTGTTTTCTAGACAGTCTCTTTTCCAGAATTTTATGCAATTTGCCTACCTCAGATGTACAGCATGTAAAAGGCTGATGCTGAGTTTTAGTATGTTTGAATTTGCTTACTTTTGTACCAGTATTTTTCATTTGGGCATTTGAGAGAAGAATCCAGAGGAAAGTGCAAACTGTGGGCACAGAAAAGCTTGAACAACGGTAGACCAAGATTGTGTCTGTTCCACACACAAAATATACTTGATTAATGATGTATTCTGACCTAGTCGTTAGTAGGACCAAAATCCTTCCAGGGGGGTGTCAGAACACCCAGCGTGTTTTTCAGTACTGTGTTTTTGACTTCGAACTCAAGTTTAGCGGGCAGATGTGAAAAATCCCAGGCAGTGAGAAACACCTGTAGAGGCAAACGGTTGAAGAGTTATCCTGGCTAAGGCTGATGCTGGCGTATGCTGGTAATCCTCCCTCTTCACCCCATACAATCTTTTTCTTTTTGCGAATGGAGTAGTACCGTTGTTTTCTGCTGATTCCGAACACCTCATCTCGAGTAGGGGCATCTTTGTGGTGGAAATAGAGCAGCCACCCAGCTCCGCAGGGCTTGCTGCAGGCACGGCTCGGTGCGCGCCGGTAGATGGAGTAACACATCAAAGAACCGGTGCAGACCTGAACAGCGGTACGTGATCCCGGCAGCCAGGCAGGGCCCGCGGTCACTTGTCGCATCGCTTTACCGTCGCGCTCCTTGCAAGAGGAAAGGAGGCGTTTCCACTAACAGTTTGTAGGTAAATTTGCTGTTTCCTACAGAGCCGTCCAGGGCGGCTAGAAAAAGCCGAGCACTTTCAGGCACAAACGTCCTTCTCCGTGTCGGCAGCAGATGCTGGAAGGTGCAAAACTAAACACCGGCTGAGGGCAGCCGCGTCCGGGAGGGGGGGTCCCGGCGGTGGCACGGGGTGCCCGTGCACAGGGAGGGGTGCTGGGCATCAGCGCTCCCACCCGCCGTGCCACGGGGCCGTGCGCTGGCCGTGGCGGGGGGCTCCTCGCCCGACGGAGAGGGGGTTTGCGGGAGCTGATGGCCCGAGGCACCTCGTTGCCTTAGGTGACGGTACCGGGCAGGGGCAGGAACCACCGCTTCGCCCCTACTAACCCGGTCAAGGCTGCCGCTACTGTTTGTTTGATCTTCCTTTTGAAATCCCATCGGGGGGTGGGGGGGCAAAGTACGACATGGGCGTGACACAAACTGCCTTTGACACCTTATCCTCACAGTTCTTCCAACCCCACATTACTCGTACGCTCTCCTAGTATCTTTTCACCTAACTTCTCTCTTTTCTTACTTTTTCCTGTTGGAAAATCCACTGCCGGGTTCATAAACTACTTCACGGGGAGAAAGAAACTCCGTATTTGCTGATTTCGTTACGTGGCTGGGCTGCGTGTGCCCGGTCAGTTGCACTGCTGCCCCCAGGCTGGCGACCGCCGCGCTGGCATCCCTGCTCGCGCTGGGGTGTCACCGAACTCGGCATCAGCCTGTTGCCCCCGCTGGCCGCGGGGCCGTCCCTGCCCTGGCTCCCGGCGGGATTAGGGCTCTCCGCGCTGCTTGCAGCGGGTCGGGACGGAGCAAGGTGTGGGCTGGCGGGCGGGCGGCGACCTCACCCAGACCGAGGGCGCATTTTCCATGTGATGCTCCTGCATCCCTGCGATGCTTCACTCCCCCCGCCCCCCGCCCGGGACAGCGAGCCCCCCCGTCCCGTCCCGGCTCACCGGGCGGGCGGCGGGCAGCAGAGGGCGCTCTCGGCCCGCGCTTGGAGCGCGGCGGGGCCCGGGGCTGCCGGCACCGCGCTGCCGCTTGCGCTCCGTGTCCCGGGAAGTTTACCGCTGCACAGCGGAGCATCTTCGCGGGGATAACGTGTCGCGCCCCCCGCGCAGCCCATAAGTTCCTTACAGACCCGCTTTAAAAACGCGGCGCGGCGCGGCCGCCCGTCGCCACGACCCTCGCCGTGCGGGGCAGGCGCGACACCGCCCCTCCTCGGCCCGACCGGGGCGAGGCGGGGGGTCCCCGCCGCCCCGACCCCCTCCGCACTGCACGCGGGAGCGGGCGGGGGGGCTGCGCCTCCCTCCCGGGACAGCCGGATGGGCACAGCCCCCCCGCCCTGCCCCGCCGCCTCCCCCGGGCGCAGGGGCCGGGGCGGACCCCCAGGTGCGCGGGGTGGCGGGGCCCCCGCCGGGCGGGGCGGGGCAGTGGGCGGGGCGGCGGCGGGCGGGGCGGCCAATGGGAGGCCGGGGGGGGAGCCGGCCCCGGGCGTCAAGAGGGAAGGGATCAATGAGCGCAGGGCAAAGTTGGGGCCGGGCGGCGGCGAGCGCTGCGGCCCTGGATTACAAACCCGGCGGCGCCGCGCACCGCCGCTGAGCACCGCCGCTGAGCGCCCGCGCCCGGGCATGGTGGCGGGGCGGCGGCCGCTGAGGAGCGGCGGAGCGCGGGGCTCCCGGCGGTAGCGACGGCGGCTGGTGAGCGGCGATGCGGCGCGGCGCCCCCGGCCGCCCCCCAGCCCCGGAGCGGCGGCGGGAGGAGCGGCGGCGGCAGGAGCGGCAGCGGCGGAGCGCCCCGTGAGCGCGGCGCGCCGGCGGGTCTGCTCCCGTCCGCGGCGGGACAGGGCGAGCGGAGCCTCCGCGGGTGAGGAGAGCGGGCGGGAAAGCGGGAGCGGGGGGAGGCGGATCCCCGGGGGGCGCCGCCGGGAGCAGCGGCCTCGGGGCGCCGTCCCCCCCGGGGCGCCATGGGCCGCCCCGCCGCCGGCCGCGGGGCCCCGCTGCTACCGCTGCTGCTGCTGCCGCCGCTGCTGCTGCTGCTGCCGCTGGGCGCCGCCGCGGAGCCCCGCCAGGTCTTCCGGGTGCTGGAGGAGCAGCCGCCCGGCACCTGGGTGGGCACCATCGCCACCCGGCCCGGCTTCACCTACCGCCTGAGCGAGCACCATGCCCTCTTCTCCATCAACGGCACCTCGGGCGCCCTGCACACCCGCGCCACCATCGACCGCGAGAGCCTGGCTAGCGACGTGGTGGACCTGGTGGTGCTCTCCAGCCAGCCCACCTACCCCAGCGAGGTGCGGGTCCTGGTGCTCGACCTCAATGACAACGCGCCCGTCTTCCCCGACCCCTCCATCGTGGTGACTTTCAAGGAGGACACGGGCAGCGGGCGCCAGCTTATCCTGGACACGGCCACCGACGCCGACAGCGGCACCAACGGCGTAGACCACGGCTCCTACCGCATCGTGGCCGGCAACGAGGAGGGACGTTTCCGGCTCAACATCACTCTCAACCCCAGCGGTGAAGGAGCTTTCTTGCACCTGGTTTCCAGGGGTGGGCTGGACCGGGAGGCCACCCCCAGCTACCAGCTGTTGGTGCAGGTGGAGGACAAGGGCGAGCCCCGTCGGCGGGGGGTACCTTCAGGTCAACGTCACCGTCCAGGACATCAATGATAACCCACCCGTCTTCAGCCAGACTCTTTACCAGGCACGAGTGCCCGAGGATGCGCCTGTTGGGGCCAGTGTTCTCCAGGTCGCTGCAGCTGATGCTGATGAAGGCACCAACGCTGACATCCGCTACCGCCTGGAAGGAGGTGATGGCAGCGGTGGCGGCGGGGAGGGGGCTGGCAGCCTCCCGTTTGAGGTGGACCCTGAGAGCGGGGTGATCCGCATCCGGGAGCGCTTGGACTATGAGATGCGACAGCAGTACTCGCTGACGGTGCAGGCCATGGACCGAGGGGTGCCAGCACTGAGCGGCCGGGCTGAGGCACTCATCCGCCTGCTCGATGTCAATGACAATGAGCCCCGGGTAAAGTTTCGCTATTTCCCAGCCACCTCCCGCTTTGCCTCCGTGGACGAGAATGCAGCCCCCGGCACAGTGGTGGCCCTGCTGACAGTGAGCGATGCAGACTCCCCTGCAGCCAACGGGAACATCTCTGTGTCAATCCTGGCAGGAAACGAGCAGCAGCACTTTGAGGTGCACAGCAGTAAGGTACCCAACCTCAGCCTTATAAAGGTAGCAGCTGCGTTGGACCGGGAGCGCATCCCGGCCTATAACCTGACAGTGGCAGTGGCGGATAACTATGGAGCCCTGCCGGCACCACCGGGCTCCCCAACTTCTGCCTTTTCCCCTGATGGGGTGGTGACAGCTCCTGTCAGCCGCTCCTCTGTAGCTAGCCTGGTGATTTTTGTGAATGACATTAATGACCACCCTCCAGTCTTTGGGCAGTCGGTCTACAGGGTGAACATCAGTGAGGAGGTGCCCCTGGGCAGCTACGTGCGGGGCCTGAGTGCCACGGACCGTGACTCGGGCCTCAATGCCAACCTCAAATACAGCATCGTCTCGGGAAATGAGCTTGGCTGGTTTCGCATCAGCGAACACAGCGGGTTGGTCACCACAGCCGGCCCAGAGGGCAGCACCACTGGGCATGCCATGGGCACGTCCATCTCCAGCGGGCTGGACCGGGAGACTGCTTCTCAGGTGGTGCTCAATATCAGTGCCCGTGACCAGGGGGTGCAGCCCAAGTTCTCCTATGCCCAGTTGGTGGTGACCATCCTGGATGTCAATGACAACAAACCTCGCTTTAGTCAACCCGAGGGCTACCAGGTGTCCCTGGCTGAAAACTCCCCGTCGGGGACTGAGCTGCTGGTCCTGAGCGCTACAGATGGGGACCTGGGGGACAATGGGACTGTCCGCTTCTCCCTGCAGGAAGCTGAGCCAGTGGTGGCAGCAGTTGGCCCCTCCTCGGTGACCCCTCGCCGGATCTTTCGCTTAGATCCTGTGTCGGGCAAGCTCAGCACTGTCTCGCAGCTGGACCGGGAGGAGCAGGCATACTTCTCCCTGCAGGTCCTGGCCACTGATTTAGGCTCTCCTCCCCTTTCTTCGATAGCCCGAGTTAACGTGAGCCTCCTGGATGTGAATGACAATAGCCCTGTGTTTTATCCTGTTCAGTATTTTGCCCATATCCAAGAGAATGAGCCAGCTGGGACCTATGTGACCACAGTGTCTGCCACAGACCCTGATCTGGGACCCAATGGGACAGTCAAGTACAGCATCTCTGCTGGAGACACCTCTAGGTTTCAGGTCCATGGCCAGACAGGGGTCATCACAACAAAAATAGCCCTTGACAGGGAGGAGAAAACTGCTTACCAGTTGCAGATCGTGGCTACTGATGGTGGCCATCTTCAGTCACAGAACCAAGCCATTGTCACCATCACTGTCTTGGACACCCAGGACAATCCACCAGTTTTCAGCCAGGGCGTGTACAGTTTTGTTGTCTTTGAAAATGTTGCCCTGGGTTACCATGTAGGTACTGTTTTCGCTTCCACCATGGACCTCAACACCAACATCAGTTACCTTATTACAACAGGTGACCAAAGGGGCGTGTTTGCCATCAACAGGGTGACGGGACAGATCACCACAGCTAGTATTATTGACAGGGAGGAGCAAGCGTTTTACCAGCTGAAGGTAGTTGCTAGTGGTGGGGTGATAACTGGTGATGCTGTGGTTAATATAACCGTCAAAGATTTAAATGACAATTCCCCACACTTTATTCATGTGGTGGAAAGTGTAAATGTGGTTGAAAACTGGAAAGCTGGGCATGCCATATTCCAGGCCAAAGCTGTTGATCCTGATGAAGGTGTTAATGGCATGGTCCTTTACAGCCTTAAGCAAAACCCAAAGGGCTTGTTCTTGATCAATGAGCAAACGGGTGCCATAAGCTTAATAGGGCCGCTTGACATAAATGCTGGGTCTTACCAGGTTGAAATCCTGGCCTCGGATATGGGGGTGCCGCAGCTGTCCTCGAACTTTATCCTGACTGTCTCTGTTCACGATGTAAATGATAACCCACCTGCGTTCGACCAGCTTTCCTATGAAATTACTATTTTGGAGTCAGAGCCTGTGAATTCCAGGTTCTTTAAGGTGCAGGCTTCCGACAAAGACTCGGGAGTGAACGGTGAAATAGCTTACAGCATAATTGAAGGAAATACTGGGGATGCCTTTGGCATATTCCCAGATGGTCAGCTGTATATAAAAAGTGAACTGGACCGTGAACTTCAGGAAAGATATATTTTACTGGTTGTTGCCTCTGACAGAGCAGTAGAACCACTCAATGCTACCGTAAATGTTACTGTAATTCTGGAGGATGTGAATGATAACAGGCCCCTGTTCAACAGCACCAACTACGTATTTTATTTTGAAGAGGAGCAGAGGGGTGGATCCTATGTAGGTAAAATAAATGCTGTAGATAAAGACTTTGGGCCAAATGGTGAAGTCAGATATTCATTTGAGCATATGCAGCCAGATTTTGAGCTGAACGCGGTAACAGGGGAAATAAGAAGCACTCATCAGTTTGACAGAGAAGCTCTTATGAGACAAAGGGGAGCTGCGGTATTTAGTCTCACGGTAATAGCAACAGACCAGGGACTGCCAAAGCCTCTAAAAGACCAGGCAACTGTACAAATCTACATGAAAGACATCAATGATAATGCCCCCAAATTTTTGAAAGATCTTTACCAAGCTACTATATCAGAGTTGGCAGCAAATCTGACACAGGTGCTGAGAGTTTCTGCCTCAGATGTTGATGAAGGGGTTAATGGATTGATTCACTACTCTGTAATCAAGGGGAATGAAGAAAAACAGTTTGCGATAGATAGTAGCACAGGCCAAGTGACGTTAGTAGGCAAACTAGATCATGAAGCTACTGCGTCATATTCGCTTGTCATCCAAGCGGTAGACTCTGGAGCAGTTTCCCTAAGCTCAACTTGCATGTTGAGCATTGATGTGCTGGATGAAAATGACAACAGTCCTTCCTTCCCTAAATCAACCTTGTTAGTGGATGTCTTGGAAAACATGAGAGTTGGTGAACTTGTGTCATCTGTCACTGCCACTGACTCAGATTCAGGTGACAATGCTGACCTCCACTACAGCATTACGGGGACAAACAATCATGGGACCTTTAGCATCAGTCCCAACACTGGTAGTATTTTTCTTGCAAAGAAACTGGACTTTGAGACACAGTCTCTATATAAGCTAAATATAACAGCAAAAGACCAAGGAAGGCCACCACGGTCATCTACAATGTCAGTGGTAATACATGTTAGGGATTTCAATGACAACCCTCCCAATTTTCCTCCAGGGGACATCTTTAAATCTATTGTTGAGAACGTTCCTGTTGGTAGCTCTGTTATTTCTGTGACTGCTCACGATCCGGATGCAGATATTAATGGGCAGCTGACGTACGCAATCATTCAACAGATGCCAAGGGGTAATCATTTCCGTATAGATGAAGTGAGAGGGACAATATTTACCAACGCTGAAATAGATCGTGAGTTTGCTAATCTCTTTGAATTAACAGTCAAAGCCACCGACCAGGCGGTTCCTGTGGAGTCCAGACGATTTGCTTTGAAGAATGTGACCATTTTGGTGACGGACCAAAATGACAATGTTCCTGTGTTCGTATCGCAAAATGCTCTCGCAGCCGACCCCTCGGCTGTGATCGGTTCCATCCTGACGACCATTATTGCTGCGGATCCTGATGAGGGTGCCAATGGGGAAGTGGAATATGAAATAGTCAATGGAGATACCGAAACCTTTATTGTGGATCGCTACAGTGGAGACTTAAGAGTAGCGTCAGCTTTGGTGCCTTCTCAACTCATATACAATCTCATAGTTTCTGCCACGGATCTTGGCCCTGAAAGGAGAAAATCCACCACCGAGATGACTATAATTCTGCAAGGGGTCGATGGGCCTGTTTTCACTCAGCCAAAGTACATAACCATCTTAAAAGAAGGCGAGCCCATTGGGACAAACGTGATCTCTATCGAAGCAGCGAGTCCGCGGGGCTCTGAAGCTCAGGTGGAATACTACATTGTGTCTGTCCGATGCGAAGATAAGAGTCTTGGGCGCCTCTTCACCATTGGGCGCCATACTGGTGTCATCCAGACCGCTGCCATCTTGGACAGGGAGCAAGGAGCGCGCCTCTACTTGGTGGATGTTTATGCCATTGAAAAGTCGTCTGTTTTGCCTCGCACGCAACGAGCAGAGGTAAAGCTTTAATTCAGTAATTACTACCTGTTTGCTTTCTAAACGAACCATTTTGTGTATTTGTTGTTAGCTGTTTTACAGATGGTAGCACACTGCAAAAGACCTGAAAGTTAAGGCTGCTGATAACCTTTCAATTAGTCTGCCTCAATCTGTTTCTCTCAAAGCTGCCTCTAGAAATTTGAGAGAGGCTTAGGCGTAGTGCATAAATTTGGCTTCTGTAGGCACAATCTCGGTCAGATGAATTGTAGATACTAAGTACTTCAGCTGCTAAAAGTTGTAATAATGGACGTTTTGGAGTTTTACGTGCCTTCTCATTTTAACAATTGTTAATTGTTTTAAATCTTCCTATTCCTATGTGAATATATATATATGTTTAACTGAACTGCTTTCACTACAGTCATTGTGTCAGTATTTATCTGAGAACAGGTCAGTAGGGGATTGCTCTCTGACCAGCTCACCTGGTGTCTCAAGTCTTGGGTGTGCTTGGCATCCCTGCCGGGTTAAGTCCCTCAGATAGGTCTCCTCCTGCATGTTTGATTTATGTTACTTCTTTGCCCTTACTGTTGACTATAAAAATGGCCTTGTTTCTGTCCTTGGATGTGACAGATGGTAAAAGTGTAACATGTGAGCTGGCAACCTTTCTTATCACAAAACCTTGACTGAAGGGTCTTTAATGTTCTCTGCGTGAGCAGCTTCAGGAGCAAAGGGTGGAAAGCGAGTTGAAACATCATCTGTGAAGTATCAGTGTTTTATTTGCTGTGTCTGGTAATTGAGCCACAGAGCTGATAGTTTACACCATTCTTGCTGCCTTCTGCAGGACTACTGAGAAGCCTGGTGCGGCAGGGAGCCTCGTGTTTGTTTTTCAGTTGCACCATCTTCTGGAGCTGCCTTCTGCACTTCACTGGGAGCCATTTCACTTGCAGGTCCTGGCACTTTGGGGCTGGCACTGCTGAGTGGGTCAACCAGCAGAGGATGCTGGTAGTGCGTGGCAGTTCAGGCGTTTCCCTCACGAGCCAAACGTATTGCCTCAGTATCGCATAGCCCTATGCATCCCAGGCGTTACTCTCCAGCTATACTTCCTCGTAGGAATTATGTCTTAGTTCTGAGCCACAAAGCATACTGTGGTGGTTTGGGTGGGTTTTGTTTCTTTTTTTTTTTTTTTTTTTGATTTTAGCAGATGTGGTATTTCTGATTCTCACTTGGCAGCTGTAGCTTTTTTCTTCCTAGCCACTTCATCATTGTTTTACTGTGGCTTAAGTATGTTCTGTACAGGTATGAAACCTCACTGTCCTATACTCTCTGGTGCTCTACAAAGTAATTGTTGAGGCAGAGAGTTTGAGCACTGTTCTCAAAGATAGAATTCTTAGCACGTATGGGAGAGCTCATCTTGGTGTGTGTGCTACGTGCTGTTGATTACCATGTTTTGAGGAACAGTAGTGTACTGGAAAATTGCTTGTTCTAGTGGTGCTGCTGGTTTAAATAATTCATGCTGTTCTTATGAGAAGATTCCTCTTATATAGGTCTTTGTACCACTGCTGGTATTTGTAAAAGATTTAACCTTTGTAATTTTTTCTAATTATTACTATGTTAAATTTTGTCTTGGTAGACCGTTGTTTTGAGGGTTAAGCCTTTGTCAGTGAGTATTTGGATTGTAATCCCTCAACTTTGAGTCTGCCTGCATGACCAAAGAGTTCCTTGACTGTAGAAGGACTTACAGGAGACCCTATGGTTGCAATAGTCTTGCACATTGTAAAAGTAATTAATGTGACTATTTGGTGAGCAAGGAGGAGAACCGCCATTGAAACTTTAAACAAATTTTACATTGTTGAATACAAACCACTCCTGAAATCAAAAGCAAATGTTTTATTCTGTTAAGAACATTGAAAGCAATAGTTGGGAGCTAGGATTTCCTATTACTACTTGTATCTTTATAGTTTCTAAAATGCTGCTTCTCCCAAATGTAATTAGCTTACTGTGCTTTTTTAGAAATACATTATAAATTATAATCAGCTATCAACTTTAAAAAACATAACCATATGCAGTCTTTCTCTTGACTGATTGAATTTCTCTGGAATGGCTTTTGCTGTCCCACACTTGAACAAGAACTACTACAGTGGCATTCTTTGTGCAAGCTGACTGTCAGTGGGTGCTGAATAAGCAATGCAGCTTTTTTCCATGTTGCTTTTGGATGGCAACTTTTTTGGTTTGGTTTGATGTATGCAGGGCACATGTTTTGGTCTTCGAATTTGCTGCCAATCTTCTTTCATAAAAAAACAGCCAGTACCCAAATATGTAAACACAATCTCTTACCTTTGGAAACCCACCTTAAAGCACACTCCTGCTAAAGTCTTTGTGTATCATGTGTAATTCAGAAGGTTTAATGTTTCAGTCCAGTCCTGGTTTTTCAGGTGATGGCTTGAGCAGTGGTATAACCAGAACACCAATGAAGGACAATGAATGTTCACAAACCTATAGAATATCTAAAGCCATAAAACTTAAGCATTCTTTTGCCCATAATGTCTACAACATATATATATATATATATACACATGGCCAGATGAAAACTGACCGATTTTTAGATTCCCCCTTGAGAAGCAAGTTGTAAAGCATTGATGCAGATGTGCAGACAAAGCCTAATAAGTCTGGTACCACCCTACCTGACAGCTTTCTGAACAGATAAACTGGATATAAGTTTGGTTTGGTTTTGGTTTGTTTGTTGGCTGTTTTATTGTTTTGGTTTTTTTTTTCTTTTTTGGGAGGATGGTGTGTTTGGTGGTAGTTTTTGTTTGTAGGGGGGTTTTTTTGTGAGGAAAAGTCTTGAATATTGTGTATTTTCTTTCTTCCCTTATGAAGAGTATGTTGGGGTTTGTTTCTGAATGTAGGTAAAGGGGAAAACATTAATAGGATATGATTAAAAACTTCTGCGTTCTTCTTCACTGCCTGCTATGCCTCCTGCCCTGATGCCAGACATCATCTTAATTGCTCTGTGGCATGCGAGTGAGCCACTGAGCACTCAGAGCCACGTGGTGTTAAACTTGCTGGCTGAGATTGATGAAGACAGCAGCAGTAGGAAAAAAGCTAATAGATTTTTTGTCTAATGTAGACTTCAGGAATGGTTATGGGTGGTAGATACCTGGTGTGAAATAGAGATATTTACAGCTTTGAAACAGTGACTAGGCTTTGTCTAGCCAGCAGGCAGTATAAAAGAGCAGGCTTCATGAAACCACTTGCTTTAGAAGTGAATCAATCCTTGTCCTTGGGAAATGGTGTGATTCCCCCCCCCAAAAAAAATTCTGACACTAAACTCCACCTTTGTTGTTCTTGTTTTGTTAATAATATCATCTACATTGGAAAGATCTGCCCAGTGCTACAACTGAAAAAGGCTTTTACCAGTCTTTCTCATCCATCCCTGGGGTTTGCCCCATAGGATCAGACTATAGATCCCCTGATTGCGTAGCTACTGGGGTTTATGCTAGCCCTTTCTGCAGCGAGGGCGGGAGGGAAGAGCTATGCAGTGGAAGGGCTATGGTGAATCCCCTTCGGATCCCAAAGCAGCTGTCCTGCCTCCAAACTGAACCTTTACATTGTATTTTCAGTAAAACATAAACATAGGAGGCAAAGAACAGTTTGTTTATTTACAGTTTGTGGATTAGTTTTTTTAGGGCTAGGTTTCATATTTGTGTATGTTTCGTGTTTGTTGTTACTATATGGAGAGAAAGTGGGAGGGGCGGTCCGAAAAGTGCGAGTAGCTGGGTAAAGCTTTGTGCTCAAAGCACCAAATGCTTTGAGATTTGCAAAGAAAACCCAGGTGCTCGTTCCATTGTATGTCACAGCTTTTTGATATTGGTGATTTAATTTGAAGGCTTTTGTAAAAATTATTTTGGACTTCTAGCCTTATTTCTGTGTAATCTCCAGTGACAAACCAGACGATTTGACATTGTGTGAACGTGCTCTGTGATCAGTCTTAGTTTTTCCTTTCTTGTATTAATGATCAGGTGTTGAACTGTTCTTCTCAGATAAGAAAAAAAAAATAATGTAGGTGTCCTGAAGGGAGCCCTTCTGTTTGCCATTTTACACATTTTTATGTGTTTCTGCTGAAAGAAAAAACTCAGCAATTGCTTAGCTCATTTTCTTGGGTCTCCACATAAATTTGCTTTTAACCTCATCAGGCAGGGCTGAAGGTTTCATCATCATGATTTTGTATTTAATATAGAATGACTAATACGTATTGGCATCACTTGAAAACCATGTGACTTTATTCAATCCTACTTCCCAAAGCAACAATTGTGTATGCTCTGGGATATTTTGGGTGGTCGTATGTTGTACCCTGTTTCTTGGCGGGCAGTAATAATAAGAACCCAGGGACAATACCTCATCTTCTGTGCTGTGTTACTAGGGATTAAACGGAACTAGACAGGATCTTGTTTGCATGTTTAACCCTTCAGTGGGCAGCTTTCTTGAAAGGAGCAGTGGGTTTGCTAGAGACCAGTGGTGCTAACATGTATATCACGTAGGACAAATGAGAGACACTAACAGTTTGGGAGGTGAACTGCTTGTTCAGTTAAACATCTTTCATATCCTTTGGTGCCAAAAAAAACTCGGAATGAAGAAAACTGCTAGGAGACTTTTTGTGCTTTTAGCAGCAAGGCATTTATTTGTGCGCAGGGGAGGAGGTGGTTTGCACCACCGGAACTGCCTCCGAAGCACAGGTGCGAAACAGGCTAATTTATACATTTGACATACATGATTGCAAGAACATTTCATATAGTATTCATGTAATTACAACATCTCATTGCATATTAATGATGGGCAGAGTCTAGGTGGGGCCTGGGCGGAGTTTAGGCGGCATCTTCTTTTGGCATCAATTTTAGAGGGTCATTCCGGCCTTCGGCCTTGCTCAGGTGGTCTTCCTCAGAGTTGAACTTTTCAACTTTTTTTTTTTTCATAAGTGACCCTACCAGGGTCTTGTACAAGCATCTTGCCTAGTTATAATTTTCTTCTATTGATGTGTCTAACTCTACCTAATTTATGATTTCTAGTACCTGGTACAGCGATTTCCAACAGTGGTTTAGGCCTGGGTACAGTGAGCAAGAACAGGGCGATTCAGCTCTACGTGCTATGGTTCCTCAGGAGCCAAGGTGAGCAATCTTGTAAGGCAGGACAGAACTTTTACCTGAGACTTTTCTCAGGTGGATCTTTAGGTTTTTAGGCCTTTTTCCTTTTCACTTTAAATAGATTCCTAGTTTCCAAGGAAGGGAGGGAAGGGTATAAATGAGGAACGTGTATAAACTTGAAAGATTTAGTGATGGTATTGATTTAAAAATGGAAATATTTGGAGAAGCAGACCAGTGATCCTGATAGCACTTTTTACTTGGGAACATTCACATGCTCTTAAAAGAGGGGCGATTGCCTTCATTTTCAGACAGGGAAACATGAGGTACTGTGTTTTCTTTTCCGTTTGTACGTTTGTAGCTGCTTCTTGTGATACATTTCATGACTGGCACTGTTAGGAAGCTTGGGCTTTCAAGTTGGGGGACATTCGTATCTCCCAAATCCATAGTCTAGGCAAAAAAAGCATTCATTCTTTAATCAGGCAAGGTATGATGATTTCAGACAGTGCTTACTGCTGGCATAGTAAAGACCCAGAAATTAATGAAGACAGGCAAGATGAATGGCTTTCTCCTCTTGGAAAGAAAATCATAGGACTTTTCACCTTGATACCATGTGAACTGCAGCCATGGCTGTAAACCGCAATTGCACGATGTAACCAGGTTATGTGGAGCTTTTTGACTCAGCCCAGCCTTGGTCCTGTGGCTTAGCTGGCTCCGTGTCACTCCTGCACCCACCCCATGAGTCCTCGCTGGACCTAGGAGTGAGATAGAGGTACTCAAAACCTGTCTCCTCTGTTGCACATATCTGGTGCGGGGCTCCAGAAACTAAGAGAGACAAAGAAAGGGAAGATGCTGCTAAGCAGGAATGACAGAATACGTTTTGGGAGAGGCTGCCTGAGCCACAGAGGCACGATGCATCCCTTGTGCTGTTTGGGCTGGGTACTGCTTCAGGGATGCGGGGCCGGATGTAACATCCTTTTGAGAGAGGGAAAGGGGTGGATTGGTGGGGCAAAACATTGAAGGTGCTACTTTTCTAACCAAGCTGGCTAACAGTAGAGGGCTTTAAATTTAGTACGAGAGTTTGAAACCCACTTCGAGAAGTCTTATCTGGCATGTCTTGTATTTACCAGTACAAATAAGAACAATGGCGTAGTCCTTGTATTCAAACTATTTATAAATCTTTTTATTCTTCAATGATACATGGCACATTAATTGTAGCTTGACAAAGGAAACTACTTATGAAACATTTGAGTAAACAATGAAAATCTGCTGCCTTGTCCCAGCTCCAAAACCATTTTTTTTCTTCATACTGCTGATATTGCTGATTCTGAGAAACATGCAATTATTTAAGTTATTGCTGTCATTTGCACTGATCTGAAAAGGGATCTTTAAGCTCTTCTTGAACTAGAGCAGGAGATGAATGTGCCTTATGTCAAAAACTGTTCCAAACCAATTTGTGGGTTTTGGTTCAAAGTTGTCACTTTTTTCATCCTCTCTA
The DNA here is from genome assembly GCF_023638135.1 of Falco biarmicus. Lineage (NCBI taxonomy): Eukaryota > Metazoa > Chordata > Aves > Falconiformes > Falconidae > Falco > Falco biarmicus. The sequence goes on along the minus strand of NC_079288.1, from coordinate 120,860,632 downwards.
ATTTCTTTAATGATTCTGCCTCGCTACGTTTTCTTAATATCTAAAATTTCTTACTACTTTGCTATCTTAGCAGCCTCTGGGCACTTTTGGATGTGAGGTCATTTCATATTTTTATGTTAAAAATCACTAGACTTTAAAACCAACATTCTTTATTATGGAAAATATTATTTTTCATGTGTCTCTAATGCAAACACTAGAAATAATGGCCAAAAACCAGAGCAAAATTTTCATGTGCTTATTTTTGCTAAGTGTTAAATTCTTCATACCACTCTCTAAATGATTCTTGGGTTCTATTGATGTTAATAAGCAAGTCCTTTTTCATGTAAAATGATACCCCCCAGAGCTGCTGGAGTACAGGCTTCTTTCCACGTGTTAGTGGTAGGTGAAGGAGTTGGTGGCTGTTTATTTAGGAGAATTCCAGAAGCTGGTCACCAAAGCCTGCTTGCCCTCTCAGTGTTGCTAGCTTTTCTGGACTAAGAGTACGTTGTCAGTCGCTCCTGAAAGCTTTGCTATTGTATTTTCCTGTTTCCTGTACGTATCTCGAACCTTGAGACTGCATCTCGTCAGAGGATGTTCGTACCCTTTTGACGGATGGAAGTAGGCTCCAGACATCTCCATGGTCTCTTCTGAGTCTTTTCAGAGGTTGGATTTTGTTGAACTACCACTCCGAGGGCCACTTCCCACCCCTCCAATAACAGGGTGCCTGTTTAATTTATATCAAAGCAACCCCTTAGCATGACATAGTTCTACTGGTATAGTTTGTTTTAACTGTGTCTAGACTAGGGAGTAGCATTACTGTTAAGTCAGTTTGGTTTCTTACCCATGTAATTGTGTCTGTGCAAAACCTGCAAGCCCTAATACTCTTGGGTTCTAATTAGAAAAGAAATTTACGGTGACTAAAATGGAAGTAAAACAAAGAGTATTCCTAACATATTCTTGTAGTCAGGAAGAGTGATGCCAGATCAGTATGGTACATCAGTACCATGCTGATTTGTTCCAGTAAATTTATAGCCTTATTTCACTTTGCCAAGAATAATACCAGATATGTTAGAGAAACTGGGTCTTTGTTTTACTGCAATGTTTCTCTCTATTCTAATAAATTTTATTTTTAATTAGACCCTTAGTCTAGACTGTCACCCAGGTTTGTTTTTGTAGCAATCTATTTTTGTTTACTTCCTCAGAGCCGTAACATACCAAAAGAATAGTAGAACAGATGGAAACTGATAGCTATGATTGCACTGTAAAAATACATATAGTCACATTAGTTAAAGCAAAAGAATTTCAAAGAGCCTATTATGAAGTGGTAATTTATGTGCCAACAGCTATGCAAAAAGTAATGAAAACAAGCGTTTGCCTTTAGCATTTCATATTCTGCAGTCTTCACACATGCACACTGTTAATAGGCTGTTGCTTGTATTGACATAGTGATCTTCAACTAGTGTGTAAGGGTTCTACTATATTTAATGCAGCCATCCAGACATCCAGCTCTACGGGCAGAAAGGTGTGCTCGTGGTAAAAACGTTCAGCAGCCTCTGAGGCTCAGACAGACGGAAGGAGTTTTCAGGGTCCTTCTTCTGGAGATGAGTCATCTTGCAGTGCGTCACCTTCCCCCTTTCTCTACCCTGTTGCCTGGAGGTGGCATCCCCTGGCTGAGTGTGGGATTCCTGCAGCGCCTGTGTCAGGGAAGCTAACTCCAAAGAGCCCCATGAAGTTGATCTGGATCCGCTAATAGAGCTGAAATATGAAGAAGGGATTTTTCTTAGAGATCTTTAAGTGAAACACATCGGAATAGCTTTGAGATGTGCCATATGGCCAGTACATGAAGTATCATCAGCATTAACACAAAATTGTAACTTTCTTGATTTCGTATATCCACATTTTCCAGCCTCATGGCTAGCTGTGCTCTTCTAAATAAGCATGTACATGCATGTGTCAAAATGATTCCCTCTTCAGCCACTCAGTTGGCTGCGCTCGGAAAACAACCAAACAGGGTCAAAGAACGCTGTAGTTTTCTCTGTAGAATCTGCCTGTACTGTTTTTAGTTCTTGTCAGGTACCTACCTGGGCCCCTTCTGAGCAGGAGTCAAGCCCCAGCTTGCCATTATGAGCCAAGAAGTGTGTAAAAGGTGAGGGAAGAGTGGCAGTGTGCCTCTGTGTTAAGTTTTTTAGGACATTCAGAAGTAAGAGGGGCGTACTTGTTTCTTCCATAGTAGCTATGATACAAGATGGGCGATGAAGGTTCAGAGCAGCCATTGTGCATTGTTTGGTGTGCTACGTGTGTGCCTGTGGTGTGCTGTGCTATGCCCCCGGTATCACAGAATGGCCAGGGTTGGGTGGGACCTCTGGAGACCATCTAGTCCACACAGAGCAGGTTGCAGAAAGGCACGTCCAGGTGGGTTTTGAATGTCTCCAGAGGACACTCCACAGCCTCTCTGGGCAGCCTGTCCTAGTGCTCTGCCACCCTCACAGTAAAGTTCTGCCTCATATCCTGAAGGAACAAGTTCTTGTGTCGTGGTTTGTGCCCGTTCCTCTTGTCTTGTCACTGGGCACCACAGAAAAGAGCCTGGCCCCGTCCTCCTGACACTCGCCCTTAAGATACTTCTGTGCTTTGGTAAGATCCCCTGCCAGCCTTCCCCAGGCTGAGCAGCCGCGGGTGTCCCAGCCTGCCCTCCCCCGGGAGGTGCCCAGGCCCCTCACCCCCTGCGCAGCCCCCGCCGGGCCCTCCCCAGCAGCTCCCTGTCTCTGGAACTGGGGAGCCCAGCGCTGGGCACAGCACTCCCGGGGCGGCCTCCCCAGGGCAGAGCCGAGGGGCAGGATCCCCTCCCTGCGCCTGCTGGCCACGCTCCTCCTCACGCCCCCCAGGGCGCCACCGGCCTCCTGGGCCACCGGGGCTGGCTGCCGGCCCAGGGGCAGCTGCTGTGCCCCGGCACTGCCCGGCCCTTCCCCGCAGAGCTGCCTCCCCGCAGGCAGCCCCCAGCCGCTGCTGTGCGTGGGGCTGTGCCCCCCGGGGCAGGGCCCTGCACCGAAGGTGATGAGGTTGGTCTCCGCCCAGCTCTGGCCTGTCCAGGTCTCACTGAATGGCCGCGCAGCCTCCCGGGGTATCAAAACTAATGCTTCCCATACCGGGAGTCGAACCCGGGCCGCCTGGGTGAAAACCAGGAATCCTAACCGCTAGACCATATGGGAGGTGTCAGGTTCAGTTACCTGAACTCCAATGTGTCTGGGCGTCTGTGGTTGGTTTGTTTTTTGAATAAATGCAAGTGCATAAGAGAAGGCTAAAGCTGCACTTTGAAGGATTGACATCGGTAGGTGTCTTCTGGGCCTCTGCAGCACACTGCTGCAGCCTGGCAAGAGGTGAGGTGCTCCTGCCTCCCCGGGAGCTGGGGGTTTGACCCAGCACTGTGCCGTGGTGCCCAGCTGCCGTGCCCTGCCTGGGCATGGATGGCATGTCATCTATGTCTGTCTTAATTCCGTCTGAATGGCACTGACAAAACTGATGAGACAGAGACTTCACGTCTTACAAATTACTTCTGACTCCTTTCCAGGCCCTTTGTTGGATATATCTGTTATGGGGCAGCGTATTAGTACAGAGCATAACCGTTACTGTCACTGATGGGAATGAAGAGTGGATTTACGAGCTGTGCTGTGCAAGTGGCCGCTTTTGGAGGTCCCCATCATAGCTCTGCGATACATTCCTGTCCTCTCTCCCGGAGAGCAGAGCTGGGCCAGCGCTGCGGCACCCGTATGCACGTCCTGCCTTTGGGAGCGGGGTCTGCCGTGCTGCTGCTGGCTTTCTGCCAGGCGTCGGGTGTGGAGCTGCTGTGGGCTGATTCATAGCTCTGCTCTGATATTGCTGCTGATGTGAGTTTAACGTCTAGTGTGAAGCGGAGAATGAACAAAAGACAACTTTTCACTCAGTGAGTTATGCTAGTGAGTGTTAGTTTTAGTTATAAAACCATTTAAGCTTTTTCCTTAAGGATTCCTTTGGAGGTATATTAAATTTTAATGCTTTTGTAGCCTTTTCAAGATGTGTTTTTGTCGAAACTATGAATGAGTAAAATATTAACTTTACAATTTTAAGCAAGTGCATCATATCTAAATGATATTATAAAACCTCTTCCGGTTTTAAGGCAAAAGTTTTATTTTTGGTAGCTGCACCGTTTCTTGAAATATAAGCCAGGAGAAGACTATTAGTTCTAAGTATATGACACATTACCTACCAAAATCTGTAGTCTTCTTTTTAAGCTATGAGCAGCATTTATATCCTGCTTGGATCAAATTAATGTAAATTGCATCCAACACTAGATAGTGCTGAATTAAACTCTGCAATAGCAATTGGCTATCAAAACAAGAATTTGATGCGTAGCTTCCTGAAGTGGCTGGGGAGAGAAAACAAGTTCATATCACGAGGCAGATCTGTGTATTAAGATAGAAAAAGCACCACTTAAAACTCTAAGCTAGAGGTTGGGGTTTGCCACAGGCACTGTGTATGGGGAAATACGTGATTATGTTTCCCTTGCAGTGTACTAGGAGATAAATTGTTCCTTGGAGAGTTAGAGAGAAAACTGAGTCGAGGGCTTTTCATGTCAACTCCTTTTTGGATCATTTTTGATAAATAAGAGAATTCTATGGAAGTAGTTCAGAGGAATAAATAAGATGCCTAGCTATGGTACACATCTGCAGTGTATGTCCTTAAAGCTTGCATTTTCCATAGGGGGTTTCTTCTCTGGTATTACACCAGGTTTCCTGGTGCTTTTCCCCACTCCCATTCTTAATTCTTTTCAATACAACAAATCTTTTTAATCCATCAAAATGTCATGCTGTCTGAAATATGAAGACATGTTGCAATTACAAGGCTGTTCAGAAACAGAAGGCGAACTCAGTAGTTTATTGCGCTCATATTCTTTCGAGACCTGCATTTTTGTTTGTGTATATCTAAATGATTTTTTTTCTGAGCATGATTCTATTCCCTTTGAAAGGTGCCTAATAAAGCTTTTATGCCAGTCTGCTCTGAGAAATGAGTTTGAACCTTTATCATTTCAGTGAACAAATTAATGAAAATCCAGATTTGAACCCCAGTAGGGTCATGTCAGATTGTCTGGAAACTAATTTATGGCGGTGGTGATCTTACTTGAAGTTGAGGTTTTCTTTCCACCATTTCCTCTCTCTGGCAGCACTCTGAACTCCCGCACTTCTAACTTTCGAGGAATCGGCTTGGTTTATTTTATTTTTACATATAAGTTTCTTAACTCCAAATAATTCTTGCAGTCAGCACTGAAAGTTGCAGAGGTTTTATCATCCGTTTATTTCTCCTTGCTGTGCTATCAAGTGGGGTTGCGGTTACTCAGAATAAGGTTAAGCGATTGTGTTGAGTTTGTATTTAATTAAACATAAGCGCCGATACCTTGTTAATTCCAGCCCTGCGATGGACGGACTGAGGGTGCCGCGTGACCTGTGTGCTGGTGGAGAGGGGAGGAAGCGGGAGTGGACTTTTCCTTGCAGGGCAGGACGATACTGGGTAGGAGCAAGCTACGCACATCCCTGCCAAAATACTTGGATCAGACTAAAGGAACACAGATGGCTGAGGCTGATAAAGGTGTCTCTTATTGTTTGTTTGGTTTTCTTTTTTTTTTTTTTTTTTTTTTTTTGGTCTGCTCCGTACTGTTTTGAGTTTGTGTGTGAGAGAGGGGTAAGAGGGGAGGAAGACAACTACATGAATATGTTTATTTTGATACATTTTACAGTGTAGGAAAGGAGTTGTATAAATTCAATACTCCTGCTCGGTAGGATGCCAAAGGCTGGAGCTAAGCCCTCCTTCTAGGTTTCTGTAACAAATGAACAATAATGTCCCCTCAGGGATTTATGTCATGCTGTCTGACCTTCAGTTCTTATCTGCTAATAGAAAAATCCTGATGCATTTCTGAAAGTAGCTCCTAAAAACTGAACTGAGAAAGCTTTGAAGCATGTGGCTGCCTCTGCTCATAACCGACCTCAGTGCTAGCTCTCCTCTTGCATGGCCCCTTTGCATCTCCTTGTTCCTCAGGTCGCTTATTACAATGGTTATTTGTTTCTTACTGTGCTTTATGTGATGCGTGTGTATGTATAAACATGTATATATGTGTGTATACACACATAGGGATAAATAATGTCTTGTCCTCAGAGGAGGTAGTGCCTAAGTCTGTCTGTAGTTTGCTTGGCAGAGGGGGAAGCCGAGCCATGGCAGGACAGGGTCGCATATGGGAAGAGCAAGTCCTGCAGACTCTTGATCTGAGCAAAGTCCAGTTCTTAGCATTTGTTATTTATTGTTGTAGAAATAACTGGTTGCTGCTGTCTAAAAATGGTATGTCTGAACTTTAAAGTTGCTTGCAGAAATAAATCGTTGTCACCAGACGTGGTGGTGGTTGTTCCAAGTCTGTCTGATCTGTTACACCCATGAGCAACACCATCCATCAGGGCAGGGCTGAGGAGAAGGGAGTAGAAGCAAGACCTTTTCTCCCTTCATCTATTTAAAGCAAAGTCTTAAACAGGCAATTTCATTAAAAAGCCTTAAGAAAGATTCGTGTTTTGTAAGTGATGGCAGTAATGTTCTCCTGCTCCTGACAGCTGGAAATCTGCAGGATGTTCTCGCTAGCAAACATGAAAGAAAAATGGTACTTGAGACTTCATGCTAGGGTGAATAAATTTCATTTTGAATATCTTTTTCAATTTGTAGTCATTAAGTTGAGATATTGCAGTTGCTTTTCATAGAAACTAATATGGTTGCAAAGCTGTACTGCTAATGGTATACTGTAAATAACTAAGACCAAACTTCATCCAAAACACTGCTATTTTGGTCTGTTGTCTTCTAAACATTCTTTCTCTTCTTCCTTAATCACCCCATATGTATATGTTTTTAAAACAGACATTGAATTTTTTTTTTTTTTTTTTTTTTGGTGCAGCAAAGCTGCCCAAAACTGATGAAGACAGTGTTTCATTCTGAGACTGTGCTGTAAAAATGAATGTGCTTTGCTGATGCCTTGAGGTCTCACATATGCAAACAGTCTCCTTTATAAATACACCATAATATTATGATTATTAATTGTGGCTACTACTATACAAATAGAAAAATAAATGCAGCCCAACTGTATTCCCTCTGAAAAAAAATATAAAAAAAGCCATTTGTGTGAGCAGGAAAATGCTACTTTTTTTTCTGTGAAAATATATCATTGTTATTACAGCTTTGACTCTGTAAAGGACATATGAGCACGAGAATCTGGAATTTATAAAATAAATTATTACTAACAGTGGACTGGCTTTTCTTTAAGTTATGCTAATTTTCCATCACTGTAACTATATTTTGTTTAATTAAATTACTCTTCATTTACATTGTATAACCAAGCAGAAAATGATGCCCCAAGTAAATAAGACCTTATATTTGGGTAAATTTAAATCTGTATTGAAAGTGACATAGAGTGAGCACTAAACATCTAACAAAAAACTTGCCTTTGCCAAAGAAATAAGGAAATAAAGACATTCTGCAGTCTATAATTAGGCACTTACATGAATGTTGCTCTGTAAAAAGGAATATAAGACAATGGTATTAGAACAGTGCTTCAAGGAAAAGAAGTAACAACAATTTGTGGTGTGAGTGGGCTACACTACAACTTCACGGAGGACGGTTTTGTAGGAGCCTCCATCGAGAAGTCAATTAACTCTAGAAATGAATCTGTAAATATATGCGTTCCTTGCTTTCATATAATTTAAAAATGAAGGGCAGCTTTATCTATTGTTAATTTTGAGTGCTTTCTATTGTGGAAAAGTTTTCAAAAGACAAAAATTAGCTGCTTTGTCTGACCTAAGTCAGAGAGTAGGTACTTGATGTTTAGATAAGCTGCTAAAAAGAATGGAGAAGCCATCTAAAGTAGTTTGGTGGGGGCATGTAGCAACTAAAAAAACAGCCTAAAAAACGCAGACATACCATATTTATTCCAGCCACTAATAGCTGCTTGCACTTATGGAAAGCAAAGAACACATTTTTTTTAAAAAAGAAAAACAACAAAACACCCAAAAAACAAACAAAAGAGGCAGCGCCAAGAAGGTTTGTGTTGATAATGCCCACCTCCATAATCTTACAGGTTTTATCTTAATGAAAATATTATTTCAAGTAATATTTCTTGGGAATAAGAATGGTTCTTTTAGGGGGAAAGAACTAGGCTTAGAAAATGTATTTGTTGAGAAACCTGAGCGTTTGCATGCATAATGACCTAACTACAAAATCATGTTGTCCTCATTCCTCTGGTTAGTTGCTTGGAGACTAGAAGGACTACTAGTGCAAGGCTAACAGAATATGATCTTCTGACAGCACCAAGACTTCTTGTAGGCCACCGCCTGATGTACAGGAAAATGAAATACCTTCTATGTAAAATAAAATGCATGGGCAATCATTGAAAAATGTTGAAGTGCGCGCTGCAGGGAAGGACTTCACCAAAGGCAGATTGAATGGAGCTATTTTCCTCTTCTATTGCTGTCAGGACCAGCAGTCCTTTCAGTTGAGGTGGTGGTAGGTTTTGGAGTCACCTGCAAGCTCTCATCCCCTGCAAGTCTTCTCTCTCATTGTTTTTTTTTGATGTGGGGGCTGTAACACTACGATTGAGGTATTTCTTCATTTGGCTCTCTGGATGCATCTAGCTCTTATGGCTGGCTTCAGATCATGTAACTTTAGCTTTGTAAGACTATAAGATGCTTGTTGAGGCTTCTAGTGTCTGCTCAGCGTAGGACAATAGATCCCCCAGAGACTGTCCTTCAGAGGCAATCAAGAAGGGGAACGTGCCTAGCTATCATGGGACAGGAGACTTGTCCTCCCAAAGTCCCCGAGCTGGGGCCTGTGTGCCTTGCTGAAAGTAAGCCACTGCATCTGAGATTTGGTTAAATTTGGGTAGTGAATCCCCTGGTAGATGCAGGTTTCTGTTTACATCAGGAAATCAGGACCAGCAACTATCAGGAATAGTGACCAGCAAGTGCTTATAGAATGCTTGAGAGCAGGTTGGTGCTAACAGGTCTACTTTCCTGTGGCCCCAAGTTCATCTGTAGTTGGAAGGGTATGAAACAGACCGTGTGTTCAGTGGTTCATACGTTTTTAACCAAGTTTGCATGGCAATGTCCTTTGTAGAAGAAATTTCGTTTCTTAATAGTTTTTAATTATTTTTTTTCGAGAAAGTTGTATTGAAAAGAAAGAATTGCTTTTAGTAGGCTGAAAGATACTTTTGCCCTACTCCAAAATATACTATAACATATACCTAGCTGTTGGTGTATTTCTGCAGTTAAAAACCAGAAGTCTGGTGTTTAGAATAAAGGATTCTGAAACAGAAACGGTGCGTTAGATTTCCTTTGCAACTCCCACAGACGTTGATTAATGGGGACAGTCAGCATGGCTTGCTTTTAGAAAGAAAAAGCTTAATGATTAACTAAGTTCTTTTTCTGTCTCCCCCACTGAGCATATAAAATGCTTATAAAAGAATGTAGAAAAGAGGCAGTTGGAGTTGTTGTTGTTGTGCACAATAGAAACAGAGCCAAATATTTCACAATATACTATATATAGCCAGAAACATTAATTTCCATGTGATAGCTGTCAAGATCTGAATATAATAATGTATGCTCCTAGTCATTCGGTGTTTTTTTGGGGGGAGAAAAGCTGTCATTCTCTCTGGGTTGTAGATAAAGTAACACCTATATAGAACAATGTACGAACGCTTGTTTTTACGTGTGTCGCAACACTGGAATTGAAAACTGGGGATTTGAGAAGTTATTACCAATTCTAAACCAAATGATGTTGCTCCGGCTTGACGTTTCTAAATGCTTAGAGAAAAGTAATGAGACTCGAAGATGTCCCCTCTGTGAATGTGTGAATTTTTTTCATTGGTGTCATCTGGGGAAATGAGAAATTTGTTCTATAAATAAGGGAATGGTAAGGGATCCTGTCTAACGCAGTTGGCAACGTCTGTCATGTTACACTTGTAATCCCACATTGTTGGTGACTGCCAGCGATGGTTGCAGCATGCTGAAACGTGTTAATAAGCATCTCTTGAGTGAAGCCTACACAATATTCGGTATTTCTTTTACCTGAATCAAATTCAACTCTGAAATTACATTTTCAAAACTAATGTATAAAATTTGGGCATACGCTTTTGCAAAACATGTTCTTGAGACTTGTTATATCAAAACTTCTATCTTCGTATTTGTCTCTCGAAAGTGGGATTTGATGTTTATCTAAGGGGATAGTGGGATGACCATGAGTTTCCATTATGCTTTACGGAGCTACTTGCTTTTACATCATACAAGTCTTCCAGATTTATTTAGGAATGCCTCCTTTGCATATTGGAACTTGAAGAGTAGAGGTGCACTCAGGAAGGAATGGTACAGTAAGAAGGTCGATGATCTTGTATGAACTGGATTCAGCAGGAGCAGCGCAATATATGTAATAGATGCAAAGCTTTTGGAGATACCATGAATTGTGGGGCATCACAGTTCTTGCTCCTGTTCAGTGACATCAGCTGCATTTCTCTGTTCTTAATCTCTCTCGAGACCCCCGGCTTACTTTCTGGAAACTGCTCTCTTGGGGAAGTTTTCCCTGTGTTAGCTGATAGTGCTTTGTAAATTGCTGTGATTTTTTTTTTTTCCTCCCACCACCCCCAGCCTCCATCATGTGAAGAAGAGTAGTAGGATATAGCTATATGATTTGCCACAACTTTTAAAATACAAAAGTTTATGTAACTTTGTGGTAATCTTGAATCCATTTAACAGATGTTATGTATAGACTTATGTGAAAGTTACAGCAGGATAAGTGTCAATGTGATGACTTTGATTTATATGTTTTGAAAGATATACCCTTTGTAGAACTACTTTATAAGTATAGAATTGTAGGTTTACACAGTCAAGGTCTGTCAGTAGCTTCCAGCTCAATGTTTTTGTCTTAGGAGTTCCCTGAAAGTCGTTTTCCCTCTTAGTTATTAAACTCAACCAGTGGTAGTCTCATATGTGCCAGCTTGTGCTCACCTAAGTACTTGAAACTTAGTTTTATTTTGATGGATGCTGGAATTAGGCCTCTTATGGCATGTGAGTAGTGTCATCAGAAAAATTTACAGCTTCAAGTCAAAGCCCAACATATACGTTTGGGGGCGTGTTTGCATTATAGACAGATAGGTTTTGTCTGGCTGCCCTGGCTTTCTGAAATATTGGTGGGAAGATGACACCATGGTGTCATGGTGTGGTGGTCTCTCATCTTGAGGATTTACTTTCTTCTGAGGAACGTAAATTCTACTCCAGGCTGATTTGTATTAATTTTTATTGTGGCAGTGGCTTTGTTTTCAGAAAGCAGCCTGCACTGGAGATTGGTATCAAAGCTTTCAGTAAGTTTGGAGTGCCTGGGCATTTCCTAGGACTTGGTTCCTTTTTTGTGCACTTCTTTTGGGTTGAAGGGGTACCTCTGTAAAACTGAACTTTACTCTCAATGGGAAGGGCCATACTGTATCCTTGACATAACTGGAGCCAAAGAATAACTCTATTTTCTCTATAGCCTTCTCTGTGCTGAGATTAATCTATTATTTTTTTTAGCTTTCTGTAAAATTCTGTTATCTCTCCTTATATCTTTTTTAAATAGAGGCTTACATTTTTCTTTATCAAACAATAAAACATGTTCTTATTTTTAAAAACTGAACTTTTGTGTTTAATAGCAATACTTTTGAAGACAGAAATGTTGTAGCGGTCAGGTTTTAACTGTCTTGCAGCAAGTCTTTCAAAAAAATATGAAAGTTATCTAAGGATTTAGTTAGTAGTAAAACTGTTCCCTCATTTCAAATGCAGACCTGCCTGGGTGGATAAGGGGTTCCAGGAATGCAGGGAATGCAGGAATGCAGGTGGATCACAGGGCTTCATGAGAAGCCAAGGTCATCCAGAGCCAGAGCTTCAGTGGTCACTGAGGATGAGCACTTGGCTGATTGCAAAGTGATTTTCCCCAGGCCCAGAGGGCTCCTGTTATTGAGTGCCCTGGCAGGGGAGGCAGATAAACACACGTGTCCTTCTCGCAGAGTATAGAGCACCTCACATAGGAGAGCTGGAGAGGTGTGGTCAGGGCAAGGTGTTAGAAAATGGGATGATACGTCATGTCATCTTCCCTAGGGAAAGAGGTGAAGTGGAGCCCCTGTTCCAGCCAGCCATAATTACTCGCTTACTCGATTTATTTATTTATTTCCGCCCCAGCCTTTGCCCTGGCTCTGAATCCTGTAGCCCGCATCTCCAAAGCATCATCTTGGGAGGCAAGCCAGGCAGGCCATGAGCTCACTGCATGCATGTGCAATGATGCTAGGGAGCGAAGGGGCTTGCCCCGAGGGCTCCCACCATTGCCTGCCTCTCACGCTCGGTTTTGTGAACTACTTGCTAGAGCAGTCTCCCAAAGTGAAATCATTGCAAGGTAATTCCTTCCTTGTGTAAGATCTCAGGCCTTCACATGTGAGGATCGCTTCAAAAGAGTAAGGTAACATATTTTATCTTTAGGAGACAGGTGCTTTTTTTTTTGCCTACTGTTGTGCTCTGGTTTTTTGATGGCACCCATGGGTACTTTACTCTCCTGTTAATTTCCAAATGTTAATTATATATGTGTGCATGTTTATTTTAGTGTGTAGTCATTTGAATTTATTGTTCTTATTTAACAGTTCTTCCTGCTCTGTTATTGGCAGCAGTATTTGATTTACTTCTGTGATTAATTCTTATCCCTTTGAAATCCACGGAGCCTTTAAAAAAGAAGAAAGAAATCCTAACAATAATAGTAGTATTCAAGCTCCTTTGTCTTCATTTTGTTCCAGTGCAGTGGTGGATATTCCAGATTCTCCATGGTAATAGAGAAGTATTTCAGAAGCAAATATCTTGCCAGATCTTTGAATTTTCATTACCATTATTGCTAAGGAGAAAGAGTACTTTATCAGCCATAGGCTTTGTGGCACTAGAACACGGATGTTTAAAGCTGATGCAAATGAGCATTCTCTTTTCATTGTGAAGTTACTGCTGAAGTAGTGCAATTTTTTAAGAACCAAAGATCTTTTCTTAGAAAAACTTCACTGGCATCTCTTTGGTAAGCAAGCGGCGCAATGCATCCCTGGGGTTTCTTACAGGCAGAACAGAAAGATCTCCTTTACTCGGCCTATTTTGTTACTCACGGATTATGTGCATTAGCTGTTATCCCATTATATGGTACATTCATAACTGTTCTGTTCAGGGCCTGAAGTAACCAGGTTGGGACTGTGTGTAGTCCCGCTGACATGAAAAGAGTACAGACAAAATAGAGATGAGTGTTTGGCTACTGCGAGGACAAGTAATCAACCAAAGAGTTTTATTTAAATTCAAGTTCAATGTTTTTTTTCTTCTTGTATGTTTACCTGCCTGACTACTAGTCTTGGGCAGATCATCTTCCCTCTTTGGTTTTACACATCACATCCAGCCTCAGGGGCAAACAAGGAATTAATTTGTTGCTCCTGAAGGTTCTGCCTGATTTTGCAGTGGTGCAAATAAGGGTTGGTTCCTACGCTGTAAATTTTACAAAACCAAGGCTGGAAACCGGGGGGCTTTTCTACGTTAATCAAAGACACAGTCAAGTTGCGGTAACAAGTATATTTCTGTTGCTACAATAATATTGCGTTGCTATTTTGTTCCATTCTCTTTAATTTAATCCCAGAATTTAGGTCCTACTTTGTACTGAGTTTAGAATTGGCACTTGTAACATTAAACCGTTTTAATATCCATATATTCTGCTTAGAGAGTTTGTGGGACACATACATTACCCTCTCAAAAGAAATAATTTTGTGTCTGTTGCCTAAGCTTTCTTAGACCAAAAATAGTTCTTGTTGAGTAAAGGGTAGGAATGAATGCAGAGCACTGTCCTTGACCGGGCTGATTACAGAATACTTCAAATCAAGGATGTTCATCAGGTAAACCGTGAAAGAAGTGTTCTAATAAAAAGGAATGTTTGAAGAGCTTTCATCTCCAGTGAGATTACTTCCATGAGTCAGTTGAAAAACATTCACCTTTGTTCACTGATGTTTAAGAAATTAAGTAGCTTGGAGCTACTTGTTACGTTGTAGTTAATACTTGTTTAACTACCGATTGCATCTATAATATGGAGGATTAATTCTGGGGAAATTATATATGATAGCTAATTTGATATTTAAGGCTTCCTTAATTGCTATGCTAAATGATTATTAACAATGATGAAACTTGGACGGACATGGATCTCAGTCAGTTATGGCTGGGACAAGTATAGTAATGCAAGGCAAAGCACATGGAACTGTCAGCATTTGGATTAATTAACATTAAGTGCCTTTCAAATTTTTTTTTTACTGCTCTCTTCACCAGGCTTTGATGTGCGTTCCTGCCAGCATAAGAATATGCACGTTGATGGGAAGAAGAAAATAATGAACTAGTTCATACAGTTGTGAGAGTTGAGCCTAAATGGCAATATTGCAGTCAGGTCTGTCATGTATGTGTGTCCCTGTATCAGCTAAATATATGGAATAATATATAAGTAAAGGAAAAGGAATTGTTTCTCTTCTTACGGGTTTCATATGCTTAGGAATTTTTATGTTGATGGGTTATTTTTTGAGTCATTCTTTTTATGTAGATACATATTTCAGTCCAAATGGTAGTATCAACTGTGGAAGATCTTAGACATAGCAGAATGCGTGATGTGTTATGTAGAGGACAGCCAAGAAATGAATGTAATCATCCCTGTAATCACCTTTGAGAGCTTTGTATGGCCCTGCTGCTGGAGCTCGTGTCGCTGCTGTGCTCCTGAAGAGGAGGCTGAATCTTCGGATGGATAACGTACTGGTAACTTTTGAAGGTATTGCTGTCTATTCCTTGTAATGCTATCCTGATAGCTTTCTGTCATAGCCTAGGAAATTTAACAAAGAAGCAGAAAAAGGCTACTATAAGGAAGGATAAACTTCTTGTTAAGCTACAATACCGGGCATCGGTCCCAACCTGGACTCTGTCGTGCTAAGGGGATTACTCAGTCTGTGCCATGACAGCTCACCCAAAACATGTTGGAAATATTAGTCTCCTGTTAGTTTAGATTAATGAACTTTAAAAATTCATATTTAGCTGGTTTGGGTAGATGTTGCTAATTTTTCCCCATAGTTTCAGAGGGAAGACACGCAGAAGCATGCCCTGTGGGACGGTACTTGAAACTTCAGCATCTGCCCTGTTAGCGGGGGCCCGGTCACTAAAGGGCAGAGAGCTCCAGTGTTGCCCGTGGTCATATCTAAAGGCAGTTTTCTTCCCCTCTGACCCTTAAATTGCTTTTCCCTGGTCCTTCTTAATGCTTGAGCACACCCATTTATTTTCACAAATCCTACCTTGTAGGTTCTCCCTTTCCCTTTATTCACAGGCTCTTTTGGCAGTAGGAAAATGATCAGTTCTTATTATTTCAATTCTTAATTTTGATTGATCTCGGTTTTTATTACGTTTAAGCAAGGGGAATATTGGTAATAACTGATTCCTAAAGATTAGAAATCTTACTAGTTAGTTACTGTGCTGCTTTGCTGTTTGGTGTAGTTAAAGAGCTCACATCATGAGAATACAATCTCACTACTTGTGCCACGCTATTTCTGAAGCGTAAGATTTTTTTGGTAGGTTTTTCCAACAGGAGTGAGGTTTTATTTAGTTGAAAGCTAAAATGATATTTGTCAGATGGTTTTTGTGAAGGGGGATGTTTCGTTAGAGCAGGACACAGTATTTGTTGGTCCAAAGCAGGTGGAGTAAAGCCCTGAGTTGAGACTGGGTAGAGGTAGGTCTGAAACAGTGTGGAACAAAGGATGATAGTATATGTAGGTTATATTCCTGCAATGCTGAATGCCACTAGGTAGGAAACAGTGAAATAATTTTTTGCAGTGAAGATATATCTGCATCAGCTTCTGCATACCAAGAGCATCAGTCTAATGGGATCTCAGTGTGTGCTTATCAACAGGAGCTGCCCGTCTTCTCTTGTTCTCTGCACTACCTGAACTCAAGTGTGCAAACAGATATCTCCTCTAGTGATACACCTTTACTTTGCTATGCAGTATTTTTTTCCTAAGGTGTAAAAGTTTGTCTTCAGTAAAAACAAAACAAAACCAAAAGAACCCACAACAAACCAAAAAAAAAACCCAACCAACCCAAACCCAAAACCAAACTGCCCCCCCTAAACAAACAAAAAATCCCAACTGAGAAACTATGATGAAATTATTTCCCTAGAAGCATTTAGAAGGACTTGAATAAGCAAAATGGAAGGAAGATGCAGTAGTTAAGACTGCAAAGCATGATGCCCTTCAGAAGAAACCTTGCTGTATGAACGGGGAGAACTGACCAGAGCTGCAGGGTGTTGTACTGGGAGGAACACCAAGTTTTAAGCGTGGAGCATCTGGTGTAACTCTGGAGACAAAACTGAATTGGGGGTGATGCCTGCCTGATAGGAGTGGTAGCGTCTCATGTGAATTAATATATTCAATCAGCTGTGATTCAGGTAACCTTCTGATTAATGACAAAAGATGTCATGCGGATGTAACTTAACTTTCAGTGATTTGTCAATGTCTGCCTGTGTCCTGGAAGTACTGATATGGATAAACAGCATTTCTTAATTAAACTTCATAGATATTTGTCCTTGTCCCCATGTTTCATTACATGTGGGGGTCAACTTCAAATCAATATTTCATATATTTCATTTAAAGTTCAGCTTAAACTGTCACAGATAAAAGCAAGTGCTTTGTTGTCCTTGTAGTATACTATATAAAAGTTTTGGACTGTTTTATCTTACATGAGCCATACCTTCCTGTTTTCAGAGACATAGTTCAGTTGGGTTCTTGTGAGCTGCATGGGATTACTCGTTTCTTAAAGGCAATCAAGTTTCTCTTATTTCACTTGCTGTTGACAAGTGGTGTTTTTTTTTTCGTTGCTTTTTTTTTTTTTAAGTAATGCTCTTAGAAGGTCATTTGACTTTTGAGGGTTATTCACTTCGTTAGCCCGAACACTAAAACCTTGTGTCCTTGGGTTCTGATTAGTGACACTTTAATAAAGTCATTTGAAGTTCAGTAGACTGAATTTTCCACCTTTTCTAATGTTTCTATGGTCACAGGGAAGCGACCTGTATTCAATCTTTTAAATGCAAATCTTTTAAAAGTTAATGTGCAATTTTGTGTACCAGACTTCTTCATGGGTTACAAAAAGTGCCTTTTTTTTTTTTTAAATGGCTACAGCAGTGTCTTTTCTCTTTCTTCTTTGCTTTCCTCCTCTCTTTCTTTCTAGTGATGTGACAGCCAATTGACTAAACTTGGGTCTTTTGGGATAACAAAGGATTGAGAAAAATCTTAAAGGTTTTTATTGCTGCACTTTTTTTTTCTTTTTTTGGCTGGACCAGGGTAGACAAAGGCCTTTCCACTTGATTAGATAATAAGGCTAACGTGGGCTTTGAGTGAAAAATATCTTTGCATTCTGCTCTTCTTTTTCCGCCAACCAAAAAAAAAAAAGGGGGGGGGGGGGGGGGGAAGAGAAAACTATGCCTAATCAGCCACAATTAAATCTTTCATGGTGAACTCACTTTGGAGGAATTAATGCATTTTGTATTGCCTAACAACTCGAGTGAACATTAACAACACGTGAGAACTGAGGGGAAGAAAAATTATGGCTGTCTTTTTTTGGTTCTCAAGGAACAGGGAAGGGCAGGTCATTGACTTGATTTTCATGGGAAGATTGACTCTGGAGCGCTCGCATATCCAGGAGCGGAGCGAGGGGGTATTGACAGCTGGGGTTTGGGGAGGGGAGTGTGCGGGAGCAGTGATTGCGCCATGGCTTGCTGGGGAAAAACAAGGGAAGATGGAAAACAAAGACCGGAGAGGGAACAGTAGCTGCAGTGTACCAGGGCTGAGGGGCTGCTTCTCCTCACTGGTGGATGTGCGTTGCGCTTGGACTTGAACGGTTGTGGTAGAGAAATATTAGTATCATGAAAGGGCTGCCCTTAAGTGAGAAATAGTTTGCTCTTAATGAAGCTGAAGAGGTTGTACCGTGCTCCACCGTGCATGCTGTGAAAGGGTACAGGGGATGCTCATTCAGCCCTTTCATCCTCCTCACTGCTGAAGAACAGCTCATGCCAAAGAAATTTGGGAATCCAGATGTGTTTTCCCAAGATTTCTTAAGAGGTACTATAGACAAAGAACAGTAAGTAAAGGTGTCATTAACGATTATTTTAAAGACCTTTTTCTTCTGATACCTGTTTTGTTTGCACTCTCCGATTAAAAATAACCTGGACACTGAGGTGTGCTCACACAAATACGTTTCCCCTTCAGCTGCGTGGGTCCTGGATTTGACACAGGCATCCAGACAGACCCTTACGCACACCAGGGAAGGCGGATGTTCATGCAGTGTTACCACCCCTTCCCCTCCGAGGGAATCACGCACGCTCCATCCTCTGCTCACAGTACAGCCCTACTGCCTCTGCCATACATGTCCTAGGCCTTTCCTTCCACCCCCCCACTCATGGGTGCTCATTCCCCAAACGCTCACAGCCCTATTGAACTTGCCCACAAGACCTGGGGTCATTGATTGTCTCCTTTTACCTGATTAATCTCTTTCCTTTCTTGTCCCTCCCTCTACCATCATTTCCCACTCGCTGCGTGCCAGCAGCCCTACCCCCTGCCAGGTTTCCTTCTCATGCACTGTTTTTTCCAACATCTTTTCAGGAAGGTTTTGGTCCCTTTTGATCGTCACGTGCAGGTTACAAGATTGTTATTCAAATTAAATAAATTTTTCCTTTACAAAGCCCACACTTAAAGTCGCAATATGTTAAAGCCTAATCTCATGAGGTATTAAAATAACTGAAACCAAACAAAAATGCAAATTATATATGGTTTTGCAGGTAAGGGAAACATGGCAAGAGCCAAAACAAACAAGTTTGGCCCATAAATGCTTCCTGAGAGAAGGCTCATGCCAGTCCTTAAGTCTTTCATCTTGGCATCCAGGCTCTCATCTGAGCCCCAAAATGTGGATACCC
The DNA here is from genome assembly GCF_023638135.1 of Falco biarmicus. Classification (NCBI taxonomy): domain Eukaryota; kingdom Metazoa; phylum Chordata; class Aves; order Falconiformes; family Falconidae; genus Falco; species Falco biarmicus. Next base: position 120,841,588 of record NC_079288.1, on the reverse strand, counting down.
CCTGCGGCAGCCAAGCAAACCCCTTTTCTTGCTCACGGTCCCACTGGTTGTGTAGCCCAGTCTTGAAGGTTTCACCACTACGTAAGGAAGTATCACCACCCAAAAGCTCAGAACTAATTTTATTTTTTTTAAAGTACTTAACCGGGTTTTGGCAGCAAAAGCCTTGTCTGCTGCATCAGAAGTTTCTTCAGTTCATTCAACAAATTCAAGTCATTTAGAACTGGGAAACTGATTGGAAGCCAGGAAAAAAATTGAGAAAGCATACTTTCCTTATCTAAAAAAAATGACGAAGCTGTGAGAGAATGAGATCTGCTAATTGTGAGCTTCTGGAGAGCAGGGTGGTGGCAGATGATGGCTGGGTTTTTCCTTCCAGTCTCTGAGGGCAGAGAAAAGGTAACGAGGTAGCTGGCTCACTTATAAGCTTTTGTCTGGCTAGAAAACAATTGGATTTTTTTAATATATTTCTCTATTTATCAGACCCTTTCTTAGCGTATATTGTGGGATTACCACGGTTTCAGTGGCTGTGCCTTCACAGGTGATGACACAGTTAAGTACATCTTCGTAGTCTCATCCTATAGACAAATTTTCATTAATTCTTTTGAATTGCCCATAGTGGGCTTGTGAATATGTGTCAAGATATGTAAGCATATGAAAGCTGTTTGTTTTATTTAGGTGCGTGTATGCTGTTCCTCTGGGATGTGCTACCTCATTTTTCTCTTATTGCAGTACTTGTTACTATTTTGGGGGGGGGGGTATTTGTTTTTTCATTAATTGCTTAGTTATCCTTGTGCAAGTACTTTTATTTTATTTTATTTTTCTTTAAAAAAATCTGAAATTCATCAACTGACTTTTCTTTTTTGGAAAGCTAGTTTTATTGTTCATGCATGTAGCTCTTACACATTTTGACACAGTTGCTCTGAATTCGAACTGCTCTCTGCAATGGCATACAAAAGCTATCCAAAGCACAGTCCACAGTTTTTGATGCTGACTGAAAGCAAACTGACCCACACACCCCAGCATCTAAAAAACCCTGGGGTTAGTGCTGCACAAAGATCACTATAGGAAGTGGCTGAGGTTTTTTGTGGTTTGTGTTTTGTTGGTTTTTTGGTGGTTTTTTTTTTTTTTACCATTGGCTTTTATCTGAATCCCTGCTTTGCTTGAGCTTTAGAAGTCAAATGAGCAGAAGAAATGCAGTAGATGATTTGAGATGTGTGTGGGAAGAATGGAAGCTGAAAGATTGGCTTTCTGAAGGCTTCGCTCAGTTCCTGCCTTCTCAAAGAGACTGTGGGGAGGTTATTCTTCCTGACTGCATCTCTGCAGCAAAATAATTGCCTTGAGGATAGCATTGTGGAAAAACACTTAATTCAGATTATCTTTGTTTTAATGGAGGTTAAAAAAAAAAAAAAACAATGAAAAAGCAGAGGTAGGGAATTGTTTTGGATAAATTTAAGTGCTTTATGGCTAATTTAATAATCAAGAATGGCATCATTAAAATCAAACAAATGTGGATTCCTAAACGTGATGGCTGTAAGTGACATGCTGTATTTCACAAAGCAGCCGTTGTGAGTGCTGGAACATAGCTGTGCTTTGCAACCTCCTCAGTCCGGATGGAAGTGGGGGTCTCCTTGTGCTTTTAATGTGGTGGTGGTGATGAAATGATACAAACGGAGGAGGATGATCAGGTATTAGGGGGTCCTGCTGCACTGGAAGCTCGAGGCAACCTTGTGGGCACTGCAGAGATGGGACTTGAACACAGGCTCTGGGAGCAAATGACTTCTACCTGCTTGAGATACCTCTTGCTGGGTATCTTCCAGTGGTCTGCCTGAAGACCTGGGAGCAAGCCTGGATCCCATGGAGGCATGTGGTGCTCTCCCTAGCACCTGCCAGATCAAATGCTGTCCTTGTCTTAGACCTACAGTGCCTTAATCGATTAGTCCTGGGGAAGCACTTGCAACTGTAATTGGTCTGATCTGTAATCTTATCACCTTGCCCAGCAGATTATCCATTTTTAGCTGATTTGAAGTAATGACCTGATCGCATCAGCAAGCCGATGCTCTCAGGTCACTTCTGCTTCAGCATTTCTATAGCTGCCTCTTTCCTTTCTGGGAGCTCTGTGCTTCTCTAAACCAGGGAAAAGAATTGACTGAAAAAGGAACATCAGGTCAGAAGATGACATTTGAGTGTTCAGAGAAAGCTGTATGTTATTGCTACCTATTCAAGCCAAAAAAAAAAATAATCTGCTTTCATTGAATTCGGAGCTAGTGTATTACGATAAAATGATGGTGCTGTATGTTGTAGATAAACAAATGTAAGGTAGCAACATTACATTAAACACAGCAACATCTGTAAAGAGCTGAAGGCACAAAAAATGAAAAACCCATTCCTGCTAATTAGTATTTCTGCAAGCAACTGCTACTTTAATTCCAAAGCTGTTTTGTAGCATTATGGCTGCTATCCAGTGTGTTTCCTAAGTTGTAGGCCTTTTGTCTGAAGTTAAATGAAAAATTTCAGATCCAACCCATTGTGCATATTTAATGAAAATATTCTAACTGGAGAGTGGGGTGGGAAGTCATTCCTAGACGTGTCTTTATTTGTCAGGACATCAGTGTGACTTCCAGTTACTTGCTACACCTTTGTTTCTGGCCCAATGCAAAAAGTGAGAGCAGAAGCACTTTCATTGCCAGCCCCAGGCTCCAGACCTTACTGCTGGTATTTCTGCACCCTACACTTTGTATTTTTACCCCTTTCTAACCTCTGGAGCACTGAAAGGGTGGAATCTCTGATTTATCACTTCCATTGTTTGTATTAATCTAAGCCTTGAGTGGATCTATTCTCTGTCTTCAGCTTTTATTACTGATCGTTTTCCCAAGTTGCTTGGCACTTTTTTTAGTGGTTATGTGGTTGGATATTGCAGAAACGTAACATGGTGTATTTCTAATTTTTCTGAACTTAGTAGAAGTCCCGTTGCTGTTGGTTGCAGTAGGATTTCATGATGTTGAAGAGTGAGCTGATTATGTAGTTTCTCAACTTTTTCTCTGTTATTAGAGTAAATGGACATATTTCTGCTTGCAATTTGGGATAGACAATTTAGATGATGTAGTTCTTGTAAGTTAGACAGCTTTTATTTAAAATGCATGTAAGTGATTAAGTGGCTTGGCAGGCAGTCAGGATGATTGCTTAAGTACTGCAACTTCACAGTAATTTCAAATGGAAAACCAGCTAGTAATTCAGTGATATCATTGAGAAATATAACATTTTTTCAAAGCAAGCAAAGAAGTTATGCACAAGGGATAGACATCATCCCTGCTTTTGGCCATCACTGGCTCATACATGCTTTGCTCCATGTTAACTGAAAAATGAATGTTGAGTATTTTCTTTAATCAAGTGCAAACTTTGTTTGCTAACGCCCTACAAGGCATTAGAGCCCATCCACCCCAGAATCACAAATTCTTGCTTTGTGCAGTATTAATTGGATTAAGTTGTTACTGTTATCTCTCTGAGAAGAGGAGACAAGCTCTCTCTGGCAATGTTAGTGTGGGAGAGCTTGTTTATATGGAGTGGTTGTGCTTTGTTGTAATTGTTAGGAAGCTAACTAGCAATGCTGGCTTGCCAGTGGTGTTCTATCATTCCACCTACAGAAAACAGTACAGCCTGCGATCCAGAAATCCTTACCATTCACAAGACAAGATGAGCAGTAGCATGGGAAGATTACAGGCACAGAGAAGTGAGTCTTCTGAGTCCTACTCCAGTGCTGTGCCCTAGGCTTGTGTATTATTTTACATTTCTACTGACTTTAATACTGAAGGCACTGTGCAGACCAGTGGAGTGTGGTCCAGCGTGGACTGGAGAATTTCTGTTCTAGCTGCAAAAGCCACCTCGTAGTTGTGCAGTGTTGCTCTAATTGCCTACTGTTCATTTTCAAGGCTAAAATGAATCACTGTCAGGCTTGCGCATAATTCCATGTTTGGTCCTAATGCAGTGGTTGCAGAGCTTGCCTATAAACCACACACACATTTATATCATGGGAAATGTATTTTCTTGAAAACAGTCAAGGGGAAGCTAACAAGCCACAGCTTGCTCCAGTTTTCATCGCGGAAAAGCTTAGTTGTGTAAGTTGTCTCTTAGAAGCTACTGTCTGGAGGCACGGCTCAGTGTGTACCAGGCTAAAGTGTCGTAGGCTTCAGAGAGGGTTGCAGTGGGTCTAGCAGCGGCTGTGCCAAAGGCTCCTGTGGTGGCTGCCCCGGCTGGGCTTTGGGAACAACGGCGGGTTGCGGCTGTCCCTGTGAATCAGAGCGGCTTTTGCCTGGCACAGTTCTCAGGTCTTGTTACTCTTGCAAAAGTAAACCTGTCTAAAATTGGCACGGGCAAGCAGGCAAGAGCCGGGCTGCTTTGTTAAAGAGCTGCCTTGCGTCGCAGCTGCATCCTGTGATTGACGCGGTCGCATCCGGAGAGGAGCAGTCCTGCTGTTTGGATTGTGGGGTGTTTTCTGTCCGTCCGTGTCTCACGGGCTCTTCTTGGTGGGCGTTGCAGACCCCAAGTTGATAAAAGACCTCCCTGTCACCCTGTCCATGTTTGGACTATTTGGGAGATGAGGGCAGCCGCGGCGGTGCTCCAGCTGGCATGCATGGTGGTCTGGTTTCCATACCTCTCCTCCTCCGTACAGCAGTGCACATCCCTAACTCACATCTCCATCAGCCACTTCATCCAGCAACGACTGGAAATACCAATTACTGGATAACTTTGGCTTCCCTTGAGCAAATAACAGATGAGACTTGTGTGTGTTATGTTTAGCAGTGCCACAGCTCTAGGGGAGGGAATGCCAATAGTTAGATGATCCATTTTAATGTGCTTTCAGGTAATGCTTGCTTTGGGGTCAGGGCTTGCTTGCTCTGCATGGTTTACAGATCCATTCTTGCACAGGGCAAGGGCTTTTGGGGTTCCCAGAGGTGGGGGATGCCTTCACCCTCCCTGCCCAGCAGCGGAGGTGACCACTGGTGGGGATGCTTGCTGCATCCCCTGGGGTGATACCCACCCTGGGAGCACTACGCCCATGCTGTGGGCAGAGAGGAGCAACCAGCTCTGAGGGGTTTGGAAAATCCCACCAAGGCATTCCCATAAGTCAAGCAAGCGGCTCTTCGTGGTCCCAAGAGCAGGAGTCAGCCTGAAGGCACGAGCAAGCCTGGTGTTTAACAAGTTGGTGTAATCCATCCCTCAAGCTTTACCAAATGTCACTTAGTGTGGTTTTTGGTCTGTGTGATGTGATGTGTGCTTCCTTAAATTGCATGTATCAAGGGTATCAAGCTAACATTTATGTTTTTTTCTTCCCTGTAAATGAAGGTGTTTCCTGAGAGAGTGCCAAAAAAATTCTCTTTTGTTTGGTAGGAAGTGTTCGTAATGTTAGAGAAATTAAAGCTTTAAGCATTCAATGCCTGTTGAGAACAGTTTGCTCCAGAGAAGATTTCTTAATGGTCTAAACTGTTGAGACACACAAATGCCCTCAGTAATGACAAATTAAGAAAAATGCCTAAGTCGCATACCTAGAAGACAGTTTAGGCAGGAATCTGTTTCTTACACCCAGTTCGTCCAGCTAATCATTTGCCTGTAGTCAGGGGTATTGGGCAACCACTACCAGGTGACAGCACCCTGAGAGGTAAAGCTGTAAGGAAGGGTTTTTCCATAGTGTGGCAGGTTGTATCTGCAGACCGCATTGCTAACGTATCAGTGTTGAACTGAGCTGTGAGGCAATTTGTTGAGGAAAAATCTACTGTGTAACTGAGACAGAAGTGGGGGAACAGGCTAGTTTAACAAACAACTTTTCATCCTCCATCTCACGGGTCTAAAGTACCAACAGAACAATTGACTAAGTAGAGACCAAAAAAAAATTTTATAGTCACCTATATGTATTGCAGAAAAAAATATGTGATGGTACAATCTTTTTATTAACTTGCTTTAACAAACAAACAAAAACAACCAGAAAACCTTGATTTCAGTCCTGAGCAGCACTGCAGCACTACTGTCATTCATCTTTCCATTAGCAAAATGAAATCTTTAGACCCTTCCCCCAGCTAATGTTATTCCTCACATGGTGACAGTCAAAAAACCATTGACAAGCTGCAAATGATGTGTGAAGCAAACTCCAGGATTAAGTTTATAACCTTTCCCCAGGGGGAAAGAATTTGGAGGCAGGAATGAACTCGGGATAGTAAAACAAAAGGGCACAACTGAGATGGATCAGGAAAACTCATACTCATATTTAGCTAAATGAAAAATACTATCCAGTCCTAGTTTATGTGGTGTCCCAGGGGTTTTCCGCCCAGGTATGTAGGACATTATTTTATAGCTCCTTCTCACAGGTTTTACTGCTCTCGCTAATGAGAAACTACATCTCTCTCTCTCTTCAGCTTTGCAGCTGGGATTTGAAAGCACGATAAATAAAATATAAACGGTAGAAGACGGAGGGCTTATGTCCCGTGGATATTTTTGCATCTTGGGTTTCGAAAGGCATGTACCTTCCTCCTGGGGGGTTGTCATTTACTACTGAGTTTGTTGTCGGATGGGTGTTGAATAGGCTTTGGGGGTCTTTAGACACTGTTAAATTTCAGATGTTAATGAAGTGATGGAGCTAGGGACCTCCTTCCCTGCAGTAATCAAAGAAACAGCTAGTTCCTTCACATATCTATAAGATTATTTCCTTTCATCTGCCAGTATTAGTTTCTTTTGAAGTCATTTAATCTTTGCTCCATATAAATTGTGAAAAGTTATTTTAAGCAGCTCAGTGGGCAAAAGGGGGAGTCTTGTGACCCAGCCTTCACAAAAAGAGGTCCAGCCACAGGAGTTAACCCCTGTCACCCTGGCATCTGGTGCTCACCGAGGATGCTTCTAGTTAGCTGGCCCCTGCTGTCAACTGGATGCCAGGGTAAGCTGTGCCCAGACAGAAATGTGGCTTTACTGGAAATAGATAATTGAGGAGAACCAAAATATAAAGTATTTCAAGGCTTGCCAGTACGGCCACTTCTTAAAAAAAAATTAAAAAAAAAAAAAAAAAAAAAAAAGCAAAAGCTTTTTAGAAAGCCAAACAACTTGTGTTGTAAATTGCAGTAATGGGTATAAATTGGGCCTTGGGTAACTCCTAGGAAAGCTGATAGATCCTTTGACGTAAAGTAAGCCTGGAGAGGGGGTTGAAATGGAGTTCAGCCATGCCCACAAAGCGAGCGGTGCACTTGTCATAGATTCACAGAACAGTTTAGGTCGGAAGGGACCTTTAAAGGCCATCTAGTCCAGCCCCCCTGCAGTGAGCTACATCTTCACCTACATCAGGTTGCTCCGTGCCCCGTCCAACCTGGCCTGGAATGTTTCCAGGGATGGGGCATCTGCCACCTCTCTGGGCAACCTCTGCCAATGCTTCACCACCCTCATTGTGAAAAATCTCTTCCTTATACCTACCCTCCTTTAGTTTAAAACCACTACCCCTTGTCCTATCACAACAGGCCCTATGAGAAAGTCTGTCCCCATCTTTCATGTGAGCTCACGTGAGTGCTGAAGGGCCGCAGCAAGGCGCGGTGGTCTGACCAGAGCTGGCTTCCCAGCACTGTTCTATGCGCATATGTTACTCAACAAAGTTTGACACTTGGGCTTTTGGCTTGTTTTTGTTTCCTGACAGCATACTTATGAAAATGAAAAATCATGATAACTTGCTAACGGTTGCCAAAAATGCAGAGAACTCCTATATAAAGCTGAGCTCCATCAGCAGGACGATACAACGGGACAAATTCCTCTTGCCAAATTAAGATGTATGCTTGGAATGAGAGGTCAGGGCCCTGTGTCATTACTCTGTCTGATGCTGCGTTATCACCAATACGATAAATTACTGTCCTCTTCGTGGTTAGCTGTGAGGCGGCAGTGCTTCCCTTCTAGATTTCAGAGCTGTAGATTGTGCTTTGTGTGTCTTCATTTTTAAGGAACTTTTTTTTTTCCTTTTGTTTTTCCCTCTCTGGGTCATTGTATGCTTTTGGCACTACTTCTCCTTCTTGCGTGAGTCACTTCTTTTAAGGAGGGACCGTAGTTCGGAAAGTCCAGAAATGTGCTTTTTCAGGAATTCAAGACAGAAAATATTTGGCAAGGTTTTCTGTTAGATATCCTTTGGAAATATGCTAGTTCAAAAGTAAATATTAAGAAATAAATTCAGGATGAGGGGGAAGAAAAGTTTTAGTAATAGCCAGTCTGTTGCATATAAGAACAAAGTTGTTGGTATCATCTGTCTTTTTAATTGCAAAGCATGAGTTCATATTTTTGTTTCCACCCCTTCTCATGACTCTCGGCACTCACAGCCTGGATTGCAGGCATTCCTGCTGTGTCCACATCAGGGATGATGGAAAGAGGCAACAAATGATCTACAGAAACTAGCCAACTGAATTATGGAAAATATGCAAACACACATTGTCTTCTGCTGTTCCCCCAAGTACAAAAGAGTTCCTTGTAGCTGTAATACCTCCCAGAAATTGAGGACTGGGCTCAGTCCCTGTGAAGCCCAGCAGGCACCAGGAGGGCAGTTTGCTGTGGGCTCTGCGAGGGGGGTGTGAGGGTTCTGCCCTCGCCTCCTCCTGCCCCTTGGAGAAATGTGGGGCTAAGTGTGTCTGTGATCAACAGAGGTGTTACGGCGCAAAGGCTTGGGATGATGTCTTACAATCTTTCCCTTAACTAGGCTTGTGTAAACAGTTTTACTTGCTGCATTTCAGTGAAAGGAGCTTATATTTGAGTATCTGCTTTTATGAGTGTTGTACATCCTGAAAAGAAACTGAGTTCTTGCAGAGCCTGCTGGGGTTTTCCTCCCAAAAGAACTGAAGTATCACCAGTTCTGATTCTTGAAGTTCTCCTTAAAAAGTTGAGGCATACATGTGCAGTCTTTGGACAGTTGATTATACTTGAAAATATGCTTTTGGTTTTTTTATTCCTTTTTTAAAAAACCCTGTGTGTCACCATGCTCTGTAAGTACTCTTCACATCTGAGACTTACTTCATTAAATATTAAAATGTCTTCAGCAGTTGTAGGTAATTCAGCATCTGTCTTTCTTGGTCCTTGACCCCTGGTGTGCTGTGGCTGACCCCTGTCCCCAGTGTCAGAGGATGGTGGTTTCCAGTGACCTGATAGCTGGCTGGTATCTCCAAGCAGTGACCTGAAGGTGAAGAGCTGTAGGCTGCTCCCCAGCTGCCTGCTCTGTCTGGTCTTCTAGCTGGGATGCTTCTATGGGGAAAAAGTGGTGACAACAGGTGATGTTTTACAGGGGTAAAGTAAAACTGCGTGGAGGGAAATTACCCCAAAGTGGAATACTCCAAATAGGAAGCCGACTGAAGACTGATGTTGTTTAGCGCTCTGGAATAGCCCGGTCCCACATCCCAAATATTTTCCCAATAGTCAGTATTAATCCCTGGATGTGATGTTTTGGCCACATTTACGGAACACCACGGTCAAAAAGTCTCACTCTTGTTGAATAACATAATTTCTGTTTGTACATATTGTTGTGTTGGAAGGTTGCATGTCATCCTGTGGCTTTGAGCTGCAATATCCATTAAGTGCTTCCCTATTATTATTTAAACCCTTACACCAGAGAACACGCACATTCCTTAGGCTGTTTCATTCGGGTTTCGGTGTTGTTGCACCTGTTGCTATTGTCTGAGGCAGAAGATGGAGATGATGGTAAAAGCAGATGGAAGCCATGGCCATCCGGAGACGTGGCAGTGGCCAGCTGTGAGATTCCCTGAAGCTTGGCTGAGAAGCTCATGCTGGATGCCTGGTCTTCTTGTTTTCAAACAGGCTTTGTTTTTCCCTTACTGTTTTTTTTGTGGTCCTGTTTTGTAGTAGAAATCAAAAAGCAGATTACTGTTCTCCGTTGGGAGAAAAGAAGGGAAGAAGAGACCTTTGTGCGGATCTTCTTTGGAGGTTATCTCAGATGGTTTTCAGACGATCATAGAAGGGGGCGTGTGCCAAAAAGTTGAATCACTGTTACAGTGTCATACCAGAGGCTTGAGTTTTCCAGAATACTTTTGTGTTGCACATAATGCCCACATCTTAGATGCTGAGCTCTGAAATGTTTCCTCCGTGATCCTGCGGTGCTTTGATGAGAAAAAGTCCTTTTGAATTACAGGGATTGGTTAGCTGTCTTTTAGAAAAATAAATTCCAAGTGGTCTTTGTTAACCACTGAATGATAGGTTATTATGGCATAAAATAGAAGTTCACTTAGACTGCACATTTTTGTTCTGAAATCGGCAGGAGGAGGAAATGCTGATACGGGTGTGTACATGGGAGGAAGATTTATCAAAGAAGCGTACATTCACACACACCCTCTCTTTTTTAAAGTTATGGTCAGTAAATGATAGGCTTACTTCCCTTGTTTTTGAATGCCAAATAAATTTCTAACAAAAGTATTTATATACACATTTCTTTTAAAAATATGAAGCATCACCAGGTCAGTGCAAGGCTTCACTGTCCAGTTTAAAGTGGGAGATGTGGAAACTTCAGGCACAACCTCCAGCCTTTCCTGTCACAGCATCTTTTTTCTCCAGGAAGGGAAGATGGATAATGTGAATTTAACATTTTATTATTGATAGTTTGCTTCTCAGTTTCCTCCCGCTTATTTTAATGCACATCGATTGCAACAGACATTCATTGCAGTTGGCCGGTTTAAATCTTACGGCTGTAACTTTGACCGGCTTTATGGCTTTCTTACTGCTCTGTGTTGAATGAGCCTCATGGTGACAGTGGCAGTGAGCTGGGTGTACGACGTGGTGGCCAGGCCGGTGCCCTGGCAGGCTGGTGCTGGCGGGAGGAGCAGGTCCGTGGCACTGGCTGGTACTGGCTGCCTTGCAGCATAAACGTGTCTTTTCCTGCCTTCTCTGTCATCACAGCACCTTGTGAGATCTTAGAGTTGTTTTTTTTAAAAAATACGGGCAAACACAGAGAAAGGCTAATTGTCCCAAAATACTAGATACCAAGGGAAGTATTTTTCCCCAAACCAAGCAAAAATATATGTATAGAGAGTTTATACTTTATTGGTAGACCTACTAGACGTACGCTATTTGTGTTGTTGAACTCACTGAGACAGTCAGGATGTAGGTTTCAAAGCAAATGAATGTGTATGTGTGCTTGCATAGCCTTCCTTCTTCAGAAACATTCTTCCTGTTTCCTTTTTGGTGTTTCTCCTAAAATTAGTTTATTTCTGGCAGTAGACACAATTGGGTGCTTTTAGATAAAATATTACGAGCAAAGGGGAAAAATGTTACTGGTTTTAGTAGTCTTGCTGTGGGTCTGAGTGATGCTGGTAGCAGCTAATTAGTACCACTTGTTGTTGTACTTGGTGTTGCTGAAGTTGCAGCGTGCTTAACCATAAATGACCAAACCATCTCCTGAAAGGCTTTGTTTGTAACTGAGTTGAATAATCTATAATTCTGCAGAAATGTTTCTTTCTTCAGGCTTTGTTAGGAAGCTTTACATTTTAATGGACAACTATAATTAGTTTTATGGTTACCACTTGTCTAAAGTTTTCAAACTTTTTCTTCCCACCCTTCTGTCCCTAACACCGGTGGCCTTGCGGGGAAGGTGGCCTTGCCGAAGGCAGAAAGCAGGGCTCCCCGTGACCGAGATGTGCCCGCCGTGGCACGGCAGCAGCCCGCGGAGGATGAGCAGTGGGTGTTTGCAAGTGCAGGTCCCCCACACATCCTTGACCGGCTCTGCATCCCCCAGAGAGGGGACACCTCGAGCCCAGTGCACATTGCCCGTGTACTTGGGCATCTGCATCCCCCAGAGAGGGGACACCTCGAGCCCAGTGCACGTTGCCCGTGTAGTTGGGCAGAAGGACCTGGGGGTCCTGAGCAGCTTAGAGTGCCACTTGCATCGGTCATCTCAGAAGTCGTTCGTTTAAAATCATTCGTGTTTGCCTGCCTCGCTACTCTGTTTTAAAATCTCCTCCTCTTTAAAAAAGGGAAAGTGCAAGAAGGTGAGTGAACTAGAACAAAAACTCCAGCGCTCGGTCGGTTGGATCGAGCCGTGTTTTGCTGTACTGCAGCAGGAGCAGCAGAGGGAGCACAAGTTAGCACAGAATTCCTTTTCCAAGGGCTGCGCTGTCATCGCTGATGACATTTTGCTCGACGGATGAAGATCAAGAATGAAAAAAACCCACCCCAGCCTAGTGAGTTTGCCGTAGGACAGGAGGATAGCAACCTTTACATTAAATACGGAGGGGTAGCGAATGAAAATGTATCCTATTACGGCTTCTGTTTTAAATTTTAGGTTTGTGCTCTCCACGCAGCTCCAGGTTGCATGATGTCAGTACGGTTTCATGCCAGGGTGCAGCCAAGGGAAGATTGATGCTGTGCGGTTCTGGAGGGCTGTGGTGCTGCATGGTGTTCTCCTGATAGACCTGAAGCAGCAGATTAATAATTGTAGGTATTGAAAAGGAAAATGATGACGGCAAACAACCGGCCAAGTTATCTTTGGTGGGTGAGATCAGAGCCACAAGCTGGTCAGGCTTTTGCAGCACATAGCAGCCTGACCTGGCCTCCAGGCAGTATTTAAAGCAGAGCTTCATTTTCCTTGAGTTTAAAAACATGTAAAAAATTATAAATGGGTGTTTTTCCTTTACAACAAATGTCTGTTGTAGCCTTTCAGACCTGGGCAGTGTGGGCTGTCTTCATCCACGCAGCCCTTGCCACCTTGCCAGGGCAGACACGTGGGCTTTCAGAGCAGATTGCCGTCACCAATGTCACCAAATAATATTTGTCACTATTGTCTTAACCCTTGGGCCTGCAATTTTGTCAGCTGTTTTTCCCATAATCAAAACTTTGGACAGGATTGAATTTCCTCCTGACAGTCCCCGAAGCAAAGTCCTGAACAGGGTCAAAGAGGAGCTATATTTTTTTTTTTTTCCTCCCCTCCAGGAATTTTAATAAACAAAATGTAAGCTTTAAGTTTCTCCTTCAGATTAGAGATTGCCAATAGCAAATCTTTGCTTTGTTGAATTATTCAGCAGAAGTAAAGGTTATTGAAACGTGTACAGATAGATGGCTGGAGGCCCAGAGCGTTAACTTTAAAAAGCCCTGGCAGCGCTGGGGGCAGGAACCATTTTCGGTCCCGGAGAATAGAAAGGGCAGAAATTTCTTTGTGTGGAAAACATAAACCACTGGTGTACTTTCACAAATTCACCCTTTCCACCTTGCTGTTTTATTTAGCAGTCTGCTTTTTCCAAGGCCACAGCTGACTGTACACCGGAGATAGGCATGGGCCGCTAAGAAGCGAGGAGTTATCTGAGCAGCTCAGGCAGCAAGTTCATTGTTTTCCAGGAACACTTGTTCAACGTGCAATTGCGTAATGCTCGGAGCTGCTGTGCACAAGTTGGATGCACAGATGGTGGCCTTTGTTATTCATTACCTATGAAACTAATTACTCACTCCATAGATTTTTAATGCAAGTTCTTGATAGCTGCTTTTTAAATACCTTCAGAAAGTGGCTATTTATTCTCCTAAGTCTTGATTTTCTTGTTTCGGGGAAGCATCCCTGGTGTATCTTAGTCATAGCTCTCCCTTGGATTTCCACAAGGATCTGAGCACATTAGCTGCTCTTCCCAAAGCTTGGTAAAGTTTTCTGTGCATCAGAGCACCGACCTGCTGCCGCCGTGCCCTGTGGCCATCAAGAGGGCATTAGCTGATGAATAGCTTCAGGCTTTAAGACTGGGGAGGGCACTGTGCTGCCCAGCCTGATGCCCGGCTTTCTCAGGCTACAGAGCTCCTCTGCTAATTAAAATGCATCTCAAAGATACCTAGTTTCTCTAAAAGGAAAGTTTTCCAGCACAAGTAGGAAAACCTCGCCTGCTTTTACTTGTTTCGATGGTTGTTGTTTTTCTTATGGGCAGCCTCATAGCAGAGACTTTAGAACAGAGATGTTAGAACAAGGTGAGATGCTGTCTTTGACTGGAGAATCTGCTTATAAAAACATCTCAGATCTAATGCAGGACCTCTGGCATTATGTATCTGGTACAAAATGTGGTCACCTGCTGTAGTCTGTCTTTTTAAATGACTCCCTTTCCTTTACCAGAAGCAGGGAACTAGAGATCAGAAGCCACAAATAGACATCACCATGGCCATCCCCGTTACCAAGGATGGACAGAAAGGTGACTTTATCTCATGTTAGTACTTTACCCATTTAATACTCTTAAATGCAGTAGTTTTAGGAAAACCTAAAAAATAAAATCTTGCTGATAACGGAGAGGTAATTTTTTTTTTTCTCCTTTGTAAAGGTGTTGGCTATATTTCTGCCATGAATAAGAATATCATCTATCACATGTCTTGGTTTAGTTTCACCCAGCTGTTTTTGATTGAAGAGCTGATCTTGTTTCACAAGCAGGAGAGCTCAGAAGTGATAGAAGTAGCACCCCAAGTGCAAAATACAGAGTCCAGTATCATCTGTAAATTTCCAGCACTGGCTGTTTTTGCTTCTAACCTTTCCTGTTTGTTTAATATAAAAGTTAGAGATTGATCTGTGGCATTTTTGTGTGAGCGAGCTGTGAAGGTTGTTCTCTTCATGTGTGCCTCTGTTTTACCAATATCCTGTGTGGGAAGAGAAGAATGGACATTTGCAACGGAAAACCAGAATCATTGTAATTTGTGACTAAGTTTTTGAGGTGGTTTTTTTTTGAGGTAGACAATGCAAGAAGCAGTATATGACCATATCCACCTGTGAAGATGTAAAATAAATTCAGAACTTTGGGACTGGATTTACACAGACATTTTTGCAATTGAAAGACCTCCCTGCAAATAAGGAGGCAAAGGCAATCAGGTTTGTCACTTCTCATTTCTCTCCATTCTTCTTTTTCATCCCTGAGGAGCAGGGTTTGGGCTCCAGAGCTTTGCTTATGGTCAGTGTTTAGTGATGTTCCCACTGGTGGCTTCACTGGTGTTAAGTGTTGGTAGGTTTGTCTCTGTCAAGTCTCTAGATGCTGGTAGTTAGCTATCACAAGAAACAGCAGAGTGAACAGTTGCACACTTGTAGATCTATTTTTAAATTTTCTTCGATCCAGAGAGTAGTTTGCTTTATCCTAATCCAGTATTCAGTTAATAAATTCCATTGAGGACTTGATCCTGGTTCCGAAATAATTTTCCTGGGTCTTGAAGGACAGGCTATCGAGTGTAGGACTATTTGATGTATCGGAGTGGTACTTGAAACAGCACATATTGTGTTGATTTGAAGAAAAAAAGTGTTGGAAGGAGCTCTCAACTTGTTTCATCTCCAGGAGAGATGGTAGGGGGTGGTTCTTTACACAATTGATGGAGCTGCACAGTAGAGTTCCCCGCCAAAAAGCATTGTTTGCACTAGAAGTCGACATGGGTTCAAGGGGATGTTGGACAATGGTTTAGTGGTGGGCTTGGCAGTCCTGGATTAATGGTTGGACCTGACGATCTCAAAGGTCTTTTGCAATGTAAGTGATTCTATGATTCTATTCTACGATATTATATATAGAAACCACATCCTGCTCAGGAGGCCCTTGAACTGAAAATGTCTGGAAGCTGGGGAAGTGTGTGGAGAGTTATTCTTACATGCATCCCTGTGGTGTGTTTCTTGGTGGTTTTTTGTGGGTTTTGTTTTGTGGGGGTTTTTTTTATCCATGATTTTAGACTTGCCTTTTCAGCCCCAAATTATGGGGGAGGGGAGAAACACAAACAACCCCCAAACCCAGCCATTAAATACATTTTACTAAAGAAATTTTTCCATACATGCTTTTCATAAATCACGTCTTTCACAAATAATAACTGTATGGAATTGAAGTTGGGCTCTTGCTTACAGCAGTATTGAAGGCCTGAGCAGGTGAACCTTTGGTCTGACCCAGTATGATCATTCCCATGCCGTTACGTAGAAGAACAGGCAATTAAAAGATAAGAAAGGCACCAGGAGAGGCACAACCTGACAAGACATTTAAATCACCTGCATTACTTTGGGAGCATCTAGAGGGTAAACAAAACACCAAAGAGCTTTTTGATTGCTGTAGGTCTTTATGATAACCACAACAGTGCTCTGAAAAGAGAATGTTCAAGCAATTGTTGTTGGACTGTTTGTGTTGAAAATTATTTTCACACCTGTTAGGGCAGGAAGACTGTTTCTGTGCCCATCACCTAAATGACATCAAACAAGAGAGGGGATGATGGAGAGGAGATATACCAGCCCTCAGAAACAGGGGGGAATTCTGCAGCTCCGTTTCTTTATTGAATGACAAAAAAAAAAAAAGGTGCTATTTTTGGCTTACTGCATCAAGGGAGGGATTGCTTAGTCACTTGGATAACTTTTTAATAGCGAAGTTATTTATGCCTTGTAAGGGCATGTCCAGGGAGTTTGTGAAATAATTTTTAGTTCATATATTTCTTAAAGTGGTTACAGAAGTGCCTGTCTGGGATACCACAGGTACAGTTGATCCTCTCCTTGGGCATGGAGATGAACCAACTAGTTGATTTCCAGATTTTTCCAGCCTTATTTTTTTGTGCTCGTAATGTAGGATAGAAGAACTTGGCGTTGTTTTTAGGACTGCTAATCCTAGCAGTTGAAAAACTCAGACGTACCCAATTTTTAGGCCAAGCCGAAATATAGTACAATTAATAAATTGCAATTCAAGCTGAAGTGCCCCAAAATAGGAACAAATGTATTCTGAGCTGGAAAATGAATGGTTATGAACGAATTGCTGTTGATGGTAGGAATTTTTTGTATGGTGGCTTACCTTTCTGCATACTAAGTAACTGTTAGTCCTATGAACATTCTAGGTAAACAAAAAAGAGTAACAAGATTGTACTTTTCCCCCCTTTTCCACTTCTCCAGTAGATTTGATAAGAAGCAATGGCTCACTTCTAACCATTTATCTAGCAAATACCTACCTGAGATGTTCTGGTGGTCTGTTAAGGCACATGATTTCTCTGCAGCCCCGGGCATTGCATTGTGCTGGTGAGAACAAGGACTGCCAAAGACAATACTGAGCTGGGATTTCAGATTCGTTTCTTATCCACTGTTGCCTTCTTCATGTGCATCCCTTTTTCATTTAAGAGGATGTGTTTCACAGCGTCAGGAAGCGCAGTGTTTTTCCAGCCCCTGTGTTCATTTCTGAATCTTTTTTGGTCATAATTTCTGTTAATAACGAAAGGTTCATGCCAAGATATATTTTGGTTTTAATTTACAGTTCTTCAGCTGCTGCATAGTGTGTATGGAAAAAAGGGTTTGCCGTTTGCAGTGTGGGGGTACGACAGAAGTGCATCGTTTCAAAAACGTGGGCAGAAGCTGGTTAACTGGCTGCCTTTCTCAGAGCATCTTCTGGAGTGTAAAAGACACCAAGGGTTGCTAAAATATTCATGTACTGCCTTAGCTCTAGGGAGGAGTGATGTCACCTGAAGAGCCTGAGGTGGAGATAAATAAATAAATAATGCACATTCAGAAGCCACTGCTGTTAAGTAAAGGTTGAGCAAGCCACAGGTTTTATTCAGCTAACATGAAGTTTCTTATAAAGTCTGTGAAGTCTACGGCAGGAGATCTTTGATCTTTTGCTGTCAGGGTTTGATCAATATTGTGTAAGGGCATTATACCAATATGTAGATTACAGCTTTAACTCCATAGTGTCAATATTTGCTTTTAAAGCACATGGGTTTTGGAAATGCATGCAGGTATGTATACATACATTAGGTAAAGACAGGAAATAGATTTAAACCCCACAAAGAAAAAAAACCAAACCAAACCTCAGATACTATTTAATTATTCTTTTTTTAATTGTGTTCTAGTCTCTGTTTCTCTGATTAGAAGAGGCTCTCTTCCATCATGTACTCTGTCGCCTAAAATAGTGTTAATAGTTTCAGTCTTGAGTAAAGTAATAATTTAGAAGCTTTATATTTTTGTGTTTTGTCATGGACGTAACTGAAGCTTGAAATCCTAATGTTCTTTACAGGTGGTGTGCCGAAATAGGTGAATACTGTTCTCTGAACTTTACAGATGATAATCTGTCTGCCAGGGACAGATTTCATTAGGAAAGTGATGGGGGTAATTAGAATGAGGGACAGACTTACAGAAATGGGAGACATTTGTTACTAAGAGCCCTATAAAAATATTTCCTTCTGTAAACACAGCTGCTGTATGAAATGTTATTTTAAAATATATTTTAAGTGTCATATAAATGTCTAATTGACAGTTGAGATAGTGCAGAATGTAATCTGTGTGTATAGGTCAGGAAAAGAAAGTGATAATTCAATGACAAGATTGTTTTTGACACAGTAGTCGCAAATTCAAACTTTATGTATGCTTCTTATGCAGAGACTTAGATAATATGTACCATTTCTTATGGGACTTAAATCTTCCAGGACGTTCCTCCTCCCCATAACACTGGTTTCAGCTTCATGAAGAGCCTGTTTAAAACACCGTGCTAGTTGTTTGTGGAGGGGGGTGGGGCAGTGCGTTTGCCTGCATTTTCATGGCCAGCCCTGGCATAAAAGCCTTCAGTTGGCCATGTGTAGATGGCAGCATTTACCTACTGTACGTTCTTCTTACATGGCTTCAGGTGATGGGGATGATTAGTTCTCAGTGCTGGAATAAATATTCTTTCAAAGAAACAATAAGGATAAAAACTGATTTTGTCCCAACAACTGAAATAAACGGGGTATGCAAGTGGGTGAAAGGTGTGTGCACAGCTGACAGACTTTTTGTGTTTGCCAGAAAGACAGCCATCCTGCCACGCCGTGGTGTTTTTTCCACAGGGAAAAAGTTAACAGCACCATCTACCTTTGAGGGTTTGGCTATTTGGGCTAAAACAGGGCAGCACTGCGTGTCGGTGGGTCCTGATGAGAAGCGCTGCCTTGGGACTTCGCCTCTCGGCCATCGTGCCCACAGCGGTGGCTTGCCTTTCCCAGAAACAGCATCGCTCTTGGTTTGGGTCTCATCCGAATCTGCTGTTTTTCACTCTGAAATACGTATGTGAGTGCTCTCCAAACTTTTTTCCACCTATTTGAGGTTTGACCTTTCTATTAAATGGCTTATTTCTTGTTATTCAAGTTTAACCTTAATAACAAATGTAATACAGATATTCTTAGAAATGCCTCTGTAGGATCTTTCTTATTTGTCTAAAAGCATTTTAAGTAATTGTGTGCAGAAGGATTAGACCACCCCCACCACCCCCCAAAAAATAATATGTTGCCATGAAGTCCAGCTTTTGAACAAGTTACAGGTTATGGAAAGTAGACACCATATGGCACAGAATTTGGATGGCTGGCAAGCACCACGCAAGGCAGCCCTCTTCATTTTGCAGCACTAGGAAGACTTTTATAGGAAAATTTTCAAATGGCGTTATTATATGCATATGACCTAGCTTATCCCTCCACTCTGTAAGGTGCTTATAATCTGTTAAATGACTATTACTGTTCCTCCCATCACCTGGCACTAAGCGATCCGTTGCAGGTAGCTCACGAGCAGCGGCTCATGTGCGTCTGAGCAGGTGACTGGCTGCTGTGTGTGTGATGCTGTGAGAAATGCTCTGCGGTGGTTGTAGGGACACCTTTTACTGCAGTAGGCAGTAGGCTCAGCATTAGCCTGAGACAACTAGCCTAGGTCAAATGATAAAGCCATGTTCAGTATGTGCTAGCAAAGATCACAATTCAGTATTCTACTTCTGTAAACCTGGGCTAAGAATGCACAGCACAGACTACCTCTGCCCCAAGGAGTTTGCAGTATAAATAAAGCCATCAGAGCAGAGTGCACTGGGAAAAGCAAAAAGGAAATACCTAAGATTTTTTTTAAAAAAAAATCTTCACATTATTATTATTGTTGACTCATATTTCTGGCTATTATATTAAATATAAAATGAGATGAGAACAAAAACAATACCTGGAAACCCCACAGTGTCCAAAAGTAGGAGGAATCTCACTGTATGGGTTTTTAGTATTATAAGATTTTTATAAGAGTCCATGACTTTGCAAGTTCTGTTGCCATAAGGATTGGCAGTGAAGCATAGTAAAGTAATAAAAGGGCAAGGCGTGGAGCCAAATACTTCTGTTTGTAATTGTGGTGGTGATGTGCAGAGCAGCAGGAAGAGCAAATCAAATACAGATGTTTTCTGTATGAAGTCTTGACTTTTATTGGTGATAGTGCTCAAGGTGGTGTCGACACTGAAATATCCCGGAATAAGGGCTGTTGTTACGCAGTTTAAAAGGGATGCAGGCAAGTATCCTGCGTGCCATGGATGGTGCCATGCTGTAGTCCGAGGCTTCATTTTAGTTGCCCTCTCAGTTTTCTCACTGAGGTCTCTACCAGGTTGCTCTTACCAACTTCTGGTGGTGACTGTTCAACTAAACTCTTTCCTGACCAGTTACGGTATCGCAGGAGAGAGGGGTGGGAGGAACCTGCGTGTTTTCCAGCACCGAGGCAGGGCCTGGTCTGTCTTCATTTTTCCTGGCTGTGGCTTCTCCTGCTCCTTCCTAGACTCGCCTCCCTTCCAACGCTGCAGCGTTTCCTCCTGCTGCCGACCTAAGCTGGTTTTATTACAGTTTAATTCCTCTGGTTTTCAGACATGCAGAACAATTTATTCTCTTTCTCCTTGTGCTTTAAAGCTATTTCCATATCCTTTCTCCCAGTCGTCTTTTTCTAGACTGAATCTCAGCTCTTCAATATCATTCAGCTGGTGGGTCACGTTCAGTGACTATGGTCATCATTGCTTCTCTTTTCTGAGCTCTTTCCTTTGCATCTTCCTATTGTGGTTTTCTGTACTACACTTTCATCCGAGTGCTGTAGCTAAGGTAAGCCTATGAGTAGCAGAACAGGAGGCTTATTTCTCATGCCATGTGCACGGCATGCATGGTTTTATGCCCTAGCATGTTGTTTGTCTTTCCTACAGCTGGGGCACAATATTGGCTTGTGTTCAGATGGAACGACCCCCTTTAACAGAAAGATGCAACATCTGTGGCTTTTCCCTTATACTCACGGTCACTGCAGGAAATTCGGTCTGTTTTACACAGCTGGCTTTCTGCTGGTTTTTATCTCTTGGTGGTCTTCTAGGTGCCCATGAGCCCTTTCTTTGGTTGTCTAGGTGGCATCTTTCTCCTTTTGCATTCCTCTAGAAAAAAAGTCTACATAAAGTCTCATGTCAATGGTTTGGGAATGAGCAGGTAATCTTTCCGCCTTCCTTCCTTTGCTTCTCCTTCAGGACTGATCCATCACGACATGGAAACAATGCTGGGTCATAACTGTTCTCCAGAAGGGACATATTAAACAGCTCATGCCTCCCATGTCTGAAGCATATGTTGGAAGGGCCCTTGTAAAACGTCAGGATATATTGACTATGTGTAGCTGTCATGCTGCGTTGCCCACAGTGTTGCCTGCTTGCTCGGGAAGGATATTGAAGCATGCATGGAAGAGCAATAAACATTATGAGAAGAATGCAGGTAGAGAATAAGGCCAATGAAGAAAGCCTAAGGGAGCTAGTTAATTTTTCAGTGGTTAGAAGACAGACGCCTTAGCTGTGGTAGTTAATCTGCCTACTTACATACAGAGAGACATGTATTAACAGCAGTGGAATAAAAGTAGCAAGGCTAGGCAGTGACATTTGTTGTCCTTGGAAGGCAATAGATTCCTGGAAAACTCTGCCTTCTTTGGCACCACCTCTGCCCCTAGTAGCTAGAAGAGGAGGGGATGAATTCTGGGCGAGTTGGGAGTGATAACAGGTGATCTTTTCTTCGTCTGTACCTAAGGAAGCAGCAGACCATGCAAATCCCACATTCCAGTGTGCAAGTAGGTGAGCACCCTGCCAAGGAAAGCAGTATTAGACTCTACCCAGATAAGTCAGATTTAATTAATACTGTTGCATCAATACACCCATAGTAATGTTAACTCAGCCCATTTATAACTGTGCAGCTACATTTTGAGTGAGCAACAAACAATGGAAGAGATCTCACAGCCTTTTCCAAAAGATGGGATATGGTAGCTTTTAGAAGTTGCACTGCAAAGGTGTGTGCCACCGCTGCTTCAGTGGGACGAGAGCACAGGTGGTATAAATTGCACATCTGGCAAATATTTGGACCTACTCTGCTTGGTTCACATGTTCTTGGCAGAGCCGAGACTGAAACAGGTAAAAGTTCTTGTTTGCCAGCCCTGAAATAATCTCAGGAGTGGGCACCCAGAGAGGGAGCGGCCATTCCCGCAGGACACCGCTCTGCCTGGAGCTGAGAGCAAGGAACAAACAGGTGGTCTCGTTACATACTGAAAATATTTTACCTTGTTTGAAATCATCTTTCTGAGATTTTATGTAGGCTCTGAGGGTATTCAGTAGCTTTCAGCTCTGAGGTATGTCACATTCAAACTCCCACTGAAGTTCCTTGGTTATCCCTCCCTCCTACTGAGATCCCCCTGCAGCCGGTCAAGGTTTGCGCTGAGCGGTTCATTTGATACCTTCAGAAACCTTCTGCCTAAAATATCAGGGAGGGTTAATGCTGACAGCTCTCTCTGTTTAAAATGTGGTGCTTTGGTTTTTCTGACCATAAACTTTTTGTTTTGAGGAGACTTCTTACTAAAGTATTTTTAACAGAAGATTTTTATTAAATTCTTTCTTTGTAAAACACCATTGCTAGCCAATGAATACTTATGATGAGTGTCTCCAATAGAGATTTTTCTTTTGCTAATATGTGCGTGGAAGGTGGCTCTTCCAGCTTCACACAAACCTTTTTGTATCTGAAAACATAACATAAAGCCCAGTCCTACTGCACACACCTTCTTTAAACTGAACTTTTGTCCGGTTAGCTTAGTCCCATCAGTGGGTTCATGCCCACTAAGTGAACTTATTGTATATTTTTTTCATTTGGCTTGAAGTTGTGAGATGATCTCTGGTCATGTTTGTAAGGTTATTGTTGACTGTGCTGCGCAGGTACACGCAAGCACATGAGAAGGCTTAAGAGCAGATGCTATAATTACAGAATTACAGATGTACTATTTCTTGGCTTTAAGATGTGCATGGATAAATTGTTAGGGATTAAATTTACCTTTTTTTTGTTCTTTTTCCTTTCTTATTAATCTGCACCCTGTATTTTCCAGTAGGGTCTGCTGAGAGAATGGCTCACACTAAAGCGCTGCCCTGGATCCACTGGATTTTAAGGCTATATCTGGTAGCAAATGCAGTAACAACCTGGTTTTTTTTCTCTTGTGCATCGACTCTGTAAAAGTTATCTAGGTTACTGGAGCATTTGGCACTTGGCAAGCATTGCCTGGCCCAATGCCAAATGAGGGACACAACTTTTGTCACTGTGGTGCATAAGTTGTACAAATAAGAAGATTTTTATGCCTACAGGAAAAAATATGTCAATTGAAATTCTTAGTCACCTTTTCTTAGTCACATTGTAGAGAAACAAGATGATATCATAGCCATTGTACAGAGTTACACAATTCGGAGGGGCATGTGGTAAGATAAATCTTCTTAGCCTTATTTTGTTACGCAGTCGCTGTTTTCTGTTTTGTAGCAGATGACTAACATAATGGACCGCTTTCTGCTGTAGTTACTGGAGTCAATAGAATTTACACCAGCAGGAATTTTGATGTAATTTAATTATGTTTTTCAATACCAGGAAATAAGCTCAAGCTTGTATGAAAAATATTGAAGCTCTGCTCTGTTCCTGTGTAGGCTGATGATATTATTTGTCAAAGTGATTATTGAATTTGTGGTGTTAATAGAGTTACTCTTAGTAAGATGCACACATAAGCTTACCAAAAAAATCAGAGGAGCTGAGGTGTCTTTGTACATAAATTAGCAAATTTGATAAGCTACGGTGCTATAAAGTGTGTGGTACATTAAGCTAAATGAGGAAGTACCAGTGAAGTCAATGACTGTACAGTACAAAAGTTAGTGCAGAATTTGATATGCTTTCTGCGATGATTTTATTGGCTCAGCAATGTATCTGTAATGTTGTAGCTGTGTGTTAAGTTAAAGAGCTGCAAATAGCGGCAATCATGGTTTGCATCACACTTTCTAAGTCTGCAAAGTAGGAAGTTACTAAAACTGCACTATATTCCAAGCCCAAGAACTAAAAGTTTAAAGTTCTTCAAGCTTTTACTGAAATAGAAGGGATAAATGTGATTTTGAAGCTGTATGCGTAATCTTAGTGATCTTTCATGGAAAGTAAGTTATGATAATATGCTTCATAAGCAGCTTTCTCAAGCTGTTCTGACGTTTGTGGTGGTTTACCAGGGACAACTATAAATGTAGCACAATACTTTTAACTAACATTAATGCAAGAAGGATGTCTTCATATGTATCAAACTACTTTAGATAATTATCTGTTAGTAGAAAATCGGTTTAGGATTCCTATTTGCATTTGTACTGTTCATTAAGTACATGTTCATGAGCCTGAAAAACAAGAAATGAGAAGGAGTTGTGGCAGCAGGTATGGATTTGCCAGAAGTGCCAACAGGACTTTCATGCCCTGGGCTTGTGGATCATATCTCCTGGGTTTGGGGATGTCCAGGCTGCCCGAGACCCCACAGGGTGCCCAAAGGGATGTCAGAGCTGTTGGGCTCCCCTGGTGAGTTCAATGGTCAGTTCTGCTCGGCTGTGCCCCGGCATGCTGTGCCATGCGTGTGGGCTTGCTTTGTAAGGCTTTCCTTCGTAAGATTTTTTTTCGTTGGCTTGTTCTCCTCTGAGGGCTAAGATGGGAGAAGTTTGAAAACCGACACAGGGTATAATTATCATAGGCTTCAATTGTGGCTTTGCATCCACTCGACATGAAAGGTATTGCTGTCTGACGTCTGCAGATCGTGGGGGAAATGAAAGGGGTTTGCTTTGCCTGGTTCCCTCCAGCTCTGGGTCAGACCTATTTTGCAGCTGGGCCTGCGTGGGAAGGATGGAGGCAGGAGGGAGAAGCAGCCCCACAGCTCGGCCACCGGCACACAGGGGCAGGTTGGGGCTGCTCTCCCATCCAAGCGTAATGTCACTATCAAGCCCAGAGAAATAAATGATTCCCCATGCTTTTGTGTGGCCCCTTGCTCCAGGGTGGCAGAGCAGGATCGGAAATGCAACGTCTTCTGCCATACGCTTCCCAGAGTGCTCGCAGAGGTGTGGAGGCATCACTTCAGTATGTACAGACAAGCTTTTTGGAAACCTCCTCCTGCCTGCCGTGATCTGAAATGATTGCACAAAATCAGCAAGGCTAATGTCACTGTTAGTTACAAAGAAGGGCGGGCAGGAGGAATAACATTGACTAAAACCAACTGGGCAAAATTAATACTGAAAAAATCTTAAACCTGCTTCTCACCCGTCTTCAACAGTGTTACAACAAACAAGTTTAGACAGGAAGAAAGTTAATTTCACTAGGTGTCCAACTACTAAACATAAATACAGCAGGCATTGTTTATTCTGAATTCACAGAAGCTATTGTAACCATTAGTAATCTTAACACTTGGCAAAGCACGTCCTCGCCCTTACTTTGCGATACCTTACTGAAACAAGTGGGTAGACAGTAAATTGCTTAAAGTGTAACCTATTAAAGAAAAGCACATTGCGAGCAATTGTTGGTTTTAATTTACTCCATGAAAGCAAACTGTTTATAAATATTTTTTTTCTTGTTTGCCTTTATATAATGTCATCATAGCTCTAGCAGTTTAAGTTGCTGTATGCTCTTCACTGTCTGTAGGTGTGACCATACCGAGGATGACTCTCTAGCAAGATAGAGTTTTCTTCCTCCTCTTTTCCACTTTTATCCAACAGTAGTCCAAGAGACTGTGACGCTTACTATGAGCTGGTAAATCAGATTTACTTTGTTTAGTTGCATTTTTATATTGTTTACACAAAATCAGGTGCTTTGGGTATTTGTTTGGGATTTTTTTCCCGGTTGAGTCACTAGGCATTAGTGATTCCCCGGGTTTTGGTGTGCATAAGAGAGGTGCAAGGGAAATTTTCCTTGAAATGGAGAGAGTGGGAAGAGGCAATGTTTAGCCATACCGTGCATAGTGTTTATTACCTCATTTAACTGAATATGACCAGATGTGTTTCTACATGGCTTTGTTTCCAGGTCTTGCATTTATTCTTCTTTTGAAGTTAACTACCGCAACTAAATGTTCTCTAAAACTGTTAGGTGCACACGTGCCAGTTAGAGGGGTATGATGCAGCTTTTCATTTGCCGGGAGTGAGTTGTCTTCACAAGTTGGGGAAGAAAGTTAGTTTCCTTCCCTGGGGGGAAAAAAATATGCACAAAGATCTGTATTTCTCAGCTTGTGAAGTATACAAGATTGTCTATTTATGAAATACCTCTTGAGGATGAAGGTGTCTTGTAAGGTTCTGGTTTGGATTAAACTTCTTGCAGTTTAACACCTATTTTCTTCTGATGGTCAGCTTTTCTAATAGGCAGCAAAGTGGTCCTCCAAGGCTAAAAGAGTTTCCTCAGATGAGAGACCTTGACTAAACATACAACCTCACCCCTGATACTTGGTGTCTTACTGTTCTGATTCCAGCCCTGAATCTCTAGGGCATCACAGGCTCTGGAAAAGCAGCTGTTAAATCTGGGAGCTGAGCAAGGCAGGCAGCTGAGGAGCGCAGACTCAAATGAGAAAGTTTGGCTACGCTGACCGCAGCGTGCAGGAAGCTGGCGCATCCTATTAAATATCAACCTGCATGCTGAAAATGAGGAGATAGCTGTCACTGGAGGTGGGAGGGATGGTAAAACGTTTCCTTTTTGCTGGTGATGTAAAAAGAAGGATAATTAGAATCATAGAATGGTTTGGGTTGGAAAGGACCTTAAAGATTGCCTTGTTCCACCCCCCCTGCCATGGGCAGGGGCACCTTCCACTAGACCAGGTTGTTCCAAGCCCCGTCCAACCTGGCCCTGAACACTGCCAGGGATGGGGCATCCACAACTTGTCTGGGCAACAAATTAATTTATAATTAATAGGCCAGTTTTAAGCCAGTTTTAATTCCCAGGGAATTCAATCTCCACCTGGCTGGAGGAGATGCCACATTATGTCAGCGCTCTTAAGTGTGAAGCAGATAAATGTTGGTATGTGTTGTGGTAGCTGGGTTTTCTCCGTTCCATTCACTTCATCATTTTCAATATATAAAATTGGTTAGAAAGTGTATTGCATGGACCATTTGTGCAGTTGCAGCTGGACTGTCACCAGAATATTAGCAAGCTGCACCTCATTTTTAGTAGTGGAGGAGACTGTCGGAGCAGTAACTTCTCGTGAAAACTTTCTGTTCATGCTGAAGCATGTCCGTTTGTCAACCTTGCTTTCAACAGTAAATGCCAGAGAAAACTATCGAATGGTTTCAATAGAGTGTGAATGAATAAGTTCAAATATGGCATGACAGGGATATTTTTCTGGTTCTGAAAGTTCTAGATCATCAATATATGTAGAGGCGCAGAAAATTAAGATAAAGCAACATCAGAGTTGAGCCTTTGTTTTTGACCAGTGCGTTGAGATGCGCCGTTGCCTACATAAGAGTTTTATTTGAGGGTGCTCGCTGTTGCTTCAGAAGACTAAAGATGCAGGAACTCGGGGGGGCATTGCTGCAAGCCAAGTGCTAGGAAAATGAGTTGTTAATGTCCCAGTTGTCTCCTGCCTGCTTCATATCTCCTGAACTTTATATCAGCCTTTCCCAGTGGAAAGAAATGACAAGAGGGAAGGGGATCATCCCAGTTGCAGTCAACGCAGGTGAACTTGTGAGTTGGGTATGCTAGTGGATATTTTGTGTTTGATTTGAGATTCAAAGTTAAATCCAACTCCAGAGGCATTCCCAATTTCTTCAAGCCACGTGGTGGAGACCTTGGGACTGGTGGACAAAAGGGCTGTAATGGAGCTAAGCTTTGTAGAAAACAAGGCTGTGTGACTTAACTGGAACTTTTCAAATTAGCACATTCTTTCCTTACCATGAGAGCTTTTTTTCCATGGATTCATTGTTTTGAAACAAATATCCATGACTGTTTTCTAGCAAAGAGAAAGATTTGGCTGAATAAAGTTATCCAGCTTCTCAGCCCCGTCCTGACTCTCTTCTGAACATGAACACCAAGTTGTGTGCTTGCTTGCCTGGTAGCAGCCCAGACCCTGATTTGGATGTTCGTTACTTTTCTGTGCATGTTTCTGTGAGCTGTCATTAACAAGTTTGCAGTTTTACTGTTGTCTCAAGATCGGGAGTTAGCAAAGATGATTAAAATGGTGGTGGATTCCATTGCTCAAAGAAGTCCTCTCTGTTGCATTCAAGGGGTAACGGACTGCAAAATAGAAATACCACAGCTAGAAGAAAGGAATAGATTTCCTATAGCATTTATTAAGGGGAGGCAAACTGTAGGTTCTGGTGGTCCAGACGGGAGAACTGTTACGTTTCTTCTGGTCTTATTAATTCTGACATATTTGAGGGGTTTGCATTGATGCACAAAGAGGTTTTGATTAACCCTTTTAACTTCCCTGTATCATAGGCTCATTTTAATTAATTTGACAGTGCTTACCAAGTACATTAGTCTGTGCCACATGTGCAAAGAAAGGCATTAACCTTGCTGGAGCCTTTCAGGATTTGTTTCGGGGTAACTGAAAACAGCATGTGAATCCAGTCATCAATTAGCATTGCTGCAAATATTTACCCTTCATTTCTTTTTACTGTTGTTATTTTAACCTGAATTACTGTAATCATAACCTGTAACTTTCTCCCTGAAGCTTAGTGCAAGTAGTTACAGCATTTTGCATATCATCTCATTGGGAAATTACCATTGCCTGGCTGGAAAGCATATGTGAATTACTGGGCTTCAAGAAGGAAGCAAGCTGCTGTGCGTGTTTTTGTTAACGCCTGTGTAAGGAATGTGTTTGAAAAAAATGCACAGGAATAGTTATCAGGAAGATGTTTTGACTATATCAGCAATTTATATTTGATCATTTTTAGAAATAACTTCTTAGAAATACCTTCTTTTGAGATGGAATCTAACATGTCAGCAAATGGCACGCAGCAGGATGTGTTGTTGATTTCTAAAGCACAAGCGAAAGGTAAAGGTGCCTCTAAAAAGGCATTCAAATACTGTATCGACAACTCTGTGAATAAGCAGATAGAAACTACAAAGCAAAATAATGTATTTTGAAGTTATGAGAAACTTCTATTAACCTTAAGATTTGTAAGTCAGGATGGTAACATGAATCTATTTTTAGTTTATTTTTAACGTTAAGTGCACCACAGTCAGCAGATACTTGAAAACAACCTGACATATTTGGTTCTGTTGCAGAAAATAGTTTCCTGGCTATTTTTAATTTCTGCATCATTAATACTAATTTTTATGAGTTTCTGGTCACTTGCACAGTTAGCCCATCCCATAGCTAATGATGAGAGGGCTGAGGACCAGGCTGTGTATGATAAATTTACTGTATTTGTTTCAGTTTCAAAGCTTTCCATTCCCTGCCTGTTTCATGACCAATTCTCATTTATTGCATGCTACCAAATGTAAGAGATGAGTATATTTCTAAAGTACTGTAGAAAGTGAGCAGCACTTCTTAACTTCTTTATCTGTAGCTATCAAAAATTCCCTGTGGAAAGTCATTTTAAATTATGTTGGCCTGGAAGATGAAGATATTAATAGTTACGAATATAACTGTAAGGTAAAGGTATAGTGTAGGTTAGGGACAGATTTTTTCCAGCCTGGCAGGTGCTTACCTTTTGACACACTGTATTTGCAGAGGCATTTACAACTTAGGGCTTTCATTGCATCCATTAGGTTTGAACAAATTAACATACATCTCCTAAGCATCAAAACTGACCCTGTCTCAAATAGAAATGTTGGTGACTCAATCAAATATGAGCATGTCCAGTTTCTGAGATACAGCAAACAAGATTCCTTTAAAAGCTTGGCGAGTGGTGGTGGATTAATGAGAGTGCTGGTACTTGTCAAAACTCCCCTTGAGTATCTAAAATGAGATGCAGCTTGGTTTTAAAGCAACTGTGGTTAAATCTAATTTGTCTTGTTCTGTACTAACTTCAACCAAATACCGTCCATCTAAAGTTACTCACAAGACTTGTGTCAGACTGTTCTGTGCAGTCTGAATAGGCGCAAGGTGCTTATAAAACTGTAGTTCATTAAAGTTGATGCCAGTTTTCCCTGATCACCAGTTTTGTTCTTCATCACGCTTGTACGTGTAAGTTTTCTCACAATTTGCTATCATTTATTCAGCTATTAAAGAATAATGATACTTTTATAGTACGTGGTATTAGGGCATTATGATAAAAATTGCTAGATACATCTCAATTTATTATACCATAGTTTGATAGAAAAATGAAATGCCTTTTAATTCAACAGTGGGTTGAACATGATATTGTCCTTTAGGCTTTGAATTTGATTGAAATTTATCTGTGAAGGGGGCAAACTGAACACTGGCTATATAACTCTTAGAATTTCATATGGCACCTTGCTAGGCAGGAATAGTCCTTTTACTTCTGCTGTTTTCAAGGCTCTTAGTATTATTGGTCTTTAATTCAGGATTAATGGGTTTAAATGCCAGTTAAATATCGAAGATTAAATGAAAGGCAACAGATATGCTACTTTTTCTTTACTCTTTGAGGTGTTTACTAATTTCATTCAAATGTTTCAGACTTAAATTCATCAGGTTCTGACAGCTAGGCTTGAAATATAGATCACGTTGTAGAGCAGTGGTTCTAAGTCACTAAATGCAGAATTCACAAGGAATTTTCAGAAACGCTAATGATTACAGGTTTAAGCTATTATGTGTTTTTTAGTTTGTGGTGATCTCAGTTAAGATGCTGGATATTGTTTAGGAAAACACAAGTATGATTGCTAGCAAATTAACTGAGCCAGTTCTCAGTGAGTTTTTGCTTTGACTTGCTTCTTCAAAGGGCATTTGTCCACATAGGAACCGAGTAAATCGTGGGAAAACGCTGCAAAACATTTAATATATTCTGAAATTGTGCATGTCTGTATATGTATTTACTTAATGGCCTAGGAGTGTAATAGTGTCCACAGACTGGGATTTTTTTTTAATCTGTAAATAGAAAAGCTTGACAAACTTCTGTCTGCTCATTTTTGTATATAATTGGGGAATGGGGAGAACTGTAGCTAGATTATTTCACTGTTATGATCATCATGGCAGCAATAGACAGTGAATAAACTTTGTGTGGTAGTACATTTTTATGGTAGTTTTACAAATATAAAGTTACTATGTGATTAATTTCTGATCTTTCTGCTGCTTGCAAACTGGATTTTCAAATTGCGGCACCTCTTTTTTAGGTGATGTACCTTAGGATTCCAAAATGAGGATACTCTTTTATTTTACCGTCCCTTGAAGTATGTTCTGTATTAATAGCATCTTCTGCTTCTCTGTACTATATTTTGGTCACAGAAATCACTGAAGGAATGACTGTGTTGTACCCATGCTTTGGGCGCTTTTTTGGGGCTGAGAGCGAGACAGAGATTTTTTGTGAGAGGTTTCCTTCCTCCCTTTGTCGCTGCTGTCCATGCAGCTTTTAGATAGTGTCATTCCGACTGTGAAAATGAGGAATGATGAGGGCTTAAGCCGGCAGTCAGATCTGCCATCAACTGCACTGTACAAAACATATCACCTTATTTCTCTGTCCCTTATTTTTGCCCCTGGAAGACAAATTCATTAATAATTTTACTACTACAAAGATGCCTTTAGTCATGTTTGAGAAGTCTGCTGGAAGTTTGTAGTAGGCATCTATTGATAAATGCAAAAATTGATGCTATTAATTTCTCACAAATGCTAATAGTGCTTTTCAAACAGTATGTTTCTGGATAGGTATTTATATTTTCAATTATAGAATGCTTTTAAACAGAGCATCTGCATCTCTGCTTCCTATGCAATTACTTGTAGTACGAGAAACAAATCCCTGTAAAGCACACTATGATGTCTTTGAGGCATAACGCTCTCCCAGTTGCCCTATCACCACCTGTTCATTATGAAATTATGTTAGTAATTATGTTGTTGTCAACATTAACACTATGAGCTAGCAGAGGCTTCTGAGTTGTTGCCATTGTTTAATTATTCAGAACTCTTTGCCTGCTTTGTTTTCCTTCTTTCCACTGCTTGATGGCTTTCTCAGGAAGCTTTTAGGATTATTACATTTGTACCTAGAAAATAATTTTTTACATAAAGGTTTTCCTCTGGCATTCTTCTACATTATACTGAGGGGAAAAAAGAAATAAACTGTGTCCTACTCTGTAAGGATCAAACCAGGCTGAGACTGAGGAATTTTACGGGGGGGGTGGTGGTGGAAACATACAAATGGAGGGGGGAAATGCAGCATTATTCTCTAGACCTCTCCATGATGCCCTGATTTGTTGCTGTAATTTTCTTACTAAGGGTCAATATATGACTTCCTTTGGTTTAAGATTTTCATTTTTCCTACCCTCTGTTCTCCTGCCCTTTAAAATAATATGATCATTTCACTGTAAACCATTCCATTTTTGCCTGCAAAATACTTTTTTCTTGACTGTTTGTAAAACTATTGAAATGCTTCAATGGTGAACATACAATGAATGATCATCCTCTAATCTGTTCCACATGGATAGGGGGCCACTTTGTACATCCAGTACATAGAACTTCTTGATTCAGTTAAACGCAGCAAAACTGATGCTGTTGCAGTTTAACCTACAGGATCACTGAGAAAAACCGTATGTTTCTTAACAATTGCGTGGCACAGCATAAATACGCTATTGGAGACATGACATACATTATCATCTGTGAAGAATGGAGAAGCAAAATGAAGGATTAATGCACAGAAATTGAGTTTCGGTTCAATCTTCCAATGAAAGCATTGTACCTTCTAGTTGTATATTTAAGGGTGCTTAAACTCTGTGAGATTTTCTGCATCTTTTATGGTTACATTTGAACATTCATTCTGATTTCTTTTTTCTTTTTCTTTAATCCCCCACCCCCACCCGAGTATTTTTTAAGAGGGAACTGGTGATTCTCAGCCCTACTAAAATTCATCCCATACGTTTTTAAACAGAGGCTTGTCGTAATGACCAGTGGTGGTGAACTTTCAAAGGATCAAAGAGTTGGCATGACAAGGATAACAACTAAAAACCCAAGTGCTATAATGCAAGGGATAGCTGTGTCACTTTAGTCAGGACATCAGACAGGGACCTGAGCAAGAAAAGTCTCTTTGGTTTCACTTGTGCTCGAAATACCATGAGAACCATTTTCTTGTGGTATTTCTGCATCCTGCCACACTAAAATTAAGATATGCAGAAATGCCAGTATATTTCTTTCTTCTCCCCCCCCCCCCCCCCCCCCCCCCCCCCGCTTTTTAAAGTTTGCTAAGATTATCAAAAGTTCAAATTAGTTTTGACTTGATTGAAAGGAGGCTTTGGTGTGGTCCTTCCTTGTCTGGAGCAGTCCAACTGGCCCTTCCTAACAGCTGTGTTTGTATTATAATTGTCGACTGCTGGTGGTATTTCTGACTCAGTAATCAGGACTTGCTTAAGACTATCCACAAGAAAACCACGTTCTTCTAATGTCCTTTGGGAGCAGGTGGCTGTGAAGGGTCCCCAGGTCAGTCATGGTGTGTCCCATAAGGGAGCTGCAGGACAGTGTGTACCATTAGGCGTTCACCTCTGCCTTCTCCTCCCAGGCAGCCCAGAATTGTACTACACTAAAGGCAGAAAAAAACCCAAAGAAGCATATCAATCAACCCTTTGAGGAAGGAATTAACCACAGAAACTGCCAAATAAGCTCACTCTGCTCATGTATTGTATATACGTATGTCTGCTGTCTCTCTTTGCTCTTCCCTTAAGGTGTCATCTTTGAACGCATTGAAGTCAGTGAGAGTATGGCTGTGATGTAAAGCCATCGGTATCGGGGGAAAGAGCTGTAATATAGCACTTGGGTATCAATAGAGGATTTGGACTATTAAAAGTTCTCATTATGGACTGTAGTGGCCAGAGAGTGTAACTTCATAGGTTGATGTAGGTTCTACATATAAGGAAATATGTAGCAGATATTTAGGAACCCATAAAAGTAAAATCTCTGAATTTATGCTCAAATAAAACACTTCATATTCTTTATTAAGGAAGATGACTGTAAGAATCCCACATAAGCACACTGCTCCAGATATTCCAGCTATTTCTGTGAAAGCCTGTTTTCTTTTGCTTTTTCTTCAGTGTGCAAGGTCATGGATAGATATTTACAGAAGTGAGGAAATGAGAAGTTTGAAAGGTACCTTTTAGTTAGTCTGTAATGCTTGATTTTTAAAAATTATTCCATCTCAAATCCGAGGTCCAACAGCTGAGTAAGAAAATTCAAAAGATAAGTGTGGGAAACTAAATTGTCATTGGCTGACATGAAGGATTTTGTAAACTGAGCTTCAGCTACCTTCCCCATTCCCAGGCCAAAAAATGGTGTTATTCAGCACATGTCTGTTTGCTGATCAAAGTTTGTAGTTATATGTAAATTTGAATCTTCACAGTTTGGTAAAGATCTAGTATCTTTGTCTCTATTCAGCTTCAAAAAGCTGCAAAACCTCATCGCTAGAAACAGCAATTTCTTAAGGAGGGATAATGTAGACCGACTAAATGTTGTTGGGCAGAAAATCTAAGCATTGGAGGCATGTGGGACTTTCTTTTTTGTTTGGGTATATAAATTGGTCTAATACATCCCGCAGCAGCCTACTGTTAGCAAGAATGACTAATTGTAGTAGCGGTGGTGTAGTCATGATTGACCAAAAAGATAACTGGAGTAATTTTTGCATGAAAATTCAGCTGCCTAAACAGAGATTCTGATGTATGGGAGAAAGGTGGGTAAAGGAGGGCTGGTGTGCCCAGAAAATTGACGTTCTTGGCTGTTTTGCTCAATTTTTATGAGGTGAGCAGGGAAAGCAGCATAACTCTATATTTTAAAAGATACAGATTTGGAAAGAAAAGAGAAACAGAAGGATTTCCTTCGCCAAAGATAGTTTCCCCAAACCTGCAACGTTGCAGGGTTAATCTTTTTCATCATTTGCAAGACCTAAGATGAGCATGAAAAGCCTTTGAGGTGGGGGCCAAGGAACGGTAGTGGATTCCAAGTGCTTACCTTCACAAGCTCTCAACCCACCGTTGTGCATTTTGATGTTCTTTTCCCAAGCTGATAGTACTCATGGAGCTGGTGTTTCCTCCAGGAGGAGGAGAGAGGCCTTCCCAGCCAGTTCTCAACTGCCTGACCCCATGGTGGAGCAATGCTTCTGCTGCCTTTGGTGACTTGGGGGACATTGCTCGGTCACGCTGCACCAGTGGACCCCAGATGAATTCATGTGTTCCCATCTTGGAAAAGCCAGACAGCTCAGGTTTAACTCCTGTCATAGCCATTGTACAGCTCCCCATCATGGACACTTGGGGGCTGTTGTGTGGGTCCCACAAATAAAGTCCCATTTGTTTCTAAATGTCCCCTTATCTGCTAGGGCAGCAGCCTTGTGTCTCTCCTTGACAATTTTCAGTGAGACCAAGGGTGAAGTTGGATGAATCAAAGTTGACCCTGTTGTAGCCTTCCCAGGACTAGCATTTGCCTCCAAAATGTTCAGGAGAACGTACAATACTTTAAGTCCTATGTGACCTGTGTTTGTTTGAGCAGACCTGCCGTGGCTTTGGCAGCCATACAGAAGGTGGGAGCGGCAGGGGAATCTGCAGCGTGTGGCCGGGTGGTGTGGAGTCACTGGCACTCAGCAAGCTCATCTTAACAGACCTCTTTGTGATCCTCTGAGTACCCAGAGCTCGCCCAGCTGGCAGAGGAGATCCCGCCACCATAGCCTTGATGGTCAGCTGGGTCAGCTGAGGGCAGCCACAATGAGAAGGTCCATCTGTGGCCACATAAAAAAGCCTTTCTGGCTGCAAGTGGCCCGTGGCCATAGGGAGGGAACCCACCCCGCCCCTGATGCTGCAGGAGCAGATACAAAGCAGCCGCAGAAGGCTGCAGTCTGCAAATGAGGAATAAGGTGATGATGGCGTTTCCCTGGAATTTGTAGGAGGATGCAAAAATTTGGAATTTCTAGCCCTTGCAGTTCCCTGCTAGCAGCCCGCTTGATGCTCTGGGAAAAAAGCTTTTGGGCATTTTTAGAAAATGGCTCAGTTCTTCTAAATGCGAACCTGGAAAGCAACATTTTGGCCTCGTGTGTTTTAATTGCTAAAATCTATTTAGACTCATATAGTGTTTCTTCTCAGAAAGGTGCCACTATAAAACCCTCTTAATGCTGCAAAACATCAGTCAGCATTCAGTCCTATATCTTTAATTAATTCCCTTCCACTCACAGGAAAAAACGGTGATTTCTGAAGTGACTATAGCAATGCTTTTTCTACTGTGGCCCTGGGTAGAGAGCTTTTCTTCTCTGTTTGGGCAGCCTTCAGTGGTGGAGTTATCCTATTGTCCTGATGGCTGAATGTGTCTTAGATGTCACACCTGTGAGTTTAATTAGGTGATTTATTTAATATAGAGGTGTGACATTCCCATCCTTGAACTGTTAATGCTTACTTTTTCTGTCTTTATCCTTCTTTTTTTTTTTTTTTTTTCTGGCATGGACAGAAGTGTTCTTACCAATTCAATCCATTTCTTATTACATGGCAGTAGACTTCATTTAATTAAATGCAAAGGTATAAACTAAATGGTTCCCAAATGTATAATGTTTTAAGTATTTAACAAAAAAAACCCCCCAAAACAACAAAAAAACTAAAAAGAAAGAAAAAAACACCCTCACTAGCAAGTGTTTGCCAAGTGTTTGTATTGCTTTGGCAGGTATTTGGAATAGGTTTTGTAACTGGAGGTACTGCTAGATACAGAAGAATTAATGCTTTTATGAGAAAATCACCTCTTTTGTCTGGGGAAATGACATAGGATCACATGTGTGCGCATGTCCCGGTAGGGAAGGGTAGGCAGTGAATGGATAGGTGGAAGAGTGTTTTCTGGTCCCTGCAGTGGCCAAGCAGTGCTGCTGACTCAGGGCTCCAGGGGCAGATGGAGCCGCTTTGCTCTCCCTGCCCTCCTCGCCATGCACCGTGCCCCGATGGCAGCACAAGATGCAATTGCACCTCCTAACATGTGCTGTGTGCCGTAGTAAACGGGTCTTTCTGATACCCGTAGCGGTTGCTGAAGTGCATAGCCCTATGGTGCTCCCCAGGTGAGCGCGTTTTCATGTTGAGATTACAAACTGGGCGATGCATGCACTCTGGGTATGCTGGACTAACTGAATGCAGTGCTGCCTGAGCTCTAACTTGTATGGCAAACCTCTCTGAGATGTTGTTCCAGCGCAGACTGGAAAACTGATCCTCTCCAGTTGTGGGAAGAGTCATAGTTCATGTCAGCTTCTCCAGGAAAGATGTGCCTTGCCTGCCCCAGCTGCCTGGGCTGCGCCATCGGGACCAGCTGGGTGAGGAGAGGAGACATGCAACAGCTCTGCCATGTCCCTGTGCCCGCTCTGAGCAGGTAGGCTGGCGTGGCAAGCTGGCCTTTGTCATATGCATGTATACATACACATGCACACACGGGTGCCATATGCAGTTGGAGCAGCTTATGGTCCTCGGTGCCAGCACAGTTACGCGTCCGTCCCACCGGGCTGCTGTTTCTGGGCGGACCTGGGAGAGGTCCTAGTATGTTAGATGGCCCTGTTGAAATGGAGTTCAAAATAACTTACTCGAACAATCAATCTCTTTTTTAAACTGTATGAATATTGACTGAGCTACACATGTTACTCATTTACCAGTACTGACAAAATAACCTGTATTTCATTATGGGTTTTGTGGTGAAGGGGCGGGGGGGAAACATGACTGCTTGTGGCATTTTTTATCAGTTTTATTCCTTGTACCACTTGGATTTTTATCTCTCATATATTGTGAAGTTGGATTATTTGGGGTTTACATATATATGATTATGCATGTTTTGATGTGTGTTTTAAAAAGTGTGCTGTTACTTTCTTATATTAGCCAAGGTTTGAGTAGTGCATTCCTCAACCCAGTCTTAATTCCCTCTTGTTGCATGTGAGACCATGCCTCTTTTTAGAGAGCAGTAAATGATGTAGCGCTTAAACAATTACTTAAAAATATTGATTTCAGGAAGAGTGGGAATGACAACGTGGCTTGCTTTGCCTTTAGAAAAACATTTTTTACTGTTCTGGCTTTAGAAACGATGGAATCAGCCCCCAAAGCCTTACTCATCGGTACCACACTGCATCCTCAGCTAGCCTTTGCAGGTGTCTCAGGACTGGGAGCGGAGGTACCAATGTGGTGTCCTGGCTAGCGATCTTCTGCTGGGTCAGCAGAAGTAGTCACCTTTGCTAGAGGAATGCCACCAGCTGTGGCTGCTTGCATATAACGCGCCCGAGCAATAAGGAATTGGTAGTTGAAACATAGCCTGAATTGTTTGCTTCGCTTGCATTTGAGTATCCAACCCTTCCTTTCCCTGTGCCCTGGGGTGCGTAACAGGACATCGTGACAAATCTTTGCCTGGAGTGACCTGATGGGGTATCTGAACACATGAATGGCTTGGTTGAAGTGGAGAGAGTCAGTCGGGGAAGCCCAGAGAGCATCTTTGCTTCTGGCTTCGGACCCGGGAGCTGCTGAGCAGCAGGGGTGAGCCCCCGGCTCCAGTGCTTGTTTCATTAGTGGCTGTGTCAGGATACTGCTGGTGGCCCCTTCCGCGATGTACGGTATGCCTGCCAGGGGCAAGTGCTGCAAAGAATAGTTTCTAGAAGTTTATTTCTGTGTGCTGCTTGGGCGTTTATTCATCCATTACTATGAGCATGTAGAGCAACACAATTTATCAGCCACATGTGTTTACTCATAGGCTAATAATGCCGTTTCCCATGTCTCTGGTTTTAATGAGCATTATGCCCAGATACTGATGGACCCCTAGCACGAATGGATAAATCATCCTGCATGTCTGCTAAAACCGGTATTTGCAGCTCTCTCACATGAACGAGTCATTTCTTTTCAGTGGCGTTATCATCTGGGCTTTGCCGAAAAGTTCGATGTAACCACAGTAGGTAGCGTGTTTCCAGACAATGCCTTATTGTCTGCACAGGCTGGACGCAGAGACCTTGCATACCTACTTAGAATCAAGATTAAATTACCAACCTTTTTGGCATTTTTATGTAAAATGTTCTTTATTATGGTCTTCTCATAGCTGAAGCATGAGTCACTTGCAAGCCATAATAGATTTTGGCTATGCTGCATGATGAAGTGTTCTGGATGCAGTGAAACATTTAATCAAGACTCCAGGCAGTGCAACTCCCAGTGGTCACCTTAACAAAAAAAAAAAAAAAAAAAGGGGGGTGGGGGGGGTGACAGTGGGAAGAAAGAAAAAACAAATTATGGCGCCTTTTCTTTGCAGCACAAAGAAATTACATCTTCTTAACTGAAATTTTACATAATGATGAAAATGGATTTACACCCAATTTAGACTAGATATAAGGAAGAAAATTTTCTTGACGGTGGTGAAACACTGGCAGAGGTTGCCCAGAGAGGTGGCAGATGCCCCATCCCTGGGGACATTCAAGGTCAGTTTGGATGGGGCTCTGAGCAACCTGATCGAGTTGAAGATGTCCCTGCTCACTGCAGGGCGGTTTGGGCTAGATGGCCTTTAAATGGCTCTGCCAACCAAACTGTTCTGTGATTCTATGATTTTTCTGGTAGTGTCAGTTAAATCCCTGAGTTTTTGAAAGCACTCTGATTTCCTGGCATTTTTTAGAAAATACTGATGCTTTATGTAATTGTAAATTTATATATATATATAAATTACATAAATAAATTTATGTAATTGGTTGCAAAACGTCAGATTGCCTTACTAAACTGTACTTTACCATTTTAACTCCTGGGAAGTTACACAGTGTTAAAATACTGGAATTAGAACCCACAGATTAAAATTAGCTGGGTAACTCCAACATTACATATAAATCTTATTAACCATGTTTCCATGCATGTTTATTTAATGGTGAAAATTAAACATTGACAAAATGCATTGAGCCCTAAGTTTCCAAACGATTAGAAGGCTGGTAATCAGTAGTAATTCCTGGTTTTGCGAAGGAGAAAGAAATATTTCTATAATCCCTGTTCCGTATGGGCTCAAACTGTTGTCTTTTCCTGGGTTAACGTTTATTCTGCGTTGGGGTGCTTGGAGTGGGCAGTTGTGTAGCCCTGGGCAACTTCCACATCCTCTCTTTTATTAAGGTACCCTTATGCTCAGACATCAAAATTAAGTTTTGTGCCCTCATCAGCTTCTGCAGAGAGATCCTAATTGTCCAAGGTCTAAGCATATGGCTGACACGTGTTTATTGCCTAAGTGCTCGTCACCGTCACTTAAAATTAGGGACTTTGCCTGAAATGGACTAGAAGGAGTTTGGATTATATTCACCTCATTGATTTTTGTTGTTGCGTTTTTGTGTTGTTTCTTTTAAAGATGTTACTCCAAAAGTCAAAGATCAAGTGACTGCTGCTGCCCCATGACATTCAAACATGTCTTTTCTTTCCAAATAGCACCTTTTTAGAGGTGGGTTTTTTTCACATTTTCTCCCCAGCTGCAATCTTACCGCTGTTAATAGTGGGACTCTTAACAACTTTGTTTTTCTATTTAACAGGTTTGCTGGCCTGCAGCACAATAGACTAATGTGATTTTTATTGTACTAGCATGCACTGGGATTGTTTGCATCCTGGAAAATGGGATATTCAGCTGCCTCGTTCAGCCTCTGTCTGAGCAAAAGCTATTGCCTTGTCCCAAGACATTTACTTTATAAATGGGCTTTCCGTCTTGTTGTGGAAATTATAAATATGCATGCTCTGTAGTTCAGGTTTTCCACCTTCCTGAGCTCTGCTATTATTGGTTATCCAAGTAATTTTAAAACATAAGTGTTTATTTTTCGTCCCCACACTTACTGTTTCCCAGTATTTTAGTTAGGGCAAGGTGGGAAACTGGTTCAGGGTAGCTTATGGGTTTTTATCATTATTAGGAACATTATTATAGAGATTTTCTAGGAACATCTGATTTCTTTTCCAAAAAGGATTTTTCTTCTTTTCTTTCTGGAAATGCATTTTTGCTTGCTTGTACTCTGGTAATCTTTCTGTTCCCTTGCCTTCACGGTTTGGAGGAAGCATGCACGTG
Source organism: Falco biarmicus (assembly GCF_023638135.1). NCBI lineage: Eukaryota > Metazoa > Chordata > Aves > Falconiformes > Falconidae > Falco > Falco biarmicus. The sequence goes on along the minus strand of NC_079288.1, from coordinate 120,800,496 downwards.
CTGGTCCTGCAGACAGTTTAACTGTAACTTGGCTGATGTGAGTAGCCAATATGATTACTCACATCAACAAAAAAAGGAATCCACACATACATATGCCTTTTTCGGGATTAGTGAAGCATTATTTTCTGGATGAACAAAAAGGCTAAAGTGCTGGAGGCAGAAGAAAAATTATTAGCGTTGGCCAGTTTTTTCAGTCAGTTACATGGGTGTGATGAATTAATAGTTGAATTTTTCTTTTTTACGATTGTGAATGATATTGTTTAGAATATTTAACAAGGGATAGGGAATAGACTCCTTTCACTTTTATTCTGTTAAATTTGGTAACACACCTCCATGGTGTCCAGTGAAGAAGAAGCTCCTTAATTTTTTTAATGTGAAGGGTCATATAATGGCTTCAGCATAAACACAAGTCTACAGGCAATGTGTGGCAATGCTGCTTGTAGATTATTACATGGTATCTCTTGAGAGAGGCAGTGAAACTCACATCAGAAAGCAAGGGGAAGAAGAATGACTCAACAACCTCTAAACTGAAAGAAAAGCTGTTGCCTTTCCACTCTGTTTGATCTTTAATCAAATAGCCGTAGCGTTTGAAGAAGTATCGAACGTGTGAGACATCTGGGAGTTCCTTTCTTCTTAGGTCGTGTTCTGTCTATAGATCTCCGATCGAGCATGTAATGCGGACAGGGTGGCTGCAAGCAAGAATTACTGTGTGTGTTTGGGGACTCCCGGTGAAACTTGCTGCTGCCACATGAGCTCATTCAAGTTTCTTGTGGCATCTATTTTTCCCCTCATTTTCGTTCAATAGATGGAAGAACTTTAGAAAAAATATTCTGTCTATAAACCCTCCTCACCTTGAAATAAAAGAAAAAGAAATGTTAATAAGTGCAATAAAACAGAGGGATAGGTTCTTGCCAAATGAGCCCATTGGTTTATAGAAGGTGTTACGATCGGATAGAATTTGGCACGTTGCCTTCCAGTGCAATGTTTTATTTTACATACCTTTGTAGCTCATAAACCCAGTAAGTTTGGTCACTAAAATAATTTCTTGTTCCAGAATAAAACTCTCATGTTAAGCTTTTTATGTTGAGCATGGAATTTGTCTAGCCTTTCAGTAATAATTGCCTGGGGCACTGGTGTTTTTGAAGTGGATTGGTTCTTTTGCCCTAAGAAATGAAATTTTGTCTTTGAGCAACTGTTCCTTAATTCAACAAATTACTTTGAATAAGAATAGATTATTCAAATGCAAACTCATATTCATTTTGGTTAACAAAAAAAAAAAAAGACCTTTTTTTCTTGGTTTCCATCATAATTTTCTCCTTCACCTCCCCCAGAATAAATTGTTTTCAGAACTGTGTACAAAGTATGAAACTACTGAAGACTTGACATTGCAGCATCACTTTCTGTGTAAAGTGTCTCTTTCACAGAATCCTCATGAATGCCATCAGTTGATGCTCAAAGAGAGCATTTTGTACTTTCTTCAAAGTAAAGACATTTTGAAGCAGCAGTTGAATTTCCCAGTGACATTTTGCGTTCAGGTTCCTGCCCTAAATGCTTCAATAGATACTGTACGCTTTAGGAAGGGAGGTTCTGGTATGATTTCTAATATCTGTTAAGACCTGAGGTTTGCCTGAATGAAGAAAAGAACTCTTATTTTTCTTACATCTACATGTAAAGTAAATTGAGGCAAAACCGTGTGAGGTGAGTGCTGCCCTGCCTCAATCTTTTCTGAATTTGTTTATGGAGAAAAATACACAAAAGACTAATTTGAGCAGCAAATATGAATCTTAAGAAGATAAAGGTAATTAATACTTGCTCAGCTTTGTACATGTCTATGACAGCAGGCTGCAGCAATTTAATTGTTGCAGATGAGGATGGGTTGGCCCTCTGTGATAGTGGCAGGGGCATGGCATCATTGTCAGAATGTTACTAAGCCTGCAGAATGAGAAATTTGATTCAGACATGGGGAAATTTATGGTATTGACCCGCTACTTTTGCTAATCTATGAGTTGTTGTATGTCTGTATTTTTGCATCTTAATTTAATATAGGTTGACTCAACATAAAACACACACAAACAAACAAAACCTACCCAAAGATAGTTTACATAGAAATTTATATGTAAAATTGTTGTGGTTTTTTTTATAGGACATAGTAAATAAGTAGTGTATTTTTATGCAGAATAAACTGTGAGGGAAAGCTTTAATTTGCAGTCTTTTTTCTAGACATATTAAACGTGATGAAAAAGCATTATGTTAGAATTTATACAAAAGTAGGGTGATTGTTGTGGAGTTTTACATACATATGTACGTGGTTAGAACAAAGCTTTCTGATTCCTTCATTTCGCTTTGAAGAAACAAAGTAAGGCAACATTTTGAATCTATTAATCAGTTTTCCGTCCCAGGCTTAACAGACTTAGAAGTGTCTGTGACTATTTATGTTCCCATGGCTTCTGCAGGAATTCAAGGCTGTTAGAGGAGCAAAGCCCACATCAGTGCCTGGACCACCAGAGAGAGCAATTTAGACAACTACAAGGTGTGGGCAAACATGCGTCGCTACCTTGGCTGCTGCTATATTTTATTATGTTTGAGTCCTCTGAGTGAAAGTAAGAAGTTTTGGGTCCTTTATTATAGGTACTGTTGATATAAATGGAAATAGAGGATTTATCAGATGGAAAGTTGTGGAAGTTTTTGGTTAGAGACTAGCCATAGTGCTTCGAGCGGTCCAAGGACTGCTCTCAGGTGACAGATTCGTGCACCTGGCTTGCATCCTGGAGTCACATGAACTGATGGGTTTGAGGTGAGTCAAGAATATTCCCTCTGTTGGATAGATTTGGAGAAGGGAGGGGTGGTTATTACTTTTCATGTAACCTGGGCACGTTGCTGCCTACAGTGATACAGGCGTTATCACCTAATGAGTCCTTCCCATTCCAGGGACCAAGGTTTGGACAAATCCCGTAAGATTATTTATTTATTTATTTATTTATTTATTTATTTATTTATTTATTTATTTATTTATTTATTTATTTATTTATTTATTTATTTATTTATTTATTTATTTATTTATTCCTGTAGCATATTTCAGGTTTAGAGGTCTTTGGTTTCCTAGATATTTATTCTTGTACTTGCTGTTGTCGCTGGTGGGTGTTTTGTCATTGGTGTACGCTGAGAGCACAGCACATGTTCTGTAGACCCTTCTGAACACGATGCCCATGGTACAGATGACCAGTATTACTGCCATGAGCACCTTGTCTTGCCTTCATTAAGTCTGAGGCAGAATTGCACGCAATTACTAATTGGTAGCATACGATACTAATCAATCTCTGTATTTCAAGAATCAGTGATACACGTTGATATCTTTATGCAAATGTAATGTGGGATTGGAAAGATAGAGGCAGTTGGGTGGTGAGAGATGTAGTTTAAATGTTTGATTAAAGCTTTGTGGGTTATTTTTTTGTCTCATCCCTCCCCAGTAAAGATGTGATAAGACGTGCTTAAATCTTCCAGTGACCAAAGGTGGAAGACTTTGTGCTTGTGGTTGTCCAGTAGGCTTCTGCTTTGGGTTGGAACTTCTGAAATAATTTTGAAGTGACATGAATTTCTGAACTCCTGATTAGAAGACTGGACATTCAATTTATACGTTAACTCATTCAGGATGTATACTTTCTAAAATGAGGCCTTTGGCATAAAACATAATGGACTCTTTTGTTTTGGGGAAAATGTGAAGATTTTTCTCAAGGTTTTTCTTAGAGATGTATTCCTTGAGTGAAATTTCTGCAAACAGGCACATCCCAGGATCTTATTCCGTAGGTTTGGGTTATTGCGTGTAAGCCGAAGTCATAAGTTATAGGAGAAGTAGAAAGATAGCTTTACATAGGGATGCTAATTAGACTTAGCCAACAATGAATTATGAAGCAATATGCATTACCTAAGCCCTGTGGATAAATAGTAAATCATGGTGAAAATGTTCTTTAAAAATATTGTGGTCTCTTTCTAAAAAATTCTCTTCCTTATTTGAGAATTTCTTATTTTACCACTAACTAAAGCACGTCTTCAGTATAAAGTGCAGTGTCTTTGTTTACTTGTGAGCTGAATTTTAAGGATAAAATTACTTTCTCTATTTTTTTTTTTCAGTTCTTGGGAATCTGACTTTATAATTAATTTATTTTGTCCTGCAACCCTTAGCCATCTGTATTCTTGGATTCTGATTATTTTACGTTATGCAAGCTGTAGGCAATACACAGCTCCTAACCCAAACCCCCAGAAGTTGTCATATATTTTTCATAGGATTCTTACAAAAGGCAATCTCTCATCACGAAAATGAGTTCTGGTGGTGAAATGTCACCTGCAGCTGAAACATTAGCTGTGCGTGACATATATGGTACCAATAAATAAATTGCAAAGCTGTGCAGCTGCTTTACCTTGAAACCGTATCTGGGGAAATGCTATACCTTGAGCAGAAGAGCATACGTGGTTTGCTGTGCCAGGTCGTGGGGCAGGACCCGCCTGGCAAGAATAGCGTCTCTCCCGTTTCTGTGATTAATTGTCGCCCAGATGCAGCAGTCGCCATGAAAACCGACCTAGGCTGGTTTATTCCCTGAAAGTTTGTGTCTGGTTTGTTAGTTGTCGAAGCCTGTGGTGCTCCAGTCAGCTCTTCTTGTGCTCCTGTTGTCAGGGATTTAAATTTAATGATAAATCTGTCTCAGGCCGTAAAGTGTTTTGTGTACCATTTGTGAACGGTCAAAGGAATTAAATAAAGAAATAATGGCCTCCTGTGAAAGGTCATGTAAAGCCTATAGGACCAGGGGTTTGTCTGCACTTCCAGCAGCTATATCTATAATATGAATGTAATCTTTCCTCTGCTTTTAAAAACACTGCAGTTCTCTCTAATGCTGTGGAAACGTTCTGGCAGGGTGATGGTAACAGTAACCTACTGTGGGCATAAATACTGAACACAAAATGAGGGGGCGGGGCGGAGGGGAGAATAAAGCTTGCTTACTTGAGGTGGCTGAGGATGGCACCAGGTGGAAGGTGTCTCCCTGTGTGGCATATATAATACCCAGAGACCAACGTAGCCATAATGTGTTGACAATGGTCTAGATCTCTCCACCCTCTGAAGAAATCCTCTTGGAGGAAAAATGCTTATCAGGGAAACAGCCGAGCTCCTCGCAGCCTTCTCTGCATTAGAAACATCCTCTGCAACAGAAGAGATGGGTGTGTTGGGATCAAGTATACTCGCAGAGTACTTACATGTCTACAGCAGTTTATAGGTTTGGGGTCTTTGACGGAGGACAGTAGCACAACACGCCAGATCTGTTCCATCACGAAGCCTAGCACTGGTGGCAATGTTAGCCTTTCTCAAACAGTTGCCTTTGGGAGGAAGGAGCAATGGAGCATCATTCAGGACGTGGTCTCAGGAAGCACCTAGAGACCCATGACCCTGGGGTGCAGCCGCTGAGGGCTCAGGGAAAGATGCAGCAGGTGAGCCCGGGTGACTAGGTTGTTCTGTGGGCACAGCCAAGCCTCTGTCACCAAGTGCTTATCTTTGGGATCATCCTGGTCATCAAGCCAGAGTGACTTGCCAATTGGTGGTCTGTATGAAAATAGAAAGAAACAAGAAAATATTATGGCAGGCGACTAGAAATAGTAGAAATCGTAGACTTCAGATGGCCAGAAATATCTGTGCCGATTATAGCCAGAGCAGCCTAACCTGTCTATTTTCGACAAAGTGCAGGGAGATAGATTCCTTGTGGGTAATGACATGGCAGGTACCGTAGTATAAATAATACGTTGTCTGTCATTCTAGGTATCTTCCATAGCTTTGCCTCCCTGTGCAACAGCCCCATCTCCCCTTCTCTATTCCTCGATGAACAACGAAGACAGACTTCCTTCAGCTACTCGGCTTTCTCATTTAGCGGGTCTTCAGAGTTTGGTGGCCATTTAATATTTTGGGTCCAAAACAAGCCTTTTTCCCCCCTGATAAATGTAAACCAGCTGTGTCCTCTCTTTCCTTCTTTCTTTTTTGGAATATTACATGTCATACCTGGTGACGAGGGAAAATGGAGCTCTGAAGCTTTTTGAATTAGCGTCAGCAGGGCAGCAATTTTGCTTATGTAAAACTAGAAATAAAGAACACACAACAACCCTTCAGGAACTGTCATTACTGCTTGGAAAAGCATACAAATATTGCACGTAAAAAGAACATTTGTCTACGTGTGTGTAGGCAAGGAGAGTAGATGCTAGTGGGTGCTTCTAAAGTAACGTTTAATGTTTGCAATTAGAGGAGAGCTTAGAGAGAGAGAGAGTAAAACGAGATTATTTTTGTTAAAAAAACTTAAAGTGCAAGGGTGTTTTTTCCCCCCTTGGAAGGGGAAGTTGCCAATATATAAACATTTCAGAGAGAATTTTACACCACCTCATCTTTATGTCAGGCAGCATTTAATGGTTGAACGATCTCCTGCTCCGGGACTTGGCAGCTGTCCTCCAGGGGCCGACTTTGAGGATTACAATGACAGTCTATCAGTGGATCTTTTCCAATATAAACTAGACTAGGACCATTTAAAATCAGTTGCTATCAACAAGTCAAATTAACTTTATTTATGTTAGAGGCTTGCCTATGAGTATTTTATAACAATGTGGAATTTTAATATCCGCAGGGGCTATTCTTATTGGTGGTGTGATTTGGGAATGTTCTAATTTGTGTGATTAAGAACAATTTACCTGATTTCTTTCAAAATTATGCGATTTGTAACATTCAGGTCCAATCAGTGTCTAACTCGGCGCTCACGCAACTTTTTCTGATTCCTGCTTTTTACAGGTGGAAATAACACTTCAGGATATCAATGACAACCCACCAGTATTCCCCACAGATACGCTTGATCTGACCGTAGAAGAGAACATAGGAGATGGGTCTAAAATATTGCAGCTGACAGCCATGGATGCTGATGAGGTAGGAGCATGGTTTCTTATTTGCATAGCTGTGTTAAAAAAACTATTCTGGAAATGGATGTTTTTACTAATTCCCTTGCTCCTTCCATGAGAACTTGGCCTTGGGAATCACTGTGGTCATGCTTTAAACTGCATTTGGCCCTTTTACAAAACTGTGTTTGTCATCATGGAGTCACAAGAGGTGCACACACACGAGCAAGTGAGACAAATACTCTATTACTTGAATGCTGCTCGCTGCTTTGTATGTAAGGAGTTAATATTTTCCTTACATCTTTTAATGAGCGGTTCTGCTAAGTGCAAAAAATTGCCTACATTTTGGTTTTAGATGGTCTTGTTATCAGTCTCATCTGACGCCATACCTTGTGACTTGGTGAAGGTGCTGGACTGCCCAGCTTGTGATAAAGATTTATTGACATTTAATTTAAGGCACAGCTTGAGTTCTAAACTAACTTTGAAGCAGAGATGTTGTAGTTGAGCCCAGTTTCAAGGTGTCCAATGGAATTAACGTGAGACGAGCCTTGGAGAACAAGAAAACTTCTGACGGTGCCTAATTGCCCTTTGGCTGTACTTATTACCAATTTTATCCTTTCTTAAAGAAGGTCTTCACCAAAAAGAGGGGGAAAGAAACAATGCTGGAATACATGCTCTGTACATGAACCTGTTTGCAAAATAGTTCTACCTGCTTAGATTCATTACTGCGAGGACACTGCAACTAAGGATCTATTAAGAAACTAGCAAAAGGCTTTGAGCAACTGACGTTAAACAGTTGGCCAGTCACTTCATGAGGGATATTGCAGTCTTGTTGTACGTGTTAGGCAAATATATCTACATATAATTTGATGTATGCATTTGTTTTGGAAAGTAAGTTATGAGAATGTTTATCATATTGTTTCATTCACTTGAACTGATTCTTTCCACTGGGGAAAAGCCTAAAAAGTCAATATAAGCATTCAGAGAAGTTGTGTTGTCACTAAAATATAGGGTTACATTTGACAACGAGCAATCCTTGCATTCAAATAATAAGGTAATTTAACCTCCTCAGGAGAATTTTATTTCTGACCTTTTTTGTGTTAGCTTGGTTAGTCGTCCTGTGACTTTTAATCGATGTACTTAATCTTACTACTGCAGAGGGAACCACTGGAACACCCCCAGGAATGGTATGAATGTGATCATGAACTTTTTGTTCTTCCCTTTATTTTCTGGTAGCAGCCTGACACACAGACAAAAAATAGAATTTTGGATATGTGCATATCTGTAACAAAAATTCTAGCTGTTCGTCTTCAGATTAGGAAGAAGTAAATACTGAACAACCACTCTCTGCTGTGATATGGCAAACAGATGTCTAAGATGTTAACAATATATTATGCTTCAGCCTCTTTTGACCATTCCTAAACTGCACCTAATATGTTATCCGTTCTGAAGCACTCCATCCAGTGGGAATTGATTTGTTACCTTAGACAGAAATCAGTCAATCTTTTTATAAAAAAGGATGATTTCAATTTCCCTACCAGAACATTTGTAACCCAAACCCTTTACAAAGAGTCTGAGGGTTTTTAGCAGTGCAGTTTAGGGTTGCAATACTTCTCCCCCCTCCTTTTTGAGGGCACGGTGAGCGCTCCTTGTTTTACATATAATATTCATGCGAGGTTACATTTTTCTGGCTTCTTTCTTTGCACACACACAACCCATATATGCAGCTCAGTAAAATGACATGCTGCCTTTGCTACGTGCACAGATGCTCTCGGAATCACAGTTTTAGCTTCAGTAGGGTAAGTGACAGAACAGAGGTGTACAAGAATCTCTCTTGTAAATGCTTTAAAATGGTACGGTGAAGGCAGCAAATTTCAAGCCCTTGTCTGTTACAATATGGACATCATAGAGATCTGAGAAAAGACGTAAAGCCATTCTTTAGGTGCTAAGTGGTCACTTTAACAATTGCAACAGTTTCTAGCACTTTGCAACTTTTTAAAGTCAGTTGTTGGTGGGAAATTTCTATACAGATTTTTAGTAAGTTTTACTTATCTGTATCTCGTTCTGCCTCTCACCTAAATCACCCAAAGTTACAACTTTGATTAAAGCAGCATCACGCCTGGCTGTAGTTTTAGCTGTGCTCTATTGGGAGGACACTGGCTAGTCAAGCAAGCAGTGATGAATATGGTCATCTCTGAAATCTTAAATTCTCATCAGATTTTTTTGATCTGATGATCAGGCCATCAGATGTTTTTGATGAGCCACACAATTAGGGGGAAGTGTGTGACCTCCCCCAGGTACACCTGAACACACAGATGCTGTGTATGCTGAAGCACTGCATGCTGCTCTTCAGGGCTGGGCACCTGTAGAACCTTGTTTTCTTTCTAAATTTCATTTTATCAGTTAGCTCAGTCCAACTCTTTGAAACAACACCCCAGAGAAAAAGTTTGGCACGAGGCACTCTCATAAGGTCAGGTAACTAAAGCTTGTCTCTCATCTCACAAATACGAGCAGGTGTTTATCTCTGTTAATTTGCTTTTTTAGGCAAGAGTGTTTGAAACAGCGATAGAATTTCTGTCTCCCTGATCTCTTTGATCTGTTGTTCACTGCAGAAGTGCTACTTGTGTGCCAGCAGCAGGTTTCAGCTGTGGAACCTGAGCTCTGCCCTGGCACCAGGGCAGGGCACGGTAAATACCTGCTCACCCACCAAAACACACTGCGGGCACAGTCAGCGTGTGGGGATGTAGGCACATGTGTCCAATGTTGGCAGGTACCAAACCTTCGGTGCCCTTCAGCCTGCCTTGGAAAAAGAAGGACGTGACTCCAGGATTGTTAGGTCTCTCTCTGTTTTCCCTTAACAACCAAAGTTGGCCTGCTAAATTTTGATAATAATATAAAAATAAATTCAGAAGCAAAATTTATAGCTGAGTACTGGCTTTTGGGGGAGATGTCACCCAAGCTGGTGCTGCGCGCCTCTATCCCTTGGACCACCCTCTGGGTGCAGCAGTCCCTGCACAACCCGTCCCCAGGAGGTGGATGAATAGGGAGCTCAAGTAGCATCCCTTTTTCTAGGAAACCTCAGTCCTCCTTAGAGCTAAGAGCTGTAGTAAGGTTGATCAGTTTGCTTGTTAATAGTCAATGATGCAGACTGGATGCAGGGGACTTCTCGTGGTTTGTGACAGGGCAGGGCTGAGGCAAAACGCACTGTGTCAATATTTTTTGGATGGAAGCTTCCATATTTTTTTTCCTAAGTTTTAAATTCAACCTTTAAGTGGGGGGAAGTGATCAGTTTTCTACATAACGTTTATTTTCCTTAATTTTCTTTTTTAACAGAAATGCGCAAAGTCCATATGAAACCATTTTTTCCAAGGACAAATGAGATACTTTGACTCAAAAGCAAATGCTTTCGACTTCCAGCGCAACCCAAGAGATCATAACTGTGATTTTAATGACACATGATTTTTCGCTGCGGGGCTGTTTATTTACAGGGGTAAATGTACTTCCATGTAGAAACTGGCCTTTGAGGGGCTGCTGCAGGCATGGCTCCCATGAGTTTCTCCCGCCCAGGAGCTGCAGCTCTTGCCATGCATGCTGGCTGATGGAGCTGCCGCATGGCTGCCCCTGGTCCTCCCTCCTTTCATCCCTCCCTCTCCTCTTCCCTCCATCCTGCCTCCAGAAAGCGAGAAAGGCAGAGCTGATCTCACTGGCAGGCATTTAATTTAACCTTTGAACATAAAACAAGAAGAATAAACACTGATCCCTGTTAAGAGGGAAGATGTTGCACTGCTCAGTGATGCTGGCTTGAAATTCAAACAGGTATCAGAGCTTTATGGCACTGACTGGATGCGATCCTTTCGTGAACAGTGGAGCAAAAAGTATCCGAGTAATCTTGTCATTTCATGTCTCATAAATAAAAAATGTGTGCGTATGTGTCTATACTGGAGAAATGAAGGGAGTGGACAAGAAGGCTGTTTATTGAAGGAAACAGTTATGAAAAATATTTGCCGAGTACAGTTACTGGAACAATTCTTGTGTTACTGAAAATTACGATGTGGTTTTCCTGGCAAATAAGTTGATTTGACCACTTCTGTTTTTACTTAGGGAGCCAATGCCCTCGTCACATACACTATTATCAGCGGTGCGGATGATAGCTTCCACATTGACCCCGAGTCAGGAGATCTGATAGCCACCAAGCGCCTGGACCGGGAGCGCCGCTCCAAGTACTCCTTGCTGGTTCGTGCTGATGATGGCCTGCAGTCCTCAGACATGAGAATAAACATCACTGTTAGCGATGTGAATGACCATATTCCCAAATTCTCCAAGCCAGTGTATTCCTTTGACATCCCGGAAGATGCCACTCCAGGTGAATAGGAAATGGCCCTAAAATGGGCTGAATTTCTTCTTTTCGCTCATCCACAGGGACTTGAGGGGGAGGGGTAGCAGACCTGTCTGACTTGGACAGGAGGCAGAAGATGCTGAAGGCAGCTATTGGATGGGGCAGGGAAATGCCGGGAATCGTGCCATGCCTAAAGCCTGCTTGCTGGGAAATCTGTATCACTAGTGAGGTCAAATATATTTTCAATGGGAAGTAGAGAAATGATTGCCACTCAAATAAATAAATCCTAGGTGCAGAACAGGCATTACACCTGTATCCCAGTGTAAGCCTCTGAGTGCAACTACTTAAAAAATAGCTAACAGAAAAGTAGGGAGAGGCATGATTTACAGGATACAAAGAGTATAACCTGTCATGAAGATGTAATGGTGATGCCAGTATTGATTTAGTAAGCTGTCTCCAGTGAATGTGACTTACACGACTTCATTCATCAAGTGTGGGATCACAGAATGGGTGACCATTGAGCAGCCGCTAGTATACTGATTCTGTAAGAATATTCCCTACACGTGCTCAGCTACTAACCCTACCACCGTGTTTCTTTGATCTTGTCTTTGACTCCTGGTTTTGACAAAGTTTTTGTAGAAAATCTAAGCCTTAGATAATTAATTCTGGTTCCTAAATATGATCACTGACCTCTTCAGCTGGGTTTTTTTAACCTGCTTTTAAAGCTAGTTTCATATGCAAAAGTGTTTTGATATGTAAAAGTTAGGTTGTAAGCTAGAAAATACTTAGACCAAAAAGAGGTGTTCAAACCCAGTGCTATATTATATGCCTCCAGGTGGGAAATGAATATTACTTGCAATAAAACGTTTCCAGTCTTTTATACAGACTGCCAGTATGAAAGCAGTATCTAACGGCGTTAGTAACTGAAGCATCTTTGAAGCTTGTTCTAAAACAAGAATAAACAAAGGAGATTGAAATGACATGGTGATAGCTTTCAAGCTTTTATTAGGACTTTGACTTATAAGCGTGGGAGGCTCAGCTTGGGACAACCAAGATTACCCCCATGCTTCCAACTTTTGCACTCTGTCCCACAGTCACATCTGCAAAATTCAGTGGTGTTTTGTGTTAAAGGATTGCGGTGCGATCAGCTGTGCCTCAGAAATCTGATCTGGAAGTCATGGAGATGTCTGTTTAGCATGGGATGGTTTGGCTGCTGATCCCCAGCTAAGCTCGTCTCTCTTGTCACTCCGAGTCCTGAGGCTCACTCTGTTTTAGCAGGAATAACGCTGGAAACAGTGAGCGTGATTACCTCCACGTTAAGATGAGGCTCCTTTCTTTAATCATTTGTGGGAGTACGCTTGTGCCTTATACCCTCTACACGGTCCCAGAGCAGCGGGCAGGCTCATCCAGAGGGGAGGTGCTGCCGGCTTTCCCCTTTGGGGCTTCGCTCTCTATCCCAGAGGGTTATCCCTGTTCCCCTTGCAGTCTGGCCGCCGGGATGGGGAGTTGTACCTTCCCCGAACCCTCAGCAAGGCGCTCCGCTGACCTCCCCTGACCCTGCCGTACTGCAAACTGGCTGGAGGGCTGATAATCCCATCCAGCTTCAGGACGGCCCCCTTCACCAATTAACACACAACCCTTCACCAATTAATGCACAATCAGAAATGCTAAAGCATGAGCTAATCAAATGGATGTAAAAGATACCAGCAGATTCAGCTGGATTAAAGTTGTAGCACTTTTCTCCGTTTTGGTGATAAGCAGTTTTTGTTGTCACGTTGCTCAAAAATAGTTAGCTGTGCCGCAGCACTTGTAATTCATCTGGTTCCATGAAAATGAAATTAAATGATTAATTTTCTTGGAAATTACCTGGTCTTAATTATAATTAATGTTATAAATACTAAAAAGTGACACTTCATTTCCAAACTTTAGTTGAGATAGGTCAGCCATGCAAACGCAGCTATGCAGAAATGAAAACAATGGCACAGATTCACAAAGAGTTGAATTTCAGAAAACAGTGAAGAACGGACCCCTATAAGGTTTCTGGTTTTCTAACCGCAGTTACCCTGTGAAGGCACTTTTTCAAAAAGTAGAGCTGGGATGTTTGGTTTGTACTGACATTTTGGTTTCTGCATTCAGAAAGAAATACCCAGAAGGTTTCAGAACTCGTATTTGTCTGTGGGGAGGAAGGGGGGTTCTTTGAGTCATGGAAAGAAAATACCTAGCAGGAGAAAAGGTATTTTTGCCCCAGTTGATATCTAATCTGGACCTGTTAAGATAAAGCCAAATATTCCTGACCATTTCTGTTTGGTTTTTTTCTTTTTTTTAGTAGTCCTTTAAAAGAAACATCACACTGAATACTGTTCCTTTCAGCTTTGAAAAACCTATCATGGTATTGAGTCATACAACACCCAGGCTTGAATTTTTACCGAAGGATACCTCTTCTTCTACAGAGCAGCTTGATGATGAGCTGGGTCTGACCACACCAGTGGGCTGCCTGTTGCCAGTGCTTGATTTTGCTATCCTGTTTCTGTGCAGGTTCCTTAGTGGCAGCCATTCTCGCCACTGATGACGACTCTGGTGTCAACGGGGAAATCACATACAGCGTAAGTGAAGATGATGAAGAAGGTATCTTCTTCCTGAACCCCGTTACTGGAGTCTTCAACCTGACTCGTGCGCTGGACTACGAAGCACAGCAGTATTACATTCTCACCGTCCGTGCAGAAGATGGGGGAGGCCAATTTACTACCATCAGAGTGTACTTCAATATATTGGACATCAACGATAACCCACCAGTGTTCAGCATGACCTCATATAGCACTTCTGTGATGGAGAACCTGTCTCCAGGATCCGCTATTCTCAACTGCAGTGTCACTGATGCAGATGATGGTAGGTGTTCCCTCATATTCTACATCTCTGATGATAAATATGTATTTCACCTTAGTGACACATTAGAAGACCTAGTAGAAAGGGCAAATTAAGGGTATTCTTAGGGTGCCATCATATGCTTAAATTCACTGCATGTTGTGTAAATAAACTTGTTTTTCTCATATTTCACATTAGGTTTAAGTGGGTGGTTTGTTCCTTGTTTTTATTTGTGATAAATCAAAAATATAGTCAAATACTGCTTTTAACTTCTGTTGTGGAAATGAGTTGTGGAGCTGTAGTTTTACCTAGAGAATGTTACAGCAGTTGAACACCATGGTTTCTCCCCTGGCATTTTTTTGCACATTGAAATTAGACTTAAATGTTCTTGCAGATTGTTTTGTTTGGGTTTTTTTTCTTAAAGTTTATTATATATTCTAGATAAGGTTTTCACAATATGAGACATCATCTGCAATAGTCTCAAATGTACTGTAACTTTTATAGTGTATCATGAAGAGAATTGCGGTCTACAGAGTATTGATAGTAGATGTAAAAAATGATTAGCAGAGATCATCGGAAAATTTCTCATTAAAATAAGCTTTAATCTTGGGGTTATTTATGGCATCTAGAAGGTGTTAATGCGTTGGAGTGTAAAAGATACAATCTTTATAGCTTGCTTAACTGTTTTGCCATACAGTTGATGTCCAAGCAAGATTAATTATAGAATATGGCCGTAAAATACATAAAAGTGACTCCATAGCATATTTCATTTTCTTTGGTGTCCACAGACATTAGTCAGTGTGACTTAATACAAAATTATTCATAACGCTCATAGTGACTTTACAGGTGAAGGTTATTTTTGTGACATGTTAGGCAACCTTGTCTCCTCTCAACTTGACACTAGCTCAGCAAAGCCCATAGAAATTTCTAAAACTGAAGTGTGTGCTTCAAACACAAAGCACCTACATGCTTTGAGGAATCCCATTTGCTGCACCTAAAGTGACTGAACTGATTAAGATTATTCTGTAGAAGTTTTTCCTCAGGAAGTGCCGAGTTGTTGAACTCAAACATTTTTGTGGGAATGTAATTTTTGTGCTGTTGGATAGAACTTTCCATGGTAAAAATTGTTCAAGTAGTTTTGAGATCTAACTGAGAAAGTGAGTGAGATGACATTCCATAAGATAAGCCAACAAGTCAGAAATTATAACTTGGTGGCACCGGCTATTCTTGCATGGATCTCCCTTCCTCACCACTCTTGTTAAAGCTTTGATTTTAAGTAGACTAACTGTAAGTTGGAGGAGGAACTTGTGCTTGCATTATGCCTATCCAGGGAAGGGATTGCTCCTTCAGACCTGTAGATAAATGGGTTTGTGTCTAATCTCTCTTCTCTTTTATTTCTGGTGTTCCTATTAGGGGTGCAATGCTTGGTTTCAGATATTTTTGGAAGTTAATTTCGCTTAACCATAATGGGTCTGTTTTCCTTTTCACTTGCACCTCATACATTAATTTCCATCTGCACGCAGCAGACTTGAACTATATCATAGCACTGACGTATCGTTTTACATTCATCATGCACTCAATTATCAAGGAAGCAAATGGGTATTTGAGGAGCAATGCAGTGACAAGTCAGATATCTTGCCTTTTTATTTTCTGGCACACTTACTTTTCTATCAGGCTGGATTTAAAATTAATGGGGCAGAAATTTCATTCCAAGAGCGTGCCAGGTTGAGTTCCCCCACAGGACTGTAACTTCAGCAAATGTTATGATCTATTGGTGTTTCTGTTTCAAGCCCAAACTTGTTCTCCTGTGTTGTCTTATATTTATCTAGAGTACAGAAATGGCTAGTACTATCCTCCTCTGCACAGATAACACACTCAATGCACACAAATACAATTTCATTGATTATTTATGTTATATGATCCCATAGTTTGAAGGAGCTCTGAAAGGACATTGTTTTATAATGAGGGTATACCTCCTCTTTTAGGATAAACACTGATAAAAGACAAAAACATAGTGATAGTGAAACTGTTCCCATTGTCATTTTCTTGTTCAACACCCCCCTTGGGAAACCGTAGCTGTTTATCTCAGCTTTGACAGTTTCCTATACAGATGTATAGTAAACATCAGCTACAGCTCTTGTCTATTTACAAAGCAATAAAGAACTCAGTTTCCTTAAACGTATTCATTTTGAGATTCAGATTTGAATATTTTCCACGTCAAGTAACACGGAAAATCTCAGGGCAAAGCACATACTTCTGAAGGAAGATGGGAGTAAGATGATTTGGGTGGGGTGGTGGTGTCTCATTAATAAATACATAAAAATGGAAAAAACCACCTATAAAAATCATCATTAAATTGGTGGCTTCATAGAGTTTTATCAGGTTGGCCCTCAGATTAAATAAACCCAATGCTCAGCTCCAAACCTGGGGAGAGGGAATGGATGAGATGCACAATGCCAGCTTGGCATGCTGTGTCTGAAAAAGAATAGTTCATTGTCTGGCAATCCTGGCTCCACTGATACTTAGTCAACTCTTCTGCTTCACGGTTTAGTCTATATAAGCATTAGCAGCACCAAAACCTAGGAGAATACAGGACAAGGAATGAGAAGGTATATGGAGGTGAGATAAAGAAGAACTAGCAGCACATTTTATAGGACCACCACCACCATACAAAACACTGGGGAGCGGGGAAAAGAGTATTTTTAAAGTAATTTTCTTCTGTAAAATCTATTTCCTACCCATCTCCAAAGTCAATTGACAAAAATCTTGAATTGACAGAAAGTACTTTACTGAAATTAGAAGACTTTCATCCATATAATTAGTCATTTGAAAATACATTTGAACAAAAATAGACTAGCATTAGACTTTCAAAGTGCTTCGCTTGATTAAAGTAATGTAGAAACACTAATATCTGGCATATAATGTATTAATTTCTTTAATTGCATTAAAATATTTTGTCTTTCACGTTTGGTTCTATTTATTTTATAATTAAGTTCCTATAAAAGAAGAGGAGAGAGGGAAAGATGCCAATTAGAGGAACTGCTGGGCGAAAGACAAGTAAGACCAGAGTTCCCAAGTCTGAGCATAATCAGCAGCAGAGATTAATAAATCTAACGCAGGAATAATTTTATTATCAGAGCAATTCAGACAGAAAAGAGCTTCTGAGTAAAAATGACAAAACGCACAGCAAAGTAGTCAGGTACTTAGACAGCTTGGTTTCTTTACGTGAAAAAGCAGGTTTGAGGGGTAAATTAGTAGCGAATGGTCTGTTAATCTAGTGACCCTAGATCACAGTCTTTATGACCCAAAACAAGAAAGCAAAAGTTTTCAGAATTAATTAAAATAGGAGAAGGAGTAAGATTGATATAGATATAGTTATATACAAGAGAAGACTCATTTCAGTCAGGTGTTCCCGAGACTTAGTTGTTTAGGGTGAGCTCTGGAGTTGAAGTGGCAGCATACGTTTGTTTCCTGTTATGGCGTATTTAAGGCCATTTCACAGCCTTGTCAAGATTCAGAATACGTTTCCCTTACCAGAATTATGAATCTCTCCCTTGACCGTAATTGCTAGTTATGTTTCAATCATAAGATGATGGCTGTTCATCTGATATTTTGGAATACCATGCCGTATATGGGAAGCATACCTCTCCCCAGTATTCACTCTTGGCTTGCTCCGGCTAGGCTTGGGAGTTTCTTCTTGTGGCTTTTTTTAATTATGTGGCAGAATTCAGGAAATAATTACATTAATAATAATGTTGGTTAGTTGAACTGGGGAGAACAGAGGAAAACAGCTGTTCAGTGAGCAGCAGAACTCAAGTCTTCATTTCTGAAGGAAAATCCCCCAAAACCTTTATCCCTGACATTGCAGTTGGGAAATAATTGCACGTGTTGTCACCGTGCAGCTCCTGCTGAATGAAATGCAGAGAGGAGCTCTGCCAGCCATTCCCTCTGCAGCCACTTCAATTGACATCCTTCCCTCTCTTGCTCTTCAACTCTTGTCAGAAAATAATAATTTCAAAGGCTTCTGCTCCACTGTGAAACTTGTCTGAAATTGACTGATGGATTCAAAAAAGGTGATGAGGAGGCTGAATGGGCAGCACGATCACACAGTCCTCATTTCCATAGGAAATGAGGCCAGAAATATTTATATTTAGGTCAGTGGGATGAAGTCATGTTCTCTACCTTTCTTCTCCCCCCACCCCCCCAGGCTCCAACTCGCAGCTGTCCTTCAGCATCGCGTCCGGGGACAGCGCGGGGCAGTTCGGCATTGATGACAGCGGGGTGCTGAGCATCAGGCAGCCTTTGGACCGGGAAAGCCAGTCTTTCTACAGCCTCGTCGTGCAGGTCCACGATATGGCCCCTCTCCCTGCCTCCAGGTACACAAGCACTGCCCAAGTTTCAATTATTCTGCTGGACGTGAACGACAGCCCTCCCAGCTTTATCTCCCCGAAGCTGACCTACGTCCCAGAAAACACACCAATAGATACGATTGTGTTCAAAGCGCAGGCGACCGATCCCGACAGCGGTCCGAACAGCTACATTGAATACAGTCTGCTCCGGCCTCTGGGAAACAAGTTCAGCATCGGCACTATTGACGGTGAAGTGAGGCTTACTGGGGAGCTCGACAGAGAAGCCGTGTCCAACTACACCTTGACTGTGGTAGCCACCGACAAGGGCCAGCCATCCCTTTCCTCATCGACGGATGTGGTGGTTATAGTCCTGGACATTAATGACAATAACCCACTTTTTGCCCAAAAGCTTTATAAAGTCGAGGTGCGGGAAGATACTCTGACAGGGACGGATTTAATCCATGTGTTTGCTACAGATGGAGACGAAGGTACAAACGGGCAGGTCCGCTATGCCATTGTGAACGGAGATGCCAGTAATGAGTTTCGGATAGATTCTGTGACAGGGGTGATAACGGTTGCCAAGCCTTTGGACAGAGAGAAAAAGCCCTCCTATACGCTGACTGTTCAGTCGGCTGACCGCGGGAGCAGCCCCAGGACGGACACCACGACAGTCAGTATTATTCTGAAGGATGTCAATGATTATATCCCCACGTTTGAACTTTCTCCCTACTCTGTGAACGTCCCTGAGAATTTAGAGACGCTCCCAAAAGTTATTCTTCAGGTGAGAACATTCAGCAGATAAATACATATCTCCTCCTAACATTATAAGCGTGCCTCAGTGGATGATGTGAAGGTATAATGTAGTGTCTTTCCTCCAAAATTAACAATTGAAAATTTGCCCCTTGGCTGTAATCTAACATCCACTGGTTTTTGGCTTGTTTTAACTTTTGTGGGGTGGGGTGTTTTGGTTTTTTGTTTTTTTGTTGTTGTTGTTTGGGTTTTTTTTTAACCAAAAGTTTACGTTATGCTGTGGAGGATTGTTTGTGTCTTCCCTACCTATCTTCCTACGCTGGGACTTTAAGAGTTTGCTGTATCTCTCATCTCAGTCTCAACTTTCAGGCAACAAATCTATCAGTCTGATCATTGCCTACATGGGATGAGGCTCTGTGCCAAGCACTGAAAGAGCACTAAATGGATTCAGCCGGCAGGACATGCAATGCCTTCTTTGATACGGAGCTCAGGCTATACCAGATCATCTGTGGTCTTCACTGAGCCCCAACACGCTCATTACTGTATTCATACTTAAGAAAAATAAGTATTCAACTATTTAATATTTTCCAGCTATGATTTAAGTCCATCATCAGTGTTAAGTAATTTTTACAACTACAGCTAATTTATACTAGCATTTGGATTAATTCAATCCGTTTGTTTGGTTTATTTTCTTAGAGAATATTTCCTCTATCCCAATGAAATTTTGCAGACCCTGCACTCCTCGGTTCTTGGTATTTGTTCCCACCTGTTTGCACTGCTTTTCTAGGTTGTGGCAAGGGATGATGATCAGGGCCTAAACAGCAAGCTTACTTACGTGCTGGTGGCTGGAAATGAAGAAGGAGCCTTTACTCTCTCGGCCAGCGGGGAGCTGCGCTTGGTGCAGAGCTTGGACCGGGAGACGAAGGAGCAGTACGTGCTGCTGATCACTGCTGCTGATGCAGGTAAAGCAGATAGGCGATCTCTTCTGGGGAAATCTCGTCACTTGAAAACATTGCATTCTGGATAGAAAAGTATTTTCATGGTGGTCTGAAACTTTAGTAGACAGAGATTGGTACCCTAGTTTCGGTTTTGATCTCTGAGGGGAGAGCTGGGTTTACCTGATGTCAGGGAGAGTTTGGTTTCTGGAAATCAGGATTTATCCTTATGACTAGTTATCTAGTATTACTAGGACTCGCTACAGATCTAGGCAGATTGATTTTTGCCCTGCAGTAGTAAGTGGTCCTACCTAGGTCATAAGAGCTTCATGCATGGCAATAAAAACCAATATAAATGGCAATAAAACCCAATATAGTGTTATCATCAGAAATGTGCAGACAGGTCCGCTCAATGGCCAGAAAGCAGCTGTGGACTACTAAGTTAATCTTACTGAAATCTTACTTTTCAACGTTTTAATTTTCTGCTTTGCTCAGCATCCAGTCGTATGTTTACTCCAGAATCCCAAACGTATTCCAGCTTCCCTCAGTTTTAAACAGGACGTGAATTCTTGTTATGAAGATTAATTACACTTTCACTTGAGGTGTCCGAGCACAAAATTTTGGTTTCAGATTTTGGTATGAATATTAGTAACGGAGACATCTGCATCATTCTGGACCGATCTCCGGTCCCCTACAGTCTGATGGATTTAATTTACTGCAGAACTTGTTCTTACTTTCTGATAATAAAAATAGAAGCAAACCCAACTTGTTGACAAGTGGATACAATTTTGTTTTCTGCTGTATTGTGTGCAGTATCTCGTGTCAGTGACAGTATCTATGACTTATATTTTCCTATTGCGGCAGCGCTCAGGTATTTCACAGTCTGAGCACAGCTGAAGCTGCGAAACAATTTTAGGATTTGATGTATCATTTGTCTTGTACTTTGGCTAGCGATACTGTATGCTTTGTATTTTTTCCACTGGCTTTCCATTACTCTATAGCCACAAACTGCTCACTTATGACTTGGACTTGCTTGGGCTTGAATGTCCTTACGTTCCTTCAGAAGCTGAGGCTGGATTTGTAAGGGAAAGCAGATCCTTCATGTCTGTTTACTCTGCCAGTCCAAGTTGGCAGGAGCCAGTTAGGACTGTACAGAACTTATTAGCTCTACAGACAAAATACCCAGAGACTGAACTGATGAGGGGTGTCATGCAACCAAGAATTATTGTCCTTCTTGGAAGAAGAAGGGGAGCAAGAGGTCAGTTGTACCCCATACCTAGCATAATGTTTACACATTATCCCGAGAGTTTGACGAGAGCACAATCTTTGTCTAGACTCTGGTCCCTAAAAAATACAAAATCCAGGAGATTTACCCAACCATACCAAAAGAAAATATTTATTTGTTGGGAAATTCCTGAGTTTCAGATAATCCAGGGGTGTGCATGGGGCTATTGTTGTTAAGGGGCTGAGAAGAGCAGCAGCATGTTTTATTGGTTCCTGTGTTTAAACATGTAGATATGATGCTGATTAAACACTGTTTGAAGCTGTTGGGGTTTTTAATTTGCTGTGTTCTTATAAAGCTAACTCACAAGTTATTATTCCCTCCTATCAGTGTTAAAAGGTACTAGCAAAAGTGCTCAGAAGCAGATGTTCAGTAGTAACTTTAAGCTAAATTTGACTGTTCTACTGTGTTTAAGTTTACAGTCTGACTAATCCACAGTTAGTGTGATTTGGTACAGTTTTCAGCCACCCTGATGAATAATGTTAGATAACATCTTCTGATTAGACTTGTCTAAATTTATGCCATCAGAGAATACATGTAAAACTAAGTTAGTCATGATTTATCTAAACTTAAAACATCACAGGAAAGTGTCCAGCTTCAGTAGAAGTCAGTGCTAGAACTTTCCTTGATTTCATGGAAGCAGGATGTGGACCACAGTCATGGTAGATACTTAAATTAAATTAAATTAAATACATTACAAACTTAAGAAATTCTAGGGGATCCCTGTTATGTTTGAATTAGTCATACTGAGTTTAAGCAGTCTAGATGGTAAAGAACACTGGCATACAATTCATTGGGGATGTCTTAAAAACCCATGTTTGTCACAATGATGTGGAACAAAGGGACCAAGTTACAGATGCTGGGATTTCTGTCGAGCTGCATCTCAAATTTTGTATTACTATAAATTACATTATCATACATAGAGCGCACATGTACTTCTGTAGACATTTGGCAGCTGAGTTAGAAAAATAATGTGTGGGAGGAAGCTTTGCTAAAAGAGTTGCAGTGTATCAGAAGAAGAATATATTTTTTAAAAATGAAATATTTTTTGAAAATATTACAAAATATTACAAAAGCTACCAGTATGGGTGTATGATGGATATCCAGATGGTAACAGTGACCTTTGCTAGTCAGTGCCTGCATCATTAAATTGGGTAGTTCTGGTCCTACTAGCAGAAAGATGGCAATGACACAGTCTTGATACGGGTAAGAAAAGTGTTTTCAATATTATGTTCTTGAGCAACTGCTAAATGTTTGTAAAACAAACTCTGACAGATGTGTCCAGTTCTTTGTCTAATGAAACTATTCCTTTAGAGTGTCTTTGTATTTTTTTGATAATGCTTAGAAAGAAGGATTTTGTGTAGAGAATTCAACCAGAAACACACACATAACACAGGTAGTAAACTCTGTAGGAAAGCAGTGCTTGCCAAAATGCTGAAGAAAGCAGGCTTGTCTGAAATTATCCATATCCATATTATCTTTGAAAATAAATCAAGGCAAAGGTATTATACTTTGCACTTTGAGTTTGGCTTTTATTAGCTGTAATAAAGTCTTTTGGATTGTCTTTAGCAGGCCGAGCAACAGTCTTGCCATATATGGTGCATCTTATTTAGGTTTTGGGGTTTTTCTTTTACAGATAAAAATCATGGTAGACATCCAGATGCAGTTAACTCTGGGAACTGTCTGGGTAGCACATTAAGGGCAAAATTCTGTCTGTCCATCCTGCTTCCCATTTTCCTTCATATCTGCATCTCAGTTTTAATAGGCTACACTGACTGGTTTAAAATATTAAAAGACTATACCCTGCTCATATAGAAGAGTATGCCAAATCTTTCCTTTCTCTCAAGGAAGCAGACACAACACATACTTAAAAGCACATTTAGACAGAAGTACTGATGGATTCCCGATTTGGTTTTGGCCATCTTCCTGATCTCCCTATACATAATCAAGGATTTCTTACTTATCTTATGTTTATTATCAGTTCATCGACTTGTGACTGTGGTTCTTACAGTGTTATGCTAGCCTGTGCACAGAGAAGTTGGAAGAAGTATTTTTAATTTTTCATTATTTTTATCTAGAGGTATCAGCTTAAAGTACTGAAAACAATCTGTGGCCTCAGAAGGGGCAGTGGCTTTGGGTAATGGTGGTTATTTCATCCTCAGTACCTCGTGGGTTTTATAGCATGTATTGGCAGCACATGTGCTGAGTCTGTCTGTGGCAGGGGAAGGATTAGGACATGGCGAAGCAGCAGCCCGCGTGGTGCTGAGCTGGCAGGGCTGCATGGGGTGTGGTACCTTGTCATGAGATGGAAGTGTGTTTCCAGACCCCCAGTCTCAGTCCTGGGCATGTGATAGGAGCTATTGAGTTATTAAGAGTTGAGATGCTCATAAGCATGCTGGGCAGGTCAGGTGGGGATGGCTGGCGGAACCACAGGCACCAGTGGTGGAAATTCGGGCAGTTGATGCACAAATGTTTTCCCAAGCAAAAGCTTCCCTCAGGCCCAGAGAAGTCAGCTGTGATATATGCATCGTCCTGGCTCCAGCCCAACTATTCCTTGGCCTCGCCTGCTAATCCTCCACCTGGTCCTCAGGGTAGATCTTTGGTCGGCAGAGAGTCTTCTCCCTGTGCTGGGGGAGGAAAAAGCCTGATAAACCATTTTCTGTCATTGGGCTCAGAGATTTGTGGTCATGCAGCCTGCTTCATGTCCAGTTTCCACAAGACAGTCTGCACAGAGGTTCTTGATTTCAGCCGTGTTTTATCATCACTCTTCCCTCGCTTCTGCACTTCCACCCTGCTCTAACTCCCGCTGGGTCTCAGACACTGGGCTGCCACTCTGGGCAGTGGGGATTTACTAAGACACACAAAGCGCCCATCGCCAGGAATATTCAGCATCTTCCAGAGCTGTGTACCTGGGGCTTTGGTCAAGGAATAAAATATAATTCAAGCCCAAAGTTCAGCCACCCCAATTTCGAGCCCCTCTTGCAGCACAATCTGTAAGACTAGAGTGCATGAATTATAAATACAATGACAGGCAAAATGATGGGCTGTGGAATAACATGATAGTGTTTAGGTTGCAGATGCTCCCCCAAAATGACTGCTAACATAAACACCAAGAAACCTACATGCAGCTATTTGAATGTGTCTTCATGGGTCTGTTTCTACCACATAAATCATTAGCTTCACTATACCTTTCTTCATGGCAAAATGGTTGGGAAAAGAGACTTTGTAATTTTTTTTAATTTTTTTTTTCCACCCTATCTGGTGGGGATGCAGCACTGGGTAAACATTCAGCTCTGGCAGCATGACAAGAACCGGTGCAGCTGCTTTTATCATCCCTGTCTTTAACTCTTTGAGCAATTTTCTGGACAAATGTTAGCATTCCAACAGTCCTCCTCCTTTTATTTATTTGTTGCAGGGATGTCAAGTAGCACATCTGGAAGCCTGCTAGCGGCCCAGGACTACTGTTTAAATAAACTGCAACCACCATCTCTCGATTCAGTTGTTCAGAATGGCATGTTGCCACAATAAAACCAAAATCAAAATGTGATGTTTCTAATGAGAAGTGTGTTCCTGTGGGGTTTTGTTTTGTTGGGGTTTTTTTGTTTGTTTGTTTGTTTTGTTTTGTTTTTTTAAATAAATAATCTATTTACTGATTTGGGTAAATAGTTCTGAAAGAAATGAGTCAGTGGACTGATTATTATATTTAGTTAACTGTTCTTTGTATACATCCCTGGCCTGTATGAAAAACAGCCATATGTTTTCTCTTTAGAAAATGTTGGTCCTTGACTTATGCATTCTTTTCTTCAAGAATGCAGGAGGGCAACCAAGCAGAGAGGTTATATCCTTCTCAGGAATTCTCTTCCGAGATAGGTTTTTGGTTCCCTTCAATCCTAAAATCAAATAAAACCTGACAATGTAGTTGTTTTGTTGTGGGGTTTTTTTTATTATTTTTTACACATTTTAAGATTTTTTCCCAGTTTGGCGTAAAGCACCGCTCTTTTCCAGTAATCATAAGAAAGTCTTGAGGGTTAACACTGTGTGAGGTTTATGTGACTGGGCTTAAAGACATTTATACTCATCCTGTTTTCTTAGCATACACCGCAGTTCTACTTAGCAGGCAATCTACAGTGTGAAAAAGATGTTGCCTGAAAAGAATTAGTCGTATTTTTAAAACCAATTCAGCTGTCTTTAAATTTTGATGCTGTCAAAACAAGCAAGCAAATTTCAGTTAGAAATGTCCTGGTTTGCATGCTTTCTGTGCTGTGTCTAAATATACACATCGCTTCGGGCTTCAGTGAGCGAACTGAAGCTGATGTATGCTTACCTTGGTGCTTAGCAGTTTGCATAATGATTCTCTCTTCTATGGTCTTATTTTGTGCCACAGCTGTTTCAAAATGAATATTGGTTTCTGTCCCAGCTCCATTTATTTCCTTGCCCTTATGGAAACTCGTCCTTGTGTGGGTGTTGTCTACTTGAGTCTAGTTTTACTGGTTTACTATTTTACGACTTTTTTACTTTTGCTCTTTTAATACCAGTACTGAAACTATCATTTAAGTAGTTCTGCGTGATCTTTTGATTTATTTCTAAATCGCACAGCGGGAGGACTGAAATGGCGACAGACTCATCAGTGCGTTCATAGTGTTCGTTTTGTCTTAGTGTCATCTAAAATCAGGAGAGAAGAGAGCTGAGACTGGCTTTTTGTAACTGTGGGAAGCTAATCGCAGGATCGCACCCTTTCACAGAGCCTGGAAAGTTAGCACTTTTCAATTTTTCTCTAGAAGAAAAAGCTCAAAAAGCTATTTAGAAGGTGTGTTTATGGCAAAGTCATTCTGATGTCCCCTAAAGAGTAATTGTCAAGGAAGAGAGTGTACCCACACCTATATGTTGTGACATATTTACCCCCTAAAGGGGATGAGGGCTTTAGCCCATCCCTTCAGAGAACTGCCCGGTGAGATGTGCAGCCCAGCCCCAGAATGCCGTTTGAGGGATTTAATCTTCGATTTGGAGTTAAACCTTCATTATTAGATCACTATTTTCAAAATAGTTCAGCGAGAGCCTCTGGGCTAAATCCAGGCATATATGTTCTCTGGGGTGGGGTGCGGGAGAGATGTCTATGCAGGTTGGCAAAGGGCTCAGGCTGGCCAGCGCAAGCTGAAAGATCTATGAAAACAACCGAAGTTTTTCAGCCGGGTTAAAATAATGGACAGAACTCCAATTTTGAGACCAAGTCAAATTGATGGTGGATTTTATTTGGACAAGGCAAGCAGAGTTAGAAATATATATTAGATGTAGTTCAGGCATGCTTGTCGACTTTTAGAAAAGTCCTCAATTTAAGTGCACGCCTCTCAATTCAAACATTTTTCCGCTGTGTGATTCCCTTTCTGCTCTCTGTTGGGATTGTGGAGAATCCAGTGAGTAATTGATGGGTTTATTTAGGATGGGATGAACTGCTTCTAGCCGAGGTTTGTTGGGTGAGCTGTTCTCTATTTCACTGCATTCAACAAAAGGAAAAGAAGGCAAATTATTTTAAATACTGTAAGGTCCTCTAATTTGTGGTTGGTTATTTATATATATGTGTGTGTGTATATATATATATATAAATCAACCAATAACTAAACTATAGCCTTTAGAAGTAGTATTCTTCAGAAACAGATCTTCAGAGATTTTACCTTGACAGAGACAGAGGCAAGAAGGTTCAAAAATTGGGTGTAGGAAGAGAGCCAGCTATGGCACAGCTCATGTGGGAGGGGGGCATCAAGCACAGTGTATGCATGTTTCTGCTTTGCAATGTCAAAACCTGCGGACTATCCACGCAAAAATAGAGTGTTGTTGTTCAGGTCCAAGTGATGTTAGAGGAGAGCCTCATAGGTTCCATCTCAGTGTGGTTTCAAATTCTATATTTGTTTTGTTGGCTGGTTTGGTGGGGTTTTTTTTGTAACGGACAAGCAGAATTGTACTGATTAATGTAATTCTCCTCTTTAGGAAAGCATAAGATAAGATGTAGTAACACAGCCAAAAGTTTTAATTGCTCTACAGATGTTCTTGAAATTAATAGTTGAAAATATCAAGTTTTATTAAGTAACTAAATCTTTTGCCTCTTTGCACCCCTCATAAGTAAAAGAAATACAGACTATTGGTGAAAACATTATTGTTTATTAAGAATTTTTGGTTAGTCGTAAATATTGGTGAGAACTGTTGTCTCTTTTAAGGAACATAATTTTATGGTGCCTAAAAAGGCTGAGCATAGGTGATGATCTTTCTTATTCTATCGAGTTACCTCATCACTAATGAGGTATACAGGAACATCCAGAAATTCAGTGTTCTTTCTCATTATCCAGAGTTTCGTACAAGAATTCTGTAAAAATAACAAAGGAGAAAAATAAAGGGCTACAAATACCAGCTTTGCCAGGGTTATGTGTGCCATGAACTGTCAAAGCTCATTTATGCTCCTTCTTAAAGGGTTAATCTGATAAAAAGCAATTAGCGTCGTCTTTGATGAAGGATTACAGATTTGTCTGATTAGACCTTTAAATATTTTCAGTCATAAATGATAAAAGTATTGATCTATGTTAAGTGGAGATCAACTGTACTACGTACTGTACTGTATGGAAGACATAGTTCAAACAAGTTCTTACCACTTTTTCGGGTGGGTTATCTATTTGGTAGGGACATTTTTTCTCCTTTATTTCCACCCATGTTGGGATGGAAATTTCCATCACACAGCTGGGAGAAAGTCCCTTCTTGCTTTCGTTGAAATAGCATTGTTTTCTCAAGCTGTGTGATTGTATCATCTTAATTTCTTGAATGTCATCCCCACGTTCACAGAAAACTCATGAGCACGTACTGTAACGTGTAGCAAATATGCATGGGATGCAAGCACTTGGGGGGCCTGCTGAAATTAGCGTGAGGTTCGTTAAACAAACCAGTTATTGTCCTCATCCTCAGTCTCATCTCGCATGCATGGTCTTAAGACCGACGTCTCCTCTCAGCCCTACCACTGTTTCAGTACAGCTTTGCCGTATGTATGTCAGAGAGTCAGTTAAGCACTGTTACCAGTAAAGAGTGTACTGTGACCGTATAGAGAGGGGGTGATGAAGAAGTGGGAAATGAACATACAAAATATCCCAGAGAAATTCAGGTTTTATTAAAATTTGGCATGGTACAGAAAAACATTGCGCAGTATTGATCCAAATGCATGAAAAGGTGACTGTCGGATCTTTAAGCTTTCACTGTTGTCCTGGCTTTTTTGGGGACCTCCCCCTGTCTATATATAAAAAAAAATATTTCATAATTTCTTGGTGTTAGTTTGGGGGTGGGGTGGGGAAGGGAGTGGGCATATCTCTTTGAAAAAAAGCTTCAGGTTCAGGTAGATTTATTTAAACTGGAAAACAAGCTAGAATATGGTGATATGATGCTTAGTATCTAGGGTTTAGTAGGCAATAGAAAATTTCAAGGAAGAAAGAATTGTCAGTTTATTATTTTTCAAGCTCTTACACTCCTGTCACTTCATTCATCCATCTTGCTATGATTAGTTTGGAAGTTTTAAATGAAAATCAATTTAAAATTGTTGTCCTTCCTTGACATTACTTTTATATGAAATTCTATTTCAAATGTGCTAATGAGTTCACTGACTGTAATCTGTTTTGCAGAAGAACAAAATAACTAGAGTAGTCATTATGCTGTGCAATTTCTCAGACTTTGAGAAATACTAAGATTTTTCCAGTCTTGGTGATCTGAAACCATTTTTTAAATTAAACGTTACACCCTATAAATTGAAAGTCTGCTAGCTCATTCTTCAAATATAAAGCTACAATTTCAGGAAGCCTTAATTGCAAGGATAAAACAAGTAAAACATGCACATATGGTCTGAACACTTATCCTGCTGGTTAATCTTCACTATTTATACAGGGTGTTTTTAGAGCATAATTCAAAATCATGCATTACAGGAATTTCGCTGTGGGATATTCAGGAGTCACAAGCAGTCAAAAATCGCCTTAGTCAGCAGTCCCCGCAGGAGCCAGCTTCTCTATTTTTTCTGTTTACAGCAATAACTTATAACAAGGAGAAGTAATTTGGTGGGTTTAAGAAAATATTTTTTTGAATGTCTCTGCCTTTCTTTTAAGTTGCAGTTCCACTGTTTAAATCTTACTCTGGTCACCAGAGGCTTTAGCAGCGCACGCGGCCATGCCTACCCTCCCAGCGCTGCTCCCTGCGCGGGCACGGGGAGATGCACCCATATGCCCAGCCATTTGCCAGCTGTAAGCATATATTCAGCTGTGAAGAATTTTCCTTAAAGATTCATTTTCTGAAACATAGTTGGAAGAAGGCCACTTCTTGCTCTGGAAAAAAAAAAAAAATGCGGTTCTGCCAAGCCGTCTGCAATACCTGCGTGTGTCGTTTCTGAGCGCCATCCCCAAAGACCTGTACCTTTGGTATGAATAGGTTATAAACGTGTGTCAAGGGGGTTATGGCACATGGGATTGGTGCTTGTGCCTTTCGTGGAAGGAGAACGAAACCTGACAGCCACAAGTCGCTTTTGTCAGCAGCCCTGTATCCAGTGTACGTGGTGGGCAGTGGAGCAGGGCTCTTTCAGCCTTTCCTTCGTACGTTTTGAAATTTGCCAAACAAAAGCAGCAATGGGGGAACATGCTAAACTGGAGGAATATATTAGCTACCATTTTTCAGATGCAGAAGTGATAAGTTTATGATAAAGCGCGTGTGTATGTGTAGAAACAGATTGCTACATGGAACAGCTTGAAGTTGTGCTAAATATATACTATGCTTTTGCTTTATTGCACGTGTCTTGTCCTCGCTCTGAATCTGTGTTCCAGTAGGTCCAGCTCAGTAATAGTGCTGCAGCTTTTTTTTTTTTTTTTTCCCTCTCTGGGTAAACAGGTGCAGGTAAATTGTTCTGATGAGCAGATCAGAGGAAAAGAACAGGGATAAGGTTATGTGTATACTCACCAGAGGACTTAAAATTGTGTCTGTGTGTGTGTGTGCAAGTAAGTCCCATCCTTTCTCAACAGAACATTAAATGTATTGCAATGTTGTGAAACTGCAAAGCTTAGTGAATTTGTAGAATGCGCTTGTCAGGAATTTAAAAATCATATGGATAACACCTGATGAGAAATCCCATCTCACATCACTATTTGGGACAAAGGTTTCTTTTGCACTGTCAAAGCACACATAAGTATTTGTGTTTGTGCATGTGCATCAGCCTAAGCATGGCTAGACATGTCATTGCTTGAACAAGGTTGGACTCTTCTCTAGTGATATTTTTTTTAAAAAAAATATTTTTTACTTTTGATGCCTCGTCTTCCCAAATTTAGGTCTGTTTGCTCCCAGCTTGTTTAGGCTGAGAGATGAGGGAAAATATTGAGTTTTCTAATATCTGATGTAGTACAGATTTTTTTTTTTTTTTTCTTGTCAGATAGTCCTTGCACAACTGCAGATCTATCCCAACATTTCCCTTCAGTTATTTAAGACTTAGTATGGAAACCTGCAGTGAAAAATTGAGTAAGAGGAAACCAAAACACAAACCACATACCCAGCCAGGACAAATATTTGTGGTGCAATCTTTTTAAAAGAACTACTTATTTTTCTCATTTCGCCTATGCACTTCCTTTTGTGTTCTTGATAAACAAGTTAATTTAAGGTCATCTGCATTTCAAATCAAGCTTCACGTGCACGAGAAATCCAAAGTGTAACGCAAACTAGTTGAATTTGAACTTACTGTATTTATTGTAAAACTCAGCAGTTGTTTTTAAAACTCAGCACACTGTCTGCATTTAAATGCATTTAGAAAGATTGGCCATTTTACTGTGAGAAAGGCCTTGTTTACTTGAGTGAAAAAGTTAATGCTCTGTAATAAGACATGCAACTTCTAGTC
The DNA here is from genome assembly GCF_023638135.1 of Falco biarmicus. Lineage (NCBI taxonomy): Eukaryota > Metazoa > Chordata > Aves > Falconiformes > Falconidae > Falco > Falco biarmicus. Next base: position 120,769,181 of record NC_079288.1, on the reverse strand, counting down.
CTGGGACTCATTCACCGAGTGTTTGACTGGGGAAGTGAAATCCGCTTTGTTGCAAAGCAACACATTTCAGTGAAGCAAAAATTCCATTTCTGTTAAATCGCTTTCCAATTTTCAGGATAATGATGTGTTTAATTTACCACAAAACATGGTAAACTGCCTGCAGCATCAGTTTTGATTAGTCATTTAGATTCATTTTATTTAATTTTAATCCTTTTTTTTATTATTTCTTTTTTGTGAAATGTATCTGTAGGTTGTTTTGCTTAGGTTTATTGTTAGCGTTCTAGCACTTAATTTTGATATTTTAATGCTGGCACAACCTTTGAGTTCCTGGTTTCTGAAAAGAATGATAGTTTTACTGTCTGCTGTGTTAACCATGGCACAGGCAGGACCCAAAAGCCATTAAAGCTTCAGACAATATGTGGATAACGTGCTGCACACGTTCTCCTATTTCTAATTTTTACTGTGAGCCATACAGTACCACACAGCTGAGATAATTTCCAAGAGCATCATCTTTTCCTGAGCTTTCTTGAAGAACGTAAATGGCTCTGCAAGTTTCCTCTGCTTGTTCGCTTTTACTACCACAGTCCACTCTGATCATGCCCCACTCCTCCTGGTGTCTGGCTATGGTGTGGAGAGCTGAACAGCCACTGGAGCAGATGGTGCCACGTGTTTGGGGGTTACAGGGAGCCGAGACAGCTTATGTCCCCTGTTCCCCAGGACAAGGGTGGGGGAAGATAGCGGGTGGTGCTCCCTTCTTTTAAGGCTGCACGAGTAGGCTAAGGCAAAAGTGAAAAGAGTCTTTAGGTGCACCACTTGTAAATGACTGTGTGGCTAGTAAGCCTTAGCATAAATTAGGGGAATAAGTGATTTATGATGAATTCACCCAGAAATGTGGATTGTCCTCTCTTTTCTGGTTATCCTGCATTTGAGAAGTAGAAATTGTCAGGTGAAATATTTCTTCCCACTGTCCCCTTTCTGCATTTAGTTTCCTTTCTTCTTCTTGCATTGCTGCACGTAGCCAATATTTTTCGTCCACTTTCTCCTGGATGGGGGGAAAAAAAAGTCGAGAGGGCTCGTTCTAACTTCTAAGCTGACGCATTGCTGGTATCATTGTGTTTTTGTGGCGATCAGCCACAAACAAGTGCTGCTGAACGGGGCAGAAAACCAGCTTGTAGGTCTTCGCCAGTCCTACATTTGGGAGAAGAGAGGTCCTGCCCCTGTGCTGCTGCCTGCCCGCCCCACAGTCCCCCATGGCTGTTTCTTCATGTCACCTCCTCAAGCATCCACACAGAGAGGGGAGCCACAGCCCAGCGCTGCCCAAGCCCTTGGTGGCCTCTCGTCACCTCCCCCTGTAACTCATCCTCCACCGTGAGCCTCCAAAGAGCAAGCTCCCAAGGTCTGCTCCTTCTCTTCAACCCCAGACACATGTTTACTTGCAGATGTAAGCAAAAAGCTTAAATTGTTGGAAGAACATCCGTGGGAAGCAATTTTCTTCCTGAACTCAGCGTTACTATTTTGACAGTATCCCAGGTTAATCTTTATTTCAGCAATGACGTGTGGACATTTGTGGAACTGTCTGCTTAATGTATATGTACAGCTGTCACCGAGAAAATAAACCATTCAGTTCACAGAAACAGAACGCAGCACACAGCGATGAGAAATTCAAAACAATAATAATATATTCATGTCATTGTCTTTTACAATTTAAAGACCTGATATTCACTGAACAATCAATCCAATCTCTGCCACTTAGTTCGCATCGTTAACTTTATGTTCTCAGGTTATTCATCATTAGATGGTTCCTTCCTTCCTCTGTCTTTCTAGGAAACTTTTTTTTCAACATGGATATCCTAAGCTTCTGTGAGGCATTTTTGGGATTTGAAAAAAAAAAAACAACCAACCACAAAACCCTAGCAGTAGTATAGCACTAGAGGAATGCTTTAAAATAATAGGTGTCTGACAAAAATATAGTCAAAGAAATAGCTTCTGCTGAAAAATAATTCAGACCTTTATGAAAAAATGGTAGACATTTTAGTGCAAGTTCACTAAGGGTCAAGTGTGTGTGTGTGGACGTTTGTGGCTCTAACCCTCACGGCTGTTTGTAGGACTATTTAGACTACTATAGACTGTGTACAGCAATTTTATATAGGTTATAACATGTCTGTTTTACTAAAAACAGTTTGGGGGCATCTTGAGGGTTTGACTAATGTTGCAGTATTTACCCCAAATTTACTACACTTATGCAAAATATTAAGTGCAGTTTGAAGAAAAAAGGGGTGATGCTGGAGCGTAATAAGAATAACTGACTTGGGGAAGATTTGCTATCGAAGCAAAACTAAGAAATCTGGGAACTCAGCCTGACCATGGAAACTACTTCTCTCACCACAAATATGACATGTACATTTTATGAAACCTATTTATTACCAGGGGCCAAATTCTGTGGTCCTTATGCAAGCACAACTTTCAATGAGCGTTCACTGAGGATGGTAGAATTTGGCCCCTAGCTATTTCTTTTCCATAGAAAATTACTTCATTTGTAATTTCCTCTTCTTATATTTCTCAGTAACTGCAGAAATATGAGCTAGTCATTTAATTTCAAGTGGATAAATGCTTTGAGGACTCTGTGAAATTGCAACTTTATCTTTCAGTGTAATAGAATAAAGGAGTAAATTTGTGGACGTGATGTTTTACTTAGAGGAAAAAAACATGGTTGGATAACTACATACACAGGAAACCAATGTAAATATGTGAGTTTTTCCATCTAAGTAAAATAAGAAAGACTTTGGGTTTTCAACTGAAGAGCAGTGACCTGGGGTGTTACAAACAGCTGAATTAATATTGGAGTTCTGGGATGTTTCTGTGAGGACAACACAGCCACAAGCCAGCGCTGGATGAGATCGGGGGTACTTACATTACCCTAGCTAATTGTATTAGTATGGTGCTCAGCCTTGGCAGGTATGTTCACTTCTCTGAGGCTAATATAAATACATCCAGACTGCCCTGTACAGTGCCTTGTAAATGCATCCAGCAGGGAAGCGGAGCTGGAAATATGGCATGGAATATATAGGGGGGCTGAGGCGAGGGCTGGGGGTGGCTCTTGGAGCGTGCGTTTGGTACCCTGCAAATTCATGCTCCTCAGAGAGGAGAGGGGGAGTCAGGGCTGGTTGGAGCCAAATGGCTGAATCAAAAGACGCTGCTGTCAGTGTAATCCTGAGCAGAAGAATCTATCTATTGCCCTTACGCAGCTATTACACCTGGCATCCCTCTTAACCATTTCCATTATGTGACCAAAGATTTAATAGCCATGCAGGAGAAAGCACAAACCCATTGCAGTGTTTTGGTGTTAGCCTGTGTCCACACGGTGCTTTGCCAGCAGGCATGGACGTGTTCTCCTCGTCCTCCTCTCTTCACCAGCTTCATGAGCATAGCTAGCACGGCACCAAGCCCAAGGTCAGCGCTGCCGGCCGGGACAGGACCAGCCTGCAGAGCTGCACGGGATCTAGCCCCATCACCCCAGTGTGGGGTCACCTCTAAAGGTGCTGCCACTGCAGTTGTTTTCTGTGAGTAAGCCCACAACGTGGCTTTTCCAGCATTGGCTCTTTGTCTTAGGAAATAACTTTAAAACAATGAGTTTCAGGTTTTAGCTGTGAGTTACCTTTCTTTTCCAGACTGAATAACGTTACTGATGCTCGTTGAACGTGACTTACCCAAGATTAATTCCTGAATAATGTATAAATTGTTTAATCACCTGTGAAACTTTCAACTTTTCATTTCATTAGCTGCGAGATGAATGTCGATTAAATGTGGTTGGAAGGCCAGAGCTTGATGACACATGCAGCAAACACCACTGAGGACTCTGTTTCATTTAATGCAGTAATAATAAACACTCCATGGGCAATATTTCAGCTATCAAGAACGCTTTTACAGTCTTTTCTATCTATACGTGTTTGGCTAAATGACAAAATTGAGGGGGGTGGGGGTGGGGGAGCAAAAAATGAGTCAGACTTATTGCCTTAATGTAACCTTCCTGGCTGAAAGTATATTAATTGGCAAAATGAATTACCTCAGACTAGAGCGGAGAAAGGCCTCCATTGTGCGCAGCCGTGGCGTGAAACGTATACTCTTTGGCTTGTACGTTCTTTCCTCAGCGGCATGATCCGTCCAGTCTGATCAGCAGGCTTCAAAGTCAGCCTTGCGAGATTGATAGCACCTTACGGTTGGAAGCTCTTTCATTCAGTTTGGTTGGGCCTTAAGCCAAGTTACTTTGAAGTATTTTGCGGTGAAAAACATCCTTCCCATGCAGAAGCTGCTCCCAGCTTCTTCCCACATTGCGGCATGGTACTTCTTCAAACTGCAAGGGTTAACGTGAGGAAATGAGTCGTTATTTCTCCTTTTATACAAGAGCTCCATGTCTGGAGCCCTTGCTAGGACCACATGAGACCCACGAGCAGAGCCTGCTTCCTTCCCAGCCCTAAGGTTGAGGTCCAGCAATAACCTCAGGTAGCAGCGTCCCGATCGTCTGCTGGGTGGGAAGGACTAGGGCAGTCGCAGGGGGGCTGGCTATGTTTCTTCAAACGACAGCTCCATGTAATAAGCTTGCCTTGCACGAAGGACTCGGACTCGAACCAGTCTCTGGCCCAAACCATTCATTATCATCACTTTTTTCCCAGTCTGGCAAACACTGTAATTGTCTCCGTTTGAGATGGAAGGGGAGAACGACACAATCTTGGGCAAAATAGGCATGGTCATCATCTGTCTTTTGAGTAAAAGAGGCCATAACTGATGTGTTTTATGCTCTGCTGTCACTCTCTCCTCTTTCTGTTACGTGTTCAAAGAAAGAAGCGATCCCCTTTTTTTCAGGGACCCTCAGTGAAGAATTTGGTTAGCAGAAGATGTCTTGCTGATTCTTGGCTGAAGAAAATAAGTGTAATAAACTGTCAAAACTAACATGAACTTGTAAAACTCTTCATTGTCTTTTTTATTGGATTTGCTGAAGGAAGAGCTTAGGAGAATAAATACCAAAAGATCGCACATGAATAAGCATGCTATTTCTCACTGGTTGCTGCTCCTCGGAATTAAGTATTAGAATAACAAGAAGGATGAGAGCTGTAGGTTAAACCAGTTCAGTCGGATTTCCTGTAAGTCAGCATCCCATCCGAGCGAGCGTTATTTGCTGTTATAGGTGGTTGCTTCTATGGAGAAATTGAATCTGAACGGGGCTGGAGACTGTGCAACCTTCTCACCCACTTAGAGGAGGTCTCCCCAGGTCAGGGGTGTGACCGGCAGTGGAAAAGCCATGCGGAAAGCTGGGGTTTGCCGCTGTTCCCACTCTATTTGTTCTGCGGATAAATAAATTGAGGGCTGGAGTCTTCACGGCTGTCAGTTTGCCACCTTTGAATGTCTTCTTTTAGAGAAATAGGAAAGTCAACCGCATGCTCAAATTAGTCCTAATTGTTACAGGAAGACTTCTGAGTGGTTCCAAGACCATCTTTTTCCACTGAGCTTGTATTACAAGATATTTCTGGAATTAGATGGAGCAAGAAAAAGAACAACTTTTTTTTTTTTTTTTTTTTTTCTTTCACAGCTTGTACATTATGTTAAGGTGCCTTTGAAACAAACCTTTGAAACAAATCTGACCCTGTCCTGTACGTTGAATTGGCTTTCTTGCTCTGTGAACTGTGACATGTTCAAGTGCTAGGCTTTAAATTAGGGATGGCAGACTTTGGATTAGCATGGTGGTATTTGTAACCTCTAGCATTTTGTATCCCACTTTCCTGCAGGATCTCCTGCCCTCACTGGCACTGGAACCATTGCTGTCACGGTGGATGATGTCAATGACAATGTCCCCACATTTGCCTTTAACGTATATTCTGCCACTGTATCGGAGGATGCTCCTACGGGGACAGATATTTTGCTTGTAAATTCCTCAGATGCTGATGCTTCTACAAATGCTGTTATTAGGTAGGTCATTTACTGTTGCTACATGTAATATTGCCTCATAACTTGCCTGAAGATTTTTTTTCCCCCGTGTCCATCACCAACATGCCATAAAACTGTAAGACACAAAAGGACGGCTGCACCTGTATAGCTAACTTATTTCGGCAAATTTGGGGTTTTTTGTTGTTTATAGGCTTTTAGAATTATGTTAAGGACAAATAAAGCTGCAGTGTCATTTTAGGTTTTTACTAAGTGAAAAGCAAATGAGTTTAACTTGCCTCTGAGTGCAATTTTTTATAGACTAGATTTATATTTCTCAATAAGCATAGATGAATTTGAAATTATTTTTTTTAAAAAAAAAGAAGAAAGGCTGAAACTATAAATAGTGTCTTAAATGGATTAAGCACTTCAGCTTGCAGTCTTTATATATAGGTCTTCTGCATAAAGGAATACGGTATTAGCTGTGAATGATCATCATTACTAGCTGCCATCAGCTTGTGTAGCCTTTGTTGGAAAGGCTTTTGCCTGTTATTTAGTATAGCTTTTAGAGTCGAGGACATGTAAGGAAGGATATAGTTAACAGGTATAATACCGATCTTTTAAAAGTATTCCTGAAGCTAGAAACCATTGTTCCTGGAGGCTGGCAGGCTTCTTAAATACTAATTGAAGGAGCTTTCAGGCTTCTTAAATACTAATTGAAGAAGCCTTCAGGAAGGGATTGGTGGGGAAGAGGAAGATGTAGTTTTCAAACATCATTAACAGATTTGCTACAAAAGCTGACTTGGAGGCAGAGTTATTTTTTTTTTCCCCTTACTAACGTTTAAATGAAACCGCTCACCCTAAAATAAGTGAAGTTGGTCTAGTCATAAACTTGATTTTTAAGCTAGGCAAATCTGGAAATCAGTATCACTCTCTTGCATAAAAAAATGTCCAAAGTTGTGGATGGTATTAATTTTGTGAAAGCATACATACATTTGGGGAAAGATTCAGTACTTTATTTGAGACCTTAAATGGTTTTTCAAACCTAACTGTAGTTTACATGACTGCTTATGCAGACTTGGATGCATTTATAGTCAATTAGCCAGGCAGGTACAGTATCACCCAGCATGGACGCTGCAGACCACTGTCAACAGCAAACACTGCCTGCCTTGCTGCCGCATTCACATCTTCTCGTGTAGTAAGCAATTTTCACTGAAAGCCAACATATTCCTTGGGTAAATTCATGATCAGTTTTATGATCATTAGCAACAGTTAATGTCTTCAGTTTAGAATACAAAGTGCACAAGGCAAGGCTTAAAGTTTGTCCCATTCAGAAAACCAGTAAAAAGTTAGAATTTGGCATTTTTGCTTTAAATGCCAGTGGTTTGCAGAGCTCAGTTGATGCAACTTAACTGGGCACTGGTCTAAACACTGGCCATTCCCAGTTTCACAGACAAGAGTAATGAAGATGTTGAGTGGCAGTGACAAGCAGAAGATTATCCACTGAGGACTGATGCATTGCGAATGGAACACAAAGCAGATTTGTATAAGTTATTAATTGGAAGGACACGTAGGTAATCTCATCACATTTACACTGCAAACACCTATATCTCTGTTTCCAAACTCACAGAACAGGATATAAAAGTAATTTCTTTATTTACTTGTGTTAGTTCACCTCAGTTCATTCTTCAAAGTGCTTAAGAATATCACTGTGGTTGTTCTTTTTTTTTTTAAAAAAAAAGGAAGTAAAATAACCCAGAAGTATGTTATGGCAAAGCAAGTTTGTATGAAATGCTGTAATATTTTCTTTCCAACTAGCTACAAGCCAAAAATAGAAACTTGATGTTTTGGCATCTTTAAATATTTGAAAAGCATCCAGAATTACCATTTATTTAATTGTGAAACAATGAAGCTTTTAATTCTATTCACTCTTACTGTAAGAAACTATTTCTGGCAAGCTCTCTTAGAAAAAAGAATTCCATACAAAGCATGAATTATTGCAATGATTGCATCCCATATTCAGAAATTATCAGTGCTCTGGAGTTTCTTTAGTGTGGGTGAATTGCTTTAATATCTCTGCCATTAGCCTTTGTCATTCACTCAGTGCCTCATAGTAGAATAGTTGATGATGTTGGTTTTTTTTCTTTGTAAGTAGCTATTTAAAAATTGTTTTCAGGGTTTGTTTTTAGACTCAGCAACATACTTCGTTTTTCTTGGACAGAATTTGTCCAGATTCAGCATTGAGAGTAATGTAACTCTTAAAATATAACTGGTATTATGAAACTGGCAAAAGCCAGAAGGACCAGAACACATAAGGTCTTCTTATCAGAGGTGCTGAGCACTCAGAACTCCCTTTCAGTCTTGTTAGATCCTGTTTTGAAATCAAACCTTAGGTTTCCAAAGATGATATGTAAAATCCTCTGCTAAAATTTTCATGTAAAGTCAAAAAATGGACTGTGTTATGCAAGAAGCAAACAATATTCTGCAAAACTGTAACGTGTCCTGATGTGCAGGGTCTTTTTCTCTTACTTCTGGTGATAACCTGTGAAGTCATTAAAGGAGGCTGATGAAGTTGTTAAAGGCAATGAGCGCTTGAGTGGCCTTGTTAAAAGATAGCATAGGTAAGAGGGGTCAGCACAGACTAGTCAAAAGGCCAGGTTTTAAGCACTTCAGTCAAATTCCTTTTGTGTCAGTTGTCACCATTAAAGTTTCAGGGGTGTTTGGGGTTTTGTTTTTGGCTTGTGCTTGGAAATTTTCAGTAACAATGCTGAGGCACGCTTAACATTGTCCAGTTGGTTTGTGTGCAGTTGTGCTCAGATATAACTCAGAATATCCTATGGCAAATGTAATTTGTCTTTATCCTCTTTTTTTTTTTTTTAAAAAAAAAAAAAGTTTTCATAGCATCTTTCCAATGCTAAAGCTTGAGGTGGAAATACAGAAGAGAAAGTCTGTGTCTTCTGCAACACCTCACACAGGGTTAAAACATTGCAAATCACAGATGAAATTTGCTCATGCTGCTCGTATTTAGGGAGATTTAACTGCTGCTTTAGGCTTTGTGCATATTCTTTCCACCCTAGATGCACATTGCTGTGGCTGGAGGATAATTACATATGGCCATCATATTATATCATAATTAAGCAATTAAAGTCTGCTCATGGCATTCTGTAGAGATTAATGACTGAACAGGAGAAGTTGCCACAGCTTATTACGCAGGCTGGCTATCAGTCCTCTAGGTAAAGCTTCTGGCCAGTGTTATTATTTCTGTCATAACCTGCTCTGATTTTAAAAGGCGAAGATAGGAACATTACTCTCTTTCATAAAAGCCATTTTCTTCTGAATCTTTTATAGAACCATAGACCTCAAAAAAAGCTGCTGCTGCGCTGTACCAGGCTTCTCTGAAAGAACCATGCTAATCACAGCTGTGCTGGTTTTGGTCGGGGTTATAATATGGGATATGGAAATAGTTCATTTTAGCCAGGTTTTGTTTTGTTTTGTAGAAAACCCGTTATCTGTATTAACTAAAAATGTAATATTAACCAATTGCCTTTAAAAATATGGCCCAGTGCTTCACGTTTCTTTGAGATCCGTTCTGTATGAACACAAGCTGGGTGAGCATTGGAAGAGAGAGGGGCGAGTTCACTGTGCTAATAAGCCAGAGGTAGCTCATATGATGCACTGCAGTAAGCACACGATCAGTTCTTATCAAATCACATTTTTGCACACACTCAACAGATGTGTGCAGGTACGTATACACCAATCAAGGGTGAAATTCTGGTCCCAATTATCCTGTTAACGTAGCTCCGTTAACGTGGCTACTAATTTGCTATGTTACTGTAGATTAACATTGAAGTCTTGAATGGCAAAACTTAGCTCAGGATCAGCAAACAATATGAGTTATACATCCTCATATTATTTTGTAAAATTTTCATCCTTTTATTTCAGAAAATAGTATTTTTTTCTGATTATTCTGCAGATTCAGGTAACAGCTATGTCAGCTTCTTGGAATAGCACTTAATGCATTAGCCCAGGGAAATCGGTACTAGAGGATGTCTCCAGCAGGCAATTTTGGGGGTATGGCCACCTGTACTTCCAAATGTACTAAGGTTCAGTCTGCTTCTCATCTATTAGAAATCTATCTGCGTTAAGCAACTACGCTTGGAAATCCTCAGAAATGTCATTTATGACAGGTCTCAAAATATGGAAGAGAAAAAATGTGAACACAGATGGACAGTTAGACAAAAATCCGTGTGCTGATACCCATCGGCATGGTGGTCTGAAGTGTATAGAAAATTGTTATTATCTTAAGACAGCAGGCTGCCTTATGAAATGCTAATCAAATTTTTGTTCCTTGTTTTTTCTTTCAAACAGCTATAGGCTTACCGGTGGCAATTCGCAATTCACAATCAACCCATCAACAGGACAAATCATCACCAGTGCTCTCCTCGATCGAGAGGCAAGAGAGAACTACACTTTGGTGGTGGTGGCAAGTGATGGGGGCTTCCCCAGGGCTCTCTCCAGTTCCACCAGCGTGCTTGTCTCCGTCGCCGATGTGAATGACAACCCGCCCAAATTTCAACACCACCCCTATGTCACCCATGTCCCATCACCTACCACTTCAGGTAACCTGATCAGTAGCAGTGCTTGGAGTACTTCAGACTGCACAAGCATCTTAATGAAAATGCAAAGCTGTGTCACAAGAAATGTTTCTGAAATGTTCCTCTGCAGCTGTTTTCCAGGTTTCGTTATCTTCATGTTGCATGCGAATGAATAATGGCGAGGGTCAATATATCACCTGCAATTTAGCAATGTGTGTGGTTTTTTTTTTTAGTTTGTTCCTTCCATCCAAATTCAATTCTTTTCCTGCAGTTATGTAAAGAAGACATAGTCTAAATGAGCACCCACTCAAACAAGTTACTAAACTATTTTGCCAGAGTCAAGAGGGCAATGGCCTCTTTTTTTCCCTCTGAAAGTCTCCCCCTGCATGTAGATTTTCTTTTTCCAGACTGAAGAATTCTTAAAGAGGATTTTGTAAACCTCTTCCAAAAAGGCCATATCTACATCAGACGTTAATGGTGTTGCCTTTCCTTGAGCCAAGTAGTGAAGTAAAATAAAATAAAATAAAATAAAAGTCAAGCAGCAAGCTTCCTTTTGTGGAACCTACACCCAAATTAAAATGACTTCACTCAATGTAGGAGCTAATTCCTGATTCAGTTTATATTCAAACAAGCTTGGTAAATAAATACATTAGAATTAGGTAAGTTCAAAATACTAATATTTTTTTTATTTGCAGAATTGGCATTGCAAAGGGTAAGAAAGCAGAACGTGGGCATTTGCATGTTGATGGAGAGAATTTACTGAGAGATTCTGCTATTTTGAGATGTATTTTCTTTTAATGGACTAATACCAGGACCTCCACTATCTCAAAACAGTAAAAGGATTTTATATGATCACTGTATTACCACAGATTCACCAAACTGCAGTCAGAGTGGTTGGCTGTGGAAGTTGGCAACGCTGTGTGTTTTCAGATGCATACACATACATGGAAATGTGATGCCTATAGAAAGGTTTCCAAGACAAGTGGTTTACAAAACAATTTTTTCTTTTAGAAAGAAAAAAAAAAAAAAGGGCTTATTTCCATGTTTTGAGTTTTCTCTCTAAATTATAAACAATTGCAAATACTTCTCCTTTTTATGGAAGAATGAATCTGTTTACATTTCTGCCATGTTTCCAGAACAGCGTTATGAAATTATTTTATTATTGCATTGGTGAATCTTTGTGTATTCTGGCCAGGGCACAGTGCCTTTGTGCAGTTGTTTTTGGAGTGCTTCTTTAAATGCTTTTAATGAGGAGTGCACACAGGTTTAACTCATGTTTTCTGGCAATATCTTCTTGGGTGCTTTTTGTTTGAAACCCGTTATAGCTAAAAACATATAGAACAGCTAAGCTATGTTTGCTCTGGTTCTAACTTAGCAAAAACCTAGGGATGCATGTGCTTTTGTATTTGCAGCTTCCACAGTTGATAGTCACTGTTGTTTAAAAGGAAATGTCAGTATCTTTTCACATTATTTTGAAAGGCTGTTGACAATGATGTTACTAGCAGGCATGACATCCATTAAAAAAAAACAAAAAAACCCAAACAACAACTTTATTGCAGTCCAATGTAGCATCTGACAATTCCAAGAAAAAGAACAAACCCTCATAACATGATCAAGACTTTTGCTTTTATTCCAATCACAGAATATCTAGTGTACATTTTGAAATAAAAAGCTTAATTTCTTTGTTATTTTTTAATCAAGTTTAAAAGGGGGAGTTACTAGTAATAATAATAATAATAATAATAATATAGTTTAACTGAAGTAAAAATCTTAATTTTTTTCCTGTCCCATTTCTCACAGGGGTTTGAATACTGTTCTTATCTAAATATGCCATGCCCTGGAGTACAAATCATTGCACATGACAAACGGTGACATGAAGTACAGCTTTAAGGGGATGCTGTCAAAGTCATTCCTGCCTGTAAATGATTTTGCCTTAAGAGGTCGAAAACAACATGACTTTTATACAGAAGTGGGTATTTTCTAAATTTCAGTACCAGTGAAACATCAACAGAGTGTTCTGCAAATCAGTTGGACAGTGTCAAATTTGAAAGACGTGCCGTGCATTAGATCTGTAAAGTTGGTACAAAAGAGCACCCTGCATTCTCCTTGCAGATATAGAAGATGATGCAAATGGTGTCCCTATAGTTAAACTTGTATGCAAAGCATAAATTCAAAAGACCTGAAACATAGTATATTCATGTTATTGCACTAGTGTGCAATAGTTTTCTACATGATTTTACTCTGTCTCAGAGGATCAGCATGCTTTTAAAAACGTAGTCCCCATTAGTTACTGTCCTCAAAATACTTTTACAAAATCAGAAGCAAGGAGCTGTTAGGGATGAAGGAGCAGCATCTAGGGAATAGGAGGAAAAGGGGCTGCAAGGGAAGTTGGGTGTGTAGGGTAAATGTCCATGAATGCTGCCTGTTCATTTACATAACCTTAATAGTTGTTGAATTCCAGGTGGGTTTGGGTTGTTTTGTTTGGGGGGTTTTTTTGGTTTTGTTTTTGTTTTTTTACATGGATAATAAACTATGAGTAATTTAATAAAATCAAAATAACATTTAATATTATTAGATTTATGGCTTTCATAATGTGAATGTTCTAGAAATGGGATGGTAGACTTGCAAACACTTGCAGGTCCATTTTCCAGTGCAGATGAGTGTGCAGCCACTGACATCTTGTACATGCATTTCTCTGAATGCAGTGACCTACTTTTTAAACCCAGACTTTTTGGCTGTGTGCGTGTCTTGCAGGCTCATAAACTCACTTACCCCTTGTTGAACTTACCATCTTGTGAAAAAAGCAGTTCATTTTCAGTGCAGCCTAAGGAAGAGCGTACTGCTGCAAGACATGCTTCTGAGCGAAAAGCTGGTATCATGTTTCCCGCAATCGGTGCATTCATTAAAGAACCGCCCTAACTTTCTCCTCTGTTTCAGGCTCATTCGTGTTCGCTGTGACTGTCACCGATGCAGATGCCGGCTCCAACGCTGAGCTCCATTATTCACTTGTGGGGAAAAACTCCGAGAAATTCCACATTGATCCAGCGAGGGGGGCGATCCTGGCTGCAAACCCACTGGCAGGAGAGTCCGAAGTCACCATTTCTGTTCATGTTAGGGACGGCGGCCGGTACCCCAAGACAGACTCTACAACTGTCACCGTGAGGTTTGTGAACAGAGCAGAATTTCCTCGTGTTCAAGCAGATCAGGAGACCTTCACATTTCCTGAAAACCAAGCAGTCGGTACGCTTGTCACCACCGTCTCTGGATCTTCAGCCAGAGGAGGCTCCTTGTCTTACTACATCGCCAGTGGTAACCTGGGCAGCACCTTCCTGGTGGACCAGGTGACAGGACAGCTTTCTGTTGGGCGGGCTTTAGATTTTGAAGCCATACAGAAATACGTGGTTTGGATCGAGGCCAGAGATACAGGCTTTCCTCCCTTTTCCTCGTATAAGAAACTGGAAGTGACGGTGATAGATGTCAATGATAACGCGCCAGAGTTTAAGCAAGATCCCTTCATTGCAGAAATAGTGGAGAACCTGTCCCCACGGAAGATACTGACGGTGGCTGCAGTCGACAGGGACAGTGGTCTAAATGGACAGCTAAATTACGAAATAATCGAGGGCAATACAGAAAATAGTTTCAGTATCAATCGAGCCACTGGTGAGATCAGAAGCATCAGGCCCTTGGACAGGGAGAAATTGTCTCGATACACACTAACCATAAAAGCTTCGGATAAAGGCACCCCGCTCCAGAGCACAACCGTCAAAGTTATCATTAATATTTTAGATGAAAATGACAATGCTCCAAGGTTTTCCCAGATATTCAGTGCCTCCGTGCCTGAAAATGCACCTCTGGGTTTTACAGTAACCCAAGTCACAACGTCAGATGAAGACATTGGGGTGAACGCGGTCAGCAGGTACTCCATAAGGGATACAAGTCTCCCATTCACCATAAATCCCAGCACCGGGGACATCACCATCAGCAGACCATTAAACAGGGAGGACACAGACCGCTACAGGATCAGGGTCTCTGCGCATGACTCTGGGTGGACAGTGAGCACGGATGTCACCATATTTGTCATGGATGTCAATGACAACGCCCCACGATTTACAAAGCCATCCTATTACCTGGAGTGTCCCGAGCTTCCTGGGATTGGGTTGAAGGTCAGCCAGGTTTCAGCCACCGATCCCGATGAAGGGTCAAACGGTCAAGTCTTCTACTTCATAAAATCCCAGTCTGAGTTCTTCCGAATTAATGCGACCACAGGGGAAATTTTCAACAAGCAGTATTTAAGGTACCAGAACTCCAGCGGTTCAAGCAATGTCAACATTAATAGGCACAGCTTCATCGTTACTTCTTCAGACCGCGGTAGTCCTCCGTTAATGAGCGAGACAACCGTCACCATTAACATAGTAGACAGCAACGACAACGCACCACTGTTCCTCGCTCATAAATATTTTACTCCTGTTACTAAGAATGTGAGGGTCGGCACAAACTTAATTAAAGTTACTGCGGTGGATGACAAAGACTTTGGCTTGAATTCTGAAGTGGAGTACTTTATATCTGATGAAAGCAAAACTAATAAGTTCAGACTGGACAGGAGTACAGGCTGGATTTCTGTGTCATCTTCACTAATGGCTGATTTGAACAGAAACTTTCTGTTTAAAGTGAAAGCAAAAGATAAAGGTAATCCTCCACTCTCCTCCGAGGTAGCTGTTGAAATAGTAGTAACAGAGGAAAATTACCATACACCTGAGTTTTCTCAAAGCCGCATGAGTGTTACTGTCCCAGAGAGTCACTCTGTTGGTACAGTGGTCCGGACGGTTTCAGCCAGAGACAGAGATGCCGCTATGAACGGGTTAATCAGATATAATATTTCCTCTGGAAATGAGGCTGGTATCTTTGCTATTAATACAACTACCGGTACACTGACACTAGCAAAACCACTTGATTTTGAGTTATGCCAAAAGCATGAGCTAGTTGTTACCGCCACGGATGGAGGATGGGTGGCCAGAACAGGCTACTGCAGTGTCACTGTTAATGTCATTGATGTGAATGATAATTCTCCAGCATTCAGCCCTGAGGACTACTTTCCCAACGTGTTAGAAAATGCCCCCAGTGGGACAACTGTTATTTGTTTAAATGCCACTGATGCTGACTCTGGACCTAACGCTGTGGTTGCATATGCTATTCAGTCCTCAGATAGCGACCTCTTTGTCATTGACCCCAATACAGGAACGATCACCACCCAGGGCTTTTTAGATTATGAAACAAAACAAAGTTACCATTTAACAGTCAAGGCTTTTAATGTTCCAGATGAAGAGAGGTGCAGCTTTGCTAGTGTCAACATCCAGTTAGAAGGGACAAATGAATATGTGCCCCGTTTTGTGTCCAAGCTTTATTATTTTGAGGTTTCTGAGGCAGCCTCCAAAGGTACTGTTGTAGGAGAAGTTTTTGCAAGTGATCGTGATATGGGAACTGATGGAGAAGTCCACTACCTTATCTTTGGCAGCAGCAGAAAGAAAGGCTTCCAGATAGATGAGAAAAGCGGCCAGATCTACGTTTCAGGACCTCTCGACAGAGAAAAAGAAGAACGAATCTCTTTGAAAGTCCTAGCAAAAAATTTTGGGAGCATTCGCGGAGCAGATATAGATGAAGTGACTGTTAATATCACTATACTGGATGCCAACGATCCTCCTGTTTTTACCTTAGGAACCTACAATATACGAATCAGCGAGGGCGTTCCTCCAGGCACCCATGTGACATTTGTGAGTGCCTTTGATTCAGATTCTGTACCGAGCTGGAGCCGGTTTTCTTACTTCATTGGGTCTGGCAATGACAACAGCGCCTTTTCCATCAACCCACAGACAGGACAGGTGACGGTCACTGCAGAGCTGGATCGAGAAACATTGCCTGTGTACAACCTGTCTGTGCTGGCCATCGACTCGGGAACGCCGTCTGCTACAGGAAGCGCCTCTTTATTGGTCACTTTGGAAGATATCAATGACAATGGCCCTACCTTGTCCACCAGCCAAGGAGAAGTGATGGAGAACAACCGCGCGGGAACTCTTGTGATGACGCTTCAGTCATCTGATCCTGATCTGCCTCCAAACCAAGGTCCCTTTACGTATTACTTGCTCAGCACTGGCCCAGCAACCAGCTACTTCAGCCTTAGCACCGCTGGCGTGCTGACAACGACGAGAGAGATTGACAGGGAGCAAATCAGTGATTTCTACCTGTCAGTGATTACAAGAGACTCTGGTGTTCCTCAGATGTCTTCCACAGGAACTGTGCAGATCAGGGTAATAGATCAAAACGACAACCCGTCTCAGCCCAGAACAGTAGAAATCTTTGTTCACTACTATGGCAACCTCTTCCCAGGTGGAATTTTGGGCAATGTAAAGCCACAGGATCCAGATGTCCTAGACAGCTTCCAGTGCTCCCTCACCTCAGGAGTTGCTAGCCTCTTCAGCATTCCCGGGGGTACCTGCGACCTGCACTCGCAGGCAAGGTCCACGGATGGCACATTTGACCTGGCCGTCCTCAGCAATGACGGGTTGCACGGTGCCGTCACCAGCAGCGTCCGGATTTTCTTCACAGGCTTCAGCAACGCCACCATTGACAACAGCATCCTCCTCCGCCTGAGTGCCCACAGCGTGCGGGATTTCCTGACAAATCACTATCTCCACTTCTTACGCATCGCCAGCTCCCAGCTGACGGGGCTCGGCACTGCCGTCCAGCTTTATGGGCTGTACGAGGAGAGCAACCACACCTTCCTAATGGCGGCTGTCAAACGTGGCAACAACCAGTACGTGAATCCCAGTGGCGTGGCCACCTTCTTTGAGAGCATTAAAGATGTCCTCTTCCGCCAGAGCGGGGTGCGGATCGAGGCCGTGGACCACGACTGGTGCCTGCAGAGCCCCTGCCAGAATGGAGGGAGCTGCCTGAGGAGGTTGGCGGTGAGCCCGGCTCTGAAGAGCCGCGAGAGTGTCCCCGTCATTATCGTGGCCAACGAGCCCCTCCGGCCCTTCGTGTGCAGGTGCATGCCAGGGTACGATGGGAATCTGTGCGAAACGGACATCAATGAGTGCCTGCCTTCCCCCTGCCACAACGACGGGACTTGCCACAACTTGGTGGGGGGCTTCTCGTGCAGTTGCCCAGAGGGCTTCACTGGCATGGCCTGTGAGAGGGACATCAACGAGTGCCTTTGCAACCCGTGCAAAAACGGCGCTGCCTGCCAGAATTTCCCAGGAAGCTTCAACTGTGTTTGTAAAACTGGGTATACAGGTATGCTTTTACTTCTTGTGTAGATGGAGGAGGGCAGAAACGTGCCTTTTTAGTGCAAGACTGTATGAAGATGAGCATCCCCGATAGGTGAAGAGGTCATACCCAATGTGGTATTCGTAGTTGTGAAAACTCAGAAGACCAGGTGCCCCGCGGTATTATTTCGTTTCAGCTCTGTCCTCAGGCAAGTCGCACTTACCTGATTTGCATTAGAACAGAAAGACTTTCAAAAAGAGGTATTTTAATTTATTAAATATGTAGGAACCGTTTCCAGTGCTTAATTTTTCTGTTCGTGTTACTGTAATGCATTTCGCGGTAGCATTTCAGGTCTGCTAAGACCGTGCCAAGCAAGAAAATCGGCCTCTGCCCCAAATTGCTTACAGTCACACAAGACAGAAAACAGATGAAGGATATGGGAAAAAACAGAATTCAGGCAAAATGATCAAGCATGTCTGTTCTGTATTTTGTCCCTTTTTCTTTTTTTTTTTTTTTCATTAACAGCAGAAATGTCTGCAGCATTCCTACCTGCCCTGAGTATTTTTTTCTCTAATATCTATTACACCTTCAAACATAACATTTTATACCTAGAAAAGCAGGGTGATGTTTGCCGTTGTCATCAGTATGATATGGAAGAAAGGTCTGGACAATATTAACTATTGCTTTTGGCCACTTTTTGCAGACATCATAACAAACCTCTAACCAAAGCCTAGGTAAGGCTTTCAGGATGTTTTCTAAGGAGTATTTCTGTGCAGCAGGTGCCCCAGGGAGCCCAGGTTGGCACAGCCGTGCTCATTACATTGTGGCTATTCAGGCTTGCCATCACTGCCCCCAAAACTCATTTGTAACCAGCGGAGTGGTCAGGAGGGGCAATTGTTTTGTTTTGTTTTGTTTCTTAAACCAGATTAGTACAGGGGATGTGATACACATTATTGCAAAGGAGAAAGTTAATTTCATAATAAAGGTTTAACTACTTCATTTAAAG
Organism: Falco biarmicus; assembly: GCF_023638135.1. NCBI lineage: Eukaryota > Metazoa > Chordata > Aves > Falconiformes > Falconidae > Falco > Falco biarmicus. Next base: position 120,750,404 of record NC_079288.1, on the reverse strand, counting down.
CACAGCTACACCAGTGGGTACATATTCAGCACAAAAGGTCTGTTGGTATAAAGGACACTGATGGGATCTTTTGTGTGATGCTCACAAACATACTACTGAGCCTCAGGTCAGGAGCAATTATTGTTAACTGACAAGCAGTTCTAATTAAGTTACCAATCCAGGATTTTATTTCATGTGGAATTAGTACATCAAATTATTTTGCCATGAGCATGGCACAGTAATTCTAGGGCGCCTATGCCCTGTAACTCTTTAGGTTGTTAGCACCAGAGATTACATGGGCATATGTTTGCTGTTACAATGAAGTAAAACACTTCATTAACTCTAGCAGCATACTATAGTATAAGCCTCTAGCCTGTAATTTGAAACATTAAAGAAATGTCCAGCTAATTTTTTTCTGGTATTAAAGCTCATATCTTAATGTTCAACCTTTATGTCAGCTAAAAATCAAGCTCTACATGTGACAAGCTCAAAAAAAAGAATATTTTAACTAAGAAAATGTGATGAAAGACTCTTACGGTTTGAAGTGTTGGATTTCTTTCACGCCATGAATTAAATGTGGCATCTGATACGAGCTTTCTTAAACTCCTTGTCAACACAAATAACTTCAAAATAGACTGCCACTGAGGCAGACGTTTCTATTTGGGAGTCAGATCTTTTTGGATTAGTTGCAGAATCAAGAATTATTTAAATGGCTGGAGATTAATTGATAGAGACAGAAAAAATATGGCACTAAAATATGTAATTAAAACCCATAAACTCTTCAGAGTTTAATATCAGCAGAGCTGGTTAGATAAGATCACAGTTAATATTCAGTATATTTAGACATTTTATGTCTGCAAAAGCATATTTGAAATTCTGCAAATTTAATCTTCAATAGGTTCTGCAAACAAATGTCAGAATACAGACTGAGAATGCTTGACATAGAGACTATTATGGCATTATTATACTGTCAACAGACGGAGAACACAGCTGCTTGGGCATTTAATCCTGATTCGTATATGATAAAAGATAGCCATGATGAATGTAAAAACAAATCTTGAAACTGTTTCTTTACAAATAGAAAACTTAAGTGCCTCAGCAAAAAAGAAAAAAATAATCTGAAATAGTGGCTTTCTAATTCAGTTTACCATATACATAGCTTTACTGCTTCTCTTGGAATGAAAGTATAGTCTTATAATTGAATTTGCATGCTTGGTAAAAAAATATTTACATGGCACTGCATAAAAGTAAAAAATAGTATTTTCTGAGACAGACTCTCTGTTCACTGTAAATTAGGGTACCTGAGCTGTAGACCTTTATAATGGCCTACCTGAAAACTGAGAGTCTTACTTTTCCTTGATTTATTATGTTTTGTCAGCTGCGTTTCACTTCATCATGCTGCAAAGGTAATACAGTTCTTTTCACTGAATAGGATTATAAAGACTGATTACCTCAGAGCAACATCATTAGGGTTTAAACAATCTGTTATAATTACATCTCTTAATGATGATCAGGTTTGTTTTTAAAATAATCACTTTCTGGAGGGAATACACTTTGTGATTTACAGTAGTTGTCTGCCCTTCCTTTGAACCCTTCATTTCCTGTTTTCCAGGACTCATTAAGATGAAGGAATGTCGGTTTGTGAAATTGTTTCAATTGCAAGATTAAAATATTAGAATGACCACTTTAAAAGATGGACACAGAGAACCACAAAAACTGAAACTCTCAAATCAGTTGAAATCTAACCTGAGAGCATTCAGCTGGTATCTGTTCCTGTTACATTTTTCAATTAAAAAAAAAATAATTGCAGGAAGTTAGATTTTTGCAGAAGCCCCTGCATGTGATATCATCAGCTTGAGGTGATGAATGATAAATGCTGAATGTTGTCTGTTATCAATTATTGAGTGTTACCCTAATTTTCAAGGTCTTCAGAAAAAGATCTTTCTGACACAAAAATTAATACCCCGGATCTTTCAGTATTTCAGCTCAGAAGACATCTATAAACTCAACAGAACATTACTCTTAAATTTGTGTTGTAAAGCTTAAATCAGCAGGCTGTAGTAGAAAGTGACCTTGGGAAACCACAACTGCTCTCGTTTTGTAAGCTTAAGATAATTGGCATTATCTTTCTGGAAAGCATAAAACTGAGGACTTGGGTTCAGATGAGGATGCTTTTATGCATAGTGGCAGTTTCTCACCCTCTTCAATCTAGTAAGGTTCCTTGAACGATTTGTTTTATCTGTGCAAGAGAGAATTTCAAAATACCTAGTACTTGTGTAAATTCTCTGCTCAAGAAAAACAGCCCTCTCAAAAACTCCTTTTTTGGGGGGTTGTGGTTGTGGTTTTGGTTTGTTTCTTTTTAATCTCTCAACAAAAACTAGTATCTAAATACAAGCATTGTATCTTAGGCAGAACAGCAAAAACAATGGGCTTGCAAGCTATGTTTTGTTATTCCAAATCTAAATCTTTAGTAACACACCTTACTGTGTCTGTAACCCATGAAATTGGTAGGACATCAGGCTGGACGTCACTCTTTTACATTTTTATTTACAATACACACTTTTATTTACAATAAAAGAGTGAACACGCTCTTTTATTAAGGTACTGGAAAGCTAGCATGAGCATGCTGCAAGGGAGATAACGGAAAGTGGTAGGACAACCTGCTGCCACCTTGGATGGCTCTACTTGCTAGAAGATTAAGGTGTTAAAAGAAAAAAGTCAAAGTTTAGTATAAATTGCAGGCCCAAGTACAATGTAACTGGTATCACAGCAACTTACCTGGAGGAATCCCCACGGTCAAGAAAAGAGAGAGCAGAGAAAAGCCCTGCTGGGTAAAGCCCTGAGCAACCTGATCCAACTTTGAAGGTTGCCTTGTTTGAATGGGAGGTGGACATCATGACTTCCAGGGTCCCTCCAGCCTAACTTTTTCCATTATTTCTGGAGTATATATCCTTGTTAAGAGGTCTAGGAAGATCCACTTCTGGAGATCAAGTCTGGGCAATGCTGATAGAGGGGGAAGTAGCAGCACAGGAGGAACGTGGTTTGGATGAAAATGGAAGAGTAAGAAATGTGCAGTTTGAACACCCCACCAGTGTGGAGTTGTCTGTCAACTCTGAAAACCAGGTGCTGATAGAAACTCACCGGATCTCAGCAGAGTAACCAATGCAGGCTGCCAATAGCTGGAAACATGGAGACCTTTCCTTAGAGGATGGACGAGGAGTGCACGAGTTTCCATCTCGGAGGAGTCTAAGGAGGGACTGACCAAAGATCTGAAGGTAGCAGGAAATTTGGATTAATTGATGAAGTTCAGGATTCTGCAGAAAAGAGGGAGTGAGGCTTTGTAGGAGCAACTCTCTTCAGAAGAAGATGATGTAAGATAATTGGTAGGTAAGATTGCCTGGAGGGATACACATAGGAGAAGTAGTTCAGGAAGGCTGGAATCTTTTAGAAGAAAGAAGTGGTATAAATAAAAATTATCTTAAAGCAGGAACGAAAGATGGATTTCTTTAAGAGTTTTAGGTGGTCCATACCAGAATTATTTCTTTTTTAATTAAAAGTGAGTTATATACTAAATAAAAATAAGTTTCTGTTCTTTTGGTAGTTACATGACATTACATTATACTGTTTATCTACTTATTTATTTATCAGTTTCTAGTTTATAACTTTTATCGTATGTTTACCAGTTTTTTTAAATTATCTTGCTTTATCAAAGTGATTTATTTTAAATTTGTATACAGAACAACTAGAACAGTATTCCCAAGTTATGCTTTTGTCCTGCCGCTATCTGGCTGAAGGACTCTTGCTTTCTAGGATATGCATGCTTAAGATGCATTTGAAGAGGAAAAATAAGCTGCGATCTTTTGTTGTATTGTTACTCCAAATGTAGATAAATATATTTTTTCCCAGGTCCTTAGCACTCCAGTGAACGGCAAAGAACAGCCAACATTTCTTCATTTGACATAAACAGAAGTTTTAATAGCTCTGATGAATTTTTAAATCAGAGTATTCAACTTCTGTTGCATCAAAACAGTCAGAATAATTGCAAACAGGGCCTGTTGCCATAGGCCAAGGATGAATGGTTTTAAACTAGAAGAGGGTACGTTTAGACTAGATATAAGGAACGTGTTTTTCATGATGAAGGCAGTGAAGCACTGACAGAGGTTGCCCAGAGAGGTGGCAGATGCCCCATCCCTGGGAACATTCAAGGTCAGGTTGGACGGGGCTCTGAGCAACCTGATGTAGGTGAAGATGTCCCTGCTCGCTGCAGGGGGGCTGGACTAGATGGCCTTTAAAGGTCCCTTCCAACCCAACCCATTCTGTGATTCTAAACACACCTTGTAATCAGTTTCATCAATTGTTTGAATAATCGTTAAATACAGAGATGTTTGTATTACTGGGTAAAATATGTGCAGCTAAAATAAATATCCGTATTCTGTTGCTGACTTGGCAAATAAGCCAGATTTAATGTTAGCTGAGAAAAATAATTTAGACTGAATTGCAAAAAAACAAGTCTTATTAGCTACGCTTGATTTTTGTGAAAACTAAGAAACATCACTGAGCTATTTTAAGCATCTCTGCCTCATTCCTGCTACATGTTCTGCTCAGTAAGTCAAAGATCTGTACTATGTACCACAATTTTAAAAGAAAACAACAAAATCTAACATAAAAAATTAGCTCATCCTCCAGTCATGCCCATTAGCGAATAAAATACAAATACATACCCCCAAAGCATAATTAGATTCAGACACTGGAAATGTTTCCTGGATTTATGGTGAATCTACAAGTTACATACTAACCACAGGAATCCTCCAGCGCTTGGTTTCCATCCTACTCGTAGTCACACATGGAGGGCTGCTGCTCACGCGGAAGAACGGCCCCCAGACTTCTTTAGGATAAACAGAAAAGTTGGGGGGAGGGTGTGTGTGTGTATGTGTGTGTGTGTGAAGAGGTTTTCTTAGTTAGGTGACTGAAGTTGTGAAATTCTGAAAAAGCAAGCAGTTAATATAGCACAGTCCTAATTTTCTGCAGTTTTAGGGACCAGCAGTCCCTAAGGACTGCATGTTGTGCAGTGCTGTCATGTGAGGTATATGAATTGTAAGATGCATGTGACATATAAGAATGGACACACTCTATGCAAGCTCATCTTGTACTTTTAACTTATAACGTATATTGTATTTATTAATGTATTAAGATATATTTATATGATGTGAGGAATAAAATAATTAATTATCACTGCGATAAGAAGCATTAAGGCAGTCTTAGGCTTTTCTGTGTGTATATATCCTGGCCTACGCGAAGTTCGAGGAGGAGTCTGGAAGAGCGTGGCTGATTTGACCAGTTTTTGCAGAGAAACATGAGGGACACACATGATGACACTTTCAAGTTTTTGCTGAGCAGGCAGCGAAGGCCGGCACTGCTGGCAGGAGAAAGGCAGGTACCAGGAGTGGAAGTGTTGCTAACTGGATAAAAGCTAAGCAACGAAGAACTTCGAAGTGAAGACCAATACTTTTGTAGTTAATCTTTCCATACAGAGAAAATTTTAGTTTTGAACAAAGAATCCCCTTGTCAGTATTCAGCATCTGTTAAAATCTTCACTTTTTTCTTTTGGTTCCCTTCCTTGTTGAAATGAATTAGGTGTTTTCAATTTATTCTCCAGTGAATAATATTTACCACACGTGACAGTGTCTGCTTAGGAAAGGACTGTACCCAGGATAACTTGTTTTAGCTCCAGAGGACTGTGGTCCTTCTGAGTCAGGAAGGACTGTAATTGTAATTGATGAAGAAAAATAAGAAAAATAATATATAATGTACAATAGCAGCCTGTGTTCAGCATGCCATGTTCATACAGGGTCCAGCAAGGGCTGCCTGTATCTCCTTCACACTAATGAGTACGTTGCGTTCAACAGGGAGAAAAAAATTCATTTTTTTTTTTCCTTTTAGTTCAGCATCTCCTTTCATGTCATGATCTCTCTTTTATGGATAACAGTTAATAAAAAAACCCAAACAAACAAAAAAGTATCAACCAAACCACCAGTGTCTATATGAGGTAATTACAATCAGACACTTGAAAAGTGAAGTTAATTCCTCTGGGCTGTGTGTTGTGCCTGTGTCAGGGCTGGGAGCCCAGCATCGTGTCTGTGTTTGCTCCCTCCATCCAATGGCCACAGCTGGTCCCTGGCACACTCCCTCCTAGCTATGCATTGAGCATTGATTCATAAGCTTGTTACCTACGTACCAGCCTGACCTTCCTATTGACCTGAATACTCTGACCTGGAAATTGCTTCTATTCCCTAATCCCAGGGAAAACATGCGACTCCACTGTGAATTACTGCGAGTGCAACCCCTGTTTCAATGGTGGATCCTGCCAGAGCGGGGTGGAGGGGTATTACTGCCACTGCCCCTTCGGTGAGTACGCTTCTCCTCTCTGCTGATCTTCCCTTTCCTTATTAATATTTCTCAAATCGCTCTTTATTTTTACCCGCATAAAAGTGATGGGTTTATAGATACATGGGTTTATAGGTATATGGGTTTATGGTACATGGATCCTGGTCCATGGGCAGGTGTGAGTCATCTCCTGGCCCTGTCCTCTCCATTTTTCCCCAGCTGTAAGAGGGAGAAGCTGATATTCCCACCACCATGGTGGTAGATGGAAGCAGGTGGCAGCAGTGGGGGGTCACTGTGGCTGCTGGGGAGGGCACGCTGAGGGCTTTGAGCAGTGCCGGCTCTCCTGCCTAATAAAAGACACTTGTTATTAGTCTGTTATTATATAAATATTATATATATATATATATAAGAGTAAGGCTATCGTAAATGACATCAGTATTCTTGCATCCTACACACTCACAAACTGCAAGGATGTCGTTGTAATATTAAATTGGGAAAAGGGACTTGGGGGTGATACTGAGTGAAGAGGGTTGGTTTCCTTTTGAGAAATTTGCATAATTTGTCAAAATATCTGTAAAACATGAATGAGAGAGCACCCACATTTTTCTGCCTGTGAGGAGCACAACATTAGAAATTGGCTTTTTTATATTTGGTAGATTTGATTAGGAGAGCCAGACCAAATCAAAGCAGCTTTGTTATCCCACACCAGTACTTGCCCAGTCAATTTATTGTACGTTAACAAAGTTCTGAGTTCCAAAGCCAGAGTGCTATTCTGAGAATTAGAGAAGCATGTAGCACTGCCTAGATAGTTTAATAACAATTATAATTTAATTATCCCAAACCTGGTTTGTGGAATTAACCCAATAAAGACATAAAACAACACAGACGTTTTAAAGTACCATGTATAATTGCAGCAAGATTGGTTCTGAATGCATATTAATCCAGAATTGTCACTGTTCGTGCAGAAAAGCATGAACATAAATGCAACAGATTAATCAAAACCCAAATAAACCTGGGAAAGCATATTTATTCTTATTTCCTTTGTTTTACATTTCCTCAGAGTTTATTAATTTCCTATACAGTCAAGGTCCATTGTAAATGTAACTGACATTCATAAATCATGTAAATTTTTTCTCATTGTCACTGTAGTAAAGATATCAAGGGAAACTGTATGACAGATCTCAAAAGAAATATGTAGAATGCACCAAAATATTCAGATCAATAAAAACATGAGAAGGCATAATGTTTTAATCACACATATGCTTGTATCACAAGTATAAAAAAAAATGAACCACCGATTGAGAAATTGTTCAGATAACAGTTATAAAGAGAAAAATAAGCTCAGGTTCCAAATTTATTTCCATAACTGGATTAACAAATGCCTGATGATAACTAACAACCATATCTGACATAGCTGTCAAACTCACTTTTTTTTTTTCTAAAGAAACCATAGAGCTTAATGAAATGTACTTTGTTTTTCAATAGATATAACTGTAGTTTTTAACTCAGTTTTTAAGATTAGATATAGATACTGCAACACCCACCTGTGGGTAATAGGATTCTTCTGTTCAAGTTGCATATTTTTAGTCACACGTTCGAGGTTTCTTGAAGAGCCTGTGTGTCATGGCCCTATCTAGAGCAAGCACATCAGTCCTTCGTGTCTGGGGGAATGCAGAGTGAGGAAAAAACCTGTCTGATACCGGATTTTATTTTCCAGGTGTTTTTGGGAATCATTGTGAATTGAACAGTTACGGATTTGAAGAGTTGTCGTATATGGAGTTTCCCAGTATGGATCCAAACAATAATTACATCTATATAAAGTTTGCCACTATAAAAAGTAATGCCTTAATGTTGTATAACTATGATAACCAAACCGGAGAGCGGGCGGAATTTCTGGCCCTGGAAATAGTAGACGAGAGGCTGAGATTCTCCTACAATCTTGGCAGTGGCACGTACAAGCTTACCACAACTAAGAAGGTGTCTGATGGACAATTTCACACAGTTATTGCCCGGAGGGCTGGAATGGTAAGAAATGCTAAAATGAGAATTTAAGACAAGTTCAGCCAAGTCACTTTGGCTTCCACATGAACTCAGAGGAACATAAAATTAGTAACGTTGCGTTTGCTAGCAGAAACTCCAACTTTGGAAAAAACTTCCCACATTTCTGTCTTACTCCAGCTGACTCAAAGACCTATAATGGTTTGTTTAGTATGATGGTGATAAATAATAATTAAAAAAACACGTGTAATGCCCTGTACTGTAAAAGTGAAATAAATTGCTACACGTGAGGCTAATTACCTGATGCAGATTACAGGGATGAATATCAGAGAAGGCTAATTAACCATGGTAGCTACAAAAAGCCTCAAAATAATTTTTCTAAACATTTGGAAAATAGAAGTGGACAAACTTGAAATTCCAAACATCCCTGACCTTGTTGAGCTAGTTCAGAGATTTTACCAACCTTGTCAGACTGGTAACCTGTTTTTCCTCGGTAGCGTACATGTAAAAAGTTCAAAGGTGCTACAATGAGAAGGCTTTTTTGGGGCAGAAGGGAGTGAGCTACTTTTCTCTTTGTCCCCCAGAAAGAATCTGAGGGGAGGAATTCTGCCAAAAACTGGACTGGGACAACTGATTGCCATATGCCTGCTACTCTGACCCCTCTCCTGCCTTTGTGGTTTTGGATTTTTTTTCCAGTAGATGTTTTCTATTCCTCTTCTCTCCTTTTTTAATAATATTTCCAGAGCAGAACATAAACCAAATGCTCTTTGAGTTCAAGCCAAGCTTTTTGACTCCACAGTGTTTGCGTTAGAAGTGAAATCAAATCTATTTGCCATCCATAATCAGTAACTATTGCCCAACAGCTCCTTTCTCAGACAGAAATGGCTAGCACACGTGGAATCCCATATTCTTCCCATGTTTGAAATTACAGTCATATAAGAATTATATATGGTTGGGGCTCCACATTTTGTTTTCTCTATTTCAAGCCAGAAGTGAGGTAGGGAATAAAGGAATAAACTGTTCTACCCAGTGTGGCTCCCCCTGAGTCCTTGTAGAGGTTTCCCATCACAAACTGCTGCGGAAGGCAGTGCTGCTGACATACAGCCCTTTTTAAGCTGCTCTGCTCAGAGCACGCTGCTGAAGAGCTTCAGGTATGGGGTGAGATGTCCATAGGCACAGCTGTCCCAAGAGCAGCAGAGGGATTTACGACTTTATTGTTTGAAGTTCTTTATAGGACCAGGGTTAATTCCTGACCTTCCTAATGGAGGGTTTTTTTCTCTCTCTTCGAGAGCCTTGAGCCTGGACTGCATTTCAGTTGCATGGGGCAACACCCGATTTCTCCCTTTATTGAAGGCGGGGGGGAATGCTTTAGACTTCAGCTGGATTTGCAAAGCCAATTTGTGTGTGTTAGCAGGAGTTACATATACAAATAAGATGAAGGATAATTGTGATGTTGAGTAATGACTTTGTTTTATTGTGTCTTAATATCAGATAGTTAATAATTTGCATCACAGCTTCCAAATGTTAAAGCCTGAAGGGCACCTAAATCTTGAAAGGCACCAGGTTCCCATTTTAGTAACTAAATTAGTGTGGTATTTCCATCAGTAAGACGTAAATGGCTCACTATAGGAGCACACATTAAAAATTGCAACAAATAAATGAAATACACATAAGAAAAAATAGAGCAGGAAAATGTTTTACTTGCAGATATTGCAGAGGGCTGGACTATAGAAGTGATAACAGAAAAAAAGACTCTTTACAGAAGTTTTCAGTTATGAATACTTCAGCAATTGAATGCAATGAAGGACAGCAAACATCTAAGACAACCTATACCTGTGTGATTATTACTTTTTAAAAATGTTTAAACCTTCTCAGTAATGTCAGCTGTTTACAAACACAGTATGTGAAAAGAATCGCCTGTGTCTTAGATATTTCTGCTGCAGGAAAAATGTCTCCCAGGTGCCCAGAACTGTATAAAATAGCCCCCCTTCAGGATTCCAAATCTGTCATTTCCTACAGCACAGTGGGATTTTATCGGAAACTGGTAAAATCATTAAGTTGTCAGTCCTGAGCTATTGCAGAGTGACAGGATAGAAAGTCTCATAATGCGGCAAGGTAACCGTAGAGTAATGCTTAAGTAACAAGCAGGAACATTTGACTAACATTAGAAAATAAATTGTGTGAACTCTGGTCCAAGTAAAATACATTCTCAAATATCTAGCCCTTCAGCTGGGGCTGTAGCTTGGCTTTAACAGCACATAGCGATGTAAGTTAGGGAGATTATGCTGATTGAGCTAAGAACAAAAAACTCATTTCATTTTTTTGTTGTTGATATTCTGAAGGAAAATATGTTTGCATGTGATGGCATACAGACCAACCAGCTTATTATTCTTTCTATGAATTGTTTCATTTATACAGGGCTATAATCTGCTTTGGAACTGCAGACTGGTGTTTCTCGGGAGAAGCAGTTTGCTCATTATGTATGGAAAGAAAGTCAAGATAAGCTTTCATTAAAAACAGCAAATTGAACAATTTAGGCGTACTGTTAGGGCATGATTTAGGGCTAAGAGCTATGGATTTATTTTGTCAATACAACGTGTCAGCTCACAGTATATATTTGGAAATAGCATGGACAATCTACAGGGATTTCAACAGGACGTTGTTAGTGAACTTAGTTGCAGGCAGGAAAAAAAGCCATTGCAGAGTAATGACGTACTGATAGCTATTGCTGTTTGCTCAGCTCCTGTAGAGTAATCTAAATCAAAATATAAACCAAGGCATTTTTAAAAGTGGCGTTTGATTTAAATTTGCTGTAAAACTGTACCACACATCCAGTTGAAACGTGAGAAGCTGATACATACAATTTGGAGATTAGGTTCATTTTCCTGAAAATTTGTGTTAAGGAATAGCTAACCTTCAGGGCTGGTGTTTTGTTGTTTTTGTCCCAGCGCATCTGTTATTAATCAATTGCTGTGGGTAGAATTCTTTGCTAAATAAGGAATAAAATAAAAAAAAATCCCTTTATAATCATCAGGAATTATTTCATGATTTTAGTGAAAGCTTTGGTTAGACTTTTAGAGAGATTATAAATAAAAGTGCCATGATTTCCTTTAGTGTAAATGGCTGATGGGTAATGAGGCAACCCCATTGTCTGGGGTTTGATGGCTTGGAGATAATAGAGAGGAAGACTGCTCTGAGTGCTGGTGATGCCTGGTACTTCTCTCAATGTCAGCTTGGTCCCACTGTAGGTATCCACGTTTCACCCATATCAGCTGACATCCCTCATGACATATATCAGCCTAAGGGTTACCCTAATCAAATCCACTTGGTTACTCTTTGAGTATTAGTGAGCAGTTGGTTATTATTTTTACCTAGTAATTTCAGCGTTTGCATTCCCAGCTTTTGTAACGCGCTCTTTGTGAAGTTCAAGCAATATGTTTAATGTCACGGTCAAGCCCCTGAAGGAGTGCCCTTTGTGCTCAGAGGGAGCAGCTCTCTATTCAGATCAAGAGTAAGATACGGTATGAGCCAAAATAACTGCAGTTTCAAGGAGTAAAGCAAACAAACACAAAAGAAGCCCTACTCAAATCTAAAAACTCTGTTAACTGATTCTCTGTATGAAGCAGTCAATTAGCTCAGTCTCTGGTAATATCCACATCTTGGTCTTTGCTGTCTTGATGCAGAATGCAGTTGATCAGTGGCTGTGAAGGACCCTGCGATCCCAAGTGACATAGTAATATACAAGTGCTCCGTTCTAGCCAAGTCCTTGGTATAATATGTTTAATATTTAACGTGGTTGGAGACTACAGCCTTGTAAGATTCAACATATCTGTGCATGTGGCTTTTGCAGGCAGCATCACTGACGGTGGATTCCTGCTCTGAGGACCAGGAGCCAGGCTACTGCACTGTTAGCAATGTTGCTGTTTCTACCGACTGGTAAATAATTCTTCATGTTGGGAGGGGTTATTTGGAGTGAAACAAAAAGTAAAATGAAAAAGTAATCACCCTCTAAAGCCAGAGAAAGTTGCAGTATTGATGAGATGCCCTTAGCCAGCCTCGAGCAAGGGACAGATAGCCTGGCTGCACTCCTTCAGAGGCATATAAAGGCGAGGCCCCAAGCAATGTTTTCTCTCATCTTTGCAGAAGCAAGTTAAATTTTCTGCGTGTACTGCTACTTGCTAACTCAAGCTACTTTTCTGCATAGAGTTTGTTCATGAGAAGGTGTTCGTTCAGAAATTCTTGTTCTCAATTCCATCTCTGTCCCTAGGCTCTGGTGGCACACGAGGAATATATGGCCATGGGTAGTCTGCACTGTGGTGTAAACAGGAATGAGCCTTATTGCCTAATGATTTGAGATCTTGTATTTATGTATTTTTTAAAACTGTACCTCTCATTTCCTGTAAAGGTGTAAGAAATAACATCACCCGATCGCTGCTTTCTTAAAAAAAAAAAAAAAAAAAAAAAAAAAAAAAAGAGTACTTACTTTGACATTGTTTTGAGTAATTTCCAGATGGCATCTTTTATCGTTTTCATTTCTTAAACATTGGCCAGTACAGACAAAAAAACCTCATTTTTTGTGTTTACCATAACTGACTCAGAAGCCTTTTTGTTGCATTTTTAGATACTTTTTGGAAATAACAGTAACTTTAATCCCAGTCACTTTGGCGAATATCTCTACAATAATCACATACTTCCTGTCACACGTGGTTTACCCGCTAGCAAAGATGTTCTATCTTTGTAACGTAATGAATCCATCTTCCAGCTATTTAAATATCATCTACAATTTAAACGATAATTGAGTAGAAGACCTTATTTGTTATGATTTCAAGCACGCTGCTCAGTCAAGTGAATAAAAATTTTGACATGCAATAACTGAGTGTGAGTTTAGAGTCATGCCCATTATAACTGTGAGTTCAAGCGCTACTGATCTCTCTGTCTCCCCTTCTAAATATAAAATAAAAATCTTGGAATAGACATTTTAGCTGCAGACTGTAGCACATGGTTACAGTTCCAGTGTTGACATCACTGTCTTAATGTCTGATACTGATAAATTATTTTTCTGACTCTTTCATAGGACTCTTGATGTACAACCAAATCGAGTTACTGTTGGTGGCATCAGATCTGTAGAGCCCATCCTTCAAAGGAGAGGACAGGTGGAAAGCCATGATTTTGTGGGCTGTATAATGGAGTTTGCAGTCAATGGACGTCCCCTGGAGCCCAGCCAGGCTTTGGCAGCTCAAGGAATCTTAGATCAGTACGTCTGCTATATATGGTATCGAATGGACTGCGTTTACAGTAAAGGAAACCATCATGAAAAATCAGATGCTATTCTGTTCAGACACTGTCAGATATTTCTTGTTAAAAAATTACCGCAGAGTTTATTGTAAGGTGTGAAAAATGTAGGAAGAAAGTGAATTTGGATGAAAGGTTCACAAAAGATTACAGAGGCTTCGAAAAAGCAACATCATTATATTTCTATTGCCAATTATTATTAATGTTGCTTTGCAAGCTGAAATAGCATAGCCCTGATATTGGGTTTCTTTACAAATTCCACCTGGGTCTGACTGTACTTGTGCTGTCTGCTAACCCTCTACTTCTCCCTCTTGTTTTTTTTTTTAATCCACAATGCCTGTTCTATCACTTTGCCTTTCAAGTATCACTGAATTTCCCTCATATTCTCCGAGTGGTCTTTCAGAAATGATGAACTTTCTGATTCTATTGTTTTTTCCATCTCGGTATTTGAAGTTACAGTTGTAGCAATAATGTCAGTCACTCATCCAAACTTGCTAGCTCACCCTTCCCCTCTCAGCCCTCAAGTTTGCCCTGTTCGTTGTGATATGAAGTCTCTGGAGGTCTGCAGTGTAAAAAGCGCCTAAAAGAGTTTTGTCTTCTCTTGTGTAACAGATAATGGGAGTTTCATTGGCTCTGAATTCCTTTCTCTTTTGTAAGGCTATTATAACTTGATGCTGAAAATTGGGATCTGTTCAGAAACACGAGCTGTCTATGGAGAAGACCCTCTCCATTTTTGCATCTCTTGAGGGAAGAAAGGGACTATTGTTCAACACAGGACACTTCACAGCACATTTGCTCCGCTTATTCGTGTGCATATAATTCAGCATCTATTTGCTGATTTGTTTCAGGTGTCCCAGACTGGAAGGCGCTTGCACAACCAGCCCCTGCCAACATGGTGGCACCTGCGTTGATCACTGGTCATGGCAGCAGTGTTACTGTAAAGATGGACTGACGGGAAAGCACTGTGAAAAATGTATGGAGAGGGTTTTACTGTCTTCCTTTTTAATGTACACCTAACTATGGTTTATAAAAATGCCATTAAGAGTTCCTTTTCAGGAGCATGGAGGAATGAATTTTATAAAATAATGAAAACAGGTGGCATGCTTGCCTCTTAAATAATTTTGAAGGAAAAGTCCACAATGGACTGTTGTCCTTTCGTGAGCTAAAAATAGTAACAAGTTACATGTATTATGTCTTCTGGTCTGTATATCACATTTCAGGTAACTTGCACTCATTTAAAACTACTGCTTCCCAATAATGTATGATCAGCTATCCCATAGGAGGGATTTGTCTGGGAGGTAAGAGGGTACAGGAAAACCCTTCCCTTCACATAAACATTGTATGCATGTGCTTATGGCTTCTCGAAACTGTAGGCCTTTTTACTAAATGACCGACAGATTATACACAAGAAAATATGGTAAATGTAAATGAAAACAAGCCATTTACACTCTGGGGTTATTAACTCACATATGGATAGCTCTGTAAATCAATATGAGATTGTCAGGGAGAGCAAAGTGATTTATTTCCATGTAGTTGTACTATAATGATGGGGCTTTGTTTTCTTACATGTCCCATTATTGTTTAGCTGATTTATATGTTTTTATTGCACCAGTTTACAAAAGAATTTAGCCATAATTTTAACAGCATTTGGTAGTCAATGCTCTGCCATTTTTTATTCTTTTTTTTTTAATGCTGTAACAAGTAGAAAGTCATTATCTCTGCCCTGAAGAGCTTACAGTTCAATATATCATGAAACTGTGCTTGCAGTAATGGAAACAGTAACATCCCTGGGAAGGAATTACAGTTCTGAGAGCCAAATTTTTTTCTCTACTCCCTCACTTGTTCCCTGGCGAGTTTTAATTTACTATTGACTGATAGCAGTAGTAAATTACTAGCACACTCCCACTCTCAAACACACATTCTGGTTGAAGCCAAAGGACAGAGGGGCTGAGATCGCCATTCATTCCTGCTTCCCCCCCCCCCCCCCCCCCCCGACCTGCTCTGAACTTGATCTCTGCTCTGGAAGAAAACGGTTGGTTTTAGGCAGGTGATCGCCATAGCTGTGAACGAGCTGTGCACTCAGTACTTCCCCATCCTTGTCCCAGATATTACTGCCGACACTGCCTTATCGTTAGAAGGCAAAGGACGACTTGACTATCACATGAACCCAAACAAGAAGCGAGAATACATGATGAGACACAGCAGGCGAGGTGCTGGCCCCGGCCCCCCGAATGCAGACCGCTTGGAAGTGAAGTTCAGGACAAGAAGCGAGAACGGTATTTTAGTTCACGTCCAGGAAAGCAGCAACTTCACTACTGTGAAGGTAAGGTTACAGCTAACGCTCGCTTTGATTTGATTGGACTGCCTTATGCAGAGTGATCAAAATCACATTTTTCCATTACTCTTGCTGTTTCCTTTATAAAATATTGGGTCTTTAACCAGGGCTAGGCACTGCTCCAGTATCATTCATCTTCTCAACAATTCCCTTGCTATTTGCCAAGGTATCAGAAGATCTTGATGGTTTTGTATCTAATCAGTTTTGTCTAGACTCCAAATAGTGACTGTTTTAAGGCAAGAGCGGTATTCAATGCCATATTTGTTATCAACATAAAGTTACACTCTACAGACCAAATCGTTCCATTATTGGCCTTTTATCTTCTGATTTTTTGGGCCTTGAACTCAGGCCGTCCTTAAGCTAACAAACAATTGCCAAAAAGTTTCATTAATTCCTACCAGCATGGCTCATGCTTATCAAACTAGGAAGTGAGGGATAACTTGAATTCACAAGGTTACCCGTAGACCAATGTCAATATCAAATTATTTTGAGATACATAGCTGAATTAATGCTTCAAATGCCACACAGTTTTGTTTTTTTCCCAAAGAGTTTATTGCTGCAGAAGTTACCTTTCTCAAGAGAAAGCGAAGGTTCAGTTCCTGGCTATGACTCAGTCCATTTACTCATAACTCTAAATGAGTACAGCAGTGATGTTGGCAAGCCCCTTTATTGGGTTGGTGGAAGCTCCAAGTTTCCTTGACTGCTGTAAGGCTTTCCAAGTTTTTTGTCCCTGACTTTTAAAGAAACTCATACAGAAATTCACACTTTCTAAGCTTCAGCCCCATGGATATTCTCCACCTGCCTGATCAGAGGTACAAAGCTTCCCTGACACACCGGCTGCATTTGAGAAGTGAGGCTGCATTACTTCCCCAGCGTATGCTTTTACCACATCATCTGATAGGAAGTTTCTGCCTCAGTTGTATTAGCAGATAAGATCTCATTATTTTGAGTTGTGGATAGAAAAAAACAAATGCTACCTTTTTCTCCCTACTAGAATTTGCTAGGTCAGCTCTACAAGCATTATTAAAAAAAAAAAAAAGAAAAAAGAAAAAAGAAAAGAGAGAGTTGCCTTTCCTGGCTGAAAGCACCAGTGGTGTGTTTATGCAAACACTCTTGTTATTGTTAATATCGGTGAAGTTATACAAGCACGCAGAGGGTGTCAGGTCCCAGATCCAGCTGTGCAAGGGCAAAGAGCAGAGGTTTGCCTAGTAACAGATGCAGAAGTTTGAGGGAGAAGGAGTAACATCACTGTGCCGACTGTTGCCAAGAAGTTCCCAGATGATGCTAGTTAATAAAACTGTAATAATTTAACTGTAGTTAGTATGATGTGGCTTCTGCATTGCCACTTATACCTGGAGTAGGTATCACAAGCAGCACTTCCCTCAGCGGTGGCCCAAGATGTCAGTGAAGCCACCCCATGTGTAGGTCTCCATAGCATCTCAGTCTTCCCCCAGTGCAGATGAGCATTAGGGACTTTGGTTTACAACTGTTGTCAGTCTTCAAAACAGACAATTTTATAACTTGATTTTGGGGTCTCTTAATATGTTCGTTATCCAAAGAGTAAGCATTCAGAGAAACCCTGCCATGTGTTTTCAATATTAAACTGTGCTCGGGAAAAGTTCCGAGTCCTGTGCCTACTTCCATGGCTCCGCATTTTTCCTCTTGTAGTTAACTGGTTTTGATGTAGCTGGGATTGGGGCAAAATTAGAGAAATGGTAATAAAGCAGACCCATTGACACTGTGAGCAGCTGATTCACTGAATGATAGGTGTAAACTTCCCCCAGAGAACCCGCGAGAGGTCTTTATGATATAAAGGGATCCTTAATCCAGGAGAAATACAAAACCTAACAGATTAAATTCAGATGGAAAATGCACACCCCACGCCCGACCCACCAAAAAGAAGAGGGTAGGGGATTCCTTATTAGTAAAGCTCTTTGTCAACGGCTTATTTTCCTACAACTACACATTGCAGCTAGTTCAGTTAGAAGTAATGGGATAAATACAGCAGGGTAAAGGTGAAATTACCTGCCTTGGTTGAGTTGAAAATCTCACCTAAAGTCAGATTAAATTAGCGTGACAGTAGCTCTAAGATCTATGAATTGTACGGGTAGAGAATGTGCATTACATGTTACCTATACGAACGAACGTATGCGTATGTTAGGGTGGTGGGGCACAGCTGTGGGTGCCCCATCCCTGTAGATGTTCCAGACCAGGTTGGATGGAGCTTGGGGCAACCTGGTCTGGTGGAACGTGTCCCTGCCCACGGCAGGGGGGCAGCATGGACTTAGGTATGTTTAAAGGTCCCTTCCAACCCAAACCATTCTGTTATTCAATGCACATACGGAGTTCCAGGAATAAATCAGAATGTAACTCTTTTAAGTGATATCTCATCCTACGGGCTATAAATCTGTTAAGATAAAGGCTAGGGCTTAGATTTAAGACAAATATGAAGCAATTTGCTCAGTAAAGGAGACTCAGAATATTAGTAATGTTGAATCATCCTTGTAGTTAGGAATATGTTTGCTTTAGTGGTTCGTTCTTTTCATTATATTCTACTTGTCAGTTGCTTTGCCATTTAAATAAAACCCAGGAATGGGTGTTACTCAATACTGTCAGCATCAGCATTTGTTTCAAATTTAGAAATATATTGTGCTTCAAGAAACCGAGAAGATCACTCCTTATTTTTTCCTGGTGGAAGAAGTCATGGACTGGTCTTGTCTCTGGAAATTTCATTTTCCAAATGCCACTAGCATATTATTTATGAGTCTGTTAGCATTAGTCATATGCAATTTTAAAGAAACAGAAATAGAGCTAGAGTCGTAAATCAGTATGGAAAATAGAAGCTGCTGACAGGTAAATAATTCTATAATTCTTCTCTAATATGGAATTAAAAATTATGAATCTGTGCTTATCCTTTCCGTAAGCTTAGAGGATATTGTTTGATACAGTATATTTCTTTTTGTTTACATAAAGACCAAAACAGAAGGCAGTATTTTCATGGAGCATAAAAGACAAAATTAGACTAACAAACCAATTACAGCTTACAGACATAAATATATGTATTTATTCAGTCCAGTTAATCTTTTTATAAATATTTTTGATTGTAACAAATGGGTTTTAATATGTTACAATAGTCTTTGTGACTGCATTTCCAAATGTGGGATTTTCTTTGGACTGTGTGATAGTTTAGCTGTATGCCACTTGTGTTTGCCAGTAAAAAAAACATCCTATCTCTCAGGGGCAGCTTTATCAGAGTCCCTCAAACAACACATTTTCAACTAGTCCAAATTATTGCACTTCATGTCTGAAGTGTGTGCATGTATTAACCGTTGTATTTCCCAATCCAAATGGAATACATGTTAGACACATGCAGTTCAGGCTGCTGCCAAGACGTGAGCGTGGTCTTACAGCCATATTAAAGCTGATGTGTATGAACAAAGTGCTCGGCTTGCATCACTGAAGAAGTAAATCCAGAGGATTTAACAGTTTCTGGAAACGAGAGCAGCATTCTTGTAGCCGGTGTGTCACCTCACAGTTCTTCCCAGGTGAACATTATTTTTCCTGGAACAAACATGCAAGGCTTAGTGAGTTTTCAGCAAACCTGGGGCTCCAACCTTTCCTGGACTATGCGTGTGCACGTTCTGCATGCTCGCGTTACGGAGCATGGACCGGCTGAGCTGCAGCAAGGAACACAGGAGGGAAAACAGGCATCTGTCTGAACATGTATGACCAAATTGTGTAGAGTGTGGAAGGAAACTTGGAGAACTACCCTGTATGAGCTGCACACAAGTCTGTATGCCCTTAGGAGGTCAGCTGACATACCTGACTTTTATGCAATATCTGAGAAGCTGGCAGGCTTGGATGTTGTTTTTTTTAAAAAAAATCCTGTATCTTAAATGCAAAATTTGTGCTGATCTCATGTTGGGATCATTTAATAGTGACCTAGTAAGAGATTTGAAATCCTGCATCTCATGATTCAGTAGAATCCTGAGGCATCATTCCTAGAGGAAAAGCCAAAAATTTTTTCTTGGAATTTAGTAGTACCTTTTTTTTCTGAGCATCTCACAAATGTAAAAGCAGTTTGCTCAAGTAAGCGGAGTTAGAAAATTCACACGAAATAATAAATTTTGCAGCTCTTCTAAAAGGTTTCTAAAATACGACTATATTTCTGCAAAATGCAAATTATCAGAAAAATCAGATAAATGGGAACCTTGCTTAAGCCCTGCTAGGCCTATGTATGCCTAGTGTGTCATAATGGAAACTGGATGCCATTTGGGGGGGGCAAGGACAACATCTATTTACTCTACAAAGTATTTTCCACACTTGCATTGAAGAAGCAGAAAGAATTATTCTTTTATTGGTTAAATGTTTTGTCATGTGCATGCCCTATTGCTGGCCTCTCAGTAGGTTTTCCTCTTATGAGATTAGTCAGGGAATGAGTGGGTGGCAGCTCTAAAGATTGCTAAAGATGCAATGTTTTATTTAATGGCAGCCAAAGTTTTAGTACTAAATAATTAATGCATTTTTAGCACAAAACAATTGTTTGGGGAAAAATGCACCCAGGCTTATTACAACCAAAGCTGCGTGTTACTGTAGCTGTACTGAACAGGCATTACATTGGTTATCTGCGTATAGGAGTGGTTCTGTGTATATCGTTTTAAAATGATGCATTTTGTATTCTTCTGATCAGATAAAAGGTGGGAAAGTGCATTACATATCTGATGCTGGAATTGCTGGGAAAGTGGAAAGAAATATCCCAGAAGTGTACACTGCAGACGGTCAGTGGCATTCGGTACTCATTGAGAAGAACGGGTCTGCTACTATCCTGTCTGTTGACAAGACTCATAGTCGAGACATTCTCCATGCCACACAAGACTTCGGTGGACTAAATGTTCTTACAATTTCTTTGGGAGGAATCCCATCAAGCCAGCCTTTCAAGAGCACAGTTGCAGGTAATTTATATATATATATATATATTTAATATAGTGCACATAAGAACATTTGAACAGACGAAGGGTCTCTGTTTGTTCAAAGGTTGCAGAAAGTGCTGTAATTCTTTATCAGTACCATTCTTTGCCAGAAAACCGGCAATTTGAATGACTTAAGGATTGCAGACTTTGTTCCTTCAGTACGCTTTGCAGCCTTGTTTCCAAAAGCAGGCACTCCATCTGCAGGGCTTTTTGGAGGCCGGGGGTGGGTTTGCTTGCTTATCTGTAAATCAGTTATAATTTTTTTATGCTAATGGAGAAGAAAGGGTCTATTCTTTACCTGGATCAGAATCTGGAAAATGGAGGCAAATCTTTCACTTGGGCAAAAATGCTAAATGAGAACTTTGTCTCTGTAGGGGTTTGGTAAGTACTGCAGGATTTAGCCTGTTATTAATATGATTAAAATATTTCCCGAAACTCCAACTTCCTTCTGCTTTATCCTGCTGTCAAATGAAGAATAGGATTTATTTCTGAGCAACAGAAACCAAGGACAATAAGGAACCACCCTCTGACCGATGTCTAGCTGTTAAGAAGTAAAACAATCTCCCTTAAGAGTTGAAGCAACTGTCTTAAACCCTGGCAAAAGAAGTAGATAACATATATTTGATATCATTCCCCTAGCAATAAGTAAAGATGGAAGTGATTTTTAGCTACAAACTGTGAGATACTCCAGACAATGCAGGCGTAGGTTTCACAGAGTTTTTATACTGAAAAATCTTCCTCACATCAAGAATTGTGACCAGGTAAAGTATCTTTGAGTGGAGCAAATTCACATTTCATGTTTGTGTATTGTGAATTCATATGAAATGTGGTATGAAATAGTATGGGTTTACCCTTTTTTACATGTATGTTTTACGAGCAGCATATGCATGGAAAAATTGGAGGCTTTTAGGAAATCTGGAACAAAGAAAATTGAGGACACTTAACTTCTCACCACTGCCCGATGCTGTGGCAGACAAATTAGGAATGTCTGGCTTCCATTAGGAATACACAATCCAAAATCTCTTATTCATATGATTTTATTTTATTTTAATATTGGACTACATTGTGTACAACATACCAAGGATTTACAAGGGGGTGGTATAAAACTCTGCATGAACCCAGACTCAAAAATTATCTGCAGTCCTGTTAAAGGCAGACAAAAACATTCGCGGGTAAGAGTCCCAGGGCTGTGAAGCTGGTATATCCAATATCGTTTTCAAACCCAGGTAGACCTGACAAAATCCCGATTGCTGTTTATCACATCACTGTTGCAAGGGACCACCAAGCACGCTGCAAGGTAATTGTCCATTTTGCTTGGGCTCCCACCTGAACCCAAATCCTCAATTTCCTCTTTATTTAGGAATGTAAAAACAGGAGAAAATGACAATACAAGTAATGCTGAAAGAAAACACATCTCTTTTGGAATGGAAGTAATAAAGAAATAGCATGCTTGCAAAACTAGAGAAGGCTCGTTTGTGTGCCTTTAGACCCCATGACTTGCATCTCTCAGTGGAACGTGTTTGATGGTGATACCCAGTCGTATTCAATTTCTGACATCAGAGGGTGTTCAAATTTTAAAGCAATGTGCTTTGAAGATTATAAATCTGTAATATCATAATATTTGAGTATATTTACTATTTCATGACTGAGTGAATATTCACAACAGTTGTCTCTATGCTACCCATTTTTACAGAGATGTCCACAATTATTCACAAAGTTACCATTTCCTAGTAGTGGCTGTTCTTCCTTTCCAGCAATACATTTGCAGAAATGAACCTTACTCTGACACTACTAATGCATGGAAAAATTGCTCCTGTTTGTTTCACCCAAGTGCAATGCTTCCGAACTGAGTAGTGGCACTTTCCTTCTCCTCGTTGATTATTTTTAGGGATAAGAGCTGATAGAATTGGTCCTGAATAATATCCTCCTGTAAACCTGGCACCATGCAGGACATCCTAAGGAGAGCCCATCAGAAGTAAAGGAGAAATAAACACGTTTCCTACAGCAACCGCACATGTGGACGCTGAGAGCATAACTTGCAAACACATCTCCGCGTACCATTTTGACAGCTCCTAGCAGAGGTCAGCATAAGGTTGCACTACCCTAAAACCCTTGCAGAAAGACAAAGTCTGGGGAACTCAGAGAATTATTAGTCTAGCAAAAGGCTGGATTTTCCTGCAACCTCACATGCAACCACCGCACAAAGGCCAGGAATAATCCCATCTCCCTGGGCTCTCACAGCACGGAACCTCGGCGTTACCACTGGCGGGGCAGCACTACAACCAAGCTATGGGAAGTTTGGCAAAAGGCCACTCAAGGTTCAGAGACACGGAAGTATTGCCATGATTTTAGGAGACAGTAGGACAGGAGGCTTAGCTGAAGCACGCTAGGCAACTTCAGGTCAGAACAGGGGAATCTGGAAGGCACACAAGCAAAGGGGAATGCAAGCTAATGTTTTCTGCTAGCACAGCCGAGCCAGCTGCGCACAGGTTTCTCTGCGTGGAAGAGAAGTTTTAGAAATATGGGAAAATTTAGAAACAAAAGCAATTAAGTATATTGAATGAAGTCGTTAGAAGGAATATTTGCTCAAATTCATTTTAAAGACATTAAATACTATTAGAATAGATGTTTCCCTGTGGCAACCATTTGAATTATTGGCTTATTTACTGAAGAATGGAGCCTTTCATTTAGCTTCAGCGAAATGGGTCTATAAATTGAAAATGAGTCAGTTTAACAATATATTTTTAGAAAACATGATGTTTCTGCAAAATCTAATCATTTGTTCATTGCTTAGTATTTAGGCAAAAAAAAATTGCTTCAAGGGGGAACTACATTACAATAAAGATCTGAGAATATAACCTTCAGACTTCCTTCGACGAGTCTATCTGTAAGATAAGCACGCTACAATCACAGAAGTATCTGTTTGCATTGCAAACCTCAAGTCTAATCTGCTCAGTGAGTTAAGTCTTCGTGTGAGCAAACTTTTTTTTAACCAAAATGCATCTTTTAATTTCGTTATGTGTTATGTTTTTTCCACAATTCGAACTTTATTCCCAGTCTCCAAGCTTGAGGTAGATACTGCCTAATCGAGCAGTAGTTCATTCTCCTGCATGGCCTTGAATATAATTCTTGAAAGCCAGATCAGAATTTCAAACTATGTTTAGGCTTCTGCTTACAAGTCCCTGTTTTTTTTTTCATATTTAATGAAAGCAATGGGAGTGCAAATTTTGTTACAGGCCTTCTAGAAAACATGTTATTTCAGCATCTTATTTATAGGGTTTAACACGTTTTATTTACTCACCTAAGAATATTTTCGTTGCTTTGAAATCTTAGTGTTGAAGTTAAAAGCCATGTTCTCTTTCAAAATTCTTATTTGGCAGACTTAAAAGAACCAAATACTTTTTGCAGGATATGTCAGTATCATCTGTGTAAGTGCCATGCATAAATCTTCAGATAAATTTTGTAATTACTTTCTTATCTTTAATCTCTATTTCTATGCACAGCTTAGATGTGAAAATCATTAGTTTTAAAAGGTACATGTGTAGAAGTTATGTCAGAAGCTCCAGGTGTGACCAGCCTTTACTTAATCTCATTCTGCTTAGAAGCAGATTTCAGTTCCTATATAATACAAGCCCCAATAACTTCTCAAAATTTTATGAACAAAACAGCTATTACAACCTAAGAGGAAATATTGAACAGAAACAACATAACATTCTTTACACCCTAAAGGATTCAGTACAGATGATCAGGTTACTGGAACATCTGTGAATGGGCCATCCTTCTAGTGGAAGAAATTAAGTGACTCAGATCCTGCACTGTTACATGGTTAATATTGCACATATTTTTACATTAATCACAACACAAGGTGAAAATGTGGGGAAGCAACTGTAAGCTCAGTGCATGTAAGATTCAGTTGTGAAAATACGGCAGCTTCACATGTGTAACTAGCAGTGTGATTTACCCTAGACACTGCTTAAAACCATGAAATAAGGCTGTCGCCACCACTGTAGCATTGGGTTTTCCATTTTGTTGCTCTTGTGTTTGTGTTTCCCCTTTCATTTCAGGGGGCAAGAGGCATACCACAGGTCTTGTCATCTGCTGATCCAAAAGGTTTCCCCTCTAGCATCACATTGGTGCTCAGAGTGTCGTTGGCATCTCTTGGTGGCACACACCCTGCGTTCAGGTCCTGACGTGACTGTTGCTTTTTCTCCTAGGCTTCGACGGCTGCATTTCCTACATCAAGTACGGCAGGGAGAGCCTTCCCTTCACTGGCAAGCACAACCTCGCCACTCTCTCCAAAACGGACCCCTCGGTGAAGATTGGCTGCCGCGGTCCCAACGTCTGCGCCAGCAGTCCCTGCTGGGGCGAGCTGATGTGCATCAATCAGTGGCACGCTTACCAGTGCGTCCCGCCGGGCGCCTGTGCCTCCAGCCCCTGCCAAAATGGGGGTAGCTGTGAGCCCGGGGCGCACACCGGCTTCACCTGCAGCTGCCCCGAGGCATATGCAGGACAGATGTGCGAGGCGGTGGTGGCATGCCTGGGGGTCTCATGCGCCCCAGGCCACGAGTGTAGAGCGGGGATCAATGGTGGCCACACCTGCCTGCCTGCCCCGCACCCCACCGAGCTGTCCCTGCCCCTCTGGGCTGTGCCAGCTATTGTGGGCAGCTGCGCGACAGTCCTGGCACTGCTGGTCCTCAGCCTCATCCTCTGCAACCAGTGTCGAGGAAAGAAGTCAAAAGCCCCAAAAGAGGAGAAGAAAACAAAGGAGAAGAAGAAAAAAGGGAGCGAGAATGTGGCGTTTGATGACCCTGACAACATCCCACCCTATGGCGATGACATGACCGTCAGGAAGCAGCCTGAAGGGAACCCGAAACCCGACATCATTGAACGAGAAAACCCGTATCTCATCTATGATGAAACTGACATCCCACATGCCACGGAGACAGTCCCCAGTGCCCCGCTGGCTTCCCCTGAGCCCGAGATCGAGCACTACGACATCGACAATGCCAGCAGCATTGCCCCATCAGATGCCGACATCATCCAGCACTACAAGCAATTCCGGAGCCATACCCCCAAGTTCTCTATCCAGAGGCACAGCCCCCTGGGCTTCGCGCGGCAGTCCCCCATGCCCCTGGGAGCCAGCAGCTTGACCTACCAGCCCGCCTATGGGCAGGGCTTGAGGACAACATCTCTAAGCCACTCGGCATGTCCTACTCCCAACCCCCTGTCTCGGCACAGCCCCGCGCCCTTCTCCAAATCATCGACCTTCTATAGGCACAGCCCGGCGAGGGAGCTACACCTCGCCATAAGGGAAGGGAGCCCGCTGGAGATGCACAGCGATGTCTGCCAGCCCGGCATTTTTAACTACGCCACTCGGCTGGGGAGAAGAAGTAAGAGTCCACAGACCATGGCGAGCCACGGCTCCCGACCAGGAAGCCGCCTGAAGCAGCCCATTGGGCAGATCCCTTTGGAAACTGCTCCTCCGGTGGGGCTGTCCATTGAAGAGGTGGAGAGACTGAACACCCCTCGCCCCAGAAACCCCAGCATCTGCAGCGCAGACCATGGCCGGTCCTCTTCTGAGGAGGACTGCAGAAGGCCCCTGTCCCGGACGAGGAACCCAGCCGATGGCATTCCCGCACCCGAGTCCTCCTCTGACAGTGACTCCCACGAGTCCTTCACCTGCTCGGAGATGGAGTACGACAGGGATAAGCCCATAGCGTACACCTCCAGGATGCCCAAGTTATCCCAGGTCAATGAGTCCGATGCGGATGACGAGGACAACTACGGCGCCAGGCTGAAGCCCCGGCGATACCCTGGCCGCCGAGGCGAGGGGGGGGCCGGTGGGGGCACAGGCGACCGCTGCCAGCATGGGGGAGAGCTCCCTGCCCATGAAGCTGGGGCAGCAAGCGGGAAGCTTCAACTGGGATAACCTCTTGAACTGGGGCCCGGGCTTTGGGCATTATGTGGATGTTTTCAAAGATTTGGCATCACTTCCTGAAAAAACAGCAGCAGCAGCAGCAGCAGCAGCGAGTGAAGACGGCAAGGGTGGTACAACAAAGCCTGTTTCCAAGGATGGGGAAGCAGAACAGTATGTATAGGGTTTCTCTCCTGGTATTGCCCCAGCGCAAAGCCACGGGGACTGGTCAAACCGTTATATGGTTGTAGAAAAGCAAAGGTCAGCATTTGAACCCCAGGCCAGTTTGGTTGGAGGAGACTTTAAAAATAATAACCATTATGCTGCTGAAAGAGACTTAAAACATTTTTAATTTAATTATGCTTGGGTGAATTTATTTCTCCTGCATGCATTGTATTTGAAAACAAGATATTCGGCATGCAGCCTTTGAAAAGGTTTCCTATTTACCATTGTTTGGTTTGTGATTCTTAAATTAATAATGCTTTGATCTGAAAATGAACTAATTTTTTTTTTTTAATTGTGAAGGATGTGCATATTGTCTCCAGTTACTAACATGTTTTACGATGCAAGAGTATTGAGGATTTAATTTTCCTGAGGAAGTGCATGGAAGGATGGTAAATGAAGGAATTTCAGTAGTAAGGTGTCTCAGAAAACACAGTTACCATATCCTGCAGTTGCTCACATGTGACTTTATGGATGAAATCAGCTTGAATAATTGCTGGCAACAGTGCTGTAAGTCTTATTCCATACAAGAGGTGCTAGAAGCAGCTCGAGCCAGCCAGCACTTTAGGAGTTTGGTTTTTTTAATTTTCAGCTTGTTTATTTGTTTGTTGGTTTGGTTTTTTCCCTTCCCCCCCCCCCCCCCCTTTTTTTT
Organism: Falco biarmicus; assembly: GCF_023638135.1. Taxonomy (NCBI): domain Eukaryota; kingdom Metazoa; phylum Chordata; class Aves; order Falconiformes; family Falconidae; genus Falco; species Falco biarmicus. The sequence goes on along the minus strand of NC_079288.1, from coordinate 120,722,658 downwards.
TTCTTGTTTGTTTTTGTTATTTTTCCCTTTTTTGACAAAGTTGTGTGAGAGCTTCTGAATCTCTATGAAATGTTTTGGGATGCTTAAGCCCAGACCCTGCCCGCCCCCCCAGTGCTTCCAGTGAGAGGGGAGCGACTGGCGTTTGCCAGCCCTAGCCCAGCCAAGCAGCCTGGCTTGCAGCAGCGGCAGCAGCTCTGGTCAGCGGGAGTGAGGGGGGAAAAACCCCCACTTTCTGCATCTCCTGGGCAATCATCTCAGCTGTGCTGCTGCTGCAGCCCGTGCCTCTCCCCAGATTTCGCTCTCCCGTCTGTGCTATGGAAAGGTAGGAAAAACACTTACCTACCTCACAGGGGTGTTGTGAGGACTAATTAGTTAACTCGTCTGAAGTGCTTAGACATTATAAAGCACTATAATAAGTATTATCGTAATTATTATTAAAGCACTGCCTAGCCTTTGTGACCTTGGAGTGGCATTTTCTGCATTATATGATTTTCTATGATGGAAACTGAAGAATTATTTATTGTATAGAAGATTACTGCACTCTAGCATTATGGAGTGGATATGAGGGAAAACTACTTGTAGATTCATTAATGTAGCTTACTGTTTGTCCCAAATTCCCTGATGTTTTAAGTAAAGTAGAACCTCACAAAGTCCTTACATCTTCATGCAGATCTGATGAAACTATCATACTGTGTAAAAACTTCAATTTTTTTTTTTACCTAAGCTGTGTTTTTATATCAATATTTTCCTATGCTGAATAGTTTTCTTACTTTCAGGGAAGGTAAGAAAAATACTTTTTTTACATTTGTTACTTATGTAACATCCATATTTTTCACATTTTGATAAAATTGTAACATACTGTATGCTTTCTACCTGTAAATGCCAATAATAGAATTAAAATATTTATTTAAAATCTTTAGTGTGTGTTATTGCAAACCTTTCGTCTTTTCTCTCTAACTTCCACTCCTTGCCCTTCACTTGCACTAGCTTCTTATTCAGAAAATGGGCTTTAAGAAGGAAGGTGATGATGTAACATTATGCATTCAGAGCTCATTCACAGTGAAGGCAGTACTAGAATTGCTGTGGAAATGGAGTGACTCTCTCTGCAGACGGGCAGCACAAGCCCAGTGCGCTTCTTGAAGACCCCCCCGAGCCCAGTGCCGTTGTCCCATACAAAGGGATGAATTTCACCAAGGCTGAGGGAAGCATTCAGCCTATCCCTCTTGTATTTCACGAGTGACCTTGCTATGGTTGAAGAACAGCAGGCTTCACCTATCTCGGGAAGATGGAGAAGAGATGGTATTGTGACACTATTGAGCCTAGGACTACGTCAGAAAGTACAAAATCTACTTTCAGATTTCTAATAACACAATAAAATTGTGTTTTAGTCCATAGGGGTTTATTAGTAGCAGCTGGATTTGCATTTATTAACCAAGACTTCCACCTCTGCTTGAAGCTGAAGCTTTCCAGGACATAGATAGTTAAGAGTGTGAGAATAAGAGTTTTCTTTAATAAATCAGGAGTTGAACAATAAATAACTGCATTCCTGTATATTTATAAAAGAATAAATCAAACTTGGACAACTTGTTCGAGAATGCAACAAGTGAAAAAGTTAAGGCTGCAGCAGGAGGTGAGTTCTGAGGTTACACTTTGAATTAGTGGTATTTTGTTTAAAGAACTCAGAAAAAGAGCAATTTGATGGGTTTTTTTTATCTGTTAGTTAGTTGTTTTGGATTTTTTTGGTCAGCTTGTCTCAGAACCGGCAATGAGGAACTGGCTTGCTTTGGCTACAAATGCTGCCAACTTCATCTTGCCCCACAACAGTGAAAAGATAATGGGCCAAAGTAGCCCACATTTGTAAGTAAGTAGTTTCATCTGAAATAACAAGAGATCCGCAAATGTTTTCAGCATTTGAGAAGCTGCTGTAATTAAACATCTGTTAAAAAGCTGTATGTTTAGTTTGAATATTATCCTTTAATACAAGCTGTACCACATCCAAGCAGTGATTTCAATAACACATGAAAACTTGGACAAATGAAATCTTTTAAATGTAACACCAAACATATTGAGAACTGCATTATGCCAGTTAAGCATTGTGAGCCTGTGAAAAAGTTTTGTTAAAGGAAAATAGTACGCAATATGGACTTACACAAAATTTGTGTCATAACTTTAATGCAGTTTACAGTTTATTGAGTTGTAATACATTCCTCTAAATTTTGACACTTTCATGATAGAAGTATAGCTTACTGATTTCCTTGTTTCCCCGTTTCTGAAAAGCACAAAGATGTTTTTGACACTTAAACATATGATCCATTTTTGCCTTTTTTGAAATTCTTGCATGATGAGGATCAGAAAAGGTTTCCAAGTGAATCATGTGAAGCGGTCGTCCAAAGTTATTAGAGTTGTGAGGAATGAGCTGCATAATTCCCGTGGTTCGTCATTGGAACTGCATGATCCTGTTTCAAGATCTGGGACATATTATAAGTCACCAATATGTGGAAAGGACAAGAGCCTGCACTGCTCACTTCAGTGCACGGGAGCCTCCAAACACATCTCATGTCAGCAATTTGACTTGGCGACCTATCTTTCTGCTAGTAGCTTGCAGGGAGGCGCTCCTGTTTCTTTCCTGTGGGATGAGGGAGAGGAGTGTGCCACTGTCCACCTTCTTCTAGAGGGCTACAGCTCCATTGTCGTTGCCATCTCAGATGGGCATGTTTTATCCTGGTGAGTAATCAGACAAAAATGGACCAGGGATAAGGCAGATTTACTCGGCATTCTCTTGTATACCTATGAAAAGCAAAGCACAGTCAGGTTTTTAAGTACTGTAATTTCCGCTTGGGGGATAAATTACTAAAAGAAGTGAAATGCAGATTTGTCTGATTCAAGACCTTCCAATATTTTTCATCAAAGTTAATATGTTTTAAACCCCACAAAATTAATAGAAAGGCACGCTACATTAAAAAGTAACGTAAAGTCCCACATTCTGGTCAAAACACACACTATTGACAAGCAGACGACGAGTCTGCGTTGCAGGCCACAGCCTGTGTCAAAGAGTATCAGCAGAGCAAAACCCAGCTGGAGCTGCATTACTCCAGTCTGGAAATGGGAAGGCTTGGTTTGGGAAGGGGTTGCGGGATCTCACTGATGCTTTCAAAAACAGGAGACTGAGCCAGACGTTCCTCAGAGTTGCACGGCAAAAGGACTAGAGCTTTCGGTGGTCATAAGGTAAATTCCCATTGGATTTGTTTGAAATTATTCTGGCAATGGGAGCAGTTAGGTGCTGGAAGAGATTGCTCAGCGGTGTTGTGGCATCCCTGTCCCTGGAAACAGTCAAAACTTGCTTGAACAACACACCGTTGAACCTCATCTAGCTTCATAGCTGGCCTTGTTTTGAGCAGGGCGTTGGACGACAGGACCTCCATTGGTGTCTCCCAACCTGAACGATCCTGTGACTCCAGGTATGTCCAGCACCCTCCATTTCCTTGTCCTGTTGTCATAGAAAGAAATGGGTGAGACATGCTGGCCAGGGGCACCACTCCTCTCGCACCAATACATTTGAAGGCCTTTCTATCGGAGTCACAAATGAGGAGTGCAAAGAGCACCTTGAGCTGATATCAGCAAATTAGCTTCACTGCGGTAATTTACTGTATTTCACTTATTTCTTCTGTGCAACATTGACCGTATTTAATTTTTGCCAGCCAGCTCCTACAGGTGATAATCTCAAGTGCCCCTGAGATGATGTATTGTGCGCTTTTACTGATCACCTCCTGTGCCACTTCAAGAGTACTGTCCTTTTTGTTGTATTGTAGTTTATATTTCTGAAGTGTAGAATTCAAATTATAATATTGTCTTTCAGTGTAAGTATTTAATTTTAAAATGTTGCTATGTAAAGGGCACTTTCTTAACTGAAATCCATAAAAGACACCTAATAAATGTTTTCTGTTGTGGATCTTTTGAAATTTGGGAAGGAGAATGAGGAGAAAAAGGTGATTAAGAAAAAAGTGCTCTTTTTTGAAGTAGGACTGAAGGAAGAAGAAAGTGAAAAGGTTGATTGATCTCTCTGCTTTCTCATACTGGCATTTGACTTGTTCACCCTTTTATCCTTTTCCATGTCCAGCTATGTACTCATTCAACAATCTTTGCTCTGTGAAGTCAGTGCTTTGTTCATCCCAATGTGCTCACTTTGGTTTTCTATAAATGACACTTAATGAGGATGACTGACAGCATGTGTTCAGGTTGTCGATGAGCATGACAGCCTGTCTTGTTTTAAAATTTGGATATTTGCACTCAGTTGGCCTTTCCTATGTTTTCATAGAATCATAGATAGAATGGCTTGGGTTGGAAGGGACCTTGAAGATCCCCTAGTTCAAACCCCCCTGCCATGGGCAGGGACATCTTCCCCACTAGGCCAGGTTGCTCCCAGCCCCGTCCAGCCTGGCCTGGGACACTGCCAGGGATGGGGCACCCACAGCTGCTCTGGGCAGCCTGGGCCAGTGCCTCACCGCCCTCACAGCAAAGAATTTCTTCCTAATATATAATCTAAATCCACCCTCTTTCACTCTTTCAGTTTAAAGCTCATCCCCCTTGTCCTATCACTACAGGTCCTACTAAAAAAGGCGGGGGTTTTTTTGGTTTTGGTTTGTTGGGGGTTTTTTTGGTGTGAACCTCACCTTTCATTCAGCCAAGCCTTACAAGGGCTTTTTTTGGCAAACAAATCCGATTGGATTCTTAGTCATTTTTACAGCCTTGTATTTTTTTCCAGTGACTTCCAGGAATCATCATCCTTCTGTACTGAGATGAGCAGCAGTGAACAGCGTGTTTCTAAGCTGACTTTAGTGTTTAAAAGTACCTTTATCCCTGGTCTTCACAAAGTAAATTCTCAACAGAATCACTGTTCAATTTTAAAGCCCTGTGTATTTCATTTGGGAGCATTTAAAAAAAAAAAAAAAAAAAAAAAAGTAAAAAATAGCATTGTAGTAGCAGCAGGCGAATTTTTGAACAATTTCTAAAATGTAAGGGGAAGAGTCTACAAAAGCAGTGCTAGAAGGTTTGGCAACCTGCTAAAACAAAACCACCACGGGGCATTTCAGTTGACTGCATTCTCCATTGGGATGCAAACAGTAAGAAGCGTGTCCGCCGCTAATGATGAGTAGTGCTGGATGTTTAACCAGCTAACGACGAGGTGCCCTCAGCAGAGATTGTGTAGAAGCCTCCTTGTGCAGGGTACCGGGCAGACCTGGCCACCTTGCAGACCTCAGCCGGGACCTGCTTCTGACAGCACCCGAGGCCAGAGGCTTTTGCAGCATGCTTTGGGTTGTCCAAGAGCCCTTGCTGAGGGGAAGTTCAAAAGCAATACTATCTTTTGCTCAGACCAAAGTGATGAGCTGGTTTCCAGGGGCTGCTCTGAAGTAATTCCGCATGGATGACCAAAATCTGTTCCTCTAATTTGCCATTTATTGGTAGGGAAGAAAAAGGCGCTCAGTCTGTGGTTCTGAGGAAGTATTTTGTTTTGGGGGATGGAGGCAATTTTCAGAAGTTTCCACCAATGTGGTTCGAGCTCCTCGCACCCTTTTTCAGCTGAGAACTCACGAAGGGCTTACGGGAGGACCCTGCACGGCGCCTTATGTCAGTCCAACAGCCGCGTGCTCTGCCTGTTCTTTGTGGTCATCATGGATCATATTGTGGCTGCTTGTAGCTCTGTCATCCCCTCTCTTACACGATCTGCCTGCTTCTCTGCTTTCAGCATGGGTCAAAAGGACGATCCAGCAAGGTGTTGCTTTCCCCTCTCCCTTACAAATGGAAAGCACAACTAGCAATAGGTGGTGAAAGAGTAGAAATGGCTCCTCCTAACCACCGGTAAACAGGAATGCTGCAGTAAATGCATTTCACTAATTTAAATCCTTTCAGAGCGAGCATTTTCAGGGAGTCATCAAACAGCATCAGCAAGAAGAAAATGAAGAAGAAAGCCCCACAGCTGAAAATTTGTTTAAGTCAGGACAAATCATCAGCATACCAATTAAAAGCCAAAATCTTTACAGTCTTTCTAGAGTTCTGCCTGAGCCCCAAGGACAACGTGTGATATTTCAGGTAACTGATATGTGTCAAATACTGCACTAAAACTGTCAAGGGAAGAAAGTGAGACAGCTCAGGGTGGAAATCAGAAAGCAGTAGCCACTGAAGTTCAGAAAGTTGAGTGTGAAAAGGTGTGCCAGACTGAAAAGCTAAAAGTAGAAGATGAGATCGAGGGAGCAGCAAGAGAAGACCATGATGGAATGAAAATTTTATATATTTTCCTCAAGGACTCCCACTCTCATCAAACACCCTCATTACCACCATCAGCATACACGAACTGTTCAGGTGTGTGTGATCGGCAACTATTGTGCAGCCTGAAAAAAAAAAAAAAAAGAAGTCAACAGAAACTCTTTTTACAAAGGAGGATGGTTTTATGCACGCATGCATAAATTGATGCGTGCACATAACAACATATGTGTGTAGACATTTATGAACATGCTTTCCATATGGCAATTAATACCTTCCAAATTCCCTGGCAAGACTCCATGATTAGAAAACAGATTAGCAGCCTCTCCACCCCCAATAATAAAAAAACAAGCCACTGTTCCATATAATTATGTGCATTCTCTTAAAATACTGTGACTCTTTGTGCAGCCCATCAGACAAGGAGTAAGGAAAATAAACAGGTCCCTGTCTTGCCGTTTGTTGGTTTATTTCCCCTGAGTCTTTTAAAAGCCAGAGTCTGATTTAGTAACTAGTGTTTGTTCTTGCATATCTTGCGCAATTAGCTAAAACAGCAAATTAGGGAATAAGAAATAAACATTAATATAAAAAACCAAACATTAATATAAAAGAACATATACCAGATGAGAAATGGATATTGTTGAGTCATTCAAAAAGCATACTTTGGTGTAATGATCTAGAATGCTTCCAAATATGCATTGTAATTTCCTTTAAAACAACTCCCTCTTAATAATCTAAGTCTTTATTAAAACAGTTTGTTAAACCTTGGCAAAGACACTGACAGCATCATTTTATAAGAATTCCTTGTATTTTGTAGAAAGCTAAGTGAGAACTAGAATGGTTTGTCTGTCTTAAAACAACTGCTGGTAAGCGTATTAAAAAGCAAAAGGAACAATTTAAAAGCATTTGTTTGCACCTGTAGAAATCATTGCAATCATCAAAACAGGCTGGACTTCGCAGAGCTGCATAATATCATGCGGCAGAGAAGACCGTTTTTGTGATGATGTGGAGATAAGGCAGGTAAGACCTCCCTGCTTTGTAGAAGGGAGTTACAATTGACAAGGCACGTTATTAGGAAGAAAGTTACTACACCACAGTGCCAGAGGCAGGACGCTGGTTTTGAGAAAGAGCAGCGAGCTCTGATACAGAAATCCCACCCTTAGCCTCAGAACACTTGGACCAGGCTCGGGTCCCAAGTGCAGCCATCGCTTACAATATTGCCAGGACAGCACTAGTAACTGCCTCTGAATTTCTGCCTAAATATTTATAAGGGAGAAAATTCTTTTGCATGATGGGACATCAGTCTGCATCTCAGTTTGAACCTGTTACTGTCACCAAGAAAAAGGATAGGCAAAAACTTGTAATCTTCTCAGTGTTCCTGGCACCTCTCTTGTTGTCCATGTTCTTTTAAAAGCTTTTTGGCAGAACAGGTGAGCAAATAATACTTCTGGAGGGCAGGAAATAAGCAGGTTTTCTAACAATGGCTGCAGAAGCGATGACAATCAATAACAAATATTCCTTTTCTTTAGAAAACCCAACGTGAATGTCTTCCGAAGGAAGTGACAGAGGCTATGAGGACAGTCAAAGACGTTTCTTGGCTGTTGTATGCCTCTGTGCCAACACTGTACGACCTCAGAACATGTTCCCCTTTCCAGAGCCAAGAGCGTGTCAGGGCACACAACTGTTCCTCCAGTTGTATACTGATTTTCCAGTGTGTGCACTGGAAAGGGGTCACCTGCTTGTTAGGTGCTGCCCCGTCTGACCCACCACGCAAGCAGCGGAGCGCCCTGACAGCCCAGGCACTGCCACGCAAACAGGTACCAGGTCAGAGATACCAGGGCATGGTTTCATCTGACTGCTGTTCTGGTTTTGAAGTACAGCTTATATAGGCATCACATGCTGGAAACTAGATTTTGCCTGAGATTTAATCAAAGCATTTAAAGGTAACAGGATGTGAGAAGGCAATCCTTTAAAAAGCTAAAACTTAATGTATCTAAGCTACAGGAGCACCCCAATGTTTCAGCAGTAGTATAAAACTGCGTAAAACTCTGGCTTCCCAGAAATGCCACAGGAAAGCCAAATAACCAGAGTATTTTATCCGTATCAAATACACTTCTATTAAAATTACCCACAGAATCTACAGTGCACTGGCTCCACGAACAGCACCATGCAATCACTCAAAAGCACAGCAAGTGGAAAACAGATTCTGATGGAACAAATAGGTCCCAGAGGATGACAATTGTTCCCTGCTTCTCCTGAAGGAGATCGTTCCTGCTAAGTGCCAGTGATGCCCAAAACCTGTAGGCTCAATTTTATTAGGAAATTATTTTTCAGCTAGGGCAACATGCACTGTGGGTGTCATTTGGAGCTTTTGTAATCCTGTTATGTTTATGGTTTTGATCCTTTTTTTCCCCAAAGTAGTTTGCAGCTCAAGTCATATGAAAGAGGTAAGAATCATTCTCATTACTTCAACATAACTGATTTTTGCAATGAAGTTTTTAATTGCAGTAAGGAGTAGTTTATTATGAAGGAGATTATATTAAATTATATGCGCTTTGACTTCTTTCCCTAGTGTTAGCAGAGATTCTGTTGGGGTTTATTGCTCTGTACTCCATTTGGTTTTCTCAACATTAGCTTTATTCACCTGTTCTTAGCATTAAAACCTATGGCTGGCTTTTTTTTTTTGTTTGTTTTATTTGGTTCTTTTTTTGTTGTTTTTGGTTTTTTATGAAGCTAATGCTATGGATAACAATGCATGGGAAACCTTTCAATACTTCTCAGCAGTTTGTGGTGAAGGAGGCTCTTTTTCATTGACTTGAATACACTTACTGAGTAATTGCATCTGACAAGGTTCTGAAGCTTTGTCAAAGTTTCCTTTGCTTTCGGATTTTGGTTGCTTCTGTTTTGACTTTAAGATGTCCCTGGATGTCTGTCACGGGAAATGAACTTGGCTGTTTGTTTTGTTTTAAGTGACATTCAATACTCTGAAGAAAGAAGTGGAGTATGACAAGTCTGTAATTGTGTCAATTTTGCTTTTTCCACCCATGAAATAGCTAGACATTTACATATCGAACTGTTCTGCTCGTGCAGTACACTGCATCCTGGATTTTTAATAGGACTTCTCTGTAGCTAGTTTAGGAGTCTAGGATTGACGGGTTTTTTGCACTTATAAATGAACTTTGTGACTTCTGTAGAGCACTGAGAGCTTTTAATCTGGCAAAAGACAGTGAGAAGAAAAAAGCTGCAGTACATCAACTAAAAGAACCTTTTCCGATTTTTCTCCTCAGCATTTCTCTGCCCTTTGGCAGGAAACATTGTCTCTTTGTGAAAAACAAAGCTACAGTCTGTAGTGCCTGAAAAACAAAGATAACGAGGAGACCCATAGAGTTCATGCACAATAAGCAACAGGTTATGAAACTAAAATCTGCACTTTAATAAATGTCTTTAATAAGATCAAATAGTGCAGATTCCTGGGATTAACAGCCTCATACTGGTTTTTGCTCTGACGGGTTGATGGTGGGGTAAAAAAAAAAAAAAAAGAAGAGCTCCTGATGCAAAACTGGCCCCTTTTCACTGAAAACAAGGGCACTTTGCTGATTTATAGCAGCTGAAGAGCTGACTCTTGGTGGTTAGTTACGAACAGCACAGGTCCCCCGGCAGCTGTGAGTAGACTTCTGCCCCCTCAGCGACATGTGTGTGGAGTTCTGAATCGGCCGGGCTGGGTGAGGTGCAGTAGCCAGATTAGATGCTTCTCCTATAGGTATATATGGGCTGGTTTCCTACCAATGCCCTGAGATACCAGCTGTGCAAAATGTTGACCCAAACGTGTAAGCTTCCCATGGTAGCAATTACGATGGCACAGTTTGCATGCAGCAGGCACTTCCTTGCTAATTAACCAGCACCATTATCAGCACACGCCTGTTCTCCTTTGGTCGCGGCTATTAGGGCATCGCTGCAGCGGCCGTTATTTGTGCCCCTACAGACACTGGCAGCCTGTGCAGATCTCGGTGGCTACTGGCTGCCGCGTTTTGGAATTAACACGGGAGGGTTCAGTTGTGCTTTTAAAGGAGTGAGTCAGAAAAGGCTTAATGTGGCAACAGGTGGGCTCACAAGTAAGCAGAGAAACAGCATGCCGGGGAAATCTGCATTTCAAAGCGCTGTACTGACACACACGGTAATTGCTGGTTTGGACAAGATGCTCTGGCTCCTTAAAAAGGCAGATGACTTCCATAAATGCTATTTTTTTTCTCTTAGTGGCAAGGGGCTTATATGGATGAAGAACTTGTTTTGGTTCTACGCCGCTGTGTGTTTGTTGACCACCACGGCATGACAGTATCCCTGATATTTCTTTTTTAATTTGAAGCAAACGAGGCTGCCACCTTTGAACCTATTTTGCCACCTAAACAAGATTTTGCTTCTCTAATAATAATAATTTATTAGACTTCTACGTCTTTGACTTAAAAATGTAATATGGAAGACATCAAGGGATGAGGTAAACCGTGTCTTAAGCAAACAGAGCCTCATCTCTGGGTCTGATGTCCAGCTTGTCTGATACTTGCTGTCTGATAACACTTCCACAGCTCCTCTGAATTGCCTCCTTAGTTGCATAAGCCTAAGGAAGAGATTAATCCTCCCCTCTCGCCCCCAGCTCTGCTCTCTATTTTATACACCTACAGCTGTAGGACATCTGCTGGAACAGAAGATTCTACATAAATAAGATGTTAATGTAAAAAATGTTATTTACATTATCTAAAATGAGAACTGTTGGGGAAATGTCCAAGAAGCTGTGTATCTTTCTTGTGACGGCTGGATGGAGGTTCCTAAACAAAAGGCAGCAGCCAACATAGTATTTTCAAGGGGTCCTTTACATTTTTCTAAAATCTAAGATTTTGGTGGAAAAAATCTTTTAAGGTTCCTTTTCCGCCGCCCTTTATGGTCTTGATTGCTCTATTGTACTTTATTTTCTTCTTGTTCTAGTGGGTTCTTCCCCCTGCTTATTGAAGCTTAAAAAATGATTGGGAGAGTCACACAGAACATGTGGATTGACCTTCCAGACAAAACCCACGTGGAGGAGAGGAATCCTTGTCCACCTTTGAAAGGCATCAGGGCTCAGCTTCCAATGCAATCCTTCTCTTTCTTCTAGGCTTAATTTGATGCCAAAATAGTCGACTGTCACACAGATCTAGTTTTTGTTTAATCTTTTTACTTGATCCCAGGTAGAGTTATGTTGTGGTCGTGTTAGCTGTTACGATCAGCACCGTGCTGTACATCCAGGGATTTGGGCCACACAACCCTGTTTTCAGAAGACACAGGTTACCCGAACAACTGTTTTAACAAGGTTATCCAGATCCCTCTGCCAGCAAAAGGATCTCAGCCAATTTCCCAGCTACGGGATCATTAAAGGCAACAGCTTCTGAGTTTTCACAGCCAGCTCCGAGTTGTGAGGGTGTGAAAGGCAAGCAGCTCTGTGTTGCCACAGCTGCAGCTGCATTAAAGAGGTTGTACTGCTCTTTTGCTGCAGAAAACCATACCAAAATGATCTCAGCTTGCAGAGTCCCTTTTCCTTGGTTATGCTGATCTCACGTCCAGACACAGGTGACACGCAAGGGATTGCCTATTGATTATAATCACTTTTGTTACTGAGAAAGCAGCCTCTGAGTCTGACAGACTTCAACACTGATATGGCAAGCGCAGTCGGCAGGGAAAAACATGCCATGTCAGCAGTATAATATGAACAAATAAAACCATCAGATTATTTGTGGTTGGATGTTTGTTTCATGACTCTTTTGTCACTTCAGCCGCCCTTTTCTTCATCGTGTTTTTTTCTTTCCTGCAAAACCGCTTTGACACATTTTTCCATTCTATACGTCACCGATGATTGCTGCCCTGGGAGCGGCTGTGGTAGGATGCATTCCTTCCTCTTTATCCCTGGTTTCTGAACATTTATAGCAAGGCAATGGCCCTTCAGGTTGTAACTGGGTGCTCCTGGTGCTCAGGGATCACCTCTCTGGCTCCCTGGCATCTCTTCTGCTGGGGATGCGAACCAGCGCTCTGTACCTACTTGCTCACCACAGAACTGAAGCAAAATTAAAAGATAAGCACAAGCAAAGCTGCGAGGTCTGCTGCTGGCGGGGTAAAATGTGAGTGTCTGGTGAGCCCGTGCTATGGGGTGAGGATGTTCTGTTGCCTGTATAATGTCTGATCACTTCCAAGTTGTGTTGAACCCAGATGTTTAGATGCTTAAATTCCCATGAGGTATTCCAGTGGTTTAGGTTGTTCTTGATAGTTCTTGAGTCCAGCCACCAGTTACCGAAAGCCTCTGTGATGCTTCTGAGCCGATGCAGGACTTTTTATGTTTGCAACCCTATTGGAGATGATTTACGTGACCACATCTCTGTTTCCCAGCTGGCTTCCTAGGAGTTAATGAAGCAGAAGAGAACCAAACCTGGCTTCTTGTCCGACCCCGGGTGTTCAGTGCAGCTCGCAGACCAGAACTGGTAGGGCTCCTCATGACCATCAGTGCCCAGAGATGGCCTGCCCAGAGCCATATCCAATCTCAAAGCAGTGTAAGCGGCACCAGCTAGGTGAAGAGAGGCAGGCTTTATCAGCGTGTGAGCCACAGCACAGCAGGGACTTTGCTGCTGGATGTAGCCTGAGTGACTAGAGTGGAACAAGAAGAGAAATAAAGGAGAGGTGAGGCTGTGGCACGGCAAGGCAGTAAAACTACCTGTTGGTCAGAGAGGTGCACACACACACACAGACTCCACGGGGATCTTGTTCGGTACAAGATCCCAACACGATGTTCTTGTTCTGATTGTTTCCTGCTGTTGGTTCGGCTCCCAGGCTAAGAGCTGCTGCAGGCTACTTCCCTCCTGCCTTGGCAGTGGGCTGAGGGCATTGCTTTTATAGGAACATTCAGTCCTACCATAAAGCGAGCCTTCCAGGTAAATGGCAGACAGCTTATGGGCTCTAAAAGCGGTTTCTCGGCAGCTTTGGGGCTGATAGCAGATGACCCATACTCTGAACAACTTTGTCTTTAAAATGCTGTAAACAGCAAACTAATTTCTCAGCAGTGTTTTAGAGTCATTAAGTATTTTAGCATTTGTTATTTCCTCACTGTATGCAGTTATGACACATCTACTCTCCTGAAATCTAAGCACGCCGCATGAAATTGTGTCCCTTTGGAAGGACCTCCAGCGTTGGCCTCCTTTCCTTGCAGTGAGTGACAGCAAACAAACTGCTTGTCTTCATGAGACGCTTTAAGGAATGTATGTTTATGGTAGCTGCTGATCCTAGTTTTAATGCTTCCACCAGGCCTGCGCTCAAAGACACACCATGTTTAGCAAATGTCTCTTTTAGACTCTCAGCCTTGCAGAACGGGCTGATGAATTTCTTTGTGTACTGCTTTTCATCTGGTGCTATTTCTCCAGCAGCTGTTATAAAAAGAGCTCTGTCAAATGCAGGACTCCAGGTCTGCATGCATAAGAAAATATGCATGTGCAAAATGGACAGAGAATTTCTATTTTTTTTTTTTTTTTTTCTAATCAGATGGCATTGCTTTTTACCTTAATGAAATTCTGATTATTCTACAAACCAGTTTTCTCAGTCCCAGCTGTACCTAGGTCTACCTCTCTGGGATGTGATGCAGCATCTGGGAGTCAGGCAGCGTGCAGCTCTTTACAGCATGCTGCAGCTCTAACCCACATCACACGGAAACCAGAGAAGTGTGCTCAGAACAATGTCTTATACCTGAACTTAGGTGCTGAGAGGCCCTCCTTAGGCTAAGAGCACCCACAAGGATTAATAGGCTGAAATGGAAGCACACAAGAAGTGATAATGGGTTAAGTGCAGCTCAAAGCATCAGAACTTTCCTTTCTTCTAGGAAATACTGCAGTAGCCTTCATTAACGTATCTATTGAGTTAGCTTTTCCCTGGGCCAGTGGGATTTGGGGTCAAGAATCAAGAACAAAGAGAAAAATATACATAAGCTATGTTTTTCACTGTAATGCTCTGGTCACCCACTAACCAAAAATGCTGAAATAGCTGAGTAAATGAATTCGTCTGATGCAGAACCGCATGAAAGACTGTCTTCAGGAGCTCCCCACTGCAGGCCTGCCACTCTCTGTTTTTTCCCCTATGGACACCAGCTGTGGTTTATCCTCTCCTCCCCTCCTTTTCCCACTTTAAAAGGGCTGAAATCTCCATTCCCAAAACAAAGAGAATCATTAGTTACTGACACTTAAAAAACCTACCAAATCTTGCTCACCTGAACCTCACCTCAATGATATATGAGGAGGATGGGCCACCCTTTGCTGGAGCAAGTCTCACCTAAAAAGATCTCAGGCTATAGGGCCCTATTGATTCTCCTTTCTGGTTCATCCTCAAATGAAGGATTATCCTCCAGACTGTGCTCCGATTCCTGGATATAAGCAGGGTTATGTGGGCAGCATTTAGGTCCATTTCCCAGTTCCACAACCTGAAAAGAGAAGGGGCAATTGATCTACATGTTGTTGTTCAGTCTTTCTTGGCTTTGGATGACCTTTTCCACTTGTTTATACTGCATTTCTTTTTGCAGTGTATGTGATCTGTATACGGCTGGTCAATTACAGCTAAAAGCTGTAAATCTAGGAAAAACTGGAGAGAAGCTGTAGCATTTAGAAAATGCTGATGGAGGCATGCCCAAACAGAAATTTAACCCTCTCCCATCCGTAGAAGATCCTCAAGGTGCTTAGCATTGCTTGAGTGGGCAATGAGAAAAAGTTGTGTTGTGAGGAGGCTGTGTTTCTCTTTGTGACCATTCCCCAATCCCCTGCCTTGCTAATTAAAGGCAGATTTATTTGGCTTCATTGATGCTAACAGGGGTTAGAGCTGCATGGGGGTATGAGGATTTTGTGAGGGCTTTGTCACTTCTAAAGGACTGATCCACAAGTGTTGCTTTGCCCACTTGTGTTGAGGCACCTAAGGCTTTGGAAAGAAATCTCTTATGTGTTTTGGGAATAATACTAGTCATAATAACATCCATTCAGCATTTCATGCCATGGAATACAATCATATGCTTCTCTGGTGTGCAGGTTCAATGCCATTAATCACAAAATGTTCCACATTGTCTGTGTTACTGATGGTTTTAGCTGGGGGAGCTGTTACATTCGGCTAATGAAACCTTTGCCTTGCTTGGAGGGATCGTTCTTTAAATAGCAGATAGAAAGGGACCATCAAAAAAGCTAATCTGATTGCATGCTCCGCCGTGCAGAAATAAAAAGTGCCTGTGTTGGCCTCTTCCATTGCAGCCTGGTGTGAGCAGCCGTGATGGACCTTGGATCTCCAGCAAGCCCAGGATCTACCTGTTCTCAAAACGCTGACTTCAGCCCATCAGTTTTACACTTGTTAAAAGCCAGTCTCAGGTCTCCAAATTACTCAGGTGATATATCAGAGTGCACGACTACAAGGGGGTAACAATTGCTGTCTTGGGCTGTCAAAGCAGCCCCATGTAAGCCCTGTGCTCTGCCCACCCGGCCCCTATATAACATTACATAAAGCAGGGTCCTTCTGCACCTTACATAGTTCCTTGTGTAAACTTTTCTCATAAAATTAAAAAGCTATGCTAGCATCTAGCGATTCTAAAGTATTGAGTTATAAGACCTAATTAATTTTCCTTTTCTCTCATAATAATGGGAAGCATAGCAGAGTATTGTCAAAATGGCTTATTTCTATAATTGCTGTTGGAAGAGTCTGCTGGCATTTATATTGTGAATGATTTCATTGAAATAAAGATAGACTTACTACGGATTAACCAGGAGCAAACTTTTGACCTTACAACAGCAAAAAATAGCAATATTATTCTTGCTATCTGCACATTGGCTTTACAAGAGCACTCTTCTTTGTGTTGCTGGGTGGTTCTTTCTTTGGAGGGGAAGGGTTGTTTTTAATACTCAATGATAAGAAGACCCTGAAAAAATAAACAAGCTTGCTGGGATTGAGGGGCAGGGGTAGCAGGACTGCCCTCAGTAAACTATTGTGTTTCCAAAGCTTTGCTCTTCTAACAGCCTGGCTCTGGAGTCATGACTCTCTATGTTTATTATTGTATTATCATTGTATATATTGACAGTCTGACCAGTAAAGCTCCACTAGCATCATTCCACAAAATGCTGGAGAGAATACAGTAATGAACTATCCAAAAGAGTACTTGCTGATGCTATTTTCCTCTGCTGAGGAACTAGCAAACTGCAGTGAGTTTGTTCATATGGCCCCTTTCTTTCCCTTTTTTCCCTCCTGTTTTGTGCTTTTCTCCTCTCCTGCCCACCCCTAGTTTTTTCCCTGTGTGGAATCTGTTGGCATCACACCAGGCCACAGAATATTTGGTTGCATTTTTCAGGAGGGACGGAGATAATCAAGCTAAAACCTCATCCCAAATTTACCAACAGACTTGATAATGGTCTGAGCTGGTAGCAGGGATGGGAACAGAAATTTGAGAGCAATGGCTTTCAAATTCCTGGTACTAAATTATAGTCAGGCCACCTCTGAGACTGCATAATTTGGGTGCCTCAATTAAATCACTACAATAGCTTCAACACAATTTGTATACGGCCTGTCAGCCTTCAGAAAGGTGAGGCAAAACACCCATTTGGTTCTGGGTTGATGCTGCATCACCAAGCTGGAAACCTGCCTCTCTGCCATTCGTTCCTCACAGCTTTCCAGCATTTTTTTCCCCCATTCTTTTGTTTTCCTTCTGGACTAATTACAATCAGATTCTGGGCTAGTCAGAGCACCAAGCTGGTCAAAGTGCCTTGTTTCTATAGTCTTGAAATGCAAACAAGGGTGAAGAAATCCTTTTCAGAGAGACAAACTGGTACTAGCACTGAGTGAAGGGAACAGTTTAACACCTATCCAGCTGTCAGTGCTTTGGAAAATGTTTTCTTCTTAGGTTGAGTTATCTCTGAGCGGTGTGAGGTGGCACTGACCGCTACACATTCCCCAGCTGATAGCAGACATTTCTAGGTGTCCCCCAGCTGACAGCATCCATTGCTATGTGTATATCCCCTAGCTGAGCAGCATCTGGATGTGGCGGGCAGGGGCAATGGGGCTGAGGCTGCAGAGCCCAACTGGTACTCTCAGCGATGAAGAGACAAAGAGCAGCAGTGCTTGTTTGTGAAATCCACCTCTAGGCTTGTAGCCTCATAAGGAAAAATATGCCTTAATAGAAGGCAGGAATTGGCAGAATATAAGGGAGAGGGAGAACTCAGCCCTAGTCTCCGCTGTCATTAGTTTTAAATTAGTGGAACTCCATTGGCTTCATGGGAGTTATTTCTTCTTTACACTGAGATAGCTGAGACCAGAATCAGATGCAAAATGTATTGAAACCCTTTGTGCTTAGAGTTGTGTGACAGTCCTGCCAAAACAGCCCAGGTAATGCCCTATTGTGCTGGGCTGCGAAGAGGCTGGTGCCCGGCAGTGCACCGTCCAGCACCCTGCTACCCCACCTGCCAGAGAGAAGCAAAGCACGGCAACGTCTTGTCACCAGCCTCGCATCGTGCAAAACTCCACTGGTGTGCTGGGTGTCACCATCAAGCACATAATGCCTTTTTCACAGAGGTAAGGAAAATCCATTAGCAGAATTAATCTCTACTTTGAGAGGTGACCTCTCTGCAAGAAAAAAATGCTCCTGTTAAATACAGTTTGGTGACAGATACTTTATGATAGTGCTGAAGGCCGGCATTGCCATGGTTATTTATACTGTGTTACAGTGTATCTGCTATGGACAAACTGCACTGCCGGTCCTCCAGGCCTTATTTCTCAAAATGAAACCTTCACTCAGCAGCAAAGCTTGCTTCCGTAATTAATAACTTTGTAGACAGGAGCTTAGTTTCTCCCTAAAACTTCTCTTTTAATACTATTTACACTGCAGAGATTCATTGACTTCTTTCAGTTGGTACCAGCTAAACATAACCTAACGTTACCGAGGTTTGCTGTTCCTTGATTTTTTTTTCCAATACTCAGTTATGCTGATCACGTTCTAATCAGAAGGGAGATCAGCAGAGACTGGAGGAGGCAGAAGAACTGAAACCTGAGAGAGTCAGCACGTTACAGCCAGCCAGGCACACTCAGCATGCTCCACGGCAGCTCCAAAATCTATCTGCTCTCTGCTGACTGCCAAACCTCCTTAGCACGGGCTTTGCTTAGGTTTACATCTGCACTTCTGTAGTCCTGAGTGGCTCAGGATGCACTATCTCAGACATGCACCAAGGCAGTCAGGAGCAGAATCTGATTTGCAAATTAAACTTCAGAGTGAAACCAAAATAATGACTCCACAGGGGAGTCATTAACGTCATTCAAAAGCCTTTGGTGTGCTACGGGTAAAATTTGGGCTGTTCTGCTTCTGTGCTCGTTCAATATCGTCACTAGAAATGAGCCAATTTGAAGGAAAAAAGCAGCATTTTTTTTTTTTAATCAGAATGCCAAATGTTTTTCTTTTATTTTGAAAATCTTGCTAAATCAAATTTCCCTAAATAGGTGAACGTTTTATAAAACCAAATAACTGTATATTTACCTATATGTATATACATTCTGTACAGGTATTGGCTTGCTTCTTGACCATTTGCAGTGATTTAAGGTTCTGGCAAGACAGCATTACCAAAATACAGCAAGAAAAGTTGTGTTTCAGTAAAGCCCAAAGCTGTTGGACCTTTCCTAGCAGCATAAGGTCTTAACAGTACCAGAAATCCTTCATGAAAGCATGGTCCCAAACTTACCTTTTAAGGAAGTTTATGATGATTCAGATAAGACTGGAAAGAATTTCCCAACTTTCAAGCACTTACCCATTTCTATAAACAAACGTAACACCTAAACTCCTGATAAATTACTCAGGGGTTTACCCACTGCACACTAACGTACTCAGATGCAGTGCCAATGTATTCTGCAGTTGGGTCTGGTAAAGGCAGTGGGGGGAAACTAAGATGTGCTGCAGTGATTTCATGACCTGAACCGTAGTTATTCATTTCAGTGTATCCTGTTGTATTTCTACCACAGTCTCTAACCACACGGCTGCGACTCAGCTGGGAAAATAGAGGGTTTGTTTGCAGTGACATTCTGGGTAGCCTTAAAGCTGTCTTCCCCCAGCCCCAGCTGCATGAGCTCATTCACAGCCTGCCTCAGCATTTGTGATACAGCTGTTCACCGTATGCGTCCTGACCCTCGAGCGGATCCCCTGTTCCTCCCAGTCCTGCTCC
The DNA here is from genome assembly GCF_023638135.1 of Falco biarmicus. Classification (NCBI taxonomy): domain Eukaryota; kingdom Metazoa; phylum Chordata; class Aves; order Falconiformes; family Falconidae; genus Falco; species Falco biarmicus. The sequence continues at coordinate 120,703,180 of NC_079288.1, read as the reverse complement.
TCTTCCTAGGCTTGTCTTTGTCGATCAAAATTAGAGACGTGAAACATAATATAATGATATTATAGCCTAACAAGAATGGAAAAAGGGCAGGAAATCAGAGCTAGCGTTTGGTTGGATTGTTCCTGAGAGAGGGGCTCTGCTTTTTTGGGGGAGTTAGAGGTGGTCTGGGACACTAACTCCTGAAGTATCCAATACTGCTTCTTTTCCGGATTTGGGCAGAAAACTACTCAGACTTAAAGCTTTTTTAGTGAGCTGATGAGCATGGGGTTAATGATGATCTTAAAGCTGATGCTTAATTTTAGTTCAGACTGAGAATTCATATTGACTAATTTGGGTAGGTAGGGAGGGAAAGTTTAATTAATCAGTCTGAAGGCAATGATAAAGAAACCGAAGATCATACACCAAGCCTTAGCTTTGCAGTGCCATCCCTGCACCCCGGGCAGGTGGGTGGGTACTTGACTGACTCCAGCTCCAAAGGCAGAGCACTGAGCAAACATCTTTACCTGGCTGCTAAATTCGAAGGGTCATATTCTGCAGTGCCTCCAGTATTACATCCTCCTGAACAGGGCAGCTTAGGCACTTTCCCGAACTTGTGTGGCAAGCTGGGGACCATACTCAAACTACATATGTTAAAGGATGGTGCGTACGATGAGGAAGAAACCTTTTAACCCTGTGGAAAATCCCTGCTTTGGGCTAGCTATTCTGCAATAGGATCCAAGATGTTGCGTAAGGTGGTGTTTGGTGGCCATTTCACAAATATTAAAGTGGGTTCGCTAGACAAATGATTTGCTAGGAAGGCGGATGGAATTTCTGCTAATAGCGTCAGATACACTTGGAGCTGAGCACTCTTCTGAGGGGAAAAAAAGTCTGGAGTGAAGGTTTCAGGGGGATTTCAAAGGATGGCCCAACCCATTAACATCCATTCAGCTACTGATGCTTTGATAGTCTGCAGAAGGAGCTTTAAAGCAAGCAGGCAAAAAGGAAAAAAGGGAAAGAGACAAAACCTGTCAGCAGTCCAAATGCTCCTAAGGCTTATGCAGTGTGTATGGTGCTAATTGCCTTTCTTGCTTCCAAGCCAGCTCATCTTCTTAATTTGAGGTTTTCCACAGATCAGTGTAAAACAATTTTCTGTAAATCCCAAGCCTAACAAAAATAATCCTTTATTGTTTAGCACTTAATTACGGGTCACCATTTCAGTTCTAAACAGGGGGGAAAATTATTGTAACCTGTAGGGGAAAACAAAAACACATCCTACATCAAATCTGGTAAGAGTCACTGAAGTACATAGGTAGATTTGAGAATGTATTTTTCTGATAGGTAACAGTCAGTTTGGCACTCACTGGGTGGAAGTCCCTGTGCTTGTCAACTTCAAAATGGGCTGAGATCATGCTCAAGATCACTTACGGTTAAGTAAACTCAGATTAGTTGCGTCCTTCTGCCCTGGAAGACAAGGCATTGTGGCAATACAGACAAAAAGAAAAATGCTTCCCTGAGTGGAGATATTCAGTAAGTAACTAATTCCTAATATAAAAATACATTAGTGATTTTTATATATATATTTAATGCCTGATTCCAGAAATGGGGTTGCTGCTGGATGTTTTGAACACCTGACAATTAGAAAAAAGGATGGGGCAAATTCTTTCCTGCTGTGACTCAAGCAAGGCTACTGATTTCAGCAAAGCCAGGCTGGCTTACGCTACATGCACGTGTAACTACGTGGGACCTCCTCAAGCTATGAGATGGGCTATCACAAGGGTGATATACTTTTGCCCGTTTTTGAGCATGTCCAGCTTCATTTTAAAAGCAGTTTGGTTTTTTACCACTGTTGTTTCTTTACGGCAAGCAAATTTCATGTGAAAATTTCTGGAAGACATTAAATATGGACCCTCACACTACCACTCTAACAGACACTTCGGCAACCACACAGCCACACTCTGATATTGCTTAAAAGTTACTTGTTATTTTTTGTACTCTGATCTAATTCTTATTTCCCCGTAATGGTCAAATAACATTCGTCTAATTAAAATCAGGCAAATATTTTGTGTCGTGTGTAATAGGTAATATAAAGTACATATGTAATGATTTAACTGAACATCTAAGCTTTGGATAAAGAAAAGTTTTCATCTGGCATTAAGTTCCCAGTAGACGGAGACCAACGACTGTTGCCAGTCCCGTTGGAGCTCGCTGATAGATGCTGCATGGCTAGCGCTGGTCTTTCTATAAAGGTTATTCAAACACAGCAAGCTCAAGATTTTTCTTTAATTTTTTTTCCAGTAGCTCTCATTTGCATGGGAAAACTACCCTCAATGATAAGAGATGAAGATAGAACAGCAGCAAATTTTTGTGATACTTCTGTGAGAGGGTCCCAATCTAATCTCCATTTGGTTATAGTAGTTGGATTAGTATGAAACATTAGCAAATCGGGTCTCTGGCTTCACAAAACCAAACACAAATATTTAGCCTGGCAAAGGACTTTTCAGTAACAATCCCCCAAAAGTCGAAGAGAAAGTAGGCCTTGAAATACTTTTAAACTGATAAAATACTCATGTGCCAGTCTGCAGCCACTGTTCAAGAAAAGCAGCAAGGAATTCTCTTCAGCCAGGAATATCTATTGAGAAACAGAGGTGTAAGTGTTGTAGTCCCTCATGAATGCTGAGAAAGAGCCCATTTAAATTCCTACTTTTTCTTTTCAGAATTTGAGTTGAAAAGTAAATGCAGGTAATTTTCTATATTTCTGGCTGTGCCCAGTGTACCCAAGTTTTAAAACAGTGTGATGAGAGGAGATGGCTAAGTCAGTCGGTGGCCATCCACCGGAGGAACGGGCGAAGGGAGAAATATTTTACTGCTGAAAGTATGTACTAATAATTCTATTTCCCCCGAGGTTTATGACTCTGTAAACTGCAGCATAAAACTATAAATCTTTTCCCCTTGTTTTCCAAATTTATGTACAAATGGCGTTTTTCCTGTTCTCTTTTTAAATAGCTGTTTGCTGCTATTTATATTTTTCTTGGCTTATTAAAGAGAATCATCTATGAAACATGATGACAGCACTTGAAAGACTTAGAAAATATGCACACACAAACACACTCGTATATGTATTGGCAGGTTATAACAAATATGTGAAAGTCATTCTCAGAAGTTATTACTGATATAAAAGGTCTTACAGGAACTGAGAATATTTAGGCATTGTTGTAAATTCACATCTGCATTATGCAGGATTAAAAAGTAGTGTAGGATTAAAAAGAGAAAAAGAATAGAAATCTTCACGCTTTGTGGCATAAGCCAGCCGTTAATTCACAGTGCTTTCCCTGGAGACCTGGTTTTCTGCTTGTATTCTCTTTTTGAGATGTCTCTCACTGGCTGTTATCTGAGAGAAAGGATAAAGTGGATCACTACCCTGAATCTGTATGGAATTTTCTGTGCTTATATTGAAGACATTCCTCCCACTCTCCCCTTTCCTGACTTGGTTGAGGGTGGGAGAGCCTATGTCAGGAATCAGCACTAGCAAAAGTTCCCAGAGTCCAGTCCCTTTCACTGCACTTTCACTGCAATTCCTAAGGTATTGTTCTTTATATTAGGATTTGAAAAACACTAGATTAATGTTAGGAATTTTTTCCTTAGATTTTTTTTTTTTTTTTTTGGGGGGGGGGGCATGTGTATGTGTGTCTTAAAAATTTAAAACATCTAAGCTGTTAAATAAAATCACTACTGTGAAATGAAACCTTTAACTTTCCTTAATTGGAATAATTGACATAGGCAGTATTTGACAACTCCAGAGAGAATTAATCATGATTTTCTTTGATTGTTTGTTTTCTTCTCCCCTAAAACTGTGGTCTACACATGGATTCTGTTCTCACTCATCTCCCATTCCTGCTTTGCTGGCTGGGGAGGGATGCCGGTCAGGCAGCACAGCACCAGCCCCTCAGCAAAAAGCCCTCGGACACCTCTGGCAGAGGGGGGTCAGCCTCTCTGCAGCCCTCCCTCCAGCCAGCCCCCACCGCAACAAGGGCCTGCAGTCAGGAGCATCTGTAACTTGGTGTCCCAGGATTCAGCCACACTTTTACTTCCAGCAGCTCTGGGTACATCTAGTGCCACAGCCCAAAGCAGACCCCTCAAGGTAATACTGATTTTCATGAATAACTCTTCTCTTCAGGTTGTAGCAGCACAGCAAAGGAGACAGCTGGGTGCAAACAAGTGGCAGGGACTTTGCTGTGAACTGTGTGAGCCCTCCAATAGCTTCAGGCTGAACACATTCCAAAGCACTAGAGAAATATAGTTACCAAGAGCCCAGTTCTGTAAAGGCAAACATCTCTTTTTATTAAGAACTATGGACTTTTAACCCACCCTGAACAGAGTTTTGAAAGTTTCATTTGACTTGCAGAGACTGTAAATTGTGTGGTTTTGTATTTAGCCAAGGCTCCAGTCCTTAATTCCCAATACACCCGAAGTCATGCTCACAAGCATGACCAGTCACTCTAGTCCTAATAAAGCACGATGATTTTTTCTTATGGCCAGTCAAGAACTGCTGTTCCAGCACACCTCTCCCTACCTCCTCAGCCCTGTGCCTCCCACCCATCCACCCTGACATGGCTGCTAAATGCGCCTTCATTGAATTTTCATTTCTTTTTACCTGGACTAATTGCACCGTCACTGAACCGGAGCGAGAAGCTGAGTGGCCACCAGCGTGGTAGCAAGAGCATTTTCCCAGGAGGAAGGAAACAGTGAATCCAAGGCCTGCTCCAATGCATTTTGAATACTAAAAACCCCAATAATCACTGGAGTAAGGGATTGAAACCTAGACCTGCCCTCTAGGCGTGACACCTGCTTTATAGAGCTGCACTCCATCCTCTGGTTGTGAGATTAATTCCGTGTAAAGTAGGGGCGCCTTTTTCCATCCCAAATTCCAGTGGCTCAGTGTGAACGCACTCCTGTTGGCTAAACTCCTGGTGCTAAGCTTACAGGGCTCTGGCAAGAGTATTGTGACATGCAGTTTGTGGCGGCTGGTGACATAGACTCTAAGCTGACTTCAAAATACGTCATCGGTTGCACAGTTGCTGCTGACTGTGAAGGAGCAGATCTGAAGGGCTGGGTGGGGACTGCCAGTCCCGCGTCACCAAAATCAGGGGTCTAGAAAGGAGGAAGGGTAAATTTGTCTAGGTGTTTCATATGCTAGATGGGAGCTTCTGGGTTAACGGAGGAAAGGGAAAGTGGGCACAGCTACCTTATTTTTCGGAAAGGAAAAATACCCACCTGGGCTTTATTCACTCCTCTAAGAGCCAGCCCAAGCCTATGAATTGTAACAGGATGGAAATATCTTTGCACCTTAATGAATAAAGGATTTTTAGTCCTGGACAGATGTCAGGATGCTCAAGTGTTGGTATGTGGCACGGGCAAATTTAAAATCAGCCTGTGCAGTTAGGTGTAAACAGGCATGAACCCTTCTGCTGACACTTCCAGCCAGCTGGACCCCTGCCACCCCCTGCCCGGGCGGTGTGGCGTGGTGTCAGTGCTGCAGTATGCCTGAGCCGGTGTCAGAGAAGGGGACGTGTTATCGCAGGCACTGCACTCACACGACAGAGCCACACGGAGCCAGTTTTGAGCTCGGCAAAGCAAGGTTGGGCTAGTGTGCCCAAAGGCAGCGGGGCTCTCCCTACACCCTGTGCTGGCATAGCCTGGTACTGGGGGCTCCCGGGGGTTCCGAGGGATGTGTAGCCGTAGCTGGTTAGCTGATCACCACTCACAAGACTTTGCAAGGTTTGCACATGGTGAAAAAGATACTGACCTACCGAAGGAATAAAGCTGTGCAAGCACCAGGCAGGGAGTCTCTGAGAATAGAGTTCTGGGGTTAGCAGCAATGGGGTACAGTGCTTCTCATGCAGGACTTTTTCAAAATATCTGTAAAAGAGATATGTGAGCGAGGTAGGTATTACAGGCAATTGAAGACAGTTTTCTCATTTTATAGCCTTGCTGCTAAGGAGAGTAGCACAAACACTGAAAGGTACTTGCTTCCAGTTTCTGTCTTCCCTTTCAGTGCTGTCCGGGTATGCATGGCTTATCTAAGGAAATGATGGGTCACATCCCTTTACAGAAGGATCTGGCAGGGGCAGGGTTAAAAATGAGCCCTTTTCCAGAGAAACTCCCTCTACAGCAATTGTCTGTTGCTGGGAGAGGAGCCACCTGCAGCCCATCAGCATGGGAGGTGTTGATGAAGAGCAGTGGCTCTTCTGATCAGTGTGAGAAAGCCCTCCCTCCAGGGAGGGTAAAAAGCTGAGCCAGGAGGACTTTGGAAGGGGGATGCTATGCTTAGGTTTTTGTAAGGAGTCAGGTATTATTATTATTGTACTACTACTGTAATGTGTTTTGCTTTTTTCTACATTAGGAATTTCCTTGAACTCCAGCATGATTTTTCTCCTCATTTCTTGCCCCTATTCCAGGATTCCTTTTTGTTTTTTTGCAACAGATTAAGAGAAAAGGTTTTTTTACCTCTGTAGTTTGCACAAGGGGATATTTGAAAGGGAACGTAATTCTGTAGGCTTGCCTACTGCTTGACACGAGCTAAGCTTGTTTTAAATCTTAGTGTAAGGTTGGTGTGTTTTTAACAGTCCAAACAAAAAAGCTGATAAGGCACTGCACATAAATCACTAGGACAGTAGTATTCAGGAATATATCTTCTCTGTGTTTCCTCCTAACAACTGTAAATAACAGATAACCTACTTCTTCAAATGCAACTAAGCTTTTAAAAATCGTGCAGATTTTATGTCTGAACCTGCATATTGCAGTTCATTTTACTTTGTATCTTTAGACTACATCTAATGATTGATTTGGATTAGAATGAAGCATTTAAATTCTCTGGAAATTTAATTGTTCAGAGTTGTAGGTGGGGATCATACCTATCTAACCCTCCCGTAGTAACCAGTTTTAGCAGCTGAAGTATGCCGATTTGATCCCAGCCCCACTTCTCCCTACGGAGAGAGAGGGGGGAGAGGGCTGTGTAAATGTGACCCGTGGGTAGTTTCTCCTGTGTTTCTGCCAATCTCATGGAGTGACCAAAATGCCTGGGATACTTGCTTCAGTCGGCACCTTGGAGCATGTCTGAGGAATAAGGTTGTGGGGGCAGAGATGTGCAAGGCTTGCTCTGGCTGCCGTTGTAGCAGTAGTACTGGCTCTATCTAATCTGCTGTTAAGGGCTGTTGTAGCTGTAGTTGCCAGCGCTGTTATTCACATGCTGGGAGAGAGCTAGACCATCCGAATGCTGCTTGGGCAGACGAGGTAGTAAAAAACCAAACCCAAGAAAATGTTTGGCTGCCTTACCTATTGCAAATGGCGTTGCCAGTCTGCAATAGAGGACTTCTCTAGAGGAAGGAAACTAAATGTTTACTGACACTGATTAGCTTCTGAAAAGACTTCAGAAATCTGTTTATACTTGGGCTGATGGTGATATCATTTTGTCTGATGTCTGGGAAGAATGAAGACTTCTTGAATTTGCTTATTCAGACATTAAGGTCTGAGAGGTGAACAGAGAAGGCACCACGTTGCCTCATCACATCAGTTGGAAAATTCACAAAGAAAGCAAAAGGCCAAATAGTCTAGATTCAGCAAGAACAGCTGACTTCAAAAGAGAGCAAAACCTTTTTCGCCGCTCTCTTTTTCAGGCAGGAGCTGCTGAACAAACTTGTGCAACGTGCCTGCTGGGCAGAGCAAGGGAACAGAAAGCCGTGCTCTGCAGCACCTGGTGTGCTGCTGCTTGCCTCCCTCCCACCCCTCATCCACCAGGCTGCTGGGGAAGGGGGTTCAGAACCATTCCATTACAGCGGGACAGCTGTTCTTGGCCAGGAGGCAGTGGCAGAGCAGCTTGCTGAGGAGCAGGAGGGTCCCCGGGGTGAGCCAGCTGTGTGCCTCCTACCCTCACCTCCCACCAGCGCTCCCAGGGAGTGCGGCAGCCGAGGTGAGTGGCCACAGGGCAGGCAGCTGGTGGGAATGCTAATACCATTTCTTACAGTAGGTATAAAAATCTGGGAAAGTCTTCAGGTTCGTATTTATAAAGCGTTTGAGCTGAAGTACGTGTTTTACCCAGGAGAGTGAAGGCAGACGTGAGAAGGGCTGCAGGAGGTAAAGCTTAGCTCAAGGTGAGGCTTTAATTAGCTCAGTCCTAGGTTAGACTGTGGGGTCACTTGCTTTCCTGAGCTGAGAGCCAGGCGTGCCGCTCAGCGTCATAGGGCACAGGAGGTGCTGGTCACGGTGTGGGTGAGAGAAAACCCAGGAGATCCAGGGAGGAATGAGAATTTATGGATATGGTAGACTGCAAAATGGAGTCTGATGGTGAGGTTTGAAAATCGACTCGCCGGAGTAATTTAGTATTTACAGATGGTGGGGGCAATTAGATAGCTCTGGTTTGCTCACAGTGTTTCAACACTCCAATTATCAAACCAATACGAAATCCTAGCCAATACTGATGCAGTAAATCACAGATGAATAGAAAACGAAGAAGTTCAAGGAAGTGTTTAAGAGCACCAGGTACCTCCTCCTTTGAATACAAATGGATGTTTTCCCAAACAACCTGCAGAAGGCTAGGCTAGGCTGTGATTAAAACTGAAAATGTTCCTCCTACAAACCTAATATCAAAGGATATGGTTTCTGCTGTGGTAGGTGAAGGGAAACATTTTTCCTACATGGCTGGGGTCAGAAGATGATTGTCATTCTGTAAAGTAGAATCTACTTGGGTTTTGTAAGTCTTACTTCAGGTTTGCTTGTTGTCTGCTTGTATTGTACAGCTTATCTTTCAAAACCGTAGCAGGAAAGTTGGGATGAAAATGCAAATCACTGCTCTGGGGACCCCTAACAATTTAAAACACGCTGTACCTTCTATGCCTGCCTGTAATATCTCCTTTACTATGTGATTGTGTAATTCCCTTTCATGTGGCATCCTGTTCAGCAGCTCTGCTTTATGAATTTCAGGTAAGCAATAGTGTGAAGACAGCATAATAACCTATCCAATATGGAAAATGCAATCTCAGTATTTGGGAAATTTGAGACATAAGGAATGGATTTGGAGGGGAAAAAGGTGATTGAAGGAAGCCTAGGGCCTGAACGCTTTTAAAATGCTGGCTCAGTGTCTACTGCGCTCTTAATTAAATCCTGATCCCTTTTAGCCTTATGCATATGGTTAAGTGTCACTGAAGCCAAAGGGATTTAAGAAGACTCTGTTCAGCACGTGACTCTAGCATTGCTCAAATTGCTGCCCGAGTTGCTTGAGTTACACGTTATTAGTAAGGATCCGAAGAATTACGTATTTCAATAGTTTCATTGTTTTACAAGGTTCTTCGGTGTCATGGTGAAATTTATATCTTGTGAGGGGTAACGCAGCTTATACAAATTGACATCTTCCACCTCCAGTGGAATGTAGATATGGGAGGGAGTAAATGAAGAATGAGAAGGTTCCTCTCTCTTTTTTTTTTTTTTTCTTTTTTTTTTAAAAATCGGTTTTACAGAATCAAGAACATGCTAAGCACTTAAAACAGAAGTCCAACACTAGCTTGCAGACAGTAAACAAATAACAAAAGGAAATTGGTGATACCACAACATCACTGATACTTTAAAAGTCTGCATTAATAATTGTGGGATTGATACCACTTTGAAACTTACAAACGATTTATGTACAATAATGACCTTTAAGACTATAATTACCGTAGAGTTTAGTTTAGCCTTTATTTTGTTTCTTTCCTTCATTTAGTGCTTTTGCATCCATTATTTATCCTGTTTGTTGGAAATTACTTGTGTGTCTTTAAGCCAAATACAAGTGTTTTTAATGTATTGGGAAGATACAACACTATCTGTTGTCAATCAAGTTAGAGGCGGTGGCCAAATCACAACTTTACAGAACAGAAATGAGTCCCCTGTTATTCTGGGTATGTGGAATCCTTGTTATTATTACTTTATGTCCAGGTTTGAGTTAGTATAAGGACGCCTACCTTTTCTTCCTTCCAACCTCTTCCTTCCAGGGGAAAGCATGGCTGTTGGTATTTTTCATCTTCCTGGAGCCTTAGGTAGACTTGAGAGAATGCAGAGAAAGAAAGATTCAGGGATCAGACAAAAAAAAGGTCATTATATGAATGAAGAACCCTTCTGTTCTTTTTGAGCAGAGAGCACTCTGAAGAAGATAGCAAGTTTTTTTCATCACATTTGGTATTTTACTGAGCACGTTTGCATGTTACACTCTCCTGCTCAAATGTTGCAAATATTTAAGCTGTATGTACAATAAATGCACAACAAAATCATGGCTACTTTGAAGGAAAAATGCTTGACTGACTTGAAGGGCAATAACATCTTTTAGTGGTTCCCATGCAAGCAAGATCTCTGTATTCTTTGATTTTGCATGTGTTTTAGCTTTGCATGTGTTTGGTTATTTGGATCAAACACTCCTATGCATCGATGTGAAAAACACTAAAATCTCAGCATCACTGGTATGTGGGGCTCTGGGATTTGGATGTTATCAGTTCTCATTGGCAAGTTAGGCGAGCATGGACCATTGCCATCATTTCATCCAGCCTCCTTCAATGCTGCCCAGTTTTTTCTCTCTTGGATGCTATTTATTCGGGCCATAGCTATTCTTGCTGTCAATATGAGCTGGTCAGCACTTCCAAGGTCTTGGTAATATAAATAATATTCCTGCTTGTCCCAAAGCCTTATAGACTTCACTGGATACCTATACGGTTGCAAAGTTTGTTGCTCTAACAACAAGCTAGTGGTTCCTTGCCTCATGAAAGTACATATTCACAATGATCTTTAAATTTAAAATATTTTACCAGACAAGTCTTTCAAGACTGATTTTTTTATTATTTTTTTTTTTCCTAAAATGGTGTATTGGGAAAACAATGTTTTACAACCCTAGTGTATAATTTCCAAAGCAGTATATTCATAGGACAAATGCCAATAAGTTTGAATGTTACACAAACAAAAATGCTATAAATTACGTGTGGACTATTTACATAAAAACTTCAGTTTGAGAATTTACACAATAATTCATTTTTAAGTATTTTATAGCATATTCAGTAGAAAAGAGGAAAGTAACAGAGTTAAACCGTATCTTTTGTAATTCAGAAGTTTAGAAAGGAAGATTTATCAGATGGTCAGTCAAATTTTGCATAGTCATGAACAATAAAATCTCAACTTATTACAGCTGTAGTTACTTGACAGACAAGAGCATTCAGCTACCATAAGCCAGTAACATGAATTGACTAGTAGTCGCTGTAAACAGATGTTTATGCATTAAAATTCAGTGACTAAAGGAATTAGTTTTGTAACATATCAGGGATTTCTTGTTTAATATTAGTGGTATTATATACACAGATTAGAAGGGAAGAAATCTTATTCCCCTTTCTGATAATAAGACTTGCACAACTGTAAACTCGGATCTCTCCTATTAATGTTTTGAAAGTCTGGCAAAGTTGGAAAGCAAAAAACTGGGGTGTGAAGGTTCTGCCTTGCTCCTGTCAGGGTCAGAACTCTGTCAGGCATGTAACATCTCTAGCAAAGCCTCTTTCATCACAGTGGGCATTTCGACAGGATATTCACTATTAACAAATCCTTTCCTTTGCATTAGCTAAAGTGAAAATTTTAAACCAATTTATAATAGTTTTCTTCATTTTAAACAAAAGCCTGAAGGGGTTATTAAAACTGCCTGGATGGAAGGCCATGGTCTTAAGTTTAGGTTCCGAGTTTTCCTGAGGAATGAAGAATATTTCTTGATTTCAGTTCTGTTAATTTTTAATATGTTGTTCTACAGAAAATACATTAACTATATTACAGCTGAAATATAAACAGAGATGCTATTTGTTTATCCTCTGTTTTCTCTCCCCTGCCATAGCAGGTTTAAGCAGATCACAGCTCTATTTCTTTTATTACAACCTGCTTAAACCTGCTATGGCAGGGGAGAGAAAACAAGGACGTTTCTTACTGCAATGCTTTCATTTATGATAAAAACTCAAAACTTGTGATGATCTGACGAGTTACAAAACTCATTTTTCTTCAGCCGAGTGGCCACAACAAACCAACAAAATGTGAACTTCAATGCTTCAGTCAGATATGCTGCTTGAGTATTTTCAGAATGAAAATGCTATCTTCTTACCCTCTTTTTACAACAGTCTTGCTCTATTCATTTTGTCTTTGTTTAACCTGAAAAAAACCCAAAAGTTCAGAGACAATATTCTGCCATTTCCCAGTCTCATGGTATTAAGTGGTCTGAAATACTCCCTCCGTCTTAATACCCCCAAAACCTGGCCTTAGCACCTGGCACTCCTTTGGGAGCGGTATATTCCTGGCCAGTGCTCCTATTTAATACAAGCTTCAGAGATTCAACAAGAAATGTAGAAATGTATTTTCAAGAGAACTTTTTATATTGAGACTAAATCTAGCCTATATAGATATATATAAACCAAATCCAAATTACAAAAAAAAAAGAAAAAAAAAGAAAAGAAAAGAAAAAAAAAACCCCAAAACCAAACACCACCACTCCCCCCCAACAAATAACCAACAAAAAATAAAACAAAACAACCACACCAAAACCAAAATCACACCCACCCTTCTGGAATGTCCCTTCTTATATGAAGTCAGATGGCTGGTGAATTCCACAGCTGTGTGGTTTCTAGCCTGATTTTAGGCTTCTGTTATCTTCATGGTGACCAGCTTACGCATTCAATTGCATTCAATAATTTCTGGGTTTGCAATTTGAAAAAAATGCGCTTTAGGGCATCATCCCATTCCATTTGTTTCTTTGGAGATAGCACTGTGATGCTTGTGAACAGCATTTCAAACAAATTAGGGTTAAATGAATTCTCATATTCAGAAGTTTCTTTCATTTGGCTATTTAGAAGGAGAATTCTTTTCATTCCTCTTTTGTTTCATTGGTCACATGTGTCAGAATTAAATGCACAAATACAGTAGCAACAGAGAATCTGTACCTGTATAAAACTAGCATTTTGTGCAACGGCGTAAGTTTTCTGTGTCTATGTACATATAAAAATGTATTTACGTAGTGGAAGTGGAATTAAGAAATTGTTTTGCGCATGTGACAGGCTAAAAATTGTTGTTTATATGTTTACACACATCTGCAGGTGTTTAGGTTTATGTATGTGAAGCTGACTAGAAAACTCATGAGAGTGGTGAGCTGACTCTTGCTGAAGGCATGTGTAGGAAGGAAAGGCCAAATGAACTCAAAAATACACTTGTTGTAATGTTAGACGGAATTGATGGTCTAGTGATCCCTCATCACATTTTTTTTTCCAAAATGAAGCCCGGTTTTGGCCACTCTTTTGTAGCATGCCACCTTGATTTAATGTACAAAATGCTTGAGCTGTTGGATATGACCGTAAAACTTTTTACCTTACATTCAGGTTTTAAATTTTATCTCAGTAACAAGCACCTACATTTCATTACAAGTGAACGAGGCTCTCTGAGAATAAATCATTGCAATTGTTTTTGCTTCCTTAGTAGATGAGTAGACTTCAGTTTCTTCCCTGTAGCTCAAGTACAGGTATAGGATAGGAGAGAACAGTTTACTTGGGTCTCAGATATAAATACAAAGTCATCCTCTTCTGGACAAAATTTAGTTAGGGTTAATCCAAATTTAAATTTAAGTCTGGCTTTGGCCAGCACGTCAGTGTGGCTTTAAGTATAGCAGTCATAAATAAAATTCCAGAAGAACAGATCATATTCCGTGACATCTCTCTTAGTTTGTTCTCTGGTGTTCATTGTCCCAGCTCTGAAGAAGTATGACCCCTTCTAACATAGTATGTTTCTTTTAAAGTGGTGAGCATACCTAGGTCCAGCTGTATTTAATTAGATCCCTGTTGGCACACCTTTCTGTGCAATATCTGAACCCCAGCTGGGGTGAAAGCTTATGGTATTGGAAAACTCGGTGGAGCTCTGTTTGGAGAGGTCCTCTATGAGGTACGAGGACATCTACGTTTGATTTACCATGCTTCTGGATTTTCTTTTTCTTCTGAGCTATGTGTTCTTTGTCCAAGATTTTTCAGTGTTTTACAGCTCTGTCAGTCAGTCTAATAAAAAGATATTGCATCTTCTTACTAATGATTCCTCTCCTATGCCCTTAGACTGTTACAGCTGCAACAATATTGCTGCTGTTTAAATCTTCACATTAATCTCTTTTGTTTTGCTTCTATTTTTTCTATTAAAGGAATCAGGGTTTACTTTGGTAAATATATTTTTCTTCAGGAAAGTAGTAATTCTGTGGATGCATAGTAACTTAATAGTTATTACATTTTACAGATTTAACACTTAAATTTTTTAACCTTTTTAAGAAAATGCTAATCAATTTCATACTAAAGGTAGCTCATCTTTTAGAAATGTTAATGAAAAAACTCTAGTATAGATGCAGTTTAAATTATTTCCTGATCCTTGTGTTTTAAGATCCTATGAACCTGATAAATGCAGCACAATACTACCTTATCATTCTATATTTTAAAAAACCCAACACATTCACCATTGATTTTGAAAGAGGCATTCTTTTGACTGTAAAAAAAAAATAATAAAAAGTATTAGTTCAGTGGATATTAATGTGCTCACAGTTTGGCTTTCTTAGACGAGTATTAGTTGCTGTTGAAATGGCCCTCGGTAAAATCATACCAAAAAATTACCATGTTTTTAAAACGTTCAGAGTGCTTGTACTGAGCAGGCAAAGACTGACAGATAAAACTCTCTGTTCTGCTGCTTAGAAGTTGAAATAAGAAGGCCAGCTGAACGTGCCAGATTTTTGCTGTGGCTTCTCTAGACGCTGAGACTTTTAGAATCCTGCTTATAGAGTGAAGGTCCTGTCACATCCCAGAATACCCAACACTGGCACTTTAACCTCACTGCCTCCGTGTCCCTATTAATATTTTAGCTCCTTGTTCACATGTAGGTTTTATTTGAAGAGCTTTTTTTCCTTTTAAGGTAGGTAGCTTTTTTTTTTTGTCTGCTCTTATTTTGTTTGCATTTTTTATTTAAAGACTCTAAAACAAATGTGCTACGTGCTGGAATGTCTAAAGGGAACAATAAAAGTACATGTTTACATTCTCCTTTCTCCTCCATCAGATATCTACTTAATCAGAACATAGCAAACTGTTAATTTCTGAATATTGCTGTTGGACAATTCCAGTGAACTTGATCAGAATACTCACGGAATTAAGCCTACACAGTACTTATATGTTTGGAGGTTTCAGATTCCAAAGCAAAACCTCACCTTAAGTAACTGAAAACCCAAAGGTCTTCCATGAGCATTGATTAAAGATAATGGGTTTTGACTTGACCATGTTCTTGGTTTTTCAGCAGTGCACGTAGAGTAGGGAAAGATGCATAAAGTTAAAGGAAAAAATAAAATCCTCTCTAATTGAAATTCAGCACCCTTCCAAGATTCTTAATATCTATTGGGTGAACTGTAATTGTGGAGCACATCCATCAGACAACTCCAAACAAAATACAGTGTGTTAAACAGCCATATTAACAGATTAAAAGGATATTTGCATGTGTTTAGCAATCCCGCATGAAGCTTAAACAATTTGACATCCTTTCAGCTTCAACCTCCTGTTTTGTCTTTTGAACCTTGCTAATAGCATCTACCTCCTTCCGAAAGAAACTCTGTCTGTTTTCTCCCTTCCCATTGGCTATATACTGTGAAATCAAAGTCTACTGAGTTAAAATCAGAGGTCCAGGCAAAAGAAGTAAGATGGTCAGAGACCCTTAAAACAAAGTATAAGTTTTAAACTCTGCAAAGTTAAAGTTGTAAGAGGGTTTACCACACTACTAAACAAGTGCAACAGATATTCTCTCAGCTCCAGATACTCTAAAACTCATCCTAAAAGGATCTGAAGCAGCAGCTTTGCCACTGAAAGTCAGAGATCAGGCTTTAAAAATGTGTCCTGTTGAGTGCAGAGGTCACTAGCGGAGCTCCAGATGTTGGTGTGTTTTGGGGCAAGAGGGGCAGTTTGAAGTTAATCTCTGCTTTTGCCAGGTCTGCTCCCTCTCTCCTCTGGGTGGCTATACACTGAGTTTTGTTTGCCCTAACCTCGCAGTGGGATGGTTCAGCACGCTGAAATGAATTTCTGCTGCTACAGCAACATGAAAAAATCAGAAGAATCCAAGCACAAGAGCTGACACCTAGTATAGAGAGTCTACGACAGCACTATGGCGAGCAAACTTTGGGTAACAGAAGGTTTCAAAGTACTTTAAAATACATCAGAGATTTGCCTGAATTCTCTGACACAGAAGATACCATAAGCAGGATTTGGCTGTGGTTTCAGAGTAGCCAGATTTACACTTTGATGTATTCCCCGTTAGAGACTATAGCTTTCTTTCTAGAAAGATGTCTATTACACTCTTGGATTACCAGCAGAGAGCAGATGAGATGATAGGCTTTTTCTCTTGTACAGAAAGAGAAACAGCAAGAAACTGCTAGATGGTCCTTTCTTATCACAGTTTGCAGTGAGGAAAGAATAGATCAGTGTGTCAGGCTATTACTTAGCCATGGCGTGACTGATGACTGAGGGCTGTTGCTGCTTGTAAGGTTGTGAAGGCTTCCGTGTCTGCACAAATAACACGTAGTGAAAAACCAAGTCTGTTGGCTGGAGCCATGGGTATTAAAAAGAATCTTGAATTATTATCTTGTTTAATAGAAAGAAATGTTAAATGCAATTATTTTTCCTTTAGGTTTTCAAGAGCATTGTAACAGAGTCCATCAGCCACTAACATCATACAAACTGTAGTCACAGCATAATCATACACAGAAGTGGTCTTTCATCAACCAGGTTGAACTGTAATTCAATAGAGAGATAAGCTTTGTACCTTTTGTACTCCATATGAATGTCCCATAATACATGCTTTTTTAGTGGCTTGCTCTTGTTTTATTTCAGGCTTTCTGTTTTTATTTTGCTCCCTCTCCCGTCCTGGTGTCCTCATTAAAATCTGTCATTTAGAGACTCTATTTTTACCTGCGTTATTTGGGTCTGTGGAAAAATATGACTAACTACAGCTTAGATCTAATCTTTAAAAATACACTATGAGTTCAACATAACTTTATTTTCTCCTCATACTTGATCAGGCTTTAGTTATACATTAGACACCTAACATTTATGCCTTAATGGTGTAACACCATTTTGGTGAGAAGCACTCTGTGACCACTGCAATCTTGTCCACTGCTCAACCCAGACACCCTTTGTGATGCTTTCCAACAAGATTCTCATCCATTTCTGCCAGAGAGAGACACCATGTCTTCCTACCCACCTAGCATGAGCAGTGGCAGCAGTCAGATGTAGATGTACAGTGCTTTGAGCACATGAGTCACAGTAATGGGCGCCTGGACATCTCATTGCTGCTTCAGTTCACAGCTCATAGTTGCACTTACTGTGGTCTCCTGTGGTGATAAATAGGATTATTTTTGCTGACGGTATTCAACAAAACATTGCTTTCCTTCCTATTGCTTCTGCCAGCTCAAAGAAGCAAAGAGGTACCCAGGAGAAGCAGCGCTGAAGGATGCCTGTAGAGCCAGGCAGAGGAACGTCTCATCTGAGAGCCATGTTTCCACTCTTAGCTGCTGCTCCCCAACTGTTCTCCAAGAAAGCATCTTGTGAGGGGTGTGCTTCCTTGTGGGAGTTAAGGCTGTGTCTACACTAACTGGCAAGACTGTGCCTGCTTCCTCAGACATCCGAGCAGCAGATGTATGTGGTCCAGCTCACATGTAAGTGTGGGGTTGGTTCACTGCAAAGGGCTGCATCTGATCCATTTGGACATAGTCCTGTGTTTCCTGGCATTGCATACAGCCTCAGAGACAGTTTCGCCCCAGCAGATCCTAAAATGTTCTGGCTTCTGTCCTTACCCTTCAGTAAAATGAAGTGCTGGATTAAATTCCCATGTTGCTTATACAACATGTTCCTTTGTCCTCTTCCAGTCTGTTGGTGCTTTTTTCATTTTGTGTGGATGCTGAATGTCATGGTCCCTGATGGTGAAGGACTAGTACCCCTATCACTTAGGCTGTTAATCCTGGGATGACTAAGTGAGCACCACCTGGCTGATTATGTTATTTAGCTGGGCTCCCAGCCACCCAAAACTGTCCCCTGGTATAAATAATTTGTTAAAAAGAAGATACATTGTTTTATGATTTGAAGAGCCTGAGCAAGCTTCTAAACATGGCATCACGGCTAGTGCATACGCCTTGTGAGACTGACAGTATTCAGCTGCAACCTTTATGAATCTGTTTAATCAGCGTCATTGGAAAAAAATGCTATAAATTCATTGTGGAGTAGTGCATCTATACATATGTTATCACCAGTATTTTCTTTTTAGCAGGGAACATATTAAGCTCAGACTGTTATGAACAACCTAATTTGTCTGGGCATGTGATATTCATGAGGAACAGATAAAAGAAAAGATTTAATAGTTTCAGTCCTTGGCAGTGTATTTTGTTCCAGTAACCACACAGAATTTAAGCTGTTTGTGTTAAACTTGAACAAAGCTAAACAGAAGAAAAGAGAGATCATGCTGATTTTCACAGCCAGTCAGAAGAATCTTTTTGGAAGCTTACAAAAGGATGAAATATTCCCTTCCCCAGAAAACTTTCTTTAGGATGAGTAAGCTCCCATTTGTGGGGTTCCTCTGAGTTTGTTCAGAACAAGAGGGTGTCTTTCTTCTTGATCAGTCAAGTGGCTGCCAGGTACTGAATGCCAGATAGTCTAAAGCAAACCGGATTATTAGTGGTGGTGTTATTATTATTGTTAAAGTTATTTAGAATAAATGACACAATGTTAGATTCAATTCCAACTGTGAACACACAAGCTGGCACTTTGGTACCTCCTGCAACCTGAGTTTTCTACAAGTTGCTTTTTAAATGTTTTTCTACCATCTTTTGTGCGCGTATTAGATGAGTTCCCAAAGTCAATCTTTCTGGTGTATCAATAATGTTGCATATTTTGCCAGGGTTTTTAATCAGACTGAGCACAGGTTATCTACAGAGAGAATAATAATTTGTGAAGGTATTGGCACCACTAGACTGTAACTTTGAGGGTGCGGTAAGGCTTATGGACGTACCGGAGTATAGAGGAAGGAAACGTGAGACCGATATTCTGGACAATCAGTAGAGATGCAATAGCTGAGCAATAAGTTGATGCTGTCTTATAACACCTTTACTTTGATAGCTGGATGTGGCCAACCACAGAGGAAGGAATAGTCTGAGCAGCTCTTTTTCCCGCTTGCTTTGTCTGACTTCCTTGGCTCTGCTACGTGGGTAACACAATTAACATTTTGTGCAGAAAGGAATGGAGGAGAGGTTTTACAGCAGCACTCTGATTGACCTGTCCTGTAAACAGGGGGATAAAAAGCCGATTCGGTCTCTGTCTTTCCTATGCTTCCTATTGGAAACCTACCTATTCTTCCTTGTCAAGGATGAAAAAGCCACAAACCATGGCAGAGATCCAGGTGAAGGATTTCCAGAAAAGAAAAATAAATTAGTAGACAAATACAATATTCGGTCAAGTGTTGGTAAAGAAATATTTTGAGAGTTTGCTAAACTTCTCCTCAGCTCCTACACGCTATTAAAGACACTTGAAATTAGTAACTTTTCAGTATTGGCTGGCAGCTGAAGAACTTCCATAAAGATTAATTAACTAAGAAATGAAGGAAAAGCTTGCATCAGAACATAATGGCATTATAATTCGCAAACGAACATTTGTCAGAGAGGAAATTATTACTAAATGTTACAAAAGAGTCCTATAACAAAGGAATCTTATGGGAGGAAATGTTCAGAGATTTTTATGGTCTGTTCTCTGTTTCGGTGCCTGATGTAACAACTAGCTCTAGTGTGCACAGTCAAGGCCATTCAGTGGAACTTGAGCCAGCAGCCATTTGTTCCAACAGTCCCTCTACTTCTTCTCAGGTCTTACCGAATTCCTGAAAGATTTTCTTCCCATTGTTTAACAGAGGCTGTGTGAGGTCTAGGAGTTGTCTCCTATTCTTTTCTTTTTATTGCCTTCTTTATAATTCCTCATTCTCTGTTTTGATTAGCCCTACACATTTCATTTTCTCCCACAGATGCTATATGTGAATTCTCCGTGTCCCAAGAGGATAAAAGCCGTACATATAGGTGCAATTTTTTTTCTCTTTATTTTCACCGTTTTATGCATCTTTAAAAATTATTGCTCATGTTTGAATTTCTCTAGTATGGTCCAAAACCAGAGCAACTTTCTCTAGCTGAGAAATTTTCACAAACCAAGAAAGCTGGCTAGAAGTTGTGATGTATTTTGCCTCCTACTTGTGTGTCTCCACACTTGTGAGGTCTTACAATGTTTTGTGAGTTGTAATATTTAGCATGTAGTTTAGGACGATTCAGCATTATCACCTTGGTTAGAAAGGCCGAGCCTTCAGTCCACATTGTCTCATGTAAAACATGAATCCTTAAGCTTTATGTATGAGTTTTACAAAAATTCATCTTAGACATGTCACTGCCACTTATTGGAGACATCTGAACACACCAGTATGTCATCTTGGAAACCTGCCACAGATCCTAAAACCAGACCAGCGGTTGCAAATTTAGTCTAGAGTTGGGCTCTTTGGCAGGATGGAGGGAGCAAGAGGAGACTTGCGTGCCATAGCCAGTCCTGTCCTGGGGAAAATGGGAGCACAGCTCTGGATTCCGTGGCCAGTGAGGTGACAGTGGTGAGCACTTCCTAGCCGTGGTTGTCAGGATCTGCAAAGGGTTACTGCAGGCAGCTAGTCTGAATTCAGGCACCTCGTGTCTGCCTGTGTAGGTGCACGCTAATTTAAGGAAGCAATATTTCTAAGTGGTTCAAGATATTTGGATCAAGTGAATTAGTCCAAATTCCTTCACCAAATGGATTGGACGAGAATAACTGTTTGCTCAGCAAAATATCTGTTTTCATTACTGGTTGCTATGATTATATATTGCCAGTGTTTTCCCAGTTATTTCCAAATTAAAATATAGCTCTGTTTGAGCTAAATTAAAGTGCGATATTTTCAATGTGGAGTTTGGAGCCTCAGCTAGAAAATTATTAAAACACTTCAGATTTAATCAGATCAGCCCGGTCCTTAATCCAGAATTGAAAAACAGATAATCCTGTTTCATTTTCACTTTCCCTCAGAAATGGCCTTGTAACTAAGGGATCTTTCAAGCCCCTGACATTACAAGCAACTACACGTGGAAAACAGGTAGTTCACAAAAAGTCTCTTTCCCACCTCCAGAAATTAACTACACCTGTCCTTAGCCAGGAAAGTAAGTGCCATTAAATCATGAAATTGCTTATGATAAAACTAAAGGAAGTGTGAGTGAAAATGTAAACACCATGAAGACTTGGTGGTGCCAAAATTAAACACCAGCTGATAGCTAGCTGGAAGTCAGAAGTATGATACGTTAAAATAAACAGTCTGAGATTAATCTTCAGCTATCTGGCAGAGCATGAATTAAAGCAAATTTCAAATAATGTCAACATCAGTTTAATTCTCCTTCCCTTGCACCCTCTTCCATTCTCCAGCCTTATACACATGGCTTTAGTTGAAATGCAAAGTAGGGGATGGACTTTGAGCTGCTAGCCAGTGGACCCTCTTTCGCATGCCCAGACATCTGGGAGCACAGTGTTTTAACAGGAAATTCCCCAGGTCATCTGGAGAAAGAGCGGGATTCTCCATCATTTGCCAGCCGTGCTGCTTTCAGAAGAGATGACTGCGAGACCTTGGAGTTGTTCGTGTTTCTTTTTTATTTCAATTTCTAGAAAAAAGCCATCTGATGTTTGAAATTCAGGTTTGCCTTAAGGCTCTCATTGCTCTATATCACCTATAAGAAAACTTTCTGGTTTTGTTGCAAAAAGCTGCATGCCAAGCCAAATTGAGTAGTGTTTGGATTGAATACTGGAGCAAGGGGAGATCATACAGAAAATAAAAACCACTCCCCTGTTGTGCAAGATATACTTATATGGCTCTGTTCACTTGAAAATCTGTTCTCGTTGATCTTAGTCTGACTCTCTGCAGGGTTTCCTTGGTCAAGGAGGCTAAAATTGATTCAAGGCCCAAAGCTCTTCAGCTCAATGTTGACAAAACCTAGAATCCAACGTCCTTGTGTCAACACGCTCTGACTTTCTTGGATCTTCAAACCACATTTTGTTGTATGACCAAAAATGGAAGGTGGATCACAATGAGAAACATATGGCTGGGAATGGAATTTCAAACTGGAAGAGAATTGAGGAGGAGGAGGAGGACAGAGATTGAGAGGAAAAGAGCAGAGGAAAGTAGAAAATGAAAAGAAAAATTAAATTTAGGCTCCTCTATTAGGAAGAAAAAAAATAATGCTCTCAACTGTTCTGGTGACCTTACATGGGAACCTCACAGAGCTTTATTTTTATGACTTCTCCCTCTTGCATTTATTTTCTTTCACTGTTATTTCTGTAATGTGTTAGACATTAGATTTGGGGATAAGCAGGAGAGCTACGCATTTTGCATTATTTACCTGCTTTCCAGGGTATTCCAAAAGGGTGTGCAATATGTTTGAGCATAAAGGCAGGAACAGCTTTTTAAATGAAGAAGTTTGGCTATGACTCTGTACTTCAAGGCTATTCACAGAAATGTCTGAAACAAAAAATCATCCAATTAGTTCATAATTAGAGCTGACTGAAGGGCAACAGCAGTTCTGCTATGTGGCAACTTGTGAGGTCCAGAAATTTGGTTTTGCTCAAACATGGCTTTATCTACTGGGAATTTAAAAATGTCCACTTTTCATTCTGACGTGGAACAAAGTTTGGGGCTTTTTGTTTGTTTTTGCAAAATACCAAGGTATTTTTACAGGGAGGGGAAAAGGGCTTTAGTTACAAGAAAGGACAATGCATGGGCAGAGTTCCTTACATATGCTTATGCATGCAAAGTGTCCCCAGCTGTCCCTGAAGCAGCGTTGGCCCTTGCTGGTGGCTGCAGGGGGCTCCCTCAAAGGGGTCCCACCAAACCCACTGCCCTTTGGCCTCGGCGAAGCTCCACAGCGTGACTGAGGAGTCCTGCCAAACAGACATGTGATGCTGAAAGCAGCCAAGCATAAGTCAGGTTGGGGAAGGAGAAAACGAAGGGGCTGCCAGCCTCCCGCCCTGCAAGGAGCGAATGGCTTGCTGGTCGCTCTCAGGAGCTGGGAAATGACTGTGGCTGGGGACAACGGTAGGGTGGCTGCAGGGAGCCAGGCGATGCTCTCTGTGGTCACACAGGTGAATTCCCACGTGGTCCTGGGGGCTGCAGAGTGCCTGCTCCCAGGAGGTGGAGAGCGGGCTGGCCTTGCACTGATGCTGGAGACGCAGTGGGGTGGGGGTAAAGGGACGTGTCTCGGAGGAGCTGCCTGGCTCTGGTAGATACAGGTTTGAGCTGGAGCTGCTGCTTTCCAGGGCACCTTCTGGGCAGGGGCAGTGATTTAAAAAATAAGTTTTGCATTTTTGGCCAGGTTGCAGGAGAGTCCTGTCTTAGAGCATCTAAAACAGCACAAGGTGCCCTGTGTTTAGATAAATAAATTCATCCCGTTCTGTCTGTTGTCTTTAGTTATAGATGCTGGCTATTCGGAGCTGAGAAAGACCTCTTTGTCTCATATATAGCTGCTCTTATCATGTGTTAAGTAGTCTTATTTTTTAAGTACCGCAGAAACCAGGACTTTCTTGGCTGGCTTGTGGCATTATGTCTCTTGCTGTAGCTTTCCAAACTGCATCATACAAAGCAAAAGGGAACAACAATACCAAATAAGAGATGCACATGATTCATACCAAATTCCCTGTTTCTAAAAATGATGATGCAGTGGAGATGCTACAGTTACGCTGCTTCAGGCCTAATAACACTTGATAACCATAACTATGTCCTTTATTTTGGCAACACTCCCTGTGAATGTCATGGGTGCAATGGCTCAGAGGTAACCTTTAAAACACAGTGGCTGCTGCTGGACCCTCCTTCTAAATTCACTATATGCCAACAGTGCTCTCATCTAAATCTTTAACAAAGTTCTCGTTGATTGCACTCAGTAGTAATAATTGAGCTGATTCTAAGTGATTCTTGGCATATCAGCTGAGATTTTAGGGGTAGAACAGAAAATCAGGTTACTACTTTATATGATCTTGACAGTGTAAAGAGATTTTCATACGGACGAAGAGCATGGTTAAACACTGATGTGAGTGTCAATCTGTGCTAAGATTTCTGATAGGGAACCAGATTATAGCTTTAATAAGTAGCCATATGAGATGCAATAAACGCTTCAGATTTTGATTTATAAAATTCACTTTATATGACATTGGCCAAGGTTATATGAATGTTATTATTTATTTTTTTTTTTACAAATAGATATCTTGGAGCATTCTGAATTTATTTGCTCTACAAAAAAAGAAAACCAAACCAAAAAAAACCAACCACAAAAAAACCCCCCAAAAACCCCCCAAACTAATCTGTTTTGGACCGCCTATTAAATACTACACAGTACAGACTGCTTTAAAAATAGCATAAGCTAAACATTGATGGTTTTTAATAAACCAGACTTAAACACTGAGTAAGTTTAATAAAGCGGATACTTAAGACAAGCATAATGAAAGGTGAAGGTCTGTTTTCTTTTTATACCATTTCTTAACCTCTACTCTTCAATCCTATGTTTGGTTTGGGGTTTAAAATAAATAATTCTCTTAAATGAAGTAATAAGAGAACTAGATTGAGGAGCCAACCTGTGCAAAAAAATTTATTACAGAGAAACTAGCAGGCGGGGAAAAAAAGTTCCTATATTAACTACAAAACAGTAAGTGCTAAGACTTTAATAACTTTATTGCAATGAAAATGTTTTTCATAGAGTCAAAACAGATTAGTTGCAAGAAAAAATATTTAGTTCTACTTGAAGTCAAATGGTAAAAATTTCAGTTAATCTAAATAGATTTATGGCCTTCATCGTAGTCTGTTCCCTCTGATGATTTGGCACCTTTTTTCTGTAACCAAACACCTTGAGATTGTACTCAGCCTAGAGAGAAAAGTGATCGCATGTGCCCTGCTGCCCTTTCATAGCCTCATGTCTCTCATCTCCCTCTGGTTTCCTACCAGCTCGGGTCAGTGTGACTGCAACACACGTGCGTGTTTCTGGGCACTGCTTTGGAAGAGGCGCGTGTAAATTGCTGCCTCCTCTTCCCAACTTCTACAATTTGAGGAGACACTTCAAATTTTATGATGCGTTGCCTCATTTTGCATTAGTAATTTTTGCAGCTGCTCCTGGTTTTTTTGGTTTGGTTTTTTTTTGTTTGTTTGAGGGGTTTTTTTGCCAGCACTACCAGGCCCCAGTAAACGCAGAGAATTTCCCCCAAAGCTTCTGTCCATATTGAAAACAGTCTTGCACTGAATATTTCAAACAGAACTGTTTCTGGGGAAAAAAAAATAAAAAAAAAAAAAAAAAAGTGGTTTCAACATAAAGTGAAGTAGGAAGGAATAATTTTCGGTTTTCATTGTACTGATTCCTGAAAGAAATACAAAGAGAGACACAGGCATATGAAATCTAGTTTAAACTTATTTGTGTGTGAACAGTGGCGAAGAGTCCTGTAGCAATGTTAAGGTATTGTGTAAAGAAGCTTTTCTTTGGAGAAGAATTATTGCAAAGTCATGAAGGCTGTAAACGATTTAAATCTGACAAGTGAAGGAAAAGGAGGAGGTTTTGGTTTGTGTACTTGTATGCAGGTGAGCACTCACTCATGCTTATTTATGACCTCTATTGATTTTATCGGGAGGAGCCTATGTATATCACAGTTTTACAAGTCATAAGTTGCAGCTATTAGATGATAGCACTGTAGTAGCATATCACTTCAAAAGTATACTTCTTGTAACCATTTTATTTGTTTTTCCAGTTCACATTATACCTAAGGATAAAAATAAAAAAATTATGCATGTTGACATTCAAGTTAGGGCTGTTGGCAGTAATGGAAGAAGTTGATTACAGTGGACTCAGGTGACTGTGAGCTGGTGACTGGAAAATATCCTTAAGACATATGTGAGTTTTGCTTTATTGAAGAGAAATTTTAGAATTTGAGGGTTTTTTCCAAGTTTAAGAACATTATGTTGCTGAAACAGAGGGATGTCAGTGTAGGTAAGAAAGAGAATAACTCTGCTGACAAAGGTGTGAGGTATTTGACTGAAAGTTGCTTTCTTTTTTACCTCCATGTGTGGAAAACCATTTCCCTATGCTCCTACTGTTAACAACATGCTCCAACTCTCTTGATATTTTAAGTAGGAACATGTGTTGCCCGAGAGACCACATTGTCTTCCCTGAGACATTTCACCTGCTCACTGCGTTATTCTGAATTCATGAAAACGATTTACAGTTGCTGTTTTCATGACACAGAAGGAGAACCTCATTTTAAGAAAGATAAACATGCCTGTCAGGCTGATGCAGGCTGGAGGAGGGATGGCTGCCCTCTTGACAGGCGAGGTGAGCATGGATGGACTGTTCCCAGAAAGCGCAGCCCCTCTCTGAGCTGTCAACCAGAAACCAGCTTGCTTTCTCTCCAGTGCCGTACTGAGAAGAAAAAGAAAAAAAAAACAAACCCAAAACTTTCATGCTTTTCCAGCCACAATGCTGATCAGTAACTCTGGGAAATTCTGGTTACAAGGCAGCAGAGGTTTGGGGAGTTTTGTTTAGGTTTTTTATTAGTTCACTGCGACAACAATCTTAATGCATTAGGGAGTGGGGCATGTTGGAGAGGGGGACTTTTTGGAACTGTGAAAATATGAAAGTCCTGTATAATTTCACTGTATTGGTTCAGACACCACTTCTGACAAGACTAACTGTGATAACACACAGAGATAAATTGCAAGTGACTGTTTATACAAGATAATCACATTGCAGAACATCAGAAGAACCTGACCCCCTCCCCAGCCATGTGCTGCCTTCCTGGCCTCGTCCCAGTGGGAGCTCACGCATAATTTCATGTAAGCCTTGCTCTCTGCTGGGTGGATCAGTTATTTCTGCCACTTCAGCTGCAACTCCTGAATTTGTTGTGTGGCACATGAAATAACTCCTCTCCTGATCCCAAAGCGGTTTAACTGTTGAGAAGACTCAGTGCAGAACTAGATACTCTGAGAAACCAGAGACCATCCATTTAATTGGGTTCCCAACTTCTCTGCACATGTGGAAAAGCTACGATACTTTTCACTGTGTACACACTGCATTTTTAACTCCTTGCTTGCTCTGCCTGTCCGACTCTCCCATGTTCTCCTTGTGGACCATGTGAGATGCCATGTCCAGAGTGGTATCACAAAACATCCTTACATGAACCTGGCCGATGACTTCTCCTGTTCTCATGTGTGCCATGTTCTGTACTCGTAGCCAAGGCCCTTCCACTTTGGCTGTCCCTCTTTCAGACCCCTGCTCTGCAATTTCACAGTCTGGACATCCACTTTTGTCCCTGAAGGACCGTAACTGTGCTCAGTGGGCATCTCCAGGATGAGCTGTCACTGGGGAGCTGAGACCTGAGCATGGCACAAGCACAGTGACCCCTGACCCTGGTGTAGGGACTGCCATCACGGGGATTGATGTCTCTTCATGGTAGTGCTGACAGCAAGGATGTTGTGATCTAGGTTGGAGGGATGCAGCATGTGCACAGAGGGCGTGAGGATCTGAGGTTGTTCAAATATTTCCCCCTCCCGGCCGGTATAGGCAGGATATAAATGTCTGCTGTGTCTTCATGTTATGGGAACAGGGGATCGCAATGGCAGCTTTGGGCGGATGAATTATAACTGAAGTCATACATCTGGATTTTTATTTATTTAAATACCTTTTATTTACATTTAATCTACCTGGAAATACTACAGAAATATTGTCACACTGATTATTCTATGGTGGTGCATGTAAGAATGTACGCATATCATACCACATATATTGTACATCAGTTGCATGAGGGATCCTGATCCTTCAGGTTTTCAAGAGGATGCAATTGTGTTGATCCAATTTGGGTATTTTTAATCTTTCTTTTGAGGTGTTTTTACACAGTCAAGACTGAGAAGCTCAGTTATTTTCTTCCTAGTCGTATGAGAAAACTACAGTTTGCAGTGAAATGCCTGTTTAGTTTTATTTGGTTTATTTTAACAACAACAACAAAAAAGTGCTTTAATATTTAATACTTTGTAAAGAACTTGGTCATCCAGGAAAACATGGAAGGAGATAGTGCACATTCACACAACTCATACCACTTACCTTCAAAAGGTAAGTGGTATGAGTAAAGCTTTACACCTTTTGAAGGACTGCCCTGAGCTGCTCTAAGAGCTCCCGGGAAAGAAACAGAATGGCTGTTGGCTGCAGCCAGACATTTCCTTGGTTGTGACACCGGGACGCTGTATTCATGCAGCTGCACTGTAGCTGGGAAGGTGGTGGAGCACACAGCTGTGCTGACTCAACACCGGCGCAGGAGCCCAGCTGTGACCATCACACTTTGTCTGCAGTTTCCTCCCTGCTGCCAGAGGGAAGTTGTCACCTGGCAGGGCAGTGAGGATGCCTTTCCCTCCTGGCAGCACCTCTCCTGGGTGGGGGCATCCCAAAGCTTCCAGAAATTCCCAGGATTTTCCTCCCATTCACACAGGAGGGTGGCAGAATCCTGTCATGGAGTGGACAGGCTCCTGGGATGGGGGATTTATCTGCCTCACGCGACAGTGCTCAGAGATGCTGGAGGCAGCTCTGAAGAAGGTTGCGCGCAGATGCTAGCTTGGGGCCTGAAAGCAGTAACGTCAGGCAGACGGCGTGTTGGGCTCAGGTCGGGAAGCCTGCAGGGAAGGCTGGTGGTACCCTGCAAGCACAGCCGGTTCTAGCTCACACCTTTATTCTGTGGAAACATGCTGCGCACAGTATGCATGCTCTTTGGTAGCCCTGTATGTTTTATATGCAGCATTGGTACACTTGGCTTCCTGGCTCCCTGGGTTTTCTTCTCTGTCTACCTCCTTCCTTCAATCACATGTTTTCTTTTTTCTCTCTCTCTCTTTTTTTTTTTTTTTTTTTTTTCTTCCTTAGGCTAGGTTTGTGGTGGGCATAATGGAATGAGTCAAAAGGTGCCAAATTAAATTAGTTCACAACTTTGGAAGAAAGCCAGTCAGGAAATAGCAACTGCTTTTATAAGAAAGCATGAGAGAGGGAGGGAGAGAGGGAGACGGGGAGGACCTGCCTGCCTGTGCGCATGTACAAATGGAAACCCTGTGCCCAAAACCAAAGTCAAATGATTATAAAGGTTTTGGATCGATGCTACACATTTGTGAGTGATTTCTCATACTTCTTCCTGGAAAAAACCCTTTGTTTGTTCATAGAAACAGCCAGATGTACAGCACTTATTGGGAGTAGGATTAATCGCTGTCTTGGTATTTTGTATGTTTAAAGGTTATGTTGCTATGCTGATCAGTGAACGAGCTACCATGTATACCTTATTAACTTGATGTAAGAGAGAGTAAGTGCAATGTATTCAGCCCACTAACTACATAGTAATGGTCTACATTGCTTTAGTTCTCCTCTGAGCTTAGTAATGCAGCAGCCATGAGGAAATCTTTCCAGCTACAGCTTGCCTTTACTTTACAAGTTGATCTCATTTCATTTGCTCATGTGACTTCCAGCAAAGTTAAATCTGCGGAGGCTTCCTCTCACTTCATTTCATCCTGAACTTAAAATAGTCAAAAACCTTTTATACGGCTTGCAACAGAAAACAGCCGTGGTGGCTTTTGACCAATTACATCATGATTATGCGGTAATCTGTGTTTTCTCTGTGTTCAGAAATGTATTTTTTGCCGCAAGTGCCTGATAGAGTAGATTTATGGAAGAAAAAGGGGCACACTTTCTGCTTTGTAAACTGAATATTTTATTATATTTGGGGCTTGCCAAAGTTCTAATATATCTTGTGTCAGACTGTTGTGGGAAACAGTACAAAATGGAATACGTTTCTTACTTTCTCATGATTACTGATCTCTGAAGAAAAGTATGGACTATACTCCACCAGCTTATTCTTAGTCCAACACTAAACATCTAAATGAGATTAAAATTCTTAGGTAAATTTACTGTACTGCTTAATCCTCCGTTATCAATAGCACACAATGTATTGAGACACATTGCTTGAAATATTGAAATTGAGGTTATTAAATGTGTTTTGAATCATTTGCATATATCTACCTGTATTGAAGATCTTCAGAGTTCTTTACAATGGATACCTTGCACATTTATTTATTCTACATTTACAAAGTATATAACGTATGCTACATAATATATATTAGATATGTTATACATCTTACATCAGTAAAAAGTAAAGTACAAAGCTAGAAACCAGGAGAAATTAAGTAAATGACTTGCCAAAGCCAGAGAACAACTGTGTGGCAACGTTAACGATATAATGTTAACAATAAAAATCAGGAACTGTGATTCTTGGACCTTTATTCAAACCATTAAGCAGTAGTTTTCAATTCTACATCGGCATTTTATAAAGGTTTGTTGTTTTGGAGAGGAAACTACATTGAGGAAGTCTTCTTCAGCTTCCCAAATCTGAAGCACTTTGACTGAAAGTATCATACAACCACAGCTCCTTTAGAGAGCTGATAACGTGGTAAAGGCTGGTAAATCAATAGGAGGGAAAAACTACTATGACTTCAATACAGGAATAAATGGTAGCCACAACAGTAGTTATCTTGCTGCTCTCTGCTTCCCATGCTCTTTTTCAGCTTTCAACATCCAAATGACATTGGTTGCTGAACCTAAAAAAAAAAAAAAAAAAAAGAAAACAGAGAGGAAAAAAAAAAAAAGAGGATTGCTTTCTTTATATGAAACTGTAAATGCTTGCTAAGGCTGTAAGGCTGAGACGAGGGGAAAAGGATAACTGGCTGTTCAGCCTTTGCTCATAGTGTAATGGATGAAGTGACAAATTTCAGGTATATTTGCAGTTAATCTCATAAATGAAAGTAGGGATGGGTGAAGGTCGCTCAGCCCCAGAAACTGACTTCTAGCCTGGCTGGGCAGTAAACTGTAGATTGCTGAAAAGCCTCTTTGCTCGGAAAATAAAGAGGGTCCTGAATAAAATATTGGCAATTGACTGGGCAGAAGAGCACTTGTTCCACTGAAAGGAGAGACCAGAACATCTTTCAACAGAGAAGTACTTCTGAAGTTCAGTATGGGACCTGACACCACCGGGCTCACTTTAGTTCTTGGCTTTCTGCTCATGTTTCTCCTCACCTTCCTTCTCAGTCACTTTTGTTTTTCATAGGTGAAGATCACTAAATGCTTAATCATTTTGTAAATCTAAGGCTCTGGCGTAGCACTTATTTATGGTGATGGCAGCTAAAATCCTTTCATGAATGGCTCCAGAGCTCATAGCTCTCGTACTTGAACAGGAAAGAGCCATAAAACAGACTGTGTAAAGGTATCAAAAGGGACATCTTTCACGTGTTTGCAAACGGAGACTCTTTTCATCTACTTGGCATTCACATCGTTTATCCGTTTCACACAGCTGAATGGCCAAATTCTGGGCACTTTGAGATGCTTTTCTCTTAACAGCACCTTCCCTCACTGAGATCAAAACAATAAAAGTAATTAATCTGTCTTACATGGCATCAACAAGGGGTTTGTTTAGCTACAGTAATGTTTTGTGAACAACATCTTGTGTTCCAGGTTTCCTTTTCACCGTGGTACCATTGTATCTGTTTAATAGATGCACTCATCCAGAGGTGCTGTTGTTTTGTGGTCTACATCATCAGTCTCACAAGTCTTTCTAAAGCAACCAAGAAATGTATCAGAGCACCTTGCTTCTGGTAGATCCCTTGAAGATGTTCTAGTGGTGAATAAAAATGAGGTAAAAGTAAGATATATAATGCATAGCATATTTCCAAGAGGAAAGTGTCTGAGTTTTTGAGACGAGGAGATAGATTGCATTTCATTTCAGGTAGAAAACCTTGGGAAAACCTCATACTCTGAGCTTTATTTCAAGTTCAAGTTAGTTATTCATATGATTATTTTTCTTTCCTAGGTACCACCTTTCTCCATTCCATAGTCTGACAATAAGTAATACATCCGAAACACCTATACTTTTGAACCAAGGAAAACACACTCAACAGTGAACTGATTTTGTTTATGGCAATCAAAATTCAATAAATATAAAGAATTAATCTGTTTTTCATTTATATAAGCACAAAAATATATTTAAGAAAATTCGGTTTCCTTTATATTTTACACTCTTTAAACTCCAACTTGGCTTTAGTAACTTTTTCTTCCAACTTAAAACCTTGTTTGCCAAGATTCAAACTGAGTGAATTTTTATTGCACAGTTATAAACCATTGAGGGGGGAGAATTATATAATGGAAAAAAGTTGAAATAGCCTCAACTCTAAGAGTGCAAATAACATACAGCACCCATTAAACAGAAAAAAAGGTCATCACTAATATTTTCATCGACACCCTCCTACGATGCTTTCAGGTGCACCCAGGGTGCATTTCACAGGTGGTATCCATGAACATAGTTAAGAAGCCATGACCACTGGGGAGGGCATTTCCTGAGAGCTGATGGCTCGTTGGGGTAAAAGGTATGGTGAAACCACCAGGCCAGAGCTTCGCAGGTCATTAACTGCCAGGAAATGCCAAACTGGAAGGTTGTCATTACAAATGCAAGCTGTGAACATCCAAAAATGTAAATAAAACTAATTAATATTTTAATATATTGAAAATGTAGGTATGGAACACATCTGATACATGTTTCTTTTTATGGGACAGGCTTTCTCCTTGTTGGCTGCAGATGGCTCGGCCACAGGTGCCAAGTGAATGGGAAGCATCATGTTAGCTGCCCCATTCTGTGGAGCTGACAGCATGGGGGAAGACCAGGGGGTGAGCTGGAGGCATTGCTCGTGGTCATCGTGAAAGAAGATACGCATCAAGTGAAGATATTAAACACGGCAAAATAGGTACACTGCATTATCAGGCTCAGCATTAATTATGAGCAGAAAGGTCATGTTAAAATATCTAGTCTAAAGGTCAGCTTCCAGTCTTGGAGTCAAGCTCAGCTCTTATTTATCAGCACCCTGTTTGTGCTTTCCTGCAAGTAAAAAATATTCTGCTGGTTCCTTGTCTGACCCTCCTTTCACCAAAGTTACTGGGTCAGGTGGTGGGTGCAAGCAGAATAAGGACATTTTGGAGAAGAGGAAGGGGGAATACTGGGGTCCTGATGATGTTCAGCGTATGGTGTTTTGACTCTGGCGGCCAAATGAGCATGCTGATGCTGATAGCTGTACAAGAGGAGGAAGAGGAGGTGTAAATACCCAGGGAGATGTCAGCTTTATAATAACCACCCAGGAGAAGCTGGAAAATGTTTGGTCTCTGTTAACAATGGTTTGGATATGCGTCCAAATTTTTCTTTTTGAGCCTGACAGCTGCCAAGACCTTCACCCGTTGTTACTTTGCATACTGGGATGCAGGTCTCGGTAATTATTCATCCCAGCAGAGCACAGTATTTTTCAGTATAACCTGTATGGTCAAATCTTTGGCTAGTTCAATGATTTAAACTGAAATACCATCTGGCAGTAATAGAAAGTCCAGTGCAGTCAATGAGTCTGGTGGGAGGTGAAATGGAAGAGTAGGAAAGGATTGGTAAAAAGATATGGCTGGAAAAAAAGAAAAAAAAAAAAGTAGTTCTGTATCAGTAATAGTATCAGAGTGCTGCTATTGTCAAAATACTGTCAGGGTCACTCTAAGAAATTCTATGGTGTGTCTTCTTGGTTCCTTCTTACAATTAAGTTTCATAAGGGTACTGTTCATGAAAGAAAACACAGAGCTTTGAGCAAAAGAACCAGGGTTCTTCTGTCGTAGGAAACTATTTTCCTTTAGTCAAAGATTGTTATTGCCATTTACAAATACATAATAATGAAGGGGAACAAATAACATTCATTATAATTCTCTTGAACCAACAATCAGAGTCTGTTTAAAAGTCAAGTGTCTGGCAGTATATGAATTACCTTGACAGAATTAGGAAAATGCTATGGAAACTGGAAAATGTACTACATAAAGCTGACTCTGTTTTCCCAATTCATACTCCAGTGCATTTGTATAATTTTTATACATAAATGAAGCATTGTGTAATCTGTGTAAATCATTTATAAGTACTGGGAGCTGTAGTATCTAGAGCATGAAGTGTATGGAGCCAGAGAAAAAGCTCTAAAGAAACAGCAATGCTAATGTGATGACTGAGAAGTAATCACATATCTTAACTGTCTGTAAAATAGAAAGATGTTAACTGTGACACAAGAGGCATAATTATTATAGTACAGCTTTTCCATAGCTCTTGAGGACAGTATATATATCTTCATGGTTTTGCATAAATTTGTGCATCTATCTCTGAACTAATTTGAGAGAAACCAAATCTTTTTACCTTTTTATTTTAACATCTATTTTTATATCATTATTTTTCTATTATCACTTTATGAATGGGAAAGAAAAA
This sequence comes from Falco biarmicus, assembly GCF_023638135.1. Lineage (NCBI taxonomy): Eukaryota > Metazoa > Chordata > Aves > Falconiformes > Falconidae > Falco > Falco biarmicus. The sequence goes on along the minus strand of NC_079288.1, from coordinate 120,668,717 downwards.
TGTTCCCATCTCACGTAGTTTCATGTGACTTTTATTAATATTTGTTCTTTAATTTAGTAAAACTCCGTTTGTAATACTTCTTTTCTTGAACCTCATTCAAATGACTTTCTTCAGGTTTCACAGACATAATGTTTTACAGAAAAGTTTCTTAATGCTTGCTGTGTTCTGAAAGACAGTGATCAGGATAATAGGAGCTTTAGGTTTTATTCTTTAAATGAAGAAATCCTGTAAAGGCCTCAGTTGTTGAGCATGTTCAGAAAACAAATATCCAAAGGCTCCATACTCAACACCTGGGAAAAAAAATCATGGCAAATTCTCTCAAGATACAATGCATAAACCCCTTTCCTTATTCAATGAAAATCTCCTAATTTTAAACAATGGGGTCTTTACCTGCCTGCCATTGTCCAATAATTCTGAATAACTGTTGTTTATTACAAAACTGATTTTTTTGCCAGAACATCCAAATTCTATGGAAGTTTTTTTAAAAAACCCCAAATATAAATAAAACAATCTCACATAACAATCTCAGTAATTTTCAACATGAAAATATACAGAAGCATAAAAATAAGCTGATATTTAGTAGATCAAACCAGTTTTGCATGTTGCAGAAAAAGTGAGACTGAAAGAGTTTGAAAAAAAGAAAGATGAAATGGCTTTAAAAAGGGAAAGGGGGGTCTCAACAGGAGAAAGAGGAGGTGGTTAGGGGAGAAATCAATAAAATTTCTATTAAAGGCCAACCAGAATGGAGAGGGAATTATCAGCTCATAAGGTTTACTAACCCATTATCCTGTCTGAGGGCTTTCAGAATGTCCCACATAATACCATTTCTTTTTCCTTGGATAACATCAGTCCATTCTTCATAGACAGCGATTCCTTGTATCTGACAGCCACAATATGAGCGGTAGTCCAGATCTCCAGCATAAACCAAGTTTGGATGGGTAAGCAAATAGGGACATCCGAGCTGAATTTCCTTGAAGTGAGCCGACTTGTGGGTTTTGTTCTGGCAACACTATGGTGCTTTAGTCTGCAGTATGGGTCACCAAACGGTTCCCTGTTGGGTTTCAAGAACAAGCTCATTCAAAACCCTTGTCTTCCTGAATAACTTCATAGTACATGCAAAGACCAACCACTTTCCCCAGCTTTTGGCAAAGTGTGAAGTACCAGTATTCATTTCCAGGCCAGGGATATTTGAAACTTAGTTGTTAACAGCCTAATAAAAAGCTTTCTCTTTAAAAAAATATGGAATATTGATCCAAATTGTAATCCATAGCTGTCCATTAAGCATGATTCCAAGATCATCACTTCAGTGCTCTGTCATGACCATAAAAAGCTGCCTCACTCTGACAACATCCTTGTTAGATTTTCCTGGGCCGTAGATATGAACCTGGTGTTTTCACTTGTCCCTCTTTAAGAGTGTAAAGAACAAGGAAACTAGTTTCACTGACTGATTTAAAGCTATGTTTTCCACAGTAGACAGCTGCTGAGAAAGCAGCAACCAATCCATTTGCTGACACAGGTATCAGGTTAATCAAAAACTTGTGGGTTTTTTTTGTGTTTGGTTTTTTTTTTTTTTTTTCCCTGACGTAAGGCTACGCAATCTCTGTCTTCAAGAATCAGATGGGTCAAAATCCCATTTTCTAGTTAAGCTTCTTGGTTGGAAATGGGTTTACCATAGGACAGAGTGGTCCTACAGCAAGTAGGCAGAAACTTCAAAGACAAACTTCTCATTAGACGTTTGGCAAGCAAAACACAAGGCAGCTCTGCCAAGCGTCCTGTGTCCAACAGTGCCTAGCATCCTACGCAGAATGAAGTCTAGTGAAACTTTTGATACCTTAATGAGCTAAAGAGGCCATAAAACCAGTAGTGTTTATAATATGGATGTTGTGCCAGAAACCAAAATGAATCCACTTGTTCTCTCCCTGTGCGAAGGATAAAGAGGGAATTCATGGCAGAGAAATAAAAGAAATTACCTCAGGTTTACAAGATATTTTTTTTTATTTGAAACTTTTTTTATATGCCTTATCAATTAATTACCATAAAGTAATGTTTATCTTTGTTGCATTTCAGTGGCAGCTCTGGGTACTTATGATTTCTTTCCAAAGTAAATGTTTGAGCCTTTTTGACTGAAATGACAGAATATACCATTTCCATTAAAAAACAAAGCCGTAGAAGTCAAGTAAACAACTTTTACAGACTCTGTAGCCACCCATCTATGTTTCTGTAAGCAGACCAAAGGACACAGAACTCTGCCAGAGCAAAAGTATTAGCCAGTGACATCGGCTGGCCACGTGCACTGTAAGCGGCTGTGCGTGGGTAGGCACCAGTGGTGGAGCAGCCAGTGTCCCAGCTTGGTCCTGCTCCCACCACCCATGGGGTGTCCCCTGCATGCCGCAGCCCTCGCCTGGAGCTGCTGTCCATGCAGCAAGGCTGGTTCTGCTCCCACCCGTGGCCAGAGTTGATGGGAAGGGGTTTTGTGAGCGGTGTGGTGAGATGCTTGGCGTGGAAATTTTCAGTAATAGGCTGAAAGGCCCATTGAGAAAATACGCATTCTCTCTGTGCACTGAGGTAGCTTTTTATCCAGGGAATTTCCTTTTTCTTCTCTGTATAACAGTATTTTAAATATTTTTTTTAATTTTATACATATTCTTTTTTGTATTTATTTACACCTATTTATATTATGTAACATCACATGTCAATAACCTTAGGAAACACAAGTGTTATTCTTCAACAGCAATGTATTTAGAAGTATAGCTTCTATATGTGATTTAATATGAACACATATATACTTGTTATACCTTCTGACCACTATTTAGCTTTCATTCATGATGTCAGCAACACACTGACTATGTCTTGAAATTCAGCCTGCCGAGCCTCTAAAGCAGACCTAAAAGCCCCATGCTTACACAAGAAGGAAGTTGCTATACTATCTTGGAGTTTTTTATTATGAGAGAGCATAAATTTTAAAACTCAGGATGTCTTCTTGTTTTACTGGACTAAGACTAAGGTGTTCACAATGGTTTTAAAGCTTTCTGTGGGAGGGTCTAGTGTCTAAAAGACCAATTCAAACAAATCACCTCTACTGCTGTGAAGCCATGTAGGTCCAGAAGGTAGCATGAAGCTTCCAAAACCAGCTGGTCGTTTAAATCGATGTCCTTCTACCAGATCTCTGGTTTTTTTGCATCAAGTTGCTCTGACAGAAGAGCACAGTGGACACTTGTGCCTCAGAAGTCACCTCAAAGTGAATTTCAAATTAGCTGCTAAAATGTCAGATAGATATCCTCTGCTTAGGGTTGACTTGCTTTGATGGAAGTGTGTCTTGAAACATGCTGTATAAGCTGTGCTCCAGTGGGAAATGCAAATACATACTTTGTTAAAATGCATTCGTGGTATTCGTGGAGTCGAGTTGTAAGGACGTTTTAAATGGACTCGCTAACAGTGTCCCACCTTTCCTTCCCCTTCTCTTTCTGTTAACGCAATGCTAAAGGTCTGACACCCTGAGCTTGCTACCTCCTTCAGGGGGATTATTTGTCCCACTGCAAAGGAGGCTGAAAAAAACAATACTATAAGCATAATCTTTTGTTGCTGTTTTGTGCACTTTGTATTACTGAAATTGCAAAACTGGTTTTATGCTGCTTGGATGGAAGTTCTTTCCCCACTGAAATAATGTCTATTCTGACTCCACTGGCTTAGTTCAGTTGATCGCTACAGGCCTTTCCCAAATTTTCCTCTTCCATTCATCCCTAGTGCCCAACCAATAGCTGTAGGAATAAAGCTCCATCACTTTTGTGTTCCTTTCACTTAAAAACTTCTGATGGAATGAGTACTACTGCTAAGAAATGAATTGTGGGCATTTGTCTGTATAGCCACTCACAAATTCTTATTGTTAGGCCAGGAAGTTATCAGGGCAACTACTGAACGGCGTTGCCCTTTTGAGTTCAAAAATTTGTTCCCTGACATAAGATGCATCATTGCCACATCTGTGGTCACTCTCCTTGCTAAAGATTCCTGCCACAAAGGCTTTGCTCAGGGTTTGATCAGAGGAGTCACCAGTGCCATGCAGGCAACCATTTGTGTAGGGCATGTGAATCACAAGAGGACAAAACTCTGGTGGTCTCAGTCTGTCTAAAGCCTTAGGTCAGACTTTCCATCTATAAACATTCTCTTGTATGTTTATGTTTTTATACAGCTTGATTTATTGGAGGTGAAAACCACTGTATACTAACTTTTCTAAGCTAACTGATTAATTACTGTTGATAGTAGAATATGCTCATCAGCAATAACTCCAATGATCAGTGCATAACACCATACTATTAAATCATCTGCATGATGAGCTCTTTGGTTAAATGTCAAAAAAGTGGCCATGATTTTCTTAACTTTTGGAAAAAAAATCTATTTCATAATTATAATGTTAGTGTTTTAAAATATATGTCTCCAGAACAGATGAAATGTCTCTATTAAATTTCTGTCTGAGTGAAATTACAGACATCTGCAACACTCAGTGGGTGTTTGTTCATACATTTTCAGTGTAAAAAGAACTTTATATTGGGAGCTGAGAGGCATTCCTGCATCTTTAGACACACAAACGTACTTCATGTTTAGGGTAAGACACTTAAACTTTGGGCTGTAGTTACAATGGCTGTAAAATAATATTTTACTCCTGCTTGTAAAGCACAATAAAAGCTCAATGTTTGTTTAAAAGTGGAATACATTAATATATAGCAAGATAGTTTTCAGACTGCCTACAAGGCAGTTCATAGATATGCTACTGCAAGAGCTATTGAGCGAGCTGTATGATTTGGTGCCAGCTGAGTGCTTTATTCCCAAAACAAAGGAGGTTTGCACAGCTGCTGCTCAGGCAGAGAAGGTACCTGTGGGTCCTCCTTATGCTCACTGCAGCCCTCTCCTCCTTCAGCCTCTCCAGCCCCAGGGCGAGAAAAGGAGTTTGTGTGGCAATGACATCCAGTGTGATCTTCTTGCAAGGCTGAATTTTTGAGTAGCAATGCTCTAGGAAAGCCAGTACATCTTCCACTAAAAGCATAATCATTTTTTTTTTAATACTTTGTTCAGTATTTTGTGTGTTCTTGCCTTATCATTGCTTGCTGCTAGAGTAGCACAAGCAAGACCTTAGCCATTCTAAGAGATTTCTTTTTCATTTCCATATCTATGGTATGAATTTCTCATATTTTGTAAATTATTCAATGTGTACTAAAATAACTTTAAATCCAACTTTCCTTTTTTCTCATAAGCCAGATTCACTTCCTTCAAATGCAGAAATTTCTAACTTTGTAGCTAACTTGAAACGTGGAGCAAAACGTATAATTGTTGCTGCTCCATCCTACACAGCTCAAGTTAACCTCTCAGTACATAAGTGTAACGAAGTGATAATACAGAGGTGAAAAAGATTTCTTTAGGTGTATCTTTCAAGCTCGTGTTTGCTAGTAAAAATAAAATCAGTGCAAAACTTTGCTTTGGAACCCAAAATAATTAAATTTTAAATTGTTAATCTATTTTGAAGAAAAAAAATTCACCAACTTGTTCTTTTCTTTCTTTCTTTCTTTCTTTCTTTTTCTTCTTTTTATTCATTTGTAGGCAGAAGTGTATGTCGCTTTATGATGTGTGATCTGATCACAGGTACAAACAGTTTATGGCACTGCAGTCATACCATCCAACATCAAAAAGCAAACAGCCTCTCTGACTTTTACTGTTACACTATTCAGAAGAAATTTAGTCCCAGGACCTGAAGTAGCAAGCAGGCATGAAACGCGATATTGTTTAATGGTGGATTTCAAACCTTTCACAGGGGGAATCCACGAGAAAAATGACTTCTGAGCAGCCAGAAATCACTGGCTGCCAACTGCTGACATCTGTACTTCTGGTGATGCTCTGAAATTCCTGACATATGAGGTTGAGCAAACAGAGTAAATTAATAAAGCAAACATAATAACTCTGGATTTCAACTCAGTTTCTTCATATTAAAAATTGTGAGCAGAAAGCTTCAGCATGGCAACTGTTTTTGAAGAGAACACATTTTGCTTTGATGTTACTCCAGTCCTGGTTCAGTTCTGTGTTTGAATTGTTAGAACCTCCAGATTCAACCTTTCATGCCGTTGCAAGGAAGTGTTCCCTCGCTGACCTGATCTCACATTTTTTCAGTGTGAGATTTCCTCAGTCTTGAGATATTCTTTACTAACAGCCCAGAAGTTCGGGGCCCAAATCAAAACTTTCAGCACGGTCAGTCCAGCTCCAAATGTTATAGCTCAATTTCTTTTTGTTCATGACTTTTGTACCGATACTCCAATAGCTATGGGGAAATCCAGTATATAACTATCATTTTCCACTGTCTGCTACAAAGTTTTTATCTTTCTGCATTTGTTTTTATGGTAGGATAGTTTCTGGTTTGAATTTTATCTAGCATAAAAACTGCCTAAAGGAGCAGACCTAGATACTAGTCTATTATGCCTTTCAGATTTTGGCTGAAACTGAAACATGGAGGAAAACCAATTGTCCTCCTTTTTCCTGTTCTAAAAGATAAGTGTGACATGAAGCACATGCCTCTCTTAAATGCTCTCGCATGTGCCTAACGTTTTAGGTCAATAAACCCAGCTCTGGAACACGGCTGAGGCAAGCATTATGGATTAAGGATTTGTCATGAGGGCCAGATTCCAGGCAGAGGTTTCTTTGTTCCTCCAGAAGGGTTTATTCATACACATTACTCCTCTTTTTATGTCTCCGTTTTTCTGTGCTTAGCCACTAGCTACTAACAGGATGCAGCCGTGCTTCCCCACTGCCCCCATGCCTTCCCCATGCACTTTATCCCTTGCACTGCAAATGTTCAAAGGGTGTAGATATGGATGTCCATGTCAAGTCTCCCTTGGCAGACTGGAGGACGCCATTGCTTCTGTGTTTCCAAGACTCCCAGCAACCCAGAACTTGCATCTTCTTTGTTGTCACACGTGCATTGACCTCAACAGGCATCTGAGCTTTTAAGCAGTTTAGAGTTGTAGCACCTAGAAGCTTTTCCCATCAGTGGAGGTGCTGAACTTGTCCTTGGCAACATTATTTTGGGCCATTTCACATTGTTTTGAGCTTGAGCCCAATGCCAACCACCTGTGTGATATCACCTGTGTGAGAGTCTTCTTATGGGCTGAGAGACGCAACAGCTTGTTTGCTACCAGACTCACTGACTGTTATGAGACAGCAGCAAAGGGATGGTACCCAGTACAGCCAGACTAGAAGAAATATATACTTTAAAAAAAAAAAATAAATAAATTTGGAACACTACACTAGTCTTCCAGGTAGCTACTACTTCATGTCCTGAAAGTTGTGCATGTCCTGAAAAAGCACTTTCATACTTCAGCCAGTCTCTTTAAATTTTAAATTTCTATGGTTTTGCTATACCTCAGTGGAAACCTCTATCTTCTAGGAGAGGCTGAGTAAGAGTTTGTATGTGTTGTAGCCTCTTGGAAAGCATCTAATTCTCATTTAAAGTGAATTGCATTACCTAAGCAGAATCTGTCTGGATAGCATTTGCATTTTTCATTTGTTACCTACCTAAGGAGACCAGGAATAGGTGCACCAGACATTCCTATATTCCGTTAACAGTTAATCAATTAACAGTTGATCCAAACTTTTCAAGAGAAGATCCCCGCAAAGGCAGCCATGATTTCAGCCAGCTAAGGCAAATTAACTTGCTATCAGGCAGCCAAAACTTTTTACACGGCTTTTAACTTACATCCACTTCCTACTGCTTCATTTTCAAGCACCCCATTCTCTTTTCCTTCTGCTGGCGTGAGTTTTGTCTCTGGAAGTGAGGTAGCAATGGCTGCATGAGCCCCGTTCAAAGAGCAGAGAGCACCAGGGCAGGAGAGCCGGGAATGCTCAGCTGAAGACAATCTTAGTTTTGCCTTGCTGTGCCTCCACTCCTGGGGATTTTCTGTTACTAAATAATGCTCTTAATGAGATTTAAGTCTCCTATAAAAATAATTAAATTAACTCTGTCGAAAGACTGTTTTCCTTTCTGACAGTAAGATGGGAGTTAATGATCAATTGATTGCCTGTTCCTTTCACCCCTTTAAAAAATATTATAAATATAGATTTAAAAGGATATGAGAGAGGTGAGAAATGAAAATTATGGAAAGGCTGGGTCCTTGTTATAGCTCCAAAGAGTCACAAGCACAGCCTGTGGCTCACCATAGGAAAAGCTGAGTGGCCAGCTTTGGCAGTCAGAGCCAATTGCCTTATGCACTTCCCTATGGTTTGGCTCGGCTCCTCTTCCCCGCATATTTTTGTCTTTCCTCAGCCTTGACATCTACATCGTTTTAACTTGTCCACTAGTGACATCTCAGTCAAAGTGTTTCTCTTTGATTTCAGCCCCCTGAATTGCAAAGAGGTGGCTGAGGATTAGTGTGCCGGAGGCAGGGACCTGCACAGCCTTCTCCAAGCAGAGAGTCTGGAGAGTAAATAACCCTGGGTGAACCCGTCCTAGAGAGACTGAAAGGGACAGATCTCCTCACACAAGGACAAGGAAAATGAAATAAAGTACTCTGAAAGAAAGTGTCTGGCTTAAGGCACGAGTGCCAGCTTTGCACCCAGGCAATGAAGTAACTTTTCTAGCTGCAGAGAAGGTGCATGCCTCCATGTAACACCACTACCAGCATGCTGACCTTACTGTCCTCAGAGAAACCACCCATCAGGAGAAAGAACAGAGTAGTCCAGTAGATATATGCCATCAGTGCTGGGTGCTGACAACGGTTTCATTTTTTATCAATGGGACAAAAGAGTGGAATTTAAGTTGGGAAGTAACCTAAGCCAGCACATTTACAATAGGTCACAAGAACAATCCTGGGGCAAAATTCCACATTTACTTTAAAAAACTCCTATTATGGCCAGCATTGGAGCTGGCCCGGAGGTAAAACTTAGTATCTATCCATTGCTCTGACTTGACGACTTCTTATTGGGGGTTCTGAGCAGCTGTGAGCAAAGTAGGACTCACTCTCACAGTCAGTGGAAAAGGGCAGATGTGTCTGACAGGCTCTTCTCCATGCTCTCACTGTTTGGTGAGTGGGTAATATATTTGTGGAGTTAAAGGAAGTCATAGTAACAGGAAAGCAGTAAATACAGTGAGCAAGCGTCCTCCCCACTTGCCTTATTCCAATAATGAGCCTAGTGTCACTAAAACTGGGGAAAAAAAGAAGTAAAAATATTGAAGAACTGTTAAATTGTGATACAGCTTTTCTAATTATCTGGAAAAAGAGCAGGGTACCTGGCAGAAGTTTTGCTTCCTGAGTAGGGAGAGGTGTTAGGAGAGAGAGGAAGCAACTCAGGCCAGAAAATTTATCTCCTGGCCCCAGGCTCTATAAAACTGAAGACCTAGCTCCACAAAAGGCTGGGGGCATCTCCAGAAGGTCTTTGGAAGGGCTTAGTAACCAAACCTGAAATTCCAGCCTTCAAAATGTAGGCTTGACTGCTTAACAGTCCTATAAACCTCTGCAATTTAGATGTGCTTTCGTTTTAGAAGCTCAGGTTCTCATTGTGCCTTGCAAGTATTTGATACCCATGTTCCTTAAATTATCCTGCCTCACTGAGCATGCAAATATATGCATACATATACAGGTGCTTCTACCATATTAGACTCCATGTGAAATATAACAACACTCATTGCTTGCCTTTAAAACATAATCCCCAAAAGAGGTGGAAGCAGTACCCTACTAATACTTTTCATCCCATGGCAAAATGTTCCCTGCTTCTACATGGTAGCTGTGAAGTTCAGTGTAGGAAGTTGTACTTGAAGGAGGTTTTTGCAAGTAGTGAGTAGCTGTGCAAGAGGTTCACGTTAGAGTGTGCATAGCACGTGGAATTCAGATACCAAATGAAGCATTTCTCTTCTCCCATTTTTGAATGCTACATGGGACCAGAAGTAAATAACCCAAGAAAAATCACCTGAGATGGAGTAGTGAGGCAATGGGAAGCCCCACTAGAGCAGAAAGAGGATGAGCTAAAAGGCTTCAGCTGTCCTTCGCTTTATACTAGCAACTACAGGTACCAACAGAATAAAAACAAACAACTTCCTAATGATAGCATCTTCTGGAACACCTGGATTAAACCTAGGTATCTCCTGTTCCACATTTAGTGTATAAAAGGAGAAAACTGAGCTTAGAACAGGGACTGAAGCTGAGGACAAGTTTCTTTATCTCAGGTTCTGTCCTAATATTGAAGCAAATTTTTTCCTTCTTATTTACTCGCCCATTTAATGAAAGATAAGTTATTATTTTAACTTCAGGGCCTCAGAATGCCTTTCCATATGCCTACTAGAGTAAGTAAAAGGAAATATGGTCCCTGTTCTGTGCTTTGCTATGATTTCTAGTGGAGACTTTCTGGTCTATAAATTTAAAAATATGTAGTTTGCAATAATGGGATCATCCATATGTCTGCATTAGCAATCAGGAAAAATTAATTGCTCCAGAGGTGATGGAGACCACCACCTTAGGTGTGAAGCAAAGAAGTTGCTTAGGTGTTCTCTTAATCTGTCCTAATGCTTAGCAGAACAGGGTTGCATTATCGGTGGTCCTATCACAGCTGAAGGCATTGTTTCTTCTTCTTAAGTGATTTAAGACTCACAGGTCTTTGAGATGTAGAATTTCAATCTTACTGGTATCCTCAGTACTTCATATTGAAAAGCTTTAGGCACTTGCCTATGCTGTTATTCTGGCATGCTATATTGAGGTAGCACCTTTTAGATCATCTCATTTTAATGCTCACAACCTGAGGCAAGTCACTCACAGAGAGAGTGTGTGTGTGTGTATATATGTATATATGTATATATATATATATATGAGGCCTGGATGCTTAAGTGAAGGCTATGAATCTTTGCAGTGCCAGACAGCTGTAAGTTTAGTACAGTGACAGCTGTGACAGCCACAACTACTCGGTGCACCTAGATCCTGATTCCGTGACATCTGCCCTCTCTACTGAGCTAGAAACCTTTTCCTCCATGGGGAGAATATGATGAATTGTATGGCTTTAAACTGGTAAGAAATATTAAAGAATAGGGATCCTTTTTACCTTTAAAAAAAAAAAAAAATTGGCCCTGAGGTTTCTTATATGTTTACTTTGGCCTTAATGTAAAGAAGGCAAATGAAATTCATTTCTGAAGGGAAATAATGTTACTTCTGCTGAAAAGAAAGGAAGTTACATACACTCCAAAAAGTTTTCTATAAGTTAATTATCTCAGCAATAACATCTACAGTCTTAATGGACAGGTCTTGCTTCTGGTCATTTAGGAGAAACCTTTAATAACATGGTTCTTTGAAGAATCTTCTGTATAATTTTATTATCACAGTTTGGATTACCTAGTGATTATTTTTAGCTCCTTCGAAGAGCTCCTATCTCTCCTGTGCCATTTCCTAGGACCGGGGAATTGCCTCACAGAGTGAACATATGAGTTCTGACACTTGTTTAATAAATGATTACAGGTGCTGCAGGTATTTTGCCAGCTGTTCTCTAAAGGTATCTCCTGGGAGGGGAAAAAAAAAAAAATCAAGGCTGATTCTGATTTTCCTTGTAGTAATCGTCTAGTGGCATAATACCATCAAAACCAGTCAATTAATTTCACTGACAAAGTCCAGAATAAAAATGGTAGTTTCTTACTAGCTTTCAATATTTCTGATAGGAAAGGTATGTTCTTGAATTAAATTCTTGGAGTATACACCTGGGTACCTTCATTCTTGTAAGTAACTTGCAGTTTTAATGTTCAAAAACTAGAGATAAATTTCCTTTAGCCTAATTATTACCTTTAGAATTTCTCAGTGAATAAAGGCACCAGCAAGACATCAAGTAAGTACGGTATATTTAATATCCCCTCAGTTATTGCTGGCATTTTCAAATAGTTATTTCCTATAAAGTTCACATCCTCCTATTTGTAATGTCTGGTTTGCCCCAAGTTAATGGCTCTTTTGGTTATTAAGGTCTGATTTCTAATTGTGGGCATGCCAGAACGCAGTGTTTGCCTGGGCAGGCAGCTAGGTCTGCATATAGTCAGCCCTTTGCACGTAGCAGTCACCCTCTGAAATGGCAGTAATGGCAAAGGCACAGAAATAACTTTGTGTGCACACCTCTGAAAACCATGCCAGCACTCTGAAGAATGAACAATTGTATTTATTGCAGGTTTTCTTGTACCTGCCTGGAACTGGTGGAGTGAACAGAATTACCAGGTGGCACCGTGCTTCTCACGTAAGTCAGCCCTGGATGCAAAACCTGGCAACAAGGCACGTTGTTTTGTTCTTTAGCAGCGTACTGGGATTCAGATAAACACAGAGGAATAAATCACATATAAATCATTTGGAAATATCTAAATATTAAGAATTCAGCTCCTTCAGTTCTTTTATTGTTGGTGGTTTTTTTGTTGTTTGTTGTTTTTTTTTTTTAATTCTCCTCCTATATTTTGAAATACATACTTAAACCACATCCATTTCTAATTAATCTGGGCCAGTGATGGCAAACTTCTGGCTGGTACATCAGCATTATCATGCAGCACCGCTGTAGAGCAGCAGACACCATCCCCTCTGGTCCCTATCGCTCTTCCTACACCTCGTCCTGGCCCTGCCGCTGGGGAGGATGAGCTGCCCCAGGGTCTGCTTCTTGGTATGAAGCACACAGGCATGAAATGACTGGTAGGAGCTCTGTTTCTGGCCGTGCAGGTAAAATTCATTAGATGAAGCTCTCTTTGCTAGAATCCTTCAAGAGGTGAGCCCCACCGTTCGTTGTCTCTCATAGTAGCAATAGTATATATATTTAAGCATGTTTAGAAGGGCTTCCCAGAACAGCCTCCTTCTCAAGTGAATACTTCTATAGATGATGTAGGCTTGTTGTTTATCTATAGCTGAAAAGAGGTTGTATTAAATTACTTGGTAGCAGCTAAGATAGACGGTTCCATTTTGTCTTTATTAAATCACATGTTGCTGAAAGTTTAAACCATTTGAGCAAAACAGTGAATCAAAGTTCAGAGCTGTTGCAGACTCCACTGATTTCAGCTGAGTTATATCACTTTCACCGGGGTTGAATTATTTGTGAAAGCAAACCCTTCAAGGCTATTATTGTGGTAAAAGGAATGGAATCCCACATTATTTTATATATGATATTGTATCTGTTTTTTTCTACTTCAAGTCCTGTTCTTTACAAAATTCTTCAGTTTAATTGACTTCAAAGAAGAATTTGCCCACATTTAAGTTATCAAAACTTTAAGCGGAGCAGATAGGAGTAAAGCCAATTATTTATACTTTATTTTTAGTGGGCCAAAATGATGAGAATATAAAAGGCAAAAAGATTAACCCAAACTCTCTAACATTTTAAGGTCTCAAAAAACAAGATTGGGACTTTGAAAAGAATCCAAGTAATAAATCCACAGAACCAAAACACACAATTGTAATAAGTTTATTACAAAGAATCACAAGAGCGGATGGGCACAGACGCTAAGCTAAGTTGAAAAAACTTCAGCAGACTTTCGTGTTCCTGGACTTTTAAAAATGAACTGGTCAGACGTAATAAGTTAATGATGCAGTTTCATGCTCGGATGCCAAAGCCTGGTGAGGTGCTGGGGGAAGGGTAAAAGAAGGGTGGGAAGTGAAATGCTCCTAGCCTCCTGTCTGGTGCCTGCAAGCAATACACAAAGCCGATGATTTTCCCCTCTTTGGATAAAGCAAACACTGAGGCTATGGAGACATAAATCTGTCTGACCCGAGTGCCCCGAATGGAGCTGCAGAGGACCCAGGCTCAAGGGGCTGCTGGGCGAGACTGTGATGATCATCCCTGCCCCCAGAGAAGGGTCAAGATCCAGGTCCATGCAGCTGGGGTAGAGCCCCATGTGTGGGAGACCGTATGATGTCCACGGGACAGGGGATGGAGCAGAGGTACTGGAGAGACACCCCACCTGCAAGGGACTCTACCCTTGCTGGCCCCGCTCATGCTGGGGATGAAGAGTGTGCCTCAATTAAAGGTAACTACCATTTTCAGACACAAATCTAGTTACAAACGTAAACAGCCTGAACTCAAAATTATTAAGATCCTTGTCAGCAGATCTGTTCCTGGATTTTGTTCAAAATCATAGCTGCTGGTTTTAGGGGAAAGGGGGTGTAGCTTTTATTTCCTCTATAGCCTTGCAGATTTCGCTGAAGAACAGAGGGGGTAACTCCAGTTGTTCTGAACACCAACAGAGCCGCTTAAGAGCAGTGAATAAGCTATTCTTTTGCAAATCCACTGGAGACTTAATTTAGTGCGATACACTCATCAGGGAAAATAAGCTCAGCTTTACTTGGAAATTTCTGGTTGTATCTCTGGACTGACAGAAAGGAATGCTGTCAAAATCAGTAATTTTGGCATGGCAATGAATGGCAGATAAGGAAAGTTTCAAGCATAGTGCTTGCTCCCAAGGCACCGCATTTGCAGTCACTTTTCAGAGTAGAATTATATTTTACGTATTTACTTTTCTATGAGGCCTGGATGTGGTGGGTCTTTTGTTTTCCTGAGTTCCCTCGAAACACAGATCTCTACATTCATTTTATGTAATGATGCAAAGGGAATTGGTCTACTTTCCATCTCTTTCTTGCAGCCTTTCTTCTGCTTCTGGCTGCCTCTAAGAATCTGGCCATGAGACTCACAGGTAGACAAAGGAACTGTGTCCTTTTTCCTGCGGTTGAAACCAATGAATGACAAAGGATATTTCTTTTTATCCTTCTTCCTACTCCTTCTCCCATTTCTTTCTTTGTCATGTTCACATTTATTTTGGGAAGTAACTAGATGGAAGAGCTTAGAAATGAGGGACCTATTCAGACCCAAGTGACGCATCAGTGAATGTGGCATCACACTTTCCTATAAATTTATATTTAGCCTCTGTACTTGAATATCCCACTTAAGTTATATGGGTAGCACAAACTGACAAAAGTGTTAACTGATTGATTGGCACAGCACAGTAACTTCTATTGCATCCACGTTCTCCACCAGCTCTACATTTTCCATGCAGCTGGGCTGCCAATTCTCACACCTAAAGGGTGAGTCCTTCTATTTTGTCTTGCTTGAGCAAAATTCCATCGGCATTTCCAAACTGATGCTTGCACCCAGGCATTTCCTAGCTCTCTGGGCAAGGTACTGGAAGGTGAAGGAGATCTCGCATGTTACAGTCTTGCTTACCAATTATTCTTGGAGGTGCTTCTCACAGCTTTTCCAGGCAGTTCCAGTTCTCCTCAACTGTCATAACCTTCTGACTACTCTGTTTCATCTCAGTTTAATTCCTGCAGTTGTTCTTACAGCAATGGCAAAGAAATGTAGATTCCCTCTTCTGACATGTCTCCAGCTTCTTTGGGATCTCCTGCATGCGTTATTTCTAGGCACCGCTGCCAGTAGACTGTTTTGGATAATGTTTTGATGACCAAAATTCTTCAGTGTAAATCTTGGAGGCATCTGGTATTACCTGCACCTGAGGTGCCTTAGATGAAAATATAAACCCAGTTCTATGATGGAGCTGAGAAAAAGTGGCTCCAAAGGAAGATGAGGATATTCTGTCTGCTCTGGTTAGTTTCTGCAGTGCTAAGTGGTACCATCTGGAGTAGGCATGGTTCTTCACTGGTTGTCCATGGGTATAGCATATGGTCACAGGTTATTTCAGTAGAATCTCTGGGTTCGGTGTCTGTGAAATTAGTTTTCCATTGCAGCAGCTCAACCGTTCTGGGGATGTGTCTGTGTATTCCATCGTAGCTTTATGCTGCAGGGAAGGTGTGCTTCGGGATCACCACTCTGCCATCCATTCAGCTTTTGGTCATTGATTTGCGGAGAAGAATAGGGCTGATCAGTCAGAGGAAAGATGCAATGGACCAGAGTCCTTGTAATTTTGTCTGCCCCAGTCAGACAGAGAAATCTGAGTTACAAAACTGTAGGGTGCAAAGACTTAAAAAGAAAAAAAAGAAGTTTGGCAGAGACTGGAAAAGACAGAGAGGCCAATACATGAATGTGCTACGCTGTAGCCTTAAGTGGTTTTCAAGTCTTGATGGAATTAAGGGGGGAAAACATGTTTCCAGGTTTTTTAATAATATCTGAGAAGCACAAGATAAGAATTCTGCTTCTCTTATCCCCAGTGTTGGTCTTCTGTCCTGTGCACCAAGAGGCAACTTCACCTAAAATTACCAGCCCTGCACATGGTCTTTTCCAAGCATGAACTCCTATAGAGACCGTAACATCATACAATTTATACATGCAAAAATAATTTCTAAAATGGATTTTCCAGGTGCAAATTCAATCATCTGTTTAGCCAGGTGTGAGAATCTATCAGCTGTGCACACAGGTGTCAGTGCTTGAAAAATGATCCAGTTTACTCCTCTGTTATGAGTTTGTACAGGGGCCTGTGTCACTTAAGTCCATCTTAGGCTGCATTTTGAGGATTGAAGTGGAATTTGAATGGTGCTTTCTGTGCCGAAGTCCCTCTGCATAGGGCAAACGCTTCACGCTTCACGAAGTGTATGCACAGATGGGCAGATTTGGCGGCCCCTATGTGAAGCTGGGCTGGAGGCCCAAATCGATAATCTTGCCCCAGATGTGTCTCCTCCTAAAATGTGTCTAGCTCTTGTCAGGCTCATTAGAAAGGGTGGTTTTGGCTGGTTTGCCTTTTTGGTGTTTTTTGGGGTTTGGTTTTTTTTTTTTTTTAGTGAAAACATAGCATTTCTCAGTGTATCAACGATCCCAAACTTAAATATTTAATAACCTCTGTTATCTAATACCTGACTTGGCTTTGCATTAGAAACAATTGCTTGCAAAGTGTTTATCTATTGAGTGAGAATGATTAAAAGAAAATATAAAGTTCTTCTTATACTATTTTTGGGCAACAAAATGACCTTGCTGTTCTTTTAAATATTTCAGTATAATTTATATTAGCTATAATACCATCAATAAGGCTGCTTGAAAATTAAGTGTCATTCTTGGCTTGAGACACTGGGTGTGTTGTGGGACTGAATGCCATGTGCCAGAAAAAAAATTAAAACCAAAACCGTGGTCAAGTAGCTAAATTTATGGAGAGAGCAAGCAACATGGGCCTGAACAGCACAGCTCCTTTGGACAAATGTCTATGCCTCCACCTGGGGAAACCTTAAAGTCCCCCTCAACCCTAACAGACGCTAAACCGTGGTGGGGAGAACAGCAGCAAGGTGGCAAAGCTGTGTCTGGTGGTGATGCCGTCATCCTCCAGCTAGGAAATGCGGGGGGTGCTGGAAAGCTCTGGGGAGCGGAGGGGAACTTGCCGGTGTTTATGTCCCCAAGTTTTGAAATAACAGTGATCATTTCCCCTATGGGGGAGGCTAAAATGCCCAGCTCAGTCTTTCACTGATTTCTGCAGTGAAAGTCTCGCCTTTACCCAGGTAGTTTGTGCCTTTGCTTCTTCCTATGCAAACCCGTTTTCCTGCGACATGGAGGACATTAAGGATGTCGTGCCAGACGAGGCCCCTCTAAGGCATTAATGCTTCCTTATCTCTGCTGGAAATCCCTCCCCTGTTACATCCCAGGAGAACATTTTGCCTTTTTCACAGCTGCATCACACTGATGGTTTCACGATCCTCCTGCGCTCTGCTAAGACGATGTGAATATTGTGGGATTTGGCAGTGCTTCCTGGCTTCTGGGTCCAAGTGCAGGTCCTGGACACGTCCCAGCTCTGTGCTGGGCTGGGATCTGGGTGTGCAGTTCAGCCCTTTTCCTCCTACCTGTCCATACCATAGTTTCCATGGAACTAAATGCAGAACTGCTGGCCAAAAGAGAGCCTCAGTACAGTACATTTTGGCCAGGTCCCCTGTCTAGATAATCAGTGAACAGGATCTTGGAAAACACTGCAGCTTATATCAGTTGTTTCGACACAGCCATATATACCGTATCTTTCTTTTTTCTTATTTTTCCTCAGGTGTTCAGAACAGACTCCATTCTTCTCGGCTGATCCTATTTGACATCTCCTTTTTTCTCTCACTACACCTGCATGACATAAGAATATTTTGTCATTGCTTTTCCACTGAGCAGCAAAATCCTATCTTTTCCTCCCATTTAATCTATTAATCTCCTGGGCATCTCCTGCTCTCTTCTCTGAGACTTCCTGAAGAACCATCTGCTAAAATTATTCTTCATTCTTTCGTGTAACCAGTTTGCTCCACATTTTGAATAAATCTACCAGCTCTTTCTTTACACACTATCAAATTTCAGCTACTTCTGCTGCTTTATATGCAATCTATAGACTGACATTTTATAGCTGCCTGCCTGTCTTGTACAGCACAGTAACCTCATCGTAATCCTCTGCAGGTGACAGTCTGCCTGAAATGATTTCTAAATCCAGTCCATTCACTGATTACCCTCTCTTTTAGGAGCATTGACACAAAATCTTACTTCTTTTGCAGTATTTTCAAAAACAGAGGCAGCGAGGACACTAGGAAGTACAGTGGTGCAGCTAAAACGTCTGTGTTCTAAATGAGAAAATTGGTCTGCTCTTTGAGCCGATCCATTTACACACTTGAAGTGTCAAGTCTAAAATTAAGATATCTATCCTTTGAGAGATGTATTGCATCATATTTGTAAGTGACATATGTTTGATTTCCAAAGGATCATGCTAATAAGCATACCTAATCACTTATAAATGTCTACTGTTAATGACAGTTGTTTTCTTGCAGACTTATCCCATCAAGTCGTAATTCTGTTTTTTCAAACAATCTCAGAAACAATCTGGTTTTGTAGCTTTGCAGTTGTGTGTATTTTTGCTGAGTTGGTGAACCTCTTTAACTTTTTAGTATGCACAAAAGACCCATGACACTGAGATTTATGGCACAAGGCAATAAAAAAATACCTCTGGTGGTATGCAAAATATTCAGAGGGGTTAGGAAAATAATAGCCTCTATCTGTATGTGGCAAATTGGTATTAATAAGTTAAAATCCCCTCAAAGGAAGTTTTGATTTTAAAAAGCAGTGTTGCATTTTACCTTCAGCAACAGTCTGAGAAGTATTTTTCTCTTGTGTTCACATATTTGCTATCATACAGACTTGTGAAATACTGCAAGAGAATTTCCAGGACACTTCAGACATGTGGAAATAAGACAGCATGTGAAATCTCATACAAAAGCTCTGGACTCACGACATCACCAACGCGCTCAGACACTCAAGAGTAATGTAAGATCTCAGCTGTGCTGTCATGACATCACAGAGTTTTTCCATTAACTTGAACCCCTCAAGACACTTCTCTAAAACTTTCTCTAGTGTGAGTGAACACACGGATTACCAGTACCCTGCAAAAAGGTCTTGTATCAAAACTCCCGTTAAAGTGAATGGGAGTCCTGTGGCAGATCTGTCTGTATAATGCACTTAGTCTGGGGCTGAATGGCTAACTGCTTAATGCTGAATGTGTAGGTCTTGTAAGAACATTTTTTTAAAACAAAGCAACAATATTTTGCAGGGAACATAAGAACTTCGACACACTAGGCTTTTTCTTTCTCTTTCAATGATCCCTCCTGGATCAAGCAGGCAACACTAGAGGGGTCTCAAGCTCACACTGCTTGAAGGACTTAATTGCCCTAGGGGACAGAAAACAGAATCCAGCTACAAAGTTTTGGTCTCCATCCCAGATACTTAGTCTATTAAATGAGTCAGGAGGTTACAACTGAAAAGAAATAAGCCCCACAGCAGAAATGTATTTTGCAATCTGCTCTCTTTGGAAAGGTGCTGACGCAGAGTCAGGCTGCCAGTGTCAGGAGATGTACTGATTGCTATTGAACCAGATGGGTAGGGGCAGGGGGGAAAGGAGGGGGCAAACAGGCATTTGCAGGCTTGTTGAAGAGGCCAAAAGTCATGCTTTTCTACACCTTTAGATACTTGCCTCCCCTCCTCCCCAACACAGTTTCAGCAAGATGTGACTTGAAGCAATAACACTTTCCTAATGACATAGGCTATTGGGTTTCTGTGATGTGGCTGAGGAACGTGGGAGGTCTAGTAGCTGGGAGCAGAGGTCTAGGAGTCACTCAGTCACTTTGTCACTTAGGGCAAGTTACTTGACCTTTCCGCATGGGCTTGAGCCACATCGGATAAAGAAAGTGGCTTGACACCAGAATTTCATGTGGTACCAGAGACCTAACCTGGAGTAAACTTCCTTTAGTTCACTGAAGAGGTCATCTGTATAATCTTGAAATGTCGCCCACGTCAGCTGGGTGAAAAACTGAAAAAATCACCAATCCATTTTCCGAAGTTCATCCTATCTCTACATTTGCATAGAAGTTAAATGTTTACAAGACACGAGCAGTGTTTGTGGGCGTAAAGCAGGTAACTGAATTGTAACACAGCATTTGTAATTGCTGTAATTCGTGGTAATTAAAGTCTGGTGACCTATAACCATGTGAATGTAAAATTAGATGCTGCTTCTGAAAACACAGGCCTGTGTAGGCTTTTCAGATTAAATGAAATAGTTTCTGCAGCTGGAAAAAGTACATAATTACGAAGCTTTCTCCTTCAAGTTTACTCAGTCATTATTAGACAGAATCAGTGGATGGTAAAGCTACTCTGAAATAACGTATTGGATCATTTGAATAATTCATAGGCATAAAAAATATTGCAGTTCTTGTTTCTCTTTGCTGGCTTAGGTAGTAGAGAAAATCATACAGTCTTCAAATATAATTTCTGCTTGCAGTGCTTTCCCTCTGGTCAGACTGAAAGGGTGATATTTACATGTGGAGTTTGTAGCTGAAACTGATCACAGGAATCAAACAAATTGTTTGAAGTCACTGATTAGGTAGAAATAACTCTTGTAATTTCATGGGCATATTTAAAAAATATGCCAGGGTTGTTCACCTTGAATTACCAAGAGTTAATTGGGGGGGGGGGGGGGGGGGGGAACCACAGCCAAAAAAAAAAAAAAAAAGGCAAATAAAAAGGATGAAAGAATTTCCAGAGAGAAAATGGAAATTCATAACATCTTTAGATTGGGGAAATAAAATCTATTTCTTGAGGTCTATACTAGATACACTGCTCACTTTAAAAGTAATTTTCTCTTACTATTCAGACAGAATGCATGCTTGGTGTTCGCTGTGAGGAGCTGATTAATGTAGTTGCTGCACCCAAATCCCTTAAAATCAAAACCCCTTATACTCAAATAAGTATAAAGAGATATTATTTCAGTGTTTGAAACCGGTTCCATATGAATATGTTCCTGTGCCAGCATTACACAGTTAAGGCTACTTTTAAGCATATAGTGCTTCTCCATTGGGATTGTAACAGGAGCAGGGAAGATCATGGTAAAATACCAATGTTGTTGTAGTGCAAATAAAAGCCCTACATGTATGTCTTTCAAAAAAACACATGAAAGGTGAAAGTCAAAAGTTTTGTCTTCATTTTTAATTAATGCAAAAAGAAAAGAAGAAAAAGAAAAGAATTCCCACCCCCCCACCCCACCCCCCCAAGATATTTACTTTGGGTCTTATTTGCTTATGTCAGTATAGCCTCCTCCTTGTGTTTCATTCCAGTAAATGCTTTGCAGTTGGAACATGTAGAGCTGGCTTGACCTGTTTGATCCTAAAATCTGTTCTTCTAATTCCTGCAAAAGCTTTTGCAGCTCTGCTCCTCCCGTCATCTGCCACCCCTAGTTTGAGGACTGCACTTAGTATAAAACTTAAAGTTAATAATGGGGCCATCTAATCAGCACTGTGAGTTGTTAAAGAACATGAGATGTTCACACAACTTTGCTTCAAATGTATGGCATTTTCCATGAGCTTGACGAGTCAGCAATTACTGTGCAACTGAAGAACAGAGGTACTGTATACCTTGCAGTTACATAAGGCGCTGCCTGTTTTATTTTTTAGTAATGATCCCCATGATTATTTTTTGGGTTCAACCTTTTTGTAAAGATTGGAAAACTGTGTACGTGATGTTTTCAAATTGCCTGAAGGCTCATAAAGAATAAGGACCTGGTGTATTTCTGCTCACAGCACACAGGTCACTAGAGGAGTCAATGTGTGTTGGACTGTCAATGGTTTTCGTACCTAAATATTTGTTCCTTAGGCCAAGAAGAGATCAGCTAGTACAGACTTGTAAAACACATCATTATGCATCTGTCAAGTACTCTGCATCAAGACCAAAGACTTCAGTTAGTCTGTATATTAGTATCAAAAGCATAAAGCATGACTCTGCAGGCAAAGACCCCACGGGGAGGATGACTGGATGGCTAGATGGATCCCCTGGAAGGTTTCCTCCCACCCTCGTGCTGTAGAGAAAGTTGAAAGCCAGAAATGCCTCCCCATGGGTGGTTGGTGGGAAAAGTTCTTCTGTCCCCAAATAGGTAGAGCCCTGAGGATGATGTACGAAACATTCAGCAAACTGAGGGGGTTTCTCTGTGCTGTCAGAGAGCCCTTTCAGCCGCGCTCAGCACCTTGTTACCTGCTGCAATCAGTCTTTGATACTGGGGAAGAAAGAACAAAGCAGACTTATTCCTCAAGCAAAAATAATTCTGCTCAACCTCAGTAGAAAGCTTTCATGAAGAGGATTCAATTACACTTGTTGCACAACTGTGTAGCTGTTAAATGTGATAGGGCATTGCAAGCAAAGATATTTTTCAGAGGGAAAGTGAATGAAGGTGATAAATGGAAGGGACTTGTCCCAGTCTTAGCACATACATAGCCAAAGAAATTCTCAAAAACCGATCAAAGCATACTTTAGCAAGTTATCTGATCTTATGTCAAAGCTCACCTAGCTCCTCAGTAAGCAATTCTAACCTTCACAGCTTTGAAGGTGTCTGTTTCAAGGCTGCACTAGTCTAACTAGCTCCCAGCCACTGTAGGGCTTTAATAGAGAAGTCTTAACAGCTTATACCACCAAACCTCTTGTCTATGCTTATGCTGTCAAGGCATTGCTTGCCTTCCTTTCTTTGCTTAAAGTAAGCTGGGCTCCTTTGGCAGCGTCTCAAAAAAAACCTTCTTTCCCAGTTCTGAAATCTCTCAAGTCTCACTGGTCCTGGCTACATCTTCCCAATGTGCAACACTGAACCGGAACATGAAGTTTTGCAAGATGCCCTATCACTGATACTCTCGTTCATATTTCTCCTTAAATTATATTTAAGGAAAATAAGCTGCATTTGCTGCAGCTTTGGACCAGGAGCTCATGTGGACGTAATTATCTGCGATGACCCGTAAATCTGCTTCTGAATCATAGCTTCCCAAGACAGTCTACCATTCCATGAGACTCCCTGTTTCCCAAGTGTATTACATTGCATTTGGTTGATTCAATAGGTTGTGTTTTTAGTATGTGATCATATAACCCAGTGAGCTAAACTGTTCCGAGTGGTAGTCTGTACTCTTCTTTTGCTACACCACTAATCTTTTTGTCAGTTGCAAGTTTTACCAGGAATCGCTTTAGAACACTGTTCGTCTCCTTGTATAAAATTTCTGAATAACAGACATCAATGATTAGGTTCTGACAAGCCTCTAAAAGAATCCAGTATCATCACTGAATCTGTTGTGGTAACTTCTGCTGGGTACATCTCACTACAGGTGATCTTCAAGGTACACTAAGGACCTGGGTTTCCACAGAAAGACTATGGGTGAAACAGGGGTGAGTGTCCCACAGAGGAGCCCACAATTAACGGGAGAGAGGTGAAGAAGACTATATTTGTGTATATCTATATTCCTGCGCCTCTTTTGGATGTTCCTTTTACCTATTGGTGACTCAAAATTGAATCACAGGTAGGAAAAGTGGATGTGCCAAGAGCAGCAGTCATTTTGGCTTTTCTGCATGTATGGAGAGGAATCATCCTTCAGGCTTCTCATCTACCACCAGCTTAAACAGCCCTCTGTGAATGCCATGCAGTGATGCAGCAGACTGTACAGGCATACTTCCCCACCTCTTAAAGTAGATGACTATCAGGATAATTTAATTTTCTGCCTTGCATACCCAATCAAGGGCTTCCAAGTATGCAAAACTGTTTCAGAAGTAGCAAAACAAATTTAGTTTATCAGCTCTCCTGTTCAAAGTCTGGAGTCCTGCTTTACAGGTATTTTTCAGTTTTCCTCTTTAAAAACCTGTGATGAGTTTACTTTCTGTAGCCTTCTGTAAAGAAAAGAATGAGAGGAATTTGAGGTTATTTTAATCCTTTCCTTACTCAGGTAATGGAATGTAAAATATGGGAGGGGGGGGCGGGGAATCTGCTTCCCAGAACACTGAGCAAGATTTCTAGGAATGGATTAAACAGAAAAGCTAAATATTTTGTAGCCTTTAACTTAATCAGTTGCAATTGGGTCACTGGGACAATGTGCACCAAGATCTGAATCTCCACTGAGTTCAAGGCCAAAACGTCACATACGATCTCACTGCTAGCTTCCTTCCCTCATCATGGTCTAATGAAAATTAAAATTACTTTTATACCAATCGTTTCAGCCTCTGCTGCTGTGATTTGCCCAGGGGTGCTTGCCTGCTTGCTTCCTGTTGCTGCGAGGAGCTGTGTGTGGCAGGAGGCTGTCCCAGCTGGGCGCATGGGTGGAGTATTGGCTGATGGAGCAGTAGGTGCAGAACAGCCTATGGGGTCAGAAAAGCAACAGGGAGGGTTCGGGAGGCTTTGCAGGCAGGTGAGGAACCAGTTGGGGCAGGAGCTCCTTGTCCTTTGGAAAAGGGAGGGTGCAGGGCATCGTCTGGGGTGGCCACCTTCCCATCAAGCTCTGACACCAGGGCCCCAGCAATGCCCCTGCACAAACTGCAATCCCAGCCCTGGTTTAGGAGTATGGCTGGAGCCCAGAGGGTGCATCGGGACGGCAAGGGAAAGCAGGAGTAGTGTTTCTATTTGCAACATTAAATTCAACACTTGGAAGATTCAGTGCTGTTAGCTGACAGAAAATAGATGCTGGAAAATACTTTTGCAGCCAGACAAAGTGTCTAAATGCATGCTTGTCTCCAAACTAGTGATGAATGTAGCTTAAATGAGGGAAACTTTTGGGACTGTAACCTTTTTTAGCTTACTGTAAAAATGTCCAGTTTACTGAGCTTTCTAATGACTTTAATACATTCCGACTATTAAAATTGTAACTTTCGTGAAGACTGTAAGGTTGTTTCTGGTCTAGGCAGGCTTAGGTTTTGTTCCATGGAAATTATAAATAACAATTAAAAAAAGGTGTTTTTTTTCTTCAGCACTCATGAGAAATGGAAGTAGAAGTTACCAGCAGCTCTAAATGACCAGGAAAAGTATGGCTAATTGTCTGTTTTGTGTGTTTTCTGGAAACCATGCAAATATCACACATCAGTTGAAATTAGCTCCTTAGAAACACAATGTATGCAGAGAAATTTGTTGGACTCAATAGCATAATACTGAAGAGATGTGCAGGAAAAGCCCATTGAAAGTAGTTTGGTATCCAAGTAGAACTGATGACTAACAGCTGTCAGGTGACCATTTCACAGAATCACAGAATGGTCAGGGTTGGAAGGGACCTGTGGAGACCATCTAGTCCAACCCCTGCTAAAGCAGGGTCACCTAGAGCAGGTTGCACAGAGTCACATCCAGGTGGGTCTTGGATGTCTCCAGAGAAGGAGACCCCACAGCCTCTCTGGGCAGCCTGTCCCAGTGCTCCGCCACCCTCAAGGTAAAGTTCTTCCTCATATCTAGAAGGAACTTCTTGTGTTTTGGTTTGTGCCCATGCCCCTTGTCCCGTCGCTGGGCACCACTGAAAAGGGCCTGGCCCCTCCTCCTAACACTCGCCCTTTAAGGTATTTGTAGCCACTGATAAGATCCCCTCTCCCGTCTCCTCTTCTCCAGGCTAAACAGGCTCAGCTCTCTCAGGTTAATTTTCTGCATTACTTATCTTGCTCCAAAAGGTCCTTCCCAGGTTCAAGCACTTCCCAGAGATTCAGGGAAGGAGGTACAGAAGGGGACATGATGAGGAAAAAAAAGGAAAAGGGCAAGAATAGAAGAGTTAAATATTGTATCTGTGGTCCTTATGTGAGTCATACATCAAGCCCGATGCTACACAAAAGTCTTCCACCCCAGCACAGTGCCTCGGTCAGCTGGGTGAAGCTGCCTGCCCACCACTTCTACAGAGAGGTTTGCTTCCATTTCTCCCAGTGAGGTGGCTACTGAAGCTGCAATAACAAGAGGATTACATGGGTATGTGACTGGATATTGGAAAAGGGTCTTTGCAAGCAGGCAGAGAAGGAGGTACTTAATTTGTTTAAAAACAAAGGCTCATATTCCGAGGGAATCTACAACACAATCTGTGTGAAGCCCTAATTCCCAAAACCAATCTGTGCTTCCACCAGCGTAGAGAATTACTGACCCTAGCAGTGCTCCAGATGGCAGATAAGGATGTGGAAAAGGATTGCTTATTTTATTAACTCTAGCTACTTGGGGGAGGGGCTAAGCCAGCCGTTGCACATCGAGGACACAGAGACTATACTATGACAATTAAATCCAAATCAAATATCTTTCACGAGAAATTGTGACAGAATGATGCTTCTAATATCTTTTTTCTTGTACTGTGGCTTGTGTGGATGAAGCACGTGTGTAAAGCTGAAGGTTTGAGTCCTGCCTCACAAATGGAAAAAGATGAATTAACAAATTTTGCAACCGGGACAAGGGTGGGGGTGGGGGGAATTCTTTTGTGATATTGATCTGGGAGCTAAGGGTTTCCATGAAGCCTTATTTTCAGAGTCTAATTTAAATGCCTAGTCTTTCTGTATAGATAGTTATTGGAGAGACAAAGACTTCTGCATATGGACTTGGAGTCCTCTGAGGAGGACTTTGAATAGGCAACATCAGTTCCCAGTAAGGATTTGCATGAGATATGAAAATCTTGAGAGCCTGAATATCTAGCAAGGTCTTTCAAGGTCTTCCATTCCATTTTTAGAAAAAAAAAGGAGCTGGAAGTCATGTACACCTCAGATTAAGGGTCTCATTTACTACAACAAAAAGCTTATTTCATCTGCCAGCATTATATGGAATATCATATCTGCAACTGTGTGTAATGAAACACTGTGGTACATCTAGAAAGTAATATTTCCACATATGAATCCACTTTCCTATGCTTTTAACCATTTTATTTTCCAGTAATCAGAAAACTGTAGGAATCACTGGTGTGAATTTCACAGTTTTTCCATTGACAAGACAGATGCAGAGCTGTTTCATCAGGCTAAAAACAATTTGTTGCTCACTGACAAATGTTTGGAAAATAATCTAAAGCAAATGCTTTCTCCTACTTTCCTTAAATTGTTTTTTGTGGTAGAAGGGAAAACGATTTGTATGGTGTGGGTTGTAATTTGTGATCTTCATGGAAGTGAGTTTTGAGTAAGAAGATGCAGATACACCGTGACTTCTAAAGTCAAAAAAGGGGCATGAAGACTAGAAATTAAAAAAAAAAATAAAAAAAAAATAAAAAAAAGAAAGAAAAAAGGAACTGTGTAAGATAGTATATTGTAAGCTGTACTTTCCATTTGATAGCTTCTGAAATGAATCCATGGTATTCTCACAATACAGTTTCAAATGAGCCAGGCTGTGCCTAGTTTACAACATACATCAACACATAAAAACACATATTCAGAAATTTCAACACATATTCAGAAAAACTACTGGGAGTGAACAGGGGAGTACTTGTTTACCCACCAGACAAAACCAAAGCATGGTAGAAATGTTAACAATAAAGTCATTGAAATATCCGTCATTTTATGAGGGGGAACATCGGTGACGGGGTGAAGAATTACAATGAGACTGAATCTCATTGCTGTGAGAGTTGGTTTTTTTTTTTATTTTTAAATAGCACATGTAATCTTCATCTTACTGTGATTTTGCCTAATATACTTGCTCTAGAACCATGTCCTTTCGGGGTGAGTGACATCTGGTAGAAACCAGCACCCTGTATTGAGATTGATTTTCACCAGTCAAAACAAGGCAGATTGGACAATGTAAATCTCTTTAATGATTACAAGTTCAGCCGATGCAGGATGGATGCCAAATGTTTGTTATTAGCATTGTGCTCAACGAATGCTTTAGTGTAGCATTCGCCTGATGAATCCCATAAAAAAAGGCATATGAAGTAAACAAAACTGATGCACTTTGGCCTTCCTTTACTTGCACGGAAAAAGGTTACTTTTGCTGGAAAGGTTTTATCTTAGTTTACTCTTTTAGCAGAAAACAGAGGTCTTTTAGCTGAAGCTTTCCTTGCTTATTGAAAACAACTGTGCTGAATTTAAGCAGAAAGTCAGAGTTTAACTCCCTCATGCTGTTTCATACCTCTCTGTCTGCAGTCATAGCTGTATGATCAACAGCACTTTAGTTGGGCTTGACAGCCCCCAGAAGAGCAGACACGATGGAAATCATAGATCTTCTGAGACCCCTGTCGAGAGGGAACTGTTTGGAAAGTTAGAGACCTGCACATGTTTTTTGTGTGTGCATTGTTTTCATACACAGAGCATGGAGGAGAAGGGGGCTGTAAGGTCTCCAGAACCAAGGAGATACCGTATGTGCAGGCACCACAGTAGAACTTTCGGTAGGACCCCTTGAGACTGGGAAATGCATCCAGCACATTGTGCAGGCAGAAATGTCCCTAAGCTGGGAGGGATTTTCTGGTTCGAGCAAAAAAATACTTCAAATGGAACAATGAGTAAATTTTAGGTAGCCACAAAAGGTGGTTACACCTTGCTTGCCTCAGGCAGTGTGCTCTCTTTCCTTGGGCATAACAGGAAATGTTTTAAAACTGATATGCCAGGAGAACACAGCGTATAGCCATTTGAAGGAAATATTACTGGGACTAGTAGGATGAAACTAAGGAACAGGATATGTATGCTAACAGAAGGAAAAAATAATAAATCACTTTTGTCAAGTGAACTGTGAATAATCTGCTGAGGAATATAGTGGAAGTTTTATCCCTTGAGTCACTAGAGCTATAGAAAGCTCTCAAACGTGTCTATGGGGAAACATCACCATGCTGGCACAGAAGTGACTTGCTAGTAATTTTCTAGTCTTTCTTTAGGTCAGGAAGACTGGTTCAGCTCTAAAGTTGCAAATATAATTTCATCTTTCTTTACCCCCATGCACCCCCCCTTCCTCCACTTGCATATTTATATTTAGCTTTGTTTTGATTCTAGGTTCTGAAGTAGCTGCTGATATGAAGCAGGCTGTTTGGGGGCAAGCTTGTGCCCATGACAATGTGCAGAGCCCTGTGCAGGATGCAGCCACTGGGAGATGGTGCACGGGTTTGGTGGGGTGCGTGAGATCTGTCGCCTCGCTTACTGAAATGGTGGGACTTCAGTTCTCCCGCGAGAAAACCATACCACGATCAAGTCTAGAGAGTTACCCGCAAATATGTTTTAAAAGTGGTTTCCTTCTGCTGCCGAGCAATGAGGCGAGAGGGACCTGGTCCTTCTGAGGAGAGAAAGGGAGAGCTCTCCTGAGAGGGTGGCCAGCAGGCACAGGGACAAGTCAGCAGCTGCTCTTGTAACAGCAGTGCTTCCAGCCGTGCCCGCAAACACCGTCCTCGGACCATTGCACTCCTGACCCAAATAGCCCTTAAACCCAAGGCAGCAATGCCAGAGAATCAGATGACACCAGCAGTGTAATAGCATCCTGGATGGTCAAAAGCAGCATCGGTTTTGATCTTGAATTACTCGTTAAGGAGACTTTGGGATTGCAGTCAAAAACTTTGGAAGAAAACATTAACTGCTAGGACATAAAGGAGCGGGGCACATATCTTTCTGGGCAAATAAACTGGGAAGAAAATGAGCAATGGTGGGTGCCGGGGATCCATTTTTAAACAGTTTTAAGAAATCTGAGCATTTCATTCTGAGAGACCCCAAACGCAAAGTGAAGGGAGAATCAATTAGGAGTATGTGACTCGTAAACAATCCTTAAATGAGAACACCACACAGGGAAAATATTTGCCTGTATGAGCATACTTGATGATTTGATATTTCATCTCCTGACCACTACTGAAAAGTGAGCTGTCAGCACTGACTGTTAAGCATTGTTCCTGGGTGCTAATGAGCAGATCAGAGCCAAATGTTTTATACATCAGTTTAGGAATGTATTTTCCCACATGAATTATTTTATGTTTGTCTAAAATGATTCATTTCATTTCAAAAAAAAGTAGCACAGTTTCTTCCAAAATCCTCGTGGGAGTGCAGAACAAGGCATGACATAGATTATCAAAGGTTCCTGAAATCAAATATCCTCCTTAGCTATGGGTACAAGAAACCTTGCAACAGGATAACAGATGCATTATTTAGCCGTTAGTGGTTCTATTTCTCCCCCAAATAGGAGAACATACAGCTCTTTTTAGGTTTTGTTTTATTGTTACTACCAGCGTTACCTAAAACAATACGGATATTCTTATCATGTACGCCAATGTCTAATCCAGATGAGTGAGATAAGCAAACATATCTGTTTTTTCATTCTGAATTTCTTACATCTCTATTTAATCCTGCTTTCTTTGTTGTTGAATAATAATTCAGGAAAGCTTCAGCTACAGGAAAAGGTCTTTCTAAGTAGTTTATTTCACTGGTATTGAGTCATTACTGAAGTCGCCCATTAGGAGTTATTCAGGAATTGTTTTCTTGTCTTGGGAGGAAAGGGAGGGATAAAATGATCTGTGAGTCTCTGAATCCATCCTGTTCTTCTGCAGCATATGCAAGATTGTGGGTAGAAGGGATCGTGTGGGGTATGAGGAATGTGGGAACCTTACGAATGGTACTATTGCTACTCCCCAAAAGTGAAACGAAGGAGAGCTGTCTCCCTGAAAACCTACAGTCGCCTAAAGAAGAACAAAGACCAAGGCTGTAATTGCACAACTGAGCTATGCTGATAAAGCTACCTTTCAAAAACAGCCCTGGGTTGTTGGTGGGTTGTTTTTGTTTTTTTTTTTTCTCCACTAGTGAAATCTCTGGAAAGCCCTAAATAATGGACTGTTCAGGAGCCAGCAACTGAAATAGAAGTTGGAAGTGCTGTTTGCACAGGTGGCTAGCCTACTGGGAGACTAAATGCTTAGCCTCTCGCCCGTATCAATTATTCTGAGACTCTGTCTGTTTAATGTCTGCCAGTTTTGATAACAACAAAATCCTTTTAGAAAACTGCTGATGCAACATTTAGCATGCTATCTTTATGGGATTTAATTTTTTTCTTTTTTTTTTTTTTCTGTTTTTTTTTTTTTTTCTTGTTTCCCTTTTTGCAAGGATATAGTAAGCAAAGGTACTAGAGGAGCTGCCAGGACAGTAAAGTAACAAGCCAATTAAACAACTACCCCAAATTTCCAGGAGTCTAAAAGTAAACAAGTAGAGAGACCTTGTGGGGATTTAGATTGGTTTACTTTAAAAGTGTGGTATGGGCTTCTGTACAAACAATGAAATTCAACCATTCATCCCTGCAGTTGCCAAGGGACTTACCTGTCTTTTGAAAAAGTCTGACTTTCATGAAACTTTGCCATCTGGTCCAGACACTGCAGCAAATCTCATACCACATGCAAAGATTTGTTTCAAATGAAAGCTGCGACTTTTATTAGCTCATCCCTGTGCAAAGCAATGAGCGAGATAAATCCTGTGGGATTTCCCCAAATAAGCAGATGCGGAGACCAGAGCAGTCCTTAAAAGGAGGCAAAGCCTCATCTTTCCACAGAGAATCGTCCAAGCTACAAGCAGAAAGTCCCCTTTGGAGCAGATTGAGATTTTTGGTGGCATCACACATCTTCTGCACTGTATGTTTCTTTTCAAGCCTTGACTCATGAAGTCAAATGTTTGTGAGAAAAGCAGATCTACTTAAGAAAGAGAAACAAAATGCAACAACAAAAAATTACTAGCTCTCCCATCTAAGGAGGAAAGCCAGGAAAAAACCCCAAACTCTAATTTGTGACCTCAGTGCCAAAAATGTACAGATTTTTGGTCCTGATTCCTGATTGCAAAACACTTGGTTTGCCAATTCTGTGCAATTCAGAGCCGCAACAGGGAATCAAGCAAATGCCACCCACCAAGTGTTTGGACTCAGCAGCAGCTCTGTTCCTCTTGTTACCTCAGTTAACCTAGACCTGCTACCTACCCAAACTGTTTGTTTAACCTAAAGAATAATAACGAGCCAGTGTCACCAATTTGTCATGTGGGAAAAGTTATTCAGTCCCTTTTAAAGAGCACATGGGCCAACACATAGGAGAAAGTGTGCAAGCTAGCAGTGAGAAACAGGAAAGCCCCAGTAAAGAAGAAATGGTGGCAGAAAAGTGCTGTAAAAATCTATGAACATCTCAAAGGAGAAACATAAGTTGCCAGTTTAAGGTGTGCAAGTCTCCCCAGTCTTCTTAGCCCTGCTAGGTGAGGGCATTTTGTATAAGGAGTCACATGCATGGGGACATGGGGTGGTGATTAACATTGCCTGCCTTTGGATGCACCTCTGGCATTGAGTCGTGGGTGAGGGACCTCAGAATTCGGGGTGCCACAGGAGACGGCATTGCTTATCGGGGCTTCTTTATGCTGAAGCCTGTGCTGTTGCTGCAGCGCACTGGTTTATATTGCTCACTACCCTAACCCCAAATGCCTGTTTGCTTGGCTATGCAGAGTCGGAACTACTCTGCTATGGGCTGGAGAAGATGTATGAGCAGACAGAATAGGTGGAAAGCACGGGTAAGGAGTAGAAAAGCCCTGCATAATGAAAAAAGAACTTTACAATAGTTTGAGGGTGGTTACCTTGCTGTTATAACAAAGCTGAAGCAGTGATGCTGGAAGTTTTGAGGCGGTTGATGTGAACCCAGCATGTAACCCAACAACTAGAAACGCAGAGAATAATTCTTTACTTTTATTAACCCCAAACCATATTATTCAAATATAAAGTGGAAAAATCTGGGCACTGTGGTTAATGTATTGGCAGATTTTCTTCCACGTTAATGGGAAACTTAGAAAAGACTACCCTCTATAAATGTATAGCACTTAGGAGTTCACAGTAAGTTTTTGGACAGTTATTCTTTCCTCTTTGTCAGATTCAGTGGTAATGAGAATTTGATGAGACTGTTGTAAGATATAGACTACTAGCAACACCATAAAATTTGCATTCACATACTAATGGCTCAAGAGGGGAACCCAGCCTCTGCTGATGTCAGTTCTGCACCCTGCCCAAGCACGTGGTCTTTGCTTTTAGACAGAAAGTATAAAGAAGTTCAAATGGTAGTGTTTTCCCTATAATATTTTGTTATCAAGCCAACTCCCTTTTCACAAGGACCCACCTTTAAAAGGCTGTCATCAGGCTTACACAAGGTAGTATTGAGAGCCCACCTACCTCAGTGACTAATCTTTTTCTTTTGGACAGGGCTGAGCATGTGGTTTTCGGGTCAGACAATGTGTATCCCCCAAAGAGGATGATTCGACTTATGGATTTCCTGTAGTTTCCTATTGTCTAGCAATGTCTGGGAGCTGATGTCAGTGCTGTGCCTAGTTATCATCAATTCACAAGTTACATTTGTAAAGGCTAAAAAGTCCTCTCGGAGAGCACTATTTGGTTCAACTTTCTGAAGCAAACATTCTCACTTGTCTGTGACTGTCTGGGTAGCGACGGCTTTTCTCTGTGTAGACCATATTTTAAAGTTCACCCTGTAATCAAATGAAATGCGGATAATGTCTTCCAGCATCTCTCTGGGGTGGTGGTGGGTTTTATGCAATCAGCAGTGAGCCGGTTGCAGCTGGTCATTTCTTATCGTTATTGTCCAACTGCTCTGCAAATGAAACCACATTCAGCAAGTAGGCAAAATGACCCAGAGCTGAAAGAGGAGCACCCATTCTCCTTTCAAAGTTCACTCTCTTGATAGGTTAATGGGGCAAACTGGCATTATCAGGGCCTCTGAGATGTTTTATGGATAGAATCAATCCTGGTATCTCAGAAGCCTGACAAAAAAAGCCAAAAGGAGAATTTTTTTTCCAGTTATGCTTGCTGACACAGATGTTTAAAAACAAACTGGAAGAAACATGCATGGCCACAGACAATCTAAGATAATGCTGTAAAATAACAATTAATTTCTTGATGTCAAAACTGGATATATACAGAAACATAGCCAGTGCCTGTTGTGTGCTTCATGTGTGTGATCCTGGAGAAGGAAACAGAAAGAACAGACTTTTCCGTGTGTGTCTATCTGTAAGTTTATAAACATACATATACAGTACAAAATACTGAAAGAAACCTTGCTGCATGCATACATGTTATATACAGCATGTCAGCATTTGTAACAGATGTATGGTGATAATGATGTCAGCATGACAAATTGCAGGGTCATTTGATAACCTGAGCCCTCCTGTGTTAAAGGGCACTCACTTTTGACCTCTTCACCTAGAAAATGTTTTAGCGCTAGGACACTTCCTGGGGCACTCAAACCAATGGGCCTCTGTCTAACAACAGCTGCCTTTGAAAAATAACCAAAACATATGTATTGCCCCCTCTCACACAAGGTCTTTATTTAAGATAAATACATTGCTCCAAATTGGAGTCTGCTGCAATAGTTGGCGCTGGGTTTATTACAGGTTTCAGATCCAACAAGCCATTGCTTTTTGTGTTAGGAATTTGTTGTATCCTGATCTGGTTCTCATCTATATAGCTTGGGTCTCTGCATGATCTTCCTTGCAATCTCAGTCATCATTCTAAAGGTTCGTACAGCAGTGCTCCTAATTACCGGGGTACTGGAAAGCAGGAGGCGTTTATGTCAGCTGTACATGTTTTTCTATTTCTGAGGTCTGTTCATATGTTTTTGTGGTACAGGACTTCATAAAAGAGGCATGGAGAACAAGAGTCTATAAAACATATTTTGAGTTCTCTAAAGAACATCCAAAATATGGCTTCTGTAAAACAAATGACACATACAGAATGCAGAGCGATCTCATTCAGTATCCAGTTTTACTGGCAGTTGTTTAGGTCAGCTTGTACAATTTCCTTGTGGACGTCCACTCTTCAGAGTAACTTCACTGTTTCTGCCAATAAGGCTTTCTAGGCTGCTCTTGCAGTCTGTGGTGTGCAAAGTACCCACTTAGAGCAGTATGGTTTTGAGGTTATGCTCTCTAGAATAAAGAGGGAAACAGAAGCTTTCACTGGAATGCTTTTAGAAAATCCAGCTATTGAAAAGTATGGAGTTCGGGTCATGGGCACAGTAAAAATTTTAATTTACCTATGACTTCCACAGGCTCACAAAATGCACTGCAAGGATTACAAAACCTTGAGCTGTTTTGTGTTTTCATCGATCATCATATCCTTACACTCTCCTCCATTACTTCCTATTTCCAGTTACACATCTCCAATGCTGTAATAATTAACAGTTCTAACAGCAAGGATGAATGGATGGATGTAGGTGTATTTGTTCTTGCCAAAGCTGTCTGGGGATCATTATCCTAATTGTTTCTTAATTAATTTGATAAATTGTAGAAGTGACGTTTGAATTTTCACCACTGAAAGGACTATCAGGAAACTGCTCTATTAGTCTTGCAAAAATAAACACTCCTCATGTACCTTTTTGTTTTGGTTTGGTTTGGTTTTTTAATGTTGTTGAGGTCTGAGTATTCTTTCCTTATATTTCTTCTGGTTTTGGGTCATGTATTACACACTTTCTAAATATGCTTTAACACAAGAGGTGTCAGACCGGAATGGTTAACCGGTGCTGCATCCACCATTCCACATTTTTTAATGGTAAGAAGTGAGCTCCTTTCCTGTTGCAAAGATGAAACTTTTATTTTGTAATTCACAGAATTATCTTTTCTAATGAAATTGCCCAATGTGCCCTGCACAGAAACAGCAGTTACAGACACTAGTAAGGAAATGTCAGCGAAGTTAGTGATAATTGTGACTAAAATCCAAGGCCAGTCATACTGCCTCTGAAAAGAAATATTATGCGATATTTTATAATGTCATTGATAATTTAGGCATTCTTCATCTCACACGGATTCTGCTAGGTCTATTGCCAATTATCTGGGGCAGGCAGGAATCCCCAAAATCCTTTCTTTCACCCTGCATCATTACTCTTGCACAACTAAACTACACGGAGAGGCATTTTCTCTTACTGGTGTGCACATCTCACAGGGCCGAGGCCCTTCCCACGGCTCTCCAGCCCCTACAAAGCTGCAAAGCCCTCCTGGGGTGGGTATTGCAGCAACAGGTCTTTGAAGATCTTTTCTTGTTGTAGCACGTTGACTCTGCCTACCTGATGTTGCTTGTAGCACATGGAAAGTAACTGGCGACTGATTTTCAAAATGAGCTGTCATGGCAGCTGTGAAGTGTTATCTTTTGTCCTGACAGAAATACACAAATGGTGACAGTCATTTTTTCTTCAGCATCCATCATGTGCTTGGTTAACCTTGTTTTCACAGACATGGAGAAAATCAAGCAGCTGCCGCCTCATTTGTGCATCCCTAATTGCACATGCAGCTGAAGTAGCCGTTGCCCAAACTTCAAAAACTGGGTTCCTAAAGCATTTCTAGTAGCATTTCTAATGAGCAGTTCTGATGCTGATCACATAACTAGCATGAAGACAGAAGTGTGAGCATGACAAAATTTATTGTGTATTCACACAATGATAAAATGTATTGTGCAAATACATTTGGCTCAGCCGCTTTTTAATTAGCGACTGGAAGCATGGCTTGCCAAATTCTGGGGCTTGCCTGGGCAGAGGCAGTTTCATTAAGGTCAGTGGCCAGCCGTGTGTGCTGCTAAGCACTCGCTGCTTCTTGATCCCATCCTGAAAGCTTGCAAGTCTGCAAGTTTTCTCCATCCACATCTAGTTGGACAAAAATGTCTTGCCAGGCAGCTGAGGAAAATGAAAGCAGCGTGAGGAAGGCACTGCCACAGAGCTTCTCATCTCTGCTGTCCTTCCGTGAAAATGGTACCTTTTAATTTAGCAGGAGTCACAGCCAGGCTCCACAGTGTTGTCAGCTAAAGCCCTTTTGACACTTCAGCAAATAAAAATGATTTAGTGCTGTTTCCTTATACTTCATTGGAACTTAGAATATCAATCATACACTGTGTAAAGCTTGGTTTCTAATGTACACAAAACACAGAAAACAACTGGAACTAGATATAAAAGTAAGCCATTAGGGTAAACTCATTTCTATATGCACATGTGCTATTTATAGCTTCTAAATTTATTTTCTGGTAGAAAGTTTAAGGAAAGCATGTGCAACATCCCTGATTTGCTTACACTACACACTATCTTTAGAAAAGAGTTTGAGGAAGAAAAGGGGTCTGCTCTTCAGATTTTTTTTTTTTCTTTAAGAATGTCATAGCCATTTGAAGAATAAGCAGTGAAATGAAGTGACATTGAATCAGACGTTTTCTACAGCCTTACTTTTTACAGTTCCTTTGACATATCTTCATGAGTGACTCTGAAGGACTTTGGAGTTGTCACGGTGATTTGTGGGTGCCAAAAAAGTCAGAAAACCTTAGGGATAAAATCTTAGAACAAATGTTTTTATTTCTGCACTGTGGTATGGGTCAGTACAGAATAATTAATGTTTGTGAGGCTCCCGAAGAACAAAGTATGCATTATGGGCCATACTTATGAAGCAGCTTTCTTTTACTCTGTTTCACAGTGTCAATGAACAACTCACCCAGCTGAAACGATAAAGCAAAGCAGACTGCTGGGAAACAGTGTAGCCAGTCTTTTGATACAAGCAATTAGTGAAGAAAACTATGTAAAATAAATTTTTGCTCTGAACTGAAGGAAATTGTACAAGAATTTGACTCTGGAAACATCTGAATATGTCTTCATTTATTGCTTTTCTTGCAGGCCTGGGGGCAGGAATACCAAACACAATGGGAAAAGTTCTGAAGTTTCTGTAACTAGAAGCTTCCAAGAAGTGCAATGGAAACCAAACTGAATGCAATAGCTTCAGAGAAACAAGAGCTGGCAGCATCTAAGAGACCGAATGTCTCTTAGAAGATATTTTGCAAGCATCTAGAACAGTTGGTCAGACAAAGAAGTTCAGGGGAATTTAAATGCATCCTCAAAGAGAATTTACAAAAGTATGGAAAATTTAAGGACTGGTCTGTTAGGTAGAAACTGTTGAGGGCTAAGTTGCTGTAGATGATGGCTAATGTTTAGTTTGCAAAACTAAACAGATCCGAGGAAGCAGCGAGCGATTGGGAAGGGGGAAAAAAGGAAGAACTGTTAAGTCACTGCTCACAAACCACTGGGACCAGAACTCCCAGCCTGGCAGCTTCCAGCTCTAATTTTCAGCTTGTTGGCCTTTTCATTTTGCAATGTTTCTGTTATTCGCATTTATAAATAGAAACCAGCCAGACCCGGAGTGTTCTCAGCAAAGCTTTCATAACCTTGACACTGTCTTTTTATGTTACTTTTACAGAGCGAGGGACTAGTAGAAGAGATTTTTAAAAAGTGAGGTATGTTTTGAATTCTATTTCCTACCCTGTCTTCCTTCCCTGTTTTGCCAAGGAAGAGTCCTTTCTTGATCAACTAATGTGTCACAAAAAATCTCCCATCCTTGAAATCTTGGGATTGCTATGGAGAGAGTAGGGCCGATGCGTGCCAGAGCTAATTGTGTTACATCCAGGTTACAATATGTTTTTTTCTTTGTTCTGTCAGCACCAGCTATACCCTATGTGATAGCTCCACTTGCCTTAGAGGAGACTGCAAACCCAGCATGACCGCACCAGACGTAGTGCTGATCTAGCACCAGCAAAACAGTGCCATGCTGAGGGAACTTCTTGAATGGATCTGTGCCTGGGGTGGCTTTACCTTACCACCCGCCTCTTTGTGGCATTGCTGGTGTATGATGCACAAAGCTGTGGCCCCTGTCGGAGAACGAAGGGGCAAGTGGTGCAAGAAGTGACAAATGAAGGGGAAATGAGCCTCCAAAGCCATCCAAGCTTGGCATCATTTTGAAAGCCTCAGTGCTGGGCAGCCACACTCTCTATAGGATCTTGCCTTCTTACATTTACCAGGAATTTATAACAGAAAAAGAAACAAACTACTATAGGGGACTGTCAGAAAGACTTCATCTTTTTACAAAAAAAACACTTTTGTATGAGCATAATCCATTAAATTGTCCATAATCTGACTGCTGTGATCTTGGAATAAAACATTTTCCCTTTTCTGCCCCTTGTGAATACATTTTTGAGCCTTACCCCCAAAGCCCCACCCCCCTCCTTTAAGGGACAAATGAGTTCATGAACTACATCGATAAACAAGGTTGCTCCTATCTGGGCTTTTGTTTTCCTTTCAAGAGTTTTGCTGAGACATCTGTGGTTGAATCTTCGTGATTTTGGACATATACTATTCAAACTATTTCTTTTTCCTACCTCCTAATATGGCAAAGCCATTCCTACTCAGTAATGCTCATAAACATTTGCATAAAGTGAATTGTGTACTTGAACTGGGGCCTCCAACATATCCTGTTTGATATACTAGACCTCATAAAAACAAAGGAAAGACAGATGCAATTTGTGCCCGTCTGGAAGTGAAGTGCTTCTCTGCTTCGGTCACATGAGGATCACAGTCTTGCAGAAAGCATAACATCTGGGTGCTGCCTGCTCTTGAACCAGCCATGACAGTGGAGGAATTCTTTTATAATGCAATTAAGTAGTAAGTGTAAGAAAACTATATCTATAAAATATAAATAGCTTCCGAATGGTCCAAAGCATTTTTGGCTCCCTTGCTAATCAGAAGCTTGGCAGGGCTCTTTTCTACTTACTTTCCTCTCTACTTGTTCTTCCTTTCTCAGCAAACACGGAAGACTGCAAGGTGCGAAACAGAAACAGGGCAAAAGGGATTCAGTCCTGAATCCTGTCCCCAGCAACCGCTTATGCTGGGAGCACAAGGAAGAGTATAAGAATGGAAAGCAGATGGAGTGATAGGTTGTTGATATGAAATGTTGTATGTAGTTTCTGAAAATTCTCTACCTCTAGCCCAAGCTCTACCAAATCTGGAAGTGTGAAGGGTGTCTTCTTGCTTGGTTGATTAACAAGCAAGCAAAAAATGCCTGCTAAAGGGAAAGGACCTACAAGGTAACCTTTTTTTTTTTTTTTTCCTACCAAACATGGGTGAAGAAGCACTTAGGCCAGGTCAATGTACTTTCCATTAAACTCTCATCAATTAAAGTGTAAACACTTCTTAGGGTAAGAACTGCAATCCATGACTTTCGTCTCCCTAGTGAGTGTGCTACGAGGCCATTATTAACTTTTACTCTCTTTTCTAGCTCTGCAAAGCTGTCTCTCCTGAGATGAAAAGCTGTTCAATAGGAAAGTGAAGAAACACCCACTTCAGCAGCAGCCAGTTTCTTGGTGTTAGGGAAAGCATCTCAAGGTCTGATATGAGTTTGAACAGCATCAGGCAGAGACTCTTCAACATGCTGTGCAATTGCTACAGCCTTTGCCTTGAAACATACCCATCTTCATTCAAAACTGTCATCTTATCCATTGCTGAAGTGGATGGGTGATCAAATAGGCTGGGACCTTTGACAGAAATTGATTTAATACATTGAGCACCTCCCTGCAGTCCAAAGATACCAGGGTCAGGAGAAGCTGCTATCTGAGACGTTCTTGCTCATCTGTTCCTTTTTGGTCAGCTGTGAGGGCTGGTCCTGTGCATACCATGTGAAGTACCACCCTCTCCATCTTCTCACTGGGGAGTCACCAGTGCCAAACTCCAGGTTAATCAGTCCTTTCCAGGGAATCAGAACCTAAACATACAGGAAAGGCAAACTCTCCATGGCTTAGCTAAGAGAACATCACACAAAGTCTGTGTTGGGTTAGAGAATTGAGTCTAGATTTCTGGAAATCAGGTTTACACCACTGGACCATCCTGTCTTTATACACACAGACATAAAGGATGATCTTAAACAAGGAAATTATTTGGCTTTTACCAAAGGGAAAAAACATATCTCAAACTGTATTTCTTGTACAACATGCAACAATGTACATGAGGAAATACTAAATTCCCTTCATGAAGTACTAACTATGTAAATATGATCTATAACAAAGATTCAGTGAAGATAATAGTGCTTTATGAAGAACTGAATCATTTAGGTCAGGGTTTTTTTACTATTATTTTTTAAATGAGAAAAACAATAGCAAGGTGGCCAGCCAGGAAGCCTAGGGGAATCATTCACATTCAAGGTGTAAGTATTAAAAGGCACAATAGGAAGCAGATGTGCAGAAAAACAAAATAAAACTGAAGGCAGGAAGGAGTACCTCAGGCTACGGTTGTTCCTACTGTACTAGTTAATGAGAACTCCACAAGGAATTACTGATTTAATTAAAACTCACAGGCAATGTGTTAGCTTATCTTTTAAAAATGATGCATTAGTAGTGTATGTAGGAGATGTAGGCTTTTGTTGGTTCAACATGTAATGATGATGAGGAGGAGGATACCTTTGATATGAAAAAATTCAGTCTGCATATGGCACGCTGGCCACTGCACAACATAATACAGAATGTATTATTCTATCCCAATACTGTTTTGGTCTGGCATTCACAAAGCAAGAAACTGGAAGACCTGAAAAAAAATGTGTTTGGTGATCCTATCACCAGACACAAGGAAAGGACATATACAATTTAATGAGAACTTCGCTCAGTACGAATGCGTAATATTGCTTTGGTTATTGCCATCTAGCTGAAGAAATAGGGTTTGGTAGGTCAGTGTTTGCCTCAGATGTGTGCTGTCAAGTGACCCGAAGTCCTTCTTCCCAGCTGTCCAGAGAAGAGAAAAATGATCTGTGGCAAGGTATTTAATGACACAAGGTATGCACCTGGGACTGGGAGCACAGGGCATGACTCCCAGTGCCACTGCTCCCCCCGGGTTAATACAGACCCCAAACGCTTGCCCGCAGCACTGGTAGCTCTTGCCCTGGATCCATGCATGGCTTTGGCTGTAGTTCAGAGGCTTGCCCTGTGCTTGTAAGGTCACCTGCTAGTGCTGGATTAGGGCTACCTTAAGTAATGTTGGTGTCTGTGTCTAAGCATTATAGTAAATATGGCATGTTCTTGATTAAGATATACTGAAATTACTATCAGATCTGAAAAAAGTCCTTTCAGTGAAGTTTCAGGTCATTCTCAAGCTTATATGAATCAGCAATTGTTGTTGAAATAGGACCAAATCCTTGACTTTTAGGCTGAAGAATGAAGGTCAAGCCCAGGTTTGTAAGACAGCTATTGTAGAGGCCATGTCCATTTTTTGGTTTGCAAGGATATCAGAGGAAATTTAACCCAGTGATTTTCCATAGTTTCTGCTTCTCTCACTGACCTGATCCAAAAAAGGAGAAAGTAAAACAGTAAAAAAAAAGTGGTTGTTTGTTTTTTTTTTAAAAAAAAAAAAAGTCTGGTGCTATTAAATGGTCTCCTGAATGCAAAAGATGCCTTTAGGAACATTAAAGAAAAATTATGTACAGCTCCTGTGTGTCAGGGCTCAATTTTTTCCAAAATCTTTATTGTTCAACCGGATGTGTCAGAAACTAAACTGGGTGCAATTTAATGCCAAGAAACTGATGGTAAAGAGCATCTAGCACTATATATCTCTAAGAAATCATGCCGGAGGGGATAAAGATATGCAACAATAGGAAAAATAAAGTAAGTTTCCCTATAAAATGGCTTTAGAAACACTTTTCTGTTATTTCTTAAAAAATGCATCTTAGTGAAAGATTATGGGCTCTCAGTATGAATAAATATAAAGAAGAAAAAGGGTCATACTAGATAGCTTATGATACCATGCAGCACGCCACATCATAGCAAACTGTTGGGCCTGTACCTGTGAAGGCACTCCTGACAGGTAAAGGTATCTACAGGTTTTTGTCAATTAGGAAAGTCCCATATTGATGTATATAGTGATTATTTCCGCTCCCCCCCCCCCCCCCCCCCCCCCCCCATGTGCAGACAGACTTTAGAGCATGGTTAAGAGATTTCCGTGTCAGGATTATTCTGACATTTGCTCCACATGAGATGGAAAAGGGCCAGGCTGGAAAAGCTGGAGGGAAGAAACATGCTTCCAGGAGGGAGGCGTTTGGGGCGTTACAGAGGCTTCCCTCCTAGTGTTTCACTTTGTTCCCTTAACATAGGAAGGAGGGGAAACAGCTCAGACCCACTCATCCTATTTGTCACTCTAATTAAATATTTGTTGCCCGGGTACAGTACGACTCAAATAGTCCCACGGGTGTTTTGTGTGTGTGTGCTGGGCTGGGAGGGGGACTTGGCTGCTCTCCTGCCCTCCTACACATTTCACAACCTCTGGACATATAAATTGTTTATATAATTCTATACATGCAATCTGGAATCAATTTTGGCACCAACAAATCAGATTTTAGCTTGTCGGCAGCCTCATACTAATATATGTGTGTGTTTAAATTTAGAAATATAAATGTGTATTGGCAAACTATGAAGCTAAGGTGATTGCAAAGTCCTTGTTAGTTCTGACTGATGTATGGAGATGCTGAACTGCTTTCTTGCTGTCCTCTTGCTCTGACTACAGACTGTATGTGCATAATGGTATTAGTATTTTTGTTTTCTCTAACATTCCTCTGCTCTTCAGGGTTCATTTTATACACATACATATAGTTACATATATCTCTTCCACAATACACCAGACTAAGATACTAATGGCAGTGCATGGGCCAGTGCCATGCTGGTTTGGAGAGAAGGGATGAATGCAGTGGAGAAAAGCGTAGTTGGTGTGTAGTTCTGCATTTAATTTTCCCACCATGCCCCAGCTTGCTCTGTCTGAATTTACCAAAGTATCTTCTAGATACGAAACCGCAAATTTCAGTTGCACAGGCTTTCTCTGGAGACGTCTGTAATTGTAACCCTGGCTAGGTCTAAAAAGCGACAAGATTTTACTTTAGTTTTCTAGTAGTGGTTCACTGGTCCCTTGTTTGAAAGACTCGAATCGGAAAACGTCTAGGAATCACAGTCAGAGAGAGCTAACATACACAGCTATACCAGACTGAATACAGGGTCACAAAGGAAGACAACTTCATGAACTGGAGTTCACGCTTGCTTTGATGGTCAGAAACATGATTTTTTCTATAGTTAAGTAAATGTCACTACCTATACTTCTTGATTCTCACATAGATCCTTTCATGCTGAACATCATGCTGAACATAATTTCAAGCTCTAAATATTTTCTCAGGAATGCAGAGTAAATGTCTAGCATGTAGAAAGGTAGTGGAGGGCTGTAACTGAATGGTATACTTCATAGACCACAGTGTCATACTGAAGGTAATTACCATTTTGGCTAGCTACATCAGGGCCTTTTCTGGGTTTATTTTGTTGTTGTTGTTTTTCATTACATTTATTTAGGAAAGAAAGGACGCTAAATGCTATTTCCATTGCCAGAAGTTAGACATTATAATCCACAAATAAGCACCTAGACAGCCAGCCTAATTTTGTAAGGTTTTCAAAAATGAGGCAGCAAACTACCTCCTCTGAATAGGTGACTGATTAAGAACTGAGTTAGGATTGCTATGTTGTTGTTTAAAACTTAGTCTTACGGATCCCTGCAGAAAACCAACATGAACTACAAAGAGCGAAGTTCCCGAGCTCCAGAAGCCAAGCCAGCTGATGCTCTATTGATGTAACATACAGTTCAGCTGGTGGTAAAGAGTAGGGTGATATATATTTCTCCCTTTGCTT
The DNA here is from genome assembly GCF_023638135.1 of Falco biarmicus. Lineage (NCBI taxonomy): Eukaryota > Metazoa > Chordata > Aves > Falconiformes > Falconidae > Falco > Falco biarmicus. The sequence continues at coordinate 120,624,130 of NC_079288.1, read as the reverse complement.
AAACTGACTAAATGAATTAGGGTTTAAAGTGTGTATTTGCTCTAGAATTTCATCTAATTCCACTCCCATCAGAGCACAACATTTAAACATAAAATAAAATAGTATACTCAATCTTTCCAAGTCTATAGCTTGTTGACATTGAGCCTCACACAGTTCTTACGCTGTCTGCTTGGGTCGACATGGCGCTATTAGATCAACAATACCAGCTGTTTTTTTAATTCTCTTGGGAGCCAAAATTTAAATAAAACTAAATATTAGGTCTGTGCTTAGATCTATTCTATAAATATTGTCATTAATTTAGGAGACATTTGTTTTGGTGGGGTTTTTTTTTAACATTTAATTTTTATTGTTGATCTTTACAATCCTGCATTTCTCATTAGTTTTTAAGGTACTCATAATAAGTGTTTTGTTTATCATACTTTTGTAGTGCAATTTTTCTATCATGATTAGATGTTTCTAATAGGCTTTGGGGTTTGTTTGCTTTTCCTCTGTAGTAACTTTAATTACAGGTCCACATACTTTATGTCACTGACTATGTCAGAAAGAGCAGGGAGCTGAGACTTGGTAGGATTTAGAATCACTTACCCCCTTCTGGGTGTCTCGGTGATGGCTTTTGGCCCCCCAAAAAGTCACTTACCTCTGTGATCTGAAATGTTCTGAGCTGTCAAACAGGGAGTAAAGTTTCCAGGAACTGAATGCAGTCTATTTTTCTGTATGAGACGGCTCCTTTCTGCTGTTTCATACCATGGTTGGAGAAACTGTGGGTATTGCAGGCCTCGCCTTGGTGAAACCCACTCACTGTAGTGGTCCTGTCCTTTCCAAATCCATATGTATGTCTAAACAACAGCAACCTACTCGTAGTTATGCCGAGAGCTGATACAGGCTGATCATCTGTATCAGGGAGTGCAGGGCAAGCATCAGCTAAAATTATCAGTGATGGGTACCTAGACAACACATTAAGTGGGAAAATTGGGGTCCTACATACAGTTTTCACATCAAGAGAGTAACATTACAGTTCTTAAAACAGAATAAATTAAACTTGTTGATTTATATCTTGTATGATTGACCTGTTGAGTATATCAAGGTAGGACAAGTCACAGTATCTCACCAAGGTATCACGGAGGTGAGAGCTTGCCAGGGTTTGAAACAGGGGCCTGTGAGCGGTCCAGCAGGGCACTGCCATGTCACTGGTGTAACTTACCTGGAGGTTGGGAAACTCACACAAACACAGCATTTGGATCTCACCATCAGAGTACCATTATAGGATAGCTTCATTTTGGTGCCTAGCTGTGCCTGCATAACATACTCCCACCCCATGTGCAAATTGCCTTCTGGTTTATCTTCAGTTTTCTTTCTCTTGGTTCACTAGCAATCTTCTGGGGCAGAGCCAACACCGCCCTTCACCTGTACGAAATGGCTTGGATAACCATGGTATGCTCTCTCTCAGTAGTAGGCACAGTTGTTCAGCGCGAGAACATGTGAGAGGAGAAACAAAGCATGAATACATGAGCATAATGGTTATTTGATAAATGTAAATGGGTTTTGTGCATGAAGGTGCACAGGGTTAATTAGCATTTACAGCCAGCAGATGAGAAATTTTCATAATGCAGCTTATAAAATATCTAGCATTATTTGTCCTTTAACACAGAGCTCACATATTCTGTACAGATCTGCCATGCGTGCTTGCTGTATTTATTTTGCAGCGTTGTATCAGGCCACCCAGGTCCCAGAGAAACCATAGCAGTGCCTTCCTGCCATTGTGCACCAGGAAGGGCCGGCCGAGTGCTCGTGTCCCAGGGCCTGTGATTTCCCTCCTTCGATTCTGGGATGTGTTGTTTTTAAACAGCCAGAGTAACAGGAACAGACATTTGTTCCTCCACAGCATAGAACGGCCGTTGGGCTACGGGCTCAGCTGGCCCCAGGATCCCCGCTGCAGCATCCCTAAGCCTGTGGGTCACAGTGGGCTGGTACCAATATCTGCTTTAGCTAGTGATGGGGGAGATGGACAGTCAGCATCACCCAACCTGTCGCCCGTTTGTGTTCAGCGTTTGCCAGCAGACAGCTTTCAGTGGAAAAGGAAACCGAGAAAAACCAGGTGCACATCTCTTTGTCTTGCCGTCCCGATATGCTCACACACAGCCAGTACAGTGGTAGTGCTTACAGTGAATAGAAATTAAGGTGTATATTTGTGTAGATCTAAAATGAAATACTTGTTTATACTTACAGAATTGGTTGAATGTTATTAAATGTAATACAGTGTACTTATTTTACTAAAAGTGGAAAACAAAGCCCACCTTCATGATAGAGAGCTCTTCAAGAGGCCAGTTGCATTAAGACCCTTCTGTGTGAATCAATGTGAAGAATCAGAAGCAAAATTAAGTCCTTGTGTCCCTTCACATGTCCTTTGGTCCAGCTTCACATGCCACAGTGAACTACTATCCCCCAAAGCTCAAATACTGTCTGTCTGTGCTGTTTCCTGGAAGATTAAGCTATCATTTTGGGGTGGAAGGTTATAATTTGTAGGACTTCACCAAAGATAACTGGGTTTTGTTTGTTTCTGCATAGAATGAGAACACAGATAAGGTTTAACTGCAGAAAATGGTATAATTTCCTAAGTATTAAGGAGGAAAAAGGACGAGAGATGATTATATACTGGTGAGAAGAGATGGCGATATACTAGGCCTGATTCTCCCACCATTTATTCCAGTGCAAATCAGCAGGAATTGTGCTCATATTGATTCTCTACCAAACTCAGAGACACCCAATGTCCTTAAAAAAAGATGGGAAACAGTGGGCGAGAAAAAAAGTCAGGACATGAATGGCCACCAAAAAAGAAATATAAAGGGTTTTATACAAAAGAAAAAACTAAAGAAATCAAACTGTGTGTTGGACAATTTGAAATACCAAATACATCAGCTTATACACATTGATTAAAAGGAGAAGTATACTCAGCATGCCCAAAATACCTGTGAGACTCATCTGGAAATTAGTAATGTGCTTCACCATACAAAGCAATTATGGAAAGAACTTGATTTCAGACTTTTGCAGCAATTTAGAAAAATAAAGGATCTTCTGCTAGCAATTTGACTGACTGCCAAATAGTTCTTGAATATATGTAGCATTTCACAATCCAATTAAAGAAATGGGATTATCAAGTTAATTTCTGCATATGTTATTAAAAATAGAAGAATTGAAAAGAAATGGGTGTTTTATTACATTTTATTATATATAATAATGAGTATAATAATCAGAGGACATTCTGAATACATTCTATTACAGAAAAACATAATTGCCCCCTGATGCTCAATATCAGGCAACATTTCTCCATGTTCATATGATTTGGTCCCATTTTTCATGAATGTTTAAAGCACAAAAAGGGATGACATAGTAACAGAACGGTTTTAACCAGATTTCTTCCCAGAGGTATGTGTTAGAAGGAAATTTTACCAGCCCTCTCCATGCAGAGTGCAGTGAAAGCCCCTCAGCCAGACAGTGCATCTCTGGGCAGGAGCTGCACATTCCTTCCTTGGAGAAGCACCCACAACACTGGGGACACCACGGAAAACAAATGTTGAATATTTTGTCACTCAGTCAGGCTGTTTGGGCTAAAAGCATTTCATGTCCTGAATCTTTTGTTTTTCAAATTCTTCCAGTCACAGCCTGTTGTATGTCACGTTGGTAGAAAGACGTTCCAAAGTGCTTTGGCAAAGATTCCTGGGAATACTGTTTTCAGGTTTTAAAAATCTCATCTAGGAGCACCATTGTCTGGCTGAGCTGCCTAGGGTGGGTTTTTGAGGCTCCAGCATTATACATTCTTGTTTTTGTGATGCTTAAGTTTTGGAAAAAAGAAGCAGAAACTATCTGTCTAATGAACAACATCCAAGATTTAAAGACATCCCAGATTAGACATTGCAATTAAATCCTTAGCCTGAAAAATCCACGCTAAGCCTCTGAGCAGTATCAGCAACAACAGGAAAAGGCTTTTCCTCTGTTTAGCTCCAGAACTTTAACTTGGAAAAGGCTTTTACTGATGAAGCTGAAGCAGGATTTAGCACTGCAGGCCAAAGCAAAAAGGGTGTTATGAAGGTAGGCTGACAAATCAGACGATTTATCCCAGCTGAGGATTTGGTTCCCAATACATTGTTAGTTTAACAGAGACATATTAAAATAATAAAAGACAGTGAATCAACAATCTTCACAGCAAACCAAGTAGTTTTGGCTACAGAAAGTTCAATCCCCATAAGAAGTTCTCTTTCTTCAAACGTTTGGACATCAGCTCTGTCTGCTCTGTCTTTTTGAGTTTCCTTTTTCTAATTCCGAGCAAATTACTGCACGCAGCTACTTCCACATGTCAGAGCCAGCGTCGTGTAGCAGCTGTAGGCAGGATACAACAGAGGCAAGCCCTGCTCTGCACCAACTGATGCAGTCGGGGAAGAAGCAAGCTGCTGTCAAGAGGATGCTCTTAACTGCCTGTTTGCACAAAAAGTCTTGACTTCCTGAGAAGTGTGATGCTTCCCTCCCTCTAACCCCCAAAACAGCATCATTGAATCTAATAAGTGCCTTTCCCTACAGAAATTGCCTTCTTTCTATTGCAGGAGCAATCTGCAAGTCAATAGGGAGAGAACAAGGGGGTCTGTTGGGCAGTAAACACTCACGGCATGAGCAGAGACCTGCCCGGGGTACCTCAGTGCTCCACTATCGCTGTCTGAAGGCTGTCTTTGAACTGATGAGTATACCTTTTCCTTAGTATAATTTGTCCTGTCTTAACCAAGGGGGGAAAAAAAGAAAAAAGTCTCTAATGTTTTTTAATGTTAGGTAATACAGGTATGCAGGTCTTGGGAGAAAAAGTTCTTAATTAGTATTTGGAAGTAACAGAAATTTGCTGCAGATGTATTGAGAAAATTAAGACTATATTCTCAGAAACAAAATTTTTCTCTATTTCCACTTTTTTTGTCTTATACAGAATGATTGGCTTCTGCTTTTGAAATGACATAAACAGTTGTGGATGAAATTAACGAAACTTTTGTGAAAAATGCATGCTAATTTTAGAAAAAAGATGATCGGTGTCCCCTTTTACTCTATTAATTTTCAGCAGCTAATCAGTTTTAATGAAAACGTCTTTAATGGATAGGATAAACTAGCTGGCAGCTAAAACAAGGAAGTCAACAATGAATACATTTGTTGGGGAGAGTCATCTCTTCTGTCACTCTTTAGCCAGTGATGATATATTTTAAATTTGTATTACATCAGATCTGGTAAAATTGTCAAGCTGTTCTGCTGAGTGTATTGAAGTTGATTCATGAAGGCTGCATGCGGAGATGTTTGTTCATGTTAACCAGAGAGAAACATTACATTCAGTATTGCTTTAACTTAAAGCCATGTCCTGACCCACAGAAAGTAAACTTAAACATGGCCCCTATTTAAAACAGCAAAACTCTGTGTGTGTGTGTAATTTTATGCATATATTATAAAGGAAAAATGTAGGAATTATGAAGGCTAAACCCAGGCTTATGGAGCTACAGTATTACATATGTTTAAGAGAATCTGTGTGGGAATTACTTTTATACATGTTTCTGAAGTCAACTAAAATATTTTTAATAGTAATGACAGTGGATTTTCTCACAAAATCTGACTTGCTGTCCCCTGAGATATTTCTATTACCAAAGGACACTTAAGCCTTATATATAACATCTCCTGCTCACTCACGTCTCATCTTCACACCCCACACACACCCCCCCCCAAAAAATAGTAATTTATTCTAAATTAACATAAGATAGGAGTTTTAGTTATGTGTAAAAAATGAAGTGGAGGGGGGAAGGAACCAAGTGTTGCTTTTCCCTTATTTTTTCACATCTTTAAATTTTTAAAGAAAATCAAAACATTGTCTTTTCAGGTATAGGTAAAGTCAATATCAAATTCTCCTGAAAACAAAAAAAGATTTGTTACAGATTTCCTTGCAGTTTGCTACTTTGCTGAATAAAAGATATCTTAAATATGAAAAATCTTTAAAAAAAAGAGAAACGTAGTTAAGTATTAGCCAATATTTTTTTTTTTTTTTTTAGTTTTCACATATACACAAAGAACAGATGATACTCAGGCTTAACTGTGACTAATGAAAGTAGACGCACCGTCTCTTTGTCTCAACTACACAAAATTGCTTGTGGAGTGTGGTGAGCCAGGTTACTGAGTTCTCATGATGTTATTTAATTTAAGTTAAAGTATTATTGGCAGAGGAATACCACAGGAAGAGCTGTTTAGAGAAATATGCCCCATGTAATGCAAGACTTGCTGATATATGTTACTCTTCAACTAATGAAAAAGCTAGTAAAAGCTATCGGAGATCACTGTTTTTCCAACCCAGCCCTAAACCCTACACCCGCGTGGGCCAGCAGACCAGCCATCCCCACAGAATCCCTTGACCCACATTATCGAACAGGGTGTAATTTCTAAATAAACCTGCCTTTGAACGCCTGCCAGCTATGTTACACACCATCTCTACGGTTTGATCAGTTCAGCCCTAGGGTTGCACGTGCCAGACGGGGATGAAGCAGGCAGCGAGCGCTCAGAGTGAGCAGGCAGGGAGGTGTGATGGCTGCCACAGCTCTCCGGAGGACAGTAAGTACATTCAATATGCTACAGAGCCAGGGGATTAATCTTGGGATTTATTGTTTTTTGCAGTGACGAGTGAGTGCAGTAGGGAAATGAGTGGAAAAAAACAGAGCAATTAAAGTCATAGGACTGCAAATATATGAGATACGGCCGCAACTGTCCAGCCTGCACCTTTCCCCAAATAAATAAAACTGACTTCCAAGTAAGAGATGGGAGCCAAGAAGTTGTGGAGAGGGTAAAAAAATAGCAAGCTTCCCTTCCATCTGGGCACAGGATTTATCCATAATCTCTGAGGAAACCAAATAAAAGAAGGATGCATTTTTCATGTCTCTCCCACCCTGTGAACTGTAATTGTGGTAGATGTTCCTACCCACTTTCACGTGGGAACAGAGCAAGTTCCACCAAAGAGTGGGGAGCCTTGTCTTCAGTATTCCCCAGAGATGAGAAAAGATGGAACCAGTAAAGCCCCACCAGGTTTCTTTATTTCTGTTGGAATGTGGGAACTGGAGCTTTTAGGTATTGTGAGATCTCAGCTTCTTCTACCCAATGAACTTAGAAGAATTTATTGCAAGAAGGGATGATATTGAGGTTCAGTTTTATTTGTATTCAAAGATCTGGTTTTGAACTTGGCAGAACAAATTTTTGCAGGGTTTGGCTGTTCTTGCAGGACCTAATCCAAAGCCCATTGAAGTTAGGACGAATCTCTCCCTAGACTCCAGTGAATTTTGGGTCAGACCCCTACAGTAACATCGATTCTGATGGTTTCAGAGGTTGAGATTTTATTACTGTAATCTACATAAAATATGCCTGGCTTTCATTTTAGATATTTCCCTGTTTCTGTTGCATAGAGTTAAAGAAATATATATATTAATTTTTTTCTGGGAAAAATATTTATTTATTGAGACACACAATTATGAAATAGATGATATTTTTTTTAATATGAAGTTACGGGGAATTCCGCAAAAGACTGCTTTCAAAGTTCTGTCCATTTCTCTCATTTAATGTCCTCGTGAATTTTGATGTTTATTACATTTTTACATTATAAGACATGCAGCTTTTAATTCCTTTTCCAGATGAAGATTAGCTCCCAAAATGCAAAATAACATGAACAGAGACTACAACAGTCTTCAACGAGGTTGGGGTCTTCATTCTGCATAGAAACCTGGGTATAGTTAATATTGACATTAACATCGGCATTAACACTGATATTAACACTCAATGCATGGCTATCATGCTATCACTGAATATAACTTAGCGTCTGTCAAGCCATTTTGAGGTCATTTTAGAGTCTACATTGAATCAGAAAAGACCACGGCAAAGACCACAGGCAGGTGGTCCTTCATAGGAAAAGTGGTCCCCTCTGCGACACTGACAGGTTTCTTCTGCCCCGTAGTAATTGCTGGGTACAGACACCTTTGTTTTCGAAGAGCTCTGTGAGGCGGAGCATGAGCAGACGTCGTTTATGGCAAACAAAACAACAGCTCTACAAGCCCAACTTCTTCCTCTAAGAAGCTGGCCCGTGTCATCAGCATCCCAAGCTATTTCCATCACCTGAACGCGTGATTTTTTGACACAGATGAGCAGTGTCAAAGGTGTGCAAAGTCATCAGAAAGCTGCAGGTTTTGAGGCTTGAGACATTAATAATTTAAGGCTCACCAAGTTTAATTTTTAGTGTTGGATGTTATTTCTATTTCCGTGCTTTCATTTCTATCACCTCTTCTGCACTTGTCCTCATGTTCAGGATGTTCATCCTTACATAGTGAGTTCTTTAATATGTCATATTCTTGCTATATAATAATCAAATGTTCTTTTTCTCCTCTCATTTTTTTTTTTAATTCAGTAAGTTGTAAGGCAAAGTAACAGACCGAATAACACTTTACTGTTTAGTTTAACGTTATAACAACTTACAGTTCAACTTTTAAAAAGTCTTATTTAACCTGATCTCAAAAAACCTTTGGTTTGGTCTGATTAGTCTTTTTTTCTTCTTCTTTTTTGTCTTTTTTTTTTTTTTTTAATTCCTATATTTGACAGTTATCTAGTAAGATAGACCTCTACTACAGGATTTATTCCTTTTTTATTGAGATAAAAATATCAAACATTTTTTGCATTTGTTTTTTAAACACGCTTAGGCTATGTTCAGATCCCCGCACCTTCTATTCAAATGACTCCAATAAGCAGTGCCTTAACGTTTTAAGGTTTGCAATTTCAAAATTGAAATCATTAAACAGGAAATTTTGTAGGAGTGAGAGGGTGTGGAATCTGCACATGTTCTTTAGTGTTACAGTCTCAAAAGCTGTACAACACTTATAACAGGTAGAAACAGTCTGTATCTGGAAATTGTACTTTTCAGACAGCATGGTATGACAGATTTATGTAGGTGAAATTGCCATGTTCCTAATTTTTTTGGTAACAAATGTGGGGTGAATTCTACCCGGTACTTAATCCCCAAGGTTACTTTCAGATGGAAGAGAAACCGAGAATTAGTTTTGTGGAGCTCAAGCAGTGATGGATGGTGCTGTTATAAATTCAAATCACACAGCCCCTTGATTTATTCAGGAATTTTCAGGAGTATGGCAATATATATTTCTAATTTCCACTGAGGATGAATTTGGTGAAAGGAAAGGGAAATTATTTGCTAAAATATAAGCTGGAATCAGGTACTGGATGCCAATATTAACACTCTTATAGAAGAGTTGTTTCCTGAATTAGACTACAGTGCAAGCAGGACTTTCGGCAGTGAATTGCCAGAGCTGCTGACAGACACCCCCCTTACAGGGGGGCTAGTGTGTTTGATTAAAAGATGGTGATGAGAGCTTTCACTGCCAGTCCTGCCAGAGCCTCTGCCCTCCCTGCAGCTGCCCCCTCACCTCTCCTGGCGTCAAGCAGCAGCCTCCCAGCACAGGGGACAGCAACTTCCACAGCCAGGCAAACAGGCTGCGGGTACTCCTCTATCCCTTCTGTTTCCTCATAGGTTTTGGGAAAAGAAATCATTAATTACAGCTGCATCAAAATGAAAAATGACAATCGCCTTGAGGGTCGGGGGGGGGGGGGGGGGGGGGGGGGGGGAGGTGTTCAGTTAGCTCAGACCTTTACTTTTCAAGCAAGGAAGAAAGGCAGCTGAGTTATACACAGTATGCACAGCTGAATATCAACCATTATTCTCAGCTCTGAGTATAATAATCTGAGCCTGAATAGCCCGTTTCTTCTGGGAAGCTGAAGTGGCTTGCAGATATTAACAAATTACCTCCCTCACTGATAGAGACAGGAAGCATTATTATTGCATTTGGGACTTGGGGAAGATTGAGATACCAAGAAATTAGTTTATTCAAGATGGCAGGGGGGAATCAATGGCAGAGCAGAATAAAAGCTGAGAGGGCTGCACGTATATTGCTGAATCCTTGCTGCCGCTCTGAAAAGTCTTTTCAGAGAAAGGGCATTATTTCCTATTCTTTCACAGCACATCTTTGATTAAGTAGAAAAATACTTTCTCACACACCAGACTGTAATAAGGGTCATGTGTGGTATAGGATGACCCTTGCTGGCCACCAAGCGAGGGTTTTTTTTTCTGTTTTGACCCAAACTGTGCATTATAGTCATTTACAACTTTGTAAAGTGAGTACAAAATGAGCATAAGGCACTGTGACCACAGCGTTTTCACTTATTACTCTATGAGGTGGAAGGCAAGGTCAAGCTCTTTTAGAACTGCAGTCGTTTTTTAGAAATTGTTTTATTTTTTATTGCTGCTGTGAGGTATACCAATAAAGCCAACCTAAGCACACAGGAATTTCAACTCCGTATCTACCCTAAAATCTTTAAATTTGCCTTAGGCTCTCATTCATAAGGAACATAAAGGCTACACCATGGTGTACTTTCTGGACTGTTGTAGGGTACTATTGTGCTTCTCTCAGACCTGGTCAGCTGAGAGCCCTGTGATTGATCTCTCAGTGTGAAGTAAAGAAAATAGCCAGTGCCAGGACTGGGCTCAACCTGCCTTGGTTTTGGGAGAAGGACTAGAAAAACAGAAAGCCGTGGAGGGAACAGCCTGCTGCTGTCAGTGTTTAAACTGCAGAGGTTACGGCTAGCCTCTCTGCCAAAGCCTCAGGTCCACAGCTTGACGATTCTCTTAAAAATTTCTAAACAGGCAAGGGCAGTGCATTGGTCTAAATTTCTGGCTCACCTATAGTTTCTTACTGCATATGAGTAAATGCTAATTACCACATAGGTATATACATATACATACATATATATGTACACACACACACACAGATATATGTCATCACACAGACATGTGTGTCTAAGGATTTTCCTACGGTCTTCCAAGTCCAAACTTAGTGTCTGTTGGCTCTGCCTGCACCAAGATTTAATGAACAATAGGTCTGTGCTTTGCAAGAATGTTGCCTTCATAAAAGTTATGTGTTAAGTGAAATTTAGCTCATTAATTTTATTTCCATTTACAGTGCAGTGAAGGGTGGTGGCAAGCAGTGTTCTCTTGATGGAAAAATCCAAATAGGTTGGGAAAATACGCATTCCCAAACTTTGAGAATCTGTTTACAGACTTTGGGGAATATAAAATAACATGCATTTATTGAAAAGGTCTTGATGGAGTCTTTTTGAAAGCCTATGCCTGAAATTGTCTCTGCATTTAAGAACCAGAGCACTTTGTGATTTGCTTCCTCGAGACAGAGCCTATCATACCTCACAACAGCAACCTATTTTTGCAGAGGGAAAGAAATGTTAATACTATGACTGCTAGACTGGGAACTTAGTTCAGCTAACATCAGCTTTACGACCTAGAATGGAGGTAAATGGCCAAACCCGATCAACACCCCATTAATCTAAGGATGATCAAGTAACATTGTATTTGGCAAAGCCACAAATAACCGTGTAATAACTTTGTAATTCTATGGTAATTTCTTACACATGGTTATTGATGCCCTGTAAAATAGTGTGTTACCAATAATCCCATATTACCTCTCTGCTCTTAAATATAAGGTCATCGACAGACCATGACTGTTTAATGTACTTTCAGTCTCAAACAGAAATCTTATACAATGGTTATAAAAATGAACCTTAGCGGGTGACCCTCTTTGCTCTTCTTTTTTTTTTTTTTTTTTTTCCTCCTCAGAACATATCACATATACATCAGTGGGGCTCTAGATAGTCTGTGTGGTATTAGGTTTAATTTATATTTAGCCCTTCCTTTTCACTTTTCACCTACCTACAACTGGGTTTTTTAACAAAGACTTGGATCGTTTAGGCTGTACCCACTTTCAAGGGTAGAGACCAAGGACCTAGTCAGAGAAGAAAGTGACTCCTGTACTGGGACTCAAACCACTCCAAAATCAATCAACCACCACAGTACCATGCCATGCAGCTTCAGCTTATTTTGAGTGTCAGTCACTGGTGAGTTGATAAGAAAAACTGGATGCTCCCATTCTAACCTCCTATTTTAAAGACACCTAGAAACCAGCTGAGTGCCAGAAAGACCGGTCAGAACAGGGGAAGCAGGCACAGAGACTTGCCTATGAGATAAACTAGTCTTGTGCTAGGTTCGTGTCTCTCAGCCCTGGCTCTTATTGGACTTAATATAGCTGTAATTTTTAATATAAACCTTTCTCTTCTACCTGAGTGCAGAGAAACCTGCATTCCTCCAAAAGTTATGATTTTTCTATGGAAGATTTTTTTAGGTCTTTCTATGTAGTGAAGGCTCAGTCATACTCTATCTTTCGCTTCATTCTTGTTAGAGAAGACTGAAAGAAGAGATGAATTCTGACTTTAACCCTTGGTCTTAAATACTCTTAAAATTACAAAACATTTAGAACTGAATTTGCTCTATATTTCAAGGCCAACCCTCTTGTATTGGTAAACCAGCAACTGGAAAATATGTATCTGGAACAAAATTTTATTTTGGCAATTTCTATGTAGTTCTAATTAGGAATGTCAAACGAATTAGCAATATGGCCACAGAAAGCTCAATCTTGCACTGTTAAAATGGATGTGGAGTTCTGCCATTGACTGCAAGGAGAGCAAGATCAGGCACGCAGTCAAGAAACACCCTCCATTCCCACAGCTGGGGCAGGTCTAACAACGTGCTGGGTACCTCAGAGCAACTACCACTGCTCAGCTTCCCCACGGCTTCGACCTTTAACAAATCCACAGTCTGAGGTGAGGAAATGCTTGCACACTTTAAAAATCTCATTTTCTTCTTTCATTTATGTATGGTTCTAAGATTATGAAAGTGATTTTTATGTCTGTAATTCACCAGGACTTGTATGTTTTGTTCAGCAGAGCAGCAAAATTTAATTGCCATTATTATCATTCCTACACAGAGGAGATGTGCAACTGGGGTTTTATAATGCTCTCCAAGAAGCTGTTGAGGACAAGAGCAGGTCAGCCTTTTTAGAAAAACAAACAACAAAAAAAGTGCTACAAGATGGGAGATGAATTCCAAGAATAGTAACCTTCCCCTGTGCACAAATGAAAGCCCTTAGTCCTGCCAGCAAGATCCTCATGTAAACACCACGAGCTGTCCCTGCAACCCCATGGAGCAGAGCACTTAATGGCTCACTTGCAATGGGCACTTCTTTGCAGGATCAGGTCCCCAGCAACTTCATAATTCTCTTTGGCCTGGGTGGAATTAGCATATGACTAGGCTTCCTTTCACTGACTGTGATTGTCAGGTAAACAGACCGAGGGGAAAATAGAGCCATCTGTGCCTAGAAATAGCAGAGTTCCCCTGGTCTATAAACTCACTGGAAGCCACATATACCGGGCTGTGCTGGGTGCTAATGAATAAGAGTAATGTCTCAGTCTCTGGCTTGACATGATGTTCTTCAAAATATACTTCTGCATTTAATTAGTTTTTTAAAGTCTGTTTATGTATTCTATATACAGCTGTGGAGCACAAGGAATCATGCGGTTTCTGTGACCTTTTGTTGCTCCTTGCAGTGTTTTCTCTGATGCTCGCCTTTCAGCCATTCCCTTCGCCCCATCATGTTATCACGTGCATTGTTCACATCCCTTAAAGACGCAGTTTGGGATGCCAACATTATTTACGTGTTTTACAAGATCTTCTGTACCTTCTGTACCAATAAGAAAATCCTAAAACTACTTTCCAGTTTACTGACTGGGACATAGCTGGTGTTGTCCACGGCATGAAAATTCCTGTTGACCCTCAGAGCTGTTGGCAGCATTTGTTCTTTACACAGATGTTTATTAAACAGCTTTTTACCTGGGTGTGGGTAGACCAGAGGACATCACACAGCCTGTAGACCCTGCACCTAAAATACTCTACTGCAGTCACTGGATGAGGTGGTCCCTTCAGCCCTCCACCAGGCCAGTCCGTCTGTATGTTGTTGTTTGGAGCTGCATGCTTACAGCTTGCTGTGGCTGCTGGTCCCTTGCAGAGTGAGAGGAAGGCACTTTTCTCAGCTTAGGCTAAGTGCATGAATGGCTGCTGTCAGTAGGTGCCTACATGGCCATCCCTGGCAAGAGGAGCTCTAAATCTGGCATGCTGGGGGGGGAAACCTAAGAAAGCTAAGTTAAAAGTCCCCCTCGGAATCCACACAGCTCTCTCTAATATTAGCATATTTGCTTTATTGCAATATTGAAATAGCATTTGCTTGTGGAAAATGTGTTGGAAATTCCACAAATCTACTGCCACACTCCCCAGGGATACCTCTGCCCTCTGGTCAGCCTGGACGGTGAGGCTGCACTCACTGACAACAGCACCCAGAAAATACTGCAAATGCTTTTGTGTAAAAGATTGTTTGATTTTACTTAGGTTTTTCTGTCCTTTTTGTACTTGCTCAAAGATACAACTAGGTAGTCCAAGTTCCTTTTCACTGCACTTGAGTACCCAGACCTGAATGCTGGTGAATTGCTCCTGTCAATGGCTGTATCATAGCCATGGCACATGGGGCACAGCAGGACACTTGAAGAGAATGAGTATTTCACTTTTGTGATAAACCAACACGTTTTAGTTCCTTAAGAATACTTTGGGAAAGGCTTTGCAGTCCTTTGGTGCTGTAAATCCTGTAATTTTACTTAACTACTTCACCTTGCTGGGGTGTTCAGGACCAGAATTAATCCTTCAAATTATTGTCTCACTTCAGTACTTTTTCATCTCCAGACAAGAAACAGATATGGTATCATGCAATTTCTCCCCAACTGATAACTTCTATCTAACACAAGATTAAGCAATAATTTCCCTAGCAACTCTTTTATTTGAAGGAAAAAAATTAAAAAGCCACAGAACTTATAAATAAATTAAGATGTTAGAGATGCAGAAATAGTGATCATTGTCCTCCCTCCAAATTCCCATGCCAGGAAGCCCAGGGGAGAGGTTAGTGGTTCAGCTGGAAGTCTAAGACTTAGGACTCAGAACAGAGTCACTGAGGTCATTCTTCTGGGCAGACAGCAGAATATTGGAAGTGTACTTGGTGAGCTCCTGGCCCCAAAAAATTTGGAGCAACAGAATGGATTGTTAAAATTTCTATAGGACTACTTTGCTCATATTTCCGTTTCTTCTGTTTAGCACTTGCCTGGCATCGAACACATTGTACTCTGACTGTTTAAGGACAAACACCATCTTTGTTACTTACAAAAAACATAAGAGGCTTCAGGCAGAACATTGTCACCAGATAAGAAGGTCAAGAATTAAATAAAGTTTTCTTTCAAGTGATTGGCCTTATTCCAGAAATAAAACCCTCATTAGAAAGAAACCATGTTAAATGCAGACTCTTGCAGACTTTAACTTTCACATGTATATATTACAAACACTTAGCACCCTTCCTTCTTGTTATTCAGATGTTGACTGTCTAGTCCTTTTTTTTCTTTTCCATTTGGGCTATAAAGCAGCCTTTACTGGTAGTCATTTAATTTTCAGAAATGCCCTAATGTTAGAGGTGCTGTATAAAGCCAGATATAACTGTGCCCTGGGTTCAGAGGACGTTTGCATGTTGGAGAATAGATGGCACTTATCTTCAGCTCCTCTGCTTAGACTGACCCACTGGTAATAGAGCTATGCTAGAAATTAAGGGTGAACCTCCAATCTGTATTGGATCTGCAATGTACACCAACAAGAGGCACAAGAATGCACGTGTGAATTCTGGTCTTTTGCAAGCATAGATTCTGCCCCACTTTGTATAAAAGTATTACATAAAAACAATGTTCTTGTGAAGTTAAATCATGACCTTTCAGCGCACAAAGATGTGATTCCTCAAACTTTTTTAAAGTGTTCCTTATTTACTGAGTCAAGAAGAGTATATTAAACTTACAGGTACTTGCAATTTCTATTAAGGTATTGGATAAAAAGAGATTCTGTATGGTTTAAGATTATATGTTAAGCTTTTGAACATGCAAAGAAGATGCAATGTTAAAAATCTACTTTTCATGCTAATTGTGAGGCTTATAGAGTCATTTGGATTTACTAAGTCCATTTGCATGTCTGATAGTAGGATCATTTACTAGTATGATTACTACTGGCAGCACCACTCACTGTTTTTCTGCTGATTCCAGCCCTCTTCCATGGTAATCCCTGGTCCTGTCATGGAAAACTAGCCTTCTCCCAAACAGAATAATAGCTTCTCACCTCTCATAAAATGCATAATGTCTATTCTGTTTGGTGATTAGCTGAAAATTGTAAAATATGCATTTTAAAAATTATGTTTAATGAGAGGAAATAACCATAAATGTGTTGCTTCTGTTTGTAAGCCACCTTATACTCTGAGGGCTATACCTGTGCATGAGGTTGTAGAAAAGGTTCATAGCCCCATAGGATTTAAAATTAGCTTCCAGACACTTGCAAGCAGTGAAGTGCTAATTTAAAGCCTTTTGATGTGGCACAATTCATTTCAATACATGGAGGCGAGCACAGAAAGAGAAAGCGCCAACCCCCTTGGAAGGGATGGCGCTCCAGCACCAACAACGCCTTCATTGTTCTCCTGCCCAGAGAGGCTGGAAGCAGCAGTGACCCCAAAGCAGTCCCTTTGGAAAAGGAAAACTGCTTTGCAATAATAATTATTCCTTGAGTTCAAAAGACTAAGCCTTCCCCCAAAAGAAATAAAATGATTACAAATTCACACAACAGCTGGTTGAAGTTGAATGAAGATGTCAATTACGCAGATAAGGAAGAAAGAAATGGTGCCTTAAAATGCTTCAAAGGAACAGCTATGTATAAATGCGTTCGGGTTTTGTAAAAATAGATCTACAGTGCTATGATTGGCCCAATTAATGTTTCTCTTTTGTATACCATTCCTTCCTTAAATGCTTTCAGTTACTTGAATAACCACAGATTTGTCTGAATGCATAAACCCTCCTGTTACCTTTTCAAAGTGTCTGAAAGCTTGATCTAAAACAGTACTTGATCCTCTCTATCTTTCTCAGCCAAATCAGTTGTTGTTCACAGACTGGTCAGTGGGTTGTGCTTACTTTACGAACAGCAAGAATAGGTTCATCCACCATCTTCCCTGCAAAGAAGGGACAACTTATTCTGTTATATAGTAGACCTTCCCTCCTGCAGTTGAAGGGATGATCCGTGTTCCATTTCATGGGTACAGAACTTGGCTGGAAAACTCAGGATACAACTGAAACTTGGAACTGAAGGATAGATTTCTGACTGCAATAATAATAATAATAATAATAAAAAGAACAGCAAAAGGCTGTTGTTTTTCATTCCCCATATAAGACTCCGTGATCCTTTGATCAATGACTACCACGAATGTGCCAAGGGTATATTTGCAGTAAGAATTAAAATTGGTCTTGTGTTTTTTACTGCTGCTCACACCTCTGAGTGTGGCAAAGTTACTATGCAGAATCCAATGAATCATCAGTGTTTATACACTCAGGATAAAGCTGTGCATGAGAAAAGGGAAAAGTAACTTTTGAGGCTATTTAGACAAACTGTTCCACATATTAACGCTCCTTCCTTTATCTGGGTGGGCTTTGTCTGTCACAGAATGGGGTTAATAGCAGGCTCCCTCTAAGACCATGCAGTCATTCAAGGGTGAGCAATTTTGTATTAGGAAATATCCAAGTGTAAAGCTCAGGGAAACGTGAATGGTATATGATATCCAGAAGAAACCGAATTCTCAGTGCTGCTATGAGGATGGCTTTTTTTTTTTGGAAGAGCACTGGCTTTGTGTGGTCTCACATCTTGAGCTCAGGTAAAGAGAAGGTCTGCAGGGCTGCGCATTGAATAAATACATGGACTAACTGTAGGTTTCTTTGCAGCCTTGATTTCTCAAATAAGAAACCAACTTGAAAATCATGCACTCTGTTACCAGCTGGCAAAGGGGAAATGATTCTGTTATCTAATGCAATGCAGTTGTTATATTGTATCCTGTCAAGTCACCATTTTTCATTTGTTCTCAATGCATTTTCACATACAAATGATATTGCCTATGAAATCCCTTTCTAGAGGGGATCTATTTACCTTCTGTTGGCTACGTATGTATTTTATTGACTTGGGCATTTGCTTTTACAAGTGTGTTGCTGGTAAAGTGCCTTTTAGACTCTTTTGCCTCTTTTTGACTACTATACTTCTTCATAAAAAAAGTAATTCCTAAAAAGGATGACTCTGCAGTTACAAGTATGTACAAGAAAGAACTTTCATCCAACTTTCATCCAACTTCAGTATAGATATGGCAAAAAAGAAGATCCGAGGTTAAAGCTCAGGAACTTTGGGCGTCGTCATCTCTCCAGGACTCACCAACCCAACTGTTACCACTGCCCTTGGTCATCCGAAATTGCTCATATTTTCCCTGGTGCACAAGGTTTTGGTGTTACCACAGAATTGCTAATAAGCAGATTCTCAGTGCTTAAAAGGCACAGATGTAGGATGAAGCAGCAGAGCTGGCTCCCTTCTCTGAGTTCAGGCCTGTGGTGCATAACATATCTGTGAAGCACTGAGTTTGTGAGGTCAATAGCAAACATGTAATCTTCCATATGGTTATGTCTTCACAGCACTAATATCTGGATTTCCTCCCCCTGCCACCCCACCCCACTCCCAAATGCACTATGAATACTACGTGCTTTTCTGGGCTGCTACCTATCTTCACCCCTCAAGGCTTCAACCATCACTGTCATTGTCATCACTCAACAGTCAATATCTTTTTTTGGATGATGTTTTTCTGCTCCCTGCCAAGAAAATAACTTTTTGAATTTCATTCATTCTGTCATTGGTCTTGTGCAGTATTTGCTGCTGAAATAAACTGTAGACTAAAAAACTGTGAAGGAGATTCAAATGTCATATCCAAAAAAACATGTTACATGTTAAGTAAAATAGGTGCTTTTTTTCATTTTTCACCTCCTTCTTTTGTACACTTCTTATAAGAATGCTAAATATCATCCTTATAAGGTTGCTAAATATCACAAGTACTATGTGCTCAAGCTTTGCTAGCATAGCATGACTTAGCTTGGAAATTCCTACAACATTTCTGAAATATTACCTGCACTGATACTCAGACAAATTTGCACTTGGATGGTCTTCAACTGATGTAGAAAATAAGGTCAGTGTGAATGGCAGAGCTGAGTGTATGGAAAATAAAGTCATCTGGGAAATTAAGAGAATAGACTTCCCTTTCTTATTTGTTACCTGCTGGAAATATTATTAAAATACCTGAATTAGAATATCTGACTCTATTGAGTCCTGTTATCTTAAGAAAACTAACACTTTGACCCACAGTAGATAGGGTTGATGGAATAGTTATTCTTGATTGTGTTCATGCTATTATTTGTGTACACACAATAGCATTTTTCTTTTTGTGTGCATGGCACATTCCTAAACTGTAATTGCTAGGCTTTCCAAGTTTCTCTAGCTGCCAAATCCCCCACTGTGACTCTAGCAGTGTTTTGCATTAGCTGTACTGAACAGTAAATATTATAAAGAAAATAATCATCAGTAAGTATTCTGCTAATGCATTTAAACTACTAACCCCCTGAAATTATTTTTAACCACTTGTATATGGCCCTAGATTTCAAAGCTGTTTACAAAAGAGATCAATTTATCTTTTGTTGTTGTAGACATTACTCTTAGTCCACCATGCATTGCAAACTGTGATAGCCTTTTTATCTTCTTGTACTCTTTCAGCAATATTTTAAATGTTAATATCTATCTTTTGGTATTTGTTTAGGACATTGAATATTGAAACTGCATATACAACATTTAAACCTCAAAAATACAACGCAAAAGAGAAAAAATGCTTCCTGTTGAATAAAATAAGAACAACAGAAATCTGTTGACATACTCACCACTGAAAGAATACGCTGCATAAAAGGAAGTTCAGCAAAATGAATGGGCACCAGTGCTTGACAAACTCCCAGATTTTAAAATTAAATTCTAACATAATTTTCTTTAGAAAGAACGGAGAGATAAAACTAAAGTTATTCTTCCTGTGGTTAGGAACACTGCACTTCTTCCATGCCCTTAAAACTTCTAAAATCCCATTTGAAAAATGAATATTTCTTGTAACACTTTTATAAAAAAAAACCAAGACTGTATGTACAGCATTAGTTTATTGGACTGTTTCTATTTTTAATTTATTTAGGAATGAGTTCTAAATGCTCAAATAAATTACAATTTCATGAATCATTGTCCAGAACTTGAAATAAACCTGCCTTAGGTGCAAATAAAGTTTAAGAGAAACTAAAAAAAACCCGACTATCTAAAAAAAAAAGGTATGAAATGTATGATTTCGTCAGAATTCCTACAAAGACTAAGGTGACCTAAGAAAGGTCAGCCGACTACGATACTGAACACCAGAGGCCTCATTACGATCAACTGTTGTGAAACTGAATAATTCTGACTGAGAAATTCATGGTGAGTGTTGGGGATTGTTGAGCTAACCTATATGCGTGTGAGTAATGAAAAGGGCATTGGTTAAGATCAGGCAATGTATTTCTTAGGTTTTGAAGTACGGCCTAAATTTGCTTACGGAAGATGACTTTTTTCCTGTGGTCTTTAAATCAGCTCTTTACAGAGATCAGGAAGTATTCTGTGGATATACCAAATGAGCTTGGAAAAACTATTTTGGATTAGGAAGATTGATTTGGTAATGACAGAACTTGTAAGGATCAGGGAAGTGTTTTTGGTAATGAAGAGGGGTTTGGGAGTTGCAGAAGAAATACAGATCAGTGAAGGTATACTGAAAGGATGAGAAAAAAAATGAGAAGGATTAGGCCTGCACAATGGGGAGTTCCCTCTGTGGAGCTGTTTTCAACATGCTCAGTAAATGTCCAGTGAAATGCTTATCTGCGGATGCACAGCACTCTCCTTTCAATTACACAGGCTCCACCTTACCAGCTGGCAGCGGGGAACGCACTTGCTGTGG
Organism: Falco biarmicus; assembly: GCF_023638135.1. NCBI lineage: Eukaryota > Metazoa > Chordata > Aves > Falconiformes > Falconidae > Falco > Falco biarmicus. The sequence continues at coordinate 120,603,191 of NC_079288.1, read as the reverse complement.
GAGTCTGCAGTTTGGGAAGGGTCTGTACTTCTCATGCTTGAAACGTAAAGTCAGGTTGGAAGAGACAATTTGCTGAGAACAAGAAAGGTGTTCTTACTCACCCCCTAGGCACTGAATGGAAGTTTTAACTCATCTTTTGGACCTTCTTGCAACAAGCAGAGACCATAACGGGATCTTCTATGTCTCTGTTTCTAAAACACTTTTTTTGGGATGCATATTTTGTCCCATAAAAAAAAAATCAAAACAAAAACCAACAAACAAAACCCAAACAAAATGACCTACAACTTTCCTCAGTTGACTGTGGTATAGGAACATGTGGAAGCCAGATATTCCACAGTGCAGAAGGCAGAAAACAAGAAGAGTTGTTTATTTGTTGGACTGTATTTAGAACAACAAATCTTAGTGAATACATAGAGAGGCAGAGTGTCCATGATAGCACATACTTATTTTCCTCAACTGTGAATTTCTTCCTATCTTCTGAAATTACATTTCTTTCCTGCTGGGTTGAAGCAGCAAGGAATGGAACTGAACTTCATCAGCTCAAGTGAGAAATGGTTCACAGTTCAGCTGGGAATTGGCAATCATCAATTTAATACTCTATTTCAAGACATACTAAGTTTAGGAGAGCTACTTGCTCTGTATTTATGTAATGCCTTGCTAGCACTACACTGTTTCAACAAATCAAGCCAGTTAAGTGTTCCGTTTGTAGGCCGAGGATGACAGGTTGCACAAAAGAATATATAATTAATTAGCACATCCAAGCACAGAGAATTGCAGTGGTGGCTCTTTTATGTGAGCTCTGTGTTGAACAAGTGTATCATTTACTTTTAATGAAATGTTGTGCTGCCTCACGTAAGTGGAGTGCCAAGTGACTGTAGGCAAAGCGTATGGTAAAAACGATGTGCTTTGTCAGCTCAAACTCTCTTTTAAAACAATGTCGCATCTTTAATTTATTACCACTTTTCTGCCTTCTGGGAAAGCTCCTGTGAATGGGGGTGTCAGTTTCCAGGCTGGGTTCCTACCGCCCTGGACGTCGCAAAGGAGTTTGCTTTATAAGGTGAACTCAGGCACTGCTGTGAAAGCCTCAAGGTCCTTCTTCATCTGCTTGGGGGTCAAAAAAGTGTTAGGATAAGCTTTCCCCTGCCATTTGTGTCTCAGATCCCCTCGTGTTACATGATGTATCACATCTTGGGGAGATCCTCTTCTGAGACTTTTGCCCATTTGTGCCAGCTAAAGCACCACTGTTTTCTGCCATCTGCATAGGATTTAGGCTTGATTAATCATTCTGTCAATCACTTTTCTGGAATGAACGCCACGGTGGCAGCGAGACTTTACATTCTAATATCTGCTGATAAAATGTTTGGGGAAAAAAAAGGCAAGGTTACATTTAAAGATTATAGCAGAGCCTGAATAAAAAATTAAGCTTCTGAAACACATTAAAAATATTTGTGGTTTGCAAAGTAGCAAGAAAAAGACAGAACTGCCATTTAAGAAAACATTTATAATGCAACTGGATGACTCTGTGACAGATTAGACATTTTCATCCTGGAAGAAAACAGCACTAGCTGGCCAGAATTAAGTAAAGATGAGGAAATCTTTTCCATACACTTAAGTGTTACGCTTTGTGTGAAGTTCAAGTGTTAACTCAGATATGATTTAAGGTGGCTCTGACTTCATGCAAGTATGTGACAACTAACAGAGGAACTTTTAGAATTCTGAGGTTAAAGTGATATGAAAATCTGGAAAACCACATACCAGATTTTTTTTTTTTTTTGCAATACCTACAGCTAAACTAAAAACTACTTTTTTTTTGGAAAAAAAAAAAAGCAGATTTTCAAATTTTAGTGCAAATTTTGATTGCTTGGCTCAAAAGCTGAAATTCAGTTGACTGCATAAATTTCTTTCTGATGTAGGGAGCTTTTCAAAACTTGGAACAATGCATCAAAATAATGAAAGCAGCTAAATTATCTTATGGTATTAACTGGCTAAGGCTGCCTTTTGCCATTAAGCTCAGAGGGGCAGTGGTGCGTGTGTGTGCAAACACCAGCAATGTCAGACTGTGTAACTGAGTGAAGCTGTGATAAGCTGTTCCTGGAGAAGGCAAAGTCAGAAATGTCATTCTGGAGTACTGGAATATGATGCCTCTACTTGATATTCTGGCTTGTGATCTAAAATGACAATCACAAATAAGTTAGAGTCTTTCATGGTTAGTTTTCATGTCAAACACCACACAAGGTAGACTGGTTAATTCTTGCATTCATATGTGTAGGAGAGTATCTAGGTATAAAGTTGGGAGAGCTTTACTGTGGATGTTCTCCCTGCACACCCGACACAACCCCCATTTTCCCTCTGTGCATAAGCAGTGCCCTTTACGCTCTGTTCCACTTTTTATATGTTCATCTTTCACCAAAAGTCAGATACCTTGCAATTTGAGTACAATTCTCACATTGAAGGTACAGTTGGTTTCTGGGAAACACAAAGATATTCCTGCAGTTTCACAGCCGTGCCAGCAAATTCAGGGACAGTGGGACTTTTCCACTGCTACAGGACACTCACTAAGCTTGAATGTACCTTTTTAATTGCATCATCAATAAAAGGTCTGGAGAAGTCTTTATAAGGGATAGTGTTGATAGGAAAATTTCTGTTTGGCCCATTGGAGAGGAAAAGCATATAAGTGGATGCACCATATGCCTCCCCTTTAGCAGACTGTGAAGAACTACTAAAGCAAATCCCTGACTTCATGTTTATTCTGTAAGAAAATGTTGAAGAGATTTTATGGGGGAGTCTAGGAATCTGTATAGAACTTCTCTCAAAATTAAAATAAGAGGTAGGAAGTTTACACAAGCCCATAAGCACCAGTAAGCACCTGAGAGGGATTTTGGAAGTCTGAAATGGACATACAAAATAACTTTTTCCTCACATGCAGCAAATTCCTAGAAAAGCCTTGTGGACGCTAAAGTGCATTGTGAACTTCACGAAGTAGAGACATCTCTGCGGTAAATTCCCTGGGAATCCAGGAAAGCATTTTCCTAGTTTTGGCTGGGATAGAGTTAATTTTCTTAGTAGCTGGTACAGTGCCGTGCCTTGGATTTAGTACGAGTATAATGTTGATAACACACCGATGGTTTAGTTGTTGCTAAGCAGTGCTTACCCTAAGGCCAGGGCTTGCCCGTTTCCAATGCTGTGCCAGCGAGGAGGGGCACAAGAAGCCGGGAGGGAGCAGAGCCAGGACAGCTGACCCGAACTAGCCAAAGGGATAATCCATACCATAGAACAGCATTTGCAGTATATAAACTGGAGGGGGGGGGGGGGGGGGGGGGGGCGGTTGACCAGGACTTGCCAATCACTGCCTAGGGACTGGCTGGCTATCCATCAGTGGGTAGTGAGCAACTTTATTGTGCATCACTTGTTTCTCTCAGGTTTTATTCCTATAAATGATGGGAGCAGAGGGGCATGAGTGAGTGGCTGCATAGTACATAGCTTCTGGCTGGGGTTAAACCACAACAAGCATCTTCAAGGATATTAAGGACTGGCCTGTGTCGAAGTCAGCAACAGTGACTGACTTCATGGGAGCAGAACTGCCCCATACTTGACACACTGAAGAGTGCTAGGAAAAATTGTGTCAATTCCTCAGACAGTATATATATGATCACTTAATAAAAGTACTCCTGTAATTCAAATAGCAGGTGCTAGCCTATAAAGGTATTAGGACTATATGCAGTTTCCCGTCTGTGTAATAAAAGAGATTTAATACAGCCCTCAGTACTGGCGCACAGGAACCAAAAATGCTGACACCCCCTTGGTGGCAAAAAACCAAGCACACACTTTATATAAAGAAGCTCTTTCCAGCACCCTCACTATATATACACTCTCTATTCTTGTTCATACTCAAGTTACTAGGAAGAATTCTAATAATTTTAGGAAGAAAGGGCCTCAAATATTTTGAAACTACAAACAGAGGCTATAGTTTGGTTATCAAATAGATTAGTCAGGAGATCTGAAAGGGCAGATGTAAACAATTGACATTCTTAGTGAAACTGGAAGCCTTTCCATACTGGGTTGTTTTTGGGGTTGGGTTTGTTTTTGTTTTTGGGGTTTTTTTTTCATGGCTCATTTGAACTCACTGGAATCCCACCCAGTAAAAACCCCAGAAGTTCCATTAATGAGTTTGATATGTGTTAAACATGCAACAGTTTCGAGTGCTGAAGGTATGTAGCACAAGGCTCATCTGTTAGTGTGAATATCTTTGTGTTCCCCCTCCTTGGTGTATGACAGCAATGTTTCCAGTGGTATTGCATTTGCTTTTCGCCAACATGGCTTATAAAGATTTGCAACTGTAACAAATAGTTGCTTTCATAACAAATATTTTGGCATGTGCTCTGCATAATCTGTGAAACACCACAACACAGTGATTTCCCTCAAGTCCACACAGCAGAACAATAAATCAGTTAAAATTTAATACACTATATGCAAAGACCGAAATTTTTTTTTCAGATGTATGCATTAGCCTTAAATCTTAAACCGAACCCAGAGCAAAACTTAACAAAAGTCTTCAGATATGTTAAGCAGTCTTTCTATTGATTTCATTGAGCTTTGTTTTCCAGGCTCTGCTAGCTCTTAAGCCGTGATAATGGTATGGAAGAAACTGATACCTCTGCTGTATGTTTTTGCTGTAAACTGTATTTAAAGGTTTTATTAAATCTGGGTTCTTCTTTTTATTTAAACCTGGTATTTTTTTGTTTGTTTTCCCTTTGAAAAGCATGGGAGGACTTAATGGTTTGTCTGTGATAGTATGTGTAGGATTTTTCATTAGACACCATTACTTCAGCAATATCCAACATTATTTCCTACTTCACAGAGAAGACAGAGGCAAGGATTTCTGCTTTGATTGGTTGACTGACTTGAACTTCTAAAGTTCTGACTTTTCTCTGATCCAAAAAGTGCTGCAGTTACCAGTCTCTTTAGTCCAAAAAATTTTAAAGCCAATTTACTACTGTTTGAACAGTCACATAGAAGTGCCAACTGAGTCAGAGTTACGATTTTGCTAAGAAGAAATACTGGCTAATTCCATTTATTTCAGCATGACTTCTTCTCTCAGACACTAAATCTTGTTCTTGGTATCCCCTGACAGGATCAGGATATATGTGTTCTAAGTGTTTGTGAATGTTCCCATAGCACTAGAAGAGACATACTGCCTACTGCAGAAAGCTGCATGTGGTCCCACATTATCATAGTCTGCTCTTCCTACATTCTCCCACATGCTGAAATGCTTCCCCTGTGGAGCAGGGAGGGTATATTTTTAGAGGTGATCATCTTCTTTCAAGGGGAATGGCCCTCGAGACCACATAGGATTGCTGTTCAGATGCCTAATTGGAAGTGATTTGGCCTTGCTAATTACTTGTTTGGGTTTTGTTTTCAGCTGTCTGCCCACAATGTTCAACAACATCATCAGGGCATTGTTTTTGCAGCTCCCTCAAATTCCCTTTTAACTGATGTCTAAACTCCAAACTGTTTTCCTTGCAGGCAGGTCTACAGGGATTTACTTGAATCATGGGAACCAGAACTAGTCAGCAGGCAAGAGGGAAAAGCCCCTCTGTTGGTTCTGTCAGGAAAACTCTGCTCATAATTAAACTTTGCTTAAGATTTATGTATCCAGTGCAGTGGGCTTGACTGAGCTGCTTATCAGTTTAGGGGAACCTCATTATTTCAATTTTCAAGTGAAATCTGTTTCAGAACAGAGGCAACTCAGCAGGACCTTTTATTGAAATATTTGGTCTGCTTAATAACGGGTGGCTACTTGTGAATTATCAGGGTGGCGAAACAGGGCTCATTATCAGGATGAGTAGTCACGTCATCCCAATATTTTTCACATCGGTTCTTTTCAAAAGTCAAATAAGACATGAGCAATAATAGAAAACTTCATGCAAGCTCTGAACTTTCAAGTGAAATACGTATTTTTTCACTTCAGAGCAAGAAACCCTGTTTTTTGTAAAGCAAAAAAAGTATCAGATGTTCTGATGATCTGTTTCCTTTTAATCCATATAAGAACACTAAGACTCCTACCAGCTCTACAAACAATAAAAGTAAAGTACCAATTGTTTTACATTTGATATCAACGTATGGAAACTAAAAAATCTATTTCTGGTTACTTGTTAAGGCAAATACAAGCAAAAGATTAGCCAATTTGAAAACACAATCAGATTTGGATTTAAAAAATTGAAAAGTGAACATCACTGAAGCAAATCCCTGGCGTTTCTTAAGAGTCTTGTTAAGGATTTGCAGCCAAATTGAAAGGAATATTGGGATGATTTCCTACCACTAATGGAACTGTGGCACCCCTTAGATACTTGTTAAATCTGATTATTTCTTTTCATCCTCTTGTAACTATGTTATCTAGTCACCAGTCCTTGTACAAAATCAAAAGCAGAATTATTTATATCTAAATATACAGGGTGGTCCTGTGACTCCTATTCTTTCCTAGTTGCACGTTCCTCCAGTCCACTGGAATGGACAGAATTGCTCAGTGCAGTAAGGTGGCGATCACTTCATTTCATGAAGACTCTCTTCCCCTTCACTTAGCTAATTGTTGTTCTTGTCATACTTTAGAATATGAGTTTTATCCTTTATACTTTTTAGAAGGACACGTTTCCTCAGTTTGCCAGTTCTTCACAGACAGGTAACTCCATGTCTTTGCTGCTACCAACTCTTAATATCACAAGTCAGACACCACTTTATAAGTGCTCCAGCTTTTTTTTTTTTTTCTTTTTTTAACAGGAATGAAGTGAAGTATAAACATTTCCTGCAAAAGTACATATAATAGAGGGGGTTTTGCCAAGTGGTTTTATTTTCCTCTTTGGCTGTGATTCTCAGAAAATGTTTAAACAGTAATGTAAAAATAAATGAATAGATTTTCTTCTTTACTATTTTCTTTCCCTGCAAGAATATGTGCCTCAGGGACACAAGAGTATAGAACAGATTAATAGGGAAATTTTAGTGGGAGCCCCTTGTTAAATATTGGCAGTACATCACTGTACTGGAGAAAAATGAAAGTTGGTGCCCATGGAGTTATGCCTGATAACTGATTGCAAGACGCCTCCAAGGCTGCAATTTATCTTCAAGAAATGCAATAATTAGATCTGTGTAAGCTTGGGCTGTCTCTGTTCAGTAAAGAGGCAGATATGATTTCATTATTCAATTCCTGTGAGGTCATTAGTGAACCTGGAAATCTATTCAGGCTGTCTGGGTTAACTTGGCTTCCAAGAATGAGAAGGAAGAATAAATCTATTTTGAACAGTGTCAGAGGAGAACTGAAGCCCTGCTGTTTATTTGAACACACTTTGAAAAAAAAAGAGAAACTTCCTTGGTACTGCCATGTCATCATGTATGTCAGCAAAGTGGCTAGCAGAGCACCATGCTGCCTATATGATCGCACTGCATCTCTCTGCCTTCCTAAATCTGAACTCTCCTCCCTGGAAAAATAACTTGCAGAATCTCGCAAGTTCAGTGATATTAACACATACCTCTTAGCTCCTGGGCACCATCAACACCTACACTGGCTAGGTATTTCTAAAGTATAAATGAATAGTTACCCAATGTTTTCCAAATTTCCTTTTTTTTTGTTTTCCATTGCAATAAGAAAATGTAACTTTTACTGAGAAAAACTCTTCCCATGGGGGAAGTGAGGTAAAGACACACTGACTATGGGGGTTTTAAAGTATACATTTACATGTAAAAGGTTATCATCTATCACCATCTTGAAGTGTTAGCTCCTGTTTCATTGAAACAAGGTGTTACATAAGGCTTGAATCATTTCACTGGGCAGGGAAGAGGAAAACCAATAGGTGTATACATGATCTATCCAAACTACTCCTCATTTGAGTGGTGTTGTACATGGGTAGCACCTAACACATTTGCTCAGCCACAGAGCAGCTAAGGAACCGTACAAATACCCAAGAAGTTGTCTTTTTGTATTACACTAATATCAGGCATTTGAGGAGTCTTTTGTTATACCCAGAAATACCTGTTAACACATGATAACATGAGGCAGGAGCATAATTAAGGACTGAAACATCTCAGGGGGAATTAATTATGTACTTACAGGAGCACCTGTATTTCAGGGAAACCCAATGCAGCTCTCCTGATTTCAATTTGAAAATGGCAACAGAGAAACAAGTGTGTTTTCACTGAAAGTGCCAGGAAGGGAAATAGAGGAAGAACCGCAGAATGGGGTCCAAACCAAGCACGGGAAGGTCAGAGCAATGATAATGGAAAAGCAGTTAAAAAAGAAAAAATAGAAAAGGAAAAGCAGGAGCAAAGCACAAGAATCATGTGGGGGTTATCATAGCAGAATCTGAAGTTCTGTCCCTTCTCTGTTTTTCCTGGAGGCTGCGCAGACAGTGAATAGGTAAGCAGACCATTAATTCAGTTTTAAAAATCCATTTGTCAACTGTGAGCAGTAGGAATCCCTTCTATTGTTTTTTCAGCTTGAATTTTTGGAAATGCTGAAATTTACTTTTAAGTGCATCTCAAATCTCTCCTTTTCCCCTGCTCTACCTGTGGGCTCCTATGTATTTACTGATGTATATATGTTTGTTTATTTGCAGATACACATACACAAATGTAATTGATAACTCTGAATGCAATTGGGTATTAATGATATTGCTAAGGGGAAATGTTTCCTTTTACCACCCCCTTCCCTGTGTAAGTGCTGTGCAGGCTTTTCTTGCTGGCTGCACCACAAGTGGAAACAGCCGGAGAAACCACTTATATGCCATTATTAGGTTGTGAAATAAATAAGTGTGCCGGCTGTCTTGTTCTCTAACAAAAGTCACGAGGGCACCGCTTAGGGCAGTGTTGATGGGCAAGTGGGTTTTGGGGCAGGCGGTTTGAACAGTGGAGGGCTGTGCGGAGGGCAGCGTGAGGGGTGGTGCTTGGGGAGACCGCCTGGTCCCTGGTTTTGATCAGGCAGCACACGGCAATGCTGCAGGCCGAAGCTCAGCAATGTCGCCTATCTTTTGCCTAGGAGCTTGCTTTTGTGCGAACTAATGTGCCAGTTTTCCAGCCTCCTTTCTGGATGATTATTTAAATCAGATGTCTGTAGTGTAGGTCCTGCAGCTTGCTTCCACAGGGGAAGGGATAAATAAACAAAGAGTACAGAGGCACACACGTACGGATACCAGCCTCGGAAGGGCTGCAGATTTGGGAAGGAAGTGGGAGACAGCCAGAGTGAGGATTTTATATTCAGGTCGGGGAGGGTCAGGGTGGGAAATCCTGCTGTGGCAGCTGAAGAGGCTCTCACCCCAAAGACGCCATCGGCCTCTGCCATGCTGGTGGTCAAAGGGGAGCTGCACTGCCGGTGGTTAACAAGGCTGCGCACGCCGTGAGCTCCACCACAGCTTGTTTACAAGCACTGTACGTGTTTTATACCGCATGCAGCTTGTTGAAAACGCTCGCCAATGTGAGGCTGGGTGCTCTGGAGCCTTTCGTACAGCTGCTCCCGGTTTACCCCACGGCTGTTTGCTGGCCTCAAGAGACCCTCGGGCATGGGGACAGGACCCATCAATCACGCCTGGCCGGAGGGTGGCACATAGATGATTGACAAGCGGTGTCACCCATGGGAGACGCAAACCAGCCAACAAGAGGTAACATCACCTCCACTGAGGGCGGGCACCGGTGGGGGGGCGACGCACGCCCTCGGGCAAGGCAGTCACAGAGAGCGGCCCCCCAGCAAAGAAGAGTGACAGCCCAAGTGGCCAATCAGAGAGAGGATTCCCTCAGGGGAGGACGGGCACTACGCCAGGGCGGAGTGACAGCCCCAGGGGCCAATCAGAGAGAGCATCCTCTCAGGGGAGGGCGGGCACTAGATGAGCGTGCCCGCGTCTCTCTCGGGGGAGTGCTTCGCTTTCTAAGGGATCCCAAAAGGACTTCCCAGGGTGCAGTTTAGCTGTGAAACCAGTAAATGCGCCTCTCAGTGCCAGTGAAAAAAACAACAAGCCTTCCAAACAAACAAACAAAAAAAAACCCTCAAAAAACCAAAACAGCGTCGCTTTCTGCCTGCCTGCATAGGGAGTGCAGCTGGCAGGGACAGGGCTGCCTAGAGACGAAGAGCATCCCCAAGAGGGGTCTGTTAGGGCAAGGCCTGCCAGCCTTGCCTGTCCCACCAGCCCAATCGGGGGGCAGACCCAGGCTTCAGGCACCTCGGTGGGGACAGGCTGAGCCCAGGATGTCGGCCCACGGGCAAGGGGCCAGGATCAGTCCTAGTGTGGGGAAGTGGGGGTCGGCCCTGGCTGCAGCCACCCCACAGTGCCTCAGGGCCACCCCTTGGCTGCTGGGCCAAACCCTCAAGACCAGGGATGTGCTCTGGGGCCTGACGATAACAGACAAGAGTCACTCGTGTAAACCTCTTTGATAAACTCTTGTGTTTGGCTTAAACGCTTTCTACAGAGAGAAACGTGCAGGCACATTGGTGGTGGCAGCACAAGGGTAGCCAGGGGCGCAGCTAACGAAGGCGTAAAATAAAATAACAGCGTTGGTCTGTGTCAAAGAGCTCACGGCATCAACCCAGATGCCGGAGCAGACAGTAACCACACATAGGCTGAAACGCTGTGTTTCTGCACTAACCAGCAAATTTTATGTTATGACTGGCCACCGAACAACAAAGTGATCCAACTGTACATTTCTCTTAATCATCACAAGTGCTTACTTTGTATTAAAATGAAATGCCTTCAGGGCTAGATCACAACAGAGAAATGATAAATCTTGTCAGAAATCCTGCTTGCCCTGGCAGCGCGCGGGCTCTGTGGTTTTGGCTATAACGCATCCGCGCTCTTCGCCACACTGAGGGCATTGCATGTGCCCATTTAAGGCTCGGGTTTGGCTCCCTCCCAGCTGCTTGGGAACTTGTTTAACTTTCTCTTTAGAGACCATAAAGCATGCCCTGCTTCATTTGAAGCTTATTTTCCAGGGACAAACTGAGGGCCAAAAGAGGTGCTTTAGTGACTTGGTGTAGTCATCCGTTATTGTCAGCTACGAATGTGTCTGAGAGGCTGGTGCCCATCCCAGGGCCTGTGGCGGGTACCTGTCCTCTAGTGCCCCGTGGTCCTACCTGCTGCTGGGGGTCCGGCCCCGGCTCTGCAGCTCCCTCCCACATGCCTGGGTTTTCTTCCTAGGGAAGGCGAGGCATGGGCAAAGAAGAAATATTTGTGCACAGATCTCATCCTGACTTAGGTTTGGAGCCCTGCTGGGCTGAGTGGAAAGGTTTCCAGCCTGTTTTTTTGACATGGCCTGTGTTTGAAGCTTACCACCAAAGAAAATGTCCTCAGCGCCAAAAATGTTCCTGGGAAAATAAACTATGTGGTAGTCTTGATGTCTTCTAGTTTTTAGCTTTTTGGAGGCTTATGTCTTCTTGCTAGTTTATCAGGGGATTTCACAGTGTCCTTCGAGTTATTTTGGTTTACAGGGTAAAGAACAATGGGGTAATGATAATATCAATTGCTTCCTCATATTGTTTTTATTTATTTCTTTCCTCTTATGTTTTGGGAAATAGTTGAATTTTACATGAGGCAGCACACTGAATAGTCATCTGTTTTACTGGGTCAGTTCATGTCAGACAAATTACTCTGGGAAACAAATCTCTTCTGACCTTCATTTTTATGTATACTTGTATTAGTCACTTATGTGGATTATGTGGAGTACTTTGGTAAACATATTTCTACCCTGTGCTTTCCATCGCATTTATTTTTTTTTGTGAAGTGCAGTAAAAGGGCAGTATATGGGGTTTTTTTTGTTTACATGATGAACTGGTAATGAATCTGAAAGTTAGATTAAGATTTGATGTGAATTTACCACAGATTGCAATATAGGCTCTATTTAAATTGTATGATTTTCCCAAGACTTTCTTTTATTACTCACAGTTTTTAGCTGAGACTTTTCAGTAAATAGGAATGATAATTCCACAGTATTTCATAAAATTAGTTGTATTTCATCTATTGGTAAGAAATGCTGGCCATCAACTTCCAGATGTCAAACCTCACAAGAATAGAGCACGCTTCAAAAACACCCCTCCAGGGACTCGACTATTATTTTTTTTTCCAGAGTAATAGCTATTCACTCATCTCAGGGAGCATGTGAAGTCACTTCTAGAAAAAGACCATGAGAAGGTACACATCAAAATGTCAGGGCTTCAGATTATATCCACTTATACCCACTTCTCACTCTTTCCCCCGCCCAGTTTTTGAGTAAGACAACAAATTATTTTGCACTGCTCTTGGAAGCTTGACAAACAACTGCGCAAACACTGTTCATTCATCCAGATCGACAGCTCAACCATGGTTAAACGGGCCTTTTCTGGTCTTAGGGAAACAACTTCAACAGATGTTTTTCATCACTGCTACAGTACCAGGAATGTGACCAGGAAAGAAGGTAGCACAGCCAGAGAATTTCTTCTCCTTGGTCACCGTGGTTGTTGCAATGGCCCAGGGAATGTATAGAGAGCTCGCTGACAGTACATGAAGGACTATGTGACTGGCACCAGAACTACAGAGGAATTTAAGTGCCTTATCCTAATTTTGCACACCCTCTCTTGCACTGCTCTGTGAGCATAATGACCAGAACAAACAATCTGGGCCATTGTGTTAGGAAAGTAAATCTCTTAGCAGGGATGTCCCTGGTTAGTCATTCTGTGGTTTGATAACTATTTTCTCCACTAATCCGTCTTCCCTAAATAAACTGAGCTGCTTTGTTGTTTGGATTGAGATAGCCTGGACTTGCTGCGAGTAATTTATTTTTTCAATTAAGATATCTTTATGATTTTCTACATTTGTTGACTGGGGTATGAAGGCAACTTCCCAGAGGGCCTTTTAGTTCACAAGGAGAGAGAGAAAGCGAGAATATATTTCCTCCAGCATGCTGGTTTTGTTGTGATTTTTTGTTGTTGTTTGGGGGTTTTTGAGTTGTTGGGTTTTTCTCTTAGCAGGGTGCCATTCACAAGATGCATTACAGAGATTCTCTTTGGCATTAAATGTTCTTTTTTATATTTTAAGCAGCAATCAGGCATGTCTTATTAGAGAACCACTATATAGTGCCTTTGGTATGCAGCTTTGCTGCTCTTTGCATTCGGCAAGGACTAACATGGTGTGCGACGTGCCTCTTTTTTCCAAAATGCTGCTGCAAACTGCTTTTGTGGTTCTCGTCTGTGCTGTGGGCTGTCACGGCCTTTGCTGCTGCTAGCCAACCAGCCACATTTCCTAGTGCTCGTTACCTCAAAATGAATTGTGATGAGCAGACTATGTTCTGTATGTCAATATTTTGAAGTCAAATCAGGTAAAATTGGTTTAAGTAACAGACAAAAGGACAGGAACCAGGATGAGCATGTGTTTAAGGTATCAGACTGAGGCTTGAAAGATCTGGTTTCAGTTTCCAGACCTCTCAAAGTCTTTTTGTACGATCTCCAGCAAGTTGCTAAACCTTTTGGGCATCAGTTCTCCAGCTATAAAGTGGGGGATAATATCTTGCCTTGAAGAATAATTGAAGAGACGAAGTTGTTTGCTAGGGCTCCAAGGTAAGATGGCAAGGGCTATTGCTTGCAGCCTGATCTCACAGAAATTACCTCATTGCTTAGTGGTTTAGGTTCCAAATCTGACAAGGGGGAACAATAACTTTGCTACCTCTTCAGGTCTGTTATGAAACTTACTTCGGTAATATTTGAAAAAACACTTGCCTTTACATCCTACCTTTCTCTCAAGGGACTCCACAGTAAACCGGCAGCTTCCTCACACTCACCAGAGAGTTTTATGCTAAAGGGGCTTGGCTCGAATATCTAAGCCAGCTAAGGCTTTCCAATGTAAACCCTCAAAGAAGGGATCATTGAATGATTACCATCTTCATTTAGATTCCTGTTAGTCTTTTGCCTTGTACATTGTAACTCTGGCTTCTAAGTTCCCTGAGCAATTTTCTCATGTTGAATTTGTTATTCCAGGAGCAGGAGAACTGTATTCATTAGTTAAACTCCTGTATAACAGGAAGAATTAAGCCAACAACAACTGATAGTCCGTGCTTTTCTCTTCAAGGCTGCACTTCCAGTCTTTGCTGTCATTTGAGCACTAAATCACTTAAATGAAACAGAAAACTTGTTTGCAGTTGAAGAAATAATAAATAAAAGTGATATCATGCCCATTTTATTCAAGCTAGAAGCTCAAAAATCAAGAGGGTCCAATAACTTTGAAAAATGCAAACAGCTGTCAATGTGCACTGCAGGAATATTTCTTCTCCCAATGTAAATTACACTACATGTGTTTATACACCGTCCTTTCTTTTCAAGTCACATCTTGTTGCATCTTTTGGATGTCCAACAGTTCTTCCCAAGACCAACTAAATCATAGTAATCTGAAGTGGAATTTGCATTTTGTGAGGCAAGGTGGGAAGCCTCACTTTTTAGTCTCTTCTGAAATTCTGAAGCCAGTTGTACTGTTATTGATGGCAATACAGAAATGCAGTTTTGATGAAAAACTACCCCTGTACAGAGAAGACGGCACTTTTCACAAAAAGATCTATGGTTTTGATGGGTTTGTTTTTGTAATCAGAATATACTCACTGTATCTGTAAAGGGACAAACATATTGCACTATGACTACCTGATACTTTGGGAAAAAAAACAAACAAACAAACAACCCCAAACACCCCAAGCTGTCTTGGTAGTAACAAACACATACAAACTATATTTTTTTAATTAATAGCTGTTTAGATACTACCTATGCTAAGTTCAGCTAGAAAAATGCTGTGTACTGAGCCTTCACATCCCTAGGCAGTGCCCAATTGTGCTGTACTGACCTTTCTCAGCGAAACTCCTACAGAGGGAAATCCTGTTATTCTTGAACAAGGGAGGGTTAACCGAAGACACATTTCTTTCCAACTTTTTTTTGTATTTTCTAAGCTTTCTTTCATATTGGCACCTCTTCTCCTGTGTTTTTCAGTTTCTCCAATAAATAAAGACCTGTACGTTGTTTCTTTTGATCTGTTTCGTGTGAGGGGTCTCTTAAACATGTGATTACTCTGCAGGGGATGAGATAGCAAATTTCTTAAAGATTTTTGGAATGTGAGGATGTCTGCCAAGTCTCAGGAAGCTTGCTGGGGGTTAACAACATCTCTAACTGCGTTTTCAGATAAAATCTGTTTTAGAGGGATTTCCCTCCTAAAGAGTTATTCATTAATCAGACCCTTCTTCAGGGCACATTGGGGGAACAGAAGAAATTAGCACTCCTCAGTCCCATCTTAAGAGTAAGCAATTTGCACGAACTTACAAGGGGAGGCTAGTGTAACAAACAAATGCCAGCAGCGCACATGCTCATAATGTTTCAAGAATGAAAAACTATTGCAAAAGAAACAACAGTCTCAAAAAAAAGTTGCAAAAATCTTTCATGTCTTCAAGAGAAAGAAAGGCAAAAAGATAGCCTGATTTGGATTTAACGTGAGTGGAGTAAGACACTAGTGCTTCACCATCCAACCATATCTGAAAGGATAAGACATAGAGCAGGGAATCCCTCAAAACTACTGTTTTGGGTCTTTTTTTCTTTTTTTTTTGTAAAGACTATAACCAGCTGGTTGAACTACGTATTTTTCAGCAGTAATCTTCTCTAGGCAGCTGACACTTTATTTTAGGAAGTGTCCAAGATTCTTCTCTCTAGCAAAACTGTTTACCTCACTTTGTAAGTTCAATTCAAGTACAGAAATAACCAGGCTTAAAAGTTAGCAGAGGTGTGGAAGTTACTGAGATTTTCTTTGTACTACTCTAAAAAAAAACAAAACAAAAACCCCAACCAACCCCCCCCCCCCAGCATATAATTAGTGACATTGCACACAATTGCCGAGAAGAGGAAAGTGTGATCTCTAAAAAAGCCTGTGTTCAGTTTTTTTCAAAAAATAAAAGCAGGCATGGAACAGTCTCAGGTTTCATAAAATACTAGCCCAATTAATTTTTTCCACTACTGAAAAGTAATGAGGAAAGCTGTATTTGTCAGTCCATATGAAAAAAGACACAAAACACAATGTGATTTCTGTCAGAGTTGCATATGGTTTTGGCAGATGAATAGTCACGTATTATACAAATCTCTCTGGCAAATAATGAGAAGAAGAAATGTCCTCACATTGCATCCGCAATAAATTATTTTAGTTCTGTTTTACTTGCCAAAAGATTACACTGCATTTAGATATTATTTCTTCTCTGTGTACTTCTGACCTTGTCACTCTGAAGAACCAGAAAATAACTTCCCTTTCTAGCTTATATAGCAATTATTCAGGTTGGAGTAGGAGGAGCTATTTTAAATGGCTGATCTTCATTACGTATAATCCAAAACTGACCTCACCTAAACTCGTTGGTATAAGTGATTTTTAGCTGTTGCTTCAAATACTAATTTGTACTCCAGATGTGTTATGAGCCATGTTTGCTGTGTCCTCTAGGCTATGTTGAGCAGGCTTGGTGAGTCTTCCATGCATCTGGCCCCCGGAGAGCGGGTGGTGCATGCCCTAATGTGCTGCTCTCGGGCTGTAATACCACCCTCCTTTGGCGCTTCATCCCACCATGGGGTTAGAAAGTGGCCGGTGGGTGCACACTCTTTGCACAAGAACTGAGAAAGATCTTGGGTCCTGCAACATTGAAACAGCCCCCAGGAGCTCTAGCAACAGGGTCATGCTGCAACAAAAATACAGTGCCCTTGTTTGAAATGTCGCTCTAAGACTAAAATCCCAAAATAGTCATTTGTATAAATGCTTTGCTTTCACCCTCAGAAAATATTGTATTTCAGTCCTTTCTAAACCCACTACTATCACAGAATGGCAGAATTTTGGCCTAGTTTTAGTTCTACTAGTATTAATCAAATTAATCAAAAATGTCTTTCCTTCTTTTTTCTCCTTAAAATAAATTTTCCTTTTAAGTACCAACACTCAGCTTTATCCTAAATAAATCCTGTTGAAAATAATGCAGTATGAAGTATTTCAATATATCTTTTGAAGTAGTCATTTAAACATAATGCCTCAGTCTCTTGTACATAAACAAGATACCACTATTGTAGAAACAGATCTTTAAATAGATTTCTGAAGAATTTTACGATATTTTATTAACTAACCCCTTCTCAAGACCGGTATCGCAACTTGTAAGCAGAAAATTGCCCTTGCTTTTAAACAATTTTGCATGAGACAAACCACAATTTCTCTTTGCCCAGTCATCACTTATATGAATGTAGCCTTCTTCCTCAATTTCTTGTCTATTCCCTGGAGAAATTGACTTTTGCCTCCACTCTCTAGAAGCCCTGCGAGTACTGAGTATCCAGTTTAGTCATATTCAAATAGTTCTGGTTCCTCGTTACTGTCTTGTAAAGCTGGCAGGCAATAATTTCATGGGTTACACAAGTGTTGCACTGTATGTTTTCCCTTCCTTGTTTATATATATGTATTTCTATCCCTTATATATTTTTAGGGGTACTAAAAGCAACAGCTCATTTTGGCATTGAAGTTGTCCAGGGCTGCATTTACTCCAGTCATTGAGGGCTGCAGATGACTCCCTATCTTAGTGGTTCGCTTTGTTCCTTTGATGTGCTTGAATATGCATGACTTCATTGAGTATGTGTAAGGATAAGATTTAAATAGGCATTTCTATTTAAGCAATAGGCAAAAGAATTCAAAGAATATTTTCTGTGAGTATGACTGATGATCTGTTAAATTGCAATTCAACTACTTATACCGAGGTGCTGGTACTTCAGTGTTAGTTGCCAGCTTCCTTGGAGTGGAGGGATGTTTATACTTTGGCCTTTAAGGTACCACAGTTATCTACACCATGTTACACAAAGAGAATAGGGATAGGACTTTGGAAGTTGTGTTGGTTTGACTTATGTATTAATAACAATTTCCAAAGTCTTATCCCTATTCTCTTTGTGGGGAGCAGTGCCCAGATAAGAGCTTTTGTGCCTCTGGGAGAATTTAGAAAAGTTACGCTATTAAAGGATCAAATCCCCTTACAAAATACCACCTTCAAATTCCAGTGAAGTTAACTAGGAAAAAAATTACCACGTGTCTCCTGAGGATAGCAGCTGCTAGCATTCACAAGCAATACTAGCTAGACATTAGGTTTAGTGTCATGCCTGCTGGGTTTTAACCATTAGTACAAATACTCCATGAAAAGCTTGGGGGCTTTTCTGAACAAAGCCCTATTTGCCCTTTGCCATTCGCTCTGAATTCCAATCCTGCATTGCCACAGATGTTAGGGCAAAATCCTTTCCCCTTCAAATTACTATGATTACAGGCTGAAATCTCTATCTCCTCATTTATCTCCACAGATTATCTGTGCTAGATAATGCTAGAGTAAAATAGTCTAATGATCACCTGATCAGTTTTTAAAGTCATATTCGTTTTTAGGAAAAAAAACCACCCAGTGATTATGAGGTGACAGGGGCATGTTCAACAGATCTTTCATGCTAAAGTCACATGCTGAGGTTTATGCACAATGCAAATATAAAGCCTGGGGACTTGCAAGAGCATGTACTCACATATGTGCTCAGCATTTCTTAAAATGAGAGTGAGTTTGCACATAAAAAGATGGAACACATGGTCAACAGCTGGAATTCATGAGGATCTCTCTTTAATAAAACAGTAGTAACCACTCTCTGCTGCTGCTGCATTCTTTTCTTGGTGACAAAATGGTGGCGCACCAGAAAAGTTGTGGTCTTAAGTAAAAAACCCCAACATTTCCCAGGGGTTAAAGGGGTGGAGAGAACAATGTAGTAGCAAAGGTCTTATCATTTCCTGGAAGTGTTCTTTGAGTTGTTGGGTGGGGTTTTATTTTTTCTTTGGTTTCTTTAAATCTTGTGTGTGATAGCTACAGTCTCCACTTATGGCTGCTCAGACAGGCCTTGGACTCACCTTCCTCTGAGGTTTACAAGGCTTGGCTGGACAAAGACACAACTGACTCAATTTAAGGTTAACTTTAGTTCTGTTTCAGACAGGAGGCTGCAGTAGATGATTGCCAGCAGTCCCTTCCAACCAACATTTCTATGATTCATTGATTCTGTACTAAATTTGAAAATTTCTATCAAGTCATAAGCATCTTCTCAATACAAAAATTGCAATCAGACCTTCTGCCACTGAAAAAACCATATTCCTTGTTTCAAGTAAAATTAAGTAACCAGTTTGCATTTTCCCAGATGTTGTTGAGGCTGCCTTCACAATCACAGTCTTTCTCAATTCATTTCTTTGTGGGAAACCATTTGTTTCAAATTCTATTCCAGCTTGCACCCAGTACCAACCAAAAATATCCATTTGGAGCTGAAGAGTTAGACCGCTTAAAAAATGAAATAAGCAATGCCAGCTCTTTTGTGTGCAACAGACATGTCTAAACAGTTTGAAAGGCATTTGTCATTCTTTCAGTATTGGCCTCATACTAAAGACCAGCAAACTTTTAAAGTGATACAGTCAGGCGGGTTGCATTGTTCAGGGAGCCATTTTCTCATTATGGCAACAGCGGGGCAAAGAAGGTCACTTCTCAAGTCTTACACAAGCAGAAATATTCATGTCTGAAGAAATGCATAGATTGATATTGGAATCCAAGGGAGAAGGCTATACTGAAAAATCCCTAATTACCGAATCCCAATATTATTCCATCATACCACACTTGCTCTGTCTACATGATCATTTACAACAGAACAAGCACTGTATAAGTTTATAAACAATAAAACAAAACTATAATGCCAGGTTCTCAAAATATAAATGTGAAAAACAGTGTAAGGGATCCAGTAAGAAAAATAATAAAAACGACTGGATAGGGGAGTAGTAATATAGAGCCAGCAGTAGTCAATCTGAGAACACCTTTGGAAATTAAAGGAAAGATATAAAGGTAGGTTTTAAAAGGTAGGAGGGAATAAATAAAGTCAGTTTTTAGGGGGATTGTAGTGCCCCCCACGGTTAAAAATACAGTCACCTGCCAATTTCAGAAGTGATAGCAGATTCTTGAAAGAGCAGGTATTATGTTACTCTGTGTCTAAAATTCAGCCAGGCCCAACACTTTAAAGTCTTTCAAAACTAATAATCCCAATTCAAAGCCAACCAGCCCCATTACAGTCAGTTGATGGAAAGAACATAAGGGGAGCATAATGTGATTACAATTGCTCAGAGCAGTACTTGTCCACACTGATTGCATTCTGGACAGGACTCAATCACTGACATATTCCACCAAAGATTTGGAAAGACGAAAAGTTCTCTCAAACAGTACATTCACAACAAAAAAGCCAAGAGGAACAATGGGAATCAATGCACTTCAGTGTGTTTCTTAACATTTCCCTGTGTGAAGGCTATTGCTGGTGTATTTTTCATCCCTGCTGTTACGAGTAGGATGTTCTGTTTTGTTGCTGCTTTTAGCCTAGTCATGACAAATTTGTCTACCAGTGATATAGACTGTGCCAGCTGATTGGTTAATGTTAGTGAGACCTGATTAATGACATGAAGTGGTATTTTGAATCTGCACTAACAAAGACTTCTGCTGAGAACTTCAGTAACAAAGGCTTCTTTCACTGTAGAAACCTTACATGTGATTCAAATACATAGGGCAATTTACAGTTAAGATGGTTGACTAGAGTAATGGAAATACAAAAAAAAAAGTTTCAAAGGGTAGTCAACCTCTTACTTCTGCTGTGCTTTTTTTCTTTTCATACCTGCTTTCCATTAATACACTAAAGAATTGAAAGATCACAGCAACAATTTCACCAAAAAGTGAAGAATTCATATGAGAGACAATTTCTACATTCATGAATTGGTATTCACAATGAATCTTTCACTTGCAGAATATATCCACACTGCAGTGACAGAACTGGCTTCCAGTATTGCAGATAGCCATGACAGATTTAAACTAGCTAGTTTTGGAGTATACTAATTTACCTGTTTGTTGTTTATCTAGTAGAGATAAACTACAGCAGACTGCAACCTGACCTACTCTGTATCCTTTGCGAATTTCTATAAAAATAGGTATACATGTATACAGAGTGTAAGTTGCATATATGCCTATAAATCTGTGTGTATTCTGTAAGTAAATGCAACTGTTTCATGAGAAGAAAGCAAGCAGAAGCAGAATTGCCTGTGATAGTTATGTTTGCCAGGCCCGTGAACTGTTTGACATTTCTCCAATGAAAAATGGTAACCACAGACACCACACCAACAGGGCACAGCATTAAAGGCCACCACCAAGTCAATTGTCCAATATGCATTGCTTCTTTTCAGTAATATGTCACAGCTTGTGCATTCTGTTTAAGATTTAACTGGCGAGTTAAATGGAAATGGTATTAATTATATGCTAGAACTATGTCAAACTTCAAAACAGCTGTAGGCTTTTAGTCTAAGAGCAAAAAACCATAAAAGCACTGTAAGCTTTTTTCCAAAGGGATGGGGTTAAGATATGACCACAAGACCTTTAGTTATCTCATGAGAAAAGCTTCCAAGGAGGCGATCTTCACCCTTTTTATTCGCCTCCCTTCTCATAGGCTTCAGTTTCCCCCTCCAGAAGACAAAACCACACATGCTCAGGCAGAAAAGGGAATGCAGGGAGTGAATTTGGGTCCGGATCATTTCCCCTTCTTGCCCTTAGTTTTTTAATTATTTTTTTTTTTTTTTCTCATGGGAAATCTGATAAAAGCTGCCAAGTTTCTCATGGTCTTTTCTTAATTCTGGCCACGTACAGCCATATGAGCTTCACCTGCTGGTAAACTTGGCTGAAGTTTGTGTGCGTACCCTGACTAAAAAGGACTCCGTACGGCCAGTGTTTAGATTTTCTGTTCTCTGGGGTTATCCTCGTGATATAATGAGGCTCTTGAGGCCACTGGCACTGGCAGAACCCTGTTTTTCTAATAATCTTTCAACCGGGAAGGAAAGTGTTGACAGCCAGGGACACAACCACAAAGACACTGCGTTTAAGGAATGGAAAGGGCTTTTTTCTCCCCTTCCCTTCTTTTATATTGCTGGTGGGCTGCATTTTCCAGCCAAGACACATATTTTGATGATGACTGCGTGATAATGAAAAACTTGTAACTGTTTTACAGGCAACTGCATTGCTTCAGAGCAACACACTTGGTTTCTTGTCTGGTATTTAATTTTTTGAAGTCAGCGATATTTGGTCTGGCATTCAGATATCATCCAGAGTTTAGTTCTGTCCTGATACAGTTTTGAGGAGACTCTTGTTAGCACTTGGCTTTTTATTAAGCTCCCAGCCTCATCCTGTTGCCAGTAAGCAAGATATCATGAAAAGAGGAGTTAGCACTCATTGTGTGAGGTAGGGATCTAAACGACCTACCAACTTACAGCTGGTGGTAAATTTGAACCCAATGCAACACCTAAACCATTATCTAATGACATTCCACACTTCTGACCAAGAGGCCTCTGCAGTAATAACAATGTATGAAATGCTTACACTTCTGTCCCAGTCACTAGTGGTGTTTCGTGTTCTGCCTTATACCTTCTTTTTCTACACATCTGAGTAGCTCGAAACACACAACTCCACGTGCGTGCATGGCATTGCTGACACAACACAAAGATATTTTTATGAATGTTCACTCTAACCAAATATGAACAGCATGGCAAATCACGCAGTCAGCATCTGCTACAGATAATACATGGAAGTCTAGAGATGAGTTTTCTGAAATATGAATCAATATTTTATATTTTCCTTTAAGGCAGACATGGTTTGGTTCAATTACCTGTAAAGATACATGTTTTTAGATTTTTCAAAATGCTGGAGTATTTTGGCCTAACATCTTTACAAAAAATTTATAAACCCCACACATCTTGGCCACGTGCTTGTTAACCCTCTTTGTGTGATGTTCCTTCAAAATAATATTGCTATGTTTCCTGCTGTTGGAGGATTTTAGTACTGTCCCAGATTTTTCCATTTCACTTTTTATAATTTCATGAAAAAAAAAAAAGCCACCAGTTTTGATGCATCTGTGGTCAAGCCTCTCAAGCTTTCTACCAAGAATAATTCAAAGATCACTTGTATTTCTCAGAGGAACTACTAGTTTCAAATAATTTTATAGCAACATATCAGTTGATTGAAGTTCATTTAAAAGATGCTAAAATTCAAGTGGTTTTTCAGGAAGCTTCTCTTAGCTTCCATTAGGAGTAAATTGTGAAAAAGGACAATTTCTGTTATTTCCTTTATCCCATAATTTTGACTTGTAATAAAAGGGGAAGAAATACTAGATTTAATGGGTAATTAGGATTTGGTTTTGAGGTGGAGAGAGGAAAACCTTTCAGAGATAGTTTTTACCTCAGAAAAATAAATTTGCTTTTAAAAACTGCTGGATCTCAGTGCTAACCCCTAAGGGAAGATTCAAAATCCTGAATCACAACATCAGTCTTTGGAATCCTGAAACTAAAGAGAGGGCATTAGATCCTTGTCTAGATCAGATTTTTGATCTTATGTCCACAATTCCCTTTTACCTTATCTTGCATTAGAAATTTTTGCAGGATATCACATATGCAGCAGTAGCAAACCAGCAAATGTCAGTTTGGATGAGTACTGCGTTAACACAGCTGTGCTATCCGCATTAAGTTGATTTGTTTAGAGAGAGATCTCGGCTATCTCTATGGGACAATATGTTACAGTGTGTAGCCAGACCCTGAGCAATGTCTGCAACGGAAAAAGAATGAGAAATTGTTGAATGTGTACTCTAAACTTACAGAAGATGCAGAATGGTGCTTTTTGTAGTTTCTAAAAGTAGTAATAGATATATCATGCAATATGATGTATAAGTTATAGTGGAAAATGTCCTATTGGTCCTGACATCATTAGCCAGTGAGGAGTCACTCCTCAGAAAACAGTCATACCGTTGACCATTTCCAGTGCCTCTGCTTAAACTTGAATGAAGCTCTTTAGTGAAATCAAATAAATATTGAAATTGTTTTTCATTTCAATGAGATCTAGTCTGAAAGTCTTGCATTTTGTTATGGGATGTTAAAAGCCAGGGCAAGTCTTTCCACATGGACAGTGTGCCATGATCACTGTCTTCTAAAAAGTCTTCAGTCACCTAGGTCTGGAGAGCCTTCAGTCACCAGTAATCCCTCTGAAAGTATCCAGACTCCTCCTGTCGGTGTTCCTAATCCTTGGGGAAATGCCCTTGGGAGCACACTAGCTCCTAAAATCAGTGTCTAGGGTGCCATCAGGCCTTTCCATGGAACACCACATATCACAGAATCATAGAATAGCCCAGGTTGGAAACGACCTCAAAAGAATGTCTGGTCCAGCCTTTTGTGGGAAAGGGAGCCTAGATGAGATTATCTAGCACCCTGTCCAAAGGTGTCTTGAAAACCTCCAGCGATGGGAACTCTACCATGTCCCTGGAGAGGTTGTTCCAGTGGATGATTGTTCTTACTGTAAAAAAAAAAAATAAATTCTTAAATCAAGATAAAACCGCTCCCAAAACTTGTACCTGTTTGCCCCTTGTCTTCTACATGTGGCAACTTGTGAAGAGACAGCTCTTGTCCTCTTTGTAGCTGCAAACCTACATTAGGTCTGTCTGGCCTCCAGTGAAAACTCTTCATGGAGAACTTGGCTGGAATGAAATTAAGACTTAGGAAAGAAAGTTTTTAACCACAAAAAAAATGTACCTATTTAAAAAGTGAGTTACTTATCTATGCAAAGCAAAACCAACATATCCTCCCTTCTGTGATACCAAGCTGGTATGCACTTTGGGGGAGTAATCCAAGTAATGTCTTTTCTCTCTCACTGCGTAGAAAGAATATACTAAGGTGAATTGGTAGGCTCATTTAAAAGCAATGACACCTAACTAGGATCTTGCACGGCTCTTCATGTTCGTAGAGGCTTAAAACATTTTTTTATGTACCCTCCCTGAAAGTCTCTTTGTGTGTTATCTCTTGATACATAACCTTGGCTTGGGTCCCATAGCCAGCTTGAAGTAACCTTCTGATTTATACAGATACCTCGATTACATAATATGTGAAATGCTGGATCCATTTTCCTTGTACATCTCAAGAATTACCAGCATCTGCAGATAAATGTAGGTAGCAGGTCTTGTATTCCCTGTGTTCTAAGTTAAAAACACTTCTAAGTAAACTGCAATGATTTAATACTCTCTGTGCATTCAATAATTTCAATTATTGTGCAGATTTAAAGCCAGAAACCGGGAAAGTATGTGTACAGTCTATTTCCATTTTATTTCTCTGATCTGCTCTTTCTCATTGAAGAACTCTCAGGGGTGATGACTTCTTTTCCCTTACTGTAATTCATAGATACGGTTTGAAGTTGACAGATATATAGCTTTTGATCATTGTTTAATAAAAAATAAAGAAACAACATAAAATGAAAATACTTTTGTCCATGGAGGATAAAATGTCATTTGAGGCTTTAACTGCTGGTAATTATAACATGATTTAGTTATGATATCAAATAATAGCTTTTTAGTGCCGTTAACATAGCACAGATTATTTCTTATTCTTTCTCCAAAGCTTCCCAAGTTTTCTCATTTGTTGTGCTTTTGAACCATGAATCAATGAATGTGTATAATTTAACTTACGGACGTTTACAGCAGACAAAAGCTTTGACAGACACAGCCATATTTCATTAATGGTTTGGATTCTTTGTTGCTGCGTTCCCCCCCCCCCCCCACACACACACACCCACCCACCATGGTTTTCCTTTATTTCCACTTTAGAATAAAAGAAGCAGAGATAAGATTGTGAAGCTGAGCTGGAGAGATTAATAAAGAAGAATTTAAACCTGATGAGATACAGTTCAGTAGAGTGCAGTGATACAAATGGCCTCTGACTTTGAGACTTATTTCTACCAAGGCAGAGAGATTCATATTCCTCTTTTTTTTTTTTTTTTTTTTTTTTTCTTTTGAATATGCTGCATTAAAAAGCAACTGAACCAATTCAAACAAGGTCAAGAATTTTGAAACATGCAATCTGACAAAGAAAAGGGGGATTTGGGGGTTTTGGTTTGTTTTGTGGTTTGTTTGTTGTTTTGGGTTTTTTTTGTGGTGTGGTGGTTTTGTTTGTTTGTTTTGTGGGTTTTTTTTACTACTCAGTAGGGATGAGTAAAAACCAGAAGTTGTTTATCCTACATTCAGTTCTTGAAATCTGGATTCAAATGAAACAGAACTCAGGTTGAATTACGCCTGGATCTGGATTTGCAAAATTCAAATCCAACCAAAAAATGCTATAAACTGCAGATTATTAGGTAGTAGACTGCTCCTTTTCAACCTACATATCATATATTCTACCTTTTTTTAGATATGTGGCAGGATTAAGTCAACTGATTGAGATCAGAATCAACTTGAACTTTTGTATGCCTTATTGCTAGACTTACTATCAGCAGCTGTCAGATCAGTGGTTCTGTAAGAGTCACAGCAGTAAAAACCTTCAGTTTAAAATTGGGAAAAGTGATTTCTTTTCACCTGCTTGTCTCTCTTCAGCTGTCATTCAGACATTCATTCCTCATTCAGAAAGAGGAATTAATGAAATAACTTGGAAAGGTCCTTCTTAAACAACTCCTGATATGGATGAAGCCAGAAAGTATGTAGTGCCATAGTTGAAACTCTTCAGTTGTATTGATAAAGTAGATGTAAACTGAATTTTCCTGCACGGCTTCTTAAAATGGAATTATAGCACTACAAATTATGAAGAAAATCTGCTAGCCATATGCCATTTACCTAAGTCTCCAGACAAACAGATCCATCTGATGGACTGAAGAGCTCATTTATCCAGGGTAGACAATTTATCTCTAAATGTTTCTCTGGTCATTGTAGCAGAAATAGTTGGTAAATGTGTACGCCCACTGTAACCAGCAAATACAAGAATGGAGCCATAGAAGGGAGTATGGCTACGCTTCTATTTGGAGAACAAGAGACTGACTGCTACACCTGGCTGAGCCCGGGGGTACTTCACATTCTCTCCTTTGTGCACATTTTGTTCATCTGCTACAGAGGAGGGAAAGGAAAAAAAAAATTCTCCAAACTGTTTTTAATCTCAGTGATTTTGATTTCTGCTATAAATTTGTTTTGTGCCTTTTGAGTACAACCATCGATATCTTTTATGCTTCACCATTTTTTCCATTTCAACAGAGATCAGAAAGAAAAGGGAGTAAAGGGGAGAAGGCAGGTTGCTGTCTATGGCTCCCATTGAATTCCCTTTCATTTCATGATACTTGTAGCAAATAGTAATTGTGTGTACTTGAAGTGAAATTTGTGTGGAAGAAACTGAGATTTTATAGATATGGTATCAAATGACTGAAAGATCTCTTCCCTCAAGCAGAATGCTTTTAATTTTGGTAAGTTCTGGAGAAGGTGATGTTCAGAAATTGAAATGCACACCTGTGAGCAGTTAGTTGAAGTAAAGAAATTTGTCATTTCTGTGCATGAAAAGAAAAAGCAGAGGGTTTTTTTAGCTTCCATAGTTTGGACTAACAGCAATTCAGACTCTAGAGACAGAGGAGCAAAAAATAGAAGCAAAGTAGAACATGTGAAATGTTGATTTCTCTCTGACCAAACACTGTGGCTTGATTGGTATTCTTCTGAAAGAGCTTGACCTTGCAAAGTTTCATGCACATATATACAAGAAAGTTCAAGGCATATCTAAGTTAATATTTATCGGATTATTTTAACATCTACCATATCTGGAGTGTAGGTTTATACCTGTGTGAAAGAACTGTTCTCAGATGGGATACCCTAGGTATAATTAAGGATTCAAAGCACTGCAGGAGCCTACTCTTTCTCTGTAACCTGATTTTTAAAAGAAATCCTGAGAGCCATTTCTCAGTTTGGCTGCACCCGAAAAACAAATGGAAACTGCGTCTGTAGCACTGGTAGCATCAAGCATGAGGCAAACAGCCATACCAAGATGACATGTTTCTATGCTTGTATATGTTTTCAGCAGGTTACTGCTATGTGAGCACAGATTTGTTGGCAGTACATAAGTACAACATAATGTTTGGCATGTCAGACGTAGATCTAGAGCTTGCTTGGACGATGCCAATCTATGAAAGCTGATTTGCTAGACTTCTCAGACACTAAAAGACGTCATTTATATTTTTTTTTTTTTTGTGAAAGGAAAATGTAAATAATTTTTTTTTAAATGAACACAAGAAAAAAATTGTGAGGAAAGCTTCCAAATTAATTTAAGCCTTGAAACTTAATTTAAGCCTTGAAACTTAGGCTCTGGTGTCCTAGGTCAAAAATGCTCTAGCAAAGCTAAGAAGGCATAAAGAAGATGACAAGTATGACCAAAGGCCAAAAAAATCTTTCACAGGCAAAAGTCTTATAGGGAAAATAGGTTCTATACAAAACAGGTGAAATTCAGAGGAAACATGAAACTAATTCAGCTGAGAAAGAGCTGAATAGAAGGATGCACGATAGCAGTCTATACAGTAATGAGTGCTATTAAGAAGCTGAGCAGTTTCTGATGATTAGTTGTCATAACTGGCAACTGAGAAAACACTCAATGAAATTCTCTTGTGGAAAAGAAGAGACAGAGAACAGGAATTGTCTGGTTTTGTGCACCATATGAAAAAAAAAAAAAAAAGCAGAACATAATTCCCATAATTTAGCATGTCTATTACACATGCTAAAAGTAGAAGCAGGCCCAAAGAGGGACTAGACAAACTCAGTGCAGGCAGGACCCCTTTAAATGGCAGCCCATGTGGCAGGGCTGCCCGGGAGCAGGACAGAAACCCAGGCTCACCAGCAGCTTGCCAGTAAAAGCTTGTTGGAAACAGAGCTTGAGCTTTCTCACAACTTCAGGTCGATACGTTTGCACAGATGAGACTGTATTTTCTGATGAACAATTTTTTCCAAGGCTGAAAGTAATCAATTAGCTCTACTTTTAGCTAATTGGAATGTTGCGTTTCCCTTACCTGTGTGTGTTCTTTTCCATTACCTGCTTTCCCATTACCTGAGCTAATGGTTGTCTCCTGGTGAGGCAGCAGAAAGCAACCCTTCAGTGGAGACTAGTTGTACCTCTGCCAAGCTCTTCTCACTTGCAAGGGTTCTTTGCATATCCTACATACTTGGCAGGGGATTTGTTGTTTTCCATGAAAACTTCACAACTTTTGCTGTGGTGATTCCCCACAGTCACTATTAGCATAATGGGGGTTAGGGGGGACACTTTTCTTCACTTTCATTTTGAAAATTAGGCATAGTGGGAATTGATTTCTTTTTAATTTAACTAGAACATCAAATGCTGGAGGATAAGGAAAATATATATTGTATGTGGTATACCAAAGCAACATGAGAAGTAGAAAAAAATAAAAATAAAAAATAAGCTACCTCAGTTAAATCGTCCAAAATTCCCCCATATCATTAAACAGTATGGTTCAAAGTGTGACTATAGTGGCTGCTCTGGGACACCCCCAGAAAGCTCGACAGGAGAATTGGAGGAAACTCTGTATTTCTTCAATTTACATTCCAAGCAACTGCCGTTCCAGGCAACTGTTAAAAAAAAATCTTCCTTTCTGTCAAAAAATGAAAGGTCAGTAATATTTTTCAGCATAATTTCATCTAATTGAGTCAACAATATGGTGATTAAAAATTGCAATATTGGATTCCCTGAATGATTGTCACATTAAAACATGAGGCAGAACACAATGAAATAAACTAATTTACCTAGAAATACATGTTAAACTTTATAGTTAATGCTTATTTGAGATCTACCACTATTTTGTTTTCTTTACTTGATTTTATATGTGTCAACTACAAATACTTGACACCTTGCCTAGAAATCAGTTATGCCCATTTAGGCATATATATTGTCCCTCTCTTGGTATTGTAATATGAGAAAATGAAATTGTTCTTGATCTAAAGAAACACAAAAATAGGGGAACTTATTTATGTCTCTTGAGAAAGGCTTGTATTTTCCATTACTTTTGTGCCCCTAACAGCATCATCTACCAACAAAGATGAAAAGACATATATTAATAGCAGCCAAAGGAACTGGCACAAGTATTAGTTACATGCTTGCGGAGTATTAAGATCTCAAAATTCAATTCAAATCAGTATGATTTTGCCAAGTATATCAGTGGATTTTGGATTAAGTCCATAATTGATAATGTATCTGAGCTGATGGTCTACAGAAAAGTAAAATTATTCTTATATATGAAAAATGGACAGAATTGTTGAAAATAACAAAGAGAAATATGCAAAAACCTGACAAGACATACACAGTATTGCTCTTTCTGTTTAGTCTGCCACATGAATATTTGTTAACTTCCACAAAACCAAACACGTGTTGGAGGAGCTCCTCATTTCAGCCTTGCTTCATGGGGAAATGAGTCTCGTAGGAACATCCTGTTTGTCTCCATTGTCTCTATCACCTAAATTTAGCCAAATGTAGTTAAATGTGATAGACAATGCTCTCAAAGGTGTTCTGTTCCTATAAATTTTAGTCATAGACAGCTGAGCAGATGCTCTATGCTTTGTTGAGAGGGTCTCCTCAGAAAGTAAAGATCCATGTGGGCACCCAAGTATTTGGTAGCAGGGAATAGACATGGAGCTCACCCTCAACATACAAATCCCACGTAGGCTAAGGTCTCAGTGGCATGTTTCTCAAAGGGAAAGTATGTTGATTTGGGTTTTCAGCACATTGTCAAGCGTATCTTTCCCACTTTTGATCAACTTTAAACAGTATACATGATTTTTTGTCAGTTTTATATGCTGAGATACTGGTGGAATGGGCCTAAAATATCTAGTATTTCCCTACAGAAACAAAACAGGAATTTCAGGGATGAGGTCATTTCTACCCACAGTGAAGAAATGCAGAAAATAATATACAGAAAGGAAGAAAAATCTATTTTTTAAGTGCATCAGACTTATTAAAGATTCAATATCTTCATTCATGTGTGTGTTTCAGTAGACACCAATTGCTACAGGATTTGATACTGTCAAGCCTGGGTCCTTCCTCCATGAACAGCAAGTCTTCATAGTATTCTCCATGCAAAACATAGCTCCGTAGCTTATCTACAAAATGGCTAGGGGGATATTAACAATGTTTGAAAGCCTCCTGAAGTAAATGGATAGATTTATACTATTCCTTGAGTGTGATCTGAAATCCACGCTTGCTTCACAGTCAGACTGTTTGGATTAGAGCTTTTAGATGTGTTCTAGACCATGCCAGAGGAGAAAGTGGTGTCATGCGCTAGCCCTCAGCGTGGTTCTTTGCATGTTTATTCCCCACAGTGCAAAGAATCCAAAGAAACAGTTCTTCACGACATATCTCACACTGTCATGTGATGATATCATTTGACCAACCTCCAGCAGACAAAGTCAGCGAGGTGCCTTCTCACCCCTCCACCCCAAGGCAGGAAAGCATATGGTGGCTGCTGCAGTAAAGACTTTTCATAACCACCTTTGTGCACATACACTGTGCTCCAGTTTGCTTCCTGATCAGTTCACCAACAGACAACAGAGATATAATCGCTGCTGTGGCTCTCTGCATACAGATTGATCCAAAGCACCCCACTGAAACCCAGCTGGAGATCAGATGCTAGAGGATTTGTGGTCACAGACTGTAAACTGCAATATGATCTCTATCAGACCCTTCCTTTTCAAATAATTTCTGTTGGCATTGGAGACAAATTTAACTGGCAAAAACATCACCATGTGCTGTAACAGTGCCGTTGCCAATCAGGCAATGAAGTTTAAAACATACTTTTACTTTTTAAGCATATTTTGGGTCGATTTAAAAGATAGATATATATATATGTATATACGTTACTTTAACTACAAATAGACCATTAGCATTGTTTTAAGTAACAGCACTCTGAGACATTTCAACCAGATAGAGTGGAGCAGCTGCCTCATTCCAGTGGTATTCCAGACAGAATTACACTTTTGACTGTAGCATTCATTCATTGTTATCAGAATTAATGCCACATTTGGGACTGTTTTTATTTAGATGGACAACTGTGACTTTCACTGTACAGGCCAGTGAAAATGAAAACTGGCCCCTTGTGGGTCCCTCAGACCATTTCACTTTCTTCTTTCTTTCTCATAATTTGCCAGGTTCTCTGTTGTTGCTCTTCCCTCTCAAGCTTCTCCACAGTTCTTCACTTCATCAATAATAATCTCATTTTTCCTTTGTTACTTTGCTATGAGTACATATTCCATCTCTTCATCATCCTTTTGATTCTCTTTTTTATTTTCTGTTGTGCTTCAGAAAGTGTTTTCTGCACCAAGGACTGGACTACAGCTCTTTCCATTACTTTTCAAATTAACTCTTCTGTTAATTCCACCTCACCAAACTATTCTGGACATTCATTTGATGTTTGCCAGTTACATACATATTAATCCCTTAAGCATGGACCTTATCTTCTTGTATAGCTTATTCTATCCTTTATTGTGGGATAAACAAGTACATCTCAGCCTTGAAGAAGTCTGCTTGTGCAGGGTGATTAGGCATTTCAAGTCAATAAAATACTATCAATCTTTAAGTGAGCTTTCTATAAGTGGATTTGTGTTCATGACAGCTCTGCACAGCTGTAATGATCATAACAAAAAATCTTTCCTTCCCCTCAGTGCTTGGGATAAAATAAGGATAGCTAGATAGCCAATTTTCTTTTATCACTGCCTTTTCAAACCATTTCACTGAAATTCTTAGTAGGCTTTTAGCAAGGGGAATGTAATGAAAAAACTGGGGTAATTTTTTCTAAGTTTATTTCCAGTGGGATTTCAAAATTAGAATGAAGGTTGATGAATTTGATTGTCTCAGAAGTCTGTCTTCTCTCCTGTCCATATCTGCCCAAGACGGGTGTAGAAGACAAGGAAAAACTCTTACAGAAATGCCAGATCCTGATGAAGTCCAAGAAAGATTGATTTATATTTGTTACTAGACCTCAGGCACAACTCTGATATCAGAGCAAACACATATGTCCTGTGTTTTAACTAGAACAGTACTCACTGCATTTTAAAACTTCCAAAAAACCTGAAAGATTTGCACAAAGTGATACAAGATGACAGGTCTCTTTCTACTGAACTATCGATCTGTTTGAGGACAGTGAACTCCAAAAGTAACTTAAGAGTATCGCAAGTTCCCCTGGACATTTTTAGAGGTATTATAAAACCACAAAACAATGATATCAGCAACTGTAACATTAGAGCACTAATCCACTTGTCAACAAATAATAATTATGTATGTGGATTAGTGGTGGACTTGGCAGTTCTGGGTTAATGGCTGGACTCAATGATCTTAAAGGTCTTTTCCAACCTAAATGATTCTATGAACACAGTTGAATAGAAACGTCAACATGTGTTATAAAGTCATGTAATGTATTAGTTGCTTAATGTTTTAGCATATTAAATGTAGTGTTTTGAAAGTCTTAAAAGACATTTTCACTTGCTATTCACTTTCAATATTTTTTCAAATGTAAGATTTTCTGTACAGATCACAAAATAAGAACAAAATTTTAGGTTTTATGATGAAGATTATTACTGAGGGAGTTTGCATAGAAAAAATAACTAGCCAGGTGATTTAATAATGAACTATAAAATACGTTTAATGCATGCACAAGAAAAATGTGCTAAGTTCTAAAAGGAATATGTTCTTTCTTCATTTGAAAGA
The DNA here is from genome assembly GCF_023638135.1 of Falco biarmicus. Lineage (NCBI taxonomy): Eukaryota > Metazoa > Chordata > Aves > Falconiformes > Falconidae > Falco > Falco biarmicus. The sequence goes on along the minus strand of NC_079288.1, from coordinate 120,569,604 downwards.
ACAAAATCTTCAGGAATTTTGTTAAACTTCTGTACTTTTATGTATGTTCTAATCCTTTCCCCGACAAAGTTTATGTCAACATTTCTGTTGACGTCAGCAGGAAGCGATCAGAACAAATTGGTAAAGCTAATGATTTGTGTATCTTTAAATTGTCAGCTTTTAAAATATACAGGGTTTTAATATTATAGCTTCCTGGGTATTTTTTCCTCAAAATTGTATTTCATACATAATCTAATGAATACAAGCAATGTAAAAAAAAAAAGTTTATATGTGAATGATCAGCTTTTCTGTCATTTTAATTTTAAAGGCTTTAAAGCTTTTTTATTTAACTAGTGTGGGATTTACATTGTAAAAGGATTCAATCTTGCTCTCTATTTTTCCATTGAAAGTTGTTCTCAAACTGCAATGAAGACTTCAGGGAAATGCTCATTCTAAGGAGTTACTTCAGCTGTTTTGTCAGCATTAACGTAGAATTACAATAGAGAGCAAACACTAGAAATATATAGGTAAAATTTGAAAGCTATGCTGCTGCTTCTAGGACAAGAAGTGTGTGATCTTTCTGTTTATATGTTCCGATAAACACATTTGAATCTCTAAACTATTTGTTCCCAATAATGGGAATTTACTACTTCTCCCTATGTATCTTTTCCTTGTATTTCATTCAGGTGTTGCTCACTTTCTCCTCTACCTTCCAAAGCACACATAAGCTATCTGGAAGATTTTGGCTAGGTGGCTAGCTCCACTATGAAATGGAACAATACTTTTAAAGTATGAAATAAAAATGGCGTAAGTTAAAACATATTTTCTTTGAACAGTTTGGAAATGGTCCAAGGTCCAAAGAGGCTATTTTGAATGGGACTATGCACATAAGGCTGGTTATCACATTGACACTCTTATCCTTGATTAGTAACTCATGCATGAGGGCATACTCCAACAAATATAGAAAGTGTATTATGGACTCTGCTGATTTAATTCCTAGAAAAATAAACTATTAGATCCTTGTTTTCATTTCTGTGTTTTTTTCCTAGTTTGCTTTTGGTCCTATATGATCTCTAAAAAGTCCATGCATATGGGAGGTGTACAGTCCTGCTGCTTTACAGCAAGGCTTCCCCCTGGCATAGACAGCAGTAATTAGCCAGAGAAACAATGGTCACATTATAACACAGACGTTTTTGCGAGGAGGGTTTTTTTCAGTATAAAAGCTCAGTTAGAGCTGTTTGTTATATATGCTGCTTTATCAAACAGTTTATTCAGTTTCTGCAATCTGCTTTAATTTTAAGCAGTTATTTAGAACACTTGGGAAATTCTCTACATTTGATAAATAGTATCATTTTATGCATTTTTACAATGTGAGTAACACTCCCTAACCCTTTAAAATAAACTTGAAATTGAAAGAATTCTGGAGATTAATAACCCAATTCGGCATGATGTTTTAGCATGGGGTGAGCTCACCCTTCGAATAATGAACAAATTAACCTATGCAAGCCATAAAATTCCTGAAAAGTTAATAATTCCCATCAAATTTCTTCCAGTTCAGATCTTCATGACTAGTATTTTAAGGAATTTAGAACTCTGTTTAATGTTAAGCTTTTCTTTCCTTTTTTCATGTTAAGCTTTTCTTTCCTTTTTTAGTTCTTTTCTTGTTTCCTTGCCTCTCCTCTCTTCTTTCCTCTTTCTGTTCCCAGTGCAGCATTACACCAAATGCCTCTTAATTTTTCTTGACCTAATTTAGGTTTGATTAGCATGTAGAAAATGTTAGCAAAAATTTGAATATTTAAACTTCTGTTTTCCTTAAATTAGTCGAAATGCCTATAAAGCCATAGGTGACTTAAATTTACTTCCTTTCCCTCATACTCAGAGTGAAACAGACTAAATTGATTATGATTATGACAAACTACTGACTTTTATTAAACTCTTTCTTTCTGAGTAGATGTGCATATCAGAGCTGTTTCAAGTTTTGGCAGTTTCATTTTGGTTTGTGCCAATATTTCCTTCAGTTTTAGTCCAGATGGGTTCACACCCCTAAATTTAACTCTGACTTTCAGGATTGAGTAAACTCAGGCTCTCAACTGAAATTTAAGCAAAATGACCTGCACTTGGGAGACATATGAAACCACTTAAATCCAAAGCTTGAGTTGCCCCAGGTTTGTTTGAAATTTAGGCCAAAGTTACGTATTAAAGCCACAAAGCTTACCTGTCTTTTGTCAGATTGACCCATGTTTCAACTAAAATCCAGATCCATTTTCTTTGCAAGTATTGAAAATGTTGCCTGTGGTAACATCAGAGCCTATACTTGTTCTTTATCACCATGATGGAGCAATTCAAATCCCCTGTTTGCTAGACAGTCAGAGGAACAATGTTGGGGGAAGTTGCTTTCAGCTTCCTGTTGAAAATTAGGAAATGAAAACGCAGCCCAAATTGGAAAATATTAAATGAAAAAATAGGCTTAAGCCATGCAGAAATAAAAATCATGAAATGTTTCTTTTTCCCAGCTTGTGGTTTTAACTCTGAGCACTTAGTTGACTCATTTGCAATGAAATGTGGATTAGGAAAATATATTCCGAATGTACACTCTCAATGAGATTGTTCTTAGTGAGAACATATCTCATTATCAAGCACTTGTCTGTGGTACCTCTTGCCTTTCCCAGGTTTGGTTACAGGCAGACTTAAACACACGCACACTCTCTCCACTTTAACAGAGTGAATAGGGGAAGGACTAATCCATACATCTGGCAGGCGATACTCTGAGCCTCATTCTACGGTCAGCATTCTTTCCCAGAGAACATATATGTTGTCTTGAGTAAATGTTGGACAAACCCTTCGGAGCCTACTCTGAGATTTGGGTTAATACCTTTCTTCAGCAGAGGATTCACTAGTAGAGTGTATTCACTTTAAAAAAGATGATAGGGTTTGTCTTGAGAAGCTCTGACTCAAAATGTCTCCAGGTAAGGATTAGCGATCTACCTGATGAGGCACACATTTATCTTGCAAAGTGAATTGTCAAGCACTTTGAAAGATTGCTTATGAGAGGTGAGAACTCGCCCACTTTCCTCAAGATACAGATCTTGACCTACAAAACTATATGACTTTAAAGAATAAATTCTAGGTAAGAACTGCTCTTTTCATTTCAGCAAATAATTCTCACATCTCTCTCTCTCTCTCTTTCGCTCGCCACCCCCTGCCCAGGTACTTGGGAGCCCTGCAGATCAAGTTTATGTTTCCTCAGCTCCACTCCCAAGTCCTAACGTTATTTGCTTTCTCTATGCTTCAGTTCTTAGCTACCAGCTCAGAAATGTAAAGCTTCCCGAATGTGCACAGTGAGCAGCAAGAAAAAAATTAATGTTCCTCTAGAGGAGCAGAGCCCTGCACACACACGTATATCTTGGCGCACACCCACACACAGAGGGAGAAGGTTGAACCATTGGGAGAAATAAGAAACATCTCACTGCTCTCTTCACTGATCCTATCACATGCATGAGAGAGGAGAAACTGGATTTCCCTGACTCTTAATTACCTCATACATCCACCTCCCACCACACATACTGCAGCCACTGATCCTGCATGTGGCAAGGAATATTTTGGAAAAACATATTCTGTCAATCAAGTTAAGTCAAGGCTAGATGACTGAAAAAAGTAGGATTTTCTAGTGGATGCTTTGATAATACTCGGGGGGGGGGGGGGGCAGTGCATAAATCGAGCACGAGACTCTGCAGGTAAGGTACACTTACATTATCTTATGCATGGCACTTTTGCGTGGCTCTTTTGCCATACATCCGATTTCCCAGTTAACTGTGAAGTTTCCCAAGAGTGAGAAGAGGGGCATGGAGAACTGGAGGATGGATGTAGGGGAATGAAAGCAGGTTGATTAACATTGATAATATACAGCTATGGGTTGGCTTCAGGGGCGGTGGGTTGGCTGATGTGGATAAGGTGCAGCTGTGGCTGGTTCCTGCTAAGTAGTTAAATAGCTCTAGGGATTGTATGGAAGAGGAGCATGGGATGAAGAGAGACCTGGAAGAAGCAGAGGGAGGAGAGAGAGTGCCCTGGAGGTAGGAGAGACAAGGAGAAGGATGCAGCAGAGGCAAGAAGCAGGGTGGAGTGGCCTGAAGGGTATGAAGAAACAGCACGGACAGTAGATGGACTGTTGAAACCTTGTGGGGGGTTGGTGGCTGTGCTGGGGCGAGGGGCGGGATCTACTTATTGAAGTTAACCTGGTCTGGGGTGGTAAAAGCCTTGGTGCACCCGGCTAGTTTGCTAGTGCTGTGACAGATGAGTAGGCTTAGTATTTTATTTTTATTAAGTGTTGTTTAACAGCTGCTCAAAGACTGACTACTATGAGCATTTGAGGAGTTTGGTGTATTTATGCTCATCCTAGAGAACTGAAGTAACAAATAGATCATGAGTTTTTGCAGTTACCAAGGGGCACCTATATTGTATAATACTTTGTTATAAAACTCTGTGCTCATGAATGAGGCATGCCAGTCAGTGTGAAAAAAGGTTAAAGACAGTAACATTCTTCACTCATTCATTCCTTAAGATGCATTTGTGCAGCTACATCATCGTTATGAATGTTCTCTTCACAATTCCTGTGCAATAGTAAAAACATTAAAAGTATGGTTCTTCTTCTGCCTGGTAACAATGGATCTTTATGCCTGTCACCAGATCAGCTGTTGACGTGACAGCTATTTGTAGTTACTTTCTGGTGGAGTTTCAGACTGTCCTCCTGTACGTCTAAAGGGACAGCTATTCAGCAAGAACTATTCTTGCTAAAGCTGGTGTATGTTTACTGTACTGACTGGCCCCAGAGAACAGACTGGGCAGTGCTATCTCTATTAAATGTTTTCAAGACCTGGGGTGAGATAATGGCTTCACTAAATCAACGGCAAATTTCCCAGTGCATTTGTGGGGCCAGGACTCCACACCTTTGGTTTTCCACAAAGCATTCTGTCCTGCTCATGTCAGATCTGAATAGTGCTTAAATTGAAATAAGTTTTGCCTGTGGCGGCTTTAATGCACACAATACCATCGTAACTTGCTACCTAATTCTGGCTATTATATGTTTGTGGACAGGTAATCTGCAACCGCTAAATTCTGTGTTCCTATTTGGTTTGATACACCCTGGGGCTCTCCTAAGTGCATAAAACTGGCTGCTCTGGGACCGAGGTAGATTCCACGTTGTACCTGCATGTGCTGTGTGCTAATTAAAGATTAGCATACCTTCCTGGTAGTTCCTGTCATTGTTGACAAAGTTGATTTTGTGTTGTCGGAGAGCCACAGAAGAGTTCTGAAGACTGTTACCCCATAAGAGTCTGAAAAGGTTCTAGGGCATTTTAAAGATGAGTTGGCTTCAGGCCCTAGAACAGCTACAATAATTTTCCAAAACTCTTTACTTTTTTTTTAATTTTTTTCTTTCTTTGAAAGCTTGAAAACAGATTCAGTCCAAAAGCACGTTCTCGGCTCTAGCTATTCGTCAGCTATGTTTATAGGGGCAAACTGCACAGTTCTCAAACTCCGTCTTGGTTTTCAAGTGGCTTTCATGTACATCTACGTCATCGTGTATGAAGTCCAGGCAATTGTCTAGTGCTGACAGCAGTTTTGTGCCTAGTCCATGTGCACAACAGTGCTTCACAGTGTGTTCTTCAAGGAATTAGTTATGAGGGTTATTTTAGTTTGTGTCAATATAAAATGAACGTTTCTTCTTTATTTTTCTCCTAAATATTTTTATCATTTTAAGGTGAGTTCTTGTGGCATACTAGCAAAAGTGCAGTATGAGAAACTGCTAGGACTTCTGCTGGTAACCTGGCTAGTTAATGAAGGCTGAAAGATTTTTTTTTTTTTCCAACCTTTTTTAGCAGTCTAACAAGAATGAGCAGTGAGTTGTAATTCTTTATTGGAGATCTTAGACTTTTGGACAGGGAGAAGTGACTTTTTTTCCACCTGGTGTAAGGTTGTTTAAGACGTCTTTTCAAGTTTGGAAGTAAACTACTGTGCCATCAAAGGTCTAGTTAATGATACACAGAGAGCAGTGATAGCCACAATGGCTAAAAGGCCTAACAGAGCTGGGCAATAAACTAATGGGTTGGCGTTCAAGAGTATTTGAGTACCAGAAGGGCCTTCTGATATAAGCTTCAGAAAAAAAATGTTGTTATCGGTATAATTTTGATAGCTTTATCCAAACTTGTCTATTTAAGTGTATGCCTCCAGTTACTGCAGTCTCACAACCTCAGTACATTTATCAATGACATACATGTAAGAAAGAGGCTCAGAAGGAAAACAGCTTATGGCAGCCCAGAAATGAGTACTTGCTCATTTAACTCGTTTATATGAGGCCAAATTTACCATGAGTATGGTGCTGAAGAAAATGTTCATGTGATCGGAACTCAGCTAAATGCTCCAGCTTTTCTCTATCTGTTGTCTGAGGGAAGGAAGTGATCAAAGAACAAAGAATCAGACCTGGGTTCAATTCCTTGCTCTGTTAATGAGCCCCACCTTAGGATATGTCTTAATTGCATAATTGATTGATGTGGAAAGGTCATCTTCCAGTCCTGAAGATACACCACGTATGTCTTGCGGCAGAGCAGTTTCTTCTGTCCTAAGGCAGTATGGCTACTTGTTCTCTGTGAAGTTTGACTTCTAAATGGTGTGATGTAATTTATTTCATTTTTATAATTTGGTATGTTGGCGAACTGTAAAACCATGCTCATCATCAGGCTCAACATTAGTTAACCTATTCCTCCCACAGTAGTGTTCTCCATAAGCCTCCAAAGGCGGTCTGTAAAGAGGTGGTCAACAGAAATCAAAAATCCAAATGCTGTAAGCACACGTTTATTTCCTCAGGGAGTTGAGTACCTGCAGGCTTAGTCGAGAGCCAGTTCACAATGGCTTCAAAGGTTTAGCTAAAATTTTTGCAACTGCACCTGTGACAGTTTGAAAAAATGTCCATTGTTATTACTAAGTGCATTATTGATTCATCAACCCAATCTTCCATCTCATCCACTGAACAGAAGTAGTACACTGTAAGTTTATCTTCATTATTTTCCCCAAAAAGATTAGAGAGCTCTTTGAGTGAAAAAAGGTTGGGAAAGGTTATTTTGTATAATAGCTGTGTAGTCAAATTCTTCTTAATGCTGAAGACACTTTTCCTCTATATAATCCAAGAGGAATAAAATAATCTTACAGCTGTACAAGACAAGAAATATGATTTAAAAGACTTTTCTGAGTATTACAAGAACTTCTGGAGAAGTTAAAAAAAGACATAGAGAAATGTGTCTTAAGGGTCCTTCACATAAGTATTTTGCCTTGAATTTCAGTCCCAAGATTAATCGTCTCCAGCCTTACTTACAGTGCATCAGAGAACAGTCCAGAAGCAAACTCAGCATTTTTTTTTGCCTTCTTAGTGGAGCATTAATCTGTAATTTTTGTGATTTAATAACATACTTAAAAAGTTTTCTTGGCTAAAATCTGATACGTAGTGCTGGTGACCTCCAATGCCCTTCCTTTCTCTGAACCAAAGACCTTAATTGTTCGTCCTCTTATATGTACAGAGAGGCCACTCAAAAGGATGAAATCCAATATAAATAAATGACATTTGGTGATGAGGTCAACTTTCAATTTAAGATTTATTTTACCCAGATGCCTGAAATGAGTGGCTAGACTAGATTTCAAGGTTCAGGGAAAACTTAATAGATATTTATCGGTGAATTGAAGGAGTGACATGTTGCAAGCATCTGTACTACATTACATTTTAGGGAGGCTACTCTATCTTCAAACTTTTTGGGCCTTATGATGTAGTCATTCATGCTGAGAATTTCAAGCCTGAGAAAATGGATAACTGGTAACTGAAAAGAAAACAAAAGAGTTTATGATAAACAAGATCCAAGCCATAAGTGTATATTTGGATTCTACAAGATGCTAGGCCTACCAAGTCACTTTCCTGCTCCTACTAATGTCAAAGGGATATATGCTGACAGTTTTGGTGGGAATGGACTCAGGTTCCCACTGAATCTACCCTTAAGTAAACTCATTTAACACAAAGATCACATTCATTATATGGCTTTAAATTTTCTTCCCTTACATAATGTACAACTAAATAAAATTCAGATGTCCTGAAAATCTATACTAAGTGTAAAAACAACTGCCCCTCCAGCTGTGTGAGTGTTAAATGCCAATCAAACTAGATTTGTATAGTGACTGGGGTTTTTGGTCTTTATTTTGCTGTTAGTTCCCCTTGTATTTCTGGTAAACATAAAAAATCCTTTCTTGTTCATAAACTGTAAAAGAAATTCTATTAAAATCTGATTTACTTCATGCTACTTACAACATTTATTTTCTTTAATTCATTTGGCTTTAGTACTCAGGAAAATACTGTAGTAAAGTTAATTTTGTTTAAGTTCTTGCTGTAGATATTTTATTCCAAAACTTTAGTGAAATGTTTATAGAAAATACCCCCCCCCCCAACCTTGCATTTAAGTGTTAAATGTATGATTATATGTAAAATACAATGGATAACTATTGATACACAGGTAATACTGCTGCACAAATCCATCTTTTAATTGTGGTCTTATATTAGAACCTGAGAATATCTTTTTTTGGGTGGCTGGAATCATCATCAGAAATGGCATTTGAACATCATCAGGACACTGCTTAGTCAGAACTGTCCTTCCCCTTTAGCTTTCTACCTGACTTCTGTGATGCCCCCCAAGGCAAATGGAACGTTTTTGTTACCAACTCTATATCCCTGTTTGCTTGAGGAGGAACTGCCAATGCTCAGACATCTGTCACATATCCAGCAAATAACTTGTTTGATCAGGCAGAACATCTAGACATGGATGACTAAATGAAATCCATATTAATTGTTAGAGAAGCACTCACAAGTCAAAACATTTTCCACAAGAGGGAAAAAATGAGTCACAAGAGTTAGACAACACTTGAGGTTTTTCTGTAATCCCATTTTATTCTTCTTAAAGAATTACTGTCTATAAGGACATATTAACAAGGTGCCTGGTACTATAGATCTGTTTGCACAAAGCTTACATTTACACTGCTTCACTCAGAGGACAGGTTGTAAAATTAATTAAGAATAACACAGAAGTCACTGAGCTCTATCCTACTTTGACTAACTGGCTTCTACTGTGATATTAATTATTTAAACTGATCTCAGCTATTTCACAACATATAATGTTGGTGTACACATTAGGGACTCTACTCTCATCTGAAATCACTGAACCTTTTCATTGTGAGTTCTTCTTTTGTCACGTGGTGTTGAACTCTAATAATCAGGGTCTTGGTATTACTGAATATTTCAGAGCATACGCCCTAAATTATCCCCTCTGACATTCTTTCTTCTGTGTGTCCAGCTTCTGTGAGCAAATTGAGAATAATGGGTCCTGTGAGAATAAATAGGCTGTGAAGCAATGACAAGTGCCACGATATAAATTCTGAGGAAATAAAGCATTCTCTTAACTGTGTTTAAATAGCATTGGGGATGGAGGGACGCAAGCACACATTAAAGTCCACGCTGTAAAATACTGAACAACTGCTTGCTAACCTGCCAGAGTTCCTGTGATTCAGTGAGGTCTGAGGAAAACCAAAAATAACCCAGTAACCAGTAGGACTACCAAAGCACACAAGGGGTCTGAAGTGAAGTTATACAGAGAATCTCTCTTCTGTCGCTTCCCCTAGTCTGACTGCTTGGCTTAGCTTGCTGTCGTCTTTCTAACTGTGTTTAAAAAAAGTAGTGTATCCACACGTCCTGTGTATAAAATATTACTGTAGATGGAGGGTTGGTTTAGTAGGGTTTTTCTGATGCGATCAAGCCCTCTTATTGCTGTTTGAAGAACCAGATGCAAAATCCCAATGCTTTTAAGGTCATTTCAGGTTTGCTACTGACTTCTACAATGGATCAGAATTTCACCTCTAATATTGCTAAGGGTCAAAATACATCTGAAGGAAATGAAAGCAAATGGTAGTAAAACATCAGCAGTAAACCTGTCCCACAAATTTCTTGTGGTTTTACAAGGATCTAGTTAATACATTAAGTTGTTGTTACCTAATTAGGTGACTTTTATTGTGGCATCAAACAGAAAACTGATACCAAATGGCATGTACATGTGAATGAATGAGAGCATAGAGACAATGTCAGGAGAGCTGAAAACGGCCACTACCTGAAGCATGATTTCAGCATAGCAGCAGCATTCCCCCCATGTTTATATGGGGGAAATATTTAATGAATAATAATTCATTACTTATAAGAAGTTGTTATTGGGGTTTTGCCTTCATAGAAAGAAATTAAACTGGTCACAATTGAAGTCACACTTGCAATGCTGTTCTAAATAATGACAGTATCCATACTGTGACTTATGTCTTCTCTTTCTCCTGGTGTCACACCAAAAGCACAATGAACCATCCTTTGAGGCTTCTGTATCCCTCATTCATTTTCATCGAGCATAAACTGAGGTGACTCTCTTGGGGGGAATGTGTCCTGTCACTATGCCTGTTCCTGTTCCCATTGCAGTCATCAGGACTTCAGTGGAAAAAGAACTGGGGAGAGCAGGAAAATAAAATATTAATCAGTTTAGTGAAGATGGCAGAATTGGGAGGTAAACGCTGAGCAGATCTTTACTGCAGTAAACGCTCTGTTTAGTACTTCCCGTTTCATCGTTAAAAGCTTTTACCTTCATTGAAAAATGTACCGCTAAAAACGCCAGTATGCACGAACAGACTGAGTCTGTGACAAAGCACGGGAATACGGTATTAGACCCGCTGTAATGGTGAATGTCTGCGATGTGCAGCAAGAACTCCATTAAACACCAGATGCGTGGAGAGGCTCGGGGAAGACGAGGTGCTGATGATGAACCAGACTGAGCAATCCTGGACACCCACTTGGTGGCCTCCCACTCCGCTCACAGGAGCCTGATCTCAGGACAGCAGAGTTGCATCTCCAGGCACGGCTGCAGCAGCCGCAACCTCAAGGAGACTTAGGCTGACATGGCATCAGGAACTAAACGGTGGATGCAGAAAAGCCAAAGGTACTGTTCCCATCTGCTTCATTAAGCCCTCGTCAGTACAGGGGATGCCAAGCAAGCACTCAGCTTGGGGAAAGCCCACTGCCAAGGATAGCATTGTGCTAAATGCTGTTGCTTTTAAAATCAATCCATAGAAAAATATGAGCATTTGCTGTGCACTCAACCATTCTGCCCAAAGACATGTGGATGAGAGCAGAGCTCGGTAACCCAGTGCAGACACCACTCACCTCACAGCAGCCTTGTCTGCCGCTGCCTGTTACCTGAAACAGATGCCGGTCTAACTTTTAGGTGCCTAAACCTTTCCTTGTACCCTTCTCCTCAGACTGAACGCTGTGCCTCTCCCACAGTAGCTCTGTTTCCGTACGAGCTGCACATTTCAGTGCAAAATCCACCTTTTGTGAAAGGGCCCAGGTGCCGTGATCCGTGTGACAGGCAGTACTGCGGCGGGAGGGACTGTTTATCCTAAGGGGCTGTCGCAGGAGCGGGCTCAGCTTTGTGCCACAGCAGATTAACTCTACTTATAGGTGGCCACAACCAATCACAGGCAGGGATTTTAATGTCGTAACAGCCCTGGAAGTAGCAGCTATTTTCTGCTGGCAGCACGGCAGCGTGGGACGGGATGGGGGTAGTGCTGGTGCAGTTGTGGCAGGAGAGCATCCTGAGCCGGCATGTCCAAGCCTTGCTGATGGCTTTGGGGAATCTCTCTTTAATTTGAATGAAAATTTCACCACATTGATTGATTAATATTGCTATTCACAAATGACCTAGAAATGCTGCCAGGGTTGCTCTAGTGATTTGAACCACTTATTTGCCCAGGCAATTTTTAGAAGACCTCTGTTTTCTTCTTCTTTGGAGCTGAGCTTTTTCTACAGTGGAGAAAAATCTTGGTAGTCACCTACTGTTGGGTTTGGCACTGTAACAGCAGAAAAAAGCAAAAAATAACCACTTGATTTTTTAAGCAAAAATCAGTGAAAAACATGAAAAGAAGGTATCCGTTGAGGCTACTTAAAAATTAGACCAAAGTCTTCATTCTGCATTGTACGTTATAAGAATCAGATACAAACTACTTCTTATTCTGCAGTGATTTTTTTCTAGGAGACATTTACAAGGAGGAATAAAGCCAAACTCTCAAATAAAAAATATGTACTTACAGCAATTTATCAGTCTTTAATAGCTGCCCTGCTTTTTAATATCATGTTCTAGGAGACTCACCATGGCTTTGTGGAAAAAACACGTGTTAAACAGGCTGCTGCTTCTTTCAAACAATCAGGTCTCAAGTATACCCAGAGTGTTTCATTTTCCAAGAAGCATTTTCATTTGTTTATAGAATGATTCACTTCTATATCCTATTTCTGTATATTTAACAAAAAAAAATATGCTTTTTTTGTTTTGGTTTGGTTTTTTGTTTTGTTTCAGGTTATGGGAATGGCATTATGTAGAAGGGAACAGTGGTAATGATTTATCTCTGATTATGGTGCTTTACATGCTTCACCCTTTCATTTTTGAATTTCTAATAACACAAATGGACCCCAAGCATGATGTCATACAAGTAAGTAGACTGTCCATAACAGTCAATTAAAAGTTTGTATAAACAAATTTTTAGTCAATTACTACTATTTGTGGGCTCCTGTTTTAAAAGAAAATAATAAAATACTGCTACAAAGAAAATAGCGGTAGCATATTTTAGACATGTTGTTCAGAGAAGTACAAAAGAACTCGGATGGGGAAAGAGAGTAGCTGTTATTAAGTGAACTAACATATGTTTGAAGAAAGGGACAAGCAATTGGTTGGATGACTCTGATTTTGGTCTTGATATACAGAAATATATTATCAATTTTATAAAAAAAAATAAAAAATCTTTTATTATAGCTGTCTTTAAGAGCATGAAGAAAGATCCTTTACCCCTCGGTTAAACCATAAATGCAATGCTGAATATACATTCTAATAGGAAGGAGTGAAAAGTTGCATACATTAAAGCTGCTGTAGAAAAAGGCACTAAGTCTTGTGGTACATGTTTATTTCTGAATTTCCTTGAGCACAAATGAAACTCCTTCTCAAAGCAAAATGGTCCATAATTCCTATTGGGCATGGGATTTATATTAGGGGCTACATAAAGGGCAAGTGCATTAGTTTGTAAATGTCACACCGCAGCAGACATGGGAAAAGAGAATTAAACTAAGAACAAAGCTTTCCTAATGCCACATGACACAAAGCTCAACAAAGAGTATCTTGACAGGTAGGGGGTGGAGGAGAAAAAATCCCAGAGCCTGTCTGTCTCAGCAGGAACACGTTAAGTAATGCAGTATGAGGCTTACAAAAAATACTGGAAGTCTGAAAAATGTGCACTGCACAAACTATACTGCTTCCTAACACAAGTTGTTTGTGTTAATTCTTTCACTCCTTTAGCACAGTATCTTGCATAAGGGATACTCTGAGAAATGTTATTTCCTAGTTTACAATCGTATCTGACATGCAGAAGTGCTAGACTGCGTGAAGATAATTCAATCAGTCAGCAAATCCTGTTGTCTCTTAGTTTGTAAATTCAAGGGATAATTCTGCATTCATCTAATGTTAATCTGTGGCAAAAGGCCTCCCAAAAGGACTATAGCAGTGGAATTTTGTGTGTGAGAGGAGAGACAAGGAACTTTGATTTGCAAAAGCTCCTCTTGGAGTAGTGTTTTGGGGAGGCGACTGCATTAGTTTCTTCCTCGTATTACTTTTAAAAATTCTTTTGTGTGTGTGTTTAAAATAATGCTCATCTAACTGTGCATCAATAGCTGCTTTACCAAAGTCATTTCCTTCTGTCATCTCAGACTGCACAATGCTATAGTGCTATAACCAAAGATTATAGTTACTTGTTACCTACTCAACTGCTCAGACATGCTGCCCTTTTAAGCTTAGTTATGTTGGAATAATCAGTTTGAAAATTGTATGAGAGAAACCACACAGCGCTTTCAGTGGTGTGATTGAATCTGTTGAATTTCAACTACTGAAAGTAGTGTTATAAAGAAACCTAAAAAGTTAGGACTTTTTCGTTAGTTCAAATGGTAAAGGACTTCTTACACTTTTTACATCTGCCAGCATCTTTCTATCACTCTTTGCAGAAATATATATCTTTGTGTAATGATTATAAAATGCCACAGGTATATTTACAGCATCTTTAAAAAAATTAAATACCCATTAGCACTTTCATCTGTGTACATGTGTAAGACTTTCAGTGCCGAAATCTCACAGGCATGAGTTTTATCTTTCCTTCTTCTGTATTCCTGGTTGAACTCCATAAAAATAACCTTCATTTGGTCTCTTTGCTACAGAGCATGGATCATAAATTTGCTAGTGTAAGTGTGTAAATAGCAAATCACTCTCCCAAACTTTCTCTATGTAGTCTATCATAAGCTTCAGTCAGCAACAGCTGGAAGAACTGCAGTGCTGTTCAGACGTTTTCACACCTATCGAGACAAACCGCTGGAAAATGTGATAATGAACGGATAATCAGCTGCAGCTTCGCCACACAAAACTCTCCCATTTTTTTAATATTCCCTGTTTCACTTCCTTGCAGAACAAGTCTAACTTCACAGTCTATAAAAATATGTGTATTTGTTTGAGCAGCTTCTATTAGTCTGAGCAGCAGGCAGTGTGAGAGAAAACCAGGGTTTTTACAAAGGTATTTTTGAGTCTCGGAGGAGCAGTTCACAGCTTTCCAAACTTTCTCTGCTCTTGTCACACCACAGAAAGCGGTGGCCAAGACAGCCCCACAGGTGGGGTCTACCTCCCACTAAACATTGTTGAATTACAGTTCATCCCTCCCGTGAAGTCTAAGGCAGCAGAGAGCATCCTGCCATGTACATTACCAACTCCTGGCATCGCAAGCGAAGCCTGTGGGAAACAGAGCACAGGCCAGGTTAAATACAGCTGAGGTATTCCCACCCAGCAGGCCAGCATTCTGCGCTGAGGCACCGGACCTCTGCCCTCCTGCGTCTTGTCCAAGGGCAGAGGCCAGGGTGATACTCATTCTTCTCCTAAAGTACCACCGAGAAGCCCACCAGCAGGATGGGCAAAATACTGAGGAGGAATGCGTGGCCACGGATGTGCTTTCTCTCTTTTTGCATCAAAGAGGAGGCTGACACTTACAAGGCCTTTTTCAGTTTTTAATTTCCAATAGGAATATTGTTAGGAAACTGAGAACTTCGTCCATAACAAGAAGACATTGGATTTCTAACGTAAATTGCATTCCATTTGAGGATGAAGAGATCTCCAATTTTTTTTTCTGAAGCAGTGACAATAAAGGCATTTCAGTTCTGTGTTGCCCTCTAGCCCCCCCCCCTTTTTACCACTAGCTCCCCATGCACACACAGTGTGTAGAAGAGTTTCTAGTACATGTATTTACAGAAAATTGTTTGATTTATGAACAATACAGATAGCTTCACACTTTCTTGTTCATGAAAGAAATTCTTGTTGCTGATGCTTTACGCTGCTGTAGTTAAACAATTATCTGTGCTGCTGCCACTGTTTTATAGGCAGTGGCATAGAAGCAGAATGTAAGTAGTGGGAGAGAAGATTAAATTTAGCATAGTTCTACAGATATATACTGGCAACTTTTCAGTCATACTTTATCTATACAGGATTGCCACTACTGGATGAGACAGTCTGTCACCATACAATCTGCTTGAAAACTTTGTGCCCCGCATCCATAGCATTCACTCACTCATGCAGTCTTTTATCCCTGAAGCCTGGGGTTTGTGCATCTCTAAAAGAATATTGACATCCTTTTCCTTAGAGAGACTTTTGTACAGGATCATTGTTTTCTGATTTTTGGGGGGCAGCTTCTAGAGCATGTAATACAGGAATCGCGGTAGTGATGTACCTGAGGGGTTTTAGCAAGTGAGCTTATTTTGAACAGAAAGTAGCTCATCATGGCCTTGACACTTATAAACCAGGAAAAACATTGTCTATTTTGAAACTGCTGATGGTGAAATATTTCCCAACTTTCTGTGGGTGCATGTGCATGCTCATAGATTCAGTCTGCTGTGATGGGTTTAGTGAATAATTCCAATTATCTGCTATCCAGGCAGTGACTGACGTTGTACCCACGTGTTACCAAAAGTCACCATTGCAGCTATCTTAAGCAGACATGTTTCCTGACAAAGCATTTCAATGGGGTTCCTCATGACTGAATTACTTTTTGAAATGAGTCAGGCGTCGTGAAATAAGGTCTGTTCAATGTGAGTCAACTGGACCTTGATACTTTCTGGTTATGTTTTGCCAATTTAGCTTATTCTGGTTCATACTCTACTCTGGAATTAGTTCTTTTTCTGTTAGCTAAGTACCACCTCAGGTACTGCCATGAAATGGCAGAATTAAACCCTAGAAATAAGCAAGAATGTGGTGGGTTTGGACTAACTTCTCTGTTATTTCTTTACCAGTCAGTGGTGAGTAAGAGGGACTTCAGAAAGTGAGTAAGATGAGCTGCCTAACCAGAGTTTGTTGAATACTCCATAACATCGAGCAAGGTGAGGAGTATCCTGTAGATCCTCACAGTGTCAGATTGCATAACCTGGGAGATAAATACACCCTGACTTAATGCCATTAACACCGCTGCTCACTCTGATTAATCCCAGCTGCATTTGTCACATTAAAGCAATAGAAACTAACTTACTAAAAATTTAAGTAGGGTGTTTAAGAGCTTTATTGAAAGCAATTAAGGAAAATAATTAAATCCAAATATGAAAAAGTAAGTAAAAATCTTAGCCTCTAATTACCAAAACCTAAGTAATTAAAATCTTTGGCTTAAAATATACTTCTAGGTGGTGGGTTGGTTTTCTTTTTGGTGGCTTTTCTTTTTTTGTTTCCTTACAAGAATTTATTCAAAACTATATTCATAATTATTAATGGATCAAAGTGATCCATTTGCTGGCAGAGGGACTCTATAACAGCTTTCTTCTCTCATGCTTTTACAATGCCTGGCTGAATTGAGCTCCTACATCCTTATTTGTGTTGTCAGTGGCACAGATTTGTTCTAACTTATCTTATCAGTTTATCATTTTTGGTTGTCATATTTTAAAACCTCTTATTTATTATTGTAGTTTACGTGTTCTTAGAACCCATAATAAAGAGGAACATTTGGTGATGTTGGGCTTATTGAGAAAATAGATATGATCTAAAAAAACATAACTCTGGTTTTAAGAGAAAAACAACCTGGGAGTGAAGAAAAGCAAACTGTTCGAAAAGGAATGCATAACTGAGAGGGCCATTTGGTGATCTTGGGTTTAATTAGGAAATAGAGCGTTACAGTTTGTTTTGAACTCAACATCCAATGGCTACCATCTCTATAGAAAAGCAGAGTTATTAGATATTGACCAAAACCCATTGCTATTTATTTATGTTTATTGCTTTTCATCTCATTTTTAAGGTGCCCTTAGATTTGGAAGGCTGACTGAGGATAGCAAAAGTTTCAAAACAATGAGTACCGAATGCATTAAGTATCTAGCTGAGGTCTTCACACTAGCTTCACAGTGAGAGCCAAAAAACAATTATTCAAATCGCATTGCTTTTACAGAAAATCTTACTGAATGGCAAGCACTGCTTATTTCTGGGAATTGAAGCATTTTCTATTACGAGTTCTCAAGAAGTGTATCATAAAATACCAAACACATGCCATTAATATTCATGTGGGGCTAACAAACAACTCTAATAATATCTGAATTCATTAAACTTTTCATTCCAAAAACTATTTATCATACAGACCTCTTGCGTCATGAGATCGCTTGTTTCAAATGAATACAGAAAACTTCCTTCTCCAAGGAACAAGTCTCCAGCTATTACTGTGTTTTTTTCACGTAGCGGAGAGAGAGATTAAATGGAAAAACAAGATGTTTCACGTGCTTGATAGAAGTTTCTAACATGCCAGGATGCCAAAAGAAAATATACCTTTTTGAGTAAATGGTATGGAGAAACTCAGTTGTCTACAGAGGGCAATATGAGAAAACCAGCTTCTTGTCTTGTGGCTCGTGACTGATAATAGGTTCTATACTCAAATAATCTTTTATATTGTGTGTTCTAGATCACTTTAAAGCTCTAAACAAATAAATACTACTCATATGGTTAATGAAATGCAATTATTTTTTTTTACAATAGTCCTTTTCTGTATTACCCTCTCTTTTTCCTTAAAAGTCAGTTGTAGCGAACAGATGGCGAGTGAATCGATGATAAGGTTTTACAACCACCGCATGAGTATTTTCTCTAATCTCTTAAAACAAATAAGTTCCAGTATAAATCCTCAAGGCAATGCATACATACACACACACACACACATATACAAACATACACATATAAATATATGCATTAATATATATAAAAGTAGATATCCATTATCAAGAAGTTTCTATAGAATGTAATGGGGATGAGGTCTGCAGAGTTATGTAGAACTCCTTTTAAACTGTTCAAATAGTAATAATGGTGAATACTTTTAATATGATTTTTTTAAAAAATTCTTTAGACTCTTACAATACACTTTTTTGGTAACTTACTACCTTCCATATGAGGTTCAACAGAAGAACAGAAAAAAACAGTAATTTCTTCTTTGGTTTATTTTTAATTATTTTTTTTTAAGGGATGACACTTTCTTATATAGATCTACTTTTTAATTCACCAGTGCAATGATATAATGCCCTTTTTTACTAGCATATCTATAACTGGTATTAAAATGAATGTTTAAATGTAGTCTGTAGCACTATTAAAGTCATAAATTTTAAGCAACTTAAAGGGTTGGAACTGTCATGACTATAGCTGAGAAAATAATTAGAAATATTAGTCACAAATTATTGCTTCAGTAGATTCTTAAGTGATTCATTGTCACAGCCCTACTTGTAATCATCCATGCTAATTCAATTTGTTTACATGAATCCTGGAAAGTGACTACTTTTCAGAAAATCATTCATGTATACAGATCATTTCAACTTCAACTAAATTCATACTCCAGTTCAGGTATTTTCATAATTCTTTTGGAAGCTACTCATTCTCTGCTTTTGAGGCTTAGGATACCACAATAGCACTCTATGAAACATGAAGAATAAAGAAGGAAAACCCATGAAAACCCACAAACATCCCGTTTCGCAGCTGAAGCTCCTTCTGAGTCTCACCTCAGTGCTTCATTAAGCAACTCCAGCCAGAGCTGTCCTGGTTTCAGGGCTCAGATTGCCTGGTGAGCCCGTTCAGCTGCCTGGAGCTGGGAATATCTTTGGACATTAAGATTCAAGTGGCTTAGACATAGCAGTGCTCATCAATCCAGTAGTTAGATATTTACAGGTGGGGAGCTCCTCAGAGAGTGCTGGCAGATGCCTGCCTCTTTTGAGGCATATTAACATGTAAATGTTAATAAATGTTTCGGCTTGCATTGCAACGTCTGCCTGACGAACTGGCACAGTTAATGCTGTGGTTTGAACTAAGATATAGTTATCATCCTTTTGGGGGCTATATTTTCCTGAGCCATCTATTTAGTGAAATGAAAAGCTACATCTTCATTTGCTGTAACATAATACAGACACTGTTAAAGTAAAGAGAAGACCTATACCAACTTCTGCAAGCAGAAGCAAACTGCAGTTTCAGATTTCAACATTGCTTCCCTGGTGCCAAAAGGACCACTTCTGGTTTTAGACCAGCTGATATAAAATCACCACTGTGAAACTTATCTACTTTTTAAAGAATGCCCTTGAAAATGTAGTACTTTGATTCTGTTTGGAAAATTGCAAGGGATTTTCTTCAGGGTGCAGTTTTATGACTGAAACAAGTGTTGCATTAAAGATATAAGCAGGAATAATTTTCAAACAACCTATCTTTAAAACAATTCTACCGTCTTTTGTGTTGAACTCGTCACATAAAGTGTTTGGCTAAACCTGTCCTACCCAAGAATCTGTGTTGGTTTAAACCTAAAAATATGTTTTTGTTATTTTTCTAAGAGCAATTATTAATAGTGCAAACTCCTATCCCATTAAACAGAAGTGAAGGAAGAAAGCATGAGTCAAGAGCTATTAAAAAGCAACATTTAAACTGTTTGAGCATGAAAAAGTTAGAGGCTCCCTGTTTTATTGACTGGTCTGTATTACGCTTACATATACATTGATATGTTAAACCTGTTCACAGGCATTGCAGAAGTAGTTGTTATTTATATATATATTTGCTCCTAAGACATTATTTTATATTTTATTGAAGATGCTTTAGTTTAAAATTGTCTTATAAAACTCTGTATTATGGACTTATAAAATAGCAGGAAAAACATTCTTCTCAATGTAACTTGATAAACTGTAACATGTTTTGAACTACAAGTAATTTTGCAAGGTTGGGGGGGAAGGGTGTCTTAGTGAAAAAAAAAAACCACCAACATCTTTTATTTATAGGCTTCTGCTACAACATTCTACTGTATTTACTATTTCTGGTAAATAGTAGCTTCAGTAATTTTTCATGGTACATCTTGCTTGCAAATGCACCGACCAGGGATGGAAGGGTGGCAAGCCTTTCTTAAAGCATGTGACTAGATAGCAAGTTGGGAAGGTAGGTTGCAATCCACCCGCATGAACAGTATTATTGTACAAATAGAGGGTACCAATGAAATTACAGGTTATTATTTTGAAGAATTAAACATCTTAATATCTAAATAACTGCTTTTGGTTTTAAAGAAAACTCTGCAACTGCTCTTCTGACTCGTATTTGCTGCATATTTTTTTCAGCCTAAAAATTAGGTTGCCAAGCCAGTTTTAGGCAATAATGTTTAGGGTTTTTTCCTAAGCAGAGGTTCATTCTTGCTAGACTTGCTAGTGTTCCTGGAAATTGTATATTGATCTGTGTTAGAAATTTAAATAGAAATTAATAATATGAAAATATAAATACCTGCTAAATGTATACCTACACACGTACCTGTGTATGCCTCTGTGTGTACCTGATTTACTACAGCAAACTGTATATACCAGAGTAAGAGCAAGATGTTGATAGTCTGTTACTCTTAGATACTGGTTTTCTGCTACAATAATTCAGACTAAATTAATTTAAAGAATATTTTACTGATTTCAAGAAGATAATTTAAGACATACCATATTTTAATATTCTCAAAGACATTCTTAATCTTTTTATTCCTAGCTTATTACTTCTTAGTGTTTCACAAAATAAATTCTACTCCATTCTTTGCTCAGATTTGGGTTTGGGGTTTTTTTTTGACAATGTAATACAACCATTATTTTTAATTTAAAAAAGAATAAAAGACATTTCCTGACACAGGATTTTCCTTTTAATTCTTCCCTTTTCCACATAATGTCTGCTCTTACAGATGTAGAAATTACTATCAGTACATGTTCAGGTCTGAATAGGGACTTTGCTGATGAGGGTAATAATAAGACTAATGAGAGAAAGAATCCCTACTAAGAGAGCATTTTACAGTTTGATAATATTGTTCAGATGTTGAACTAGTTTCATCTCTGGAATAACTTTTCCTTTTTCACTGTTACTACATCAGGAAACTTGATCCCTGATGCAATTCTTTTATGCCTTAGTTAATAAAGCTTCACAACTTTCTTTTTATGTATCTATAGTAACTTCTTCTTTGCACAGGTATAAATAATCTCCAACCTTGTGTCCCCTTTTGTTTATAACTGCAGGAACACTTGTTTAGCAATTTTGCAGTGTCACTTCAAATGCTGCATTGTGATTTTAAAGGAACAAGTAGCAATGAAACCCTCCATTTCTGAATGTTAGATGTGAAGTTGTTCTTATCAAGAGCTTGCATTTTTTTTTCCCCTTGGCTGTCATATACTACTGGTTTCTTAGGACCAGTGGATCATGGGGAGACAAGACAACAGAGTTTTATGTGCAGTTTTGGACCTTCGTAATGCCTGAGCAGTTAGTCCCTGAAAGGACCCCAGATTTTGATGGACCTGTATCACCTTTACTGAAAGCAATGCACCCTCACTGCAAAGGCGGCCAGCAACTCCCTGGGCTGAATTAGGCAAAGCATTGCCAATAGGTCAAGGGGAGGTTGAACGTTACCTTCTGCTCGGTCCTACTGAGACACATGGGAGTGCAGGGTCCACTGCTGGGCTCCCCAGTGCAGGAGAAAGAAGGACATACTGCAGCAAGTCCCACACAGGGCCACGGAGATGAGAAAGGGACTGGAGCATCTTCCCCATGAGAGGCTGGGAGAGCTGAGACTGATCAGCCTGGAGGAGAAGAGATTCAGGGAATCTCATCAATAAATATCTAATGGAGTTAAGAAGATAGACCCAAATTCTTCTTGCTGGTGCCCAGTGACAGGTCAAGAGGCAATCAGCACAAAGTGAAACATAGGAGGTTCCCTCTGAACATAAGAAAAAAAACCTTTTTTTACTGTGAGGGGGATCAAACAGTGGCACAGGTTTTCCAGTGAGATAGTATGGTCTCCGTCCTTGGAGATATTAAAAACCCAACTGGACAGGGTCCCAAGCAACCTACTATAGCTGATCCTGCTTGAGCAGGGGGGTTGGACTAGGCAAACTCCAGTGGTGCCTGTCCACCTCAGCCACTTTGTGATTCTGCCATTCCGTAAAGAAAACTTGCCCAGGCCACAGACATTTGAAAGAGTAGCTTCCTCCCCACACACACACCATCTGGCCTCATCAGTTCATCTCAGCCTTGACAGGATGGGATGGTCTCCAAGAGCAGGGGGCAGGAAGTCTCTTTTCTTGGAGATAACTGAGGCCTTCATCCTGCAAGTTCTTACACATTCGATAAACTATCACAGGAGATATTCCATTAAAGCTGGTATGTTACTGATGTGGTTAGAGCTCAAACATATGCAAATGTGTCCGGAAGATAAGGACTCTAAATAGCTTTTTCTTTGAGTTGTGTTGGTGTTTTTGGTGGTAGGAACATTTAAGGGCTGGAATGCAGAAATTACCATCTCATTTCACTGTTCAGCAGCCATCAGATGATGATAACACTATCACTCTGGTGAATCCATCACCGTTTCAAGCTCCTGTAACTTCAGCTATTTGAAAGCTTTAAATTTCAGGTCAGCTGTAAATCTCCAGTTGAACAATCACCATCAGGTGTTGAAGAAACATGAGAAGGTTTCAAAGGCTCTGTGGTGCCAGGGCATCCGGCATACTGAAAGGAAAGGAGTACAGAGAAAAGCTCTGGACTTCCTGCCATTATTTAAAAAAGCCCTTCAACTGTCAAGTGTGAAAGAAGTAAGCTATTGTAATAGCCAGCACTCACCTCCCAGGGGGAAGAAATATTTCAGAGCTTCATTACATCTCCAGATATACAATTAGCTGAGCCCCCACTAAAATGCCTGCCATTCTTAATTTAGTCCTTCGAAGCCGTCAAAGCTGCAAATGATGTCAATGCTGCTTTTTCAAAAAAAATGGGGGGACACCCCCCCACCCCCAACAAATAGGAGTCCTTGGTTGTTAAAAAAAGTCACGACTATAAAGCATTGTAATTGTAAGATACATAATTTTGTGCATTCACTATAAATCAGCTTTCATGAGAGCACCTTATGATCATTGGATCCCTAAGCAGTGGCTGGAAGCAGTTAACCTATTCTACCTATTGCAGTGTTTCCGGACTTCAAATAGGAAATGAATCTGATATTTCATACACCATTTTTTTTTTTTGGTATCTCAGTATCTAAGATATATGATAAAGGAAGGAAAATATAACTTCAGGAAATGGTGTCAAATATTATTTTGGGAACAAGGAAGACTTCTCCAACCATTTGAATGGTAGTAGCTCCTCTTAGACCCTGCTCGTACCTTTACAGTTTTCTGTTTGGTAGCGTGGAAGGCTAGACTGCAAGCCTTTCCAATACAGCATAAAAACTGCATATGAAAAATAGCCATTGGGCATTAGCCAAGATCAGACAAATTATGGGCAAAACAAGATATAGTACCCAAATATGATTCTTTTTAGTTACTCACAAAGAAGGGCCAGCTGGAGGCATGCAGAATTCCCTTTACTAGACAATGAGTAATTCTTGGTCTTGTGTGCCACTCTGGGCAACATTTAGAAATAATACAGGCGGTTAAGACAATATTTAGCCCATTTAGCTTTTTATGTATATGTTGGATATAAATGCCTCATTATTATGTCATTTTTTTTCAGTTTCCATTGTTGTCATATCTAATTGCCTTATGACTTGTGGAAGCTAAATTAAAAGGATGATAGTATTTTTTCTCTTCATGAGGGTTTTTTTTTAACCTATTTGTTCTAGAATTCATAGAAAGTGAATCATGTGTAAGAGGAGACATGCCAATTATCGGCACAAACATGTCTTAGGGAAGATTTGTTTTTCTGTAGAGTTGCAAGTTCTAATTAAATTGCTTGCATGGAAAAAATATGTCAGTTTAAGTTCCAGATCAAGAAAAAATTACTGACTAGGTCCACCTCCTTCAGACATCAATGGTCCCCTGTTGTAAGAGATTTTCAGAAACTAAGAAGAGCATGAGACTGTAACAGTGTCAGTAAAGATTACCTGAATATGAAGAAGTCATCAGCTGTTATTTGATGATTTAAACAATCCATCAGCTAAAGATGCTTTATTTGCTATTACTCAGCTTTCCTTCAGCCACTTGCTAAGAATCCTGTCAATGTTTAGCATAGTTTGAAACACACTTTTTTTAAAAAAAAACCAACCCCTTCCACTGAAATTTTGCTGTTTGATGGCTCATGAATTATTCATATATTAAATTGTCACCTAAATTTAACTGCAAATTCTAAATTAATTGGAAAAAATTTACAACAGTGCCTGATATTCTGTTGTGCTGCTTAGCAGTGAAGCTAGACTAATTCAAAAACTCCTTTAAAAGAATTGTGGTATGTTTCCAAAAAAAAAAAAAAAAAAAAGAGTAAAAGCAAATCAGCCTGGTAGCTCTATGATATTAAGAGTTAAGCCACTGTTAAACAGATTTAAATTCACAAACTCCAGTTCTACCAACCATCACACGTGTTTACTTTAAACATGTCAGTAGTTCTATTGACTTTGGTGAGCCTTCTTGCATGGCTCAGAGGTACTGAAATATTGTATATTGTATACATGCCAGAGAGAAATTCTTACTGAGCTTTTTCTTTAAGCATGTGTCCTCCCATTTCTACTGATGTGCATGGAACAAAATCTGGGCAATTAATGATGGGAGGCATTGCTAAAAATCCTTGCTGCCAGCTGAAAGCAGTGATCACCCACTCAGAAACTTGAACAGAAATTCTGTTATAGTAGACAGGAGCATCTGCTGTCAAAATGAGCTTTTCTGCCAAGAAGGCTATAGAGCTGAGTAAAGAATAACCCAGCCTTTTTGTTCCACCTACAATTTCTCCTATTTATGAGCCTAATTCATTGTGATGTTTCATGTTAATGGAAGTGTATTACCTTCTCTGTTTATAATAGATTCATAAATATTTGTATACAAATTTATATATATTAAACATAGGTAAAAACATACGTTTTCTTATGTCAAAATGGCATGCATGTGCTCTCCTCTATTTTCAAGGTAACGTGAAAATATTGGGCAATTTAACTGACTGAAACAATTTCAATCATGTCTGATTGAATGGCTGCCCACCTCTTCATGTGGAAATAAAGGCTTTTGTTAAAGTACAGATGAGTTACTTCACTTAAACCCTGTGAAAAAAAATAATTGATTTTGGCTGTGCATTTGTTCATTAGATCCAGATGTACCCTATTAACTGTCCATAGCTGGTTTTACTAATAAGTCATGCCTGAAGGATTTTGTTTTGCAAGATGGCAAGAGAAGAGTGCTCATTTGTCTTCTTGTTGTTGTTGTTTTTTTATCACAGTTCATGTTTTTGTTTTGTTTTGTTTTCTACTTAAGACCTCTTGGCAACGATAGTACAAAATATTTGGTTTTCAGAACAGAAGTGTATGTTGTACTGAGAGTCACAGCTAAAACATCTACAGCTTACAGAACAGAATGTGCAGACCCTGTGGATGGGAAAACTAAAAATGGACAAAATCAATTTCATAAATTGTTCAGCTGTTTTGTTAACACCTACCTAGTAGCTAAGGGAAAAAATTACATAGCTGTACATGTATTCTTTAATGCACATGCAAGAGCAGTCATTTTCCAGCCAGTCTGCAACTGCACTTAGTAGAAAACCCAAATGTCATCTCCTCCTCACTTTTATCTCCTATGCAAGATGGGACAGAGAGAGCCTTTTAATGAGTTTATGTTTTTTTCTAGCTGGGTGATATATAAAGGGAACTCGTCTATCCTGCTGTCCCACATCAATCCCAAACAGCATTAGCAATGTTGTCTGAGCCATCTGTCCATGTAAATACAGACTCATGTTAAGGATGTAAGGAACACTCACCTCCTGCAAAATGCTTTAAGCAAGTATTTCAAGGAATTCGTAGTCCTAGTGATAGCAGTAAGAGAGAAAGCTCTGCAACATCTTGCAGAATCAGACTTTATGTCAGTCTGTGCACATTAATTGTAATATATCTTGTCTTTACAATG
Source organism: Falco biarmicus (assembly GCF_023638135.1). Classification (NCBI taxonomy): domain Eukaryota; kingdom Metazoa; phylum Chordata; class Aves; order Falconiformes; family Falconidae; genus Falco; species Falco biarmicus. Next base: position 120,543,086 of record NC_079288.1, on the reverse strand, counting down.
ATAAACTTTTTCAGAGGATGGAGGGGATTTTTCATAGAGGATACTAAAAAAACCCCTTATGTTTACAGCATTTTATACATGTATAGTAATATTACACATACACCATGTGGTTATGCAGTGTATTTATTACCCCAGTTTATTAAATAAAACCTGCCAGTTGGGATGCTTAGAAGGTACTGGACAGAATTATTCCTACTTCGCAACAGACAACACTGTGATTTTTCCTAATATACACAGTTTTTATGACAACCACCTGTGCTCCAACTGAATTCTTTTCCAGAGATGAAGTCATAATTGTAATGAAACCTTCTCTTCCCCTGGAAACATACATTTTTGAACTTTTTATGACATATTTACAGCTTTGGTGGTGTTTATTTTCCTCCTCTTTGTTGACTGTACAAACAGACCGTTAGTTTTTCACTCCCAGCAATTAATAGACCACTTAATGACCTCTCAAAGTATATAGAAGCCAATGCATATGACAACTGTTTCTACTCCCCTCCGTTTTTAAGGTCCCAAGACCCCCCTGCCCACATTCTGCCTGGAGACCCCAGTAGTATGAAAGTAGAATCTAAGCAAAAATTCTTGAGTTCCCATCTTCTCTTGGTGAAGGCCGTTGCACTTTGACACAACTAATTCTGTAGCATTAAAGCGGTCCTTACCAGCAGTCTTTGACTGGCAGTGCAGGTAGGCTGCATTTCCGTCATGATGTGATGTGAAGCTCTGCGTCTGGAGGTGAAATTCATCCTTGTAGTCACATGTAAAATCTAGGCAGCATCAACAACGTTCTGTGTAGATCCTGGATGGCCTTGCTTGAATCAGGTGGCTTAACGCTTCCTCCGGTTGCCATGCCATGCTTACACTGCAAAAAACAAAGCTGCTGCCACATTGTTTCATGTATAGAATATATATCATGTATAGAGTGAGGTTTTCGTGTTGGTGAGCGTTGTGGTTTAACTCCAGCCAGCATTTAAGTACCATGCAGCCACTCACTCACCAGGACAATGCGAAAGACTAGTTTTCAGTCACAATGGCTCATGTTTCATGCTTTTTAATGAGAATCCATACCAAAGAGGATGGAGTTGCTTTAGACATAATTTAGAAGCTTTCAGATGGCATAAATTATGGCAAATTCAAGTAGTCTGAAGAACAAAGCTCTTATCCAGAACCGCCAAATGACCATATGCTCTGGCCTCACTCCTCTCCATGCCTTTCCTGACAGTAGGACGATGCATATGCTAAGGAGAAAAGACTCTTCTGAAAGCAGCCTTACAAAAGTAGCCTCAAATCTCCTTCCCAGAGAGTCCTCTCATGACTTCTGCATTGTTTTTTTCACAAAGCCCATCACACTGGGGATTAACAGTAGGCAAAGACTGCACACATGCAGCTGTGAGAGAAAGGGAGTGAAGCAGGTTAGGCTGCAAGTATATCTTGCAAAAAGTGAGCACCATGAACCCAGTCTGCCTTGCTATAAAAAAAAAAAAAAAGGTAAAATACTTCATTGTAATCAAGGTTGTCCATGAGAGAAGGAGCAGAGATGTATGGGAAATTTAATATATTACAAAAAGGAGAGTAGTCTGCTTTGCGTAAGTTGGCTAAAGCTAAAGATATTAATACAGCAATATTTTCTGATGGAAAATTCTTCTGTCTTATCTTTTTCTGAACTTTTTGATTAAAACAGTACAAAGAAATAAAAGTATGTTAACTTGCTGAGACCATTGGCAAAAGAGCTATTTTTGCTGAGAACAATAACATGCTCCTAGTATGCATTTATGTTTTAGAACTGCTAAACTGTCTTTGTAAAAATAACAGGTGTTAACTACTCCCACAGCTTACGTCAAATAGTCTGATAGGTATAAGCTACTAACAGGTGCCCAGATTGCTCAGGAAGCATGGTTGGTATATCAAACAAGAGTAATTGGTTTAATTCTTTAGAAACAACAATATTAGGCAGGGCAAAGAAAAGCAAATCTTAGCTAGATGTCATGTGGTTTATCTTTCACGATTTGCTGAGTTCTTCAGCTCTACCATCCATGCACGGACAGTTGGTTTTGGCTGTCCTACTTCAAGCTGTAGTTTGGCCTCCACCTTGATTTTCAGGGATTTTGACATGTCATTGTTTATCACCCTACTTTATGCAGCAAGGAAACATATTTACAGCCTCCTGACCCTTTGCATTGTGTCTCTAAGTATAACATATAAATTTACGTGCATACCAAGAATCCCTGTGCATCTAGTGAAATCCACATGCAACTTTCTGTGCCCATATTCCATCATATTTTTACATGAACACATGGCTTTTATAACAGATCCTGCTCATAATTTGAGGCCCTCCTTTTTCTGTGATCCAGCCATGGGATTGATTTTTCATTAATAGGGCCCTAAGACTTTACACTTGACTTTGGAAAAAGAGCAGGCACTGGTGCCAAGTTTTCAACTCTGCGCTCATTATAATGCAGTCTATTGTGTCACACGTGTTCAAAAATGTAGTTCCGGGAGAAAGCAGAGTCCAGATCCTCAAATGGGCCTGGTGGGCAGCAGGCTTTGCTGTGCGTTTGACAGCAGTGGTCCTGGGCACATCACTGGGGATAAGTGATGGCTCAGAGCTGATCTGTCATTGTGCAAGAAGTGGAACTTTGAGGATTTCTTCACCCAAATAAGTAGCATGCTTCCATGCACACGTGCTTTGGCAAAGTGCCTGTCTTAATCATTTAGCACAAAGAACTTGCTTTTTTGTCTCAGGTTTCGTTCAGCTGTCTTCTAACTCCTTTCATTGCAAAAGACCCCTACCCATCAATGCCCAGTCCTAGTAGAAAGGCACATCCCTGTACCAGGAGTGCCCTTACTTTTCATTTCAAATAGACCTGCATGTACTGTAATTCAAAGAAAACAGGAAAATGGGGAATACTGCCAAGTTACTACTGCAAATACCCTGATTTGTCGTTACCTTCCATCACAGAACCCTTTGACCTCCAGAGAAACATCAATAAAGTATGTTATCAAGTGCATCCCATTTTCATGAAGCACCCGTGTTCATCTTCAACATTAGGTAGGTATCGATACACCTTTGTGAAAACCCTGTGATCTATCGTTTCAGGCTAAGTAACAGACAAATGTTCTTACAGAGGAGAATTGAATTATGGAGAGTTAGGAAACAGATGGGAAATCTTTTGGAACAGCCAAGATTGTTTTTACCCAGGCTACCCTACAGTTACACTGCTCGCTGTTGTTTTAGATTAAGCTATTCTATATAATTGAATAGAGTTAGACAGCTTTTTACAAGGTGGGTGTACTATGGAGCTTAGAGGATAGTCTGTGTAGTGCCCGAGACGTGGGACAGCATGAGATAAATAAACACTTTGATGATGAATTAGAAGGAAGGCCTATATCTCCTTTTAGGTACCTAATAAAGCTATGTCTGAGTTTTGTGACCATCCTTCTGCAATTATTTTGTGAGGAAAATGGTTTTAAGAGCACTTCTTCTTTATGTTTTGGAAAAAGGGTTGAACTGACGGCTCCCAAAGTTGAAATTAATTGCAAATCATAAAAAGTTTGGGCATTACACATTAAGGCTTTACTGCACCAACCTGTCAATGCTTTGAATCCTGTCCCAGAGGGAACATTCTTAGAAGTGAGAGAGTCAACATCTTGGATCTCCTTGGAGATGGTAGAGTGCCAATCAGTGTTAAGTGTGGCGATGGTTTATTTCACATATGCTCCCTAACTGCCAGCCAGCAACAAGGCCAAAGCCATTGACTTGTTTAATTCAACCTTTATTATCTGTTTGTCATTATATGCATTTACAAGGTATGCATCATTGCAGCATCTGGACACACTTTGCAATTACATGGACCAGAACTGAATCCACTGGCACTGTTAATATTGTTAAGCATTTATTATATTCCAGCGTTGTTTCTATTGTCTTATACACAGTCTGAAACTGCTGGAAAGACAGACTTTGTCCCAAGGAGCTTGAAGTACAGACAAGCAAATTTTTCCAAATAGTGCAACAAGGCATTATGGGCTTCAGTCCTAACTTTTAGCATTCATAAAACCATGATTCAAAGTAATGAATTTACTCTGTAAAGACCAAGGCCAAAAAAGACTCTGCCTTTGCATAAGGTTGGGAATGGAACTTTTCTTTTAATACTTACACAGCACTGAAAGAAGACCATATGTCAGGTATCAGAAGTATCTCTCTGTAATGTATATTCTTTTAGAGAAGACAGACTTTGATAGGTACAACTAATAGATATTTCACTTTACCTCCAGGAGTTGCAGTTTATGTTTTTGAGTAGCTTCTGAGTTTCACATATTCTGAGAACTATGAAATTATACTGCCTGTAGCCATGTCATTATAGAACTCTGAAATCAAATGTGCACTGTTCCTAGCTAGCTAGGATCTAATTTCATGATTTTATTGAAAACTTACATCAGGACTTGCATCAGTTTCTGGTATTTCCCACTGACTGTGGGGAATGCTCTACCTAAAATATTTCAGAGCGTTGGTTTGGCTGATGCACGCTGTGGGTGCAGATTAAGAAGGAAAGCAGAGATGTTGTTCTGTGTGCTAGAAAGAGAAGTAGAAAAGAAGTGAATGACTGTCAGATTTAGGATTTCAAGGCTGAAGTCAGGCAGCAGTGATGAGGGAGGGTCTTTATGAATGTACTTTAAAACTTCTGTTGAAGTGAACAAGCTTTATTAGATTGTATTGTTTCATGGTGTGTGATGTCACTAGAAATCTTGGATGTGAGTATAAACTGATTTCTTTAAATTTTGAGAATAATTTTTTCCTTATGCATTAGACATTTTTGACTGGATATCATCTTGGATTACACACATTTGGACATGTAACTAATTTTACACTCCTATACTTACATCCCAGTCAAGGACTTGTACATTGCAATTTTAGAGGCTCACATACAGCAGGAACTCACTGCTAAGGTTCATTTGCTGTCCTCAAAAAGCACTTAAATGTGTTCTCTTTAAGTATATTGGTATTTCTCACAATTCTCTTTAAGCCAAAACAAATAATATCTTTAGATTAAAAAGGAAAACAAAATTCAAACCTGCTGTGGTTTTCATTAACTTACAAGAATCTAGAATAAGGATACTGGAATTAAGCCAGTCCATAGGATGTGCTTTTGTCCTGTGAAATTTTCAGTTAATAGCGTGAATTGCTAATGTGAAGCTGATATTTGAGGCTGAAGCATGTTCTAATGCTATATTGTAACATCCTGAAAGAGAAAACTAGCAATAAAGCGGAAAAAGACAAGAGTATCTTCAAAAATGCTGTGCCCAGATTCCCAGGTCTCTGTTTACAATGAACAGAAACTCTGAAAGTTAATGAGTTGAACCAGCCAGACTGAGACTCTGTGGATACCCAGCAGGGCTGGTGTGTCCACCATAGGTTAACTGTGCCCAGTTAAGGAATCGGAATTAGCTCTTCTGAGCCCCGTTTCCAGGCATCTCCCATTGCCAGTAAAGGCTTCTGGTGCAACTTGCATCACATCAAGAAGCAGGTCCAAAATAGGTCCCACCACTGGCCTTTTGAGCTCTGAAGCTAAGTTTCTCCTGAGTCTAGACTACTAGCTCGAATACTAGAGATGCGCAGAAGTAAATCTGGCAGCCAGTGTGCCCCAGGTTTCCTCTATCCTTACTCTGGCCTGCATTGTGAAAGAAAGCTTATGGTAATGTAGCAATTCCAAAATTCAGAGGCCTGGGGCTTCTTCTTCAGTTAGGTGCAGAAGAGGCTCCCATTTATCTCCTATTGAAAACAGATTCCCAAACATCTCTACAAGCGTTTGGAGGGACATGGATTATCTCCCCCCCTTGTAGTACTTGCTCTCTACAGGGCTCGGGTTCTTGAATTGCTTTTGAAGATAGTAACAAAGAGCTGTGATTTGCCTTACTTTCATTGTCACTTTAAACACAAGAAATAATCTGCACAGAGGGTGAGAAGGCTGGTCCTTTTTCTAATAGCTCTTTTCTCATGCCAAAGAAACATACACATGGCTGAATCTCTTCAAACTCTGCTTAAAAAAAGCCCCATCAGTTACATAAAATTGATGTCCACAATAGAAACCCCTATGTGTACTTATGCTTAGGATAAGTCTTGTTAGTAATGTCTACCTGAGAATAACAGGAAAAAAATTAAATGGATGTGCAAGTCCGCTGTTTTGTGTCACATAATATGAATACACACACAGGTACACATACACATTTACAACCATATGAGACTTTCAAAGGCTCAGTTAAACGAGCATAATTCTGCATAACCTAGCAAAACTTTTGGATACATTCTGCTTTCCAGAAAGCCAGCTGACTCTGGTATTTTGTTAGTGGGAAGTGACTGCAAGTAGGGGATTTGAATAAATATTTATTTATGTACAGTTATGTCATCTGCTGGATGCTCCATTATTTTTCTGGCAAAAGGACTGATTAAGTGGAAAGAGTAAAATGCATGAATGAATGCATGACCTGTCACTATTTTGTTTTTCTTACAGTGAAACAACCGTGCAGCGGCACAGAAACCCTCACCCACAACATGCAAATGTCCCACAGGGCCTTGGTCTTACCATTGCCAGACATATGTCCCCTATCTTACTATTTTCTCAGAAATGAATTAAGCTGAAATAGCTCATTTTATTTATCTATATATTTATAAATATATATGATTTTTTTCACAAATGCACTCTCCTTATTAAATGTACTCTAAAAATTGGGAAAAAATGTGTTGTTTATTAAAGTCATGTTTTGTTACTAACATTTTGCAAGAGTTCAGAATACACAGAGCACTCCTTTTTAAGGAGGTGCTGTAATTTTGGAAAGCAACGTATGCCCCATTTGAAGCCTGGGTTGCTATGGCAAATTGGAATTTCAGTTCAATGTTGAAATAATAACATAAAATTGTGTGCAAATGGCTAGGGTGAAGGTTAAGTAAGCCTCCCAAGCACTCCTAACTTGGGGCAAGGCGGGTTTTTTTCTGTCAAGCCTTACAATTCCCACGACTATTTCCCATACAGCCTCCGTGTGTATCACGTGCCCTTTTACCTGCACTGTCGTACTCTTGGTTGTTCTCAACTTCTTGACTCATGGACTGTTTCTGGATAAGCAACAGAGGAAGAGTCTTGGGCCTTGATATGGATTAGTTTTATGAAGAGGTAGACTCCAGACACGGTCCAAACCAGCTGAATACTCTCAGGTACTACCTAATACCTCTGTACGTAGTCAAGTAACTGCTCTCCCCGGGTACATGATATAGGTGAGTGCTGTGGGGTAGAAGCACTCCAAAACCCATCAGCTCCAGTAAAACCAGAGCTACTAACAACACAGCCAGCCTGCTCTACCTTCTTAGAAATTTACCGTTTGGGCCAAGCACATGTCACTTTCAACTGAGAAGAGACTTGTGGTGTTTAAAAAACAATTAGTAATACTAAAAGAGATCTCCAAGGACATTAACTTATTTACTCTTCTTGTACTATAGGTCAGCTTGTTTCAGCGTGCATATTTTTTTGTTTCTCTGTCAATATTTAGCACATGTCAGAGACAACAAGGATGGTTTGCAGATAGTGTCATATTCATAGAATAATGAAAAAAATGTGCGCTATTGTACGGCAAATATACATATTCTCTGAAGGGGGAATAGATCGTGCTAATCACTGTTGCCCTGCCTGCAAGATGTCAGAGATCAGAAGGCAGAAATTTGAAAAAACTGTGGCTCTGGGTCTCCAGTGCATTCACCCCTGTGGGCTTCTGTGCTCCTTTCATACACGCAGTTACTTTATACTAACAGCTCAAAGGTAGACAAGGAAGAAACATTTTTTGTAAAACATAAAAGAATTTAAGTTACCAACAGATTATAAGAATAAAACCAGAAAATCACACATCAGCAAAAATAATTCTAAGCAAGCAGAGAAATTAATTAGCTTATCTAATTTACTGATTTCCAAGGCTGAGATCACTTCATACACTTCTGTGCAGCCAGAAGACTGAGACTGAAGGGCTCTTGTCGGGAGATAATGATGGGAAACACTAGGTTACATTCTTTGCTCCCACTGCTTTTCTCTTCCTCTCTCTCTCTCTCTCTCTGTCTTTTGGGGTTCTATTCCCAACAGGGACCTGGAGCTGCAGGGGCTCTTTCCCCGGCTGCTGAGCAAACAAGCAGTCACCTGGGGAAAGCTGCAAGGGATGGATGAGCCGAGTGCAGGGCTCAGCCTCCCATCCTCCCATCTGGCCCTATCATCTGAGTCGCCTGTGATCCTGCTCCTTCAGAGGGGTTTTCCAAGCTGAGTAAATAACGCAAACATTGGACACAGGCCTGCAGACGGTGGTAGCCCAGAATTTCTGTCTTTTGGGAATGACAATATTTGAAGACCGGTGTTTAAAGTATGCAGGAATGAAACATTTTATTTAACTATCACACATCTTGGACCATGTTTTTGAAACTGGCACTTCTGGAAGAATGAAATGTGAAATAAAAATTAAATTATCATTTCATGATCTTCCCACAGTTTTCATTTTCTCTCATATTTTACTCTGACACTGCTAGCCTGTATTAGCCAAGGTGAGGGGTGGGGGTGGGGGTGGAGTTTCTTCAAATAAAGGTAATGATTTTAATGGTTAAAATTAATTAAAAAAACTTAAATATCATGTGGCATGTAATTTAAAATACCATAACTTGCAAATTCTCTTTTTTTTTATTTTTAATTGAAGTGCAATTATAATGCTGCTTAATGCAGACTGAAATATGAGTTGTTTTCAGCCCTTGTTGTAACATTTTAAATATGAAGAAAATACACAGAAATAAGAAACACAATATATAATAATTTAGTCAATCTTCACAGTACAGATATTTTCCACCTGATTTTTTCTCAGAAACTTCTGCTGTCCTTTTGGTGTTTGTTTTTCAGGAAACAAAGTCCTTTCCAATTGCCAAACAACCCAGCACCAGTTACGCTGGGGATCTTTTCCCATCAAAAATTAGAAAGTGCTATTTCCCCTATCCTTCCTGCCCCACACTTTTGACAACACCAATTTATGTAAAGGAGAAAAACTGTATATGATCTGAATATTGCCTCGAGAAAAAAAAAAGAATAAAATGTTGGGCCATTTCCAGCTCTACTGTCTTGGAACAAGCCTTGCCATGAAAGCTCACACCACTGTGATTGCTATAAAAAAATTTCATCTTAATATTGTCAAGACCTTTACTCAAATCTTACCGATTTCATGCCGGCTGTCATCTTTTCTTCAGTTACAATGTTTTTTAAATCTCTTCAGGTTTGACCACCTGCAGAAGCTGCTAGCTGTTGAAGCTGAGAAAAATAACAACACGTAGACTTTATTTCCCATGATTTAATTCCAAAAATCTTGCACATGTGCTTAATTTAAAGTATGTGTGTATTCTCACAGGAATCAATGGGAATACACAGATGACTAAAGGTAAGCAGATGTGTAAGTTGTAGGATCTGGGTCTGAAATTAAGACAAGCTTCAACAAGTGAAAGCTGCAACAGAAGGGGAAATCGAGGATGACAGAAGCAATAAACAGTAATAATATTGTGGAATCAATCTAAGACACATGTATATCATGACCATCATCACACCATATTTCATGTTTTAAAAATAAGTGTAAAAACGAATTCCCAATCACAAATCATTTTCTCTTCTTAAAGGGAGATACCTAGAGACATAGGACATAAGTCTTGAGAATGGACCCAAATAAGGACAAAGCAGATTTTCAGGTTGTTGAAAGACAGTGTTTCCAATAGCATGCTCACTCTACAACGTTGGACAAAAACACACCTCAAAATGTTACAGACATATCTCCGTAGCAAAGATGTTATGAGAGCAAAGAGCAACAGGTTGAGAGATGACAAAAAAAAAAAATCAAGAAAAGGTGAAGGTGAGTTCATCTTTTGAAGCTGAGGACAAGAAGCAAGCTCCTTTAGCACTGCAAATGATGATTCAGTGGAGGGGTAATCCTAACTGTAGTGGCAAGGAAGGAAGATCATCTATGGCAGCTGTATTTGAATGAGCGTTAGATAAGAGAAGAAAATGTGACCATCATCGAAGCCAGAGATGATAAGGGCATAGGTGAAGGTCTCAGCTCCATGAGCAGGAAAGTATTAGTCTCAAGAATACTTTAAAAAAATACAACATTATGCAACTGAGGATAACTATAATAAGAAATCACCAAAACCTTTTCTTTTACTTTGATTGATTTGAAAATTCTTCCTTACCACTCATCTATCTACTCAGTGGTTTCAATCAACATATAACATATAATCTGAGGGGAAAAAAAAAAAAAAAAAGCCAAACAAACAAAAACCAAAAAGGGAAACATGAAGTACTGGAAATGTCTTTACAATATTCCCTGATCCATCGCTTCATGTTGGATGATGACACTGGCTTGAGTGTTTTACAGAAGCATCCCTAGATCACGCCGGTGTGTCAGAGCTGATGATGTACCTACCTCCTGTTGATTGCTTTATGGCAGAGCTCCCTCCCTCAGACGTCAGATTTCCATATCTCTATGGAGGCATCTCTTTGTTATTATATATGTAGTCAAGATTCAGGTGTCTAGTGGGAAGTAAACACATAGATGTCAATATTCTTTCTAATTATATTCTAATTACATTCTAATTACGTTAATTGTATCTTTGATATTAAGTACCTGTTTAAAGTTATTTTTTTGGCTTAGCACTTACGCTTTTAGAATGATACTAAGACTAACAGATGACCTCTGAAGACCACCAAAGTGACTGGCTTGTGGGTGGTGAAGGGTCTGGGAGGGGAAGGAGATAGAAGCTTAGTAAGATTTTCAAAGGAAAAACACTTAAAAGTGAAATTCTCAGCTCAAATTTGTGACGTACATTACCTGTGTCTTGAAAGTTTTATGCTGACGGAGTCGGGGTGGTTCCTCATGTCTGCGCTCAGCAGGAACTCGTAGTACAACTTAGGATGGGCTTTTGTCCTTAATATTAATTTTGACGTTCACTGCAGTGCAGAGATGGGGCTGAGTCACAGCTTTTGGAGTCATAGCCACATCAGGAAATCCCTAAAGTTTGAGGGCACTTGGACTGACACTTTTGGCTCAAGTAATCTCTGATCTTCTTGTAAACAATTTTGGCATCCCTCTTATTTGTACATACTCAGTGAATGATGTGAACCAGGAAAGAAAATAAGTATGCTAAAATAATCCTTTCCCCCCCTGTTGTGCATGTGAATGAAACCGAGTCCATCAGAAAGGAGGAGGATATCTGCCAGTATCAGCAGGGAGGTTATTATCTTTGCATATGTTGTTTGCTAAGAAAATCCCTGTTAAGAACTGTTGTGGTGATACGCAGTATTGTGGCAGGATGCATTTGCGCTATGCGCATTTGCATCCGCCTGACTTTTTAATTTCCTGGGTCTCCAAAGCCATCCCACGTGAACAGTGTGCCACCCCTAAAGAGGTTAACTTGGACTGCATTCAACTTCATCAGGACAGGACAGCACTCTTCTGAGAACGATGCTGCCAAGCAGTTATCAGCTTGTTACACTCACCAACTGCACCTACGTGACGTGGCTGCTGCTGCTACCGAGGGTCCGGGCTGGGTGACCCAGGGCTGCCCTTCCAGCCTACCTCTTCTGCGTCCCCCTGCTGCGTCTGCCTTCCCCTTCCGCAAATCTCCACCTGTAGAAAGGATGAGAAAACCAAAAAGGAGTCATGATCAGTGTGTTTTCTGAACAGCCCTGTGTCTTAAATGCAACAGAGGTTAGCAAATGGCCAGGAGGTGAGCAAGAGGGAGGGAGCAAGAAGGCATGTGTTTGTGCCCATGCCTGTTTATTCACATCTGCTCCCAAACTCCTGCTTTTGATTTCATGTGAGCACAAACCGCAAGCAACTGCTGAAGGCAAGAGGAGGAGCAGCACGAAATTAGTGCACGTGGAATCAAGATCAGCCCTTAATATGGGACAGAGCAGAAAGATTCACGAGCTCACAAGAAACAGCTTGCAAAAGTGGGGAGAAAAAAGTCAATAACAACAACATTTTATTTTTTTTAAAGTAAGAGCAGGAACCCGAAATAAAACCCACACCATTGGTGGTCACTAGTGCTGTGCTTAAGCTGTCATCTGTTGAATCTGGCAGTCTGCACGTCATTCAACAGATAAATGTCTTTACCAGAACCCTCTGGACCACGAGAATATACAGCACACGCATTTAAACCAGACTGCTAGGGGTGGGGGAAACTCTGTTGGTGGTCACAGACACTGAAGAATCAGGTATAGGAAACTCTGAGTAAAGGAGACATACGCTCAGAGGGAAAAAATAATGAGAAGTAAAGCTTTTTTTCCCCTTCTTATCCAACATTCGGGTAATCCAAGCTAATTGCACAGTAATGTAGCCACTCATAAATTTAAGAATACACGCAGATTACGTTTGTGTGGCTAAACTGGAAGTGGTCTTTCCTTTCAGGTAGCCACAGAGCCATGCAATTTGCTTTGGGAAAGCAGGACATATTTTATCTGCTCCCATCCCAGTTGCTGTAAGGAACCACATATGGCTAGAGGTACTGCCTACTCTGCAATGTAATAAACATGCCACAGCAAAGTGTTTTCAACTGTATGCCATGTGGTGAGTCTCAGCAAAGCAAGAAATGGTGGGATTTTTTACAGATTATTATATGGGCTCAGAAATCTTGAGCCTGCACAAACATTAAAAAATACTCAAAATATTTGAACTGGAAAACACGCTCATTTGCTGTAATGCCTGTGGATTTCTTAAAAAAACATGGGATCTTCCTTTTCAGTCATCCTCTCAAATGTGAAGTGGGATAATGAAGAAGAATTCTAAACAATTTTATTATAGCATGTTTTCATAGGCTATTTACAGCCGTTTCAGTTTATTCATTTATGTACATTTTGTCTTAGTTTTCAAACAAAAACAAACCTTTCCTGGGGGTATCTTCATCCAAGTTTTGTCTTCTGTTCCATTGTTCTTTGGCGTACTCCATGGAAACAGGCATATTGCTGGAATCTCCTCCATTCACATCAGTGCTGGCATGACGTTTTCAAGGGTCAGCAATTATGTCTGGGGATTTTAAAGGGTATTTCTGGGGCACTGCAGCCCCTGACACTCCAGCAGGAATGCTGAGTTTTGGAACAAACTGACAGAGTGTGTTTTTTTCTGGAGATGCTTCTGTGTGATAGAGTGCAGCTTGAACACTCTCTCCTGTGCATTTGCTGCCATTGCTGTGCCACTGCTCTTTGAGTATACTACGCAGATTTATTACTAAAGTATCACTTTTTTCATTCCCTCCCAGCAGGCTACAACTAGGATTAGCATTTTCTATGTTATCTTCTGCCTACACGTGTAAGGGGACAAGAAAACTAACCTTTTTATAGTCGAGGGCAGAGAATCCTCCACAGGCTATTCCTTTTCACAAGATATTTTCCATCCTACAATGCAGAAGCAATGTTATTAAAATGTTACGTCTACAGAATTTTCCAGTTCCTTTTGTTTATTTCTAATCTATATCATCCGGGCCTCCTGCACTTTTGGGTGAGCAGTCAGTTTGTAGTCCAACACATGAATTATCTTCACATGCCAAAGAAAGCTTAGGAATTGCCCAGTCTATTTCAAAACTCAGAAAAAGTAGGAGGTTGTATCTGGCAGCAGCAATATGCATTAAACATTCTCAAAGAAAGCTTTGTTATTAAGGAGAGGCAACTCGTTTGGATCAAGTGGGACCAACATAAATCTTCATTCAGCGCTCTAAGCATACCAGGAACTATTCTGAAATTAAATAAGCTTTTTTCCTTTCTTCTTTTTCTTTTACCCCATAAACCGTTTTTTTTTTCAGTATCTCCTAGGTCTCCGCACTTCTAGGTTTTAGACTCTTAGGAAATACAAGACCTCTCTGATTATCCCTTGGACTGAATGTATTGAATAAAGCAGAATCAAATGAAAACCCATTTTAGTTATGCATAAGAAGATTGATCCTAAAAACACTGCACACTTCAGGAGTTACTTTGGGTTGACTTTCCTGAAGCGGACAACCTCTATGCCCCTGCAGGCAAAGGCTACAGAACAATTTCTATTCTCACTACACTAATCTATAGAAATTGAAGTCATTAGCATTTCTCAGATTGCCCGCATACAGAACTGAGCCCTCAGCCCCCTTCCTTCTGTCAAATGCCACGCACACGATTACAAACAAGAACAGTGAGTCAGACCAGACCTGACTGGACCTTTTTCAAGACATGAAAAGAGTTTGTGCAATCATTCTTCTCATTGTTTTTCCACTTCTGTTTACATCCATTCTTTTCTTTCCTTGCCGTACAGGAGGTTTGGATGCGGTGTTGGAAAGCTTAGCCCTGCTACGTATTGTTGAAAACTCTCCGGCTAGTTTTGCAAGAAGCTGCCCATCACTAAATGTTCCTCCCGGAGAGAAGTGATGCAATGCCTTCAAAGAAAGCTCTTGCTTCCAGTGGGGAAAACATAAACAATCCAGATGAATATGTCAGAGAGCTGCCAATTTTTCTGGTCCAGCCTAGAGTCTCCCAGTATCTCGGCGGTGGTGTTAAGGTCCAGCTTTCAGAATTGTATATGATGTGGGAAACTCAGTTTTCATTTATTTATAAATAATAAATTTCTAACCCTTGGGACTGCAGAGGAAAAAAATAAAAAATAAAACAAAGACTAGAATAGCACAGCAAAGGGGCAAACAAAATTCCCCCTCCCCCCCCCCCCAAAAAAAAAAAAAAAAATTCTTAACAGTTGCATGATTTTTGAACAGTGTAACTTATTATGGAGTTTCTGAGTCATGATCCTGAACTACTTAATGGTGGCAATGTGCATGCTACATTGATTCCCCCAGATGATAAAGCCAGTGCCCTACGTGCACTCAGCCGGGCTTGGGAAGAGCAGGATGCCCTCCTGCAGCCCCACGCTGGGGAGGGAATGTCAGCTGGCTGGCGCTGCTCATGCCGCACGACTGACTACCCCTGCAGGTGATGCATTAACAGAGGGAAGTTCTGCTTAGGGTAGTAGAGTTTGGGAGATTTTTATTTTATTTTTTCTATTTCAGGGGCAGAATCTGAATAGCAGCAGTGCCATTAAAAAAAAAAAAATATCCTTTTTCTTTTCTTCCAGATGTTCCAATTTGTTCCAATGAATGCCAGTACTCCTCTGGGGAAGCCCTTAGACTATGGCAACACAACCACACTACCAGTGACAGGCCATAGATGGTGAATAATGCATTCTCCTGCCCAAAGAGTCGATCCTGAAAATATTTTAGGTAGCAATCTGCTGTATTGTTGGCTGCATGGAGAGGAAGGATGAGGTTAGGAAGAGAAGCATGAATTTGGACATGGTACCTTTGCCTAAGAATCCGAAATCCATGGAATATTTGGAACCGCTGTCTTTGCAAGGCTATGGAACATAGTTAAAATAATATGCAACTCAAAAATTAAAAATCCGGCTGAAGCATTTGACTGAAGGTACCTTCACTGAGCTGAGGCCAGCTGGGACCTTCCTTAAGCCCTAGAATGATGTGAGGTTTCTGATGCAGATAGCCCACAGTGGAGCAACAATGTTACATGGATTTTATGAGTTTCAATAACTCTGCTTTAATCAGAAAATTAGAAGTAACCAAGAAGCCCCTCTAAGGCCCGATTTGCTACTCTATTAAACCAGTATAGCACCAGAGTAATATCATGGTTTTTTGATGGAGTTATGCTGGCATAAAATTGATGTCAGAGGCGGGTGAATCAAGCCCCAAGACAGCTGTGAATTATTTTCTTTCTATCTGACATTTTAATGTTCAAGTGAAAAAAAAAATGGTAGGGTTGGGAATGAATCCCAAATGCAGTCAACCTGAAAGGCTTGATAGAGAAAGATATGGGTTTAGTGCTAGTTTAATCATTCAAATAGACAGAATATAAGTTTCTTGACAGAAAGCACCACCTAAAGAACCTGGCTGCCACAGTTCTTAATAAATTAGCAACCTGCATTTATACACTGACATTAGTAAAACTTTGTAGGGTATTACAACGGACAAATCTAAATGTTTGGATAAGATTTACTGATTACTATTTCATTTTTCTGAACACAAGGCTAAAATATTTACCCTCAGGTATTAGGAATAACTTTGTAAACTGTAATGTAAGCGAAGAACTTACCAGCATTGTTTCTGTGTTATGTATCTACAAGAAAATACATAATTGCATTAAATTGAAGAATGTTATTTTAATTAAAAACAAGAAATAGTAGACTTTACAGTGCAATAAGATTTTAACTTAAGCGAGCTAGTCCATTTTGGACCATTTGAAAAATCCCAGTATCGTAATGTTTACTAAATATTTGCAAAATTACATGAAATTGCTTAAAAATGGAAATCTGCTAAATAAGCAGTAAGAAAACATCTGTAAGTAATAAAATATCTGAACATAAAAATATTAACCAGGAGACAAATGTTGCCAAACATATACATAATTATTGTACTTCATTAGATGCAAGTCTGATGAATCTCAGTTCAACTCGCAAAGACACTTGAGATTCAATCCACCTTCACACCACTTTTACATCAAGGGAATCCTATTAATAGGAGGTCAGTGGAGACCTTCTGTTGGTGTATGAGAAAGGGGAAATTCAGGCATTCGGCTTATAGTTTGCCAGGAGAGACATAACCACTTATGATTTCTGCGTCTTAAGTAGAATGAATACAAAAACCCCAAAGTGCAATTTTTACCGCCAGGAATTGTACAACTCAAGCGTGCAAAATGAAGCAATATGGTATTTTAGTGCCAAAGTAAGTTCACTTAAAATTTCTGAAAAACTATGGTTTGCCAACTCAACGTCTGCTGCATACAACCAGGCAGTAATGAGGGATAAACATGGGAAGGTAAATGGCCAGCTTCCTGTACAAATACTTGACTTCATCTTTATATTCAGCTAAAATCCCATTACAGCCTTAATTCAAACCTGAATCTATGACTTTTTTGCCCCATACTTACACGGGGCTTTAGCATTTGTGCAACAGCTGGCATCACCAAAGGAGCTGAAGTCAGAACTGATCCTCAGTTAGTACCCACCTGTCTTACAGAGGTCCAAAACGGCAGTACTTACATGGGGTTGTGCTCCATCCCACTGCCAGAGGAGCTCAAGCTCTTCCATTTAATTTCAGTTTGGGTCCTTTTTCAGAGCCACGTTCATCTGCCAGTGTACACTTTACAAGGCATTTTTCCTGGAGTGGTCCATTTTTCCTAGAGTAGTCCTAGAGTAGACCTGAGGTCCTAAACGCCTTGTATTTGACACACAAAGGGAGTTCTGTTCCTTTAAATTCCAGTAAATGTATCACATATACTGAACCATACAGATAAGTACATCACCGACAAATTTTGGTGCGTTGTCCTCAGCTCGGAGCCTCGGGAGCTTGCTGGGAAGAAAACTCGGGATTACCTGCCAGTCACTTAGTTTTGGCCTGTCCATGCCTTTCACAAATCGGTTCGTAATTCCTCTAAGCTGCAGGTCTTGCACCAAATTGCCTTCGTACATACATCAGTAAGAAGACAGACTAGCCAAGGAGGATTAAAAAGACAAGCTCAGGTCTCAGCCTTGTTAATCCAAGTATTTCTATCACCCTCTCCCTCACCCCCCTTTGCTGCTACTTCCCATCCCACCACGCATACCAGCCATGGAGAATCTGGTTCCTAGACTAGAGCAGTTCTCCAAAGGTCAGGAAAGACCGGTTCACCTCAGGAAGAAAATAAAATATTTTTAAATTTATTTTTAATTAATTTTAAATAAATAAAAATTATTTATTAAAAAAAATAAAATAAAATCCACTCAGTCCGTAACTATGCAGCACACTTCCAAGAAGAAATTCATGCTCACATAACTGACCGCCTCACAATGCTCAGCAGTTTTCAAGATGTTGCTGCCAGGAGATGCAGTCAGACAATTACCTATGGCTGCTACCAATGCTGGGGAAAAAAAACAACAAACCAAACAACTAAAAAGCTCCCATGGAATGTCCAGCTAGAAAAGCCACAGGCAGAAAGAAACCAACATGCACTTGCTAATAATTAGGCAGGATAATGCAAAGTATATAACACTGGTTGTGTGTAGTTGACTCTGGAAATGGAAGAAAAAAGTACCTTAGAAATATCACATGAATCACAAAAACAAGTTTTGAGGAAATTTCCTGCAGCAATTTTGGCAGCACATCACTGAGAGAAAATGTGCTTCCCTCTCTTTGCGATAACTTTGCTGAGTGAGACCTAGAAGCAGGAACTTCCAGGCAGAAAAACAAACTAAGAACAAGACTGAGCTGCAATCTTTTCAAAATTCTAAGGGAGTAGTTACTTAAAGACAAAGCAGAAAGGTCCAAGCATCAAAGTTGCTTTATCTATACATTCCCAACCTCTCTTTAGAGCTAGGGAACAAACTTCCTTGAAGAAATGAAGCAGTGCAGGATAAGAAAATTGAAGGAACAGAATTATTATTCCACTGAACAGATTGTGCACAAGTACATGGCTCTGGGAGTTTTTCTGTTGATGTTTTTATGTGCAAGATATAGTACAAAATAACTGGAGAGGAAAGCACTTAAAATAGAGAGGAAAAAAGAGGGGAAGAATAAAAATTCTACTTTACCTAATAATGACAGTAAACGATTCATACTGAAATATATTCAGCCACATTCCTGTTTATATATACTACAGCTATGTAGAAAGGAGACTGTCGTACCAACAGAAGAGATGTTAAAATTTTTAATCAACTGTTTCAGAAACCACTGTGTCTGCCTTCTTATAATGGATATTTAGATATTTAGATTGACTATCAGACCTCTGTAGTTCTTATTAAAAAAAAAAAAAAAGTCTTGCTGGATTAAGATATTTTCTTTTTACTAAAAAAAAATCAAACAAACAAAAACAAACCAGAAAAAACAAAAAACCCCAAACAAAACAAACCAAAAAACACAAAGCACCACCACCATCATAATAAACTGCAAATTGCTTTATCTTACTTTCATCAGCATAGACTAAGAATGAATGTTTCATTCTCTGACAAACAGTATTAACAATCAACTGTATCATTTTCTGACCGCAATCCTAGTATCTTGTGGAAAAACTCCTTTACTGCAAGTTTCAGTGCCACAGGAAGCGATGTCTCATTCTTAATCTGCTTGTCACTGAGCGGATCACTTTCAAAATGTCCATGTTCATTTCCTTGATTTAGTCATTTAGCCCACTGGTTAAATTCATTATTCCTCCAGTTACACAACTTGGGTGCATAATTGTAAAAAAGTGATACTTGACTTTTTTAGAACATCCTTTATGTCCTTTTATCAGATGACATTTTTTAAAGAAAGCAGGGCATCAAGGATATTTGAACTTTCATTTCCTCAATCATGTGCCACATTCTACAGCTTTCATTTCTGTTCTCAATGCTTTCTTCAAGAACTATATGATGGATCAATATGTCATATTTCTGTAGACACCTGGACCTGTACAGACAGAATGATGCTACCCAGTTTTGCTATACCCAATTCACGATAACTATTACTCGGACACAGAAAGCTGTTGGCTGGTGAGACAAAACCACACTTTGCCTGCTTTCTGTGCTTCAGGATCCAAAAAGGAAAAAAAAATGTTTCTTTTACAGTCTTATGAGCCACTAAGCACATAAGCCTTGATTAATGTATATATGCTTAGTGGTTCATGTTTTTGGAATGGACTGCGGAAAAGGTCAACTGATCCTGTCAAGCCAGATACCTAAATTGGAAATAAAATCTCCTTCAACAATTTCAATCCACAGGTCTTTCATTACAAAAAGGTTTTTCAATTTGTCCAGAAAACTCATGTTCAGTTCTCTTGAAACCATTTCCCATGCTTCAGAATTGTTTACAGTAAATAAATCATGTGCTGGGTTAACAGAAAACCCATCTCAAGTTGTAGCCTGAGTCTTTAAGCTTGGCAGTTTACAAAGAGATTCAGCTAACTTTTTATCCTTTTTCTTCACTGCTACCCAAGAGCGACTTTGTCTCCAGTCTCCAGCACAGACATAAGGTATCACATTTGTTCCTCATTTTGTCACATGAGGAATCGTCCCCAAAAGACTGTAGTTAAGAGTTAGCCAATCACTTGATCAATTGTACAGGAGACACAAGACCTCTGGTGGTTTTTACTTCAGCTGTAATTCAGCAAAGGATGATTCTTATCCTCCTAATTTCAAGAATCTTTGCATATGATTTTCAGCACTATTTATAGTATCGCTTCAATAATATATTGACAGAGACACTTCTCACAGCACCATATGTTACATACATGATGCTGAATGAAGTACTTTTCTCAGTATCAACAACGCTTCCTCCTCAAGAGATTTATGCCTTGTCCAATAACAACATGAAGACCTTTCATGAAGAACAATTTGATGAGTCCCCTGTGTCTAGAGTTTACTAAGTGTAGTTTCACTGACCTGGCAGTAAGTATTTGTGAAAACAATATCCTTACGGCACGTGTAATTGTGATAACAATTACCCCCACAACCAATTTATT
Organism: Falco biarmicus; assembly: GCF_023638135.1. Classification (NCBI taxonomy): domain Eukaryota; kingdom Metazoa; phylum Chordata; class Aves; order Falconiformes; family Falconidae; genus Falco; species Falco biarmicus. Next base: position 120,522,543 of record NC_079288.1, on the reverse strand, counting down.
TAAATTAATAGGATCAGTTGCTTTTAGAATCTGGAAGCTCCTCGTATTGCTGAGTTCTCCAGTTATTGAAGATGTGCAAGTTTGCCACAGATCATCACCAGGTCAATGAGAAAATACATTGGAGATTGTACAAAATATATGCTAACTAAAAAAAAAAAAAAAAAAAAGGAAAAAGAAAAAAAAAGAATAATTATATGTACTAACTAACCTTATTTGGATCTATTTTAACTTTCATTATTCAGCCATTTTTAAAATTTCAAATGTTGAGTTATTGAAATTGTCAACATTAGCCAGACTAGTAAATAAACCTTCATTTCACACAATAAAATTCAAACACCTTTACATTCCAAAATAAATTCTAATATACATTATCAAAAGATAATAAGCAGTACAGGTGATTTTCTTTCCATCACTGTAAACCTAGATTGAATTTAAATACAGTGTATTTTTCTTTATTTAATTTTACATTATTTTACATGTAAGTCAATTCAGGTTTTTCTTCTTTTTGCTGATACTGTATTATCACTAATCTAGTATGAAGTTAGTAGATACTCTACAGAAGGAAAATGTAATATCATTTGAGATAGAATCCACTATTTGTTTATTTAAAGGCTTTTTCAGTATTTAGGGCTTATTTGTCTCAGACATTACCTTGCTTCTTCAATTTTTTGAGTCTTGTGTGACATGAAACATCACCAAATACAGTTAAATATTTCTGAAATTTTCCACGAGGCATAGGCAGGTCTCTAACCTACTCCCTCAAATTCTTCTCCAATTATTTTCTTGGATACTTTTCCCTGTTTGGTAGCTATTAGTAGTATTAGTATTAGTAATAGTATTAGTAATAGTATTAGTAATACTGTCAGTATTAGTATCTTACTGCCTTTTTGAAATCTTGGGGAACTGAGCAACATGCATTTACAAATAACTCATACACTGTACATTTGAAGCATATTTATTATCTCCAAATATTTATTCTATGAAAAATCACTACAATATGTTTGGGGATCTAGTAAAATCCTACTGACAAGTCTGAGTAAAGACAGAAATGACTTAATGAAGGAGGGTATATATCCCTCATTCAGAAAGGTTTTGAGTGTATTTTTTTGCAAGATGGGTCGTGTGACACGTGCAGTCTTCACATAGTCTCAATCCTTTGCTGTGCTCTTGTGTCTGCTCCTCTAACGTGTGCATCAAGTGGCCTCATGTCTCAGTAAATGGCAAGCGTGCCTGGTAGCACATGAGGTTTTTCTGTCTTTTGTTTAATCTGGTTTTGTAGCGAGAACATTCTGTATAAAGCAAACTGTCTGTTAACCCTAAGTATGATTCTGGTTTAGGAGGCTGGAAGCTGGAAAGAATGTGCCTGTTAATCACTTGGGAGTAGTAGGAAAAGAGACACACTCAGTTACTGCATACAGCATTGTATTTTAATCTTCTGCAGCTATTTGTTTTAAGACACCATAATCACTAGCTAATGGCACATGAATAGAATCAAATAAAAAGAAAAAAGGAACAAAAAAACCCCAACCAAACACAGGCATTAGATTTGGGCTAAACCTACCTGTCAGCGAAGGGATGCAACTTTCTCTAACTTGCACACCCAAGCAATAAAGTGACGTTTTCAGCTTCGTACATCCAGCAGGACCAGGTTTATGCATCGGTCTCTGACAGGCTCTCGACTCTTTCAGAGGGTACAGATCAGCCAGGCTTGTTCCAGGATGCTGCAGTTCATACTGCATTGGAGTAAGACAAAGTTCTGAAAATAATGAGCGATCAATACTTTTCAGAGGCTTCTAGGGATTGTGTTATAGCTAAGGTAACCTCAGGCTAGTGACAGCACCAAACCAACAGCTAGGTTGTCATCATAACTTCCTGCTGTATTTTTGTGTGCAATGAGCTTCTCTAGCACACTACCAGATTCAGGAAGAACTTAAGGAACCAAATGGGATTTGGCACCTAAGACCAGTACTGAATTCACAAAACACCTGTGTAGCTGCTGCATCTGACTTTCCCAGCACCTCCTTTCTGAAAATAGACTTCAGTAGACACCTTTGGGATCTGGATTTACATCAGGGTACATCCCCTTTTCTGAGCTTTGATCCCCTTGATCATGCTTAAATTCAGCCCAGCCATGTAATTTCCCTGGTTACTTCCCCTGCAGGGCCTGATGCAGATGCCTTTTGCAGAAGATGACCTGTGTGCTCCAAAAGAATAAGGGCCCACTTTTGTACAAAAAGCCCAATTTTCTTTTAAAATACAAAAAAGAGAAAAAACAAATGTTAGTTATTCTGTGTATGCATTAGTTGTCAAAGCACTTTCTGGCACCTGGAAGTCACAGTTCCTGTTTCCTTACCAGTTCGAGGGGTTTTGCTCATCTTCTTAGGAAATGCATTTTCTTCACATTCGCCCAATCGAGATCATCTACCAGGAAACGGAGAGAAAGATAGTGAGGTGATTTTTGTAGTACATTGTCATAAGATGATCATTTAAGAGAGAGCCTGCTTCAATTTCCTGATTTTTTTTTATTTTTTTTTTTTTAATAGAGAAAGAGCAAGACACATTCATCCAGGTGAAGCTACTGGATGATAACTCCCTAGCAAAACCAAGTGCTTTCACATAGTAAGTGCAATGTGCACATAGCACAAAGCTTTAAAAAAGACAGAGCTTTCCCACCATCTCTTTTGTGTTCCCAAGAGTCACAACAGGTAGTGTTTGATCCAGGATTCTGGTTCAAGGGTCTCACTCTTGAGCGTGTAACTAACTTTGTTAATTATGCCTGAAAGCTACAATACTTAATGTAGAGTTGCCGTTTTCAGGAGACACAAGTACCTTACATATTAGCACTGTGATACTCATCATTTGGATGGCCAAAAAGATGAATTTATAATCCCTGACTTGCCATTGTTGTGTCCAAATCAGGAAAGAGATGGAAAAACCTGAAACGTAGCCTGACTTTTCTAATCAGGGCACAACAACAACGTATGGCATGTTTTCTTTTCCCCACTGTAGAAACTCTAATCTTGTCCTGGCATCCAGAGCAATATCAAAGAAGCCAGCATAAAACCTTGCCACTTCTGAGCTGTTGGTTGTCTCTCTAGTGTATCTGGGCGTCTGTATAACTCATTTCCCCGTATTTTGTGCACATTTAGAACGGAGAGTATGCAAGCTTGAGCAGGAATTAGCTATTCATTGCAGTAGAGGGCAGTAGTATTCATTCACAAGCCAGAGCTGTGTACAGTACATATAAATGCCAGTGCAGTTGTCAGACAATTTAGGCAAACGGAATCATGCGACGGAAAAGTAGGTCTTCCTTGGAAACGAATTGTATTTTTAATACCTTGATCAGAGTGCATAATGAATTTACATTACGCTTTTTACAGACAGAGATTGGTAATCAGATTGTGTTATCCTAACATTAAAATCATCCTACACGTGTTAAAATTAGTAACCCCTTAGGAAATCAGTCCAAATTTATGAGCGAACAGAGACAGCAACCACTTGTGCTTCATGCAATAATATGCGTAATTTAAAAATCTGTATTACTGAACTTGGGGCCATCCCTACCCCATTAAAAATAAAAGTCTCCTCCAAGCCAGTGGAAACTGGCAATCTGCACCAAGTAGCAACAGCTCACAGAAATATATCTCCATTTGTAATCATTTCAGTGTATGGATGATGACATTTGGAAACATCTGGATCTGATGATGTCCACAGGAGATTCCAAAATGGTAGTGTCTAAATGTGATGATACAATAAATACAGGATGTTTTATTTTAGATTGAAATAGCAGAATAAAGGCAAGGGCAGATCTAGATAAAGCATTCAAGCATGGGACTTCAGGTGGCAGCGTGCACGCCTCTTAACTCTTGAAAGCACCTCCAGCGGCAGCCACCTTCTGCGATCTCAGAGCCGCCCTGCAGCTGCTCTCCAGCCAAAAATTCTTAACAGGCTTGTGCTCACCAAACTATGTGGCCGTAATTCAAACCATTCACTGCTCAACATAATTAAGAACCAATCTCTGAGTCCAGAACAATAGTCTGCTCAAGCACTAGCACATGGGAGCAAAATGAGTCTTTATGTCTTGGCTCATGTCTGCTTTCATCATTTTTTTTTTTTTTTCCTCTTCCAAACAAAACCTTCCCCTCTCCTCCCTGCAGCACATCCGCGGGTAGTTTTCAGGTTACTATAGTCTCCTTCAGGCTTTCTTCACCACTGAAACGGAGCCACAAAATTACCCCAAAATGTCTTGTCACACAGGAGCGCTAGAGCAATAAATTTAGGATCTTTGACTTAGAGATTGCTCGCTTGGAGATCTAATAGCAAGACACTGAAAAACGACGGGGCACTGCTATTTCTGGTCCACTCCAGCTACTTTCGGTGTGGAACAAGGAGAGAAATGGCAGGCTCTGCACAAACTTTGCTGTTGCTTAAACCCCTGGTGACTCAAGAACCACTTTATGCCTCAGCCTGACCAAGGGCAGCCTCAGGGACATCTCTGACAGCCAAGAATAGCTCGTATGGAGCAGCCCTAGGTGATTTCTGGTTTCCCACTACATTCCCTGCTCCACCACGCAAAGGCTGAGACAGCCGAGAGAAATAAAACCGGTTTTATGACACAGTTTTCTCTGTCAAGCAAATTTCCTGCTAGACTGGGCGGGCGCTGCTCAGCTCTGCAGCCAGGAGGTTTCCAGCCGCTGGAGGAAGGCTCGCTCTCCCTCAGGAGCAGGTCTTCCTCGTTCCTGAGGTGCGTGACCCCACTAACCACGTCTGCACCAGGTCGTCTGTCCTGGGTTGTGGACAGCCACTGCTAATGAGCCACATCTTCAACACGGGTTGAAGGTTTAAACGAAGAAATACAACGATGCGGAAAACAATTAACGTGGGCAAAAGTGTGAGACTTTCTGGGCCACAAGTGGGAAGAAGAGCCACCCTGCAGCGGGAGAGAAGCAGAAATGAGCTCCTCTTCCTACGAGCACTGGCTTCTTTAAAAAGGACTTTCCCCACTTCAAGCTACTGACAAAGATATAAATCCAGGAAATATTTTCTGTTTTGCAAAACCAAGTCCTGCAAAGGAGGCCAGGGAAGGAATATAAAATATATTTTGAAGACCTGAAATCAAAGCCATGTCGAGACTTGTGGAAAAATACAGCAGACAGGGGTTAACAAAGAGGAAATCTCAGCAAGGTTCGTGTCATACTTTTTCGCTATTTATTTCTTAGAAATGAAACAGTGTCGTTCCCCGTGGAAAGGCCACCGCTATTCTTCTTAGGTCTGGAATTTGCACCAGTTAGAGACATCAGATGAAAACCTAAACAACCAGCGAGGTTCCCCCAAAAATATAAGAGGTATGCAACTCAGGTGGAGTCCCAAGAGACTCTTTCCTTAAAGATGACCACCCAGCTTAGTGATGGCTGAAATGCCTGAGGTTTTGGGGTGGGAGGGGAAGGGGGGGATTTTGCTCTGCTGCTGGCTGCCTTGGTCTCTGATATACACCCCCTGTAAGGACTGTGGAATCATAAACCCCTTCCAAACTCAGTGAAAGAAGGATATTGCTGCCAACTTACTTAACCTCGTCCATTTTGTGAATGGGAAGGGAAGACCCACCAGAACAGTTCCTCAGCATGCTCCAGCCAGGCATGCTATGGGGCCTACAACTTGGAGAAACCAAAAAACGTGGTCTTGCAGTTTGAAACCCTTTGCCTTCACCATGGGGCACTGCTCATGTTAGCTTTCTTTAAATTAGCATTATTGAAACACAAAAGCATAATAGGTAGATTAAGTTTCAGCAAGGCCTTTCTATCCCCTAATTAAACCTTGCTATCATTAAATTAGAAGCTTCTGAGATTGTCACTGAAGTTAAGTATTACCCATGCTTGGTTACTTACCTAGTCAAAAGTAAGATATGTGCACAGTTTATGTCATCTTTCCATGGATGGCTCAGAAGGAATTAGAGCCATCCACTTACCAGTCCATGGCTCACTTCTACTCTGGAAGCAAGGATTTGCTGCCAGGAGTGTTTTAAGGAGCTTATACACTACTGTCATTTCATTAAAATTTTTTCTAGGCTTCCCAGCTGTGCTGTGCTGTATGATGGGATGTGCACGCTGCTCACCTGCACGTGGCCTGATGCTTCTGCATACAACTTGGCATGCGAAAGGGAGGAGAGCATCACCACTGTTAACATTAGCCTTATTTTGCTGTTGGCACCAGAACTACTTCTCCTTAAAGTTAACATTTGTCTGCTGAAGGTGTCCATACTACTTGTGTACCACAGTAAAGAGAAGCATTTCAAAGCCCGGAGACATCAGGCCAGCTTTTTCTTTGCTTCAGACCTTGAAACCAATGGGTGATAACTACATTTAAGCCTGTCCTGGTTTCAGATGGGTTAGAGTTATTTTTTGTTCTCAGTAGCTGGTGCAGTACTGTGTTTTGGATTTAGTAAGAGAACAATGTTGATAACACACTGATGTTTTTAATTGTTGCTGGGTAATGTTCATACCTAAGTCAAGGACCTCTCAGTTTCTCAGGCCCTGCCAGCGAGAGGGCTGGAGGGGCACAAGAAGTTGGGAGGGGACACAGCCAGGACAGCCAACCCGAACTGGCCAAAGGGATGTTCCATACCATAGAACATCATGCTCGGTATATAAACTGGGGGGAGTTGGCTGGGAGCTGCCGATCGCTGCTGGGTGACTGGCTGGGCATCAGTCAGCGGGTGGTGAGCAACTGCATTGTGCATCACTTGTTTTTACCTTTTGGGTCTTACTCCTCCCTCCATCTCTCTCCCTTTCATTTTCATTGTTATTAGTATTATTATATTTAAATCTGTTTTGTTTCAGTTATTAAATTGTTCTTATCTCAACCCAGGAGTTTTAACTTTTTCCCAACTCTTCTCCCCATCCCAAGGCGGGGGGTGGGGGTGGGGGGAGGGAGCGAGCAGCTGTATGGTGCTTAGTTGCCAGCTGGGGTTAAACCATGGCAGAGCCAGAGGAAATACACTGAAATACTTCTTAGGTCTTAGAGCACAGAGCTCTTTGCTCACAGGTCCCCTTCTGCCTTCAGACTATGTGCCTTACAGAAATCTATCATCCTCCCCCTTCTTTCCTTCAGAATCTTTATCTTAAACATCATGTGTTTGCCCCAGATTCCACACTATTATATATGGTTTCGCGCACATGGTCTGAGTGACAAAGCTAGCGTATGACATCAGAATTTATCCTACAACAATTTGTCTTTCTGCATTAACCATGTGATAAACTATGGAAGAAAGAGGGGCCTCCTCTCCAGTTCTCTTATCTATGGATTGTCGTAAATATTATCAGGAAAGCTGGTGACCAGCTTCCTTCAGTTTCCCATGATAACTTTATTGGATTTCTTTAAACAAACTTGTGTCCCAGCCCTCTGATACACTAACATATTTGTTGTAGAATCACTGCAGCTGTTGGTAAATCATATATTTTACAAGAAGACCTCTATAAAACTATTTAAGGTCAGATTTGGCTCTGTGTCCCTGTCAGACTGAGCAACAATCACATTGCATTGCTGACGAATAAGGGCAAAATTTGGATTAGAGAATGAAGGTCTTGTGTGTGGATTTCCAACAGAAGTGAAAAGAAAGAGAGAAATGGCAACGTGAGCGTCATTAAAATGCACCTAGGTTTGACCAGACTGGGGTTATACTTGTTTTTATCAACATACAAATTAGTGGTTTCTTTTCTCTTATCTTAACATATATGCAGCCACACCTCTTTTATCTGAGCTAAGTTGCTTTATGGTCCTGCACTTTGATCAAAATCAAGCTGTTTAAATTAGTATACATGATGCTGCTTCAGTGCTTCAGGCGAACACACTGGCTTAAATATGTTTCAACTGTTTGCTATCTCAGTTGTTTTCCACTGTAAATCTCAGACCTTTTAAAGAAATGGTATGTCTCGTGCTTTTTAGCAAACAGGTCCCCTACTGCATTAAGCACTTTCCATGTTTGATGGCCACCTTCGCTCCAAACCTGCAATCTGGCCCACCCCAAATGCTCTCAGCTCTTTGCTGAAAGAAGAATGACTACCACATTAGACTGTGGAAGTTCATATTGCCTTCCTCAGCCTGCTAGTGCTCAACCGCTGTTCTCCCTTGTTTCATGATTGCCCTAGGAAGCCAGTTAGTTTTTGGGGGGTTTGGGTTTTTTTTCGGTTTGGTTTTTTTTGTTTGTTTGTTTTTGTTTGGTTTTGGAGGGAGGGGGAGGAGGGGGGGCAGCATGGAAGGAGGGAGGCCATGCACCCAATAACAGCCAGAAGAATAACAGCCAGAAGCTCTGACAAAATTAGTTTCAGGCTTTGAAGCCATGCTCTTATTCCTCAGCCATCTAACCCACCCCAGGAGGTGTGCTGGGAAGAGTACAGAAAAACCTGTTGAACGTCCTCACCTGAAGACAAAAGCTGAGCTTGCAGTGCCCTGGCTGGGACAGTGTCTGCACCCGCAGTGTCAGGAACCACAGGTCAGCCGAGGATGCTGCTGCGGGGCTCTGGGAAGGACGGGGTTTGTGTCCACAACAGCTTTACGTGCTGGGCACGGGTGTACCAAAGGCCTCCATCCAGGATGGGAAGAGATCTGCTGTCCCTTACCGGCCCCGATGATAAGCCTAGGAGAAAGGATATCTGCTTTTCCCGGTCCAATGCAATCTCATCAGGCTGTTTTTTGAAGGTGAAAGTCACCGATCCTGCCCCTCCTTTCCCTTTTCCTCCCCAGGCTCCGGAGGCTGTTTTTCCCTTGCTGCTCTTATCAGTTCCCAGGCTCCACCCTGCCGAGGTAAAGGGACACTTCTTAGAGAACCTTTTCAACAGGAGAATTCCCTTGCAGCTCCCCGTGACTCTCAGACTGTGCCTCTGTGGTGCGGGGGCCTGGGGTCTCCGGCGAAAGGTGGTGGAAATCTGCTTTTCCAGAACGCAGCTCCTTTTACAGCCCAGGCTTTCCCTCTCCTGATACAGATCAGTCCCGCTTAAGTTCCTGGTGTGACATTTCCCCAGAGGAAGCAGCCATGCCTCCATCCCGTGTGGCTTGCTAAACAATATGAAATACGTTAAAAAAGAAAACACTGCAAATACCTGAAAAGCCTTTGCCGGGGCATTTTTGAGCAAAATTATTTCATTGGAAGGGAATCATGTTAATGAAGCAATAAATGGAAACTTTAAGAAAACAAGAAATTTGGAAAAAGCAAACAGAATAGGAATTAGCTGGCAGTCAAGCACATGTTAGAAGGTTCTTTTAAACTCGCAGGCAATTCTAATTCCAATTTTATGCACTTAGTCAAATACTAAATCTATGTACCCTGTCAATCTCCTTTTTGGAATTCCAGATAATTTAGTTTCTGACTGAACATTCTGTAAATAATACGTGACAACTTATTTTTATAAAGTTGTCAAAAGCTAATGCCAGCTTCTCTTTCAGTGTTCAGTGTGGAAACCGAGAAGAGGGAGGAGTGGTGAAATGAGTACAGAAAATAAAAATTCACAGTCACAACGCCCTTCCTCTCAAGACAACAGACTGAGAGTGGAGAGCCCATTTTCACTATCTTAACTGGGGAGCTCGGAAGCGTTCAGATAGCTGTGATTTTCCACAGAAACTGAGTTCAGACCTTTCCCAGGGTGAGGCGAGCTGCAGTCGCAGCCCCGGCCTTTCAGGAAACTCCGGGGCTGGTGGTCAGCAACCGCTTCTCGTGCAGAGATTTATCCCTCCGCGGGCCCTGCCTGGCTGGTGCTGCGGATGAGGACGCCGGTTTGACTCCCACCACCCAGCATGCTGGTTTGACTCCCACCACCTGCTGACGTGCACAGCGATGCAGCACCTCCCTGGGGCCGGAGGGAAAGAAGGGGGAAGCAGGGAACAGGAGAAGGGATATTCTGTGCTCCTTAGCTAAAACTCCTCACTTCTTCCTGTTTGAGCGAATGGGCTGCCTTGCCCAACGCTGGTTTAGAACACGGATTCCCTGCCAACACCATAAGCTATGAAAAATGGACAATGGCTGAAACCCGTGAAGCTTTGATTCTTATTTTATTGGTTGTGCGTGCTGTATACCTGTGGCATAATATAACTTTTTATTGGAGATGGACTGCATCCATACGAATTCCCGCAAACAGAGTAGCATATAACAAAAATAAGACTCTCCTGGGCTTTTGCCAAAATAATGGGAAATCTCAATTTATAAGAGTTTTAAAACCCAGTACCAGCTGGCAGCTACTGTTTGTAGGGCAATCATTTGGGTTATGACAACAAATAGCTGCATTTCTTTTAAGAAAATAACAAACACTAGTTTCAAGCTGAAATCCAATAAAGTAAAACAACCCTGCACCAAAATACCTGTAACTGCAGTATTTTGTGAAGAAAGCCAACTGCTCCTGTGCAGTTCTTCCTAAGCAGACACCAATGAAGGGACTAGCATGCCTGGAGATTGCAACTTTTGAAGTTAAATATTATTAAGAATAAGTACAATTACCTTACAAACGCAGCAGAACGTTATGTATGCTCTCTCAGAGCTTTGTATTTAAAACAAAACTTTAACTCTTGTCTGTCAATACCAATGGCAGAGATTAATATTCTATACAGAAGGAAATTTGCATAAAGAAAATATTGTCCCAAGGTCACTGGATACTCCTCTCCAGCTCCAGAAATAAAAAAAGTGTGAAAGCATGAAATTAAGAGCATGGGACGTAGTATAAAAGGCCACATCAGCATTTTTCAGAGACAGCTCCTTACCCTTTGCCAGGTTGAACTCTCCTCTCTGCTGCATGAGTCATGTGGTCCCCCCAGCACTCAAAACATATGTGAGGAACTGCGGTATCAACTGAAATCCTGTCTGGATGGCCAGCATAAAACCCTCAGCAGGCTTTTGTCTGGTTCATCTTTCATCATTTTAGTCAGCACCTTTGGAAGCAGCAGTACAGCAAGAACAAAGGTATCTGAATCCACCCAGAAAGCCGTCCTTGAAGGGGCTCTCAAGAAAGACTACCAACAAAATGGGCCAGCTCGGAGCTTCGTTACTGGCAATACAGTAGAAGAAAATCATTGAGGTCTTGTCAGATCACCATCAAACCTTCTTAAGTCACTAAAAAGAATTATTTTGTGGCTTTTACCAGCTGTATAGAATAAGCTGGGAGACGTCTGAAATAATGCCTAGTTTTCTCCAGTCGGGGATTCTCAGATACCATGAGAATGAGCAAACTCTGTGAATGCATTTCACTCCTCTCTGAACTGTGAGTCAAAAGATGAGTCTGACTGATGAGCAAAAAAAGCATTTTGAAGTGAACAAGAGGCAGGCTTGCTCAACCGTCCCAGTAGACAAGCCGTTTTACCCAGATGGTGAAGTAAGAATCCAGCTTTGAACATTTTTACTAATTTTTTTTCTAGGCTTGCTGTTTCATACTGTACATCTTTCATGTACAATCATTTGCTTACGTGTATGCAGAAGGCATGGAAGCAGTTAGGAATAAATGCAATGGACGCAAAATCAATTTGGTGAGGGGGGTATGGAGAGGATAGGAAAAAGACTTTTCTCACATTCAAGAAATACAGTGGGTGTAAATGGCAGGACAATAGTAGGTTCAAGTTAAAAAGATGACAATAGACAGGAAGGATTCATACATGTACAGAATAAGTGATCCTGAGACTATTCAGCTGTTCAATCAGACTATCGTCTGTTTTCTCAACAGGGTAATATTTCAAGATTTGCCAGCTAATTATAGGAACTACATTCTGCAAGAAAACCCATTATAATCTGTTTCAATCATTTTGGTGTAAAAAAGCTTACGTATTGTTTGTCAAGCAAGTTTTCAAATTTCTCTGACATAGAAACCAACAGGTTTACAGGCTCACAGGTGGAGATGAGCAATGATGGCTTATACTCAGCTTCTTCTTATTCTTGAGAAGTCTGCAGTTAGCAGGAAGTAGGGAGCCTGAATGAGGTAAAATATTGGCGCACAGATCACCGGCCTTTCGTTACGAGGGCTGGACATAAGCCTGATGAGAAAACGAGGGGAACAATTCCAATGTATTAAGTATGGATGGCTGCAAAAGATATCTATCCAAGAAACTGGAGGGGACTGAATGCAAATGACATTAATTATGTCAGCGGAAAGCGTGTGGAGGAATGGCAATAAAACACCACAGTTGCCTGTACTTCCAATTTAGACTAAGAGATGGGAAAAGGAAGAGGAAAAGGACACAGAAGGTACAGCTGTCATGGTGGCAGCTACTGGGTCGGCGAAGCAGAGAGCCATGAAGGTCTTCTGTGAGGAGCAACAACCCAGGAGCACAGGGACAAGCACCAGCTTAGGAGCACATGGAGCAGAGGGCAGCAATCCAACACCAGGCTGCATTCCTGCCTCCTGGGTGAATGCACTAGCCATTTGCTAGGTTGTCCTCACAGCATCACCCAGTTTAAGTTCTTAAGAAGGAAGAGTGTATATGCTACAGAGTTTTGATAAAGGGGAGTTTAATATCAGAAAACAGTTTCAAGATCCACTACAGGGAACTTACGCTCCAGAGGGGAATAATATTTAAAAAGTATCACCCTCATTGGCCTTTTATCTTCTGCATCTGCAGGCAATCTCTTGCTGGCTGTGAAGGGGGTTTTGTGATCCCAGTTTGAGTATCTCCTATGGTGGATTTTATGCACTACTTTAGGGCCATAATCAATCACTTTCTTGGACCAAATTCTTGATGTTTCGCTAAATATATGCCCTGGAACTTGGATACAATATCACTAACAACTCTGGGCACTGAAATAAATATTTCATCAACTACATCAAAGATTACAGACCTTTTCAGAGTCTTTGCTTGTCTCTCTAATAAATCAAAATGGACACATTGCAGAGGCATGTGTATCTCTGGATCAAAACTGAGTTTTAAAAGTTTGTAAGCACAGGCTTCAATGTTGAAATATCAAGGGACCTCACAGTCACCAAAGAAACTACTTCATCTCTCTTGTGATGGAGTACTTACTTTCCATATGAGAAATGGTCATGATCCACCGTAACACTCAATAGAGTTCCTGATGTGGTAGAAAATCTGGGAAACTATTAGGAAACAGATTGCAAGGAAAACTTCCACAAACTTTCACCAAAGAGGACTGAGTGCTCAGCTGACTGTTGTCTCCCTGAGATTCCACAGTCACATCAAACCTTCCACCTTTTGTGCAGTAAGCGGGCTACACCTGCCAGGCAAAATAAATTCTGACCAGGAGAAGAAATGATTTGGGGAAACACATTTTTTCGTTGTCATTGATGTTTCAATAAAACCAGTTTTGTCCGCTTTACAAAGACCGTGTGTTGAAATACAGACAATACATCATGATAAGACCCTGAAAGCTATTGTTTATTATCTCTCCATACTAAAACAAATTTTTCAATGCCTCTCAAGCTGTTTCGATCTTTTCCTTCTTTGGCTTTGTTTTTGGAGTGCCTTGTCTGAGACTTGCCTTTTAACTTTCCTCAGGGAAATAAATCTGTAGAGTAGAGCTTTCACAAAACTCTTGCATCCGTAAACTCACAATCTTTAACCAAGCACCTACACAAAATTTTAAACCAAAAGCACGAAATGAAGCTGATGTTCCTATAATATTTTGTGAACCACAAGAATCATACAATCACTAAAATTGCCTGGCACCAAGGATATCAGCAAACCTGAAGGAATTAACAGGTAACCCACTCATGGTGGGTTTACACTGGGCAGAGCTGTATACCCAAGAGGAAACAAAGAAACAGAGCAATGGAAGAGGAAGGAGCCTCACTGTTGGAACCAGCAATGAAGATCCTTGGCTCCTTTTCTTTTTCTCTGTATTTGCATTTACCCCAAGCTAATGTTATCTGGACATACAATAATGTGTTTTTATAAGGAAGAGATTGGTCTATGATCTCAGGTCTACTCCCCATCCCAGGGCTTAATGCTTTTGTACTTGATGATTTGGGGATTATTCTCAAGAAGAGGCAGCACACGCATCAGCATCACTGGGATAACTTACTTGTGGGTAGCAGTCTGACTCACATCGCACAGGGTCCTGAGTCTGTATGGTAAATATATGTGACTGCAGCAGAAATTTCAGCCAGCTCTTTTGTGTCAGATTTGGAGAAAAAAAAAAAAAAAAAAAAGATTTCTTGGCACCCCAGCAATCTTTTATTTCTGTGCTATTGTTTTAATTAGGAAACCACAAAAGTTATTGTGATGAACTGAACATCTGAAAGGTAAAATTAAATCTGAATGTCCTTGATATGAGTGCTTTGATGTAAGGTTTAATTCAGCTGAGAGATATAAGTGTAGAAACGAGGGGTAGGATGGCTTATGTCTGTCAAGTCTCCTACCATAGCTGAAAAAAATGATCTGAACAGTCTGTTGTTAAAATGTCTGAGGCAGATGTTACTTTTACCACCACAGTCAAAGCAAGGGTCCTCAATGTTTGACTTACGAAATCCCCTCTAAGTTCCATGCAGAGACGTAAAATGGTTTGTTTACTAAATCTGTAATTTTACAAAGCTTGTGAGGTCCAGAATGAAATGCCTGATTTTCTGCAATCTCCAGTGGGACATATATTTCCTTAATCTCTATAAGAACATGCCTCCTTCAGTCCAACATGAAGTGCTATATTTATAATCTAATAAGACAGTAAAGAACTTTTCTTCTTTCGTCATCGTTTCTGCTATAGTCGTCTTAAATAGTTACCAACTTAGCCATTTTATTCTTGTGAATACATGGAATTAGTGGTGAAACTCCACTTCATGTCACATTTCTTTTCAAATGCCTAAATATGTTCATACCTACTTGCTGCTCTCTGTTTCAAAAGATTTCAAAGGTGTTTTCAAACCTCATATACAAGACTCACTTTAGCAGCCGCAGAAGACTGATCATCACTCAGCAGCAAATGCAGCAAAACTAAACACTGAGGAAGGTTTTACGTCAAGAAATACAAGTAGAAGCTTCCCTGAGATCCATGTTCAGTTAGTGGGTGTTTGTTTCCTCAGCGGTCTGATCAGGCAGTCACATCTTTGAGTACCAGAAGACAAAAATGGAATAACAGTCCAGTGGCAACATCAGGGAACAATGCAGTTAATTGGATCTATTTTCTGTATTTTAATTTCTCAGTAGTGAGATATCAGTGTTTAATTCACATCAAAATCTGAGTGACAAGTCAGACTTCAAGTGGAGAAAGGAGCTGTATCTCCAGAAGGGTATAGGATGAACCTCCTAACACAAAGCAGCATTTAGAAGTCATGGAGGATACTCTGAGCTCACTGAAGCTGAATAGAGCTTTAGATCTGGATATCAATAGTAAAAATTCAGTGAAGGATTTTTAAGTTCTAGGTATTTAAAAAAATACATTTTAATGTGTGCTAATTCCAGATCAAGTGGATTTGTTTCTCTTATGCCATGTCTGTATTTAATTCAGTGACCACTTGAAATAAATTATAATAAAATAATGGTAAAAATCATGGGGTTTTTTATTATTACTTTCTGCATTGCATTCATCCACTGTTCCATGCTTAATGTCAAACAGGAGTTTAAAGATGTGCACAGCAACCCCATGAGACCCTGCCCCTCACCCAGGAGCTGCCCCTATCTCTGATACCACAGTAATCATCAGCTAGCTCTGAATGTTTAGAATCACTGCGACTAATTGAGATCAGGACCTAAACTCTGAGGAACGGTCTGAAAGGACCAACAGATGAGAAACACATTACGACAGCATTAGCTAGTCACCATCAATCCACAAACACCGCTGTAAAGTCACAGGCTGATTGCCCAAATCTGACACTGAACTGACATAAACCAAATTGCCCCTGGGTCACACGTGTGGCTGGTGGCTTGGGCCGTGATGCCAGGTGAACTGGGAAGAGCAGGGCAGGGGGAAGGGGGACACAAAGCAGGGATGAGGAGCCATCTCGTCTAGCCAGGGCAAGTCTTGTGTTCTTCCAAAAAAGGGGAAACAGAAAACACAGTTAAATTAAAGCAAAGACCAGAACATGCGGAAAAGGGAGGAAAAACTGGCTGAGTAAATTTAAAAATGTTTCTTACGTGATCCTGAGACATTGAGTACAACTTTAGAGAAAAAAAAACCCTGTAGTTTTCTCTGCTGTTACTCCTGTGGAAAGGACACAGCAATGGGCTCCCTTAGTATGGGAATTTTGTTCCTTTCCAAATGTACACATTTTCACATGTCCTGGTAGAATCTGTGCAAAGAAATCAGTACATAGATGCATAAGATAATGGTCTTTTACACATTTATACAGCAACAAGCAGATTCAGACATATAAAGAGGCTTTCCAATATCAAAGCTTCCCCAGAAATATTCTTTGACCACTGATGATTTGCCACATCATTTAGATGCATAAAAACTAGGAATACCTGTTATGCAGTGCACTGTACATTCCTTACTTCTTAGAAACCAATACAGAAGGAAAGTTACTCCAGTATTTCTAAGGAAAAAAAAATAGGAAAAAACTGTTGTTAAAACAATTTCTAATAAGAACAGAAACTGTAGCGATGTCAGTAAAAACTATGTTTAATGAGAAGGATCAGTAATTCTGTGTATAAATATTGTGTGACTTGCATCTAAGAGAGGAAAAGTGTAAGAAAACACATGTTCTTCATTTGGTGCACCAATGAAGAATTAGCATGACCTTAGGTGTCATAACCTACTCCTGGACACCTTTAAGGCGTGGGTCCAATCTCTTGAGTCAGTCCCTTGAAATCAGTGGAACTGCCTCTGTTACCTCCAGTCACAACTTGTGACCTTTGTGAACAGAACAGAAATCTGACTTTTATGTACTACAGCAAAGCCAGAGAATCAAATACACAACCAAAATAATATGAAATGTCTCGTCAGTAAATACCATTATTTTGGAACCCTGAGGTTAGACTTAAAATACCATTTGATTCCTTTTTTTTTATTTGAGCATGTATTTCCTGACTCCTTTACAGATTACTTTGCCAATCTTCATCACACGTCAAAACTGACATCTTGTTTCTAGGGGGGTTAGCTTTTTTATTATTAATATTGTGCATTGTTTTCAGAGAAAAATGCATTATGCCTGCTGCCTATTTTATTTGGAATAAAATAGTCAGAAATACTTTGGGGCTGGAGTCAGGCCCAAACCGACTATAGTTTAGCTCAAACTGACAACTGAGTATAGTTGACTCAGAAGACTAGTAGAGGTAAGCAAGAAGTTTTGTAAACAACTTTACTGTTTCCAAACTGGCCATCCTGCAATTCCATTGCCCTCATGAGAGGCCATGTCCTGGCACGCAGTGAGTTTATCAGGAGCATCCTGCAGCAGAAAGCAGAGCTGAAGTCAAAAGCAAGCTTTACAGCAAGGCAACCTAGACTTTCTGCCATGCCATCCACCCCTGTGGTGATTCAAAAGGAAGAAAAAGAAAAAGAAAAAAAAAAAAAAAAGAGAGAATGAAATTAAGAAGGTGGGGGGAGCACAGGTACAAAGAAAGGGAAGAAAGAAAGAAAGGGATAAAACAAAAAATGCTTTTATGAACCAATTCTTACAGCCTGCAGTCACATTAAAAGTGTTACATTTTCAAAGCACGCTAGGTGAACTCAGCTTTGGTTTCAGCAGGGTATCATGGAGTTCTTTTGGAAGTCTCTTCCTGTGCAAGTGCCAGAAGAAGCACAGAGAGTTTTTGCTGCTGGGACCTCTCCTAATCTTACCCCATGCTTCCTCTGGCTCTGCTTTCTGCTCATCTCCCAGTGCTGCACCTTCTCTAGGAGGCCAAAGCAGTGGGAGCAAGGGTGGCAGCACTGAGGTCCTCGCTTTCCCTGTTGCTGGGACCCATCCCGAGGGCTCTGATGAGTGATTAGCATTGAGTTTCCACTGCAAAACAAAAGTAGATTCCTGATAATCTGTTCATAGGAGTTTCTAGTATGCTCACTGTTTCTGTCGGTATATCTGAAGAATACCAGCACTTGAAAACACTTGCCAATGTGCTGCTCATGTCTCTGTCTGTACAGTTCTTAGGAACATCTGGTCACAAAACGTTATACTTCCACTAGTCTATATTGTTTCACTCTTCATAAAATCTATTTGTCTAGGTTTGTATGAAAAGTTGAACTAGCCCCTGATAGGACCCAATATCAAACGCTTAAGCAAATGTAGCCAGACAAGTCAGGGTGTGAGAGTTCCTCAGAAAGCCAGTTCCATTTTCTGTCCTCTGCTTCTTGTATCTGCTGTATTCTGCAAAGAGCGATGTTGCTGCTGAAGACAAGACATAATTCATAACGGTGACCTCCAAATGTTCATAGAGACAGGCAGGTAACACCAGTAAAAGCAATTATTTGAAACACTGTTTTAGTGCTCAACGTTATATGCTTAGACACATCACAGAGTCCATCCTCCCTAGCTGGCAGAATTTTGTAGATGATGTAGAATATTGCTTTAAGCAAGACGAACCCCCAGAACTCTGTATTTCTCTGTACCTCTAACCACAGGACTTGAAACCTGAAAGGAGACTTGAGGTTTTGAAAAAGAACATGACTTTACAGCAGTTGTGATGTCTTTTGGTAGACTATAAGCAAAACATATTTTAACAATCTTTAAGTTTAGGTCTAACCATGACAATTTTTGGTCCCGTTCCAAATACATTTTACTTTTCTAGATGTGAAAAACTTTATTTCTACTGGGTTCAGCAAACAGAAGAGTTCAGAAAACATCACAGAGGAACCTACTGTTGACGGAATCACAGCAATTTTTATAGCTGAGCTTACATTTACAAGCAAGAGTATCACCGGGGTCACAGCCCTGCTTCATGTCATGTGGCAACTGAACAAAGTTGAACACACACAGTCAGACATTTAGGTGGCCAGCTGGCACGGGAGGTAAGCACTGCAGTATCATTTCGCCCACCCACATAGACAATGTTTTAAAACCAGTAAATAGAAATACAACAGTAGTTTTATAGAAAGGCCAGACCATAAATAATTAATCCATTGGATAAATATGTTTACATCAGACAGAAAGGCAGAGCTCACCAGCCAAACTTTACCTTGTATAAAATTTTCTGGAGCATGTATTGTTGCCAAATGTCATTAATACAAAGAAATACAACTTTGGAATTATCCAACCTTTCTGTTGCTTCATGTAAGCAGCTACAGTAGAAGCAGCCTTTCTCAGGAGACGTGCTATATTTTAATATACAACTATCTTTGCACCATGGAAACAAATATGATATTTGTCATGCAGACAGTTTCCCTCAGGACTCAGCTCATTCTGCAGTTTTCTCATTAATGTGATGATGATGATGATAACTGTATTAGCATTATGTATTTTCATTATATGAAAGCTGCCTGTGTTAGAAAGTTCACTTTGGTAACTATATTTAAACATTTAAAGGAATGTAGAGTACAATACAGGTAGGCATTAGGAGGTATGCTCTTATCTTTTATTCTCAAGAATTTATCTATGTAACTATGTCAGTTGGAGAAAGCCACATAAATCTTCTTTATTATTAAATGAAAAGCAATTTCAATTTTACAGTTTAAAAGTAATATACATTTTCATTTGCATTAACCTAACTGTGAGCTAGGCAAGCACCCTTAGGTATATCAGAGCTCTATCTTAAAAAGCAGTTAATAAAAATGATAATGAAAGTGGGTTTTGCCACTTAATTATAAAAATAGTGTTCCAGTTTAATATTACCAGGACAATTATGAGAGGGTTAGTTCTTAAAAATACAGGAAAACTACTCAATAATGCATCACCTTGTCAAAGAAGATAACATGATTTCAATAATTTGAACTTTATATTGCATATAAACGATGTCTCCCTTTCCCATGTACCTGCTGGGTTTCATTGCAGAGATGGGTACATTTCACTATGTTGATGGTAAAGGTAAGGAAGGAGCCAAGAAGATTGGATCTTTCTCCTATACTGAAGTGCTCTAAGACAAAATAGCAAAAAGTTTAACAAAATCTTTCCACATAAGCTGGAGGGAGGTAATCAAAGCTAATATATCATTGTTTTTCTAATCCCTGTCCAGGGAAATCACATGGTTCACAAATCAAGTTACTGGGGCATCGCGAGCCTCAGGAGGAGACAAGCAAAGCAACAAACTAGAATTAGAGATTCAAATAACAACCCTTACCAATAAATCAATATTTTTTTTCTGTGCTTTGAGACTGATACATTAAAAATATGGTTTGCAGTTTAGAATTTCCTAAGCAATTCCCCTATGTGTTTCCATAACTTTTTTCTCAGCTAATTTCCTACAAGTTGTAAAAGAGAAAAACCAACCAAAACCTCAATAACAACAATCTAAAAAAATAAAAATAAAAATAAATCAAGCTTTTTGGAAAGAAAAGTTTATTAGCCTGCCCTTACTATGTAGCATTACAAACAAAAGTAAACACTTCTTAATGTAGTGCACAACTCGCCTTCCTTTGCAGCGAGATAGCATCAAAGCTAAGAATTTATTAGCATTCAAGAAAAGACTGGACAGTTATAAGACAGCAAGAAGAGTCATCATCATCTTATTGAATGGGAAAAACGTATTTTGCTAGAGCTATAAAAGAAAACTATAAGTCTCAGAATACGATCTGACCTGTACCAAGTCACGGAATTGGGAAAATCTCAGTCTCACATGAGATTTAATATTGAATTTTACAGTAATATTTTTTTTTTGCCCACTGACACAAGGTGATCGGCAGCATTTGATCCCAGCCAGATTGACGTTCCAGGTACCACACAGCTGATCCGAGTATAAAATGAGGTCTGCATTTTGTGTGCGCTGGATCAGTCGGGCTCAGTGAGCCTGCAGGGCGCTGCTTTCTGCAGCTGCTGGTAAATCCCGCTCACCAGATTTGCTGCATATTCCTTACCCAAAGCCTCCCGGGATTTTAAAATAACTGCAGCAGGAACTGAAGTTTGACTCTCCAAGTTCCCAGGTTGAGTCAGGAAGGCTGCCAGCTGGACTTTTGATTAGAAAATAACAGAGCTAATGAGAGGGGAGCCACGCAGGGCTCTTCCGCATACCTCTGTTTTTGAGAGAGAACAAACACATTTTCAGGTGCTGTTTGAGGTTTAGGCATGATTTCACATCAGTTCTTATTTCATCTTTTCTTAGTTTTCACCTGGTTTTACTAGAATTCCTGAAGTTTTACTTCATATATTTGCTCACTTACACTTTATCTCTTTCAGCTCGCAGGTACGGTTTCGTTCTTGGCACGCCGCGCACGGCTACCGAAGCATGTTAGCAATTAGGGGAGTCCACGGCTTGGCTGCGAGAAATAAGAGTTGCAGATCTTCATGCCGGATGAAAATGAATCGCTATTGTAGCTGACACTTGGCTCTCCAGAAACATTTTCCCACTGGGTATTTTGTCATACTGCATTGCTGAGAAAGAAAATCTTCCGCAGAAGCACGAGACTGTCATTGATTGCAGTCACCGGTCCTTCATGAAAAATCACCGGCAACTTCAAAAAGGGCTTTGAAGTGAAAGAACACATATACCAATAACCATCGGATAATAGCTTTCACTTTCCTCTCCAGAGCTCTCTCCTGGGACCTTTCCCTCACCTTTTTCCTCTGTCTCTCACTGTTCCTCACCAAAGCCTCCGATTTTGAGCACTGCACCCCTCACCTCTCTATTCTATGCCACACGTGTAAAACATCCATGGCTCCACCTTCTTTTACAGCTAGAGTATGCCTTTCTTTCTCATTAGCACATATCATGTATAATTACAGTTTTCAACAGTGTGGGAAAATAATGTGAATGGGATCCATATGTTCAAAATAAAGCTCAGTGTTTTGTTTACATATTTCATGAATTAAGGCACTCTTTCTTTTTCCTTAGCTGCTGGGAGGTTATCTTGATAATCATCCTGTTTGATAGCTACTACTTGTTGCTATGTAAAATGAAATTGTCACATATATAATCAAGTTGGAGGTTTTCTCTGCAAGATACACATCACAGGAAAAGAACATGTATTAAAAATCTCTTTGCGTTTTCATGGAGGAAATAAAAATACCTGATTATAATTCTACCTGTATTACTACTGAACTCAGAATGAATAATGACAAAACTGAATCCCCTACCAGTGACATGATTTTCAACGCTGATCTCTTCACAGAATCACGGTAGGTTAAGTAACATGAGAAGACCATTAGGGATGGAAAATCTTGACAGCATTAATAAAGGGGGATATTTACAACTTATATTTCAACATGAGTAGAAATTTCATCAAATACCATTCATTACTATAGCAGGGTATCCAGTTTCCTTCTTCACATTTATAAGTTTGATGCTTAACATAAATACTTGTTTGTTACATACTTAATCAAATATCTGAAGAGTCAAAAAGAAGCATTAGGTCATGCAGTTATACTAGAGATGAAAATTGTTTTGCTCTACTTTTGTAGAATTCTTCATTATAATTAATTTCGCTGGGTTTTTTTCTGATAGTGAAGTGCGTTTTGAATTGGGCATCTGATATCAAGTAAAGGCTATTACAACACACAGCTGAAGACATATTTGGTGGTAAGGTGTTTTACATTTTAGTAGTCAAAATACACCTTTATATCTGAGTTGCCTTGTACTTAATGTCATATAAGATCATTTCAAGTTCAACACCTCCATTGTTCTCATTAATCCTTTTAATATTCAGCATGGAGAGTGCCAACAGGTCACAAAAGTTACTTTCCTTTGTACTGTGAAATTTCAATTGGATTTGAAAGAAGCTCTGAGCTCCTGGGGCTGCGACCTCAGTCAGGAAGCCCGTAATTTCTAGTGTTCAGTGGCAGGAGGGCAACGAGCTCCTCTGTCTCACGACCAACCTCAGAAACAGCCACATCCCTTGAGACTGAGTTTTAGAAAGGGCAGCTTTTCAGCTCAGTTGGTTAACATTTATGTAAAACCTCTTAAAATCTCTAACAGTAATGCATACTGAGATTGTTATATTTGCACATAATGGCATTCTGTTCACACTTTTCTCCATTAAAAAACAGGCACCTCCAAAAAGAAGATGTTGCACCCCAGGAATGAAGCTCAGTTCTGAATTTAGGATACCCTGCCCCTCTAAGCTTCCTTTTTTGACTAGGTTAAATGTGCCCTGATACAATTTTAAAAGCTCTCTCCCTCTCTTAAGGTTCTCTCTCTGTAAAATGGAAATCATAGCCCTGTATGTCAAAAGGAGATAAACACTTTAATATTCTCCAGGTACTTAGCTGGAACATTGATAAATATCTTAAATGAGAGAAAAAACAAATGTATAATTCCACATTTAATTCAGGCTTTAAGGATGTGAAAGGGCTTTGCAGTGAGTGAAAACAAAGAATAGTAGGAAATTGCTTAGAGTATGTGTGAACGTGTAATTAAAGACTATACCTTAATGCAAATGGCAGATGAATTAGGACTGCAAATCCACTTACTGTTAGCACTCCTTGCTTCAGAGAATTTCACAGAATAATGTTCTTTTAATGTATTTGCAAGTAATGATGTACAACCCTATACATACATATATATATATATATATATACACACACACACACTTTTAAGCACTGAATGAGCAATGGATCAAGTCTTTGATTCGGGAAAGATTTACTGTATAACAACTATAGGAAATAAAATCTGGATAAGAAATGTCTTTTGTACTGAAAATTAATTTCAAAACAATTTATTCATGAAGTGCTAATAAAAAGCATAGATTTTGCTTTCCAAGTTAAAATTCAAACAGGCATTATAAAAAAAAAAAACAAACCACACCATCATCTTAAACCCATTTGAACCAACTCAGTCAAAAACTGCATTTATTACAAACTGTAACCTTGCGGTCATACTCCTATTGTTATTTACCCACTGTTATGATGATTTACTCAGCTGCCACCCCACAGCACGCATTCCCTTTGGGTGCATCTGCCCTACCCTCTTGGTGATCTGATGGCACATTTCAGACACAGTCCACTCATCACCCACCCTGCAAACACGGTGGTGCACAGTGGATTCCTGCTTTCAAGCTTTCGGGCTCACCACAGGCAGGGTTGAGACCAAGCTGGAAAACACACAGGGAAGGTAGGAATACTCTGTTTCTGTGGTTTTATGCGGTGTGGGTATGACCATACCTGCTGTTGTTGAGGGAGAAAAAAAGGCAAAAAGGAGAAAAACAAACAAGAAACCAAAACAAAAATGAGAACATACACTCCAGCACAAGAGCAATGGTCTAGGTAGTGACTATTTTGCCTCAAAGTCCTTCTCAGAAGCTACCCACTCTGCCTCTTCCCTCTCCTTACAAACATCAGTTTGCTACAGAACAGGATGCACTTCAGAACTGCTCTTCAGCTGATGTTAATTCAGCTCAGTTAATTCAAAGCTTCAATGAAGGGAAGGAACAAAGGGTAAAATAAATAAAAATAATGAACGAATTGCTTGGTTAGTGTAATTGCATATGCTTCAATAGAACTACATTAATTTCCAGCAGCTGGAGGTCTGGCTCTTTATTTTTATTTACTTTACCTCCTGTTCTTAATTTCCCACCCTCCCATTTGTTTGTTATTTTCATGTTCTATGGTGGCTTCATTCAGAGTGTAAATTCCTTGGGGAACCACCCTATTTTTTAAAACAACCACGCAAGTCTAGGGCACAAAGTAAATGCATTCCAGTGTATGATAGGTAGAAGAGATGTGGTAGGTATAGGGACTGTACAGAACTGGAACAAAAGGTACATCTAAATCTGGCTCCATGTATATTTACTACCTTGGACGAGATTGTTGACAGCCAGAATTTTTATTGCTAAGGATTATTATGACCAGCCTGTGACAGAGCTCCTTAAAATTAGTAAGTTAATAAATTGACCTCTGCTTGAAAGTTCTTTCTGAATAGCTGAGGTGAGGTTGATAACAACATTTTTTTATTTGTGTTCTCATTTTTTCCCAGGGATTGTTATATCTTACACATTAGAGAATTAGGTATCATTCAGTATTGTATAACTATCATTGCAAATTACCATCTTATTAAAAACACTTGCATGTCAAATTAGCTTTCTTAATTTTTTGGGGAAAAAAATTAATCCATAAAGCAATAACAACTCCTAGTCAAATAGTCCTCTCGGTACCAGTTGCACAAAATGCTTAGGACTAGGACTCACAGGACATAAAACCTGCAATCTTGTAATGAAAATGTGATTAGACCTTCACTGTTCCCATGGGGAGGGAAGGCTTTTTTAATGCATGTAGCTGTCCGGCCAGTACACATGCAGCAGGAGGCTGGGATTCAGCATGCAACATTACTACATAGAAGTATGAAGTTTTTTCCTCTAAACCACTCTGAATTATCTTTATGCAACAGAGATGCAGGTTTCAAAAATGGTTCTTGCTTCTTTCTCTCTGGCAATTTTCAGTTATATTCCTCAGATCTATCTATTGGATGCTCATACTGAAATATGTTAACATATAACACAAAAGAGTGTTTTACTTACCCCTTTACTTCTGTCCTCTCCGTACAGTGTTTCCACAGGTAAAGCAGAACTTCAGGTCACAATCTGACAGGTTATTTTTGAGACATAAGTTTTTACCTTGAAGTTGTATTATGTGGTCAACTTAATGATAAAATATTGTTCATATTAATTTTCTAACAATGCGTAGGAATGATTCAGGTCAAAGTAATCTTGTTGCATGGTTTTTGTAGCAGAAGTTAAAATCTTCTTCTACAAGCCAAACTCATTATCAAAGTGGTGGTATTCAGCACTATCAATGATGGTATTCAGCACTATCAATGAAATTTTAAATACAAATAACAAAGCACTTGGTACATTTTAGCCCTAAAGCTAGACTTATTTGGCAAACCTGCTCATAACTTTAAAAATAAACTATTTTGAGTTAAGTGGAAACATCAATGTATCCCTTTACCCCCCCCCCCCCCCAAAAAAAAAAAAAGAATAAAAAAATTATTAAATAGGCTGTAAATCACTGTCACCCACATTCAAAGATTTTGCTTGCAGTTATTTTTACAGACCATTTTCATGTAAATATGCCATAATCATTTTCCCACTTGGTTTCCATTTCCTTATGTGCAAATGTCATTCTGAGATATAATTTACAGAACGTCATCCCACCAGTTTATACTAATGTGGCAGTGTAGGTGGAGGAAAGTGAAAAAAATTGGTTTGTGGAAGAAAGACTGATTGCAAAGGAATCTGTTGCTACTCTGTTTTAAATGAGGACTCCTCTGTCAGAAATTAGGTTATTTAAATGGTAGGTAGAATTAGATTCTTGACAGAAGAGTATTACTGTTATTTTCACATGAATCTGTTATTTCTAAGGTTTTGTGTTAAAACTTGTGGATGATGTAAGGAACCTAAAAAATGCAAAACTCACACCATCTCCTACCGATCAAAAGCCCCTGTATTCCCCCCTGAAATTAAGCTAGCTCTCATGTAAGGATTTAACAAGGACAGCGGGTCAAAGACTGAGCTGAAGACGGAAGTTGAAATGGAAGTTGTAAAATTTGGTCTGGGACTATTACAGAGCCAGTAGTTAATGAGTTTAGGCCAACAGTAAATCAGGAAAGGTCTAGCAGAAAAGGGACTAAAGAGCTCAATGTTGTCTATAGTGTTGTTCTCTTATTTCAAGAGCTTTCACTCTCAAAGTCGTTAGGGTAGATGAATTTGTTCAAAGTCCCAAGGGATTTGATCTTTTACTATCAGACAGGAAGAAGAGTAATTTTTTCAATACAGACTTTATCTAGTTTATGATTCCTCTGAAATGTATTTGCATACATACTTATATATATTTACTATGAGAACCTTTTCCATGAGAAAAGATATAAACTGTTTTTACCAATAATTCATTAAAATTTATCATAGCTTTACACTGTAAATATCTGTATGAAAATGTTCCTAAATATAACCGACTTTATTACTGACATAAAAATGACTATCAGGTTTTGAAATTTATTTCTCTTATCTCAGTTATTTTGTGTTGGAGAGGTCTGCATGCACTTCGAATGTTAGCGCTCATTAAAGTCTTAGTCTTAAAATCCCTGGTGAGACAGACAGTTTTCCTGGGATGAAGCCCACCTAAATGAGACCAGACAGATCTGGTGAAGCAGGAGACAGGGAACATAAGAGTTTACTAGGGGGTTACTAGGTTTGTTTTGCTCTTCTTGTCTGCTTTTGTACTAAACCTTTCAAAAATTGCGTCTTACTGACTTGTAAAAAGCTCAGCCATAAGTTCATCTAGGTACAACCTATGAAAGACCTCTAAATAAAGGTTATTGTATGGAAAATACAAGTTTTATCATATTTCATACTTAGTTTTTCATCAGACAAAATACAAAACATAAAAAACCCTAAAAAGCCTATAAAACCCAAAAATATGCAACGTTTTGCCTTTTTCTCAAATTAACAACTTGGCTTTTACATCAGTAAAACTGAACTGTATTCAACAATGTTTATAGATGATTCTTCAGCTTAAGCACAGGTTACTAAGTCTTTATTCCAGTTTTCAGTTGTAAAAATACAATTTTAATAACAATTTTTAATATTCCAGTATCTTTATAATTAAATTCAAAATTACTCCGATTTAACTTGAGGCCAAAGATTTGATTCATAAGTTATTAACCCTATTGTCAGCAGCATTTTTCCTATAAAGTACTTATTTTTACTGTTCCTGAAATCTGTGAAGTAAAAATGTAACAAAAATTTAAAAACAATTTCCCCTAGTTAATTAGTTCATCATGCCGTAAATTCCTATCACAATTATAAAATGCCATAAGTACCACTGACAATGCGTATTTCCCAATTATTAATTGTTGCTGTCATTATTAATTATTTTGTGCTGTCAGGTAAGAACTGAAGTTATCAAAGTAAAATGAGAACTCATCCCATTTGACTCAGTCTGGTCACATAATTAGTACTCATTTATAGACTCTTCCATTAATGGTGTCACTGCATTTACAGACTACTATAGGGAGGGGAAATAAATGTCCCAAATCGTTTCAGGCCTATATAATGTGTAAATTGCAATTCCAGGTACAGTGGTAACGCCATTTATAGTGCAGTTCTGTGGGGGAAAAAGGAGTTCATTATAACTATGCTATATATTTTTATTAACCATTCTACTGCAGCTGAGATATTGATAAGCCTCTGCACTTTAATAGTTAAGGCAGGAGTCTCTCAATATTGAAGTTTTCCAGTACTAGAGAAGAAAATTAATTATTTTACTGTAATGGTAAAATTGGGAGAACCCAGAGCGCACCTTTATAACCAGTTGGCTATAAATATATATGCTTAAAGTGCCTTTAAGTGCCATAAAATACAACATGCTATCTGACCCTGTAAAGTAAATGTTATGTTACTGTAGCACAAACCATTTTCCTTGTCCTGCCAATAGTTTAAAATAGATTCCTCGCAAGCAGGCGGGGGTGTGGTGTGTGTGGGGGTGTGTGTGTTATGTATAAATTCTTATTGCTCAATAACAACAAGTAGAAGAAAGGCAAAAGCCGTGAAATTTTTAGGTCTTCTTTTTGCCTTTCCCAAATGTAAAGCCCTTTTCCATGGCACATGTGGTTAACTCAGCACTGCATGAATTTTGGTCCATTTCAGGGGCTGAGGGCAGGGTAAATGCGTGCAACAATTTGCCTTTGAATGTCTTTTGCACCGCCTGCATTAATTGTAGCAACAAGTAATACCTGTAAGTCATCACCACCGTGCAACAACTACAAACACTTAAATTCCATTTAGGTTTTTCAGACTGTGGAAAAGATACAGAAGTAGATTGTTGAACTTCAAGAGGTAGATTTTGTTGTATGTAAGCGTTCCAAAGAAAAGAATTAAAAATATATTCTGCTAAAGGGACTCATCTGAGCAAATAGTTTAAACTCCAGAATTTTGAAACTCAAGCCCATAATCCTTGTGTTTATAGACTAATGTAGCATTAGTTGCATTTTATCAGAAAGCAATTTAATTTTCAAAAGGGATAAATGAAGCAAATGAAATAAAACAGCAAAGGACTCTGATTTTTTTTTTTTTTTTAAGTTCAGAGTTTTAAAACTGAGCTTTAAGACTATACTACAGTTTTAAAAAACAAATAGGGAAACATCAGAAAATAAGTTTTTTCCTTCTCTTTCAGATGGTATGTGAAAACCCTTGAACAAATGCATGTCTCTGTATTTTTACAAGAGTTTCAAGTTACAAACTGCATTCTCTAACTATTACGAAAAACCATTGTATTTGGTGGCAGTATTAAATTATTTTATTGGCCTAGGATGTGTACTAGTCAAAGCAGAACTATTTGGTCAACCACACATACAGGACTGTTTACCCATGATTAATATAGCACAAGTTAATCACACGTGAGTAGTATGTGCAGACAGATAAGGGGCTGATTGCAAGTCCCAGATTTACCTCTGTGATCCGTAAATTGTCTCCAGTCAACCACGTTTCCTCCAAGCACAAGGAGATGGAAGGAGAGATAACTCTGAATACTAAACAACCCAGCTTTCGAAAGAAGATCCCCGAATTTAAAGCTACTTTTACTACCTTCTCCTCCTGGCTGTCACAGGTTTGATGGCTTCACTGCTGCTTGAAAGGGCCAGTCTGTGAAAGAACACAAGCCTTTTTGTGTTTGTTTAGTGACTACATAGCGCAGAAGAAACTCGGGACCATAATTTTCAAGTAGGCTGGAAATAGCAGCAGTTACATTCTATTCTAAACCAACAGAGTGTCAACATTATTGTTGAAAGTGCATGAAAAACCACAAAAAGAGAAATACTTAGGAAACTGGGAAAAAAAGGTGGGCAGAAGCATAATACACCCAAATATCCTTTTTATCTTCCTGTCAGCATCTGTAGTAGTCTCAGGAGCTTGCCCGTTTTAAGAGAAAACAGAATCTGTGATTCAAAGATACTCTAAAATCTGAATTTGATGTAGTCATAAAATAACGCAAAACAAGGGAGACACTGGGTCTACACAGCTAGAGAAAGACACCCTTCAGTGACTGAAATAACCGCTGCAAGGTGGACGGGGACAAGCCACACGTGGACCTGAGAACATATCTCCACCCTGATTTGCAGGCACCATCATTTTGTCGCTGTTACTGTTGTCCACAGAAAAAGAATGTTAAAGGCTTTCAGTGCTCAACCTTATACAACATTTGTAAATATATAAATGTTAGTCCCTGGGTTCTAGAAGACACTAATCCCTACAAACCTAAGGGTCATATTCAGAGACAAAATACTGTAAATAGCAGCAGTGTTTACTCATTAAAACAGTTTGCAACACCACAGTTCTTGCTGATTTTAAGAGAAAACAGATTAAGAGAATCTGTGATTCAAAGATACTCTAAAATCTAAATTTTGTGTAGTCATAAAATTATGCAAAACAAGGGAGACACTGGGTCTGCCATGTTATCTGACAGCAATTAAAGAATGTGTAAACAGCATGTATATCCTATAAGGCTGCCTGGAACTCCTAGTTTACATATCTCACATGAATATTCACTACATCTTAGGAAGCTTTTTTGCTGTTTGCCAACTTTGCTTCTAGTGCCAGATTGAAAGGGACAAGGAAATTTTTCTAAGCACCCTGAATGCTAGATTCTAGATGTGGTACTTTGAAATACTTCTAAAAAGGCCATTTTATTTCAAATTCAAAATGTATAAGCATTATGCTTCCATTTCTGCAGTGTCTGGGAAACTGTCCAAATAAAACCCAGGGTTGTACTATCCACATTTTGCAAACATTTCCCAATGTTCTATGCTTTTTTCCACAAGTACTGTAGCCAAATAATTTTTGTCCAAATTAGCAGCAGCCACTCATCCAGAAAAAAAGTTAACATTTTGACATGTCAAAGTTTTGGAGAGGAGGGTGAGGAAGAGGGAGAGACTGCTGTCAAATGCCTACTCTTCTTACGGGTCATGCAGAGACACCAATTTAGTCAGCTGAAGATCCACTGTGAAAATAAAACATTGTACCCTTGTGCACCTTTAAATAGGTACACCAATACAGAGATGTGTACACGTTCCTTGTAAGTCATATGAAACTGTTCAAATATAAAAGACCAGCCTTCCCCCTCTTTAGCCCTAGCATAATAGCTTCTCTTTAGCATGAAGCTTGGATCATTTCTGATTATTTTTTTTTAAACCCTGTTCCCTGTTCTCTAACATACCACCCAGGCAGGCTTTTGGATAGACCTTGTGTGTGTTTAGGTCACAGAAAATTAGTCCCTCTGCTTTTTATGTTATTGAAAGTTTGGGACTGCAGTGCAGGCCGTTAATATTGACAT
Organism: Falco biarmicus; assembly: GCF_023638135.1. NCBI lineage: Eukaryota > Metazoa > Chordata > Aves > Falconiformes > Falconidae > Falco > Falco biarmicus. Next base: position 120,491,290 of record NC_079288.1, on the reverse strand, counting down.
TCCAGGACGCACAACTATTGTTCTCCTTTGAATTTCTCTTATTACTAGTCAGGGCAACTGGTATTTGGACTTCATGAACTTTAAAAATTAATAACCACAGGCTTGTTCCTGTTCCCATTTAAGCTAACAAAACTTTTGCCACAAAAGTAGAGTCCTGGGCCCTCAAGGAGGACTTTCACAAGATTCAGCTTCAGCTTTTGAAGTTCCACATGGTTCAATTCAAAACTTGAGTCACTTGGCAGGAGCAATTTTTCAAATTCTTTTTTGCACACCAAAATTCACATTCCAAAAATTATAGAGGCCAGTTTAAAATAGAAATAATTTCACCAACTATGCCATCCTTTCTTCTCTGTTTTTCCATAGTACCTTGCTGTTTACCGTGACCTCGGCAAATTCACCTGTGACTTGCTGTTATTCCGAGAGGATGCGGTCGCTGTAAGAGCTAACCAGCAATAATGTGCTCTGTGTCACTGGGCACCAGTTCATTTGTACAGATTTACCTATCAAAAATACAGGCAGTGAGGGTGGCTTTTATGTCCTTACAGTCTCACTATACTCTGGCTAAAAATAATACCTGAAAGGGGACTCCTTCCAGAACAGAAATATTCATGTTTGACTGGACCGCTTCCTGTGTGCATCACCTACCCACAAGACGTATCCAGCTAGTGGAAAGTTCTTCTATTTAACCACCAGGATGTACCATCACTACACCTTTGCTCCACAGTGATCACATGCACCACCTTCTTGTGACCCACACCTCCACTCCAAAGGAACAGACTAATTTTGTCCTTCTAAAGAAGTGTGGCTGGGGATTTATACTGTCTGAAGAAGAGGTCACTTTCACATGAAAATCACCTGTGCGATCATTTCTACTTCAGTGCAGGAATAGGATGATGTTCTCCCATGATGCCAAGGAAAATAGCATGGCTGCTGCGGCAAGGGTGAAACAGCTTTCACTGGGGAAACTGACATGTTATTTCTTTTGCAAAAACCTTCAGAACTTTCTGAAAAGGGACTCAGTATTTGGTGAAGCATTAAGGACCTTTTGGAAAATGTGCTTTGCTTCCTAAGAAGTTACTCAGAATGTGGTTCAAAATGTGTTTTTCTAACTAAAGAGAAACGTGTGGTGCATATGAAAAAATACAGAAACCCATGAAAGATATCTTTGTTAAATGTCAGTGATATGTGTCTGTTATTTTTCTGTCTTGCAAGCTAATAAACTTAAGACCAGTTGCTTTACGGACAGGGTAGTTATTAGCTCTCAGTAGAAAATAATGCACCACAGGGAATTTACAGTATAAGAAAAATGCTCTTAAATATTTGGGGCCATCTGAGCCACCCAGGGTAAGTGTTTTCTGGCAGCAGAGGTGTTATTGTTGCCATAGCCCTGCCACATGATGTTATTCTCCTAAGTAAAATGTAGTTTTCCTATTAAAGGACTCTGCTTAAGCCCAGTGGCCAGTAGCCATGATTTCCTTCTCATACCCAGGATGGAGTAGGTGGTTTAGAGGATTGTGCAGCAGCGGCAAAGGAAAAGAGCAAAATTGCAATCTGTGTTTTACATAAAGCAGGTGGACTGCAAATAGAAAGGCATTTCATTTCTGACCATGCTCACAGCAAAGAGAATAGTTGAAGGACTATATTACTGATTAGCGACTGTAAAAGGCAAACTTGTTGCTTCTGTCTTTCAGAAAGAAGACATCCAATCACAAAAATCAGACACTACAAAAACAAATCTAGGAGGAAGTATCTAACCCTAATGGTTTTATTTTCATGGAACCTTCTTTTCGCTGTTAGGTGTCTCCTGGTTTTTCTTAATTGTAACTTGAACCTAGTTATTGAAGATCCAGATTGGCCATAAGAACAGCTACCGTGAAAAACCCAACATCCAGATTATGTGGTGATTGTCAGGATTATCAACCACCTTCCAGACAGAAAAATAAACATGAAATTGTGTTTTCAAACCTCCAAACAATGTCTGGCTGTATACATTCTTGGCCTTAAGCTCTGCTTTTAATAATGTAAATATAAAATGATTCTGCATTAAAACTTGACAAAATTGCTTCATCCCTTTATTCCAGGGCACCCATAGTGAAGTTGAGGGTAAATAGATTAGACCCGCAATGTTATTTTTAGTCATGTGCTTATTCACAAGCAAAGGTCTTTTTAGGTACAAACCAGGTGCAGACCAGCTGCTTTGTTTATCTGTGAAAATGGCCTCAAACCGAACAAAAAAATTGCAGATACCTATCTTTGAATAATAGCATTTCTGTGTCGTACAATTCCTCTGTGTTACTCTTGTGCAATATTTTTCCATAACTAAATAATTGCCAGGCTCCTCAGCTACAGTCAAAGCCGTGCGATACCATCTGCCCGAACATGTTTGATCGTCTCCAAAGGACGCCAGCATGGCCATGCTGGGGTGGTGGCCCCGCTCCTTCCCAGGTCCATAAACTGTCCCAGGAGCTGTGCTTCTGCAAGTGCCGCCATAGGCAGCTAGAGAGCTGAGGGCTGGGAGGGGGCACGCGAGCCCCCTGCCTGCCCCTTGCTTCTTGCCACGCTGACACGCAGTTGGTACATGCTGACAGAGCCATACAATAGCGGCACGGATAGAAAACCAGCAAACTGTGCCAAACAAAACAAGCTGTTTCAGACAAGGACTGTAAATCCCAGTGGAGGTCAGTGTCTCCTTGACCACAAACAAATGATCATGATTAATATTAACACCTAAATTTGTGTATGGGGAAGGGAAGAGATGCCTTAAGCAAAGCTGCTAATAACCTAAACCTTCATTTCACATATCTCACAGTGATTTGCAAGCGGTAGCTTCTGAATAAAGGCCGGAAGCAATATCTGATTGGAAAAATATTATGCAGCCAGAAAGCGAGAAGAACTGAGAGAAGGGAGCCTACAGCACTTGGGACTAAGGGCTGAAAATTTCATCTGATAGAAAAATGAGTGCCTGTTGATCTGGAGAAAACATAATGCAAAACATGTTTGCTGAGTGAGAAAAATGTTGATTGGGCAATATCAAAACCAGCTGTGGTGTGACAGTGGAAAACCAATTAAACAAATGTGACATGGCAGCAAAATAGTCCATGTGGATTGGGGTCTGTGACGTTACTAGAGAGGACAGTGACGGAAAAGTTGCTCACTAAGCTGTAACTGTGACGACAGCATCGGTGACCTGCCAAGGATGGGTGGAATTTGCATATTACTTAATGTTTTTACAAATCTTACCTCTATAATTATGATGCACTTCTCAGCTTTCCAGTGGATGAGACACATCCCACGCTATGGTGGAGATAAGTTACCAACACAAGTAGCCTTATTCACCTGGCAGTTACCTAATGTTCTCCTTTCCCTGGTCTTCCCTTTGCATTTCTTGACACTGATCCTGAAACAAACAAACCAACAACGTGCAACAAAAAAATGATATGCAATGTGTTCTGCCAGACAAGAAAAGTGTTAGATTGTGTTGTTGTGACTTTCAACTCAATAAGAATATATAAAAATATCTCTACATTTTTACTGTCAAGAGCAGAAGACCTTCTATACCTGTCATTCTTCTCCTCTGAAGGAATATGCAGTCTCTTTAATGGGATGGGGTTCATTTCTTTTTGAGCTATTACTACAAGATAAATAATTCTTCTGGGTTTTATAAGACCAAATATGACACATTGCCTCACAGGCTGCATGGGTGAGATACCCTGGTTATCAATGTTTTATAAGGTGGCATGGGATGAGAAACTGTTTTGCATACTTGAAAATACTGGAAAGCTGAAATCCAAACACAGAGGGACAGCAAGGTTTATGTCCTTTTTCTTTCTCTTTTTTTTTTTTTAATTTTTTTATCTTTTTTGGTGAGTTTCCTCTTGAACAAAGAAACTAGTATTCAGTTTTTCTGTTTATTTGAATGACTAAATGTTTTGCCAATGAGTCACTGTCAAGAGACTAGATGAAAAGACTGTATCATAAAGAGATAATGTGAGAAAGCAATGCAAGTTTATGTTCCAGGTTATTACGTAGTAATTTCAACTTAATGTTAAGCTTCGGTGTATACTTGTGACACTTCAGTTAAACGTGGGATTTTTACGCCCCACAAGGTGTCAACAGTTCTGATTCCTAAAGCTTTTTACATTCCCATAGAACGGGAGCAACTTTCATTCAAGCTTCCCCAACACTCTCCCACCTTTTCCTTAAGGGACCACTTCAGGATGAATGCATGGTTTAGTCTCCATGACCCACTCACTTGTTGGTGCCACTGCGACTGCCAATAAGTGACTGAAATTAGCTTTAACTGCAAGGTGAACACTAAAAGTAGTTAGGCAGACAACATTAATTCATCCTTCACTTAATGCATATTTCTGCTACTGTTAATCTGCTTGAATCAGTGACCTATAGTTAATGGATTCACTAGGCTTTTTGCTTAAGTCTGATCAAGCCGTTACTAATACAGCTGGGAAAAAAAAAAGTATGGAAAATACTTTGAATTTGAATATGATTTTTTAATTACCTTCTCTGTGCCTAATGCCTACAGCCCACTTGTTTCCAGGTCAGGCTAATGTCTAAAGCAATCATCCCAAGCAGCAATGGGTTATCTTTGGTGCCTACAAACCATTCCATTTGGTGTTATCTTTTTTTTTTTTGGTTTTGGGTTTTTTTTGTTGTTTTTTTCAACAGCAGCTGGGAAAGTAATCGCTGGTGGAAACACATGGACACAGTGAGCTTTAGCATCGCCAGGACTGCATTAGACCATGTGGTTAACTTGAACTGCATGTGTTTGGATTCCCTGTCTTAATTCTGAACCCACAACATAAGGGGAGCATATTTCCCTGCTCCCACATCATTAATTGCAATCACTGTTATCCAAATAATCTGCTTCATAGATAAAAACTGTTTTTAAAACAAGTTGGGAGAGAGACAATAGATCGGCTAACAATAGACGGTCTAATAATTTAGGAAAACTAATAAAAAAATAGTGACATATTAATAAACCATTCTGACTTCTGGCTTGTCAAGTATTTGGACTATGAAGCATAACAAATCCAAAATCCATCCTCTAAATTCTACTGACACCGAAATCTATAGGACCTCTGATTCCCGTGTAAGGCAACGGGTCAGTTCAGAGAGTTCAGCCAAGCACTAAGGCCTGAAATTTGGCTTCAGAAATTCTGACACGACTCCACCTCCGAGCGATCGCAGAGGCTTACCAAGTGCTCTAAATAGAACAAGCACAAGCCTCTGAACGAGCAAATGATGCAAGAAGCAGCTGCATTAAGTTTTAGCAATAAAAACGTTGTTACCTTCTGCCTTAGACAGATTTTCTACGTGACAAACATCAGAATAAAACAGTTGCAATATTCAGCACATTTTTATCCAGATAAATATTGAAAACATATTTAATGCAATATTGAAGGGATTACAGAATTCAGAAAAGGGAAAGTCTGACTAATGCTGCAGCTGTGCAGCATTCCAGTGAATCCAAGCCATTGCCAGCATTTATTAGCCACTCAGCCTTTGACAATAAACAATCTTCAGCTCATGATCATATATCCAGACAGATAGATGTACAGTATTGCTTACACAGACACATTAACACTGTCCTGTCTATGTGCCATGAATACTCACAACCACTAGTTTTAAATCAGCAAGGCTGTTACAAAAGGTGTAGTTAAATTTTATTTCCTCTAATAACTATGGACAATTACAATATAGTATGTTTTGTTGTACAGTCACTTTTGTTTTCTGGAAGAATTACTGTGGGCTGAAGTACATGAAGACTGTTCATTGCTGGCATTAAAGACTTCAGCCATTTTTTAAAATCAAATTTTAGAAATTTTAGGTTGGAAAAGATGTTTTTTTCCCCACACTATTTGGAATCAAACTACTTAAAGTTGCGATAGTAATTGCAACAGGGACCAGGTTTTCATCCATTGTAGTAAGCATGCTTTGAAAAAGAAACCACCAGTGGAAATGACTGGTTTTGTATTTCTCCAGAGGAAAAAAAAAAATACAATATTAGGAATACCAAAGAAATTATCATGATACTATCCCATTAAATCAGACACAGAAAAAACTCAGGGGTCTTTTTCAATCATCTTATGGAATAAGTAACAGAAGTTTTGTGAAGCCTCTTCCATTTAAGCATGCACTCCACATCACATTCAGATCACTGGGCACGCATAGGATGGACTCAGAAAGCTGCCTCTCTTATCTTCTCTCACCACCAAAGTATAAACTCCAGTTAAGAGCCTTATTTATATTTGGGGTCTGGGGAAGGTTCAGAAGAGGAAGCAAAGAAAGAATTGTCACTAACTAAACAAAACTGCTCAGTGTGAAAGTGTTTTGGTTTCTTGAAATACCTGGTTTACCAGGGGCTTGCTCAAGGGTTTATAATGGGCAAGCTGAGACACTTGTTTTGACACATAGCATTACAACTGGAATAATACTAGCCAAGATAAATCTCAGATCAGCTATTCTGAGAATAGCTAAACAAGAAAATAAAAATGCTTTGTAGAGGAAAGGACATGGACTTGCTTCAATGCTTCTGGTAATACAGAGCAGAAAGTCACACTGGAGAGCCTCTCATTTAAAAATAAATATTTTTTCAACACAAAAGATAAAATAACTTTTTGCCCTCCTTTCTCTTCTATCTCTTTTAGTAAATGAAGAATGAAATGTCACCGATATTATCTAATTATATTCTTATTGAAGTTCAGCATATCAGAGAAAAATCTCAATACTGAGAAAGGGGTTATTGTCAGCTGGACAGTGTTTTCTTGTGGTACCTTGCTAGGATAGTTTTATAAATACAATTCAAGAACAAGTGGAAAAAGCAACAGAATCCTTGCAATATATGGAAGCATTAGGGTAAGAGTAATATATATATATATATATATATATATATATATATATATATATATTCATTTTTACTCCAGCACTGAATGTTCCAACATTAAATACAACAGGTTAAGTTTTTGAAAAGCATATTTTTCATTAACATCAAATTTTGCCTTCAGTGCAACCATCTCTGGGACATCCAGACTTCTAAAAACGATGATTCTCAAAGTAGCTTTGGGTGGCGAGGAGGCAAGCCAGCAGCGGTGGGACCAAGAACTCAGGTGGGGACCCAGCAAACACCAACTCCAACCTGACCCACCACACAGGTGCCCGAGCCACCAGACATACCTGTTGTGAACTGCTGCAGTTCATAGTGTGTTTTAAGATCTATATTTTGATGCAAAGCAAACTGGATCATGCTGCACCTTCAAAGAGCATGCCGTACCTTACAGAAGAAGTAGACAAGTAGTTCAAGCAGGTATAACTCACAAGCAGGACAGGCAAGTCCTGCTCATACTTTCAACAGTCATCCCAAATTCCCTGTGCCTGTTAGTCATTACGTTTCAAAACATGTCTCATGGTGGTCTTTTGGGTAAAAGATGGGCCTGTGCATCTTTCCACGTCCAGGAGTCACAAAGACCTGCAGCTGTATGGGCTTTGATCCTTTGGCCACTAGGACAGCAGGGCAGGGATGTCAGAGAACTGCCCCAGGGAGATGAGAGACATCTCTGACCGCAGCGAGCCAGTGCTGCATCGTGCCTGAAGCTGAGGTATGGAGCAAGAATTCCGAGCTCAGAACTGGGTACACCTGGCATGAGATAATTAAACACTATTGTGGTTACACTGAGCTCAGATATTTTTGGTAAAACAAGCATTATTATGATACCGCTTCAACCTGAACCTGCTCGGTGGCACAAAGTTGTCAGGTGGTCAACCAAAAATGCTCAGTGTTACAGTGTCATAACAAATCGTAACATTGATAGTACGTGTGTCCTCTTTTGTTAATGACTGAAGAATGCAGGAAATTTAACAAACTGAACATCAACTTTGAAAGTCCCACCATGGTTAATAATTCACATTTACTAGAATTTCACTATTTCAAATAGAATTCCACCCTGAAGAAGCAGGATATCACCCCTGAGTTCACACTGAGTTCAACTTGAAAAGCACAACAGTACAGTATGTGCTGCTGGATATAACAAAATTCAGAAAATGACTGCAGCTAAACTGAGATTATTGAACCTGAGAGAATTGCTGGAATCAATGATCTCCAATTGAAAGCCTACCACGGTGGTCTGATCCAGAGGACATTTATTACTGTATAAGGAGCACTAGCCCAAGAGACTAGACAAAACTCAATAAATACATTTTTCATTTATGAGTGCAGTGATAACCTGGACAGTCAACTAAGATCCTTTAACAACAAAAAAAAAATCATTCATTTCTTTGGCCTTTGTTAAATCTTTTTGATGCTTCACAGAGGTTTAGAAGAAGCTGTGGTCAGGGATCAGGAGCTCAGATGCAACTGCCTGCAGGTGATAGTCATATGAAAGATAAAAGGACCATAATACCATATGGCATCCAAGCAATCAAAAAGAACATTGGCAGAGAAGAAAATAAGAAAAAAAAAAAAAAAAAGCCTGAGGTACACAATTCAAGTTGTATGTTTCCTTTCAAAAGAGATACAGAATAAATCCTACTTCTTTAACATTATAAATTACTCTTCTTTTTAAATAACTTATGAAATGATGACAATTAAGGTATCCTCTAAAGGTCAAAGTAAAACAGCAACAGCTTCTAGCTTGTCCTTTCCAGAATAAAGGATAATATTTGCAACTAAGTTTTTTTTTTTAATTATTTTCCTAAAAAGTCACATCTTAAATAAATGCTATTATTTTTTGAACACGTCACTGTGTTCTTTCCACTTGAAATTGTCAAATATTTATGTATATAATATGGTTTTACCATAGCCATTCTAAAGAACTATTCTTGCATTAGGCCTTTCTTAATGAAATGCTGCTGAGGTTCTCAGCTTAATCTTCTGATTATTTGGTTATAGGCAGAGTTCATTGTGGTTTTGAAGATCAATATTACTTTAAATTCAAACTCAGTCAGATTCTCAGGATCATCCGTAATTGCTGAATGAAGAAACTGAAGATAAGCTTGAATAGGAGTTGTTGTAAGGAGCTGTTATTTTGTCATACATTTTTCAGTGATTGTTTCAACTCTTGTTTGCATCTCCAGGATATCATACTTTGATAATGCCATGACAAGAAATCATTTGAGGACTTGTGGCTGCATGTCTGCATAATATAAGGCAAGGCCTGCGCAGACTTTATCCCTCATTCCTCCCACCTCAGTTCAGGCACCTACACTGGAATACAGGTCACTCCAAGCACCTTCTTATGGTGATTCAGGCAACTTCTATTTCAAGGCCTTTTAGAGACTCCAGCTGTTACATTCCAGGTGAAGCCTCTGGCTAAAATCAGGTGGAATGAAACAGGCCAGAAAGGCAAACTTTGGACTGGACTTCAGAAGAAGTCTCGCATTTATTTCAAAAGTTGCTTAATATTAAAATTCAATCTCTTTCTCGTTTCTTCATCCCTAATTTAGAAGATAATAATTCTTCTCTAGCTAGCCGAAGTAATTCTTGGGATAACTTCTTTAGCAATTTAAAACCATTTATTTCAGTAAGCAAGCAGGTAGACAGGAATATGTTAGGCATCTTATCAGTTGGCATTTTCTGTGAAATTCAGTTCATTGGAAAAAATGTCCTGTTTGAAGCTTGAGCGCTTCACAGAATTTGGAGCAAGTTTGAAGATCAAAAGCAAGACACAGATAACGATGAATTTGTGTGATTTTCTTATTTCAATAAAAATATTTTCCCTGCCATAGTACTTTGTGTATACTCTGAATACAGAAGTCTTCTTAAATTGAAGGAGGGGGGAAGCAACCAAAACCAAAAGGTCTAGACACAAAGAAGTTTGTTTCCTAACCTAATCACAGGAACATTAAGCATACACATCTGCATTTGGTGATATAGGAAAACTTAGAGAGCATTCCTTTTTGTTCTGCATGTCTCCTTATAGCTCTGATTAAAGCTAGAAATACTATTACAGATCAAATAATATTATAACATGTGCATGGTTTTGAGCCTACAAAATGGAGGTCAGTTTGAAGGACTTTGTACTTTTTCTGATTTATCCATTGATTTCCTTATTAAATAAAAGCTAAGGAGGCCTCATACTTTCATAGCCAAAACTACATTTCATTAGGAAAAAAAATCCTAACAATCCCTCTTTCTTGCAATGATGCAGACTGTTGAAGTGACTCTACTTTATCAGCTACTACAGCTGACACCTTCCCCTCGTATTTGCCTTTGACTGGCATTTCTGCGGCAAACTTCAGTAATCAACTTGCTTGAGAATTTAGCATTAAGTATTATTTAATGTTATTCCTTTAAAATGCCCTTTATATGACTTTGCAACTAGCAATAAGATGGAAAAATAGCATCACAGACAACGAGCTTGCTTCCCAGGAATCACTAACAGACCATCAGCAAGGATGACCACAGTAATTTGGTGCTTCACCCAGCAGCACACTAGCGTCAATTAGAAGCCCTGGGAAGCCTGGCTTGAAAATATATGTTAACTGTGAGCAGACATATCACAAATGCTTTGCAGAGGGAGCTACGTTTGGAAGCCTGAAGACATAATCTCTTCTTAAACCTAGAAATACTGCCCCTTTGTATTCTGCTACTCTGGCCAATTTGTTCATAGGTTAACTGGCTAAGTCCCTAGCAATCACTCATCTCAACACAATACGGGAATCTCTGAGTTAAGTAATGTCCATGATATTCATTCTATAGGAAAAAAGATAACTACTTTGCCTGCAAAATAAAGTACTGGACCATGCTGAAGAGTTGCATCAAATGCAAGAGATTTCTGGCAAGTTAAACGCTGCGGCAGATAGTGTCAAAGCCTCATAAGGACCACAGATGACCCCTTCCCATTATCATTAACTAGCTGTAAGGCACCCGGAGCCCATGTCAGATTTGAAAATGTCAGAGTTGATAAGGGACATTTGCTTAAATTCCTATTTCATGTTTGGAGGGTCTATTCTGCTACAGCTGAGTAAAACCAGATTTCGAGTTCACTTCAGTCGGATTAGTTTCCTCCATGAGAGGGGACTAACTGGGATTCATGTCTTCCTATTGTTCTGTGTACAACCTTTATCAAGAAGTGTAACCGCAGAGTACCGACACCTGATGTACTGAAAACAGGGAGATATACCGCCTTGTGCTGACCTCGCCATGTCCTGCAGAGAACCGCTAAGCTAATCCAGGGTAAGTGAGGCTCTGATGTTTAGAGCAGGTCTGCTTTACAGCAGAATATTCATCTCTGAATGGGGATAGGAAGAAGTGTCCAGAAGCGTTATTTATAAAGGAAGATAAGTGCTGGCTAACTTTCCCGTCTTATGCTTGTATCATCTAATTACTTTGGCATGGTGTTTGGCTCTTTCATGTTCCAAGTCTGCTTTGTGCTCTGGCAATTCACATCATTCTCCTTCCTATCTCTTACATTTTCTTTCCCCTCCCTTTAGATACATCATTAACAATACTGAGTAAACTGAGCTTCAGGGGTTTATATACGCTGGGCGTTACATAATTTCTGCTCCCACTTTCCAACCAACACTATTGATTTTTTTGGCTGCAAGACAATACGCTATAACGGAGCACACTTTTAATGGGATGTCCCAGACCCCCATGTCAATCTCAAAGCACTCCCCAAATAGTAAGAGCTATGAATCCCAATGACTAGCTTCTATAATTTGGGGAGGGGGAAGTCAAGAACTATTAATTTTTTAAAGACCAGTGAAAAAACTAAGTGAAGCAAAAAAAGTCATAAGATATAAAACTTAATCTGGCTGTATTAATCATCTTTTCATAGAGCAGGGCCTTTCCTCCAGTACTAGCAACCTGTAGACTTCCCAGATTGTTTACACCTAAGAGAAGTGGCTTTCCTCCCTTCACCTCCTGCTGTGGGATCCTTCCCATCACAGTCATTTCCAGCACTGTACCTTTCTTCATCAAGGGCTTCTTTCCACCTCTGTTTTAGAAACTTCTCCCAGCTGTGCGTGCTCCATCACTTGCAGGGAAGGACCTCACTTCCCATCTTCCCTCTGTCCTGGGGTGTTTTTTTTTAGGACGATGGGCTGCAGATGAGACAAGGCCAAGAGACAGCCTTTCTAGGGAATACCACACATGGTAAACCACAAAGAAATAAAACAGGTACCATCCTCAACAGACTGGGATATAGTTTGCAAAATTTTACTCTTTGGCATTCCCTAATATGTGAATTTGCTAGGAATTTTTCTTACTGGCTCTGGAATGGAAAAAGACAGACAGCCCCAGGAGAAAATACCAGTCTGGTTAGCGCCAGCACAGGCTTACGGGTACCTGTACCAAAAGGAAGCCTCTGTGGTGGGTGAAGAGGAATAGCTGGACTAAAAAAAAGATCTAAGAAAAGGCAGAAGATCACCTTCAGCTTCCTATCATGAACAGGGCAAAATTTTGCCCTGTTTGATGCAAGAAGAGGATGCTGAGCCTCCATAGCAGGGTTGTCACCTTCACCCCCCATCTGGCTTTTGCTGCGGCACTAGGTGGCCTGACATGGTGTAACAGGGCAAAAGCAGCTTAGTTCTCACCAGGGAAGGCAGGGAGGAGCCTTGGCCTCATCCAGACATGTTGTCAGCAGTCTTCCCTGGACACAGAGATGATTTCAGCCTGAGCAGTATCGATAGTGCTTTTGCAGAGGAGGTTGGTGTGTCCAAGTGTGAATATATGCATGTCTAAGTGCAATCTTCTACAGCAAATTGTTAAATGTTCAAACTGCAACATGGTTTATGGCTTGTATGTGCTATTAAAAAGGTTTCTACGTGATGACACAACTCTTTCAGTCTCAAATCCCTGAAGCCTGACAGGATTTGTAAATGCTTCATCTGTTTGGTCTTCCTAACACTAAAAAATCATTCTTTCAACCTCACTACCTTTATCTCCTTCTTTTTGAGTTATCTGAGTTTGAATACCCTAGTAAAGTTTCATAAATGTTTCTTATGTAAAGGACACTTCCTAATCCTAAAATGAGGCAATAAGATATAATTCCACACTCAAATTGTCTAATTACAGTCTGTTAGAAAATGACAAATGTCTCTCTCAAAGAATAAAAAAATCAGCAGGTAGCTGGCAGGATAGATTAGGTTTAATTATAAATATTTTCACTAATCTGTTAATAACGTGATTTAGGAAAAAGATTAAAAATGTAATCTAAATATTTTTTGCATCCATTTTTAAACAAGTCTTTAGTTCTTATTCTATACACAAATGTGTATATGGCTCTAGCATTAATTTGTTGAAACTAGATCAGTATCAGGGGAATCTTTGATCTGCACAATTATCAATTAGATAATTAAAATCAGAAGAGTGAATATGCTTTGAAGATTTATTAGTAACTTAATTTATTCTCAGTTATTAATTTTCATTGCATGAAATTGAAAAACATGAAACAACAAAGCATGCATGCTGGCTCTGTAGAGGTCTTTGAACTAACAAGTCTCCTATGAGTTCCAGGATGTATATTCTGGGTTATTTAATTACACACACACACACACACACACAAACACACATATTCCTAAGGAAATATAAGCAGAGTCTGTGAGGGATAGATTTGTGATTAGTATTGTAACAAATAATACACCTATATTAAAGGTTTTATGAAAAAAACATAAGGTAAGTTTTGGAGTGTTTAATTACATTTTCTCTTCAAGTTTACTCTAAAAATGCCTTTCACCCTACAGTAGGGTAGCTGTTGTCATCCCAGTTCAACCTTTTTTCTTCACTACTACCTATTGCATTAATGGGAATTAAATATAACACATCAGGCAAATCAGATCATCTTATGATTACACACAATAGCCTGCTGTTTAAAATGAAATAATGGAACCCCAAGCTTTCTTACATGGATTAAAGAAATTATTTTTAAATTTATGCCGTCTGTTTGTATTTACCAAAGGTGTCACACAGTGACATTGTACTCTAATGTGCAAAGGTACATATGCCATATAATTTTCTTCCAGTTAGGCACAGTGATTACTCTAGAATCACACTTTCTGTGAAGCTGAGTATTATTAACTAATCCAAGTGGTTACTTGGAAACTTAAAGGTCAGAAGAAATCTCTGGACTAGCTGACATAGTGGAATGACCAGAAAAACTCATATACAGACGGTAAAAATGAATGTTCTGAGGCAGTACTTGTGATCCATCTCAGAAAAAAGAAAGGAGCATGTCAGAGCATTTCAGCAGCAAGCCACCAGCCTGATACCACACAAACTGAGCTTCATCATTTAAATATCATAGAAAATTACCAGAAATGAAGCTATGCATCATAACAGCCACATAAGTCTACCTCCCTGAGGAAGGATTTAAAAAGCTCTCTCATCCAAGGTCTGTTTGCAAGCTTGATTTTTTGAGGGCTTACGTCAAATGTTCTGTTCATTCACCTCGTACTCAAACACAGAGATGGCATTTGCTACTACTATGTACAAAGAAAACACAAAAAAAGAACAGCATCCCCTGTCAAGAACAGACTTTGAGAGAACAAGTATTCTGCCTGCCAGCCCACTTTTTTTTATGTAGTTTTTCTAAATGTATAAAGGGTGAATAACTGAAGATTCTAATTGCATTGCAGATGAAATCCTAAAAGTTACCCTGTTCAGTCACATACATCTACAGCCATTTGTTCTAGGAATCAGGCTTTCCATTGCACCTCACACACGTGATATTTTTAGTATTTCCTGGTTTCAGTTAGGAAAGAAATCACAAAAAGATAGCTTTTCTTACGTATTTTTCTGTGTATTTTTATCATCATTGTATCTTAGGAGGAACCCACAGCAAAGAAACCAAGCGCACCGTGATAAATAAGCATCTGGACCATAAACAAGGGTGAGTTGCACCTTCCATTCAGATGAGTATTTAGGTAAATGTTACTTTAATCAGAAGTGATCAACATGCCTTCAAGCTAAATGCAAAAACCTAGCCCAGTGAACTGCTATTGCAAACACGAATTAAAATGCATCAGTTATGTCAGATGAGAATAATCTCTTTCTAATGTCATGGAGCTGAGTAAAGACAGAGTTACAACTTCTACTTAAAGGTCTCTGATACAAATAAGTGGAATGGCACAATCTCTGGAATTCATCAGGGAAAAACTACCTGCATTTTGCCAAGTTAATGAAATGTTTTTACTGCACTATGGATTGCTTATTGTTCAGAGTGGTCAGACACTATGCCAAGCAAGCATCAGCATAAGCTATCCCTCTCCTCCCTAATTTATTTCAGCAAAGCCTACAGTATCATCCTTTTTAATTTTTAATTAGCATTCTGAAAGCAACTGCACGCTGCTGTGCCCTGCCTCAGGAGGAATCTGGGGAAGACCCTGGCAGCAGCAGCAGCCACCACCACCTCTGCCCTTGTTCCATGGCTGGCATCTGCCTTGGCCACCACTGCAAACCAGGCAAAAAAAGGAGAGCTTCATCTCATATTCACATACTACACAGTGTCTTTCCCACATTGCTTCTAGACAGTAACAGAGCCAGCAAGTTCTCAACAGACACATTTTTATGATAATGAAAATGTCACTGCTTTAAAGCTAAATAAAATAGTTTTATTTTAATAAAGCATTTGCTTGAGAAGCCACAGAATTTTCACTCTGATACATCTTTCCCTTTCAGAACATAGTCTGATCATTTAAAAAATGCTGGAAATGCACCTTGAATTAGAACAGTTACTCTGAATTGCTTTCCAGTAATTCAGAATGCAAGGCAGCATTTCCAGTGAGTTGTACCATTCTGATAACTTGGAATAGTCAAGAACCAATTCACAGCTGCTTTGCATTCCCAAAGTGACACAAAACAAATTATTTTTACTAAGGAATTCACTCTTCCTTAAGTTCTCTTCTCCCTTCTTTCACCAACATTATATCAAATAACCAATGCATTAAAAAAACCTCAAAAATTTTACTGAAGAAATAAGAAAGTTATAACTAAAAGTTTCAGTATTGCCTCACTGGAAAATTTTCAAACTCGTTTTTTCATTCTTCAGAAACCTTGTCTGATAATCTATAACAAACCATTCAGCCATGAAAACATCCTCAGTGCTGTGTAATGCACAGCGCAAGAAAGCAGTGGTGCACTTCCCATGAACACAGCCTGCACACACGCGCGCACACACACACACGGACACAGCTTTAGCAGGCAGGTAGGTGGGCATGTGGCATGCGGGGGGGCTGGCAGAATGCTCCCTTTTGGTGCACAGACATAACTGAGCAAGGAAAGACGAGGCTGTAGTTTGTTCCACAGACTGCCCACAGCAAGCAGAGGAAAACAGGCGTGCTTCAGCCAAAACCAACAAACCTGCTGCTCCTCTCCTGTACCTCCCAAGTCTGGGGCAGAGCGGCTCGCCTGGAGCATCCCATAAGGCAGAGCTGTCAAAACTGCTAGTGGAACTACGCACTGGTCCTATCCTAGCCATAACGCATGCTACAGCTCTGTGGTGGAGCTCTTTCTTCGGGGGGTGGGGGGTGGCAGGGAGCGGCGTGTGTATGGGATCCTTGTAGGACCAGGGAGAAAGCTGAACTATCTGATATATACATTCGCTTACACAGAAGCTCAGCAAAGAGGGTAGAGCTCAGAGTCCTAGGAGAGAAAATGGGAGTAACAGTTTCCTGAGGACTGCTAAGCCAACACACTATTAAATGTACCGTCTAACATTGTTCTGTTCTTCCACTCTTGCAGCTACCACATGTGATGGACAAAATCCAAGTTAAACACTCTCACCAGAGCATGCTCCAAGACAGACGACTGGGCTTCAGACTTCGCCAATACAATGCAGTTCTATTCTCTATTTATTTTTGTAGTTCAAAGATCTGGCAGTAGCCCATTTGATGCCTGCCATAAGGACCAGTACACTCCTGATTACTGCCATGAGATTTCCAAGCCCACAGACAGCATGTATTCCAGCGTATGCCAGTCACCAAGATAGACTACATACAAATAGCAGGATTCTCTGAAAGAAAGAAAAAAGCCAGGTCCCATTTCCACTTTGAGCCCCCCCACGACAGGCTGCCAACTTGAGGACCTTGCTTTAATCACAGCAACCACATGAAAGAGTTTTTTCTGTTTATCTTGGTTCTTTTAGGAAACCAGTGATAAGTCTGCCATGAAAAAATTCCATCTTCTTCTGGAAGCTGGCATACTTGTCCCAAGATATGGGCTTTGATTTCATTTGAAGTGTGGTTATTTACAGTCATATCACAGAGCGCTTGAGTTTTCTCATTCTACCAGATGACTTCTTTTCCCTAATACGTAAGCTGTGAATACTTCAGCATTCCTCTCAAGTACAATAACATCTCTGAGTGGAAGTGGTGGGAAAAGGGCAGCAGATCCTCCTAAAGCCACAGGTCAAGTGTGCAGGCTGTGTCCTTGATGTGCGTACCCGGCCAGGCGGCAAGAGGTGCTGGAAGAAGATCTGTGGCCCACACATAGGAGGGGATGAGGAGTGTGATGTGACTAACTTTTTTTTTTTTTTCTCCCACTAGGCTTTCTGAAGCAAATACAACATGTGCAATATTAAATAAGGGTATGAGATTGGCACCCAACTACTGGATATGAAGATGGAGTATTACTTTGCCATAGAATAGCACTAACAGAGAAAAACAAAGATGCAGACTAAATGCAGATAAATCATATAATCCTCTTCTGCAAGAGTTAGTTGTGGTGGTGGTGGTATTTTTGGCAGTGGAGTATTGTGGATAATCAAACAAGTACTCTTGTCCCTTTAAATCACAGCAGTGTATATATATATATACACTTTTTAACTTTGCTACCATCCATAGACCACTGGCTGCCCCCAGTGCTGTTTGTGGTGCAGCCAGATTCTGTAGTGCATTAGTTTTCGGGGCTCGCTAGGCACCTCATAGGGTTTAAGTGTCAATGAACACAATTCTCCCTCTGCTAACCAGAAGTTTTAGAAGGTGTGAAATGTCTAACAGGCAGCTTTGAAGCCAAATGAACCCAATGGATGCAAGGCAGTGGCTGTGACAACGATGGGAGTATACACTGGAGGTTATTTAGGCGCAGGTTGCTAAAGGACTTCAGGCACAGGTGGTAGCAGTCTGCTGCAGACGAATGAAAGACATTTATGGACATACCTGATTCCTGGAGGCTACATGAAGCCTCAACTTCTGGCAAAGGCATAAATGAGGATGGAGAGGAAAACTCTTCTCATATTTGCAGAAAGATGCATAATTTTCAAATTCTGAAGGATCATTATCTTCAGCACAACCATTTTTCCTCTTGAAATGTACGTTTACTTCTGACTTCTCAGCCCTTGGCACCCATAATTCAATTTTCTGGTTTAAAAAATTGCTGAGGTCTCTATGCTAATATCTCAGCAAACACAATATTTCATCTCTGACTGTATCCTGTTTAGTCTGGATTTGTTCATGGTCACAAGCAGCGGATTTGAAATACAGCCTTGCAGAATAATCAGTAATAAACACATGAAGTGACAGGCAATAATTTCGTAGTTTTCATGGGAGATAACATAAGATATTTTGCAAAACTTTGCCATACTGCATGATTGTGCCAATTTACCTCTTGCAGTACGATGGAGTTATTCGTATTGTGAGGTATCAGGAGATGTTACTATAAATCTTGCAGTATCTTGTGAATGTGCAATTACTCTTCACAAGTGCCCAGATGGGGATTATATCTCATTATATCAAGTGCTATGCAAAAACCAAATGTCTGGCGGTAATCAATGGGGTTGGAAACTTCAAGAACAATAGATCTGCTGCTGAAAAAAAAAACAACCACAAACAGTCAGAGTTCCGACTTGAATAACAACTCAAACGACTGGATGTTTATGTTAACATTGTCCAAAGCGTGTAATCATTCTGAGAATGCAAAAAGGGACTGAAACACAAGAGTGACCTTACTCGCAGACTTTCCACTATGTCCTTTGTCTGTGTATCTATGAGTTAGAAATATTTCAAAACATTTTCCTGTCTGATGCTACAGTAGCATTTAGATTCCTGACCTATTTTGGAAACAGAAATAACAGATCCCTGGAAAAAAAAAAGAAAACCACATTAGAATCACAGAATCCTTTAGGATTCCTTGGAAAAGGAAAAGACCTTTGAGATCAGCAAGTCCAACCATATAAACATATATACAGTATTACAGTTAGAAAAAGGTCCATATTGGTGGAAGCTTAAGTGAGTTCCTATTTTATGAGTGAACCGATTCACTCAAACACCTAGGCCTGTTGTTTGTGTATATAGGTGTAATACATCATTGCCAAATTCCCAATTACAAGCCCTAACCAAATTTTTCGACACAAAACACTCCCATTCCCTCTGCCTGGCACCTTAAAACATGCCACTGAACAATTACTCCCCTTCACATATCACTGCAGCATTCCGTAAACAGACATCATCCCTGGGTTATGCCACTCAAGAACTGCTTGTGGCCAATCCACACACTTTGCAGTATTTCAATTTAATTCACGCCAGCAACAGATTTCCCCAGAGAAACATCTTTGCATGATCTCAAGTGCACGCCAGAGATAGCCAACTATACAGGCTTGGGGTTTTCCCTGAAGTTTTCTGTATCATTACTAGCTGAACAGGCTCAGTTGAGTATGATTTCAGATACTCTTTTGTTAAAATTAGCTTTTAATATTAGTCATGAACAGATCTTCATCCTCCAAAGCATTTTTTCCCTTAGTGCCAACATATTTAAAGAAAATTGCATCTGAATGCACTTATTCTTATTGTCTGACAAACAGTTTGACTAAACGCACCAAGTGTTGATCCCTCTCTAAAATATTTTTAAATGCTTTGAAATGTCCGTTTTCAGTTTTCTCCAAAAAATACTTATTAGATCAATTCCAAAGGAAGCATGGGACAAATCAGATCAGATTTTTAAGGTATAAAGTGAAAACAGCTGAAATTTTTCATTCAAGAAAAATAACCTTTCATGAAAAGAAGGCTTCAAATTCACGATTCTACTGATTTTTTACTCATTCTTAGAAGTGTTGAGAAGCAAAACTGAAAGCAACTTTTCTTCCTTTCTGTTGGAAAAAGAACCAAAAAGCAGAGGTGGGTAAATTCTAGTTACCTGCCTTTAATTTTGGCCTCAGCAGTGTCATTTGTCAGGATTGCGCAAATTAACCAAGTTCCTTTTACTGAATCCTTGCAACCCTTGCTAATGCATAAGCCTTAACGCATGGAAATACACAGGCATTTTGAGTTCAGTTTCTAGAACAAGTAACCAGGAAAACCACTGTGCTGCCTCCTCCCTCAGGCTCCCAAAACTTGTCTTGAAAATGTTTAATGACCCTAACTCTGCAAAACTCCCGTGCAAATGAATGCTACTTCTCAGACTGTCACGAACAAGGGGAGCTGTAATGGCTGGTTTCAGATGGGTGGCACCAGTTTCAGAGAAAAGTTCTTTTTTAAAAAAAGGCTTTGGGGTCACTTTTCCTTATATGCAGCTGCATTAGTCTACCTCAGCTTTCTCTACAACAAAAGTGACAAAACTCTACAACAAAAAATGAGTAAGTGATGTCCAGCATCATGCCTGGGCTCTTGGGTGGAGAGGAAATTTCCTCCAGGCTCTGCAGACCAGCATCTGCCACTTAGCAATAACTTGGCTGGCTGTGGGAAACTGCAACCCACATATTTATTCTCCCGACTTACCAGTTTTGCTCTTCTGACTTTTCCTTGCAGTTTCTTCCATCCAGTCTGTGCATAATCAACTTCTCTTTCTAAATAGTGCTTAGGACGTGGACTTCAGGTTTCCTTCTTGCTAGAATTCCTGCTTACTTAGTCCCCCTCACTGTAATTTTGTACTTGTTATTTCTGCCTAACACTATGCTCTTACTAGAGAATGTAAAAGCTTGCAGTAATTGCTCCTAATAGCTGCCCTTGAAAGATTACTGCTGTTTTATGTTTGGAAATACCAACTCTGACAAGATATGCCAACACTTAATTTGTACTTGAACCATTTAGTAGGTGAGTTGACTTTGATCACCTTAACACTTAAAAAAACAACCAAAAACCAAAAAAACACCAAAAAACAAAACAAAACAAAAACCCTAACAAAAATCATATAGCAAACAATGTTAATAAATATGCTGAAATATCTCTGCATTTTTGAACGCTCTTAGCCTTTTTCTTGGTCTGTGCAACTCCAAACAGGGTAAGGGACATTTTGTGCTATTTATATGTGGTCTGTTCAGCTGGGAGAATATGACAACGTGGACTCACTAAGAAATACACAATACATAAACGCAGCTCTTAATTTTTCGTGGGTAGGTAGTTAACAAGAGCTCTGCCTACAGATGAACTAAGCAAGTGTTACCTGGATCTAATGATATGCTCTTGCTTTCACTAAAATTGTATAATGCAAACCAGAATAAAACTCTGGCTGTATATCCACAAAATATAATTTTTTTCCACCAGAAACTAGAATAGTTTAATGTGTTGATCTTTACATCCTGCTACAGTCCTTTAATAAAATCAGCCTGGAGTTTGGAGGGCTTAGCTATTGTATTCAAAAGGCATTAGTGTCCAGATTGTAAATTTGACCATCTTTCCCTCTCTCCAGCCCTTAAAAACAACAGCACAACAGAAAGAAAAGAAACAGACTGTGCTTGTTAACATAATTTTCAACCGAAAAAAATATTGCAGTTTTATATGTTCTACTAATTTTTCTAACATAGCCAACAGAATACATTTCTAGCAGTTGACTGAGGCTTCTAATCCAACAAAACACTTAAATACATACTTAATCTTCATCTTCGAAGTTGACCTCTCGATATCAACTGAAATACTCAAGAGCAGAACTTGACAGAAATGGTAATGCTCCCTGCCCTAAAAACAAACAAACAAACAAACAAACAAATTTCTAAGAAATTGATCCCAAATCTGTACCCCCAGAAACCCCTAAAAATATTTACTTTTTTTCTTAGAAATTAAAAACAAACAGAAAGTTCTGGCCTCCTGAATGCATGCCAGGAAAGCTCCTGTCATCTGCCAGAAAGTGAATTTACAGCAGGGAAAAAGGTGGCTTCAATAAGCCCAAGAAGAGCAATAAAAGCAACAAAATTATTATGAACAGCCTGGTAGGTAGTAATTACAGCCATAAAACCGTTGCTATTTACACACTCATTTTTTTATAGCTATCATGGCAAAAGAAATGGGAAAAGGATGATGAGATGCTTTTGAGAAGTTTTAATCGTTTGAGAAGCTCATCATTTTCAAGAGAGCTGTTAAGAATGAAAGCACGAAAGGGCTCAGTGGGAAATTTGATAAATGGGCAGTCTGCTCTGTTTTTTGAGGAAACCCGATAAAGACAACTTTCTGTGCTGAGTGCAGGAAAAAAAAAAAAAAAAAAGCCAGTATAATTTTTTTCTGAGTGATGAATTTAGAAATGTTCCTTGGATGAATAAAAACATCAGTAACTATGGGAGAGTTACGTAACTGAACTCAGTATTTGTATTAACAACACTTTAGACACATCATTGTTGACACCTTATAATCAATCCACTGCAAGTAGCTTCACTGGGTCAGGGTAGAAAGTGTATCTTAACAATTGTGATGGAAAAATAACCATAAATTCTGTTTGATCCTGTGTTACAGAAACTATAAAGCTGAAAATCAGAATTATCAATGTAGGTTTTGAAATCCAAACAAGGTCAAGGAGTTCAAACTGAAAAATTATTCTCCAACCCATGAAAACTCATACTGGGAAGATCAAAAACCTCCATTAAAAGTCTGAATAAAATCAATATTTCTATTTCATAACAATGTGAAAGACACAGACTTAATGGGAATTCTGTCCTCACACTAACTCTGATATCGCATAGAAAGTTGTCAAAATTAAAGGGTCTTCATAGAATACAAACTGTGAAAGTTTACATAGGAACAATTAAAACATATTTTTTAAAAAATAATAAATTATTCTAATAAAATAGTTCATAGGATTTATTCCTAAAATAGATGTAAAAAAAAAAAATATTTAAAATTAATCATGTCATATCATAAGGACATTTTCATGTTGTTGAATCAAATCAAGAAAACAAAAGAAGTCATTCATTATTTCTTGTATTGAAAATGTTAAAATTAATGCCTTCCTGCGGAAATTTTGTTTCATCTGCACTGCAGTTTAATAAACACTATAGAAAGAATCTGAATGGTGTGAAACAATAATGCCAGACAGAAATTTTAAAATATCCTTATGATGCGTTATAGCAATGATCAGACATATAATTTGAAAATCAGGTGTCTTCAGAATATTAAAAATCCTGTACTTATGTTAACTTCTCAGGTAGAGCTGGGATTTTCAGAGACTAATTTTTAATATAAAATGGGTTTCTAACTTTCTGAGATGAGCTTCTGAAAATTACAACTGTGTAAGCAAGGAACTGTTGAAAGTTTTTACTATAATAGTCTCGATGGAGATGAGCCAACCAACTCACACGCATATTACAGCACACTCTGTCAACTGTATTATGGTTAGATGTTTCAATGGACTGCTGAAACTTTCAGCAACAGCTCGGTTTCAAATATGATTGGATCAAATGCAGTCACCACTAGTAACTTGTTAGTGACTACAGAAATGCCTGTAAAGTAACTCCTTGGAAAATGGAGCAAATTGTTAATTCCCTGTTTTTAAAAAATGAATAATTCAACCAAAGGCCTAGTTTTCCTTTGGCAAGCTCTGTAGGTATGATGGTAGTGCTGCAGGTCCTTTTTATTCACTGTGGAAATTTTTATTGCTTCAGGGATTCAAAACCAAAAAGAACAATTGAAATATAACTGTTGACTGAAATCAATGGCCAAGATTTGTTCCAAAGCAATCTAGCTCCCCTCTGAAAACTTTTATTATATCATCTCACAGATCTGGTATGTTGACTTGTGTTTTCTGTCCACAGTATGGCCACAGAAGCTACAAGAACTTAAATGTAAAGAGCCATTCATACAATTGCTCCATGAACCTTGAGTCATAATGATTCAGATGCACCACAGCCACCGTAAATTCTCCAACCCAGGAAATACCTGAGACCAAGTGCAGCTGCAAAAGCATCTTATAGAGTCACTTTGGTTTTCTGTCTTTCAGGGCAGAAGTGCCCAAGGACTTCAAGGCTTCTGCTTTGCACTCTTCCTTAGTTTGCCATAGCTAAGATAGCGACTTAGAAGGAAAGAACATATTTTGTTTCACAAAGTCATTTTAAAGGACTGCTCTTGTGGTTTTGCCCAGAGATGCTGGTAAAGAGAAGGATTAATGTTTTCTAAAGGAAGGTAAAGTAATATGTGAAAATAGCATAAATTTGTAACGCATGTGGTTGAAAAAGTACATGAAGTTTCAAGGTTTAAAAAGAAATAAAAAGGAAATAAAAAGAAAAAAAACCTATACCTAACCATCTGATTAGATACAAATAACCCATGCCTTCTCCCTGTTCTAATGTCACTTTAGAGTTCAATGTCATGATAAAATTACTTAATGCAACAGCTGTATCCATAGCTGGGAGCTTTCCACACCATAGCGGAAGGCTGAGCTGGGCTTGAATGCTTTGCTACTGGGAGAAGTGACCAAGGGATCAAGGAATATGGTGCCTTCCAAGTCTATGCTGAAGATTCTTTTAGTATTTTTGCTCATCACCAGCTAGATAGTGATAAAAGAAACTATTCCTAATTAGTTTAACTAGGGATTAGTCTAGAAACCAAAGCCAGCCTAGTTCAGTAATATTAATATCCACTAACTAGGTCACATTATCCACAATTACTATAGAGACTATAGAGTTCCCTGTGGGAAAAAAAACCAACCTTCTAAGTTATCACAGGACAGGAATGAAATCTGGGATGTATCTAGTTCAATAATGGATTCAGTCAAGCAGAAAATTAACCAACACACAATCTATCCACTAACGCAGTAACACTAGAATTCCTGCAGCATGCCAGGTATCTGTTTCAATCAAACCAGGGGAGAGAAACAATTCAGAGTTGTCTCACAATTTTTGGAGAAAAGAGAATTTCACTCAGAAATGAAAGACTAGATGTTTTACTCTGCTGAGCAGTGCTCAGTGCAGCAGGTAGGTAGGAAGGATAGCAGCAGCACCCTCTTGGCTCTAATGATGCTTCAGGTAAGACTGGATTTGCTAAGTGTGCCTCATGTCCATTTGTTGGGCATATCCCCCAACATATTTCTTAAACCTGGTATGGCAAGCCACAGCAATTAGCAGAGGAGCTTGCTCTGGCAATGAATTCTGCATGTGAGCTAACCAAATTTAAGAAAATCCAGATCACAGAAGTCATTATTTTGAATGTCTTCCAGCTGTTTTCTGTCAATCACAGTACTTTTAAATACACCATGAAAGTACCATGTTGCTGAGGACCTTGGATGCTGCAGAATATTTTCAGGTGATGAAGAGCAAGAATATATGAGAAAGTATATACCCATACCCCCGAAGGAAAACTCGAAGCAAAGGCTATGTCTAATCTTTTTAATCTGCACATAAAGGGTATTAAGGTCTTGATCTCACAGATTTCCAACACACTCCAAGCATATACTACAACCTTCAGGACTGTTCTGCTTTGCATGGAAACAATATATGAGAAGGAGGAAGAAACCTAACATTGGTTTGTTCCCCATCTGTAGTCATAAACCCTCAGAGTTCAGATGTAACTAAGGACGGCTTATTTGAAACAAAGGTGTGGACAGGTATAGGTCCACCTAAAAAGCTGACACAGGGATCTCATAAACACATCAGGTATATCCATATCCTTTAATTCCAGCTATGTATGTGGTAACCAACAGCACAAGAGACTTCAAGATCTTTTTTCAGTTTATCAATATTGTATGATTTCTTTCTCACATGAAGAGAAACTTAAAATAATAGAAACATCCAAAGCCAGCCTTCGGTAAGTGTAGACAAGATAGCACACTTGCTTTCACTGATTTACACGGTAGATCAGCCACCGACTTCTCTCTCAGTGCGACAGAATTGCTCGCTTTTTATGCTAAACTAAGATGGTATTCAGCCTTGAGAAATACTTTTTTCCCTTTAATAAAAATATTTAAATGTTACCTCAACCTTTAAAAATAATCATAATGAAAAAAAAAAAAGATTTAATTGAAACTGTTCATCTTTAATCAATTGATTTATTTCTTTTCAAGGCCTAGACTAGCTGTGCTTGAAATGCCTTACTATGATATATGCAATTGGACATTGGCATGCCGGTTCAGTACTTCTAGGAGATTATGTGGTTATACACTAAACAAATGTCAAGGTCCTTAAATTTTCACCAAGGTACGTTCCCTGCGGTTTCATTGCAGAGGTCAAGATTTTAATTACCCAAGGCAAATATATTTTTAAGGTGGGATTATGTATTTATAAGGTTTTACATTGTGGTTTACTCTTTCTGGTAATCAGCATTGTTGAGAGCTCTAGTAATGTGTAATTTATAAAAACAGTCTTTTTCTTTGGTTGTCTTTGAAAATGTATTCTGTTTTGTGACTATATCTTGTCTTCATAAAGTGGTTACAAGTAAAAATGACATGCATCAGCAGCCTTTAAGAATAAAAATAAAGTTGTTTTCCAAACTGCTTCCCTCATACTAAAACACAGTTTGAGAGCAGTGCAGTTTTCAGTTTGCATGGTAGAGATGCAGTAACCAATTGGAAGGCAGTTGCTGCCAGGAACATTTGGTGTCAATTACAGCAGTGCTGGAGAAAAAAAAAATAATAACAAAAAAAAAATTATTTTTTTTTTTAGATTAACGTTTTTCTTGGGTTTGTCAGAAGTGAGGATTTCCTGCATTTTCTGTTCTGTCAAAAGGTAGTTTGTCCTAGCAAAATGTCAAGATGTCTTTATCTAAGTAATTGCCCCACTTGCATTCTCAGCAGACCAGAAAGTTACTATTTTCATGAGTAATAATGAGCATACTAGAATGTGATTATTAAATGCAGACATCTGAGGGACAGAAATTGTAAAAAAAATGGAGGACAATTTTCCACTTACACTTATTTAAATGGCTGACACTATTATTCCTGGAACTGTCCCATGACTGCTGCTATTGGTGGCCACATACCTCAGAGCCCAGGTCTGTCTTTGTGCCATGAGTAACTTAGCCCAGGAGTGCTCCTGCTGATTTCATTCCCTATCCTTCCAACATAGCTATGGGACAGAATCAGGCCCTTATGATCTAACAAAAAAGCTCTCACAGTGGATAAGTAGAGGTGTTTCACTTTTCTTAAAAGCATTTCTTAGGCCATAATAAAATATACATGGACTGTAGTTTTCAGTTCATAAAGAAAACTAGTGCTTTCTGGGTTGAAAAAATTGCCTCCAATGAATAATAATGTCCTCGCTTGTGGCTTCAGGATTTAAACTCATAGGTTTTCACCTTTTTCAATCCCATAGAGCAAGGCCCTTCCTCATAAACTAAAGCTCCAGCCCACATCAGTTTTATTACATACCTTTAAAATGTCATTTTAGGCTAAAAATGTGCTAAATTAATTTTAAGTATGTTCTACCAATCATAAAAAGAAAATTATATATAGACCTCCACAGACAATGTTGAGTACAGAAATTGTGTCATGTTGGGAAAGAAAACAGCCATAGCTGTTCGTAGACTGCTGGTGAACCAACAGTGAGTCAATCAAAATACTCTTGGTTTCTCCAAAGAAAACCAGTATTTTTTCTTTCCCTCTACATTTGTGCCCCTAGCACACGGAGACCACTTGGCTGGGTGTCTAGCCGAAACGATCACACTTGGCTTCTGAGCACACTGGGTCACCCGTTTTACAGCTGGAAAGGCACCTCCTGGCATGAACTGGGGGACAAGAGGGTGTCACTGGGAGTTACGAGGGAAGCACAGATTTCCCTGCAAATGATGAAGTCTATTGCCTGGCATTAGCAAACTCCAAGAAGACAACAACTCATTGGTGGGGGGGAAGAAAAAAACCTGCTTGCTTGAGCTGGCACAGCCTCTTGTGTGTAAGTTTTGCAATCTTGTATCTCACCAGAGCTATAAAAGGAGGCCCAGAACGTGATCTCATTTCCACCACATCTGGAATGATTCCACTGGAGTCACTAAAATCACTCTTGGTCCTCCAAAACAACAGGCTGCAATTACTTTAAAAACTGTTAGCCACCAGAAAGGGTGGTAGGAATTCTCCTTTTCTAGGGCTAAAATATGCAAACCCATGTCCCACACATTAGATTTCTACCTACTTTAGCAGGGCACTAGCTTTTGGAGTTGCTATAGATCCCTATTTCACTGCATTGAAATCCAGACAGTTCCATTTTTAACTTCATGGGTTGACTGCAAAGTACAGAGTTGCTGAAGCTTTTAGCTCTTGCTTCTAGACGTAAAGGGCTCAATATTAATGTAAAGCTTTATTAGGCATGAAAAGCTACTGAAAGTAACTTGCATTTTTTCCTTCCCTCTCAGACAATATATTTGGGTCCCACAGCAATGAGGATAACTTGACTTTATAAGTACAGTGTGATAAAAATTGCTGCAAAGCATATTTTTTTCCAGAAGTCCCTAAAATTTTCATTAGAAGAAAATACAATTTTCTGTAATTCTGTTAGCCCTGATTATCAGGATTTCCACTACTTTTAAAAGTAATTGCTGCTTTCATCTGGAAGGATAGCTGATGGGATACATTCTGTCAAGTAAAACTAGTATTACAATTCAAATGGCATTCCAGTTTGGTACCTTACTGGCACAAATCAAGGACCAGTACAACTCATTATACAGCCATCTCAAACTAAAGGCCAATAGTACACCACCATTATTCACACTTACATGTTTATGTCTGTTTCTAGAAAAAATTAACATATTTCTCTGCACGAGACACATTTCTTGGTCTAATTAACATCCTTTTAATCTTTCCTTCTCTATTCAACATTTTATCCAAAGATACGTGAAAAAAAATTATTCTTTAATGTCTAATAAAAGTAAAGGTGTTAATTCAATTTATACACAAGAATATTAAAATGGAAGGGAACTGACATGACAATTTGTCTGTTCACCCACTGCCAAGATTGTTTCTAATTTTAATTTGGTGAAACCTGGGAAAGATGTTGTTAGCACTTCCCTGTCTCCTTCTCCTACCATTATTGCAGAAGAGTTGACATAGTCTCACTTTATTTATTTAATTCAAAGACCTCCTCACCTTCCTTTGGCTCAGTTTTTTTCTTTTTTTCTCCTCCCACCCATTCCCAGTCATAAAGCTTTCTGTAAATTATAGTAAGCTTCACAGCTCTGTGAGTTTAAAAAAACCTCTCATAAAATAAAGCCTTTTTTTTTTTTTTTTTTTTTTTTAAATCAGAACACATGCAGGGTGCTTAAGAGAGATGTGAAAATGCTCTCATTTGACTACCATCATTTGAGGACAATTTTTGGCAGCAGACGAAATTCATAAAGAACACAAGGAATAAATTAGCAGGTCATCAACATCTTTGAGGCCACAGAACATAAGGACAAAAATTATAAGGAATAGTTAGATTAGGTGAATCAATGGATAAATTTTATATAAAAAAAGACAAGAGGGTCACTGTTTGTTTGATCCCCCTGATATTATTAAGCCAAATTGGGGGTTTTTCCATATTTTTTTTTTTTTTTTTTTTTACATCTCCTAACTTTCAGTGCCTCGTTGCCAAGTGCCTGCCTTGGGTCTCCCAGAGCCTGCTCTCAGAGTTGAATATTTACAGTTCCAAATAAAGTGTTAAAGCACAGTCTCACAGTCAGGTTCAATATAGCTCAAACAGTCACCCAAAGTATGGCACCCAACGTTAGTGAAAACATTTGGAAATAATGGTCCACTACAGCACACTGTGTGAGAGAGAGAATAGTATGAAATTTGTACCTCACAATGACTGTATATGTAAAGTAAGTATTTTACAAGCCTTGTTATATCAGATTACTTAGAAATGTGAGGGATTTGTCCCTTCTTTGAGTAGAAAGTAATGTTTCCTGTTTTCAGCTGTCTTACTGTTACCAGATCTATTGCTGTTGCGGTAGAAACAAAGTGAATACATCAACAAATCAACAAGGAAAGATTTATTTTTCTTAATAAGTTAAATGAATAGAAAATGACCCATCTACAGTGGTCTCATGCCTAAACTGGGAGCTAAAAACATCTAAGTAATAGGAATATAACACCTTGCTGATACAATTTAAGCATTCAGAAATTCACCATATGCTTGACATATGCTAAAGGTCACAGGCAGCCAATGGCAAAACATAAGAGAGTTTCTAAATGTTATAAATAATAATCTTCGAGCTTAAAAGGCACTGAGCCCAACACGTAATAGATTTTAACACTGGAAGGACCTAAACTATGATTATCTTCTAGTCTGATCTTCTGCAGTATTTGGACTGGTTGTAACCGATTACGCTGTTTTCCATATATCATCCACCCTCAGATAAACCGTCATCCCCTGAAAGAACAGTATGCAGATAACGTACAAGTTAATGCAGAAAGCATCTGGCTCCAGCCAGTAGGCAAGAGCTATGGCAGATTCCTTCCCTCTCAGCCCTCACCATAGGACCCTTTTCTCCATCCCACAACTCCATCTCCCACATGCCCTTCCCTTAGCCCTTCACTCCTGACACTTACGGGTCGATAACTCGGTTCGGCGTGGAGAGCTGTGGTGGCTGCTGGAGGCATGAGGGAGCCACAACCATGGAAAGAGAGAGAAGAGCCATGGAGAGGATGGGGGAAGGCAGCACCAAACACCAACTGGGACAGCAGGACATAGAAACGGGAAAGGCTTGTCCTCACAAGGCAATGCATGGCATCTAGGAAAAAGTCACATTAACTTTTATTTTCATGGTTTGATGGCTCACTCTTCTGGTTGGGGTCAGGTTGGCACATGAAAGGAAACTGGAATTAAATTTTCACCTACATAATAACTTGCGCTGCAGAGTGTTTCCTAAGTATGTTAAGTACATAAATATGTGTGATCAAGTTTATTTATATAAGCAAATGTCTATAAATATTGGAATTTCACATAAAATGTCAAAAGTTCATATTTCCATAATAAAGTAAGTAATTCCAAAATGAGCCTTGATTTACTGTGTGTAATAGTCTTCAGCACTTGAACCCATGTTCTCTCTTGGCTCATTTTTTCCACAGTAATATTCTAGTTCCCCGCCCCCGATTTTCTTATTTTATCCTTTCCATACCCACAGGTTGTTCTCTTTATTAGTTAAAAACACAACCAGAGTTAACATATACTAGTCAGCTGAATAATACAGCTTTTAGGCTGATTAGCCCATGAGCCCAGTCAGACATGAGAGCTCCTGAGCTCAGACTTTAGGAAGGAAGGAAGAAGAAGAAAAGGCAGGGGACACCAACTTAATGCTCTCTCCTTCACCTACTTGTAAATACAATTTTTTTTCCTGATAACTTTCTACCACTTTAAATGTTTGTAAAACTGCCAGACAGGTCATAGACAGATAGAGCCCAACAGCATAGTAACATCAGCTTTGTTTCCTCTAGCTCTCAGGTTTTGCCCAGTACAAAGGTACTTTCTTTTTTTTCCCACTTTTTTTATTTTTTTTAATCTTTACAATGCACATCAGCCTTCCAGTCAGCAAAAAGCCATTTTGGCATGCACTTTGTTCTTCATTTTGATTTAGCTCATCCTTATTTGATACAGTACCAAAGCCTATTCCTAAAGTTACATTACAGCTGCAGGATATGACTCCTTGTATGATTAAAGTTTGGATCTCATGAAATGGGACTAATTGCATTAGGAAAAGGTATGTATGCATACCACAAAATATTTTTCTGTAGGCTGCATTATGCTTTATTAAAGCAAGAGCTGGGAATAGACACAAAAATTCAAGTCCGACTTTGGCAACTGAATCAGTAAACTAAAAGTTAGGAAGGGAAGAGATATGGAAATGTTACAGCTACTGAAGATTAGTTTAACACTTAAGAGGAAAGATACGTGGTTAGTCTTTGACATGAAAGTCATTCACTGTGTGGGTTCCAGCTCCTCAATACACTGTTAGTAACACTGTTCATTTTATTGATCAACAGATTATTGTTAGATTACTAGAAACCTGGCCTTGGGCTGATATAACATAGCATTTTATTGCCTTTCTTGCAATCCGGTGTTAGTCCATAAGCCAATGGACTTGTCATTGGTGGCAACGGCTACCAAGTAAATGGTGTTTTCTTATTTCAGCCTCTGGCAGTTACAGGCAAAATATTCTTGGGTAGAGCAGTGCACACGAGGTTTTTGTGCTGCTTTGAGAAAAAAAGACCTGGCCATTTGAAATCCTTACAGTTTCAAGGCTTCCTTAGGATGCAAATGCTTATCTCTTACTTCATAAGAGATGTAGCTTCTCTTAACGAAATATTTCAGTGGTAGATGGATCTGTCACTTCCCGTTATGTTTTGGTGGAAGACCACTTCATTACATTAAACAGGAGAGTTATATAAAAACTTTCAAGTATTATTTTTTTCTTCACAGAAAAAAAGGCTATTTACCAAATTTGAAAACCATACAGGCATTTCTTGATTTTTGAGCTATTTTAGCTATTTTGAAGTTAGAAAGGGAATCTTCTAAGCTTAAAGGGAATGCATTTTTCAGTAAGGAGAAATAAACAAGATGAAACAGGAAACATCCTATCTTTTCTTCCCCAAACTTCTAAAAAATGTTAGGAATTTTTTATAACTATATCTTTGTATTATTTCCAGTAAATTTCTTAAACAATATTTTTATCCTTGCATCCAAATTGCAAGTGAGCTAATATCTAAAATAACCTTCTAGCATTCTAAAAGAAAGATTTTCAAAAGACATTGCTCATCTGCAGTTCAATTGTCTTTAATTATGGCCCAGAATAAGAGATAACAATTTCTTGCTCCCTCCCTCCTTTTATGGGAAGACAGACTGAATTACTTACAGTTACACTCAGCAAAATAATTGGGTCATTAAAGCAGAACTGGGCCACCTGCATATAAACACTGAGATTAAAAAAAAAAACAAAAACAACAAAACAAAACTAACCCATACCCATTTGGCTGTCATCTAGCACTGAAAATGTCTAAAATCATCACTCACCGTCATGTTTGACCATGAAATCACTGTAACAGCTTGACATCTGCCCAACCTCTGTGGGTTGACCTTTATCCACTAGATACCCAATAGATACTCAAAAGACATTTTTCATACTATAATGACAGGATGCAACCATCCACAAATAAAATTTCTCACTGATGTTGCTACACCACAAGTGTTATGCCATCTCTTGGGAAGGTGGATGTCTCAGCTCGTACTTTCAGAGCTATCAGAGGCTCAGGGTAGAAGGGAGGGAGCAAGAGGGCTGGTGTGAAGGATGCAAAGGAGTATCTCTGGGTACTCTTGTTGATGATTTACTCTGTTGTGGTAAATCACTGAGAGAAGGAAAGCATTCAGCTGGGATGGGTAAGACCTAGCATCATCTCAAAGCCTATCTCCATACCCTGTCCAAAACCAGCTGGATGCTAAACTCAGAAACAGGCTTCAGAACAAGAACAGGAACATAACCTTCCCATCCCAAAGTGGATGCCACAGCCATCAGGCTGCAGAGCTATGCTCCCTGTTGAACGCACTTGCACAGAGATGCATACCCTTCTATGTTCAAATAAAAAATGGGGACCAATAGGGACTCCACTCTTTAACAATTAAATAAATACATAAAATCATATTTAACAGAATTCTAACTTTTGACAGAACCTTAAGTGAAAGATTCAGGGTCTTTCTAAGTGAACTGAAATACCTTCACAGAGCCCAAGCACCAAAGAATCCACAGGGGTGTACATCTACTTATGCAGCATCCCACTGACAAGACAAAGTGATACAGCTCTCAGATCCTGGCATGCTTTCTCCAGAGCACGCTCTCAGGCCCTTGCTTTGGCTGATCATCGCACCGAGAGCTCCCCCCTGCAATGACACCCTGCGCCCCAAGAACCTCCTTACAGAGCTCTAAAGTCCCTTGGTCAGTTAGCTTTTAATTAACATGCTGAGGGCTCCCAGTTGCTTTAGCTGGTGAATAGGTGAAGTGGGCTTATGAATCCCCAGCCATCTTTGCTTTCTCTTCAGCCACTAACTCTGTCATTCATCTGGGAAAGAAATAAAAAAGGTAGTCTCTGTCATCCAGTAAGATCCAAGCTACTTTTCAAAACATAAAACCATTCTTTAAAAGAAATCCCATGTTAGAGTTCCCCAGAATGTGTCAGAACTGCATTTCACATCACAGGCAAAATGTTTTTTATTTACTCTGCTAGTAGTGCATTTACCTAGCTGCCACTCTCTCACACATCCACTGGGATAACTACTTACATATGACTTTTTGATTATTTCAGTGAAGCATATGCTTTTGAAGGATTACTGTTTAGTGATTAAACTTTTTTTCTACTTGACATTTTTGCATGAATTCAACTGGGCTAGGAATTTAACATAACAAGCAGTAGCTATCCAGACTCTTTAGTTGATTCTTTGTCTATTTAGTTTTAAAGATCACTGTTATATTTGATTTAGTCTAAGTAAACATGTGTGTCCCCCCAGTTTTTATTTTACTTCTCAGAAGTAAATTAAAAGAGAGTACTTCAACATTTTCTGGTGGTCTTCCAGAAAATGGGCATCTTTTCATCATCCAAAGTGAAAGAGAAAAAAAAAAAAAAAGAAGCTAATTCTAATTATATTTTGAGTACCTTCTCCCCACCCCCATTCTGATATTTAGGAGGAGTTTTTATTGCTCCTCTTTTCTACAAATTAGAGTAAGTGCTTTAGCAGCACAATCAGCCTCGTGTATTATGGAAAGTGGTCTGGAACACCACCAATTTGATACTTCATTATAAAAGCAAAAAGTCTTGTACAAATACTTTCTCCTCATGAATTCTGCAAATTAAACTCGCATCAGCCTTTTAATACTAAATCCTATTTATTTTTCAATGTAACTTGTTTATGCTGAATACAGGCTGCATTTTGGCACTACTTCTCTATTTTGTTTCATTTTATCACATATGTCACAAGTAATCATCCAAAGCTATGAAATGGTCAAAGACAGATTACTGAACAATTTAAACAGTGGCTTTTAATACTGAGACAAATCAAACTGTCTTGTAAACCACTACATTCAGTGAAGAATTGCATGGGATAAACTCCAGCAGTCAATAAACTATAATGGAATTAAAACCTATTGAAAATGCACCACTCTTATTTTGATCTTATTTTTTAATCTTTCTAACTACCATGTCCAGTGCTATCTGTACTACCATGGATTAGATATGTGAGGAGCAGCCAGAGTTTTAACGGAATCATTAGACATTTTTCAGGCTGGAAATGTGGTTATATGTAATTTATTCTTCTTCATCTGTGTACTTTCATTTTTTCTCATGTTAAAAACAGTATAGGACGAAATAAAATTTTTAGTGGCGTTCCTCAAAGAAAATGTGCTATTGCCATAACTTTGCCCACCGAGGAGGCTTGCTGTCCCACAAAGATCTTCCTAATTGACTCCCTTTTAAGCTGCCAATTACAGCACAGTTATTTCCTGAAGATAATTGATCAGAGCACAAAATCTCCATGAAGCGCTGTAACAATTCTTCAGATTTGCATGGGAAATATCTGTCAGCTGTGAGGCTCAGGTAATTGCACTATTATCTCCCAAAAGTAGACAAAACACATCTTTACTTTTCAGTTAAATCCATACAACCTTTTTTTTTTAAAACAGGTGTATTCAGAGTCACACACACGCAGCACTCTCTCTGTACTGCTCTCTCCAGCAGTCCACTGATGTAAAAAAACCTGGAGATTTGTTACTAGAAATAATACTGTACATGTCCTTTCATGAAAGTAAATGTGTACATAAGATCTCAGATTATCTTTTCCACTACTCAACACGCATCTGTTTTCACCCTCATCATTATCAAAACTAATTTCTTACAAAAATGCAGATATTACAGGTGTTGCAAATAGATCCTTCAGTATATCAGGTCTGAGTTTGTTTTAAATGGAAGATCTTTTTTTCTTCATCTTATGTGTATTCTAACAATTAATGTATGTTCAAAGACATTACTTGAAACTTTTGCTTGTTTGCCACTGATCTAAATCACTGTATGTATTTATTTTTGAAAGCTTCTTACAAGTTTTTAATCCTCAGAAATCCTCTTGACAGCAATGAGGTGATGGGAGGCAACCGTAATGATCTCTGTCTTCCACAAAGCAATTAGTTACTCAACTTGAAGACGGATTTTCTTATTCCAAAGCGATCAGTATACCATGGCCCAGTGGGCTACTGTTGTTTACATAGTTTAATAAAATTCAAATCCATAATGTATCAGTATCTCTTTTTTCTTTTACCCTGAGGTAACCCAGTTCCACTGAGGCTGGGGGAATCATCCTTGATGTGCAGTACTGTTGTGACAGAGCTGCTCTAACCCTGCATTATGAGTGAGATTTATTAGCAATACAATTTTTTATTCAATCTCTTCAAACACTTCACAATCATTAACTATGTTTTCTATTCAAATAACTCTTTGCAAGAAAGTTTGAATGTGCCAGGGGTCAGGGTTTTCAGCTAGTACAAAAGAGAGCAGATCTGCTGAAGCATGAGGGAGCCACATCTACTTACTCAACTGAAGATGTGCCTTCTTCATGGCTACTCTCATTTTCCTGACACTCTCTGTCACTTGATTGTGAAAGCACTTCAAGTTTCATGAAAAGATATCATGCTTTTACTTCACACATTCAAATTATACTCAAGATCTAGCTCAAGTACTACTTTGCCTTTAAACAACCTTGCCAGATGAATATTTTGGTGGACATTACACATTAGTTATCAGAAATCTCTGGGTTTGTTTCCTAAACTAGAGAATTATCTGTGAGCAGTTGATTCTGCATCATCAATTCATGCCCTATTTGTTTCTTGCATTTGTCACTGTGATCTTTCTAAATTACTCTTCCAATTCTGGATTTTTTATTTGGGAAGATTACTGAACTAGTAATCTAATCTAGATTTGTTTTATTTCCATTCTATATACACCTTCTTCTGCTATTTAAAAACAGAGGCATTTTCAGGAAGAGTTGTAGGGGGTTTATCCTTACGACACCTAGCTTATCGAAGTCAGTTCTGTTGATAGCCAGGTCTTTGAACAATTAGTTCCCTTTTGCCACACCACAACTACCAGAAAAAAAGTTCCCACTGTATAAATTCAACTAAAGCTCATTTTACTGCTGAACAGCTGGTTTAGAATGTAACTCTTTTATGAAGTGAATGGTGGTTTATGTTATATAGCATTAAATAATGGGCTTATGTTACGTCAAATGCATGGATTAAAAACCTAGGTACAAAACTCATTTGATGTGCAAGAAATCTTGGAAATCATATGTAAGGTGAAGTTGCTTGTTTCTAGTTGAGAAGGCTTCAAATACACAGTGATATTCTAACTTCAACAAAGCTCTTCTCTTAGCATCTAATATTTACAACAAGCAGCATGCTGTGTATCCAAAGAACGTAAACTTTAAGATGCAACTACAAATATTTACTACAGATTAGATACATAAAGAGAATGATCTAGACATTTTTTTTTTTACAAATTCCTCTGTTTGTATAGCCAGTAACAACACAGGGCACAAGTATATTTTCACAAATAATGTCACAGTTGCTGTCACTGCTTCTTCACTACTGTGACACAGTAGTTTCTCACTGATACCACAAAGTTGTATATAATGCAGCCTAGCAAGTGAGAGCTGCAACTTTTCGTGACCATACTAGCATACAACATCAGTAAATACACATGGCATGATTCTCACCTCAGTTGCTCTGTGTTTTGGGGGGATTAACTCACAATGCCATTATGTCAGTATACAGGTGACTTGCTGAAGCAAAGAAGTAGAAGGATGCTCATAGCGGTGTGAGAACCGTGCCTATGAAACAGAAATAATAACATGGACCATGGATAAATAAGAGGAGAGCAGGAAGACAGTACACCAGCTAGCAGAGTTGGTGGGGCACTCAGAGTGCAGTGCTCTATCACATAAAGCACTACACCCACCATCTCATTTCCTGAATTCCTGTGGTAGGATAAGACTCTGGGAGTAACATCATGTTCAGTTGGCCCATGTGCCCTGTCATCTTGGATCAATGATTACTTGGGTCAGGGATGTTGTGCAAACTCACCACAGCTCTCTTGCCCAGGTTTTCTCCCCAGGGATCTGGACCATTATGAAGGGTGCCATGAAGCGTTGGGGGTGGTCTTACCCTGACCCAGGTCTGGGATGTGCACCTACAGCCTTGGTCTCTGCTGGGCTTGTCACTAATGAACAAAAAAAGATGAAGGAAACAAAGGAAAGCGCCCTGGGTGCCACAGTTTAGACATAACCTCTTTGAGACAATACACAGGGCTGTTACTTCAAAAGGTACTACACTGGCCCTGGTAGCGACATACCCAAACATCCTAATGTTCATAAGACACAGAGGGAATTATTGAGAACTCATTTACCCTGACTTTCATGACTTCCAGCCTTTCCTGGCACCCTTTGCTTCCATTGATAAGCTTCAGCTGTAGTGCAATAAAAGCTTCGAGCCCAAGAAAAATGATGCTGCTCTTGCAAGTTCTATTGCCCAAGTATGAACTGTAGTAAAACAGAAAAGGGGAAGAGAGGAGCAGGAAAATTTATACAGTATTGCAGAAATTCTCTTATTAATAGGATTGTTCCTGCCAAATGACACCACCTTCCATTTCCAAAAGCTGTTTACAGCCATTTCCAAACCTATTTAATGGATTTATTTTTTTTATCATGTCTACAATTACACTGCTCTTGCTAAACGGAAAGTCTGATTTTAAACATCTCCTGCTTTCATTTAGTGAAATGTCTCATTTGTATAATCCAACTGCTTCTGTTCCTTGGGAAGTATTGTGTTGTGTTTTGGGTTTGTTTTTAATTTAATGGGTTTATCTTTCAGACTGCTTCAAGGTCTATGCTTTTTCAGGGAAGACTGGGGGAAAGACAAGAGGAGAAGAGGAACCTCCAATGACAGTTCATCCCTTTCTAAAGTGTTTTCTGAGTGAAGGTAATACAGCCTCTAATGTCTCTCACCTTTGAGTAAAGAGCAATCTTTGATAAATACCTTAAACAAAATATCCCAGTTTCAGTGGTTAAAAATATACGAAATGCACCACAAACTAAAGCAATACTATGACTCTCGACTTGAGAGAAAAGATTCATCCTTATGAAGCAAATATAGCTCTTAAATCCCATTTACAACTTAAAGTTTGAGGATTTAGTAAAAGCTGCATTTCCTGGGTGATAATTTTTTCTTAGCTACAACCTTATAATACACTATTTTTCCAGTAGAATTCACATAACAGATACTTTGACATAAAATGTAAAGTTCCTTTTATCAATGGAATAATGACTATTCCATAAATTATTTCAGTCCAATTGCAGTGCAACAGTTGTACTCCACAGCTGATCAAGCAGGACATGCTGCTTTAAAAAAAAAAAAAAAAACAACGGTAAAGCTTTTTATCTTGCATTCTAAAAATATACTGACTGCTTTCGTAGACCGGAAAACAAAAGTACTCCCTTCAAATTCCAACCACAATTTAGAAGGGTGCAAAAGAGCAAAATGGAGTCCCATTTAAAAAACCACATATCTTTGAAGTCTGTGAAGAATTTCCTTATTCTAGAGATTTTAAACACAGTGCCAGCAGTCATCCCTTGTACAGCTACTTCTCTGAAGTAGCTCCAGTTCCAGTAGAACTAACTTCCTCCATATATCTCTACCTGAAAAGTCTGATAAGGCTGTCACCAGAAAACCTCAGGAGCCAAGGGTCCAGATCCTCAAAGATGGATCAGAGGGAGTGAGACACCTTAACATAAATTGGGTGCTTTTGCAGATCTGTGTCTAAATTGTTTATTATTTCTAGTGACACATATAAGTAGTATTGTGACAATGTCAAAGAAATTGTAAAGAAAAACCATCACACTGATTTGAAAACTACCTATTTGGAGTCACCATTTACAGCACTCAGTGCTCACGTTATGCAAAAACCTCTCTGGAGCATGACTAAAATAGTCTATTAAATCAGGTTCAGTGATCTGCAATGTTTTTAGCATGGATCCATTCATCAAATAAAAAAATCAGGTTTAAATTCCTGTATATGAGCCCAAGGCTAAATTTCTCAACTTTGGTAGCTGGTCACAGCATTAAGCAGGTAGAAGACAGGTGGAATTAATTCAGGTCAGGAGTTAATACTCTGTATGCATAATTGTGTCTAGAGAGGAGAGAGGAACTCAACTACAGTTGTAGAAGAGAAAATTCTGTCCCAGACTGCCAACACCTTACATCCTACCTACGTACACTGCATTGTTTCCTATGGATGACGTTCCATATCTAACTCAGCATCATTCGGCACATGAAGAGCATGCTGGTTTTAAATCACCACAGCAGTTTCAAATTGAATTTGGCACCTACAGCAATGATAGTAATATTCATTTGTAAACAATTTAAATTCCACCATACTAGAACATACAGTTCAAAAAGCTCAGCAGACAGTAAAAAAACCCAAAAAAACAAGCACAGGTCTGTACAGGAGGCAGGCATGTTGTGTGCCATGCTTTCTTTACAGGTTGTTGCAAAGGAGCGTACAAAAGACTACTACAGTGTCTCCCACCATCCCAAGGGAACAAGCCTCTACAGGAGCAGCTGCAACAGACAAAACAAGTACAGCGGAAGCCTCGGAAACATTCTTCCAACTCCCATCCTTTTTGGAAGGGCTAAAAAGACAACTCCTGTCTCCCACCCCTTTAAGTTACAAGTTAATTTCAGGGGGAAAAAAAAAGAATTCTGAAGAGCTTTCCCATCTGCCTTGTGTAATTTAATTTTCACTTCAGATGTAAAGGACCTATAGCCAAACTCCACACTTGTTTACAGCAGTGTATTCCCGTATTTACTCAGTTATAACTAAATCAAAGTTTTCTGCCCCAGCATTCTGTTTACCTGACTCACTTGGCTCCTTTTACAGTGCCTTTAATGACACATCCAAACATTTTGTGGTTGGTAGCTGTCGTCTCCTAATCTTTAGTGACAGCTCAGCTTGATCTGTGGTGTCTTCTAGGCTTGGATAGAAAACAGAAAACAAAATAACTTTTTTTCTCCTTTTCATCGTCATTTTTCCTCATTTTTTTACTGAAGGTTCTTCTCAACAATGGTTTTCTGGTTTTCACTTTTAATGACTGTGTTTTCAAACTCTGAATTTTAACTGCTCCTCCCCACGGCCTGAAATGTTTCTCAGCATTTACACATGCTTAGGGAAAAGTTATCTAGTGCTAAAGACTTTAAATAAATTATTTTTCTATATTTATCAAAGATGCCTGATGTAGTAAAATTGCTGTAAAAAGAAACGAGTAATTTTTTCCCCTCATTTTGCCTCACCCCCTTGGCTTTCCATTTTGGAAGGGAAAGACAGCTAAAGACAAGAGCTCAGCACTGAAGGAAAAGCACGATGAAGAATGCTCTCGAAAGATGGCCTGCAAGACAGACCCCCAGTAGTTTTGAACAGCTCTGATCACTTGTAGTCATACAACTGAGAAGAAAGGAAGAATTTATCAAGCCGACACTAGCCTCCTTGCTCTGAGTGCAGGGACCTATCAATTTCTGTCTCTTGGCTAGTCTTTGTAATAAATATAGGCTTGGTGTGTAATGAAAACCAGCTGAGTGTTTCTCAAGGTACAGATGCTTTCTTTTCTTCTGATTCCAGCTAAGATTGTTCTTACTCTTCATAATCTCTCACAGCTGCCAAAAATCCATCTTATCATTGCATGAGGTGAAGTTTCCATTAACAGCTATTATGGTAGCACAGGTCAGGCGTCCAGTGTCAAATGAGCTGCTAAAGAGAAACACTGTGCTAGAAAATGCTGTACTAGAGAGAAAAACTCAACTGAGGTGTGTTTTATTATTAATTTGAATAGTTTTTATGTGCAGATGTGGCTGTGCTGTGCTGCTGACAGACTGATTTCTGATGTCCTGGAAAAAGCAAAGGAAATTTGGGGTGTGGAGGAAGTGGGAATATACAACCACTTGGCTGACTGAAGAAAAATTTTAATAGTTTTGATGATGCTCGGTTTTCAGGATGTCAGCCAAGCAGACTGACTGCCCCTTCAGGTTGGAGGGCTCTAATGAAAGAAGCTCTGACCGTAAACACCACTTGAAATTTTAACAATCACATTGCTGCAGGTGAGGTGCCTGACTCCCAGTCAACACAGGGGAATAAAATAAAATCAATAATAATAATAGTCCCAGGTTTCCAATCACTTAATGGAAAATGAGAAGTGTCCCCCAAAAAGAAACAACTCCATCTCAAATATTTTCATTTTTAAAAGTTCTTCTTCCAGTGAAAGCACCTAAATTGAACACATCTTTTGTTGATAGTGAATGACAGTATTTTAATACTCTTCTAGCATGATGATGGCGTAATTTTCTTTCGGAATTACCTACCTGAAAGCGCCTATTACCTGGAAGACATTTTGAATATTAACATTGTGTATGTGTCTTTATAACTATCTATCTATATGATAATTGTACCAAAGCTATAATCATACAGGTGTATGCACTGTGCGGGCACCAAATGTTAATTGTCAGTGTGCTACGATCTGAACAAAGAAGTAAGCAGATAAAAAAATTATGTGTAATAAGTTTAGGACTTGTTTTACAAAACCCCCCAATTTTAAAATAATGAAATGCATTCTTATTTGGGGAACTGTTACAAAAATATTAACTGTCATATATATTTTAAAAATTACTTTTGACATTTAAAAACACAAAGAAATTCAATATTTTCTTAAAATACAGGCTACTTTCCAAAGTATCAAACATTAATTCTTTCTACAATACCTCAACATTGCAGGCCCTCCATGTGTTCCGGCACTCAAAGATTCCTACAAGCCCTTTATCACCCATGC
Source organism: Falco biarmicus (assembly GCF_023638135.1). Taxonomy (NCBI): domain Eukaryota; kingdom Metazoa; phylum Chordata; class Aves; order Falconiformes; family Falconidae; genus Falco; species Falco biarmicus. The sequence continues at coordinate 120,448,346 of NC_079288.1, read as the reverse complement.
TCAAGGGCCTTAAATATACAACTACAGACAAAACTGATCCTAAACTGTCAAATTAATTTGCCTAAGATGGCAAATTAAGAGCACAGAGAAAGCTACAACTTCCTTGAACTTCCTTCTTCTTTGTGTGGAGAATAGGCGAGGGCACTTTGCTAAAGAGTAATTTACACTATAAATTACTACACCACGTAGCGTGTGGAGCTATTATTTCCCCCTGGCCTGTAATTCTGAATATGTACTCTACCAAACCATGCCAAAGCTATCAGACACCAACACGCTATTGCAATATCTCAGCAACATCCTGCTTAGCGAAGGTCACCCTTCCTCTACCAGAAAGTCACACCTTACAAGATGATGGGTCAGTCTCTATGGAGAATGAGGCTTCTTTTGTCAACCACTAGCATTTTACGTAGCATGGGAAAGAATTTCCCACACCAAGACATGAAGACCCTGCACTGTATTTAGTCCCATGTTATGCAGCTTAAAAAATCCCTACTGTATTTAAGCCGTTACAAAGCTTTTACAAAATTACAAGGAAGTACATTAAAACCCATCTTTTCTGACTGCATCTGCACCTCTGACAGTAAAATGGAGCAAATCCAGTACCAGGACCAAGGCTCTACCACCAGTACTTGGGGGGCAGCTTATGCTCAAGAGAAATAGGCAGGTGCTCTCTGCCAATGCCATCACCACAGCCACCCTGACCCTGGGGTCCCACAGGCACTGGCAGAGACGGAGCAGTATGGGCTCTGGAGGATAACTGGGAAGTGAAGGGCTTATCTGTAGTATCTTCCTAGAGCCCCACATACCTAACTCTTACTCTGTACCTTCTACAGTGAAGAAAGTCTGAAATAATACAGTACAGAAGCAGAAGATGCAGTAGTAGGTAGTTTTTTCTACCCTCCTCCCACAAAGGGCACTATGTTGCAAGCAGAGGTGGAAATTTCAGTGCTGAAGAGAAATCATCACTGAAGTAGACTGCAGCCACTCAGCACAGAGATATACTGTCTCCCTTAGTGCTAAAATTTCAAGAAAGGCATTAAGTCATAGATCTGATTCAAAAGGATGTTGAGTAAAACCCCATCCTTTAAATGGATTAATGAAAATATTTTTCATTTCTCTCACCTACACAAAATCTTGTTTTATAGAACATGTGGTTGACCTATAGACACCAAAGCGTTTGGTTGGGGTTTATTTCTTTTCCTAACTGGAAGAAGATTTACATGTATGTCAGGATTTCTGGTAGAAATCTGGTCTCTTCCAATGTATACTGATAATAGGAATACCAGATTAATGAGCATCTCAGTTGAATTAATGGAAACAAGGCATCAAAGTAAAAATGTACAGCACTGAACACAAGAAAAGAAGATATATTCTGCTATTTAGAATTGCACTTTGAGTAACCGTAACAGGTCACTAAGAACATTTCTCAAGATTTTTTTACACTCAAATCAATCTTCTGTAACCCGTGTTCTGATCCTCAATCCTGGGGTTCTCCTTAAATGTAAGGCTGGGTTTACACAAGGTTAAAATGGTTCAACAGTTAAAGCAGTAAAAAGGATTTAACAGTTGGACTTGGTCATCTTAAAGGTCTTTTCTAACCTAAACTATTCTATGATTCTAAAACATCAGCACTTCTACTGTCATCTCAAAATTACAAGTGAAAAAGCAGTAGGTATGCATGCATCTCTGACAAAATAATTTTCAAGGCCCCTGTACTTTAGCACATTTCTGTCTTCCAAGTAAAAATGGGAAGCCAAACGCATCCTGAAGGCAGAACAAGATGGACAAGGATACTTTTTCCAGGGTTGACTGAGGAAGACTGCTACAGCCTTTGCATCGGTTGCTGCTTCCTTTAGGGCTGGCAATCTGCTAAGCTGCCCTTTAAATCCCAAGAGGATTGAGTGCATTTGGCCAAGCTGCAATCTCTTCCCACTCTCTTTCTCACGCTCACTCTCTTCTTCTTAAAGAAGGGAAGATTTGATCACCCTGCTTCCAAATAGGCAGAGAGAGAGTTAGGAAATGCCATCCGAGGTGGAGAGGACCCCTGAGAAACTGTAACAAAACAGTACTGGATGACACCAAACAGCAACACAAGTATGACAAATCTGAGACAGTAACTGAAATCAAAAAGTAGGGAAAACCAAGCTAAAAAAAATTCCAGCATCAAGATGTAACTGTAGGCATGAGTGCGACAGGAAGCTGTAGAGATAAAAATGGAAGGTAAAGTTATGTAAGATAAATAAACATCAAAACTAGAGTGGAAATTAATGTTAAAGATGTTTGGCTTTTATCAGCATCACCCTTGATTTAGCTCATGATTCTTTTGCTTACTTGGTATACACATTTCTTTGTGACTACCACCAAACACCAGCGGCTGTAGATGAAAGACTTTGGGTATGATTTAGTGTGGCAGCTCCTGTATTCTCTCTAGTTTCTCTCTTCCTCACAGTATGAATCCAACACATTCATATGCACTGGAGCAGAAATAACAGTATTTCCAGTTAAAACTGTTATACAAATTAAGTTCTGCTTTGTTGGTTACTATTATGTCAAGAATTTTTTTTTCTGAGAATTTTTTAATAAAAGTAAGATGTTTCCATCCATGTTCCTTAGCCAAACTTTTGATTTCATTAAAAATTAAAAGTATGAAATTTGTTGAAAAAATTTTTGAATTGAAAAAATATTACCACAGTTGTGGTACAGATGCCTTATCACCACATTATCCTCCCCAATTAGGGTCTTTGATGAAGCAGCCTCTCTTCTGTTGCCTTACAATCCCTTCTCCTATTGAAGCACCTGGTGCTTCATGAGAGATGGCTGGGCCCTGGCCGCAGGGGAATAGAGGTGCATGAAACATCCCGTGTAGTTTTCCCTAGTTGTCATATCCACACTTCCAGACAGATTTTTTCATTGAGGTACCTTTGGGTTTCTCTCCACAGATAATTGAATTTCCAAGTAAAACATGAAATGCACAGTTTTATATAAAAAACCCACCAGCTTTGATATATAGTTTTCAACCTGTCCTACTCATTATTATACACTTAGTATTTCCATGTGTGCTGAGGAGATGATATTATACCTGGGTCAATCATATACACGCTGAAATACACAACTGCATCTTAAGCATCTGCAAGATAGTTCTGACAGACCTGGCAAACAACATGGGAGCTTTACCAGATCCTTGTTTCCAAGTTTAGTAACTGGAAAATAAAAGCATCTTGATGCATCAGGGCAGTAGAGCAAAACAGTATGTACTGACAGCGGCTGAGCTGGTTTTATTCTTTATATAAGTAGAACGTTGCATGGCTTATTTTTCTGTCAGTGAGCCAGAAGTTCATAGGTAGTGGGGCTAAGTTGATCCAGAGGTTACTGGGAAAGAATTTCACTCACACCGCAGCATGCCCTCTCAGCACAATGCTGGCTCCTTCCAGCATCTACTTTCTTCTCCCCTCCGCGTCCTTTACGTTTTTCATTATTACTGTTACATTCAATAAGGTAGCAACATATGTGTTATTTTTTCCCGGTCCAGCAACAGTAAGTGTTAAGTAGACGATAGTTCCAAAATGCAACGTGTATATCATATTTTGTGACTAACACAATCTCCCAATCAGGACATTTTGATCTTCCAGTTATAGCTAGGGACTTTTTCAGGAAATGATCTTTTTACATGCTCTCATAAACTCTCAGAATGTCTGGTTTTGGTTCACTCTGCTAAAGAACACCAATAGTTTCTCTTTGGTTTTCCAGTGTACGTTTATTGAGCTGATAAAGACTGCAAGATGTATTGAAAGAAACACTTGGTTTATTTTATTTTATTTTGGCAGTGATAAGAGAGTGGAATCTATTTTAAAACCAGGAGAAAAATAATTGGCATGTCCCAGTTATATTACATTTTATACATATGCATACATGAATGCATGCACACAGTGATATTAAAAAAAGAAAAAAAATTATGGGTACCTTCCTGACTTGCAGCCAAGCCACATAAATGCTAGCCAGTTCGTGCATTTAATTGTATCAGCATATAATGGTAGACAGATTTTCTTCCCTTCTGGGCTGCAGCATGAGAGGAAGCTTTCATAGGAAACAGGGGAGCGCAAGGTAAGGGGAGCAAAAGACCTCACTTCCATTGTAAAACAGAGATAGATTAAAAAGCATACACATCTAGATGATACACTGAAACATAGTGTCATGCCCTCCGTATAATTTATAGAATACATGCCTGAACTAATAAATGCCTTAGGGAATAGTTAGTGGTGAGTGGAAGCCTTGCTTAAGTACAGTGGTTACATGAAAATCAGCCTAGACTAGCTCATGTTCTGGTTTAGGTACAGGCAACAAAACAGAAGCTGCAGTTGAAAACTCAGAAAATCTGCTGAACTTTCAGCCCTCTTTGTGTCTGTCTCCTTTTTCACATACACGCAAACACATGCACAAACACACCCTTCAGTAAATTCCAACCAGGAAATAAAGAAAATTGCTTAAAGAAACAGATATTGCTGTCTTGTTACTATGGTCAGCTTTCAGCAGGGTATGCAAAAAAAAATACACTTTATGGCTTTTAAGCTTAAAACTCATGTTAAAGAACAAAAGTCTGCAAGGTCTTTATCCGGTACATTGAGTTGAAGGTAAGGTCATTGCTTGCCAGCAGGCTATGACTGACTCTAATTAAACATTTTTATACCACTCATCTGCTGCTGGGGAACATGTCATTAAAACACAGGAAACATTAATCTGCAGATTAATGCTATAAAAAGAAAACTTTTACTCAATCTTTACTTCCAATTAAAAGAAGCTTACAAAACATTAACCCTTAGAATTCTACAACAGCACCACCTAATAACAGCTCCAGGTGGAGGTCTGCCTTTGCTAACTGCCTGTTTCTTCATCTAGTCACACCAGTTTTGCCTCAGTGTATCTGAGCTACATTTACTCACAGCACGTGTACTGATCTGGTCTTTTGCCTGCATCATCACAGATCTTATATTAGGGAATTGATTAAGTGTATTTACTACATTTTGACTATTCGGAACAGATTTCAAATACTTTTCAGAAAAATGGTGGGTGATCTCTCTATAAACCCCTATGTCTTAGGAGCACAGCGTATACTATTATTTATTCATTATTTATCAACCACTGTGGTCCATCTTGAAGCAATTGCATTTCTGTGTGAAGGCATCTCTATGCTAGCTCCATCTGCTTATAAGACCACGCAATTTTTTGGACTCCGTTTTAAGGTAGGGGGGAAGAGGCAAAAGGAGATTTATGGAAAGACGCAGATTTCCATGCTCTTGTCTATTTACCAGCAGTATGCAATTTACTGTTGGTTGTGAGGTGCTATTTAGTCTCTTGAACCTCTAGTTCTCTCATCGAATCCGGCATTTATTCTCTTTCCTTTCTGTAAGGAACGATGTTCAAGATCAAATCTTTTAAAAAGGGATTTATAGCCACTGTGATTAGCAACACTTGATTGAGAAGGTATAACTAGTAACGTTCATTTTGTCTTAATACGCTGCTTAATTTGAGGAGTCCTTTACGGTTTTAGGGCATTTGCTTCCTATCGGTATCCATATATGAATATGTATAGATGAAGAAACAGAATATTTCCATGTTACACTATCTCAGTCTGCACATTTAGAAATTTAGCACACAGTTTCAACAGTAGCATATTATCACTGCTTTTACTTTTCAATCTTTTTTTTTTAATATATATATATAAATGTCTGTCATCCAGGCCTCAATGTTACACAAGCATTTAGTTAAACTAGTTAAACAAGATCAGATTGTTGCTGGAACCATGTTAGAAGTATTTACAGTAAAACTCATCTGGCTTCCAGTATTGTTCTGAAGCTGAAATTCAGAGCAGTCTTGAAAGTTCACAGAGGTTCATTAGCTTATTTGAGCAAAACCTAGTCTCATTTTCAAGTAGGCTTTGGCTCATATTTAGTCCTAGATAAAGGGCACAGTACGATAGTGATATGATTAAAATGTCTTGAATGCAAAACCTCTGTTCACTGTTATGATGTGGAAGAGAAACATTGTTTTGGTTACACATTCAACGCTCATCAAATCGGTCACTCACTTTCAGAGGGAGGTTTGCTGCTTATGCTCACCAATACTCACCATGAAGCTAAAGGATTTACACAGTCCGCTAAGAAGAAAATACATATCATGGGCAAATGAAAACATTGCCCGTTATTTAGGAAGTAAAAATGTCTCCTAAGCTGGGAAAAGCAAAGTATATTCTACCTTAACAAGAGACAAAAAGTGAAAATAGCATCCACTAAGTCCTCACATACTTCAGAATTTATTTCATATCATTATCATCACTTAATGGATTTATACATCAGTTGTTTCTTTTTGTCCATTAACCCAATGACCCAGATTTTGCCGCAGATCAGATCCAAACAAAAATCTTTCTAATCATACTGGAATGGAAGACCCTTAATGAAGTTTAAGGATACTCTGTAAACCTGGTTTGTCCTACCATGCCAGATTGCATGTTTCTAATCCACAGAGAGTTACAGCTAGTTTGTCAAGATTAAACAAGGGAGGAATGAAAAAGTATTATTACCTCCTCTGAGGCTTCAAATCAGTTTTCAGTCTGCTGTGATGACCCTGGCCACCTTCAAGGTTCCCTGGAGAAAAGAAGAAAAGGAAATTAATAAATAGGGATTCATAAAGACAGCTGCAGCTCTAAACAACATCTACTGCTCTCTTTTTTCACCCCTTAGTATATTGTGAAGAAAGAATGCCTCATCCATATGAAAATATAATAAAATTCATATGGGTTTTTTATATGGAAAAGGTATGTAATTAGTTATAGTTTAAAATAAAACATGAAGACTGGATGAATGTATGCTCACAGTAAAATAAAAAGCAGCACTTCTTGCCTTTTTTTTTTTTTTTAGAAAGGCTCTTTTAAAAATCCTAGTAAAACCAGCAGATGGACTAATTTCATTTAAGCTAAAAATAGTACACAGCCAGAGAAAGTTAAATTTGTGTCTCACTTCATAGGGAGTGTCAACCATACATTCAGAGGGATTCACTGTTTTGTGGGCCGCTTGGGATAGGTATCATGCCAGACGGATCGCATCACATCACAGCAATGTACTTTTTCATCCCAGTTCCTCTGGCATCTTTGCCTAGGAATCAAACACATACCTTTACTGCTTAACAAATCATTATCTTTACCATTTAATGCTTAAGAAAAGAGGACCAGAAGTCTCATTTGAATATTGTCCATGCAATTTTTAGCTCACTCTCTGGGTCCACTTTGGACTCTCCCAGCCAGGTCTCTTCAACACAAATGTTGAATACAGGACTTTAATCCTACAGCAATGCAGACTCAAGGAGTCACTACTCTATGACTGGCACTAGAAGCTCTTCCCTAGTTTGTGCTTAAAGATATAAATACAATTGAATGGATTTGTCCAAGACACGGCAGCATTTTCAGGAGGCAAGAAAGGCTTTTAGGAAACAGTCTTGCTCTGTGACCTTTTGGGACATTAGAAAAACTTATGGACGTTTAATCTGTACATCTTCACATATGACCAAGTCCCATTTCCATATATACTGTTTCTCTGTACTGCCTCTCTTTTTAAACAGATATGTCATGACATATCAAGAAAATTTCACAAAATTCCAGGTTTCATTGAGGATACTGTGATAAACTGTAAAAATGACTGACCACCAATTTAAAGAAAAGATCTACTCTGTCTAAAAAAGTAGAATCCACTAGTTTTTTGTGTTTCTCCTACTCAGCTATATGCAATTTTTGTACTTAACCGAAGCATTTTTCTTTCTTTCAGCTCAGTCTGGAAACGATCTTTCCTGATAGTTCATCACAGAGCAACTGTAGCTTTTTTAAAGCATAATTAACATACAAATAAAGAATAAATAACTTGGATTCCTGTTATGTCACTTTACAGATACACTTTGCAACATACCTTCTCTGAAAAAAAATATCCAAGCCCTCAAACAGGATCAGAGAAAAAGCTATTCTGAATCACCGTAGGAAGAAAATCTCAAAACCAAAACACAAAAGCAATGTCCTTCTCTCCTTCCCAAGAGAAAATACAGATCGACTGTATTGGCTTTGCGTGGCAAGATTTTAGGGGGCGGTGGTGAGTACAGGGGTGGCTGCTGTGAGGAGCTGCCAGAAGCTTCCCCCATGTCCCGCAGAGCCGATGCCAGGCGGCTGCGAGAGGGACCCGCCGCTGGCCGAGGCCGAGCCCCGGGGCGATGGTGGCAGCGCCTCTGGGGCAGCGCGTTTAAGAAGGGGGAAAATGGCACAATGGCAACTTCAGCTGGGGGGAAGAGTGAGACTGTGAGAGCAGCAGCCCCGCAGCCCCCGGGCGGGTGCAGGAGGCCGAGGGGCTCCAGGCCCTGAGCAGATCCCCCCGGCAGCCCCTGGTGCAGCCCCCGGCGGGGCAGGCTGTGCCCCTCAGCCCCGGGGAACTGTCTCCCGTGGGGGGGCCGCAGGCTGGGGCAGGGCAGGGGGCGAGGGGCGCCCACCGAATTCGCCCTGTCCCTGCCCTCAGCTGTGCCAGGGGGAGGTGGGAGAGACATCCAGCATTAAGTTGAGCCCAGGAAGAAGGGAGGGTAGGGAATTTGAAATCTGATTTGAAAGGTCATAATTTCAACTAATTTCCCCAAGCGGAGTCCGTTCTGCCCGTGCGGTAACTGGTGGGCGCTCTCCCTGCCCTTACCCCGACCCACGAGCGTTCCGCTCTGTGTCCCCCCTGCCCGGCTGAGGAGGGCAGGGACAGGCGGCTCCGGTGGGCACCTGGTGTCTGGCCAGGGTCAGCCCACCACACCAACCAACCAAACCAAATTACAGGAGTAGGCATGAGGAGGAAGGGGAAAGGAATAGGGATGGGAAAGAGCAAAGAGAGAAAGGGGTAGGGGGAAGCAGCAAAGAAGATAAACTTTTTGACAGGTGGTAAAAAATTTCTGGAAACACTGCTTTTACCTATAAAAGATAAAGAAAAAATAGAACACGCTCAGAAATGTAGATCTTTCATATTTGTACCAGGTTACAACTTCGGAATAGAATTACATTTTAAATCATAACTATGCAGAGTAGATAGTACTGGGTAATCCAATTTGTATTTATAATTTGAAGTATTGCAGAAGAACCACTGAGTGAAAAAGGAATGCAAACTCAGAATATGTGTTCAGCAACATTTGCTTAGGTGAAAAAAAAAACAAAACCAAAAACAAAACATAGATTTGCTACCGTTGCTCAATATTACATCTCAGCAGCTGGGTCTGAATGATTTATGTACTGAATTATTAAAAGTAAATCAAATAAACGCATGGGAACAGTAGGCATTCCATTTGCTTTCATTAAATCCCCCTCAGGTTATTTCTTTTATATATCAGCTATTTGACCAAGCTGACTGAAGGGCTGTTCAAGTGTCATGCTAATATTTTGGCATGCCCGATAAGCAGTGATAGAGGGGAAGACTTTTTCTGCCACTCTCATGAAGTGTTTCTGAAGTGTTTATCCACTTAATTATGACAAGTTGCGTTAATTAATACTGAAGGACCTTTCTGATGTGAAGTTCCTGAAATTACTGTAATCTCAGTGTTCTGAATATTTGCAGGACACATTTCTAAGAAGCTGTGAAATATATTTATATATACAAAACTTAAAATACATTTTCAGAGTTGCAATCATGTAATCTTACTATATTTTCTGTTCCCAAGTATCACAGTGATTAAATTTCAAAATTAGTTATCTTAATGAGACATAATATCTGAGAATTATTTTAGTATAATTCAAGTTAAACAAATCTAAAATACATCTTCAATCAGAAATGCTTACAGGCATTGACTCGGGCTTTTTTGCAATATGATTTCTTTGTACAGAATATTGTAAAACATACATAAATTCCATTCATTTTTAAAGGTTATCTTTTGGGTTATGTTCTCTGTTGTGCAAACTTTCCCATACGCAAAAAAAAAGAATTTCATTATGTTTTATTTTATTCTACTCCCAGTTATGCTTCTCAGGATTCATGAAAGCTCAGTGCTCTCATTCAAATTGTGAGAGAACAGACTTTAGAGGACTTATATATACCTTTTTGGACTGAACTTCTTTCAGGTTCATCTATGATGAAATAAATAGCCTGGGCCCGTGTTGTTTCTCAAGAAGGATTACAAAGGAATTGTCCATATGCAGGATCTAAGCCAGTGAAGCAATTTCCCTTTCATATTCTTTCTTACAAGACAGCCAGTATGGAAACATCATATTTGCTGAAGGTTTACAGGAAGAAAACACTGTTTTCATGTATGAGCATGCTCCCTGATTAATCAAGTAATCGGTTCCCATGACTGTTCATATACACATATAAATATATTACTGGTTTAAATCACTAGATATTTGTCATGTTCCGTAAAATTAGCACAGTTTCTGAAATGGAGATCTATCTGTGAAACTGGAGATCCTTTGAAGAAGTCTATCCATTGCTCCTGAAGACACATTTATACTGCTTTTCATTGTGACCCATTATCATGTAGGACTTGGAAAAAATGTAGAATTAAAATAAGTTGACTGGACATTATATTCCCACTCCTATCACCATTTCTCTTTCAATTCACAGCTAACCTGCATGCTCCAAAACAGGTTATGAAGTTACATGGACTTAACTCTGAGGAGTAACATTGCCAAGTATTTATGGTATTTCCCACTATTTAGGAATGAAAAGTTTTTCACATAAAAGAATATTTAGCACCCAGTGTCTTCACATAAAATGTTGGCTTTCTTAACAAACAAACAAACAAACAAACAAACAAACTCACAACTATTATTTTCTTTCCAGAGAACCTTTCCTGATGTCCCATATAAACTAATTTGGTTGGTTTGCATTCCCAAGTATTGGGTTCTTACCTAGACTACAAAATATAAGTTACTGGGAACCTTCATGAGGCATTACCATTCTTCTCTGAAGGCCAAAATATGGCAGATTAAAATGGCAGTACATGTATGCCAGTAAGTGCAGCACAAACAATTCTCTTAAGGAAACCACACATAAATGGCAGCCAAACAAGAGATTTTAGCCAAAATTTTTCAGTATTTGAACTGCCCCAAATCAACAGACAACATAAAGGAAACATTTTTCATTGTCCTGGAAAAAAATACCTATTTTTTACGTAGCTTTCCTTTCCCTATCAAACAGAATAGCACTGCCATAAAATAAAATATTCACATTAAGCCTTCTGTACTGAATAACAGGGAAAGAAAAAGCAATCAAAGATGAGATTATTCTTATTTATTATTTCATTATATCTGAGGAATAGTCTGCAGATATCATCTATAGGTAAATCTTGCAATTAAATTGGTACAAACTGCAGCCCAAGACCACCTCTGAGTTTAAAATTAAGTCCTATCCATTCCAATTTTATCAAACCATTTTTAAATTCATAAGAAGAAATTCTAAAACCCTCAAAAATTATAATATTATGATAGTGAACAACAAATAATCATTTACTAGTGTTACACCTTGTGTCAGGTGCCAGCATTCTGAAAAAGCTGACTCTAATCAAATGAAACAGTAATATTTAAAAAAGGAAAAGTTGCCATTGGGCATCACAAATGGTATATAGAAACTTCTGTAAATCCTTGGAAGTTTTAAAGAAAAACATAAATTTTCTTTTTGTCTCTGTAGCACAAAGTATGTGCTGTCTTTCCCTCTACCCCTAACCAGAAAAGGTTAAGCTATGCTCTGAGGAACTTATTTTCAGGTCAGCAAAGTAAAAGCACTTCTATAATGTGAAGTTTCATCTTTCAACAGGAAATGTCTGCCTGGTGTAAGATTTACTTTCACAGCCATCCTGAGTTTATGATAGCAATCCCTTATGCTACAGGAAAAGTGAAGTAAAGCAAATGTACTATGTACTATATAAAGTATAAGATAAACATTGCCCATTTTTCACTTTAACAACGAGCAAAAATTGCTGTTTCCGTTATGAAGAGAAAGGGGTGGGGTAGCTGAGTGTTCTCTGATGCTGCCTTATTTATTTACAGAAATTTTTAACGTGCTCTCTTCCTGACCACAACTAAAATCAAATGACAAGAGGCAGTTTTCCTGCTCACTTTTCCAAACCTCTGTTAGTCAAAATGCTTTCCCACCAGCTGTTTCCTTGGGGATATGTTCTCCATGACTAAGCTCTGTCTCCTGTCCCCTTACCAGCCTCTACATCAGATTCTTTCGTCTTTTCCCCATCTCTCCCACAGTCATACAATCAAAAAACAGTGGCTGAGAGAACTGGTATTGTTTCCAGTTGCCTCCAGGGAGCCTTTCCTGTGTTTTGTGTGGCAGCTACTGCAGTTTTACAACAGAATTTCATTTCCCTTAAGGCCCTAAAATTACAGTGGTCTGCTAGGTCCCTCAGGTTTTAGAGAAATTTAGTTTCAGCTATAGATTTTCTTTAACTTCTTTTTTTTTTTTTTTTTTTACATTTAAATCATCTTTATTATATTTGTTTTAATCATGCATTTTAAAGCATTGATGACCAACAATAAGAAGAGGATATTGCACAGAAAATAGGACTATATTAAGTAAGTATAATACCTAGGAAGCAACGTTAGATAAATATGCATCACCTGCTAACAGGAAAAAATAATGAACTGGAAGGGAATGCTGTTACATGAAAAAATCAGATGATTAACCGGGAAAAGCCAAGAACCTTTTCTGAGTCACTGAGGTGAATTGTAAATTACTGAGGATCTGCCACTTTAATTTACTGTTTTTTCAAGCTAACAAACTTAATTAGCATGAAAAATAAGGCTCCCATTTCATCATTCACCTCCAAAGCATAAGTACAACTGGTGTTTGTATGGGCGTCTAAGAAAGTAAATGAAATCTAATAGGTACCGTACCATCTAGCTGCCTACCAGATTTTGTTTATGCCGAAACACCTGATTTAAGTATGCAAGTTGGGTATCTGTAAACAATATATGCTATTTCATCTTACTATTTTTTTGGCCATTTCAGTAGAACTGCACTTCTGGCATCTTCTACAAAGTATGACATGATCGCTGTTTGCAATGGATCCAAATGCTTCAGTATTGCTGCTCTGAAATGTATTACCTGTAAAACTACAACATGGGACTTCCATGGGGCAAGGGGACTTCAGTTTTTGGAGGTCTGAAAGCAGCCAATAGTCTCAACTTTATATGTCTATCTCTAACTTATGGTGGCAACACTATCATTGGATCATTCTGACACAAAAAAAGTGTTAGCTGAGGTGGGCTTACCTCTGCTTTAAGGATGGAGATCTTACAGAAGCCCAGTCGGACTACCAGCTCATTTCAAGCTTGCTGCTGAATTTATATTGAGTGTTAATGACTTCCAGCTAATTCTAAATTGGAGTTAAAAGCTTACAACAGAAATTGACCCTTGCTGTCCCAGTGGAAAAGCGGGAGTGAAATGATTATCTGGGGCTATTTGTTAGGTCTGAAAACCCACTTAATGGATCAATAAATCAAACAATGAATGAAGCTGGTTTTGAAAGTAGGTGTGTGGATTCTAGTACTAAATAGGTGTTTCATGTGAGGGAATGGTGTGGGTTATTATATACTGAATGAAATTAGCTGGATAGTATCCTGCAAATCCCCAAAGCAGTATGACATTTGTTCTAACTTTACTATCACCATCCCTTCTTGTTACGTATTCAGTAAAACACCCTTGTATGTGTGCCTTGTGCAAAATGTGTCAACCAAATAAAACATATTTGTTATATCTTAATGCAGTACACTAGTAATATATAAATGTCTGAGTGTTTGCCTAAGTAGAATAGTCAAAGTGCTGTCAAGAAAGATCAAAGAAAGCTTAATACTCATGTTTAAGACATTTTCTGGTCTAGGTAGAAAAATGTATCACTGAACTGCCATAGAACAAAAACGATAGACAGAGCAAAAGAAAGACAAGCTTGCTTAGAAAAATTAACAGAAAATGAAGCCCAAAACCTCATCTTTCCTGACCAGTGCATGGCATAGGATAAAGGCACTCCAGAGACAGCTGCTTCTTCCAAGTCATAGACAGTTCACAGCAGATATATACAAAACTACGACAGGACATGCTGCAAAAGCCACACACATTACCCCAGGGTTTCTTCACTAACTCGTTAGTCAGTCAATCAATCGATCATCTTCATTAAAACAGTGACATCTAAAGGGCTATCAGAAGATCTGGGCTGGAGGTTTTTATGATGTTTTTTAAAAGTATTAAAGTATGCCAGACTTTTTTTTACAAAAATGGTAGAAGTAGTAGAGAAAATAGGTTTGCTCTAACATACAATAATTTATGCAAACTTGAAAGGCACTACGTGCTATGATTTACTGTAGTGTACTGCAATGCTCAACGTTCACTCAGCAGAATGACTGACTCAGTAAAATCACACTTTTTCAAACTGTCACCTCATTATATGCTTAGGTACTACAGTGGAAAATAAAGCCAGAGCTTATTGTATTCAGTGTTAAATAAATAAACGCAGAACAAGAAGGTAGCATACAAACCTAGTTTTCACATCACAGATATCTTAAGACAAAGTACATATATATATGTTCCCTTGCCCCAAAAAGACTTTGCAATCCGGCAAATGTGATTCTTGAGGTAAAGGCAATTCCTAAACCATGCTTACCGATATCCTCCATAAAAATTTGTCCCTATTCATGCCAGACAGTAAACTTTTGTGCTAAATCCCAAGAATCATCCTCAAATAGCATTTTCCACACATTTTCCAGTCCACAATGTTCAGTTTCTTATAATGCATTTAGTATAACCTCAGTGGAAGGAAACCCATACTTCAAGTACATTAGGACACACCATCCCAGAAATCTTACTGTGTTCAGAAAACATTAAATTAGGAGGAACTGATAGCATGTTAAGAAAGGGCAGAAAATCAGTATGATTTTAGACAAATACAGAAGCGGGTTAGCATCAAATAAAGTCAGGGGCAAAAGACTTAGCTTAGAACAGAAAAATTGTATGCACCAAATCAGAATGAAGAATGATTAAACAGCAGTTGTTAAGAAGAGATTTTAAGGAGTGCCATGGATCACAAGCTGAACATAAATCAAAGTTTTGTTCTGTGGAAAGAGGCAGGCATCGCATCAGGATGTATTTTACAATATTGCCTGTAAAAGACTGAAGAAGAAGACCTTCCTGTGACTCTGCCAGGAGGCATCTGGGTGCTTGTCCTGGAAACACAAAACTGGGAAAAGAGGTTCACCATTTAGAGTGAGTCTGAAAATGGGTGACAAGAATGAGAAAGGGTGAGAAATTAAGGGGAAGGGGATGAGGAGGGGGGATGGGGAGAGAGAGAAAGGAAAGGCTGAAACTGAAGCTACTTAATCAAGACAGGATGAAGGTGACTGTGGTGTTCAATTGAAGTAAACTGAAAAGAGACCAACTATTAAACTATTTAGAGTTATGACAGTAAACAGACACAAAGTTATGGGCTTAAACTTCAACAGCAATAATAAGTTATGCATTGGGGGAAAGCTAATAAAGTTATCTGGTGTGCCCAAGGAGAGCATGGACCTTGCATCACTAGAAGTCCTTAAGACAAATTAAGAGACACGGGCATACTTGATTCTCCTGCTGGGGCAGGAGAGATCTCAGGAGGCACTTTACAGTGTTAAATAAGTTATCCTGTGATTCTGCAAAACTATTGCCATCATAATATTATTAATCTCTTCAGAAAGTACACAGTCACCACAGAAATAAAATAGAGATAGAAGAAGAATGCTGAGTTTTTTAGTAAGTTTCTTGCAATTGATCTGAAAGAAAGTCCCTGTTAGGGTCCTGGGTGCCTATTAAGAAAAGCTCCAGGGAGATACACTTCTAGTATTTCCCATTTTGTCATTTTTTTTACCCTCACTAAATTCTTTAGATTCTGTTTTGTTTGTAGTGTATCACATCCTCCACAGAAATTTTCAAATGCATCCCCTCAGAACAGTTCAAGAGATCTCCTGCATGATAAAGAAGAGCCAGGAATCTTTTTCTCCTTTTTTTTTTTTTTTTTTAAATGAACATGTTTTAGAGTTAATAATATGCTGAGGGAGCAGCTGCACTCAGCAAAACTCCAGCTATAAAACCCCAAAAAAGCGTGTGTTTCTTTCACATCATAGTGCAGCCAAGACAGCTGAGTCTACATCTGCCTCAAATCACTGGCAGGTAAAGTTTGCATCCCACTACAGCGATGTAGTCCCACTGGATTATTTTATTTACTTGAGACAGAGCAAACTGAAACATTTGGTTTAGCTTGAATTTGTGTTTCTCCCCAAACTTCACATGAATTTCAACAGGGCTTTTTTGCGTTGTTTCAATGTACCTGTTTTTATTGTATCCATTGTATACTTGCAGCAACAAACAAAAGCTATAAAAGTGATACAGGATTGCGATGACCATTTATGCTGCCATGTGCTACAAGGACTGTGAAAAAGAAACACACAATGCTCATATTTGTAAATTCTGCACAAAAACTCAAGATGGGCAGCACTGAAGTAAATTTCAGTTGACTGTAAAACTGGAGGAATATATATACATATAATGGCAATTGAAGTATCTTTGCTTTTCTCTTTATCTAGCCCTCAACCCTTTACCTTTTACTAGTTATAACCTTCCTGTTGCTATTTGTGTCCACATTCCCTTAAATCACATCTGTTCCCATAAATCGCTTCCCTATTGAGAACACTGCAATGAGTTTGTGTTTACAGACTGTCGTTCAAAACATATAACGTGAAAAATTGTTTTCCAATCTCCTAAATCATGCATGCACATATCAAGCGACTGATTTGGGCAGTACTGCTTGACCAAGTCATAATATTCAAGGCTAAGAATCCCAGTTAAGAAAAACACTGACCATATTTTATAACATCTGTATTTGCCCTACAACTCTTCCTGCTCATCCTTTGCCGCCCTTCCTGCTCTCACCTCTCTTTCTCATGACCCAGGATCTTCAGTCACACAGATCTGAAGGCTGGCTTAAATTCATTTTCTTCCAGTGATTCCTTCAGCATCTCTGCCTCCTACTCTGCCTTTTCTAATGCCAGTGTCTCTTTCTTCTTCCTCAATAAACCTCAGATAAAACTATTTAAGGATGTTTTTGATCTGCTTATTTACAGTTTTGAGATTATACCTCGCCCTTAGATTTTTCTACATGGCAGTACTATATTCTGAAGTCCCTGAGTTGACGTATCTAGCCAGAATAAACAGAGGAACTTCAACAATTATGCTAGAGAAAATAAACATCAACAGGTACTCAACTGAATTAAAAAAAATATCAGAAAACATCGATGGTAAATATTTGGTTGTTCCTTAACTGTTTTGAGAAGACAAAGAGGGAATTATTTGAGAAAAATGTGAAATTTATGAACTGATTTCACGACATGAATGTAAGTAAGAAATTAGCGTCCAAGCCCAGTGGAAAGACCCAAATAAAACACTTGCACATGGAAAGAGAATTGTGTTTATAAATAAGGCATGCAAACAATCGGTAAGAGTATGCCAAGGCAAGCCCACAATATTCACTTAAGATTTTGGACTTTAGAGCTCAGTGAAAACGCGAATCAGAAAGTGTGAATTAATGTCATTGGGTGTAGCCACTGACTTACCTAAATTAAAAAGACAATTTGACACGTTATCAAGAACAAAAGACTACAAATGAAAGCTACAGAGAATGAATTTTCTACTCATTTTAAAGTGTAAGTATGATCTCCGTTTTCAAAGCAGACCTCCTGCAGCTTTTATTTGACTTTCATGGCACAGTAATTTAGGGCACAGCGATGCACTTCAGTTGCCTGTTTTGCTCCCAGCACTTGCAGCACTTTATAACGTGGTTACCTGTAGGCCAACACACCTGTGATCATGCAGTTAAAATGTCAAAGAGATTACAGCTCAATCTGCATTTGCTGTAGAAATTAGTAGGAAACATAAACAGCATATACAGGACATGAACTGCATGTATAATTTGGCAACCATAAAGCATAAAATTTGCAAGTGCAAAATGATCTTTCATTGTCATGGTTTCACAGAAATGTCAAGGACTCATCTAGTCCTTTCCTTAGCTCAAGTGTAGTGTGAGGAGTATCTAGGTCATCCTTTACACGTATCTAATCTTCTGAAAAATCCCCAGTGGGTGAAATCCTACAGTCTCCTATTGTGGCTTGTTCAAATGCTTAATTATATGCATAGTCATCCAAACTAATGCTCTTTTTTCTGCAGACCAAGTCAATTCTTAATTGTCCTATTTCAGATGGACATGGAGCCCTTTAGTTTTCTTGCTGATTGCAAAACACCTCTGCAGTTCTCAAGTTCCCTTTCATATTTAAACTTACTCTCTTCTCCTAGCTTTGACTCTTTTACACATTTTATAAGTACATTCTGTAAGCTACCCTCCAAGCTATAACCAGAAGAATTAAATTGCCCTGAGACTGAGACTAGGAAAGCTTTCAGCAAAACCTTATTGACTTTGATATCAGCGTGGCCTCAAACTTACTGGAACTGCAGTTCAACTATGTTAAAGCCAATACCAACTGCTCTTTCTACCATCTCCATAATCTGTTTTTGAAAATATGTTGCAAGACTGTCATATATGCATCTGAAATGAAGACAAAACATATTTGCTGTTTCCCCAAAAAAACCATTCCTTTTTTGGGGGGGGGGGGGGGTGGTGGTGAGTAGAAATCCAGGTGGGAGCTACATTGCATCATATTATTATCACCTATAGCCTGTGGGATCCCCTCTATTCCCAGATGGTCCCAGAAGGTAATCACTAATAATCCAGAGTGCAATGTAAGCATTCATGGGGGATTTTCGATATCCAATCACTTTTTCTCCAACTTGACATTTTGGTTCTTCCCCTCTTGTTCCTCACTAATATTACTGCATTAACCATAGAGTCACAGTAAAAGTCTGACACCGTACTCTCTATCCCATTATTATCTTCTTCAATAAGCATCTGCAATGATTATTAGACCTGTCCTTTTTTAATTTTCTTACTTTAACTACCTTTAACTAACTTAAATTGCTTCTGATATATTTACAGAACCATTACTTAATGCCTTTTATATATGTTTTCCTGATCAATTGACTTCTTATGTAAGGACCTCTGATTTCATTCCCGTTAGCCTGTGCAGTCTTTGCTTATACTTTTTCATGATTCCTTTCGGATTATCAGGTTATCAGGATGCTGATTTATTGACAGCCACTTATTCTTCCTGTCATTTTTGTGAGTCAGGCTTGCTTGCCAGAATGTTTGTATTCTCTTCTGGTTTCCTTTTTTCCTTAGTTTGCTTTCATAGACCCTAACCTAGCAACTCTGATTTTGCTAAAATAGACTTTCTTGAATCCCTTATGACTGCCTGGTTCTGATGATTTATTTATATATATATATATATATATATATATATATTTATGATGTGGATATGTGGATAAATACTTATTAAGGATGAGGCTGGGAAATCACCGTATTCATTTTACAAATAAAACATTTCCAATATGACACACTGTCTTCTTAAGTGCAAAATGGTGACACATATCTCACAGCCTGGTCCCTCGAGTTTGTAAAACTATTTTTTCATATTGTAACTCACATGTGTTGACATATAAGATCCCAAATGTAAACCAAACAGGGAAATGCTGAGGATGTGTAAGAGACAGTTCTTAGAGATATGAAAGCAGAAAGGGCAAGGCAAATATTGCCTGACAAATCCTTCCCTAACTACCACCAGTAGATTCACAGTCTGAATTATACAGCATTTGCTGTAGTTTGCTTCTTAATTTTCAAAAAAGCTTCTTCTAATACCTTCAAATTGACTGTACAAAAGGTTCACAGTATTTATTTGCCTTCATACACTGAAAAAGTACAATTGCGCAGATGGGCAGTTTCATGTGCTTTTCATTAACTTTTTTTTCCTTTTTAAACACACCTTCTTTGCTCAAGCTAGTTTATGCTGGTTTTGTTTTACGACATGATGGTTTATAAAATTTCTGTCAAACTGTGTTACTGTTTGATCATTATAAGAACAATCAGAGTAAGTGTTGCCAGTTACAGTTTTTCATCCCAGCCAAGTCACAGTGTACATATGGTACAAGATACAAAGCAACGCAAAGACTGATTAGCGTGCAAAGTGCAGCACAGTGGTCTTTACTATTCATCATTAATGTCATAGTGGATTTTAAGAAGCAAGAGACTTTTCCCATAGCCAAAACATAGTCTTGCACATAACCACAGGAAAGAAAAGCCAACCAGAAATTATGCAACATGTGTGAGCATGGTCTTCAGCCATAACCTCCTTTTCAAAAACAGAAAAATTGTTCCTATCACATTTTTCTGCTAAGTCCTCCTAAAGGTTCAGGAAACATATGTCAAAACAGCTTTCCTTAAGATGGAGCAGTGAACCTTTCCTCGCATTTCCTGGAAAAGCTTCACTTCCTGAAAACTGCAGCATCTGCACCAGAACGCCTGAAGCCCTATGCAAAGCTCCCAACAAACAAGACAAAGATGACTGTCGCTTTTGGACTTGATGCTAAATAAAGGGATGTGAATATTAGGGAAAAATAGGGTCATAAACAAAGCAGGCTAGCAAACCAGCCTCCTGAAGACCCTAGAGACTTCTTGGTTCTCCTTTGTCTTCTGTATTTTACAGCAAAATGTCACAGGGCTCTTTCTGATTATGCTTGACCTTTTGTTTGCTTGTTTGGTTTGGTTTTTAGGTGGGTAAAATTTAAGTTCACACTAATCTCTGTGTATTAAAGACTAATCTTATTTAATGTCCACCCAGGACATTCTATGGGTAGTTAACCTATTTAGCATATGCAGACACTAATGGAGCGCACATGCTCAATAGCCAGAAGGCATATCTTCACCAGCAACTTTCAGAAGGTGGATCCTCATGAAATTGCTCACAGAAGGATGAATTTTAAATACTTTTCTCGCTAGGCAAAAATCTTATTTGAAGCAGCCAACACATTCGTATGCTTGACAGGAACAAGCAACAATTTACAGCATGTTGCCTACTTCATTGGTTAATATAAGAAACTGACATTTATGCCTGTCAGAATTCATATGGAGCCATGTCACCAGAGGAATTGTTTGGGGAGCACTTCAGCAGGCACAACTCCCTCACAGTCTTCAAAAAGTGTGCTTGTAACACCCTTCCTGTAGGCAGTCTGGCTCTCTGAAATTGTTTGGGACCCACTCAAGAACACTCATGACTTTGTGAGGAGGTGCAGGAAGACAGAGTTCATAGGCAACAAATTAGTAAAGAAAGATCTCAAATGACTTCTCTGTCAGATGATGTTCTTGAAGTGCCTGATGAATCATAATCAAATATATGTGATTAACAGAAGGTGAATCCAAATATATGGAGACCAAATGAATATAGTGGCTTGTAGCCACATCATTCTGTATTATGAGCCAGTCAGACCTCCCAAGTTAAGCAGTACTGAGCCAAGTCTGAATTTAAATAGGAGATCCTCCAAGGAAAACTGAGTGCATGTGCTGAAGGAAATAGTACTGGTAGCCCTTGTCTGTCTGAGTTACTACTGAACACTAAGGCTCTTGGATGATGCCAACAGCACAGGATTGAGACTATAGAAGAAACTCAAAATCTTTGAATCCTAGCTCCTAGTGGTCGTTAAAAATCCTTCAGCAGTTTTTGGAAAAGTAATGATATTCATGTAGCCAGATTTCATACTAGATAATTATAATACAACAAATATCCTGGCAATTCCAAGCAGATACAATGTTTTCTTTCATTTCTTCCCCATCATCCTTCAGAGTTCTATTCAGGAGGTGATTTCACTCATGTTCTAGTGTTAAATGAAGAGATTATAGCATATTGTGCTGGATTCACATGTTGAAACTAATTTATTAAAAAAAAAAAAATGTTACACCTTTTCTTTGATTTGTTTCTTAGTGACAAATAGCATTTTGAACAAATCTGTTCAGTGGTCTCTGCCTTTGCATTGCACAAAGCTAATTGAATAACTTTTGATTCTTAAACTCACAGAGTAATTTAGACTGGAAGGGACCTCAGGAATTCATGTAGTCCAATCAACTGCTCAAACTAAAGCTGATGTCAAAGTTAGATCTAGGTGCCCAGGGCCTCATAACTTGCTTTTAAATCATAATATAATTAAAAACGAATCATACTATCTGAATTTGATATGCAATGTCAAAAAAAGAATAGGTAGGGAGCAATTTTTGGTCTTCACTTGTTTTGGAAAAATCCTGTGCTATACCATTCTGCAAACCCCTATTCAAACTTTGCCCCGTTTTGTTCACACTTGAAAGATTTTGTGTATTCATAGCCTAATGCAGTGTAATGACAATTATTGTTATTGTCCAGAATGCTCACTGGGATAAGTCTGTGAAATATACAAATAAATTAAGGGGAGAGATATGAAGAAAACACAGAAAATAGCTAGAACTTTGTAGCATGGTCATAATGTCAAGAATAGCAAGTGAGCTTCTTGGCACTGTTCTGAAAACTTCAGGTTATTGATTCCCATGACACAGGTGTTAAGTAAGTGCATTTGTATTTCTGGTGCCAACTGTAATGCCCATTACCAGTAGATTTTATTAGATTAGTAGATGTTCCTGCACAGAAGAGTCAATGAGCAGTACCTCAGGAAAAAAAAAGGAGATACATGAAGAGAAAAAGGTGTGAGATAATTTGGATTTGCATACCAGATACTACTGAGATTACTTACATTCGGTGTAGTTGTTCTTTAAATAATTGCAGTACTTGGATTATTAATTTGCTCATCCTTTATTAGACTTAAAAGTGTGCTCCTCACTGCAAAAGCACAAAGACAGTCTGTGCTCTAAGCTTTATCATCCAGACTTGGCGGAGCCAGAACACACCAGAAATCTGTGGGACAGGATCATTCAGACCGGCTTTTGTGCAGGGGCTGCATGCATTTGCTGCTTAATATTTCCTCAGACTGCTGTTACTGTGGGACAAAAGGAACTTTTCAGGAGCACTTTGAGTGAGGAAAGGATGATTCCTTTGGCCATGACTAAGGTACGGTGATTAGTGTACAGCCAGAAGCACTTCCTGACTTCATACTAGGGAAGAATACCGGGCATCATCTCCCTGACCTCCCTGTCCTGGCTGCCATGGAAAGAAAAGAGAAATGTGGGCCAGAAGGACTGTGGATGATGGGGGACAAGGACAGCATGGCATGCTACAAACAGCACAGGCCCATACACAGAGTTTGTGAGGACTGGGATTCTGGTAGCCTTACTGATCAAGTGGCCTAGCAAGGACAGTGAATAAAAACGAGTGAAAGCAAGGTACAACCAGCACATGGCAAAGCAAAGCACAGCTCACACTTCAGGCTGTCAGGCACTTCCCACTAACACAGAATATGTAGCAGTAACAAAAGCATGCTTTAATCTAAATTGCCGAAAGTGAACATAATCTGATTCGTTCTACGCTTCCTCACATCTATGCAATCAGATCTCTACTTCAGCTTGCTGAGACCTTGGAGTGTTGAACGAGCTCAGCAGATCTTTGAGGCACACCTTTCTGACAGCAGCCACAGTCGACCGTTACGCCTATGAAAAAGCGATGACTGCCAATGTTTACTACTTCTTACCTTCTGTGCCATTTGGATCTGATTCTGTTCTTCACTTCTGGTCTCCAGCTCGAAGAGGTAACCTGTAATTCATCAGCTTTGGGGAAAATATGTGTGATCTCATGAATCCTGGATGTTGTAAAATATTGGGGTTTTGGTGAGGAGACAGAGGTCTGTACACCATTAAACTAGTAAAACTTGCAATTTTCCAGGGTTTTGCCAAGCAAGTCTTGAATGCCTCAAATCTTCCATGATCTGTTTGATATATCAGGAGAGGGATGCAGTAAACTATCCATGAGGGTAGCTAGCACAGATCATAGCGTCAAATGCATGACATTTATACACTATAAACTTACTTTAAATTCCATGCTACAACAAGTACTGTAACATTAGAGAGGGCAAAGTTGGAGAATACTGATTGTGACCAGGTGTAGAATGAGATTAATTTATTTTTAGCATTGTATTTCTGTTCTAATGCAATTCTACCACCCAACACACACACATATGGATGTCTAAAACATTATCTAATTTTTAAATAGCTGCCATAAGCAAGAGCCAGAAAAGGAATAGCTGTATGTTTGTTTTACATCATGCTAGGAGTATAAAATATATTGGGGGTGGGGAAAACTTACATTCCCTTCATGGATTCACTGGATCAGGTTTTCCTCTCCACCCCAAGGTGCACTTCCAAATTTTATTCCAGAATAATAACGGGCCATCATATACCTCTTTCTCAATAGTCCAGAAGTTGGCAGCCTTCAGAAAGTAACGATGAAGTCACTGACAGTACTTTAAAAAAATTAAAGTGCTTCTACTCCTCACCACTATGGCACTGAATACACTGCAGAAAACAAAGTTACAACACAATGGCAATGAGAAGGGAAAAAGACAACTTTCTCTTTACACCTGAGTTTAGCAACGACCACTTATTACTTTATAGTTCTTCACTAACACAAAGGCCTTATGCAAGGGTCGTGTACTATACTTGTAAAAATATTTGGAAAGCAATTGTACGACGTTCATCTTTAAATTCCTGCATTTGGTTGTACTGCTTGCACCTTTGCAAATTCTAAGAGGAGGGACCTACTGGGAGAGGAAAACCCACAAACATCTTCTGCTTAAACATTTATGTCAAAGACTCATAGTCCTTCTCATCCATCACCTACAGTTCTAAATAAAATCCCTGTCAAGACTTAGTGATAAGCTTCCTGTCCAGCCAACAGCAGCATACTTCAAATTGACTGTGTCTTGTTCCGCTTCTTAAGTCTATATGCAATTAGATCTTCTTTTCGACTTACTGAGACCTTGGAGACCTTGTTATTTGGATGAGCTCAGCAAGTCTTTGAAGCACACCTTCCTGACAGCAGCCGCAATTGACTCATACCTATGAGAAAGTGATGATTGACAATCTTTATAACATCTGAAACATAACTCTAGCGGTTGCATTTTCTCTCTCTGATCCCCTCAAGAGTTATTTAAACAAAAAAGAGCGAAGAGAAAAGCTGAGCACAGCTGACTGCATATTGCATTTGCTACCTACTTTGTGAAAACCCAGCTTCAAATACCTTTTCTCATATTTGTCATTTGGCTAGCAATTATGCTAAAACATTGCCTCTCTCACTTCCTGTGAAAAACTGCAAAGGTGTCTGTGACTTTCCTGGAAGGAAAAAGATTATTTTGCATAAGCCCCATCTTTTTTCTTTATTCTTTTTTATCCCCTACCCAGAATTTTTGTTGTAAGGCCAGCCCTGGAATCCAGCATCTATGCTATATCAGCTCCAGCCATACTGAAAACTTGCACAAAGAGGATTGTTAAAAAGGTGGAAGGAAAGAGGATTTTGGCCTGCAGTACGTTCATCAAAATGCTGAACTTCTACCCCAAGAAAATGCCATGGAATCATTAATCATGAGGCAGAGCAAAAAAGATGTTTGCATGTTACTCAGCTTCCTTACCTTTTGAAGGAGGAAGGGCAGTGTCAGTATTGCCACAAACTGATCTTTGGGTCCAGATATCATATGTATTCTAAACTTGATGACTAGGTCTCTAAATTTTTCACTCCAGGTTTAGATTTTTAAAAGGCCATCGTGTTTTCTGTCAGCTGATAATGTCAGAAACAACAATATTGCTGTTAGTGTTTAACAGGTAATAGTGCTTATTTCATGGAGCGGGTTTTGTTCCAAGTTGGTATTGAAATTGATTTGTGTTAATGATTTAACTTGTTGACAAATAAACATTTGAAGGAAAAAAATATATAATATAATCCTGGCAAACCAAACCATGCCTTTATCTTTGCCTTAAATTTAAATTCAGCTATTTATTACATCACCCTTTGCCAGAACTGGGCAGTAAACTGCTTTCGTACTCAGAAGAATGTTTCCATTTAAAATTTACATTTAAAATTGCAATAAGATGCTGGATCTCATTCTTTTTGAGGAAACTGTATTGCATTACATTAGCTACATTGCTAGAGAAATGATGCATTCTGCTTCCTGTATCAGTTTTAATTAGCTGGGTGCATTACTAACCCATTCTATCATGGGATGTTAAAGTTAAAATTAGTCTAATTCAAAGTGTCACAAACCACAGCTACAAAACTGATTGGTTAGCTGTTAATTATTTAAATACTGCATCCTGTGCATAATCAATTTCTTACCTACAGTCATGATATATTATTGACAGTTTGAAAACTAACTCTATTGCTGTCCAGCATAATTCTGAAATATAATTTATAGTGGTTATTTGGAGAACTATACAGAGTACATTAAAGCCATATGGTACTGTGGTTTCATCCCCAAGAGATGCCTCATCAGCTAAGAGAAGCATTATGATCAATATGTATATTACTCATTTTTAATAGAGTGTACTAAGCTGTAGAAGATTACTGTTCCTGCCAGTTATTTGAAAATATGAGGTGCAACAATTATTTTAAGATTGTTGGATAGTTACAGTATTCTCAAGATATAGAAAATATGTCTTTGTTTTCTTATGTTTAGAGCCTGAAACATTCTCTAGCAGCTGAAATCCCCCAGAATAGAGTATGCCTAACTAGACAAACGAAAACCTATAAAAGGTAAAACCTTATTTGAGTTGTAATGCTCAAACAATTTGCTAAATACAGTTCCTCGGAAGCAGGGGGGTAGGGTGGGGGTGGGGGTGGGGGGGTGGGGGGGAAGAGAAAGGAAAAAAGATGAGAACACTGTCATTTATCTTGGCAAGAGGACATAGCATCTACCGCAACTATGTCTATTTCACTGCTAAAAATAAAAAGTGGTAAGAACTACGATGACTGTTGCAGCCTTGGCAATACAGAGAATGTTGGATTTTTCAGAAGATTTGTGTTATGTACACTGATTCCTCAATACACTAAGAAAAATACCACATGAATACCAAGCATTACATTAACCTCTGACCTGGTAGAAGTATTTGCAACTACAGACAATAAAACTGCACTGCCTGACTAAGGATGCAAAGCCACAGGCATGAAAAATGAAAAAAAAAAACAAAACCAACAAAACAACTCAAAGTCAAATTTCAGTTATTCAATCAGATGAAGCAAAGTGAGGGAGAATAATTCAGAAATAGCAGAACTGCAAATACACAAAATTAGTTGAGAAGAAGATGAAACAATGCCACAACAGGAGATGGGGGCAGGGAGAGGGGGAATAAGGAGTGGGAAGATCTGTGCACCAGTGATGACCGATGAATATACATCCTCAGAGCACAGTAGAACACCAATGTGCCCTTCTTACTTCTGGACCCAAGGCTGATCTACCTACCAGTCTTGTGTAATAAGCCCCTGCTTGAACTTTGGCCTTTCAGTCACCAAACGCCAAAGTCTGCTCCTAGTGCACCCTTGGCACCTGCAGCCGGCACTTGGCCTCGCACTCCCATTCCTCCGGGGCTGATATGGAGGTCTGTCACGCACGAGCCTGCAACGAAGCACAGTAAAACGGTCAAGGGATGAGCTCTGCCAGCAGCAGCCCCCCAGGCCAGCAACATCACATCCCTCCCAGCAGCGACGCTGCCAGTCCACTTCTCCCATGCAACTGGAATGAGCCCAGCTGCACCACAAATGCACAAGGGAGTAATTCCTCCAAGTCTGAAGAGTTGGATAAAGGGCACAGTTAGGGGGGTGACAGCTGGAACAGGGAGCCAAGGACCAGATGGGCAGTTCAGACTTATAACTGTGTCTAGAAATGCATTTACACTGTGCTCCACCCGAACCAATAAATCCTTCAGTGGCAATTCATGTCCAGCTCCTTGAATATTGTCTGGAACTTTCACCCCTTTCTGCTTCAGATATCTGACTCAATGGAAGATGTTTAACCTGAGCTAATTTGCCTTGAAAAAGGGAGGATTCGAGGAAGCTCAGCAGTCACTCAGGTGTGCTTAATCAACTTTAAACTTTTTAATCAAGAAAGTTCCTTACAATTAGGTGTGATGGCATTTTCATGGATGGATTTGTATTTTTTCCCAAGCAATTTTCAACGTTGTTTTGAATGTTTGGTTCAGTATTTTCTAAAAACTAACTACTTCAGAACCAACTACTATAATTCTGAAATATTAGCATAGAAGTATGGTACCAGGATACTGAAAAAAAACACCATAGAAGCACCATAATAAAAATCGTCATGTCCCTTTTTTCCTTTTGAATTCCTCAGCTGGACTTCAGCTCTCATGACGCCTGATGGCCCACCGTTTTTTTTCCTGTATATATTAGTTATGAGTCACTCGCCTGCCCTCTGATAAACTGGGAATGCCATGAATCCCTGGGCAGTTCAGCAGACACAGGGGACAGGACCACCAGATTAGAAGTACCACAGCACCTGTAAGGATGGCTCTAGTTTTTTCTGAGGTATTTCTTTTACAGAAGAAAACATTCTCCAAACCATCCTACTTAGAGGTACCTGAGACCCATTCAGCAACTGGAACACCACTCTTACAGATGGTGGGAGCTCAAGTTAAGCAGAGTTTCTAAGCATGCACACATTTTTGTAACCAGTTTATGTGCTCTCCCATAATCCTCAGTTTTATTTATTTCCAAATCTTCTCTCCCATCTGTTCACTTCTGCATGATCTATATACTATCTTATGCTATTTATGCCTAACAGATTTTTGCTTCCTCTCTCTGTTCCAGTTAGATTAATGATGCCAACAGTCTCTGTGTATTTCTAGTCTCTTTGTTTTCTTCGTCACACATCTTGCATTCATACTTTCAAATACTTATCACTCCCTCTGACCCTTCCACAACAGTCCAAGTTTTTATTCCTATTTCACAAATGTTCTCTCAATATTTTTCCTTCCTTCCTCCTTTAAACCCAGATTGCTAGTTTTAGTGCTGAATCCCAGTTCTTCCAATCCTGTCAGACTCTACCTACCTTCTTCTAGCTTGATTCATTCCTTCCTTTTCTGCCTTTTCTGTCTTTTATTTGGCTTTGTTCTTTATTCCTCAACCTCTATTCCTGTACCTTAGCTAGAGGTTCTTTATCAAGATTTAAGTCCTGAGACAGCTTAATGTAACAGTGCTTCTTCTCTTTTCTTGTAATGCTTTGTGTCCTGTGAACTATTCCTAAAACATTAATATCATAAAACATCTATATAACTGCTGCATTAAATGCCTTTGCCCACCATTTTGAAACACAGTCAGGTTTTAATCCATCTCATGTCCATGGTACCAAATTTTGCTTGTGACATTACAAGTGTTTTCCTGCAAAAAGCGGCTTCTGTTATCCTTTCTCAACATTACTTCATGAGTACTGCTGTATTTTGGTTTGGAATAAGTCCAGCACTGTTATAATGATGGAGCACACTTTCTTCCTTTGGGATATAAAATAGTCAAATTGCAACAAGCTGTTTTGCCTTGCCGCTTCAGGCTGCCTCCAATCCAAAAGAAGAAATCATAATAAAGCAAATGCCTCATCTGCCTAAATAGTCAAGCACATCACTGCTTAGAAAGAGGAGTACAAAGCTTCAGGGTTAAAGTATAAGAAAGAAACTTGCAAAATTCAGCCTGCGTACATATGGCAATAAGTCTACCTGGAGTTTCCAGCTCTGTTTAAGAGATGTGGTAAGACAGTACTACAGACAAACAAAACCTGATGTACAAAACATGCTGCTGAGGCCTGCTTGGAGATACTTACGAGGAAAGACAAAAATGTAATGACTAGACAAGCAAAACACCACAGAGAAAACTTTATACAGGATCTGGACTCTCACCATTTCAGGGACACTGAATTTCGAAACAGTCTCTTCCTCCTCTTCCCAAATCTTTCAGTGGAGGCAACAGTTGACTCTATAAAGAGAGATGATCATAGGAAATACAGCTGGAAAAACTAAAGAAAGGTCTTTATAATGTTACACAGGAGCAAAAGGATGAGACGGGAAAGGCACAGTTGGTAGACAGTGCTAAAAGCACAGCTGAATTGCAGTTTTGTTAGCAGTGGACTATGACTCACTATGACATACTTGATGAGTGCTCAGACTCCAAGTAAAGTGTTGAAATAAGCATTTATCATACAAAATTAAGAAGCCAAACGTCACAGAATTTAAGACTGGAAGGGCATATCCCAAACTCCATCTGTACTTAGACTGTGATAATTCTACAGTCAAATTTTGAACTATAATTAAAATATTCTGTCACAGGAAGAAAAAAAGACAAAATACTTTTGTTAGCAAATAACAGTAACTTGGTAACATGCTACCAGATACTACAAAGAAAGATCACCACAATTGAACAGGTATGCTGGTTAGCTGCTATATAAAAAAAGCTATATGCCTCCACCTCCTGAGTAACTGCGTCGCAAGGGCATAGTGGAGTTAAGGGCAGTACAGAGAAGAGCTGTGAAAGTGAAAGAGGGTATGGAGCAGTTGCTTTATAAGAGAGTGAAAAGACTATGCCTCAGTTTGGAGTGAAGAGGGCTGAAAGGGAACATCATCAACATTTGCAAGTTGGTGAAGGATAAATCAAAGGGAAAACTAACAAAGTCCTGCAGTCCTTGTAGTAGGTGGTCACTCACTGAAACTAACAAGAGGTCAGTTCACAGCTAAATGAAGGAGATAGTTTTTACAGAGTGGGTAGTGAATTGCTAGGATTTGTTGTCAAAGAAGACTGTGAAGGTAAACATCATCAGGAGGTTCAAAGGAGGAGAAGGCAAATTTAGGGACAGCAGGTCCACAGATACTGTAACAAATAGGCGTGAGTGTTTCCCCTAGTATACTTAATCCAACAGCTGTGAATGCTGATGGGAGAGGAATAGTCTGCAGGGGGGTCAGAAGCACATGACCTTCCTAAACAGCATCTCTTTCTCCACTGTCAGAGAGCTAGGTGGACCGCTGATCTAATCCAACAAAGCCTTTCTTATGCTTTTACATGTTACAAGAGAGTTAAAATCAAACGAGTATCCTTAGAGATGAAATTGAATACCTGAATAGTAGCTAACACCCCTACAGTGATATGGCTATGCTCAAAAAATTCCTCTTTATAAGCTGGTATGAATTAGCAAGTCAAAAAAAATTATAGCTTATGAGCAGGACAGAGGACTAGTGGAGAACCACTAAACAGGGCAATGGTAAAAATAGGCTCTGTAGGCCAAAAGCAATATCACAAGCCAGATGTTAGCATCTGAAGTCCCTGAAGGTCTAAGACTGTGTCTGAAGTACAGGACCTGGCATCATTCACCATCTCAGTCCCAGATGTATCCCAACTCAGCTGTGTTGAAGATCCATGTCAGGGTGAGAGTTGAGCACATGCCACCTGCATGTCAACATGATTTCCAAGGGAAAAATAATCAGCAAACCCCGTCTCAAGGCTTAATACAGATCAAGTTTGCCCCTCCACCCCGACAGTCTTTAAGCTGTAACAGTTTGGTAAACACCATCTTCCTGTGACACGCTGGATACCAGTGAGCAGCAAGGCAATGAGCACACATATGCCGTGCAACAATAATGTTTTTGTTAGAAGGAAAAAATTGCCACAAGTTGCAGTTTGAAGGAGGCACTGAGAAATCATACTAAGTTACTAGGTACAGTGATGCCATTGAAATAGCTCTTTTAATAAAGAGCCAGTTAATTAAATAAGCACAGAGCCCTTTCATTGCTATTAATCGGCACAGACTACTAGCATGGTCTCATTTATCCAACATGAGCCATTCTATGTCTTGGCTCGTGGCTGCAACGTAAAAAGAAAGATCCTGACAGTCTATCATTAAATATTTTATCTCAGTTACACTTGCATGAATCTGGAAGAAATTCAGGGAGGAAAGTGGAGATATTTCTGATTCCAAGCCATATAATTGGGGTGAGGATCTGACCACCCAATATGCCTGTAGAGAAGCTTTTATGCCCACTTAGGCATGAGTTGCATGCATTTAAGCAGCCAGCTTGCACCTGGCTTGTCTACAATTACTACCACTTCCTTTTTTCCCCTGTCAAATCTTCCTCCCCTCAATAAATGTATTTCATGGTGTTTTGATGGATGGCAAAGAGTAGGTTAAATTCTTGCCCCAGTTTTGTATATAGAGTTGTTAAGCATCTGAAAGAAAAGTGGCCAAAAGAGCACTGCATATCATTCTGCAGATCATTAACTGGTAATGTAATCTGCCCCACTCTAGGTATTACATCCAAGAAAAGACCACAAAATTAGAAATGTAGTGCTCTGAACAGAGGAGTACTCGGTGTTCCTCTCCTTGCCCTTTACGCAAGCATTGCAGTAAGCAGCCAAGCAGAAATCAGCATTTTACACAAAATGTCTCAGAACCTGATAGCAAATCCAAACAGCTATTCAGTGTCACGCACTCTGATGTGGTCATGTAATTTATATATTATGATAATCTGGTTTTCATCTAACCTACTAATTCGACCGTTGTTTCATTTAAATAATTGGCTATCTGATTCCCCACCCATGTTGAGAAACATGCACAACACTCTACTGCAATGATACCATTAACCTAGACAAAATGTCATGAAAAAAGAACAGATATCATTTTCCAAGGAAAAGAAACAGTATTAACTTTCATGGGAGCTTATCTCTTATTATATATTTTAAAATAGTGACATTTATGAACATTTAGAAGGAGAAATTATTTCTAACACTCTTTGAAAGGATCACATTCAACATTCTATTTTTAGGAAGCAAAGGGTTTGGTTTTGGTTTTCTGGATTTTGGTTGGTTGGGTTTTTTATATACACAGTTACTATTCTTTTTCACAAAAGTCTTATAGATAAGCAAACTAGCAGTGGCTATTGAACATCTAGCAAGGGACTTTAAGATCAGCAAAGGTCACAATACAGAGAATCACAAAGCTACATGACAGTGCTGGGGACATTTCTTCTGTCAAATATTGCTTTACTTGGCTCTGTAAGGCTTTGCCCAGTCCAAGAAAGAATCTTTCAAATATATTATATTCATTTTCCTACTCTTGTCTTTAAATATTACTCTTTCACAAGCAGTGCTGTGAAAGCAGCATTCAGCATTTGCTCGTTTTAGCTACGGCACGCCTGTCTCCTGCAAGGCTGGGGAAAGGCTCCCACGTATCCGAACGTTCTCAGCTGCAGGTTACCTCATGATGCAAATTATGTTACAGGATGCAAATAGCCAGTGTTTCAGCGTGGACAGCCATTTATACCGAAGGAGTACAACCCCTTCCAATTTCACAACATTTCACACAGTCAGCAAGTGTAAGGTGGTGGAAAACCCCACCCACAAAATGCCATCAAGCATGCTAATCTTAAGTATGAGGTTTGGGGGTTTTTCAGTTTTCCTCTTCGGTTTGGAGCAGTCAGCCATCTCACAAAATTACAAGTAGCATAAAGAAGTCCCTGTCCCTTTCAACACATGAACTAGAGGGTATCAACTAGAATTAGAAGGAGGCATACTCAAATCATTCTCCACTCTCTCGTTCTCTAGCAATGCACAGCTACGTATCAGCCCTCACCACAGGATGCAGCACTGTCCCCCTGTCTAAGGGAATGACGCAAACCACAGTCCTAATGAAACCAGCTGCAGAATTAGGAAGCACAATTTCACAATATGATACCAAGTACCAAAAATATAAGAAAGCTAAGTTTTAAATAACAGGTCTTTTGAAATGAGTGGGCATTTGCCATTGTCTCAAAGGAGTATAGGAATGACAGCATATACAATCCAGAAACAAAAGTTGCTTATAAAAATAAGATAAAAATGGCCTAAAAAAGCAGTTGGGACTTCTAATACAAAGTTATGAGAAGTGAGAATATGTTTTCTATTCCAGTTAAATAGTTAATAGTAGATAAACCTTAAGAAAATAGAGTAAGTCAGTAACGATAATTACTTAGATATTCTGATGAGAACGTAAAAATTGACATGTGTTGCAGGGAATCATTCACTCAGTTAAATAGGCAAAGATATTGAATATGCCATTTATACCTCTTCTTTATGCATTAATTAAGATCTAAAAAAATAAAAATTGGAAGAAGAATGGAAGGAAAAGAGAAATAAATTGGGTTCTTTTCTGGAAAAAAAGCAGCCTGGATTTCCTGGGTGTTTATTTAGCACAGTGCTATTTTCACAGATCATTTCAAATTTTACAAATGGGTTTTTTCACTGCAATTTTTCAGGCCAATTCTCTTAAACATAATAACGGAAAGGCTTCCATATACTCACCAGTTTGAAAAAGGTTTTCTTTTTCTCATCAATATTTTTTCTTTTCCTTTTGTTTCCTTTCCATCCCATAATTTCAACCAACGGGTGGAAGTTTTACTCTTAAATATATTTTTCTATTGGTCCAATATCACAGGGTTAAGCCATTCCTGGTTTAGATGGTTTTGTGAGGTTTTTCTTTAATTTAGATACTACTTTCTTTGGCCTCCTCATCATTTTAGGCTTCTTCTCATGTCTTAGACTCAGATCTAAATACGCCTACAAACCAGTCTGACCCTCCAGAAACCTCTGAGTCCATGTCTTAAATACAAGTGGTGCAGTACATTTGCCTGTCAAAAAAGACTGAAAAACAGATGGCACAGGGAGCTGAACTTTGCTACTCATGTTAGCAGTGCTTCAGCTAAATTTGGAACTGATTTGAGGTACACACAAACTGCACCAGTGCGGAAACTTAATAGCTTTCAGTACAGGAGTTAGGTACCAACAGTGAAAACACTTTGCTCCTGAGGCATCCAGGCTGCTGTGTTTGGGTACAGAAGGGAATTCTTTATTGTGCTTCTTTGTAAATGCACGGCAGTGTGATCAGTGTGTAAAATGTGCAGATTAAGCAGCGAGGGCAACTGTGTAGACCTGTCCCTGCTGGCAGCATTAGGTGTCGAAAAACAGACACAACCCAAAGATCCTTCCTTAAGGAATTTTCCGATGGGAAAACTGCTGGAGCTTGGCAGCACTTGGGCTGAGACTGAGCTCAGGTTGCCATAGAAGGTATTATGAAACTCAAGTGCCAAACCTGTAGAAACACCATGGGCTCTGATGTCTCCTGGACACAGCCATTTGGGGTTTAACATAACCGGAGTGCTTAGTGGCTTATTTTTGCTGATGGTCCCTGACTGTCCTACAGCTTTTCCACGGGAACTTCACCTTCCAATGCCCTCATGATTTATTTTTCCCTGATTTCGAGTCCTTGAAATCCACCAGATGTGAATACTGACAAACACACACATTTATCTTAGGAAGACTAACCAAAAGCAAATATGAAAATAACCCTGCATACTGGGTAAAAGTTCCCTCTGACATCTCTCGTT
The DNA here is from genome assembly GCF_023638135.1 of Falco biarmicus. NCBI lineage: Eukaryota > Metazoa > Chordata > Aves > Falconiformes > Falconidae > Falco > Falco biarmicus. Next base: position 120,413,021 of record NC_079288.1, on the reverse strand, counting down.
GGAAACAAAAAATGCAAGGCAGAAATTTTTCATTCTTATTACCTAAGCTAATTTTTCTAGTCATATATTTAAAGGATTTGGAGGGCCTATCAATAAAACTTAATAACACTGTCAACTATTTGCATTCTACTACAGCAGTTGGGATGAAAAACTAGTTCATTCTTATCACAGGAATCTTCCTACAGCTCTTTGTTTGCTTTACTTTCTGCAACAGCTTGTTGCTATGGTATTATGCCAAATAAGAATATATTATTCCTATGGCCCTCAGTTCCAAGCCTTCCACATCCTCTGCCTGGGCTTGGTCCTGGACTGTGATTGCCAATTTCTGTAGAGTGCAGAGCCAGCTGCTGCAAATGCACTCATCTTGTTTACTCAGCTTCTGTTCTCCTATTTCCTGAGCAAAAAGTCAGTGCCCGAGAGCTTTAATTGCTGATCTCTGTTCACCTGCAGCATAGCAAGAGAAAAAGCATAAACAGTGCTGCTTCTACCAGCCACCGTACACTGGAAACTACATACTGCAACTACGTCATTAATAGGATTTGTTAAGGTTGGAGAGAACAACTAAAACAACCTATAACTTCTCTGACAGCTCCAGCTGAAGGGCAAATTTCTTCTGCCTGTTCTACCCTGTGGAGCTTTAATTGTATATTCTATTCCCAGAAGGCCAAATTATACTCTCAGTTACAGCCATGATATAATTAAAGTTAATGGAGTTGATCAGATCTAATTGAGGGCATAGTTTATTGCAGCAAATGTTACATTACAATAAAACATTGAGAAAGATTCTGACCATCAACTTTAAGTATCACTCAGTTTCCAGAAATCTGAGTTAAAAGCCTTTAAATAAAGCTCCACTGCAGTTGGAAATGTTTGTTCTCCCTAAAAATCAATGGCTAAATAGTAAGCATGTAAACATAAAGTAGTAGATTCACAGCTTCAATCACTGACCTGGGTTTTTTTGTAGTTGATTTGGGGTGCTTTTTTGTGTTGGTTTGGTTTTTTTTTTTTTTTAAACCTTTTAGAATTGGCATAATGCAAGGAATCCTATTTATAAACTGGTATCTAACGAAGAAACAGTGCCATGTACATTATGCATGCTGTGCACTACAGAAACGGATGTATGTTAATTCCTATCTCTTTGCGTATGTATAGCAAAGAGAAATATATTGTCCTCATTTCAAATATACAACTATCCTGCAAGCAAAGGCACCATTCTAGGACCTGTGGACAGAACCAATATAACTGAGTTTTAACCCAACTAGCGTGGGTACCACTAACAGTAAAGCCAGGACAAATTCATCCATTTGAAAGCCATTATGTGATAGAGCGTGACTTTACACACGCCAAGGCTAGCTGCGCCAGCTTCTCTGCTATTGCCACGGTGCCCGTAGCAAAACTAGTTCTTTACAATACCTTTCCTGCCATTACACCTTTCACAATAGGGTAGATATAACCTAGAACATGCCAAGTGAAAGGCTTTGAATGCTAGATTGTCACATCAATTTAGTCTGCATGAACCTGATTGGAAATCTGCATCACCTTGTTCTTACAGAAAAACTCACCACTGTCACAGTTATACAGGTGTCTGCCACTGCTGGCATAACTTATCAGAGGCCCATTAACCTAGAACACCATTAAAATAAAAAGCCTCTACTTCAAATATTGATAGGTAATACTGAGATTTGGTGCCTTAAATGTGTTTGTTATTTAATTATTATTGTTATTTTAGCTTTGAATCAACTCTGTTCTTTAAAAGTAGCTGCTTGCATTCTGGTAATTATGAAAGATTTAGAGAAGATAAGAGTTTTTTTATTGTTCAGATTATGAATTATTATTCCTCAGCATTAGTTTAGGAAAGCTTCTCCCTTTCATTCAATTTTGCCTCACATTTTCTTTTTGCTTCACTGTGCATTTTAACACCTTTAGAGAGAAAGTATTTCATTTCCAGGTCAGAAATAGCTAGAAACACTTTTTTTTTTTTGGTGTGCAGCTGCATGATGTCTTTATTCTCTTTATGTGCTTCTGGTTTGCGAAAGATGTTTCAGAAACTGCTGTTGTCAAAAAACACCCTCCTCAGGTCTTGCTATTACTGCAGGGAGTCTTATAAGCTGAAACCTTGTCCCCAGCTATTAAATGTCTTCTTTCTTTAGTTCACCATTATTATTCTGTAAGCATTGCTCAACCACACTGGAGTTTTTACAACACAGGTCTGAATGGATGGATTTTTTTTTTTTGGTTTTGCGGGGGGGAGGGGTGGGGTGGGGTGGGTATTTATTTGTTATTTTTTGTTGGGGTTTAGGATTTTTTTTGTGAGCAACACACAGTATCAGCTTTTAAAAGCTAAGTAAAGGATTATTTTCTGATAATTGTGCCATTAACAGTCGTTTGTCCCAAGTTTAACCAGTGCCTAAGGGTCTCCAAATTTCAAGCTCCAGCTCACTTGTACTTTCCTGTTTTCCTGCCCGAAGGCAGGAAAAAGGCAGGTCAGGATGCTGATGAGTTGAACTGTTTCAAGCTCCATTTGGCCTTGTGTGAAGAAAGCATGGGTCACTGTACCACTTCTGTAAGGACTAAGCCGGCAAAACATTTAAGGACCCTTTCACAAGGGATCTGTCTTCAGGTATGCTGTTGGCCACCAAATTGGAAAACATACCATGTCTACTCACCCACTTTTGTTTTTCTGTTGGTTTTTTGTACTGCCTGTCATCACTATAGCTTTTGAAGATTTCTTATTTCAAGTATAGCCAGCAATTGGAGACTGCCTGTCTGGTTCTACCACCGCTGAGCAATGCTTCAGTCCTCAAAGGTACTTTAGATCTGTGTCTATACACATAAAAATATATGTGTGTGTATATACATGGAGAGAAAGGTATAAATACAGATGTATGAAAATGTATATAAGCAAAAAACAGACATTACTTATTTAAAAGTTTTTAACTTAAAGTATTTAAAGTTATGCCTTTACACTGTTTTCTGTCAGAGTTGATTTTATTCTATTTCAATTCCTCCTTCCTCCCCAGGTCTCCCTACTGGAGATTTATGTACCATTTGCCTTCAAGTACTTCAGTTGCTGGGATTTGTTCAGCTTTGTACACATCAGAGATGGCTTCCCAGGGTTTTCCTGTTAGCTTTCTTTGGTCTTAAGAAAATTGATCTGTGCAATTCCAGTTATGTTCTTGCAAGGTCACAACAAAAAGCCCAATTTTTTCTGTTATAGGAAAGGAATACTTATCTTCTCCTCACAGGCTAAAATGCATTACCATACTGTTTGTTGCAGATATCTATCTGGGTTCCTAACAGGTTCAGCAGTTGCACAGCAGCAGCCTACACCGTTCTCAAACTGTTTCCACACCAAAGCATGGCCCTTCACAAATGGTTAAGCACTGGTCCAAGTTGATAGCCGAATCACATGGCCAGTCAGAAGACTGTGCTGGCAAAAAAGGACAAGGATTCAAATGTCTGGCCATGGAAGGAAATGAGCCAGCAGCAGCTGCTAAAGCCAAAATCAATGGGCTGCTCGGGGATCCAGCAACACGGCTGGCATGAGCTAGACCTGCTCTACCATAAATTAATGGGTCTTCTGGGAGCTGTCATCAGCTACTGTCTGTGAATCACTCCAGGACCTCCTGTTCCCCTCAGTATGCATCTTCCGTGGCTTTTGATCACATGAAGACTTCAGTATGTGACTCAAAAAAAATAAGAGTTATGCCAACTCCACACTGACGTCCAAATACTGTACACGTCTTGCAGAATATGACTGAAACTTGCATGTTTCGATCATTTCAAGCAAAAGTACTGATATTCTCTTGGAAAGATTTAGCCTCAGTCCACTTTCTAATACCAAGCACATGATGATCGTGGCAGCACTCTTTCTGAATTCCTTGAGAGCTGTTTCCACAAGCCAGTCTGGCAAATGGAAGAGCATCTTTTAAATTGATGGTTTATTTCAGCAACGTTTCTGAGGGACCATCTTCACTGCAAGTCAGTGCTTCAGTGAATTTTACTGAAGACTGGCAAGAGGCACAAAATATAAAGGCATGAAAATATTGTTATTGGTCACTAAAGTCAATTAAGTTGTTATAGTTTAAATTTCATTAATTGGTACCATGGGATTTTTTGAACACAATCCTACAAGAGGCTGAAAAATTAAAGGTATATGAGAGCATCAAGTGCACGGGCTCACCCTGTATTAGTAAACTCCATTATAGCAATTTTTAGGAGGAACATGTGACACTCGAAGTCACTACAGACAGTACCTACATACTGTTTACTGTCCAATGATTTGATTGATATTTTCTGGAGAGTTAATAAGAAATACTAATAACTATAAACAGATTGTACTGAGCTTGTGAGATCTTACATGGCTTTAGAAACATCTCAAAATGCTGCCACTGCTACAGACAGGAAGAGATTATTTGCTTTACTTATTTTTTTAGCAACTGTCTATTCATGCAGGATTGTATCAGACTGTCACTGTAATGTCTAGCCATTTGCCAGGAAATTATGTGTGATCTTGCCATTTTTTCCAACCTCTGAACATTTTTGAGCTTTTCATAGTCTTAACAACCAGAAAAGCATTTATTCTAAGGATGCTTGGAAAGGACTATCATCAGAAAGCTAGGTTGAATAATTGGGTTCTTGCATTGAGGGCTTCGTGTGGCACACGTGCTGGTCATTCTTATTTTGTCTGGCAACAAGTTCCATAATCTTAGTCCAGCTCCTGTGAACATCTTGTTTCCTGTGGTTATGAGTCTTTTCCTATGTTGTTGACAGCTTCATTTTTCCAGAGAAGCAATACTGTAGCATGAGGTCGTCCCGGTTCATCTGCTATCCCACAAAAAAGAAGGAATGGGAAGATCTAGCATGCTACAGAAAGTATTGCTGTATTTTAGAATATACTTAGAGACATGACATATGACATATTATTATATATATATAAAAAACATATTTACTCATCTCCCAGGAGAAAAATTATAACGCATTGATTTATAACTATAGAATTAATACATGTTAAATTATGTCATTATTCTTTCTAATTTTATACAACTTAACAGGCAGCAAAGTCAAAACTTTTTTTCATGAGAAGTCATAGAATGTATATACTAAAATGCACTGTCTAATTTCTCAAGGCACTGTATCACCTATCTGAAATTTGGAAATTGTGCTGATGCTTGTCTTTTAATTTTGTTTGTACAAGACTTGCCTTGGACAGGCACAGTATCATCCAAGTTTCCAACTGAAGTTCTTAGTCACTGCTGTGATTGGATAAATTATTATTGTCGCTGCTGTTACTACTATTGTTATTGGCGTCTCGCATGCAGAGGCTCCTTCCTTTCACTCCCCCTGCTTGTGAGCCTTTCTACCTTGAGTGAAACACAGAGCTGGAGCAAGACAAAGGTGCAAGGCACGGGAGAGCATTCAGAAATGGTTAGTCTTGTACCAATTCCTAAACTCAGGATATCAATGGGAATGTTACCTGCAGTGGGTGAGGATTTCACCTTGTCAGTTTACCTAGGCAGCTACAAGGCCTGTTATAACACAGCTCATGACAACTTCAGGCTCAACATCTACAATTTAATGGTGCACTTCAGAGCACCATCATCTGTGGAGTCATGAGTTAAAAGAGTTAAGGGAAGGGCTGCATCCATTCCTGCAAAATAGTTTCACTGACTTCTCTTCCCCATTGTGCACCAATGCAGGCTGGAGACATAGGTCGCACAGGGAGAGGGATGTACACTTCCCGTGGCGCTGTGCAGAGTTGTTCCCAGAGGCCCAGCTGAGCTCCCCAAGTTCTAGCTGAGCAGCCAAAATGAAGGCGAGTGAGACGAAGCTCCACTATTCATAGCGTACCAAGCTGCATGGTGCCCTTTTGGCTATCATTTCAATCAAAACAAACACGTACAAAATGAATAACTGCCTTGACTATTTAAACTGTTAACCTTTTTTTAACATTGCTGTTTATAATTAGATTTCACAGAAAGCCAGACTGGTGGGTTTCTCTGAGCTCGACATTTTTATCATGTGAATTATGTTGGATCAGGTAATCATAAGGCCTTAAGGTCAGTTAACATGACTGAATTGCTGTTAGTAATTAAATGTGTGATATATAACAGTATCTACTGTAGCTAGAAAAGATCATGTAGGTAGCTTCATGTTCTGTTTTATAAATCATATTAAAAAAAGTGTATGGGTTGTTTTATATTAAACATGGTGGTTACATGTGCCAAAGATTTATTAGTCCAGTCTGTCTTACGGTGAGTGGCTGCAGTCCAGATTCATGTGGTAGAATAATAAAATTTTTTTAATGGCTGTAGAAGCTGATGGACCAAAATGGAGTTAGTTACCTGATTGGCTGCCAGTGATGTCATAGCCATGGGTGCAGCTCCATATATGTTTATGAGAGGTTTATTCCCCTTAATTTCCACCTATATCATAATAATAATCAGACACACTAAGCAGCCAGTTTCTAAGAAATCACTCGACTTCCCTGGTGTCTGGAGTCTCTCAGCCTCATCTACTTCACCCTGAACCCTGCAACTGCGCCCCTGAATTTCTCGGTCTCTCGGGGCTGATCAGCCTTTGCCTAGGTGCTTTGCTGGAAAGGAAAAGCTCTATTTAGGGTTAAGGTTTAAGCAGGCTGTGGAAGAGCTTTCTGTTCCAAGCACTTAGCATGATACCCTGCAAACACTTAAACACATATACAATTTCCCTTTTGCAAGTAGCCTCACTTAGCCTCACTCACTTCAATGTCACCATTATGTGAACAAAGTTATAACTCTGCTTAAAAGTCTTCAGGAGACTTACTACATATATTTTCAGAGGCCAAGAATGCTGACTGCTCTTAAAGAAAATAAAATGAAATAGAGAGACACATGATTTGGACTATGTTCAGAATTCCCCCTAATTGCTTTAATCAAATTCCCACTAGGCATTAAAATTAAATTGTCTATGTTAGCTGAATTCCACTGGTCATTACTGGCTGGCAGTGGCTGATGTATCAGATTTTCTTTTCCTTGTTTGTCTTATGCATGGGTGTATTACATATAGGCATTACTGGGATGTCTGCTAGCCTCCCAGAAAAGTTGCCTTAACTTAACGACAGGAGTTTTTTTAAATATGCTCTTTGATGTTTCAAAATGGCTGCAAATTCAAATTTCAGTCTACCTTTTTAGAGTATTCATATCATGCAACCTCTTGCAAGAATTTTGAATGGTACATTTTATTTCTATCTGCCTACTACGTAGGATCCATGAAGTACAAGTACCATGATTTCAGGGATTTCCTTAAAATTCAAAATTACATAGTGTGCACTAAGCAAAACACTATACTGCAGGACATACCAAGTTTCTAGTACTAAAAACCCTATCTGCCAAAAAAAATTAACCTTTTAATTATTATAAAAATAAATAAATAAATTCACAAGGGTAAAAGTTGTTCACATTTTTTCCCCCTTTTTTTTTTTAAAAAAAAAAATCCTTTATTTTATAGATGTATTAGTGCCTTCCAATTAGAAACAATATTTTATGCATTTCTTTTTATAATCTATCCCTTAAAAACTTCTGAAGGGATTTTGATGTGGGTGTTTTTCCAGTAGAAACTGTTTCCAACCACAGTGACTGCAAAACAATTTGATTCCCCTGTCCAAATAGTAAAGAGCTCTTGTGTCAATACCACATCTCAGCATTCCCTGAGGAACAGACGCTTTGTCTAAATTGAATTATAAATAATACTCTGATGCAGGAAGTAATAGTCTAGTAGCAGTTTACTCTTACTGCCATAGTTTTGTTTATTAGTTTTGGCTGTTTGATAAATAGAGAGAGGTTTTAATTTAACATAATAATTCTTTGCATAGATAGAGAGCCATTAGTGGTGCAGCCAAGTAATATCCTTTCCCATGGGACACCCTGTCAAAAAAGGAAACAATATCAATTTAATTATTTTGCCTTCTGAACACACTACAGCCTTGGGTATTGACTTAATGTTTTTCTTCAATAAATTCAGCATGTATTATGGTACTGACTTTAATGAACCTTTCCTTTTTTTTTTTTTTCAAACTGAGAACTGAAGGATTCTTTATTAAACAGACATGTAAGGAACTGCATTAGCTTTCTTCTATACAGTTATGATTCTTCTTCCAGCTCTGTAATTTCATTGTAATTTTAGAGCCATACTGTAGCAAAACTCCAGGGATTTCATCTACAGGGGTGTTTAATGCTCAAAATGTCTTTAGTTGTACATTACTAATCACAAAGGATTTGCTTTTAAACCCCATTCTTTTAAGCAGTAAAATATTTTCAGAAGTTACCAAATGAAAAAAAGAAAACTGGCTGGAAAAAAATTACTCTCTCCAAAATATATTTGAAAGGCCTAATTATCATGTATGAGCTCCTATTAGGTTAGTAATAGTAGTAGAAAATTACTCTTGGGTTATTGCTTCCTGTGCCAGGGTGTGTTATTCAAAACATAATGGAGACAAATCCATTGCTCAGCGAGTGCTGAAATGTTTGTGACTGGAGAAGGCCAGGCGTTGGACGTTGACCTCACCGTCATTTAAAAGCCTCAGTGAGGCCATGTGGTGGCTGTGCTGAGCGTGTTTTCTGACAGCACTGAAGCAGTACTCTACAGAGCTGGTATGCCACGTATCTTGAAGATTAATCTGTATTTACGTTCACAGGGATTTCACATTGCATTGATAAGAGGACAAATGACAGCCTGTGATGATATGGTAATCTCTGCGATATAAGCACTTACAGTTTGGAAACATTTCTGTTTTAAGTGGTAGCTATATCTATAGTTATGGCTGCCAAAGAATTCTCTTGTATCTGGTATGTTTTCAGTTGCTCCTGAGTTTTTCAAAATGGATATTTTAGCTTGGTATGTTCCCTGCCAATTATTTTGCTTAGACTCAGATGTTCAGGACAGACCAGTGACATTTTTAAGAAGTATCTTGTCCAGGTTTATCTTTATTCTCTGTTCCAACTGCTTTTTGAAGACATGTAGTACCATTATGCTGTGAAGAAAAAAATTAATGTATAGACCAAGATGATTAATGCACTCTTAAGCTCCTGCTCAAAAACCCACCCAAATCTGAATACATCAGTTCTAGCTTAAGATACATTTAGTAGGGCTTCTTAAGGGCTAGCTACTAGAAAGTTTTCACAATCAGTTTGCTAAAAGCAGCCCACAGCTCCCCCTAATCACTGGCATGCCAAAACTAACAGGAATGGACCCGGGCTGCACTGGACAGCTCATGTGAGTTGCATGGACAAGAATTTTCTACTAAGATATACAGCAAAAGGTGCTACTATTCACTCATCTCAAAACAGTGCATCAAACCGGGAGTAGGAGATGACCTTGAGCTGTAACCCACCCCTTTATAGTAATTATACTTTCAGTACTATGGAAGGCACTCTCATAAAAAGATCTAGCAAGTATTTTATATTTTATTATTACTACTATTATTTCCCTACAGTTCTGCAAGCCCAGCAAATCACAGTTTTCCAGTTAGAAACACCAAGGGAAAGGGTGTGGGATGGGGTACTCAAGCAAAAAGATCGAACATTTTCACAGAAGGTAGACTTTCAGTGGAAACTTCATTTGGTCAAGAAAATTATTTTTCTCTCCATTTCTTTCCATTATAAAGGAAGCAGTATCAATCAAGTCTACTTACTCTGCTTCAATAGAAGTAGATAAATAGCAGCCACACAATTTTATTACAAAAGCACCTGAGAGGTTGCACAGGAGAAATTAGCAGGACTGTAAGCTGAACCCATGTTTCTAATATGGCTAGTGACTGCCACGTTTCTTTTCAGCATGCGTTCTCCTGATGAGTTTGATGTACCTCCTAGATAGATCACTGTGCTCCTCTAGTCCCAGAATGAAAAACAGAATTTCCAGTTCCCAACGGTTATTTGCTGCACAAAAGGTTCACATTTTTGGACCACAACCTCTCCTCCACACTATTCTATAACAAAGTCATCTTCTTTACTATGGAAAAGCAAAAGCTAAAAATCTACAAAACAGATGGGAATTAAACTAGTTTTCAGAGGGTTTTTTTGTTTGCTCATTAAGCAAACATTGTTTATTATTATTTGCTTATTCCTAAAAGCTAGGAAGTTCAGTTCTAAAAATCTTCATCAAAAGAAGTGTTCCACTTGCAAAATCCAAACTTCAAAGCTTAAAAATTCTACAATTAACCTTCCCCTGCATCCACTGGGGAAGATTCTGCAAAACCAGGATCCATCTCAGCAAATTTTAGGTGATGAAAAAACAGGCATAAAGTCATCTAAGCCTGTCATTTGGTTCAGTGGATAGAGAACATGGAAGGTTAATTGCTCTCCAGTAGAATACCTACCTTCCTCTTACTAACTTAGGCTGGATTACTAACTTTAAATACAAGTAAGTGAAATGTCTCCTACTTCCACAGTTTTGTAGGAAGCCTCAATTAATCTGTGAGGGAAGGCGAGGGAAGGAAAGGGAGTTGAAATGGAGAAAAATGTACAGTGGAATGTTTTGAAAAATTTACATTTTGTGGAATAAGGGGAAATTCTATGTGTTTCACATAATCCTTTCCACCCTCTGGCCAAGTTTGCTTTGACAGACTTTGGTGCCTGAGAGCAGCTCTGTTAGGGACACTGACAACACCTATGTTCACCCCCTCTGAAGTGCCACAGTGAAGTTCCATACTGGAGCTCTGCTTTGCAGGCTCCCAGGCTATCTCTACGGCTGTGCTACAGGTGCATCTGTGTTGCCCACCCAACAGGTTACTCTCAGAGATGCAGTGGATCCCTCCAGACCTTGATGCTTCCTAAGCCGGCTCCTTTTACTGCTAACTACATACCCTTTGATATGCTGCCCTGAATTAGCTGCTTCCTTGGTTTGATATGGTTACTTTTGCTTTTCCATGTGAACAAGCTACTACTAAGAAAGCTATTGGCTTTCAGGAAGACAATAACCAACTTCAGTCCCACCACGATGACTGGACACTACAGGTGTCAGATAAGGAGCAAGAACTCAGTAATGTTGCCTTCTAAAAGAGACACAATGAGCCCCATTCTCTTGATTCCATAGAAGACCTGGTTGCTATATGTCCCCAGGAAAACTAATTGGAAACATCAGTCCAGATACACACCACAAATCATCATGTATTTTACAAAATCTATTCAAGTTACACCAAAACTGTTCTAAACCCTTCTACACTATTCAGACACTTCTAGTATGATTTTGGAAAGAACTCCTTAAAAGAAAGGGTAAATGGCAGGCTGACAGATATGATCCCCTATATGAATCAATCAATCTGGTGACTAAGTATATTGCACTATTTGCCAAAACCTGCACCAAACCCTAGAGACAACCACTTTAAAAATATCATTGCAAAGGGCAAGGAAACACCAGCTTCATTGTTTTTAAGTAAAACGGGTCATTTTAGAGTCTATCATGAAAAATAAAGTCCCAGATGGTTTTGAAATGTCATCACATTGCTGAGTTTAAATATTAGGAAGGGGATAATGCCAGCCTAGCAATCCTTTCCCCCTACAACCAAATAACTTGCATTTGAAATTACTTACGGGCTTTGCTTACACTGAAATATTTAGAAAAGTAATGGGTAAATGTAATGATCCATTCTACACACGTACAATCAACGGGGTGGCCTGCTCCAGTAGTATAATCAGTTTCCTCTGCAATTAATTCAACTCCTTTGAAGTCCAAATAATGAAGGGCACCAGTTGTCACTGTCTCACTGAAAAAGTTACCAGGATAAGACTTGGCTCTCAGAGTACCTTCTTGTTTCATAAAAGAGGCCCTTCCCTTCCAGCTGGTTTCTCATCTTACTGATTACCTGCTACATGAGAAATTTCAGTCTGGCTTCAGGCCTGGACCCAGCCCAGAGGCTTCTGTCAACAGCGTTTGTTATAATTTACTTATTGTAATTCAGAATCCCATTAAACCAGGTTTTTATCTGGCTTGCTGCATTGGAAGCATTTGGTACTGTTGGTCAGTGAACGTTGGACCACCTTCAACACCTTATGAAACTTTCAGCTTGAAAGTTAACATGAGGCAGGCCTTGCGTCTCAAAGATGTAAGTATATGCTTAAGTCCTAATGTAATGAATGGGACTTAATACCTGCTAAAAGTTAAGCATGTGCTTATGTATTTTTATATATAGGGTAGAATTCCCCTGCGCCTACAGAAATGGAAGTGCTCAAATGTTTTGGAGCCTCAGAGCTTTATTTCTGAAAGGGGTTTTTGTGACTTTTTAAAAACATTTTCACACCCTTTCTGAGAAAAAAAATACATTTTTCATGAAAGAATTTTCACTGTGATGTGTCAGGCTGAAAAGTCTTTCAAGGCTTAATAATTTCTTTTTAAATAGAACTGTGAAAAGTGCAAGTCAAATGGATTTTTTTTTCCTAGGCTTGGTTTCAGGAGCTAAAACCAAATCACTTTTGGGCATTTCCTAAAGATCCTGTTCATTTATGTTTTATGGACACAAGGTCTCTAGGTTCATCCAGAATACAACTGCATTTTTCACTAGTCCATAATTTGGGATTTATTGCATAACTTATCCTAATCAATGTAGTTCAAATATGAGATCAGGCTCTTGACCAGTGGAAGAATGATTCTGTTACTCTTGTGCTACCTATTCTGTCTCAACACATATACTTCAAAATATAAACAAATTAAAACACATTTAACCATTTTTCAGAAAAGAAATGGTTGGAAATTTGAAGCAACAATTTGGAATACAAATGCTAGAGAGAAACTGATAAAAACTAGAATCTAACCTCATCATTGTTAGTTCTAGTGACGACATATATAGCTTCATATAACTTTCATATTCCTCATACAAAAGGGAAAATCAAGGGTTCTATTTAAAACTTGCATTCCAGATGTCATCTCTTTTTGTGGAAGAAAGAACCAATACATATCTTTTGCCAGTTCAGATTTCATCTATAGAACAAAAGAGCTGTCTTTCCTTTAGACAACATTTACTAGTAGGAAAAAAGATCCCCAGAGCAGTGGGGAGAAACAAAACTGGAACATTATACTGCAGTAATAAAACCAGCTAAGAGATTAGAGCAAGTGCTTTATAAAATACAAAAGCCAAAAACCAGCTTCCTGAGTATCCTAAAGGAAATATCAGTATGTTGGCCAGTCTACTTTTCATTATCACTTCATGGTTTAGGACTTGTTGTTTTCTCCCCATGACTTCCCTCCATCCCCCTTTTATTTCAAGTCTTTGGGTCCAAAATCTGTTAATGCATTTATCATGTGCTTTAGGGACATATTCAAATAGCAACAACTTGTATGAGTGCTTTACATTATCCTGAGGAATGCAAGCACAATTTAAGATGCTTCTGGCCTAAACCGTTAATGAGGTTACACACCATTAATGGTGGAATTTGCCTGCACAATTTACTCTAAAGTAGCATGGAATACACATAAAAATGGATGCCCCACAGTTTTGCTTTTCAGAGAAATGTTCATAAGGCCGCAGTAAGCTCACCACGCCTACAGCTTTAACAAAGATAGCACACATCTGAAAGAGGAGTTAAAGCAGCTAACACGAAAGAAGTGATGAATACATCCCTTGTTGTATGGCTACTTTCAGATATATATACGCAGGCACACTCATGTTTAGACATGCTCAGACAAAACTCAGTGACTGTAGGAACTAAGTTGAATTCAAATCTAACGATTTCTTTAGCTTTCTGATTCCCCTCCCAACTCCTTACATCTAGTGCTTGTTAACTCACGCATTATTAATTATGCAATGTCACAGTTAGAAGATCTAACTCAAAAAAATTCTCAATCATCATCTGTCTCAACCACAGTAATGTATCTACAAAAACATTCATCTTTGTCAAAAAGAAAACAGGTAGACATTGAAAATCTGGTCCTATTGAGTATATTGCCAACATTTAGTAAATAAATAAAATAATAGTAATAAATAAATAATGAAAAAGTACAACTTTTGTGACATATAATGTAGTACTATTACAACAACCAAATTTGACCTGTGTAGAATGGAAAGAACTGGTGTTTGTTGCATATAAAATTATTAACATAAATTAAACAATAATTTATTCTTAAATATATAGAAACAAAGGTGTCCTGTGTAATTACTCATCTACAGAGCTTACATGACTGCATCCTTTCAGAACACCTTGCACTACAGTTAGGGTTATGCTACAGGAACAGGAATTTTCAGGGAAAGACGCCAGTGCTGCCATGCCAGAGTGATGGCAGCAAGCATTAAAACATTTTAGGATAGGCAATAAAACACCCTTCAAGTCCTTTAAAGACATTCCTTTACATCTGTCATGCACAGTACCCTGGACTGTTGACACACCTCATATGCTTCACGAAGAGGAGGAACACAGAACACTTTTTCACTTGCCATGATTTTCATCTGTCACACATGGGGGGCAGATATATGTCAGGGCTTGGGCAAACTACACATGTTGAGGCTCCCAGCTCTGAGGCTATCTCCAGAACTATCACAGAGGAGAAAGCAAGGGAAGGTCTAAGGGAATAATAATAATAAAAAAAAAAAAAAGTAGCAAAACTACAGATCCAGACAGCATAACTTTGAAAGTTCTTCAGATACTTGCAATGTGAAATCGCTGAACTGTAGAATGTAACATGATGCTTGTATTGGTCTCAGTGAATTTCGTAGCAAATGATCCACCTGTAAACAGCTAACAGAAGATGTGCTTACAGACTGTCTTTCATCTGGCAGTTATAGAAGATCACCCCTCCCACATTATCCTGCTCTTTCATTTGAGTACCTGTCAAAAACTAGTAAACAACAATCACACAACTTTTAGATTTTCACACACTAACAGATCAGAGTTTTATTGTTTATGGTTAAAATGCTCATTGTAAAAACAGACACTGATTTGCTCTGGTAAAACTCTACTGTGAACTGTGCAACTCATGACTTTGCCTTTCATTCCATAAATGGCCAATCTGTCCTTTGTTTTCCTTTTTTCTGCAATGGTCCAGACCTTACTGAAGTACATTCCACTATTAAAGCTCTAAATAGATTTGCCTGCCTAAAAACTGAGTAGAGGTCTAGGGGATTTGGACTAATAGCTGTAACATGATAATGTTAGAAAGTTGTCAAGCTGTCAAAATGTAAAATATTCCAAATACTGAAGTGTGAGGGTTTAGGTATTTGTTTCCATTGATATTAGGAAAAGTTACGTGGCCTAAATTCTCTTATTTCCTCTTGTAAGTGCTCACCTCACTGCTCATCAGAAACTGGAGATGACTCAGGGAAAGATTTTGAACCCCAACTCATACCAGCAATTTCACTGACCGCAACAAAGGCATTCATGCATAAAAGTGGTCATCAGTGGGAATGTCTGGTTCAATGTGATCCTGAAAACACTTTGGTTAGGGAAATACAAAAGCATTACTGTTCTCATTTTACAGTGCAAGAGCAGACTGAAGCAGAGAAGATGACTTTTCCCAAGACAAAAGGGAATACAAAGCAAAAGCGCTATTGTATGTTAACAATTTCAGACTATCTGCTTACTAATTAATTTGGCATCTTTTACTTCTATGAATTAGAAAATAAATAAATGCAAATGAGAAAACAAACCAGAGTCCTTTGGCTAAATTTTCTAAATTTGGCCCTAAGTGGGTTATTAACTCAGGAAAAATAATAAGAGTGTGGAAAAAATCTATTCTTGTGACAAATTTCTCAAGAATATAAATTGGCAGAAGTATTAAGACACTCTGGTGATATGACTGTAATAATGATGGAAACAGTATGTGGAGCGACCACTGCCATACCAACATGAGGAATGCAATCAGCTTGGTAGCTGGTGACCATCTCAGAGCTCAACAGAACACAGATGCTTCAGTTGCTAAAACACTTAACATCTCATAATATACACTATGCCAAGGCATATTTTGCTAAAGGCAGGAAGAGTTTGTCACTTACTTCAGTAGTAAGTTTAGGCCCTAACTGAAAGTGCTGTTCAATTAATGGATAGATGTGGCCCCACCCTGAAGAAGTAAGCAAAAGAAATTTTTAATTATTTTAGTGGGACTTGGACCAGGACTTTCAATCACAGATCTGGGAGAACATCCAAAAAACATCTACACAAACTGCAATCCATGTATTATTTTAAACTTTATGTATTCCTCCTTATATCCACTATTGTGAACACTTGCACATGCAAAGCAAAAACACTGTTCTGGGAACAGTAAGTATAGGATGCACATGGTCCATGCATGTTCAGCACAGCTGATTCTTCAGCATCTTCACTCTCCCTTTATGTTTTCAAGCACAATGACAAGGAAGTTACACATCTGCCCAAACTACTCTTCATATACATATATAGCTTCTTGCCTTTTACCTGCTCTTACATTTTATACTGACAGATGAACAGCACAGATGATCATAAATGGAAGTGAGGTTGTTTAAACCTAGTAAAGGCACAAGAGTAGCCCCAACAATAAAAGCTAGATACAAAGGTATATTTTTCCATTAGTGTGTAACTCATATAACAATAGTAAGTCAGCAAAAAATACACTGAGAGTCAAAAGAAACCAAACAACCACCCGAAAAAATCCCCAACCACCACCCAACTATAGAAAAAAAGACTTTACACGTAGGGGTAGTTCTTAGTTTTTAAGATTTCCTGAGACTTCACTGTAAGACTCTGTTTTCAATAACTTGCAGCTTTGCAAAGCTACAAATACTCAACTGAAAAATCCCCATGCTGCCTACCTTCCTCAAATTCTGGGTTGTTTTAATAGGTAATTTCATCACAGTGAATAATTAACACTAATTCTCTTTTTCAAAATGACGGCAACTTTCTTATTTTATCATTATTGTAAATCTTACTTTCACATGGCTCTTTAGACATCTCAGAGCATGTAATGTTGGTCTCCATTTGCAGATGAAAAACCTAAGGCACACTGACGTTTCTCTGGGGTATTGCAATACCAGAATCACTGGTATTGAATTGGTAACTTTAACCAGACTACTGCAGCCAGAATTCCCTCCTACAAGAGAATATATGCTTCCTCCTGGCACATAACATTTCTACCTATCATTCCTCTAAACCATGTATTTAACCTTTCTCACTCTTCCAGGAACCTCTGCTTTCACTTATGCAAATTTACATCTTGTATCCAACTCCAGAATCCCTATCCCACTAAAAAATGCTAAGACCCTGGCATTATTTTTTTGACATCCCTATATTCCCCTTCTCCGTACTCATGTACTGTACCAGGCCTGTGGCTGTAAGCCCCCTCAGGCAGGGGGTATGTTTTGAGTCTGTGGTCAGGCACTGCCTAGCACACACTGAGTTGAAGCTATTGGTAGGTGTCCTAAGTGCAGGGTTAGTACAAAAAGCAAGAATCACTTGGTTCTCCTCTGATCTAGGCAAAGTGATATCTAAACTGTGACAAAAATCCTAGTATTTGTTTTTGACTGCTGTCCAGATCTTCAGCTGCTGCTAATTGATTTGATTCAGTAGAATTCTGCAGTTGGAAGCCTGGCCCTAACTCTATGAAATTGCAGGAAGAAGTATTCAAGACAAGCTTGGCTCTATCACAACGTTGCCATTAAACTACCTGTAAAAGACTTTGGTAGCAACTACCAAGGGCCAAATCTTTTCAGTTCCAGTTCAGCCCAGGGAAAAATAAACTTGTTTTCAATTAAATAAAATTAATGTGTGGCAGTCAGATTTTCAAATTCAATTCCAACAGAAATATCACTAAAGTACTGTAATGTATATGTCTGCATCTCGGAAAAAAAAATAGTAACTTTCAAAAATATCTGGGCAGGCTAGACTCAATACTCAATCAAAAACCTATACTTCTCACTGCAAAAGTTCCCAACAGCAGTGAGTTCCACAGCAATTGGCTCCATTTAAACACCAATACAGTGAAAACTGCAGGGCTTGGGATGTTCTGCCCTATGTTTCTTGCAACCCTGGGATGAAACCAGTTGCGAGTACAGTTTTTTTCCAGGAGAGCCTAAACAGGTTATTCACTCTATGAGTGATTTAGCTCAAGACTTAATTTGTATCTGTGTCATTAGGACTGTGTAAGAGTCATTTGAAAGAAAAAAATATCCACACACATCTGTCCCATGCTGTGGTATGCAATGAGTGTAGCATGGATTGGCATATACTGTAAATTGTTCCATAATGACTCATGGATTAGCTGGGGCTGCTTCAAACAGAACATTCCTGAGGGGTAAAGTAAAACTGTCTTTAACTGAGATTTATCTGGAAAAAGAAAAGAAAAAGGAGCATTTAGCTTGTTACCTGGCTTGCACTGGGGCATTTGTAAGCTCCTCTTCATCATCTTGTAACGTTGGATAATTGTTTCAGCGTAGTTCTGTAAGCCACTTGAATAAAAAATGTGGTCAAAATATGTCCTTCAAGAGTATTAACTAGCATTAACTAACAAAAGAACCATCTCTCCTTATCTTTCCAAGATACTTTGGGAAGTTAAGTGCTTGGTGAGACAATCATAGGAGTAAGTGCAAGCATTTTTGTATATGCTGACTCCTAAAGGTCCTTTTTACATATAATGAAAAATTAAAAGGAAAAGATACTTCAAGATGAATAAAAATTTCAGGTATCATCTCAGAATTACAAACAACATATTCAATTTCCAATCAGAGGAGGATCAGACCTAAATGAAAAAGAACAAAGATGCCTTTTTTTTTTACACAATGCTCAGGTAGCATCCTTTGAAAACACACTTTCACTCAAGAAAAATGTTCTTGTATTCTTCCTACTATCTTGCGCTGCAGTGGTATAAACTGATAACTGAAATTGGTCCTTCAAGGGAAAAATGTTGAGAAAAAAATCAAATCATCATCTGGCTTTGCAGCTTTGCTAATTCCACAATACCTCGATGTAGATCACAGGCTCAGGGCCGCATTTCTCTGCCACTGATAGGAAAAAAAATTGAAAAGTTTTTTAAAATCTCCAATTCTAAAACAGTCTGTAGAAAGCAAGAAGAAGAAGAAGTCACGAAAGGTTAAAAATTTCTGGATACTGCTGAAGACATTTCTATTGCCTTAAGCAAGGTAAAGAGAACATATTTGAATATTTCAATCCAGATAAATGGGGGATTTATCTGTATGATGCCCAACACTTGACAGAGAAATCTAGCACAGGAAACTGTCTCCTGGGTTAAATCCAATTCCTCATAATGCCAGCCACTACATCACATAACCCTTTCAAAGCTGTACTAATTCATTTCAATAAACTGAAGCACAGATATTTCGTCATCAAAACATACTGTCTGAAAATACACTAACCCTTTTACTTATTCATACAGGAAAGTAATGTTTGAACTTTTCAATTGCAGCTCAGTGTCTATACTTCGATGATGAATATGAATCAAACAACGCTTCATATACCAAGCAGAGTGCATTGCAATAATTTAATTTCAAGGTGACAAGGAAACAAATTATAATGATTAAGTCTGCATTATGAAAAAAAATGTTGAAAACTCCTAGCCAGATGGAAGTGCTCAAGAGCAGTATTCTAAAAACTAACTGGGGACCAACTAGCGTCACAGGAAAAGAATCTGTGGAAATGCATTCAGTGGTTTAGAAACATACTTTCACCATATTTGTAGATGCTATCCAACACTTCACCAAGACTAAGGCCCAAGTTCATCCTTCTACAGCTTCTTTTCATCCTACCTCTAGAAATTTCACTTACCTGTTCTGTCTAGTTCAGGAAAAAACACACAGAAGAGGCTCTATTGTGGAAGATTTCTTCAAGAAGGGGTTATACACATTTCCAGTAAGAAGGGGGTCACACATATTTTCCAAAGACTTTTGGCACTGCAGTGGGATCCCTTTCAGATTTCCAGCAGCAGCCTACTTCTTCAGAAACCTTAATCATCTTCACTGCTGGCAAGACATCTGTTGGAAGTTTTGGAAAACTGAGAATGAAAAATCTCATAACTACAGAATTCACTAATAGAAAGTGAGAAATAAAACCTGCACAGTATTACTTGAAACTCAAAAATGTGCTGATAATAAATGGAATCTGGCTAGAAACGTTTTGGAGTTAAGTCCTGCACTAAGTATCTGCAGAGCTAGGCACATCAGTTCTTACAGGAATGTACAAACCTACCTACACTGCAAACTCTGTCTGAACCCAAAAAAAGTCAAAAGTTACTTTTTATTAATATAAGGCGAACCTCCTCTCTTGACCCAAACATACTCCTTTTCTTCTGTCCTGTTGCCACAGTTCCTTATTCTACATCTTCTCCAGTTGTCATAGAACCTGCTACCATGTAACCCTGGTGCGCTTACGGCCAAATGAAGTTCAGTGTTCCCAATGCTATTCAGGAAAGGTAGGTTAAAAAAGCAGAATCCCAAAATATGAGAATTTCAAGGTCAGCAATACCTAGTGTCCTGGTTTCAGCTGGGATAGAGTTAATTTTCTTCCTAGTAGCTGGTACAGTGCCGTGCCTTGGATTTAGTAGGAGTATAATGTTGATAACACACCGATGGTTTAGTTGTTGCTAAGCAGTGCTTACCCTAAGGCCAGGGCTTGCCCGTTTCCCATGCTGTGCCAGTGAGGAGGGGCACAAGAAGCCGGGAGGGAGCAGAGCCAGGACAGCCGACCCGAACTAGCCAAAGGGATAATCCATACCAGAGAGTACCGTGCTCGGTATATAGACTGGGGGGTTTGGCCAGGGGCCACAGATTGCTGCTCAGGGACTGGCTGGGCATCAGTGGTAAGCAAGTGTATCGTGCATCAGTTAACTTTTTTATTCTGGGTTTCATTCCTCTCTCCCTCTCTCCCCCTTTCATTGCAATTGTTGTTCTTGTTGTTGTTATTATTATACTTTATTGTATTTAAATTATTAAATTGTTCTTATCTCAACCCACGAGTTTTACCTTTTTCTCAGTTCTCCTCCCCATCCCGCTGGTGGTACTTATTTGCTGGCAGGGGTTAAAGCATGACACTTAAGAACTTCACAGAAGATCTTGTGATCCTACATCAGAAAATATGAGGGAAGTATGGTTCCTGAGAGTTGGAGAGGTGCTGATAGCATCTGAAAAGAAAAAAATGGATTGGGGATTGTTGAGAAAAGACTGTTTCAGTCCTTGCACATTTAGGAAAATTGACATTAAAAGCCTGAAGAGGTTCTAATCTTCATCCAGAAGGATCATATTTAAAGACCTTTGTGAGCAATTCTACACTGTTGGGTGTTTCCACATTGTAAGGCTGTCCTCAGTCCTCTCAGCACTCCTGGTCTTATGTTCTGTAACTATGAAAAACGGTAGGATTTGAAATTTTATCCACGTTATGTTTGCAACTAATATATTATTAAACAATTGTGAGTTAAACAGAATCATAATTTCTACATAAGAAAGTACTTAATATCCGTGTAAATGTTGACAAAGTGAAATGCTACAGTTGACTCAAACAATGAGCCTCCTGAATTTTGGGCATTGAATCAAAATTTAACCCGCGTAAAATAGAAACTTTTTCATTACTATGTCTCCTGTGTGTGTAGCTGTCAAAAGAAGAAGTTGGTAAAGTCATGTCTTCCTCTGCCCAGAAAAATGAGGAACAGCTTCCCATTCCTCTGGCAAGAGAATGGATAGCATAAGGCAGAATATTCCTACTTCTAAAACCAGAAAAGTTAAAGAAGAACCTGCTATTTCCTTATATTACATAAACCTAAAACTAAAAATCTTAATTTTATTTTAAGAAAACAGTGAAAAAAAGGGTAGGTGAATCAAAACTGTAGACTGTTGTGAGCAGATTTAGAAAGGAAACTAAACTAGTATATATTTCTTTGCCAAAAAAAAAAAAATGTTACTTAGATGGCACATTGGAACCTAAACACAAATTTGTATTTATGATTTATATATTGTATGCATCTACACACAAGTATGTATTAATAGATACATACACTATAGATATAGTAGACTATTTTTCATGTAGATGATAAACAGACATCTTTATATGACATGATTTATAGAAGCAGCGGAGTAAGAAGAGCAAATCTGAAATTATTTAGTTATTTCCTCTAACACATGCACAAATAGATATGAATCAGTTGATCTCCAGTGTGTATTCACCATTATACCTGTGATGATCCAGAAATGAAAATAGATATTCAAATCTGTGAGCTTTCAAGATAAAGCTGGGCAAGAAGTAATTTGCCTGCCTTATGAAACGTTTAAACATTTAAAGACTGTTATGTTGTACGAGGATAAACCCAAGACCCTCAACATGTCTCCCAGTAAAACACTGGAGGGACAATGGTAGAGGGAAACCTTTCTGTTATTGTGCTGCTCTTCAGAGAAGGGACCTGAATTTTGGACACCAACACTCTATGGAGGTGATACATACAGAATCAGCCTTTTCAAAACCTATTGAATGACATAAATATCAGACTCAAACTGGAGCCCTTCTCCACTTCTTTTTGCCTAGAATAAAGTCCAAGTCCTTAGGTGCCCACCTACCAAGCCTCAAGTCTTTGATTTCTAAATTGAAGTATGTTCAGAGTTCAGTTGCCAGTTTTGGTGGTTAGACTCAGAAGGCATTCGGTCACCAGTAAAGATTTGGTCATATTTTCCACCTCTGAGAAGCATGAAGCTAACCATTATACTCTTGTCTATTTCTGCCCTGGGATGCCGCTCTGGATAACTCCAAAGAGAGTTCCTCATTGGTACCCCCAGATGGCATAGCAGAAGGAACCAGGGTAACTATTTGGTTTTGATGTTTCCTGACCCTTGTCATGAAAATTAGTTGCTTCAGATGTGCAAAAGTAAGACAGGCAATAATTGAGGCAATTATTAACAGGCAAATAAATAGGACTTTACTCACTCTCCTTTGCGTGTGCAGCCAGTGTCCTGGTTTCAGCTGGGATAGAGTTAATTTTATTCTTAGTAGTTGGTGCAGTGTTGTGTTTTGGATTTGGTGTGAGAATAATGTTGATAATATAGTGATGTTTTTAATTGTTACTAAGTAGTTTATACTAAAGTCAAGGACTTTTCAGTTTCTTAGGACCTGCTGGCAAGAAGGCTGGAAGGGCACAAAAACTGGGAGGACACACAGTCAGGACAGCTGACCCAAATTGGCTAAAGGGATGTTCCATACCATAAAATGTCATGCTCAGCACATGAGCTGGGCGAAGAAGAAGGAATGAGGGAACATTGGGAGTGATTGCATTTGCCTTCCCAAGTAACTATTATGCGTGATGAAGCCCTGCTTCCCCAGAGATGGCTGCTGATGAGAAGTGGTGAACAAATTCCTCGTTTTGCTTTGCTTGTGTGCATGGCTTTTGCATCACCTATTACACTCTCTTTATCTCAGCCCATGAGTTTTCTCACTTTTACTCTTCCATTTCTCTCCCCCATCCTGATGCAGGGGGAATGAGGGAGTAGCTGTGTGGGACTTAGTTGCTGGCTGGGGTTAAACCATAACAGCCAGGTATGAAAGGTACAGGCCATACCCATGGATAAGTAATGGCTTCGTTCCTCCTTAGTCCAGAAAAAATGTCCTCACTTCAACTGTTGACTGATTAAAATACTATGACCTAATGGGATACCACTGTAAATGCAGTCTCGAAATTCACATTTTGTGTGCCCCTTAACAGGTAAATCAACCTTTGGTTGTGCATATGCCGTGGGACACAAAAGCAATGTGTGGAACCATTATAAAAGAGCCCTTTACAATCTTAAATGAGACATTGCCAGTCCTCTGTTAAATTTCATGGGATAATTTAAAACATATGTAAATAGATTAATGGTTTAAAATTCTTTTGGATTCTATTATAAAGACAGCATGCCATCAATTGCAGTAACTGCTTTAACATGCAGAAAATGACAATAGATTGTGATCCCTGAAGCATAGATGTGATTAATCATTTCAGGGTGGTGGTGGTGGTATTTTGCTGTTTAAACTTACTTCCCTCCTTGAATCTGTACCCCCTAGGCCACTATTATTAAGAATGGTGATCACAAGTAAAAGGCAGGTAGTAAGCTGGTAGAAAATACTAAGGGAAATGTTCATACACCGCCTTAATTCCTAAGATAAATCAAGTATATAACTGACTTTACCTGTAAAGTCTAACTCAGTTATGCTCAACATTTCTGAGATACTAAACTGTCTACTATCCACTCATTTGATGTAGCGATCTCCTATCAACAAACATTTTGTAAGTAGGAAGACTCAAAATATTTAATACCTTTATGAATTGAAGGCCAAGGAATATAAAACCCCAAGTGTACAACTTGACATTTTACATCCCCCATTTCTATATTTGGACTTGATTCATAAACACAAATTATATACGTAAAAGGTGCTACTCAGAAATAGAAGGACAGATGCATACACAGGCAGCTACAAAAATGCAGAAAATAGCCATCTAGATTTGTGAAAGGTGTTACAAATTACTAGCAAAATACATTTAATCCACAACTGAACTCCGTAGGTGCTACCAGGAGTCAAGCAATAGTAAAAAGAGTGTCCAGGTATTTTAACATGCTGTCATCCAACATAAACACCTGCAAGCTGTCTACACTACCACTTTGTCCCTTTCTATTCTAACTAATGTAGCTGCTCTCAGAATGAAACAGTTTTACCATATTGACATTGCAAAGCAGGCTAAAATGTTGGGGGGTGAAAACAAAAATTTTAATTTTTTTTTTTAAAAATTGCTAACAGTACATGTTTATTTGAAATCAATACCATTTCAGAACTTAAACTTTTTTTTAAAAAAAAACTTAAAATACAAATATATGCTTCTTACCGAGCTAACACATCATGTCATGAAGTATGTGACCCAAACAACAAAGCTTTTAGGCATTCATCTGAACACGCCTGATCCAAAACGAAACCAGTTAGATAAAAACAAATCAAGTGTATGATTAAGGATTTCTCTCTATAAGCTCTCTGTATTAAAGAGAATAACACGTCTCTGAAGGCAAAAACCTCTTTCAAGCTCCAGGGTGACAGTTACATAATGTGCAGACATTTCCCTTTCCATATTGCATAAAGAAAAGTCATCTTTCATAGAATCATAGAAATGTTTATGTTGGAAAAGACCTTTAAGATCATCAAGTCCAACCATTAACCCAGCACTGTGAAGTCCACCACTAAACCATGTACCTAAGCACCACATCTACAAGTCTTTTAAATACCTCCAGTGATATGACTCAACCACCTCCCTGGGCAGCCTGTTCCAATGCTTGACCACCCTTTCGGTAAATAATTTTTTTCCTAATATCCAACCTAAACCTCCCCTGGCACAACTTGAGGCTGTTTCCTCTTGTACCGCTTGTTACTTGGGAGGAGAGACTGACTTCTACAACCTTGCTACAACCTCCTTTCAGGTAGTTGTAGAGAGCCATAAGGTTCCTGCTGAGCCTCCTTTTCTACAGACTAAACAACCCCAGTTCCCTCAGCTGCTCCTCACAGGTCTCTAGTCATGTTGTATTAGATCAAACAAATGCAAACTCTATTTCCATTCTGAAAAAAACATACAGAAGCCTTTCTGTCACTAGAGAAGAAACAAAAAACATCCACACTGATCTACTGGAAGTGACTGTACGTGTTTCCTTCCGAGTCAAAGCAGAGTCCTCCTGAGACCATGTCTTTAGCAATAACGGTACCCCAGTTTCAGCACAGCCCCAACCTGAGAAGGCTGTTGTTGGATCGGTACGTGACTCCCAAAGGCAACAGCTAGCTCACAAGGGTGCACTGTCTGTCCTTCATTCCTTGCTGTCCTCAGACCACAGGAAGGATTCAGGACAATACAATGGCAGAGTAATCCCCTATGTCACCATTCAGGTTTCACAGGAAGGCATTTAAAACAAAACAAAGACCACAAGAGCAAAGAATGTGAAAACAAATACCTGCATGTTCAGTGTTACATATGTAAGTGGTGTCTTTGATCTCTTCTAGGATAAAGCATCAGAGTAAAAAAGCATTGACTATAACTACATAAAAAAAATCTTGGGCTAATAAGTTAGAGGAGCAGAAAGCTTCATGTGGCAACCTGTGCAATTAAAAATATTAGAGGTCCAGGGCATGTATTTCGATTGTAAATGTTATGCTAAACAGGCCGACATTGGTTTTAGTCCAAATTTCACAATGCTTTCACCAGCTCTTCTACCACAGGGGTAAATATTTGCCCTGACTTATTTTTATAAAGAATAAATGGAAGAAGAGTTTTACTTAAAAGGCAATCTCCCCAACTGATAAGAACGACTTTGATTTTATAATTGTGGTAAAAAAAAAAAAAGTTATCGTTGATTGCTGTAGCTTAGCAAAAAGACTGTTGCGTGTCAACATGCTCAATTGACATACCAGGCCCTGTTTCCACATACAAAAGATTGCAAAATTCTCGCACTCAGTATGTTTGCATCATCCTGATGTAGGTATGTCCTCGGCTAGAAACAGTAAAACAGTCTGTATGGTGACTAGTTGGAATCAGGAAGCATTTTTGAGGCTTGGCCATATCTGCAAAAATGATTTTCTTAGACAACAGGCTGTAATTAGAAAAGAGATATTCTGATGGGATTTCCAAAGAACATTAATCTAGGTCAGCATTAATCCAGTCTCAAACGGGGTTCAGCTTTGTTTCTGCATCTTTCCACTGAAATGCTCATTTTAACAAAGCTTTGAGAAACATATAAGATTATGTAAATCACCTTTCTAATTTCCAGAATGAGGTTTAGAAAAAGTTGCCGTCAGCATGCTGCAACCCATGCTACCTTTACATTTTTCTTTTGTACTTCACATAGACAGACAGAGACACTGAAGTTCATGGAAGAGAAGAATACAACTCAAATCTCCTTGAGAAAAAAAAAATATTAAAAAATTGAAGGCTTTGTCAGAACATTTTTATTAGTATGGAGTACTGCTTTTCCAAGAAGGCTGGAAAGTAAAGCATGTGAGCATCAAAAATCAGCAAAAGGTTCAGTAACATCTATGTATTCTCCCTGTTTACAGACTGGAAAAGGTAACATACCAGCATTACTATATGCTTAATACCTAAGCCTGACTTGAAAGTATTCCAAGATATTAGCAATGACTTCTTGCTTTGTTTATTTCAAAAAAGAAAGACAAAAACCAGAGACAATTTTATGCAATAAATTTTTAGTAAATACTTATCTCACCTAATTTAAACTTTATTTACATTACCCCTAATCTTCAAGCTGGGCAATCAGGCTTTCTAGAGTGGCCTGCAAAGAATTTCAATTCTTGCCATCCCAAAATAGGCATGCTGCACTCCCATATGGAAGTACCTAACTCCTCACCATTAACTATCAGATGTTTCTAAATGCTTCAGGATGTATCACAAGTATCTCTCAGCAACAAAGATGATTTTTTTTTTCTTCTATAAAATCATCCTTGTTATGGTTTAAATATCAGTGTATTAAAAGTTTTCATCAAGACAGATTTTTAAAATTAATTTACTTTCAGAATCTGTTATGGCACAGATTTTCCTTTAAGAATAAAAATTAAGCAGAAGGCTTATCTTTGTGTGTCAGATTGTTTGGATTGTAAGTCTCTTCTCCCTGGAAGTGAGTGCTGGCTAAATCTAGGCTCTGCCTTTGCTTTTGCTCTCCTGAAACCCTGACTTTGTTCTAGCAAATTTAAAAAGAAATTTCTAGAACATGTTCACATGTTCTGGAAAGCTGCCATATTCAAGCAGCAGCAGCCGAAAGGTCATAATGCTTAACTTATATTTGTATCATGAAATCAAGTTTGAACAGGTTTTGGAAAAAGAAATATAAAATGCAATTTATGAGGCTTGTCTCCATTCAAACTTCTGTGATCCAAACTGTGACAAAGTTGCCAATTTGCCAGCATAAATAGGAAAATGATTATAATTATGTTTCCCTGTGCTGCTGTTCAGGAAAGTTTTGACCATTTAGGATGTTCCAGAGTCAGTAGTTATCCAAGAAGCACAAGCAAGAGGAAGGCCTCAGCAGGAAGGAATTGTGCATCACTAAGCATGAGGATGCCAGTGCACATGTAGAATACCAGCAAATGTACCAAGATGCTTGTAAGGAGAAAAGAAACTGCTGAGAGGCCTTAAAGAGGCTGAATTGACCAATGGGTTTCCATGAGAGCCACGTCCCGTAGGACAACGCAGAAAAGTGACTAGCCTACATGAAGACATTCCAGGGTGACTGCTTTGGGATGGTTATGTTAGTGCACTGTCTCAACACTTTCACTACAGATTGCACAGAAAAAGACTAGCAGGGCTTTGCTATAGACTTCTGCAGATGACTACAGCAAGAACAAAATTTTTGGAGATTGTTTGTATGGGGTTCTTTTTTCTTTTTTTTTTTTTTTTTTTTTTTTTTTGTGTAAGAATCTTAAAACATCTTTTATGTAGGTATGTATCTACTGACCTAGGCATCTAGCTTTCTGCATAGCACAGGACTTTTAAGCTAAGTCAGAGCAGGTCACCTAGCCCCCTAAAATTAAAGGCTAACAATGCCTCTTTATGTGTGTCATGCCTCCTTCAAGGTACACCCACTTTAAACAAAAAAGAAACCAACCAAACAAAAAAGGCCCTAGTCATGTGGTTTGCTCCAGAAATTTCTGCTCAGAAGTGTATTTGTTTGGTGAACACCATCTTTCTGTTAGGTGGTAAATATAAAACAGACTTTGTCCATTTACATATTTCTGGTTCATACAATATTTAACTGAGACTGGATACAACAACCATGAATAAGTGAGGCAAAACAAAACTATATCTGTATATTCAAAAGCATAATTAAATACATTTCCACTGATACTTTGTTTTCTCACAGTGAGCAATTTAACAGGAAAAAGACTGACAAAAGTGTTCCGGAGTGATTTAAGTTACTCATTTGTTCATTTTTGCAGGAAAACTGTTCTGCTTAAGAAAAATTAGAGACAAATTCTGCAGGTCATTTAGGGATCGAAGAAAATGGACAGAGAGGGCTAGCAACATTTATTTTGGTCTCAAATGAGCAGCAATATTGAAGAAACTGCCAAGTTTTCTTTCCTACGCCAGAAACACAAGCCAGGTCCCATTCATGGAATAGGAAAAATTAAGTCAGTGCAACAACACCAGCCAACTAGCTTACCTTGGGCAGACGTTGTTCTGGATTGTAGTTCTAATTTATTTGCGTTGGTATAGAATACTTCACCTACTCCATGCACATGAATGTAAAATCAGTTCTTCCTAAGGAAGTTAAATTTGATGGCATGGGCTGCAGATAACTGAGCACGATTTCAAGCATTTTGCAGAGAAGTCTGGGTTTGGACATGCAATTTCTACTCCACAGCATCAAAACAGGTAGTTACAAACCTGTGTCAAAATAATAAATTACCTATTGAAAATGCTACAGGCACTGATCCATACATTCAGCATTATCCAGTATAAGAAGGCACCAAGGAAGCCTAGGTCATCACCTGCTGACATTTTTATTTAACCGAAAAGCAAGAAAATGAATGGTTGCAATATTAGGGGCTGACATTAGAGGAACTAGGGATTTGCAGAAATGTAAAGAGGTAGGCCAAGAAAGAAAACCTGATCTGAGGCCTCAGGGGTTACCATTACTTCAAAATGAAACATAATGGTTGGACTCAATTTTAAAAGCATTTTCCAACCTAAATGATTCTATTCTATGATTCTATATCTACAAAAGCCACAATAAGACAATCTGCAACTGCAGTCCCAAAGCACATCAACTTTGTTGAAGGTGTCATTTAAACTGAGGAGCTGGCAGCACATTTCCCATCTCCCAGAAGTGAGGTGGGCAGCAGCATGAAACTTTTCTTCTGGTCCAGGAGTCCTCCAAGAGGGCAGACAGAGAGCAGACCGAGACCAAGACACACATGGATCATACATCTCAAGAAGGAACAAATGTCCTGCTTCCTGCCAACAGCACTGCTAGCTGCCAACAGCTATCACAGGGAGACAGTACAAAACAGCTCACAGATCAGTGAGGCCACATTAAGAAACTGAGATCTCTTTTCTGTAGCACAAAGACAACTGGAAGCAGACCCCAAAGACAGCAGCTGAGCGTGGAGCACCTCGCCCAAGCCTGTACCTATCTCCTCGCTGTGGGGATATGCAGGCTAGATGGCTCAAGGCTGCTAGCAGCACCAGGTCTGTGTGGACCAACCCAGCCACTGAGGATTCCACTCCCTACTGGATTTGGAGAGAAGAATAAGCACTCACGGGACTCCACATAACCCTAACACCATCACCCACAGCATATATAATCAATGATGCAAGAGCATTGTCATTTCCCTCTGCACACATGCCTCTGAAACCACAGTCTAACTTGCATATAGGTGAGCATAAAGGAAAAGGTTAACACTGAGCTCCACTGTAACAAGGCTCTTAAAAAAGATACAAAACTAATCATGTTGGGGCCAGGGATTTGGGGGCACAGTTTTTTTCCCCACTACAGTAACAAAAATTTTCCAGAAATGTGCCTTAAGTTCTTTTTTGTGCTGCTTTTCTCTAAATTGTGTGCTCATTTTTCTCCTTAAATCATTGACTTCACTTATCTTTTGCTTAAATATTTCCCTGAATGTATTTCAAATAAAAATTATTTCAATTTGCTGACCCATGAAAAATCTTTCCATAATTTAATCAGGGATAATAATCATTCTTGAAGCTGTGAAATGCCTCAACTGCAATTTTCCATGTAATGAACAATAAACTTTTATATTCAATAATAATGAAGTGTATATTCACTGAGGCATACATTTCTAACCACATAGTTTTGAGAGGAATGACATTTTTAAAAGCAGTTACACTCCACACTAATTAATTTTGAGAACATAAACACTCTCCAAAGCTGCAAAATTAGACAATTATACAATAATATGTTGTAATCATAACAGTTTTTCAGCTCTGAAGATTTTTTTACTTATTATTCTCACCACTACTAGGGTCTTGAAGCATATGGATGAATACTACAAAGCCAATCAGCAATACAATATGTATGCTTTACATTTTAGCTTAGACTTCTGGTGTTTGCAGAACAGTGTGTCAAACTGCTGTTCCCACAGCTGTAAAGCTTTAAGGCTTAAGAAAGCATTGAACCAGAGTCTGTCTTCACATAATTGGAGTGGTGCAAAGTTTTGTTTAGGGGTGTTCGTCTAAAACACAAAGCCATCTGACAAACCCCAGGTTATTCCCCACATGATAAAGGTGCAGGATTATTCATGGCGCTGTGACATGTAATTAACATGATGATTGGCTCTATACACTTTATAGGCAATGAAAACTTATTTTTCTTTCCTTTTAACTACCACTGTTTAAAATTACTAGGAGAAGGAAAAAAAAATAAAAATAGATACAGCCACTGGAGGAATTTCCAAATTAAGAGGTCCTTGAGATTTCAAAACAAGCCCCAAAAACATAAGATACTCTTCTCTTCATAAAACATTCACAACAACAGAGGCTCAGCTTACAGTTTTTAACTGCTGCAGCGCTTGCACTTCAAGGCAGGATGCTGTGAGGCCATACCAAGGGATCCCACAGCTACTGCGCATCACCGAGTAATGAATCTTTTCCCGTGACAGGTACAGACCTCGGGACTGGGGTGGGAGCCAGACTGTCAGAGGAAAAGTTCAGTGAATCTGCAGTGGCAAAGGCTCAGTGTGCAAGATCCTGCAGCAGTCTGCAAGATTTACCTTTTTGCATGTACATTATATCAAATATTCCATAAATTCCAGTGGATACCTACCTGTCACCATATGTTTTAGACAAATCTCTGTGCTGTCAAAAGCATACACAAACCAAGATACTGTCAAACTTTAGGTTGCTTCCTGAAGACAAATATACCTATAAGAGCTGAGGAACTTTTCCTTTTTTTTCTGTCAAAACCTTATTTAGCCTCTTGAATATTTCAGTATTTTAAGGCGTTTGAAGAAGATGTGGAAAAACTTTCTCCAACTCTTTTTTTAGTTGCTGTTTACTAAGCATAATTAATAATTCTGACTAATTGTTAGTAATTAGTGAATAATTCCACTAATTCTATTTGAAATGTAGCATGAGACTCTGAATACAGTTTCCAGTTATCCATAATGTAGCTTTCACTCTTATTTGTGAGAACCAGTCTGCCAGACTCATTGCTGGAGCTAATGCACAGAGATGCAGCTCCAGCAGAGCAGTGCAGATCTTTTCGGTCTCTGCTTACTCACAGAATACAAGGGGCCACTGAATTCTCATACCCTTGCCACAAGACAGCCTTTTCCTGAGTGTGAGGCCTATCTAAACTTCTACATTTCCTTCTATTTCTTTGCTTGTTTCTGAAACCTAAACCTCAAAACGATTCAGAAGCAGGATTCTTCTCACCTCACTTTAAATGTATGCGTATATGCCGTATGTCACTCCATACGTATCTGTGTATGAACCAGTCATCTGAACTGCCCCTTTAGTCAACAGAGGAAATAAACACTTCCAGATTACACATTTGACCTATTTTAAAGTCTAACTTCAGCAGAGATCAGTTGTGTGCTAGATGCATCTTTTTCTGCACTGACGATGAAGACGGTCTAAATGACAGATAAACCTCACCATGCTTAACCTACCTTTTAACAGAAGAGGATCCCCACAGACATGTTTTAAAGAGTTGCTGCGGGGGTCTCTATAAAGTCTTCCTTCCAGTCTCATTGAGAAGAGATCCAAGTGAATTTTTTTTAGCTAAACTTGTCCTGAAGGAAATCACAGACTCTGGTCAAGAAATAAAACATAAATCACAAAACAGTGATGGTTTCTATTAATTCTTTTGCTCAGAAAAATAAAATCTTTTTCTCATTCTCTGAAGAGAATGTTTCCATTTTGCTGTTTTTCTAATGAAACTTTTTGTATTCAAAGCCATGCTTTATTTTGAAATTTCCCTGCGTTTTAATCACAAAACAAATGCTATTGGAACGAGCCAACCAAAAAATCAACAGTTCTACTCATGAGCTCATGTTCCACATTTAGGGTGTTGTCCTGCTGCAGAACAGAATCGCCTTTGCAACTGTACCCTGCTCTCCTCCAGCACCTTACCTTGTGTTTCAGGGCAGCAGTCCTTGCAAAGGTGGAAGTTTTTGGCATTGCATTTTACCTTCCCCTTCAGTTTTTGGCTCATCCCTAGGGTATATCTGATGGGTGCTAATCCACCCTAATTAGCCTACTGGGAAAACAACAGATAGCTTGCAAGCCTTGAAAGGCTTGTTCATGAAAGTCGACATCTCTGGCAAAGAGCTTACTGTGTCTCCAATCAAGACAAAAGGAGAGATTGGATCACCATAATGAACTCTAATTTTGTATTGCTCTAGAAGGATAAAACCAGGGTGAATTAAGGCTCTGAAATCTTTTAGCACAACAGCAAATGAAAGCTTTAAATTATGCATTTTTTTTTCTGTCAACTGAATAAGCACGACTTTATAAGCATGATTTAATCCAAAAAACAGATGCACTCTTCCCTTAAGACAGAAATCGAAGCCAACTGGCTTGCATAAGCATTTTCTGTGCGTGATTATTGGACGTGGCAGGTTGAAAGAACCAAGAAGCAGGATTTTGAGCCATGGCAGGAGATGCAAAGAACAGAGGTCCAAATCTTCACAGGAAATAAAAGCAGGCAAGAGAGAGAATAGTGGGGGAAGATATTCAGCAGTGTTTAATCACAGAGTTCAGGAATCAGACTATGAATGCAGTGATGACATGTATAAGTGGCGGTCGTCTTTGTGCAATTTTGCTGCACGACCAGCATTGCAAGTTGTTGTGCATCATCCATAGCCATGGTTACAATTTTTACCTAGTAATGATTCTATTGTAATTAATGGATGTTCCCACTGCATAAGGCAGAATACTGATGAGGAATTTGAAGGGCAGACAATAGTTTAACTATCTTTCATTAAAGTCTCACTTTACGTTGAGCAAGCTGCATTCATCATGTTGCCTTTCTCTCACTTTTCTATTCTTTCTGATTATCAATAAAGTGAACTAACAGATTTCCACTCCAGTAGATTTTTCTTTATTCTATTTTGTGCACTGCACTTCCTGCTTTTTCAAGGTAGGCCACAGACAGAAGCAGAAACCCATTACACTTTAGTTAACTTTGGGTTTGTAACAGAATAGGTGTTGTTCTGTGCATGTTGCTGTAACCATGTCTCCAGCTTATTAACAACTAATTACAGAATATCCCGGTTACAGTTGAAAACCATTAAGTTAGACTTGATGCTAGCATATTAGTGTAGGCAAAACTCACTGCTGGTTGAACATTTCAATCTGTAAATGGCCCAAACAAGTCACACTTTCTATTGTCCTCAGCACTGTCAAATTTCCAGTTGTGGCTCAATACATGGCCATTTTCTCATTGGTAAGAAGTTATTTTTACAGTATCTACCCATTACAGGATCAAATTATATCAATAATCTCTCCGGAAATGCAAAGGGATAAAGGGGGTGGGGGGTGGGGGGGTGGGAAGCAGCAGGAGCAGAAATCATTGTCTGATTTTGAATCCTTAAATTGGTGTCAGCCGTGGCTGTGGCACATAGATACTGAATGTGGCACCAAACAATATTCTTCTTGCTGCCTGCTGATATGCCAGCGATATCAATGGTGCAGTGCCAGAGCTACCAGCTCCTGGCCACCTAAGTCAGATTTGAAAATAGGTCTGTTTGCCACCTCTTTTCACACAGAGATCTCCCCCCTGCGTGTCTCTTCCAGCTGAACTAACAGGGAGGTTATGCATACTGGCATATTTATCAAGGCAATATATGTTTTGGGGTTTTTACCATACTGAGCAGCAATGATTGGTTATATTTCACCATTTAACTGTTATAAAAGAAAACAATCAGTTTGCTTTATTGTGGAGTCAAGCTTCAGATCTTAAAAGAAAATGAGTCAGAATTGGATTTAAATGAATGAATCTGCCTTCAGGAAAAAAATAAATCAGCTGATATTTACCTCTAATTTGAAATTCAATTATCTTAAACTTCAGCATAATGTTGAATCCTAGTGAAGAAAGGACAACACCCACAGCTAATTTTGGATTTCTCATCACGTAAGATTTATAGCTTGATAAGGTACAGAGGTCAAATTCTGGCCTACACTCCATCTACACAAATGTCACTGATTCAGAGGGAACAGAAACAGTTCTACCTTCAGACTTCTTTTAATTAGTGTTATTTTTCAGGTTTGATATTTCCACATCACTTAATTGTCCTGAATGTTTCCAGCTGCTCTTGAGAACTTCATGAAGTTTGTGATTTTGGTGCTTGGTTAACAAACTAAATATATGTTGGTGATTTCCCTCTATTCATTCCCATGTTCCTTGCACACATTTGAAAGGAGAGAAGCCTGAGGAGCAGCAGATGAAGCAGGACCACTAAAAACAGGAAACTGAAAGCTGGCTGCTGCCAGCTCCCCACCAACACTCACTGTATGAGAACTAGAGCCTGTAATCCCATATACGTGCACATGCATATGGATGACTGTAGTGCCACTGATGAATAGAAATGTTTGTCTTGCTCGTGTGAAAAAACATCAGCTGCTTTTGGCTTCAAAGTCAAGATGTCTGTTTTTAACCTTTCTTCTGTCAGAGACACCTGATGG
The DNA here is from genome assembly GCF_023638135.1 of Falco biarmicus. Lineage (NCBI taxonomy): Eukaryota > Metazoa > Chordata > Aves > Falconiformes > Falconidae > Falco > Falco biarmicus. Next base: position 120,377,438 of record NC_079288.1, on the reverse strand, counting down.
ATCTGGACTGAATCTCACACTGATGGTTCAGTACTATTTATTTAACTTTTCTGTAGACCATGTAGAGTTAAGAGAAATGTTTAAACTAATTTTGATACTTTTAAAAGTTTTGTTAAAATCTCTCTTTTTCCCTTTCTTAAGGAGGATACTGATATGCTGAGAGCTGTTAAGAGAAAATGTAAGGCTCAAACCCAAATTGTAGGGCAGAGGAGATGGGCTAGGTCCTGTGCACAGAATAAGGATGCCTCTTTAATCCTGGCTGGCTGTTTACAGGTAATCAAATAGGAGTTGTAAATACAAACTTAACTTTAAAAAGAAACCCAGGCATTAGGTGTTTTCTCATTCTGAAACAGAACTTTGAGTAATTTTCAGCCTTTGTGAATAAGCAAAGAAATTTAACTATTTCCAAATATTTTTCAGTTATGGTGTGCCACACAGTTATATATATATAGAAGATTAAACAGTAGTCTGTTACTTCCCACCCTGCCCCGTTTTCATATTGTACAACTCAAAAGCTGTAACAAGCAATTTTAAAGGCAGATATTTGTTTCTCAGAACCAGTGACTAAACTCAATGTTCTTCACTAGCTACAATTCTAAAACCAGAAAAACTGTTGAACAGAATCAGCTTAAGAACAATTCTATTTCCTATTTTCTTCTTGCTCTTAAGGACCAAAAAAGAACAACCCTACAACCACAACTAACTCTTTGATTTGTTTTAAAATAATATCAACATTATCAGACTATTAACTTTCTCCAAGGTTGGACAAGTACTCTGAGATGATACTACATAGCTTCTTTGCAGTTTAATATATTGACATATCCCTTAAGAACCCTTTCTTGGAGGAATGCTGACCTACAGAGGGAAAAGGAGTTGGGGGTTTCTCCTTAAAACTTGGAACATGGCAAACAGAAAAGGAAACTCTAATTTGATAATGTTATTTGTCCTGAGCAAGTAATTTCATACATTACTGAAGAGGTTCAAAAGAAATTACATAAACTTGACCATTTTTGCTATTTAAAACTCACCTAAGTAAAACATGAGTAATACACTATATGGAAAAAGTGGGCAGAGGTAATAGCAAAAGAACCAGATGTCTTTGTAGGGCTTTTCAGCCTTTAACTTTAGCATCAGCATGATAAAGAGTAACATAAAAACCAGTCACTGCTACAGCCAAGCAAGCACACATACACTTTCAGCACAGCCAAGATATGACATTTTTAGGAACATGGAGTGCATCCATTTTGTTCTTGTGTTTGTACATTTCTGTAAGGATAGCCAGGTTTTTGCAAGGCAGAACACAAAGAGAAAGACCAGGAGGCTGGATATGTCGAGTGTAGTATAGCAGGATATATTAGACTATTGGTTTCCCTCCAGATGTTTTTCAATGGAACCAGTGTTTCAATGGCCAAGTTTTACTGAGCTCCATGATGTCAAGCATAAGGTCCTCTACCACATGACTCAAGAAATTAAGGATAAAAGCACTGACTTAAGTGTGATTGTGAATCTGGACAAATTCCTAGTGATAAATTCCTGTTACAGAATGCATATATTTACAAAAGACACACAGGGGAGGCTGAATGAAGATAAATGAAATATTACAAAAGTAGAAAATTCATGAATATGTATTAAAAGAAAAGGATTGTAACAATTATTATTGGGAAGTTTTCCACAAGCACTTAAAAATTCCACTTAAATTGATGGACCAGTTTAGGTACACGGTTCTGCTGGTAAACCTTATTAATTCCTTTAAAGGCCAGATTCAAGAGCCTAAATATTTACATTATTTTTTGATACTATGATCTATATGATTGTCCTGCTCTGGTGACCAACGAACTACTAAAACATGTAAAAATCTTATGCTCCAAAAGAGACAGAAGCTGCTTGTTTTCACATTCTCCTCCCTTCTTTTAAACTGAAACCAAGGATTCTTATACAAAATCTGCCCTAAGAAATATCAGAAAGTTCAAACAAACGCAGACTTTTCCTGTAAGACACACTGAAAGGCAGTGGATGGAGGGAAGGAAATAATTCCTGTCCTATTGCTGCTCTGATTACTATTTATATACCACTTAGTGAAGAATTTGTCATACTTGACATAAATTGTGACTGTATCAGTGATAGGAACTCAAATGCCAGCTGCTGATTCATGAGGCAACCATGTATTTTTGTCTCTATAGGTTACAAAGGACATTAAAAACAACAAAAAAAATCCCACCAAGCAAAAATAACAACAAAAAAAAATCAGGTGGAATTTTTATGACGAATTAACTTCCCAGAACAAAATTGTATAAAGAGTTTCCACGAGAAAATCACCCTCCTTGGCTTCTCCATACCTCAAAATATACTTCTACCAGGGAAAAAAAAAAAAAAAGAAAAAAAAAAAAGGAATAGTACATGTACCTATGAAAAAAACTTTGACTTTTCTCTCTGTGGTGGGCTGACCCTGGCCGGACACCAGGTGCCCACCAAAGCCGCTAACACTCATGGGTCGAGATAAGGGCAGAGAGACATTGCTCAGCAACTACTGTCAGGAGCAAAACAGATTCCGCTTGGGGAAATTAGCGTAATGTATTGCAGTCAAACCAGAGAAGGGTAATGAGAAGTAAAAAGTAAATCTTAAAACATCTTCCCCCATCCCTCCCTTCTTCCCGGGCTCAGCTTCGCTGCCGATGTCCCTCCCGCCTCCCCCGCACGGCGCAGGGGACAGGGATGGGGGGTCAGTCCCGCACACGCGGCCTCTGCCGCTCCTGCCCCCTCACCCCTGCCCTGCCCCAGCCCGCGGCCCCCCCACAGGAGACAGTTCCCCGGGGCTGAGGGGCACAGCCTGCCCCACCGGGGGCTGCACCAGGGGCTGCCGGGGGGATCTGCTCAGGGCCTGGAGCCCCTCGGCCTCCTGCACCCGCCTGGGGGCTGCGGGGCTGCTGCTCTCACAGTCTCACTCTTCCCCCCAGCTGAAGTTGCCATTGCGCCATTTTCCCCCCTTCTTAAACGCGCTGCCCCAGAGGCGCTGCCACCATCGCCCCGGGGCTCGGCCTCGGCCAGCGGCGGGTCCCTCTCGCAGCCGCCTGGCATCGGCTCTGCGGGACATGGGGGAAGCTTCTGGCAGCTCCTCACAGCAGCCACCCCTGTACCCCCCCGCTACCAAAACCTTGCCACAAAAATGCAATCACTCTCCTGTTCAAAACAGGAACATTCTCAAAGCCATTGCCAGCCCTGCCTAAAGGATATCTGTTTCTTTCCACCATAGAACAGAGCTAAGCAATAAGACAGAACTGATGGAATGTACCTTTTTGTGAAGAAATTTCTTGCCACTTTTACAAATGCTAAGGTTCAAGAAATTAGCTTTGTTTCAGTTCTCCAGAAAAAAATAATTCTGGAGAATTCCTGATAAGTTACCAACACTCTTGTATCACACTCAGGCAGCGTCAGCTAAAGGCCTTGCTGCTACGCCATCTATAATTCTAAACCATAGTATCATATGATTTCACAACTGTCTCTCATTATCTTCTACCACATAAAATCCTTGGGATGAATGTGCCATACTTACTTAGTTCGGTGTTTGGTGGGTTTTTTTTTCCCCCAGTTATGGAGAAATATAAAGCATTTACATACCAGGTTAAGATTCTTTGGAATGTTTGAGAAGAAAGAGGATGCATGTCTATAAATCATTTGAAATGGACATGCACAGGTGGTTTTAATAGCCATAAGGACATGATTCATAACAGAATATAAGAAAAAAATCTAGTGAATTTATTTTGGTTTACTGATTAACCCTCCTGCACAACCTTTGCATGCAACCAATGTTGGGACTTAGCATTTTAAGCACTTTGCTGACAAATTGACCAGAATTACAAATGGCTGACACCTTCATGTCATTAATATTTTCAAGGCAGAACCTACCTCCAAAAAAATTTTGTAGAGAGTTAGCTTACTAGAGTCCTACCTAATTTTAAAGTTACACCCGGAATATTAAAAATGCTCCAGACAGTATATCGCTCTGGTAGTACACAACTACTGAGACTTGTGAGACTTAAAGCTCTGCTTAATGTTAAAGAAGCTCAGTACTTCCCACAATAGTGTTGTTTCTCACATGACTCTGCCAAATGTGACTTTTGGACTGATGATTCCCAAAGCAGGGGGTCTGCTTCGCAAGATTTCTTTCGGAAGCTTCAGCCAAAAAACATTTACCTGTTTCTAAGGAACAGACAGGGGAAAACAGAGGTTTTTTGTTCCTGCTGAAAAAATAATATATTAATAAGCTTTCCTTATTAATTTGCTTGTGGAACAAAGCCTGGAATTAGGCAGGAAACTTGTTCTGTGTCAAGGATAGTCTTTCGATTACACCTGTAAAAATCTGCCTATACTTGGCCCACCCAGACTCCTATTAAGGACAAAAAAGACTATTTAAGCAAGCCCAGCACGAACTGGAAGTTGGAATTGAACTGCAAATTCCCCTGAAGAGTCCTCCTATTCTCAGCTCACTGTAATATGCAGCTGAGCAAAACATTTCCTGCAATTAAAGTATAAGAAGAGAACTTGTAATGACGCTTTTCATCCTCCGTGACACTTTGGCTTAAGTCTGAAGGAGGGAAGCTGTGACTGGATGCAGAGTCTGGAAGTGTGAGGATGGAGACCTGCTAGAGACTGAGAAGTGAAGACATTTTGTAAGAGGAATCAGGAGTGCAACTGGTCCTGCTTGGCCAAATACCAAGGATGGAAACAAATACAGCAGGCAGGGGAAATTGCCCGATGGAAACACGTGTGGGAGCAGAGAAGGGAAGGCAACAAAATGTTGATACAACCCTTCAGGGGCAGGAACAGAGCTCCAGACTGCCAAATCAGTTTGTCATTAGGAGCAAATTTACCACTTAACTTACTTCATGACATGTGGGGATATCTTCAGAGCTGTCTCCACCAACAATAAAACCAGCATAAACCACAAGGTTTTGTAAGACATCTACTCTCCAGGCAACAGGAATTAGGTATGGTAAGTTAGTACCTATTGGCAAAGTTAGGCTTAGGCTACTTGAATATTTTAAAATTCCACAGAAGAGGTAGTGAGAGAGTTAAATTTCTCTGGGCAATGCAAAACCTGGGTGAGACTAATACTCCCTTCTAACCCAGCACTTTTGTCTCCTCCTGTAGCCACGAGCGGATACCTAGGGAAGCAAAAAGAAATATTTACCCCAATGCACACCTACAATCTCCAGTGAGATGGGAAAGAGGATCTTCCTGACCCAAATCCACTGTCTCAGTGCTGTGTCTTTCCTTTTTTTTTCCAGTGAGTTTACTTGATTACTTTCAGAAGCCAAGCCAATTTTAAGCATCCGCAGTGTCCCAGGCCAGAGCATTTCTTTGTGAAGTTACTCCATTTGGTTGGTTTTGAGCCTGCTGTTGGCCAGTTGCATTTAAAGCCCAAGTTCTTATATTAGAAGAGACAAAGAGCAATCATTCCCTCTTCTGCTCCCTCCTCCATCACATTTATCAGTTTACAGACCTTTGCCTTTTGCTTCCCAAATCATCTGCAGAGATGTATCTATTTAATCATTCTTCATACAAAAATGACTCCTTATTACCTTTCTCTCTTCCTCTTCCAGTACTATATCCTTTTTAACAGACACATCAGATCAGAACTCCAATCAGTACTAAAAAACAATTATATAAATGCAGGTACAATGCACAAATATGACACAAAGGTTTGCATTTTTCTGAATAACTCTAAACAGATAAGAAAATACTAGTCCTTGAATCCGTGCCTCCTATTCAGTGTTTTCATACAAACATTACAGTTGAGGTTTGAAGAAAAAACTTTCTAAGGGAAGGGAAGATAAATACCCTTCTGGAAAAACTCCAGAAAGAGATGATATTAAATGTATAGCCCAGGTTCATATAGTGAGGGAGCAAAGCAAGATGGTTGCTTTGCTAAGAGAAACAAACATACAAACAGAGCTTCCAAAATGAGAATAAAAAAAATTAATTTGATGCCAGAAGGCTTACTGAAAATATCAGCGAGGCAAGAAGTATATAATTACTCAAAGATTAACAACTGCATTCATTCTGGAGAGGTGAAATGCAGTCAGGGATAGTAGAGGAGCTAACAGGAATAACAAATAAAAGTGTGGATTATAAAAAAAGCTTTGGGCTGTTTGAAGGCACAAGTATTAATGCTAAAAACCAAAATACAAGTCTCCAAAAAATTAAGATATTTGCGTGTGCATGTGTGTTTCCTTCTCTTTCTCCAAACGCATTCAGTGTCAATCAAGACCCCGGGGCAGAGCATGCTGGGGTAACCTTACTAGCAGCAAAGCATCCAGCAAACACCAACATCGTATCATGAGATTTCAAATAACAGGGAGTTTTTCATGGTATTCAGAATGCAGGGGGAAGAAAGAGTCAGGTATTCAACACGTTGAATCAAAACCTACTCAGACTGTTCCACGTTCCTGAACGTTAGTCCTTACAGGCCTTGCGATCATGCAGGACCATCATCTTAACAAGCAAAATATTGAACAAGTAGTGCTAAAAGCATTTGAATGGGCTCTAGAGAGCCAGTATAACAACTCTTAGAGAAAGCAGATCAAGCAAAACAACAAGATTATTACAGATTCCCTAAACGGAAATTAAATGCTAACAGAATACCTCACAACCCTGAAAAAATAATGATCTCCAAAACAGGCAGCTTTTCACCAAAGGGCCAGTTTAGATCTTCATCTGTTTTCAAGAGGGTTACGTACATTTTCCATCACTGACAATGAGATCAGTCTTGGGTTCCAAGTGTAGGTCCAGAAGCCATTATACCAAACAACAAAGCCATCACACAAGAATTACACTGGAATGCTTATTCTGGGGGCTAAATTTAACATCTTAGATTTGGACAAAGTATTCTGGAGTACACGTCCATGTTACCAAAACATAAATACATTTTTGAAAGGATAGCAAACAAATAGCAAATGCCCCTTTTCCAGTATAAACATTTGGGGAAATGATCGAACAGTTCATGAAATTTCAACTTCACAAAATTTCAATACACTTACATTGCTGATCCAAAATTTAAAAAACTTATTTTAAATTATTTGGAGAGATTTGCAGAAAGTGGCTGTAGCATTTCAGCTGATGTTTTAGTTACTGTAAAGGCCAGTGTTTGGGGAATGATTTACAAAAGTGCAAAGAAGCACTCAGTCACTGTTAAGGCTCTGTGCTTTTTAAAAGCTCTCTAGGTATCTAGCAACCTAGTGCTCCACACAGCAGCTCAAACAAAGATTAGAAGACTATGGCATAAGCATTGTCAAGAGGGGAAGAAGTTGACTACTGGATGGTAGAGTCCTATGCTAACACCACCAGACAGAGGGAGCTGTATGCAGGAGGCAATGGCAGCGTTCTTCCTCCACAAAGCAAGCCAAATAATAATATGGAGGAGAACTGTGGGAACACACCAAAGGGAAAAAGTAATAAACCTTGGCACCCGACACAATACAAGCTCTGATAATACAGAAACATCAGGATGTTGCTTACATTGCTGCAAAGCTGGGTGTTTTAAAGTGCATAACGTCCCTTTAAATCATACCATACAATTTTATATAAACCTCTGCATAGAAAAGAAATTAAATATACTACAGATCATGTTACATAAACTGTGTAACAGATGCTTTATATTTTTTTTTATTCTTGTATAAGGTTTTACTCATTCCTAATCAAATGTTTATATGACTAAAATTTGGGTTAACTTGAAACTATGTGTTTTATTTGAATTTCTGAAAGCATACAATGCCCATAGTTGTCCTGGTGGTATTTAAAATAATTGAAGTCACTAACATATTTTCCAGTCTAATAGGGAAGATAGCAAACTTGAATGTGCTATATGGCAACATTTTACTACTGGATATACTGTTGAATCTGGCAATTAAAATCCGCCGTCTTCACGTACCACACAGGAAACAATATTGATCCTTCAAGATGGATTATATAGACAAGTCAATATACAAAAATAACATACATCACCAGAAAATAAAATATATAAAAAATATATAATGAAATATATTGTATATTTATATTTTGTTTCTGCAAGAAAAGACATTAAATTGATTTTGTAGGTTTTAAATAGTAAAAGCAAGGAAACCTGCTAGCATGAGGATTCTTGATCAGAACTTAAATAAAAAGCACCAAATGATTTAAGATGGTGTAACACTTAGAAATTTTTGAAGTGTCAATCTGTACTTCAAGAAGTCAGGCTAAAAAGCTTATCAGTAGGCTCATAGAGCAAATGTTGGCTAAACGTCACTTAAACAACAAGTAGACAACAAACAAATAGAAGACATCAAGTAGTTGTGACATTCTGTTTTCTACCGTGGGGTCTAATGCTCGTGAGGCTATGGCACCTGCAGCAGAGAGGTCTACACAGTAGATGTTATTTAAGCCATCTAAACTAATCATCTACCATATATCTGGCTTTCAGTTTTAGGGGCCTGGACTTGTTGGCCCAGGTCAGCCAGTCTTTATTATTCTTAGCTGTTTTCTTGAGATGGACAATGAAGGGAAGTCAAGCAATGATTTATTCTTAATATTAAAAATATTACAATTTTCAGAGGAAAGAGTGCCCAAGCAAGGATTAACCATCATTCTCCAGAGAAGTTGAGTTGATACCTTGGCTTCAAGCCTCTGAACAGCCTTGTTCCACTTACACTACCCTGGTCTGCACCACTAAACTCTTCCAGGTGATGTACCCATCTCGGTATTGTCTGAAACAAATTTACTTTTTGCAAACATAACCTTCCAAAGTTACAATTTTCAGAGAGATTTCCCTTTCTAAATGTAAATGAAAGCTAGTAAAAGCAAGAAAGAATATGATGTTTTAAGATATAAAATCATCAGTGAGTTATATCTGTCCCATACTCTTTCCAAGGATGACATGAATATTTCGGAAATAACCTGGTAAGTGTATCATATCATTTCAGCAGATCGAAAACTTCATCCTTTGCCAAAGTCAGTAGCCATGTGGCATTTATACAACAGTACACACAGTACATGCCTGCAATCCCATGAGTGTAGCAAAGAAAAAACAGAAGCTCCCAAGCTATGAAGTCCAAATCCAGACTTCCCCCAAATTTAAAGATAGCTGAAGCCAGATATTGTTTCAACACAATAGAAAGTTTAGAGCCAGCTGCAGATTTTGGCTACATAAATGACTGTGTGTGAAATTCAATAATTTTCATGAACTAGGCTTTGGTTTGATCCATGAGCAAGATATGGAATAGCCACAAAGTTCAGATATGAATTTGGGCCCATAGTCTGGATCAAGACTTACCTGATCCAAAGTGTGCAAAACCTGACATTAGTTTGGTCTGTAGTGCAGTTGACCCAAAGAGCAAAAAATACACTTTGGATGAATGTGAATATTTTGGTTCTCTTCTGTAAAGGTGCAAAATTGTAATGTAAAAATTGGCAGTGTGGCCAACTCTACAACAACCCTTAGAAAATTATTCCAATAGTAACTAAAAATGTGCATCTTCTTTCTAAGCTAAACTTATCCAGGTCCCAATCTGCAGTCTCTGGATCTTCTGAAAGCTTTCTCTGCTAGACTGGTGATCCCAGTTTTCAAGTTTTATTCACCTTATAGCACGCATCAGCAATGACTGAACTACCCATTAAGCTTCTCACAGGCTAGACAGTGTAAACATAAACATAAAAGATACATGTTTCCTAATCCTTCCTTGATACTGACATTTTTTTTCTGATCAGCTTTTGACCATCCAACCTGAATTCTTGGTGCTTGGGCACACTAAAGCCCAATAGCCACTGCATTAAGACCAAATCAGAGGTACCTTGAGATTCCTTTGGTTATTTGTGTAAGGAACTATCAGCTCTTTTTGGCCACAGCAGTAGTCCAGAAGGTAGCAATCAGTTATTACCCATTTTTATTCCCAATTCTTTATTCACTCTTTCCAAGTTGGAGACCCCTCTTCTGTAATTACAGTTGTCCCCTTGGCTAGTCAATGTAGGAAGTATTTGGCCATATTCAGACCAACTATTTGTTGCATCCAGATGACCGTATGATCTAGATTTTCCTTCCTCATTAATCACTCCCCAGTTCTTATGCCACTATTAACCATTAGAAAAGCTTTTACATTTTATTCCAGCATGTTAATATGGATAAATGTTAGACATAATGTTAACACAAATTAACTAGGATTAATACGTTTTGCAGATACTGTCATGCTTATGGCTGGGGAGGAAGATATTTTCATCAGAGTGAGGACACCAACATGACCTTAGAAACTTCTTAAAAACTCCAAAACCCTCAAGCAATACAGTCTGCCAAGCTTTAAGGTCAGAGTCTCTCATTGAGGAGAAGATATGGAACAAGACAGGCACTGAGAATTTTGCGAAGTTCTCAGGTTACTTTGTCATTCTTCCAGTTCTCCTTTTCCAACCCTCCATCCAACATTATGGGATGAAACCATCCAAAGGAATGAGTTGGAAGAGTCTGAAGGATAACTTGAAACTCTTCTTGGCCTCTGGAAAATTCTGAAATCCCTCCTATTTAATTACACCACAGCTTGTATAACACTTTGGCTGTATTTCCTTCTCTGCTTTGTTTTGTTTGTGTTACTAAGAATATTTGCATGAAAACAGGATATTTGTTTATTAAGAGTTCATCATCTCCTGCTGGGTATTCTCCACTTTAAGTCATATTCCTCAGCATTTATTAGCAGAAGGAGACCATAAATCCTGTTTCCCGTAAATGTGCCTAATAATAAGTTGAGCAAAGAAACCAAAGTGAAGTAGAGAGATTCAGGGAGAAATAAAGAGAGACTAAGTGAGAAGGAGAGCCTAGATGATACACACTATAACTTGTGTTTTCCAGGGGCGATGGCCTAAAAAGTTCCCCATGCTATATGAACTTTTCTTTAGTATTTTTTTATCCACCCTTCCATTCCCAAGCAGTCAGTCCTCAATTTAGGCAGACACACATGGAAGGCCTACCTTGCCATCAGAAATCAGGTGACTAACCCCCCCTTGCCCCTTTTATTTTTATTGATTTTCTCTACAAAGAATACCAACCTATTAGAGGAATAGGCAACATGGGAAAGAATATTCAAACTGTCCCCCCAGCTAGCACCCTAGATATAGAGCAACAGAGGAAAAGATTTAATCATTTGCCAAGAAAGGAGTAAGTAATCTCAAGCACAGTCTTAGGTTTAGCTTCATACTGTCTTCTCATTTATCATTTTCCTTCAAAATATGGTTTGCATTTCCAAGTTGTACTAGATTGATAGATTCTCACATGACTGAACATGTTTACAATTTTGCAGGCTTTCTTTAGCGCTAAAATCTGCAAAGATCTACAAGTAGTTGGCTAGAGAAAATGAGTAACTATTCTGAAGTGCTAAGCAATAGCCCAAAGCATTAACATACACAACACACACCCAAAGGACTTCAACTCACCCTTTGCAGGATTAAAATGGAGTTTACACAAAGTCACTAACCATCTTCAGGGCTAGACATTTATAAATCCGGGGACATTTTTCTTCCAAATAGGAATCCAGGCATAAGAGAAAGATGTAAGAAAAGGACTGGAAATGATTCCACAGTTCTGGCATACAGTACAATCAGTATTATATGATCAGTATTATATGATGATTTAGAGATGTTAAGCAAACAAAAACTATACAAAAATAGGATAAATATTGCCTTTTAGAAATCAGGTGATAAGCTTCATTGGGTGTTAAAATGCATCTATCTACACTGGTCCCAGCTAGCATAAAGTCAAGGATCCACTTACTAAAATCTAAGAGCAGTCTGAATGCTAAGAAAGAATTCTTTGTATTGGTTTTACAAGAAACTGGCACGTCAGTTGTATCCCTTTCTCTTTCCTTTGTCTTTCTTGAAGCATTACTTTGTTTTGCCTAAAGTTAGATTCAAGCTGATCTGTCCTTCTAGACCCAAACCACATATTTTCATTGATGTAGGGATGAATTCTGCAGCTGCACCAAATTTCTTCTCAACCTGTGGAATTTTCACATACACAAAGCGAGTCCTAATATTCTGCCATTTAAAACTCTCACTGGTACAGGGAGCTTGACAAGAGAAAACAAGAAACTGGCCAGTTTCATATCAGCCCAAATATATCAGTGACATTCTTGGCACCTGTTTTCATGTGATGTTCGTTAGCTTCTTCAGAGGTATACAAAGTGTTATGATGGACTAAATGCCAAGTTTTTCAGCATGGTGTCTCTCTCACTATCCAGTACTAAATGCAAACAACGCCATGCTAGACAAACATGAATTAACCCACTCCCTAGAAAGGTCAATTGCTAGAGATAGGCTTAAGCTCTGAAATGATGAGAATTTTGTCTTTTTGTCCCCTACACAAAAAAATATACCACAATTCCCAGGTGAACATGAGGGGTTTCTAATAACATAAGTATCATTCTTTTGGTTTCTTATCTGTGAAATTAACACTTTCATAAGCAATCCTTGCTGATAGGCTCAGTGCAGGAAACTAAATTCCTCACTTTCTTGAAAATTACAAATACTAGGAAGTAACAGAACACAGCAATGAACAGACTAAGTGCCTACAAAACACTTGAAATGTAAGCATATATACAACTACAATCCATGGTCCAGACATTGGCCGTGAATGTAGTTCTGCATTAACTGGTTCTGTAATACACACTATTCAGTGTCACTCCTACTTCTTTTTTCATGTTCAGTTAATCAAATCATATCACTTTGACACAAATCTCAAAAACTGCCTCTCTTGTTTGGAAGAGATGATCTTTAACATGGGGAGCACCACAGCACCTGGAATGAAATCCCTTTGGGAGGAAATGTAGATAAATGGACACAGAAAGTGTTGCAGTGAATTCCAGTAGCTCCCCAGTACAGACAGCTGGGTCATCAAGACAGTGCTCTTGCTTCATAGTTTATAAAGCTTCCAAAACCCAGCCTCCTCCAGGAATAACTGTGGGATGCCTTCTCTTATCCCATTTACTACCTTCAGGAGGGCTCAGGACAAAACCTCTTCTGACAGTTTCTTACCTTCAGTGGTCTTTCCGTGCTCACTAGGACATAGGCAGGGAGGTATAGGGCTAAGAGAACATGAATTACTCAAATTTTAATCAGAGACTTGACTACCTGCCAAACCATCCCATAATTGGTAAGGAATCAAAAGGTCTTAAATCACGTTTTAGACACAGGCTTTAAATCATTTGGACTTTACATTTATAATAAACTACATGTTTTATATTTTTATATATAAAACTCCATCAGTAACAGCTCAAGCCAAACACTAAAACCAAATTATTCCCATGACTAGAAGTGCAGATTTTTAACCGTATTAGAATAGAACTTGAACAAAAGAAGTCATAGCACTATTCCAAAATTGTAACTGGCAAATTTTAGAGACAAAAAATTGTCAGTCTCAGATACCTGCTGTGAGACTTCTAACTCCTTATTCATACTACTAAAATACAATGCATTTACTTTCAGAAGCAGTGAGACTCCACAAGTTCCTCTGTGGATAGAGGTCTAAAGAACTTGAATAATCCTTATTTAGAATAATCTTAGCTTTACAACTCCTGTTGTTTTCCATTGTAAGGATACAAAGTGCTAACTATTAGGTCTGATGTATTTTGTTGGGAATCTGGGACCTGCATGACTTATGTTAAATAATATTTGGATATTTCATATTTTTCTTGGACTCACCTACACGTTTGCCTTGGTGCCAGAATGAGGAGAAAATTAAAAAATATTTTAAGAGATCCCAGTTCTCAAGCCATTTAAGTTACAGTCCTGAATGTTTTCTCATTACTTGACTCCAGCAAAAGGAGGCCAACATGGTTCGTGTAGCCATGGAAGGAGGTGCCATATTTTATTTCAGAAAGATTAACAGCCATCATAACCAGAGAAAGCAGATTCCTTTGCACTGTGACATGAATGGCAGAGGTTATGGCTATGACATAAGCCAAGATGTAAGGACACACATTTTTGCCTGGATGCTCACCTACCACCTCTGGATCAGCATCAAGCCATCAGCGTATTAAGCCCAGACCTTACAGAGGGATCTGCTTGTGCAGACTTCTATTCCTGTGTGGTATTGCATTAAGTTCAATGGGACTGTGCTTTGGATAGTGTGAGTCCAGTGCAAGATCAGAGCTTTGATTGCAAGCTCTTTGCAGGAACAAGGTTGTCTAATTCTGTTTTATAAAGTGCTGTGAACATCTATAAATCTATATAAAAGCATAATAAATAAAGTGACAACAGAGTCAATAAAATGAATGTAAGGCTAGTGGATGCAAGCAGTCAGCTGAAAACAGTAGTGTTGGATGCAGTAACCAACTACCATGTATGTAGCTACTGGAAGCCATACAGGTCATATCAGACAGCAGCAACAAAAACGCTTCTTCTGTAAAGCACACTTACCTAATATTTTGCCAGGTTGGCACTACTTTCCTATATCATTATGCACTGGCTAATCCACGTGTGCAATGTATCCCAGCTTCATGCTTATCAGCCTTTTTTACTACATAAAACTTAACCACTTAGGATTTCCTCCTGTATATACAATTCTCAAAATGACTGACAATGTTTGACTGTAGAGGGGTCAATCAAAGAAACAGGGGTGGTAGTTATTGAATACCTGTGTAACCAAGGAATATAGCTTATCATTGGTGGCTTTGCTACCTCTGTATTTGCACACAACAGAAGATTTAGCAAGCGGAATGATCTGTTTCTTTATGATGATCTGGTAGAGAGAATCTAAAATTCCACCACAGAGATCTAGCCACAATCTACCAATACTTTTGTGAATACCCACCACAGCCCACTAGTTCAGATCCACTCCCCCAGTGCTTTTCATAACCAATGTCCATCAAATACATAAAAGAGTCAACAGCAGAAATTTAGAACCCATTGATCTCCACATACAAGTAATGAATGTGTACGTGTCTCTTCACCTGAAACAGTATTTCAGCAAAGAACTCCTGGAAGCTGTCAGAGCTCCTTTAGTAGCCAGATGAGGAAACCTGAACTGGCCCATGTAAGAAGGGAGTGTTTGTTCTTTTTATATTAGATATGAGACGAAGGGAGAGATTCACATTTGTACTTAAATTTCCCAATGTTTGAAAACACTGTTCCAGTGTTCGGAGTTTTTATCTCTGACCTGTCTCTAATCAAGGTGTACATATATACCTCAAATCAGATTCTACAACAACTATCACTTAAATATTTAATGGAGAACAGAGTAACTTTGATTTTATGGTGTTTTTTTTTTTTTTTTTCTACAGGTTTCTTTCCTGTATCTTGCAAACCAGTGACAAAATAGAGATAGATAAACTTGAGAAAGTTTCCTTCAGAAGGATTTTCTTCTTTAGGACAGCTTCAAGTTTCTTAATCATTCAAAACCACACTAGAAGAAATGGCAATATAGATCCCAAACTCTGGGTACAAATATGTAATCTCAGAAGTTGAAGCTAGAAACCTCTAAACACAATCATTACTAAAGATAAGCACATGCAATGACATTATTATGTCTTACAGACCAACAGGAAGAGTTTTTAAAGGTGAATATTTGCTGCTGGGGACCCAGAGTCCACGCATTAATCATCAGAGGGTCTGAACTGTGGGGCTTTCTGATTTTTTTGTTTAGCTGTTTGTTTGTTAAACTTTGGACCAGTCAGGTCCCATGGCTTGAAAGCCCTTATAGCAGCTGGAGCACATTAGCTGCAACGCTGGAGTGTATCTCACAGCATAGTTTAATCTGAAAGGAATCCAGCTCATCTGCTCCAAGATCACTTGCCAATGCATATCAAAGCAAGGTAAATGGGGACAACTGGGAGATTCTCCTCAAAAGAGCACTTCTGAGCTGAACTAAAACATGCAGGTAGATGCTCCCTGTGCATATTCTTTGGAATACACATTGCGTTGTGGAGGGCTGGCAAAGCTCACTGACCCACAGAACCTTACCTAATGGTTTGCAGAGACAACACCATCATTGGTAGGGTCTTCTTATTTTTTAAAAAAAAGATCAACTAATAAATCATATGAATAGAAAACTAAGATAACATTATTCCTTCCCTATAATACAGGTTTTCCACATTCCAATTGATCTGGCTTCTCTGACAGGTCTGCTATGAAAACGTAAATGGAAACAAGAGGTAGTCCAAGAAACTACGACATGAATAAACTGATCCGTTATGTAAACCTTGTGTTAAGTTATGATCACATAACAGAAAACTCTGAGAAATCTTACCTTAAGTGATTCCTACACAATTTCATGTCACCTTTCCTTGCGAATGACATATGTTGGCCCCAGTCTTATGGCAGGACAGTACACATTTACCTTGATGTACTTAGCCTAATCAGAAGAGGAAAAAAAAAATATTCAAGCAATTTGATGTAATGAAGCAGACTGTCTCCCTGTAGACATTAATGTGTAAAATCAAAGGTAACAATGAGGTTTTTTAGGATTACAGGAAAACTGAAAATTTCTCCATATGCCCTTTCCTGTAAAATCTAAACATCTGCTTAAGATCCTGATGCAGTAACACAATATGTCTGCAGCTTTCACAGTTATGAATAAATGCATCTTAAAACACAATACTGTAAAAATCCATTACTCCTCCATTTGCCTGCCAAATTCAGAGTTCAAAAATCTCTGACCTGGGTCCTCTAATCAGTTTCTGGCCCTCTCGCCTCCCTTGGGAGCTGCAAAGGTGGAGGGAAGAGGCCACAGCCAGTACTGCTCCCTCCTCTTGCAGGAGAGTCTTCACTGGCACACGTGTGCCAGATCCATAAATGTGTTGTGCTTCCCGCTGTCAGCCCTGACAAAGGAAGAGGTGCCAAAGGAAACGGGAGACACAACAGGGCTGTGGCCAAGGCAGCAGAACTCAGCCCTGATAAAGGAAGAGGTGTCAAAGGAAACAGGAGACACAACAGGGCTGTGGCCAAGGCAGCAGAGCTCCGGTGGGGCATCCACTTGGAAGACTGAAACATATCTGTGCAGCTTAAACCTCCTGTGAATTCTGTTTGATAAGTGAGAATCACAAGCAGTAATGATGTCTGGAGTCAAAATTATCTTATCTAAATAATATCTTTTGTCTGTCAAGCTATGGCCAAAGATATCTTCTGAATACACAAGCAAGGGCTTAATAAGTATGAAAGCCTGAAAATTATTTTCAGTGTAGTTCATTATAATAAAAAGAGGAGACACAACAAAGAGAGCCTTGAATCCAGTTAGGCAGATCTATTAGCTGTATTTTAGCATCTTGCTACTCAGGTTATACTTTGCAAACTGAAATAAAAATCTTCTCACAATACAACAATACCTTTCAGACCTGTCCTAAACATACTGTTTGCGGTACTCCCATCTCACAAATATGTAGATGAAGGTGAAGCAGCACTTTGTACTTTGCTTGTGTGGGCACAAGAAACAAAAAGGAAATTGAAAAAAGAATTGGATTTTACTTACTTGTGAGCTAGTCCCAAAAGAAAAATCAATTTAACTCACTGTTCTTACAATGACACAAGGACTATGGTCCATGTTACCTTAGGCTGTGAAGCAAGTTTTTGGAACTGTTTTAAAACTACTTTAGAGTTATTCATGATGGCTTAATTTAGAATTGGTTTAGTCAGTGACATTTTTGTACATTATTTCATGGATCATAGCTGTGCACCAAGGTAAATGAATGGAAAGATACTTTATTTGATGTTTAATATCAACATACCTTATGAATATCATAGTATTCAAGCAGCTGTTCTAACAAGAAACATCTTTAAAACTGGAAGGCCTTTTAGCTGAGTCCATTTTGTTTATCTATGATAAATTATTTCTGATTAGTTACTTAGTATGAGTTATAGAGTTACCAGCTCTGCATGAAAGCGCTAACCCCCCAAAACCTGCTATTTTTCAAGGGGATGGGGGTATTTCTTTATTGTGTTCCACTTCATTCTCTTTTGTTTCATTTTCTCTTGGTAGAAGACCCTGCCAAATATTTCAAAGCCCTTCTTGGCAAGTAGTAAAATAATTTGGACAGAGTATACTGCAATTAAAATTTTTTTGGCAGGTTTCATATTTTGGATGCTGATGAGAAGAGTATCAGTTTTAGCATACTTGACCCGTTCATTATTTCAGATAATTTCCTGTCACACAGCACCATTGCTACAGATTGTGTTTGCTTGAAAAATCAGCAAGGAGACACATCCCAGTTTCTATGATTTTTTAAGTGCAGATAACATTAAATAAATCAGTTTTTCTCTCTCCATCTGTCACTCATTCAAACCTCACTCATAAAATCTTATTTCTCTCCCTAAAATTCTATGTCAGAAAACTGTTTCTTATTCTCCAGAATGTAATATCATGTCACTTATTATACAAGTAAAGGTTGTAAACCACCCAGAGGAACAAATTTGCATTGTTGTCATTAGAGGCCAAATGCAATTATTCCCTTTTGTTTGGCTTTGGCATCACAAAAATCCACGTACATTGAACTAAGACAAATTTTTTTGGGTGGCAGGGGGGTGAGAACAAGGGTTGTGACCTTATGCAGGTTTCTGCACTCCAGAAGTCATACAACGTTTTTATTGGATCCTGTTCTGAATTTGTGTCAGCACTTCCTTTATAAATCCTTATTTTGATATGGATTATAAACTGCTCATAAAAAATCCATCCTAGACTAAAAGTCTATTTTGCTGGAGTGGGGGGTGTTAAGTACCAGACTTGATGATTTGGTCTTTCTAGACCCTAAAACTACAAACAAAACACACCTTGTGAGAGTTCAGAAACATTTTTACCAGCCAGAGACTTGTTCTCCTTATGCTTTACAGTTAAAGTATTAGGCAAGAGCTGTTTGCTGGAGTTTTTATTTCCCCTACATAGCTTTTCCAATAAAAATTTCCAATGAAACCATCAGTAACAGACCACAACACAAGACTTGCCATTATACACATTTCTCTCCCTGATAGGAAAAGTCCTAATGGTTTGCGTTATTTCTTCCTCACAGAGTTATCACCTTCTGAGAAAAAAACTCATAAAACTAAATCAGGGTCAGAGAGCACTGAGGTGAAAAAGGGGTCAAGATCCATGCCCTTATGGTCAGGGAGAGTTGCTTTCCTTAAACTTTCTCTCTACGTTGTGGTATTTCACAAAATAAAATTGTGTTTTTACCTGTCATTGCAGACAACATTGCTCAGGAATCGGCACCTGGCTTGCTGGCATCCCCAGCTCCTCACGACCATCTCCAACACATGCCATGATTCTTTCTGCAGGTGGAGCTGTATTAAATAGACCTTCATAATAAGGTTAGGAATAACTGAGACAGTTGTTAAAACATACCTTTCCCCCCTCCTTTGCTCTCTCATCCTCACAAAGCATGCATTTGGTTTCTGAAGGCAAAACCTGGTCCATTAATCACCATAACCAGTGATTTCTCAAAAATTGCCTTATTGCCAGTGATCTCACATTGCACAGCAACCTAAGGAAGCAAGCTGGACTTTCTCAGTGTACTACTTAGTCACAGTAGTTTTGCTGTTTGCGTATGTGTCCTCCACACAGAATTAAGCACCATTCTTATGTTCAAGGAAAACGCACGCAGCCCTCACTGTGAATTGCATGTTCCCTACCCACCAAAATGTGTTCGACAGACAACATGGCAATATACTGAAATCATGTGCGACACTTCCAGGAATGACTGGCTGCCTCTGTGAGTCCTCAAAGAGAAGGAGAACAAGCACATCTTCAGCAATCTGAAAATTTCAAAGCTAATCACGACTTTAGGGACAAAATTCCATTATGAAAAATGCTATGAAAAGCTGACACTGATCAACATGTAGTTTTATAAGAAACAAGAAGAAAACTCCACATGAATGCATAACATTCACAGAATTGCAGAGTTTAGCTTTGGGGAAGCATCACACCAGAGTCATGTGTTGTAGGGAAAGCCGTTCGTGTGGTCTCTGGTGGTGGTGTTTTCACGATTATTGTAAATAATTTGATATGAGTGTTCCTGGCAACATTGGTGGCTGAGTACTGCAGAAGCTGGATAACACTTCATTGATGATTTGCAGAAACCCTTGTATGTTTATATCTTCAGCAGACCATCAAATCCAAGAAATGCTTTCGTCAGTTCAATAATTATCCTGGGAAGCAAAGTAGTGCTGCCATTATCAAGGATGCTAGCTTCTGCCTAATGACTTAAATTAGCCTTCATACTTCGAGGTGCTTGAACATTACGCAGAATACATTACTTCCATAATGGGATCGTGACTTGTTATTGATCTGTATTGCTTTCATCACCACATCCGCTGTTTATGTCGATCTCAATAACCAGTTATATGTATGTATGCCTGCAGTGGCTACAGAAAGACTTATGATTTCAAGAAAGATAGTGAATCTTGTTCACTGTATTCTGCATTTCCTGTTTTGTCAACTCTATTTTACGGTATTTCCTTTGTCAAATGAAGCAAAGAGGTGTGGGTTTTGTTTGGGGTTTTTTTCCCCTCTTATTGATTATTAACACCTTTCTGCATTAAAACTCACAGACTTTATTTGTTGACCTTCTGTATGGGAGTTGTTTCCATTAACAATATTCAGATCTTAGGGAGGTGGTGGAATCTTAGATTTCAAATTAGTGCCATCATACATAATCAGTTGGAAAAAAGTCCACATATTTTAAATAGATATGTTCATAAGGCATAAACCCTAACATTTTAAATATGCATGGACATACCTGTAACATTTCTCAATGAAAATGTCAACCCCAGTTAGACCCTAGGGAATGCAGAAAAAATAAAAAAACAATACAAAAGAATGTCAAACAAATTGCATAACTTTCCTCCATGTCTTCAGCTTGCTTATTTAAACGAGGGTAAGCCAGGCCCTTAATGAAATCCATGAGATTTACCTGTCAGATACCTGCAAAGATCTCACCTCTTTTCTTTGTGCAGTTTCAGCTCCTGATGTTTCACTTTTTCCTTCTTGCAATATGTTGATCAGAGCTGGGATTGCAACATTTTTCAGAGGTTTTCTTTTTTCTTCTGTTTTCCTTAAATCCAAGGCCAAGTATGCAATTAAAACAAAACAATTATGTAAACTCTTCAGTATTTTTACTAAAGAAAAGGAATTCCTCACATATAACTAGTCACTAATGAGAACTGGAAGCATAAATCACAAACAATGGTGCATTCCCCAAGAAGACTAATTCTCCAGAAGACTGAAGATGGAGTCAAAATTGTAGCTTCCTCCACTAAATGAAGGAAAAGCATGCTTTTGCTTTGTTTTATTTCATAAGCATGTAAATGACAGAGGTCATTTCTAGTGCTCACTTCATGCTTCAAGCAAAAGAATTTTCCTCTGCACAGAGTATTCCACACTTAGCATAATGAATCTAGCAAAAGCAGAGAATGAACACACATCCCCCACCCCCACCCCACCCCCCTTGCCATGATCTTAATCACTACAATTAGAAATAGAAAATAAATGGAGACAGGTTTTGTGCCCACAGCTAGGGGCACAAAATATCTACTTACTGTTGTGAAATAAGTAACAGAGCACATGAAGGCAGGTTATGCCTGAAAGCAAATTATCTATTTATGCACTTTAAAATTCACAGACTAGAATGGGCATACACTAGATGAAGTCCATAGCTGGTAAAATAAATAATCAACTTCACATGCTCTAAGGATTTGTCCCTCAGACATGCTCGTGCCTAAGTATTCACATGCCTTATCTCCATGTCTGGTTTTCGTACTTTGCCCTTAGATTATAGAGAGCTAAGTAAACTCATCACAAAGAAATCAAATCCATGCCTGCATCAGTGGCATCATAGCCTGCTAAACCAAATACGCAAGATAACACATATTTTAGTATGGTTCAGACATCTGTATCACAACATTGCTGTTACATTATACTGAAGTTATGCTCTGAGATGTACAGAGAAATTAGCTAAATACTGGTTCACTGAACTCTGTGACATCAGAAAAACCTGGCAACAAGCCCAAACTGGTTCAAAAGCAAACTTGCAAATTGAAGAGGGGGGATAAATGATTAATCAACCTCTGACAATTGAAATAGAGATGATAATGCAGGCTACCGTAGATGGCCTTTGCTCAGTCACTGTAATTCTGAAACATTGTGTCTTTAGCTAAAAAAGCACATAATTCTGGCCATAAAACTGTGTTTCCCAGGAATAGCTTTTATTTCTGCCCCAGAAGAATATTTTTGGATGGAATCTGTTTTAATTTGTAAAGCTAGCAGGAGTCAGCTCAACCTGGTCCTTGTTCTATCCACTGGATAATACAGCTCTGCATTTTTTAGGGTCAGATTTAGGCACTTCACTAAAATGCCACAACACACCACCTTTCCTCCTGTCTCCAGGCTCACATCATTATATGCCTCTCTTGCGTTTTAAAACAACAGGATCCTATCTTAATCCTTCAAGAATTAATGTAGATGAAGTTTCTCACCACTGGCCTCAGTTCGCTACAATTTCCTAGCTAGTCTATCCATGTTCAACATCATTTTTTATTCTGACATCAACTAGTACATAAGCAAGCTGTAACAGTGCATGCCTTTTCCCTCAAACTCCATCCAGAGGGAGGCGGATATTGCAGAAGGTTGAAGAAATGCACACAGTACCTACAACATGCAGAGATTTGCAATCCCCTTAGCTCCTGAGGGAGTCTAGCCCAAGGCCAGTCTTGCATGCAAGTACATTTAAGGCATTTTATAGAGCAACAGTACCCATCTTTTTTTGGTAAAAGGCCATAGTTGTGACTCATTCCAGACTCCTTATAGACTATGGTATCCAACCTAATGACATTGTTTAAGAGGGTACGTGTTAAAATTTCCAAAAAGGAACATAAGGGTAAAAAGTGTAGCTTCCATATGCACCTCTGCTCCCCAACAGACAAGGATGTAAGTGTCTGGGTTTTGAGCAGTTGAGAAGAATCGCTTAGGATCAGGAACCTGAAGTCCACTATGCCCTAATGTCTGCTATTTCCTAGTGGCTGGCTGTAAGTCTTCAAAAACACCTCACCCTCGACAGGGATTAATTGGAGATTAGTCTTTCTGAACGGAGACAGAACTTCAGTGAAACGTCGTCTGAATAACCCCTGTAGCGGCAAAAGATTAACATGAAATTTCAGACCTTGGCAAAAAATACTGGACTGAGCAGAAGAAAAACTACAGAATGCTCTTCAGTAGATCCTGTGTACCATGGGCTTTATGTCTAGCCAGCCTCTTCAATAAACATACTCAATTCAATAACCACAGCCAGTCCCAGTAGTTACGAACCCACTGCTGGAGTAAGTATAAGTTATCAAGTGCACTCAAGACTGCCTCGCAGTAAAAGGAGGTACCCTACCCTCTGCTTCAAGCAAGCTACAAGATCCTCTTTCAAAAACAGTGAATGAACTGACTTCTGAACAGGGAATAAAGAAAGTATTTTTCTCTGCTCACATGTAGGTAGGAGGAGGCTGAAGCAGTTCAGATATTTCACAGGCAGGATTCTAGGTGGAAGCAAAAGAAAAAAGAGAATCCGTATCTTTATGCCCTTTAGTGTCCTCAGTCCATTCTGCTCACTGCCATAACATCAGCTTTTACATTACCTCCCCTGTTTGGCTGGATGAAGCTGCCTGGCAAACAGGAGATCAGAGCCAACAGGACAGACTGCTAGTGAGGAGTTTCCCCCTCGCACCATTCCGCAGTGGTACAAGGGTGCTGGGAACCGGGATGCACGCATTGCCCTGGAGAGATAGGTGGGGTAAGACACAGCTGCTTCACCCTACCAAGTCCTCTTCTGCAAAAATAAAGAGAACCCTTCTCTGACAGACGCACAGAGATGCTTGGGCTGGTTAACAGCTCCTAGATTCACCCATTTTCAGGGTGTTTATGGATTCTGGATGCCAGCTTGGCATCAGCTACAGCCAGCTGAAGTAGACTGAGCTAAGAACTTCCTTCAGAAGAACAAAAAATGGGTAATCTCATGGTGCTGAGTTCTGGGGCCTGATGCACTCTTCTATAGTGTCTCTGCTCCATTATGGCCCTGTCCTGACCAGAGCTCATGTTTAACTGTTGAGTTGAAAATTCCATATAATTGTAAGCCTGAGCAACAGATGAGTTTATTTGATTTACACCATATGATAAAAAGACTCTGAGCCAGATTAGCTAGCTTAGTTTACAAACAATAAATGAGGTCATTTGACCCAGAAATCTTTGCTTAAAAGTTTGCCTGAGTAAAACATATGGAATATGTGCATAAAGGTATAAAACATAAAAAATGCTTTCCCATGTGTTCTCAAAGGCGTTTCAGAAAAATTAACTTCTTTTTTTCACACAAATGCTATATTCATCTGAGCTTGCACAAATAAAATTGGTAATATCGTTTGAAAGGTACCTGCAGGTACCTGTGAGGGTTCTTGGTTCTTTTGTAATTTCCACAGGTTTACTTTAAGCACAACTTTTTGCAAGTCTATTTAGTCAGGTTGTATTTCTTTTCAATCAGAAAACTTCTGAGCAATGTAGACAATGGAAGCTCTTTCCACATGTGAAGGGAATTATGGTTTTGTTTTGCCTTATAAGAAAACAGACAATCTGAATTTTCTTTCAGGTGTTTCTACTTCCTTGCAAAAAATGTTTCTTATCTTGCAATGTTCCTCACAGAGAGTATCCAGAACTAGAGAACAGCTTTCTAATAAGCTCATGAATTATCTGAGAGCACACTGTAAGTTACTACAATTTTTATTATCTGAAATGATTTAATGGTCACCCACAAATTGTGCAACTGGTTACCTAATATACATCATGTGACTTTCTTTTCCTTGATTAGATTAAGCAAATCTGAGCCAGGGGCTCAAAATGTGCTTTTCATGAGTGTTCTTATGAACAAAAAGGTACTTTCACTAATATTCACAGAAGGAAAATAAAAGCCCCAGGTCAGGAAATCACTAAAGCATGTGTTTAATTCCACCCCTCCTTGAGAAAGAAGTTACGCATACACTTAAGTTGCATTGCTTAACTGCTGTCTGAATGGGGCTGCTTTTCTGAACCAGAACCAACAAAGAGGCAGCCACAGCTCAATCCTCTTTAAATCCTTAAAAAATGGTTTAAAGAGAATGAAGACTTCTGATTCATTTCAACAATCATGCCCTTTTAAAAGTAACTCATTTTGCATTTTTCTAACCTCTAATAGTTTGTAGTCAGTTAATATTGGCTTTCAGTCCACTGTCCTTAAATCCTCATGCCCTTGTCTGTTCAAAATATATTTATTGAATAGCCTCCATATGTCCCATTATACAAAACTTGTGTTTTAAAGCTAGATCAAAGAATGATTGAAGTTATTGGAAAGATTTAATTGATTTCAATGAGAGTTGGATGAAGAACTGATAGTTTAACTCTGGACACTCTCTTTTGAACATTCTCACTAAGGTGCTGATCCAACTCCCAGTGAAGTCAATAGAAGGATTTGTGTTGGGATTTGGATCATACCTCTGTTCTTCTTGGAGTCAAATCCCCTTTGTCAATATGCACACGCACAAATACACAGATCTAAATGAAAACAAATGTTTGGCAACTTGTGACAGAAAGTCCAAATCTGTATCTGTGTATTTGGGCCAAACCAAAATTGTTACGCTTGACAAAAACATCATTATGCTGATCTGGTTTTGGTTTTTGCTTACTAGTAATTGTTTGGTGAATATAAATCTAACTTCTCATATTTTATTTTTTGCATAAATGTATTCTACTGTTGCTGTAGACAGTAAAATGAGAGGGATTTCTATGCAAAACTCTATGTTCAGACTTGTCATAACTTTGACAAAAATAATCCTCTCAGACCAGAACTTTCCATGCTTGGTCTCCATCAAGAACAATTCTGGTTTTGCCAAGTATGAAGAAATTTGCTTCAGCTCCTTCCTAGTTTCCAAAATACAAAAGTTTTCTCATTTAGGATCCATCCTACACTCAAAACAAAAGGGATGTGGGCTGGATTCCCAGAGGTGCGGCACTCTTGCAGTTCTCATTGGCTTTAGTGTTTCTAAAATCAGCTTCTGTGTTTTTAAAACATTGAATACCAAGGGGATGAGGGAATACCGACTTGGACACAACGAGCCAAGTGGAGCCTTGGCTAGAACAGTTGCAGGGAGTAAAGATGTTGCTGATTGCTTCATCTGCTCAAAGTGTGCATTATGTGCTATATATATATATATATATATATATGTTATGTGCTGTGTGCTAACATAGCAGTTTTCATGGTAGCATACAAGGACAAGAACAAGGTAGATGTCAGGGCTACATGAAGAGATGGAAAAGAATGTAAATTTTGCAAACCTTTGCAGATCTGTGTGTTCAAAACAAGTGAAGCAGCCTTTTCTGCTATATGAACAAAAAAAAAAAAAAAATCACAATGTATGCAGTGAACAAATCAGGCAGTCCATACCCTTAAACAGACTGATTTTCAAGACTGAGTAACAAAATAATTGGTTCAGCCCCTTGCATTTTTTTCTAGAATGGTACAGATACCCTTACGTTTTAGGCTAAGATGATCCTTTCTGTCGTGTTACCCCTCCAAGTACTAAAGTCAGACCACCTATCAAGTGTTGAGGTCATTCTCCAGTTACTTAACCAGTGTTGTCCAAGGCACAATGATGCTGTAATTTTTACTGCATGAAGTAAATACCATCAAGTTATTTACCTCACCATGTTCTCAAGATATCAGATAGCCACCTTTAAAGTACATCAACATCATCTTACGGTGATAAGCACATAGGAAATACCTAGTTGTTGAAAAGTAGTACCTAGACTCTAAAAGTCAGTGAACAAGCGGCAAAAAATGCAGTGAGACTGCCCCAGTAAGAATCCAATCCCTATGGTTTGAAAATTGTTTGTTTTATTTAACTCATTAGCAAAGTAACACAGCAAAGCTTTTGATTATTCATTCTCTGGCTGGCATAGTCATACGATACTTATCTCAACAGGTCTATTTGCTGGAGCAAAAGGGTTCAGGTTGTTTTCTGGGTGTTTTGTCTTTTTGTTGTTGTTGTTGGTTTGTTTCTTTGTTTTAAACAAAGTGAAGATCACAGAGCCTGGAAAGTCTTTGGAATAATTATTACCAAACTATAAACTTGTAATGAGAATTAAAATTATATTAAATAACATGACCAAGAGGCTGTTTAGGAAATGGATACTTATTAAAATACAGGGAAGTTACAAAACTACTTCAACTACTGAAGAAACACAACATTAACAGAGCAGCAATGTAGAAGAAGGTAAGGCAAATGGGTAGCACCAGTGAAGGTGCCAGTAGGTGGGACTAGAAGAATTATAATTCCATACAGGTTCTCCTCTGACCTGTGCAAATCAACTAATTTCTGATTTGTCTGCTCCAGTTATCAATCGTCGGCTACTCTATTTTTATCTTTACCACAGTAGGGCTTTATCCCACTTAGGGTTTTAAGACGTTATTATAGTAAGAAGATGATGATGATAGAAAGACTAAAGTGACTGACAATCAAGCCCATAACACGGAAGCGAAAGACTCAGAGTCAAGAGGAGTTATGCCACCACCTGGGGCAGAAGGCAGAATAGAATAGTTCGGCCCAAAGGGATGTACAATGATCATATAGTCCAACTTCATAGGTGGTAGGTCCAACTACAAAATTGATAGTGATTTGAATGACATCTGCAGCTAGAGAGAGAAAATAATATAGATCATACCAAAATTGTGTAGTCTGAGTAACTACTTAAAATTTATGGAAGAAAACTGGGTCCCTAAAACAGTTCACCAGCTTGCTATAGCGTTTATTTAAGCTTGTGCTTGTTTTATAAGCCTTGCTACTGCTTCTAATGCCATAAAGTAAACAAAATAAATGAAAAGAGAATACATAACTTCCCCTAGCAATAAATAGGCTGTGAATTAGAGAACAGCAGTAGCTACCTTTAAATGGCTGGAATGGTAAATCTGAACATGGTGTAACAGTCCCAGCGGATGACAGATGCTGAAACGTCTGGATGATCTATTCATTCATCTCCAGGCAGGTACTGACAACAGCTCCTCTATAAAGGGGAGGCTGCATAGTCTGCTGACACCTTATTTAATATCCATCAGATGACTCAAATCTCACCAGGATGCTTGTGCCACACAGTTCTTAGTCTCAAGACCAGAGGATGACTTTAAGGCAGTTCTCCAATGCCTGATTTACAAAAGGCAGCAAAATCTTGGAGAAAATAAAGGATGCCCTTCCAAATACCTCTGAATGCTTGCTTGTCAAAGTAGTGATCAGCTCTGTAGTTTTTCCAGACTGATCACATGTCTCAAAAAAAGCCAAAACACATCACTGGGGGACAACAAAAGGAAAGCTGTTTTCCAGAAATGGTTATTCTGGAAAGGGCACATTATCACTGTAAAGAGAATCTACACTTTATTTTTTTTCAAATCTTGATTAACTTGATCACCTCTAGTAAATCCCCTATCACTGATTGAATCAGGAGTATAACTTTAGCTTATCTCCTAATTTAAGTGTGAAAACTGTTTTCTGTACATACTGCACATCCAGGAGCTAATTCACAAACTGACATTAGGACTCAATATATTTCTGGAGGAGCCAGCAGTGTTCTTCATATTTAACCCTGCTACCTATGCCTCTGTGTGGGCTAAATCACACCAGCTTCTGTGGGAGGAAGATTTAAGTCCTGAGCCACAATCTCATAGCACTTGGGGGGGGCACTGTCTTTGATAGAATGGGATTAAGTGCACATTATCTGTCTGAGAAACTTCAGATTGGTAAATTGGGCAGGACAAAAGGACAAGTCTTCAAACTGCTTTACTTAGCAAGATTTGGAAGAAATGCGCCGACTGTACATTCTCTACCCTCATTATATTCTTGGAGTTTTGACTTCCTCTGTTGCTCCCTAGCCACAGATAGGTATCTAAACACAGAGAAGGCAGACTGTTTTCACAGCTGCTATTACCGTGTTATACCTATGTACTGTAGGCCACACAGGGGGAGCGCAGTCACTTGACTATTAAAATAATATGTTGTTTAAGTCAATGTGTTTTAATTGTGCTCTTTAACATTGAATTCTGTACCTAGAAAAGAAGTTTCTATGAAAAGGAGAGTACATAGATTTCTTTGGGGGAATTAGAACAGAAAAGAATGCAATCTTACGAAACCACCAACACTTTGCAGTTCATTGTCTGTACTTGATAGTGTATACATAGCTCTGCGTTTCAGAAAGTATCAATGCCTCACAAAAGCTAAGCACTTGGTAGGGAAAAATGGCACCTCAGGAATATATTTTTTTTTTCCTTTCTAAATAATCACTAAATTAAAGAAAAAAGACCACAAAAAATACAAATACATCCAAAGTCTTACTTCACTATCTTATGCTGGCTCATACTGGACGATGCTGTTGTCCAGTGACCTAAAAAATATTTTTCTTCCCTTTATTTATAAAGGCAGGTTAGCATCACAAAATTGATCCTGTAATTGGTAATGTGGCAGTGCCAGATGAGAAGTCAAGAACTCTGAAACACTTAAGAAGTTACTGTCCAAATCTGCAACTTTTGGAAATTCATGTAGGTCCATTACAATGAATGGAGTTTTGCCAATAGGCCAAGTGATGACCTGCCTGTTAAAACAAAAGAAACCCAGCCTTGATCATTCTTTTATTGTTCCGATTCTTTTGCAGATTTAGAAAATATAAGACAATTGCTTAAAATAACCCCATCATTTATTATTCCAGGAGTAATATTTTCTTAATGATACAGTAAAAATGTGTCTGGAATTTAGAAACACACTGTATTTTCCGACAACACACCAACCAATCAAAAAAGCTACATTCCTAAAACAAAAAACCATGAATGTTAGAAAGTAAGAAAAAGCAAATAATAAAAAAAGAAAATACTGCTAAGGCTAAAGATCTATAAAGTAACACTGATTTTTTTAATATACCTCATAAACAACAGGGAGAAATTCCTGCTTCTACCAAGCACTCCAGTTTGCAATGGCATTCCAAATTTTCACTAGCACAGTAACCATTCTGACTGATAGCCAATGGCTCAGACTGGTTTGTCACTCTTGCTTCTTGCGGGGGGGGGGGGAGGGCGGGGATTAAAAATTAAAAAACACCCCTACTGGTTTATTGCATATCACTATGACACCTCTAGGTGAAACAGATAGAAGTGACACAGTTAGGTCCAAGATGCATCCAAACCAGAAGCCCAGGTTCCAGCTCAGATTTTGGAAAACACTACATTAAAAATAAGCCCTTTCCCCAAAAGTGAATGCCCCAACAGTAGCCATTTGCCTTCCAAACTGGGAGCCACCTACGAGGCCATTAGGGATTTAACCCCACCATCTTCCCAGACTTCAACAAATCTAGTGACAAAACAAATAAAGGTTCCTTTTTACTTCTTTTATTTTCAAGTCAAACATAGTGAAATGATGAGCAGCATGAGGTGAAAGGAAGGCTGGCTCTGCAACATGTTTCCTCCTTTGAAACACAAAAATCAGAAAGGCCTCCAGGGCTATGCAATCCAGTTGCTTCTTACCACAGGCAGCCATGTCATAAAATACCTCTCATAACATATTTCAACTTCATCTTAAAAGTAAATGGAGGAGAATAGTTCATTTTTACCATACCAATGATAGTACTGAGTCTCACGCTTCCCAGGGAGTGCAGAAGTTCCTCCATTGAAGACTTCTATTGCCAGACCTCTGTGGTAGGCCCCAAATCCATGGTCACCAACCATAAAACTTAGCCTCATGACTATTTGTTCTGATTGGTTATACCATGCGAGCCTCTGGATTTGGGGCGTTATTTATCCGTCCGGCTCTTAAGCTATTTAAATACTTATATAGATGAGTAGCTTTGAATATCTCTGAAAGTTAATGGCTTAGGCCGTTTTAAGCACGTTAACTTTAAACCTTCTTTTAAGGTGCCTCAGAGCTGGTAGCCCCTGTTAGAACAGTACACGCATGGGTTGGCAAACAATGACGGTATATTTAATACCATTTTGAGAATAACTTCTAGAATAAGTGCGTGTGTGTGTGTGTATGGGGATAATCCGACTATTCTCAGAAGACTGTAGTGAAACAGTTGAAGGTTCAAACTCTTTATTAATCATACTCCTTTTTCTTTTACCCAGGTTCAAATACATTTTAAAATTTCTGAATTCATTTGCTATGACATGAAAACAAAATGCCATGGAAAGTC
This sequence comes from Falco biarmicus, assembly GCF_023638135.1. Taxonomy (NCBI): domain Eukaryota; kingdom Metazoa; phylum Chordata; class Aves; order Falconiformes; family Falconidae; genus Falco; species Falco biarmicus. Next base: position 120,346,228 of record NC_079288.1, on the reverse strand, counting down.
TTTTGGTTTCTTAGTAATATACAAGAAGAATTTATGGGGCAGCATAGGCGACAGATAAAAAGCACTGAGTGTGTAAGGCTCAGACTTGGATTCTGATTTTACCAATCCCAAAATTCAAGATAATCTGATCCAGGAATTTTAACCAATAAGCAGATATAGCTTCCAAATATCTACATTCTCAGTTTTGGAGATGATGATGATGATGATGATAATTATGTCATTATCTCATGAGACATTTTCATACGTAAGATGTTTCAGAGCAAGAAAAGAGTTGGCTGCTACTACCAATGCTGTTCATGCTTGGATACAAAAGAGTGTGCTAGAATGATCACTACTACAACAAAATGGGAACAAGACAGGATCTCCCTCATTCTTTCTCAAACGTAAACAAACCAAACAAACAAGAAACACCAAAAAACCCCACAAACATATCTCACAACACGGGAAAGTGGGAGATAGAGAGAGAAGAAATGAAAATCCTGTTAGTTCAATGCTTTTCCAGTTCTCTTCCCTGTAATATATATAGATGAAAACCAAAATTGATTAAGGGGGCTTTGGCTTGGTACATGATATTTAGGTGTCACAATAAAGTCTATTAAATCCTCACCAAATATTGTTTCAGCTGCTTTAGGAGTACACTTTGCAGTCACATAATGTTGAAGGTACCTGATTCCTCATCAGAAATGTTCAACACCTCATGGGTCTGGATCCTGTTACAAGAGAAACAGTTTAAAGGAACTGGAAGTGAAAATAATCTTTGTAACAGACGATGACAACATAAGCTCACTGTCAGAAAATACTGGAAATTAACAAAAGGGTAGCAAAACTGTTCCTTTATATGAAGTGTGCTAAAGGACAGTACGAATTATGCCAGAAAACAGAGAATGCGACTTACAAAACAATGAAAAAAGGAATAATCAAAGTTAATTGAAAGGTGCAGTTTTAAAGGGAGGAACTTTATCTATAGGACTATTGAGAAAAAAGCATGATATCCATAATACCTCGTAAATTTATTTTAGTCAGCAATATATTTTAACAATATCATATGACTCAATAAGTGGAATAATTCCTAAGATGTGGTTTAAATCTACAAAATGTTATTATTCTAATATTAAATACAATTATGATTACTTGTTTTCTCAGTTCTTTCTTTCACAAGGGTAGTCAGAATCAATCAAGTCCCAAATTTGGCATGTGTCTGTATGTGACTTTATTATTTAATTCCATGCTCATAAAATTCACAAAGGATAAACCTGATGAAGTACACATGCATTTTAATAAGTAAAAGGGACAAATGAATTCATTGTCTATTGAAGCAGTTTCATAATATCAAAACATATGCTGAACGAAGCTGCAAGCTATTAAAACAAATCATACAGGCTTTAATTACAATCTAAATCTGCATTAGTAAAGTAATAAAATGACCCTAAAATAAATATTATGGAAGTCATGTTGTCCCTACAAATGAACACAGCATGAGAGCGATACAATAAAACACCCTAACATTAACATGCTGTATGTGCCACTGTGGCTTCCCACAGAGCTAAAACAAGACGTAACTCTCTTCTTCCATAGCTGTGGGCAAAATTCGCCTCTCCCTTAATTTGTGTTTGTTGACCACATTCACCAGACTTGCAGAATTCCCACTGACAGGAACCACGGGTGCAACATGGCCACGCAAGGAGCAGCCCAGTAACACAGAGCAGGGGGACGACGCTACCAGTCTGTTCAGACTTTCCGTACACACTTATCTTCCTATCCACACACTCCCCGCTTCTAAAATATTCAGGTCAAACTTCCAAGGAGGAGTAGGAGGGGAGGGTTATGTACTCCATTACCTCAGGGTGGTGGATGCTCATGCCCTGCTAGGTGCCGGGTGCTTTCCAACTCCTGCTGCCCTCAGTGCTGACAGTGTTTTACAGTGCCTGCTGCAGCTGAGGTGAGCTTTCCCTGCCCAACAGTGCTGAGGTGATGCAGCTTGTGTGGGACAGCGTGACACTGCTGAGCCCGGTCACCTCCCTGGCCTCGCACCCCCAAGGGAAGACGTACTGCCCAGGATCCCTTGAGATCTCCAGTTCCGGGGGATGTCAAGGAGCAGAGATGTCAGGAGACAGATGCAGAGATACAGAGTTAGGATCTAACTCAGCTTCACTGAGAAAACAGTCCCAGCTTAAACAATAAATTTTGGCATTACTGTGTGGCAGCAAATTACAATAGAGGAGTCATTCTTGAGATTATCCATGCAAAGAACATTATTCATATGACATTTACGTATGAAAATTTGGAGGGTCAGCCATAAGTGTGGTTTTTCTCTTCTGGGCAAGCACTGATCTCCAAATACATGATCTGGTATTATTTCTTCAAATAATCTGCTATTTTAGAATAGTTGATATGTGATCATGACATTTATGATCTGTTGCAGAGCCTATACTGAAATCTAGAAACCTTTTAACCACAGTATTTGCTGCCATTTCCTAAATCATCACATCCCACATTGATCCTGACAATAGAAGAAAGGATGACATGGGCACTGAAATAGTTGAATTTGAACAGAAGGCCACAGTTCTTACTTAACTATGTATTTTCCAGGGACTCTGAGGTAAAACAGACACAGGACTCCTTTCCCCTCCTCTGTAACCCAGGCAGGGAGATATCAAAATCCTTCAGTTCAATTCAAGCAGACAAGGGCAACTCCTTAGTAAGGTCCCTTTACATATAAATGCTCACAGGTCTCTGTACCTTCTGCCAAACCCTGCAGGCCATCAGCTCATTTTTGGTCTCTTTCCAAGGGCTGCCCTGAGCATAATGTCTAACAGACTACTACCCACTATTTACCTTTGACTGTCACCAAGCACCAAGGGAACTCTACTGCCTTTCCAGCCTGACCGGCCAAGCACAACCCTGAATATTGCTCACCACCTGAGCTGGTGCTTCCCCTGTAGGACAGCCACCATCATCTCTTGACAGTTCCCAGTGCTTACTGGGATATGCCACTGGGGTCAGTCTCATCAGCTCCCATGACTACACCATTAATCATCTCCTATGGACGTATTTCAGCATTTTGCCAAAGTCCCCACCTCAAGCATCAGAGAAAAGCACCTGTCATCAAGCAAACTTCATGCTGAGCTACAACTACCCTACGGTATAAGCTCTAAGAGAGAGATTTCTGACTTTTCCATGGTTGCCTCCCCTACAAGGGTGAATATACAAAAAGCAGACGAGAAAACGGGCGTATACCCTCTCTATTGTAAAACTTAGTTTTTAAGCAGACATTAGGCCCCATAGCCTTGTTGAATGTATAGCAGAGGTCACCAGGGTTTTCTGCCATATCATACTGTAGAAAATGTATTTGGACCCTGGTAAAATGGGAAGCCATTCTAATACTTAGTTTCTGCATTAAGTATTGCAGTCTTACATGCGAATCCTTTGAATTATGTTGAGCTACAACCGAGATGGGTAGGACATTACACATCCATTGTAGACCATCATTCTTCAGACACATCTAGAAGAAATATATAAATGTATGAGAAAAGAAACAGAAGGAAGGCAACAGACGGTAAAAGTGTAACTGGGTGAATAACAGGTGGGTGAACTATCTGAGCAAAATTAAAAACAACTGTATGGTAACGGTCCTCAAACTGCATGCCGTAATACAGTTATATTCTATATCTTAATTATAATTTCAGATTGTTGATTTTATCTGTGTGAGAGAATATATGTATAACAGCACTGTAAAAACAGAAGTAGATTGCCACCTACCTACTCTAAAAGATTCCAAAGTTCTTAGCAGCTTCCCTGAAAGTACAATGATTAGACAGAATGGGATAAGCATTTTAATTTCACACCTATGGTGAAATCAACTTTTTAATTTCATAACTTTAAGGCATATAACTTTTTAGAGTTAAAAGGTATTAGAAGACTGGATGTTTAACAGGTAGCTTGTACTTACATTCATAAATAAATGAATGACTTGCAAAATTACTGAGCCCTAGATTTTGCCCAACATGATCAGGCAAGGGTTTTTTTTTTCCTATTGAAACTGCCATTTTGGCCACGTTATAGTAAAATAATGGGGTTTTCTGTTTCAATCGAGAAAAATAAAATCATTCCACAAGATTAATATATTGTAATTCAATATGCTTGAATTATCTTACTTGACTTTGTAATGAAAGTAGGTAGAAGAGCTCACATATTTAACCATCTCCGCTGTACAGTGCTGGCTTTTGAAGATGTCTCAAGACTCTCTTAGTCTGTTCCTGTGTGAAGTCAAAATGGTTAGCTTAAGCCACAGGTGACCACTTAGACCGAAAAAAGCAGCTTTACAAGTTATTATCTCTCTTCCTCTTAATTACCAACTTCCACACCTGTGTTTCTTTATGTTTGCCGTTTTTTCCTCTGCTCCGGTCTAACCTGAAGGGCAGAGGAATCACAAGTTCACCACTATTAGCTGGCTTTCCTCTAACTCCAGGGGTGATGTAATGGGATGAAATGTTTAGTATGTTGGTCAGTAAGCTGTGGCTCAAGATCAGATGCTAGCAAAGGCTGTGCGTATATAACAGCATGCAGTAAAAGTGCTTTTGTAAAAGGCACCTTACCGAAATGAAATGTGTAAATTAATTCCCATGTGGGGAGCTAGCAGGGAATAGCAAGCGTGCTGTAAATTCATGGGCACTGCACATTCAATTTTTTTAGGTAGAGGAATCCAATTGAGCGCAATCTTGGAACACATAATCTAATGGTTATAGCACTCTTCTAAAAAGGGAGATATTAGATTTCAGCTGGGAACTGTAACATGGGTCTCCTTCTTCCATGTGGCTGTTCCGAAATGCCAAAATATAAACTGTCTTTGTGTGAAATTTAGTCCTGCTTTGTGTATGCCTGCCAGATGAAATCCTGAAGGTGAGGTGTGTGAAGTACCAAAGCTGTACGCTGAGAGTCCTGTACGACTTAGGCAGGAATTAAAGGCAGCTGCCTTCAACTTAGGTGGCTGTGTGCATAGCTAGTAAGAGAAACAGAGATACTATTGGGACTTTCCTAGAAAGCTTTGGTGCCTAAAAGCATTACACACCTCTGAGGGCAGGCAAAACTGAATTTTTGCAGATACAAGTCAACCCTGTCACCCTACTCCACTTGCTTTGACAATCAATCACCCATCTATTAAGGCATATATAAAACATTTTAAACCTCACTTTATACCTGATGCCTTTCTCACTAGGTTACAAAATTCTGTTCTTCATGTCAGTACTGTAAACACGCAGGAGTAGAACAGAGTAGATAGGAATTTCTAATGAATGCGTGCTACCTAACCTTTTATGGACACAAAAGTATGCAGAATTCATCCTTCTTTATATTTTAATTTGTTAAAGAACAAAAAATCATACAAAAAAAAAGTTTGTCTTACTTTAGAGACCCCTTTAAAAGATGGCTCCAATTAACTTAAGGCACTTTTTTTTTGTTTTTCAAAGTATTACACAATTTAGACATTTAAAATATTTTTCATTTTAACCTCCAAGCAATATTCTGCAGCACTGTAATTGCAGACAAACATTTTGATTCTCCTTCCATTCATTTCACTTGGGATCTTGGTAAAAATCAATTCTTTTCAACTTGAATGTATCTATACAGCCCAACATTTTATTCTTTGGAGAAAAGTCTTCAGAAAGGTCTCAGCAGTTATAAAACGTGTTCTTTTATCATTGAACTCCTCTGATTCAGGTTCAAACTGGGATTAATCACTCTTAACCAGCTATTTTATAGACATGATGTGAGAATGTCTAAGGTTTATTTTGGAGTATTACTTTTTTTTATTCTGGAACAGCCTCTGTTTTCATGATAAAGCAAAGTAGACCATGTCAGCCACAGAAAAATATTACTCACTTTCTTCTCGTTGCTCTTAATTGGGATCAAGTTGTTTTAGGTCAATAACTTTGCTCAAGAAAATTTGTGGAAAACACAGATCTATTTATACGTGATAGAGATAATTAATGCTTTTTACAGACAGTTGTTATAAAACCCTTTCATTCCTCATCCCTTGCTGCATCATTGTGAGCAAATTCTATGGACAAAATGAATGGATGGATTGTAATATTGATTTCCCTGGGCTTTCTAGCATATGCTTAGTGTAACTCACAGCTCGCTATCACTAACTTATTAATCATTAAACACACATGTACAAAAAAAAGGTTCTTTCATTTTCTAAATTTATACAATTTGACCAGATGGTAATCTCAGCCTGACAGGTGCGTCCTGATAACTAATTTTAATATTTGTAAATAGTGGCACAGTTCCTGGGTTAGGTGATTAATAACTGCAGATTCTGCCACTTTCTTTTCAATGTCGCTTCTGTCTTAACAAATGTTGAACTTCACAGTTCAAAGGAAACTTTAACAAATGCCTTTTCAGTCTTACTTGTCTTCATTAATTATCCAGCAACTTCTTTCTCACAGACAGTGAACAGCATTTATGAGGTTGTGAAAATGCTAGCTCTTATTTACAAGACAACATAAATTCAGGTTTTGCTTATCAGTTTAGCAAACATAAGTCACCGGAAGTTTTTAGACATTTATCTGCCCCATGGTAAATTACAGGTCACAGTTAATTATTTTTTTTAAAAAAAACCGATACACGTATTACCCTGGACAAAGTTATGTTTCTTTCATACCTCTCCACTTTAGACCTCTAACTTAAGTTCCTGTATGAGAAGGCTGGACACACTAAGCTCCATATACAATGAAAACCAAAAGACATATTATTCCAGAGACTATGCTGAGTAGAATCTACCTTAGACAACCTGAAACATCATCTGGAAATCTGTTTTTCATCAATGACTACAAAAAACTCACAGCAATGAGCCTGCATAGAACCTTAAACTAGGTGCCTAAGCTTAGCTGGTATGAACAGACCCCTTAAGAAGATTTATTTCAGACAGGTTAATTACATTGTAAATTCTGTTTCATCTAGAAATCTTGGAGAGCTCTAGGACGTTTCCATTGCTTCTGTCAGATCACAGGCATATTTTTCCCATTCTGTTCAAAACCCACTCAGCTTCAACCAAGTTACATATATACCAGTAATTTCAGAGTAGAGACATGAAAAAGTTTGGTAATGCAATTCCCCAGAGATGGATGGTCTCTGCACTGAGCATGCTCTAGCCCCACACAGCTCACATCAAATGGATTGCACTCTTTCTGCTCCAGGATTTCAGGGACTCCCCACATCTTTCTCCAGTGATGCTTTTCCAGCTTCCCAGAGGATCCTAAAGTGCCAAATATCAGAATAAAAATCGGAGGGAAAAAAAATATCTCTGTGGTCTCATTTCCAAGTGCTTATCTGCAAGAAACACAGGAGAAAGCGGCCTGATATAAGTGCAAAGGAAGGGACAGGAAAGGAAAAGAAAGTCATGCAGAACAGAGTGACTCTGGAAGCACAAAGCAGGGAGAAGAGCAGATCCAGGCTTTGGGGACAGAATGGCAGAAATGGAAGGGAAGAAGGGTTGACACAAAATTGAGGATATTGCAGGTGACACTCGTGAGGACCATTTGTGGGAAGGAGAAATAGAGGAATGGAAGAGAGGCTCTGGGACAGATGTGGAGACAAAATTTTGGGAGAATACTCAGACTGGAAAGAGAAGGAACAGACAGAACTGTGAGAGAGCAGGCTCTTCCAAGACCCAAGGTTGTGCAATCAGGACATCATTTTCCTAATGAGCAAATAGCTGTGAAGCCCAGGGGCAACACATGTGCTTCCATTCCCCTCTAGTGGCAGGTACACTTAAAGAAAAAACACCCATTTTATTGCTGTGGTTCTCAAGGTAACACAGTAACTTAAAGTTTAAAACCTGCCAGTGACCTGTGTAGGGTGTAGGTAGTTGATTCTTTACCCCTTCTTTCTTCCCTAGTTTGTAACCTTTCAGAAAACTCTGAAATTACAATTAAAAATACATTATATTGATGTTAAATATGCAAAGGCCAGCACAGAGAAATTGTTTGCATTTTAACACCTATTAAAGAGCATTGACTAGGTCACACACATTTTCCAAAAAACTATCATCTACTTAGTTCCAGAGGTTGGTTCTCACAGAATGAACAGATAATTAGTAGTGCTAAGCCATGACATATACTGGGAAATTGCCACTTGGCATTCTGGCACTATCCCTTCTGTGCAATGATATCTTTAATTTGCATGTTAATAAATGTCAAAGTATGCCTTCTGCTCTGATTTGCTTTCCATGCTTTGTGATCAAATTTATATTTTCCTGTATACATACTTCCTGCATTATACCAACCTAATTATTCAGCTGGAAAAGTCACAACAATTTAAACTCATTTTATTCTATTTGTTTTATTACAGGAATAGGGGTTCCACTATACACAGGGATTCCCATTATGGTAAGAATTAAACAAGTCTGCGATATGGGGCTTAGAGTCACAAGCTGTTCTCTGTTCACTGCCTATCACAAGAAAAAATACTGTCAATAAGAACCTCAAAATGGTTACCAGCTGAATTAGTAAGAGGTGACTGAGAAAGTAGAGGTAAGGTAAGATGAGGAGAGGTGGCCAAAAAGCCAGTAGGAATACTGAGAAGAAAGCCTTAATTTGGCAACCCATCCATGGAACCATACTTTTATTCTAAGCCACACTCTACAGTCTTTCAGTATTTATATAGCACTTATGCAGCCCTTGAGCATTTACACTAGCAAGGCTTCCTGGAAAATCACTGAGAAAAGGAAGAAAATTGCAAGTTGTTTGACAGTAAGACAAAGAACAAAGTACAGAGTGATAGGAGTAGTGCAATGGGTAGATACAAGATTCACATCACCAAACTACATACATCTAAAATTAAGATGTATGTCTAAGTCAAAGTTAATATAGTATACAGGTGGGGGCAAAGGGAAAAAAAAATACCATTATCATTAGGTCTCACAATTAAAGCATTATTACCCCTCATATGGGTTTCCGTTGCTGCAAACAAAGGAAATAATCATATCACATAGAAGATTGTTGTATATCCTATACATTCCAGACAATCATACCTCTCTTCAGCATGTCTTCTTGTTCTTTTCTGATTCCAAATTCCGCATTCAGAACTATGATTGCCTAAGTGGAAATTGCAGTAAAAGAGAAACTTCTGCTTAAATGTATGCTTATTTTTCTATGCATTGCATAGACTGTATGGAGCACTTCAAAGTGAATTAATTTTTGGGCTGGAGTTTTGTGTGTCTTCTAAATGGTAGTTCGAAATTAAAGTGAATTTAATTATTTGTCATCACTAAAAATTAGTCAGTGTTGGCATTCTACACATGACTCAATTTGAAATTTAAGCCAGAGCAGTCATGATTTGTTGGGTTTGTCAATCGACTCATAATACAAGCTCAGCCTTATAATAGCTTCAATAGGAACTCTCACTTTTCTTTCCATATTGTTTATAGAAACCCACCAGAGGGATATACTCTAGAAGTTAACCAAACTTGTTAATTTAAACGAATTATTATTTCCTTTAATTTTTCATATCTTGAATTTCTTTGTAGATTTCCAGCAACCTTGTCTTTACATATTGGAGTAATGCTTGCTTGTGTTTTGGATCCCAGAAACCTTTTTTAAACAGTATTGTATAGCTCAGAAGACTAGGTCTTCTATTTTAAAAAAATATTTTTACTAAGCACACTAAATCAGTGACAAAGGATGCACCTGAAGTTGCAGCATATTTAGAAGGTCCAACTAAGCAGTCTGATTTGTTCAGTTCATGCTGTTAAGTCAACCAGAAGAGAAAGTTTCAAAGACAAATGTGGTAAATGGTTTGGAAAGCCTGAAACCAACAAATGTCATCTATTTTTTTTTAAGAAAAGCAAATATAAAGGAGGCTCATTTTTGCCAAGACTACTATGGCTTTTCATTTGCAACACAGGGAAACTGTTCTCTGCTTTTTAATTGCATGCTCATAAAGTTTTAATTAGCAAAGTTTCAAAAACATGACAATCATGCTGCTGAAAATCAGCCACAGTTTTGATTTACAAGTCTGCAAAGGATTACTTGGTAGCAATCAGGATGGATTGTAGTGCTTAAGCCCAGAAAGCTCTAATATGTTATAAACACAAGCAAATGATGCAGTAATTGCCCTTGATTTCACTACTTAGAAGATTTTTAGAGGCAACCCAAAGAGAGGTTGACAGTACCTATCTGTCTATGGCAAACTGTGAGTACATCAAATCCACAGCACTGTTTCCTTTTTTGTAAGCGCAGATACTATTTAGGAGACTTGCGAAAGCCACCTCTGGGGCAGAACATCATTGGGGGCTGAGGATGCATGAATCCATCACCACCTGAAGGAGCTGTGGAAAGAGAGTGTCAGTCACCACATGGCCTATGAGCAAGTACTCTCTTGTCACTTTACTGTCAAAATCAGGCAAATCGTTAAAGCAGATACGAAAATCACAGAAAAGCATTTTTCTTACCTACCTTCTTTGTCTGATGGGAGTGAGCTTTCCCTTTATTAGCTAAATAAACCATGCCGTTAGCAGGAGAAAGGGGACAGATGAAAATTGGGAAGGAGTTGTAAAACCTGCTACATTATGATTTTACATCACAAGATAACTTCCGTAAAAGCAGTAAACAAAATAGTACACATTCCCATTATTTATCAATCTGAAAAATTCATAGTGCTTATGCGCCATAAAGAACTCTCTCTTTCACCTCTAAAGATATGCACTTACTATAATGTGAAAGAATCTAGCGTGGCCTATTTCAGACTTACAAATAGAAACTTCCATAAGCATAGTCTGCATGAATATGATTACTAATTTAGCTCTGTGTAAATTCTGTCATAATTTATTTCCTAACTGCATTTGCAAGAGTAAAAATTTCCTAAATACAGGGGCTGGAGTGGACTCTCTGGCTCAGGAAACTGGAACACCTCCTCCTTCTCCCCTCCTTCTTCATGGGTCTCAGGCTTCCTTCAACTGTTTCTTACACCTTTTTCTCCCTCTCCTCCTCTGCCCTTCTGGCATTTTTTGTGCTTTCTTACACAGGCTTTCCCCGAGGTGCCCCCAGCCCCTCTGACCCCTGGAACTGGCTGTGCCCAGCCCAGGCAGCCCCAGCCGCTCCTCACAGGGGTCCCTGAGCCCCCTCACACACACACCTCCACTCACAGGGGTCTCTGTGGCCCCCCTTTCCCCCTCACAGGGGTCCCTGCGGCCCCCTGGCACGGCCTGGGCACCCACACCTGGCACTGGTAAATCCCATTACAAAATGTCCAACTGATGAAAATCTTTGGAGAATTTGGCAGAGGCTGGCCTGCAGGTCCTGCACGACACACATGTGCAAACATGTCCGACAGCTCAGCGTGGTGCCACACACAAGCTACCTGGGAGTCAAGGGCGTGCACAGGGAAGGGCAGGACACTGAGGTCCGCCTTACAGCAAACACCCATCGAAGAGCTTGACTTGCCCCAGCTTCAGTTGTGGTCACTAAAAATCAGGTTACCACCATCAGCTGTGGGAGCACTGAGGAGGCAATGCTCGCTGAAGACAACTTCAAGAAAAATATGGCATTTCTGGGCAGAAACAGAAACAACTACTGTCTTTGCTCCCAAAAAACAACTGGGTGTGAATAGATGAATATTCACTGAGTAAGGTTTCAGAAAGGATTCTGTGTGAAATTCAGGAAAAAATAGCAAAAAAACCCCCAAATATAGCCAAAACTGAGAGGGGGGCAGGGTATCACCACAGAAGCACCAGTCAGGCCTGTAGGACCATGGAAACAACCTCTGGGGACACCTGAAGTACAGAGATTTGGGGGGGAATATCTAGAGGAACATGCAGGCAAAAATTATCTTTTCCTGCTTTGACTTGCAAGAACATAAAACCTTTTACATTTGATGTAATTGAAGGATTCTGTAGTAAACAAATAGATTTTTCTGATCACCTGAACTGACTTCTCACCACTTGCTCACCACGCAGGCCCAAAAGGAACTGTAAGAGTATATGCTGGTGTTGAGCTTGAATTGAATAATCTTTGTCATTTTCCACCAAACTTTTCTTGGTCACTAACCACACAACTACCCTGAATATGTACACATACTTACACTTAAATACTGCCATCCTGATGGAGAGCTTGGAGCTACTCGCTGTGTAAAGCAATAGCAAAAAAACATATTTCCACAAATCTCTCCCTCTGTTATGGCATCTATGATTGTAACAGCCCCTTCTTGGTTATCAGCTTGGCATAAAAAACAGGTCTGAGGGGACTGAAATTACAATACAGGATCACAGTGCTAATCTGACTACTCACACAGCAAGGCGCTATGCTCTGGTGTTGTTTACTGCTGCTGGAAAGAGTTCAAGTCTTCTGGCTTTGGGAGGAAGCATATTCCTAAACAGACAATTTATGTATTCCTTCACATAGCTTTAGGTTGCCAGCCCAGAGGTGGATTATTCTGCTACACAGGTTCATACACGTTTAAAAATAAATAAATAAATAAAAAAATAGAACCAGCAGGGCAGTTTGTGTAATAAAATCACATATTATTAATTTTTCCCCTCATTTATCCAGCTATAGGATGAAGTTTTCAGCTGTAGCAAGTCAATAAACTTTAAAGTCTCCAGAGGCTTAGTGAAACATTTGGTGCAAGGCTCCCCAGCCATACTCATATTCCTTCCAGCCAGTTTGGGCTTCCACCAAATCCTCACCCTGCAACCACACACCTGCAGCTGCAGCCCACGCACTGTCTGCCCAAGGTCTGGTCATATTTACTAACATTAGGTATTCCTCCTTCAGAGGGGCATCACAGACAAGCTGGCGATCACTCCTGAATAATAGCAAGAATGAAAACAAGGACAACAAATAGGCATAGTCACAAGTTCAAAGAAAGCACAGCAATTCTATAAGGTCTAATACCAAGGCAGACATGTTAAATTTAGCAAACAGTTGAACACAAATTCTAGATCCTTTGAACTGTTAGTATTTCAGATGGTTATGTTTGAAAATATTTTACAAGTAGTGAAAAAAAATGAATTTGACACTCAACAGAGACAGAAAGGTTACTATTAAATACTGACTTCAGTAGCAACAATACTGTTTAACTTGACAGCAGCACATTACACCTTTGGGCATAAAATTTATGGTTGATTTTAAAAACAATTCAGTCTGATGAAATTTTTAATTACATGTTATTAAATTTTGGTTGTTACAAAACTTTCTACTTTGCAACCATATACTACAACAGTCAGATAAAATTAATGTCCAATTTTACTATCAGATTTGAGAATATTATTTCTTGAACTGCAACTAAGATCCTCAATGTTTCTAAAGAATTATTGGAAATCAAGGAAGAGTTATATGCCAGCAAATTCACAGACAAAAGAGCTCCCTGTGGTACTGCTACAAGAATTTCAAAAACTCATTAGAAAGCACTTCCACAGCTCTTTGAGCTCTAATCCCAAATGGAAAGAGCTAGATAAAAGGAATATGGATTTAATAATATCTTTGTCATCCATAGGGGTTTTTTTATAGATAGTTTACATTCACTGAAAAAAAGATCAGGCTGATCAGTGAGGTCCTTAATTCTACCATAGCAATACTTCTCAGCTGGTTTGTGCTTTAGCTGTTGGCTAAATTTACTGAAATCTACAGATTATTTTAGGACAATCACAAAGAAAGAGTTAATTATATATTTCAGTGTTCAAAGTTCTGTTCAAAGCCTTACACAAAGCTAATATGCATATCTTCAGATGCAAAATTACATTTTCCAAAAAAATACATTGCTTTTTAGAGAACGACAATATTTTGCTTCAGAGTTAGTACCCGCAACAACAAAGTAACTAAGATCAAACATGCTTCAAGGATAGTTATATGTCTTGAGAATCTTGTTTTAGGTAAGTGTTCAATTAAATATTTAAGGAATATTTACTGTCTTCTGATTTTTTTCCTTCTTTCGGTCACCAACACTAAGCTACTATTACAAGATCACAAATGTAGCAACTGGCTTCCATTTGATTCATATGTATACATAAAGCAGGCCAATTCCTGAGTAACTTCATTTAAGGCTAACTGGATACAGTCCCAGAAGGAAAATTAATGAATGAAACTGTAACTGAGGTCTTGTGAGCTTGTTTATGAAGACTATGATCTTTGACAAGTAGCCTGGTGGTAGTGAACAAAAACATCATAAATGGGTAGATTTAAGTATCCGCTCTAGCATTTATCTGGAAATGCCATAATCTTTTTTAAAAAATTTAGTCATGTTTATCCTTAATTCCTGTTTGATCTATATTATTGTACACACACACAAAGGGAAAGAAAGAGATAGAGGTTTATGTCATATATAACAGCATTATATTCCACTTAAGGAAGTGAGAAAATGATGGCAAATATTGCCTTACAAAATTTAAAGAACTCTGTCTTTGAATTAAATAAGTGTTTGTTTGCTCTTACACGCACAAATTTGGGTTTTTTGCTATACTTTGATACCTAAAAGACCTATTCCCATTTGATTTAAAATACAGCTAAGATCCATTCTCAGTTTAAGGAGTTACAAGAAACCACAAGGTTCCTCAAACATGGGGAAAAAAAAAATGTTCGTTGGACAGATTTGTATGTTTTGAGGCCAGAAGTACCATTTTGATTATCTAGTCTAATTTTCTGTATAATACATAACACAAAACTTCCTGTACAGACCCTTACCAAGCGATTTCTTCATCAAGCCTTTATTTTCTGATTTAATGAGACCATATGGTTTATAAAACCACCAAATTTAATTCATTCAAATTTGACATGCTTTTAGTGCTAGGTCATCTAGAAAAGGGACCAACAGGCTTCTGCGAGTCCCAAAATGGAAATGAGATGGTCAGCACAAGTGACTAGCAAATATACCTTAGAGCTTTACATTTTCCTATTTCTGAAACTGCCAACACATACTCAGTTTATCTTCTCCTAACTCTGTAAAGTCTTACTAGACCTTAGTCCTTTGATATTTATGACAAGTTTCAAGATCCTCTTAGAGTATTAACAGAGGCACACTCGTAGTTCAAAAAGCCTGAGGAAGATTTGATCAAATGTTTTTCATTAACACTCATTAACAAGTGGAATAGATAACATTTTCCTTGTCAGTTGAAAATGCAGTGAGTCACTACATGGAGTTACAATTGCGTTTCCATTCTTATGGCTGTCTAGAATCCGTCATTAGAAACAGAGCACTTACATTGAATCTACTCTCTTCTCAGAAGATCAAGGTGTTCCAACAAGACTGAGGACATCTTACCTTTGAAACCAGTGCAAGAGGTGACCTGAAACTGTGCTGTAAGTCCATAGAGAAATGCTGCTGATGGCAATGCCACGGACTCCAGTTTATCTTTTCCTTCATTTCAAAGGCATCTAAGCAACTCTAAAATTCAAGGTGAACATCTGTCCTGATGCATAGTTTGAAGGAAAAACACAACAAACAGGACAACAAGCAAAGATCTCCTTTCTCTCCAGCATTAAAACCAGTTTATTCTATTTCCTGGTGCCAAAGACTTCAGCAGAGCTGATTTATTGTACTGCTATACAAAAACGGATTGATACACCAAGTTCCACAACTGACCTCTAGTTCAGGAACATCTGGTCCAAAGACATGAAAAAGTTCACTACATCTGTAC
Organism: Falco biarmicus; assembly: GCF_023638135.1. Taxonomy (NCBI): domain Eukaryota; kingdom Metazoa; phylum Chordata; class Aves; order Falconiformes; family Falconidae; genus Falco; species Falco biarmicus. The sequence continues at coordinate 120,330,600 of NC_079288.1, read as the reverse complement.
ATAGTAAATCAATTAGCCATAATAGAACTTGGCAGCCAGTAATATAGAAGTATGGCACACAGAGTAAGTAATGATGACTTTTACTGAGTTTAAAGATACCTTATGACACACACAGATCAAGGGTCTTCTTTCCTAGGGTGTTACCATCTGCGTAACATTAATGATAAACACACATCCTAGGTCCCGCTTATACAAACAAAACATATTTTACTTTAGTAATCAGGTCTTTGTGCTTTGTTATATCATGTTCTATTGGCTCTCCAACAGTGGTGATAGAAAAATCCCATAACTACAGGCAACTCTAATGTTAACAGTTGGCAGTTCATAAACCAAGGGTTACAGAGTCAATCCCTTCTTTAATACCTTGGATGACTCTCTTGTGCTTTTTTTTTTTTCTGTGTGTCTCTACAGAGTAGTTGTATCAGGATAGGCTGAATTTGCTTAAAGCACATCTATTAATTTGGCCTCATTTTACTTTATGGTTGGTATTCTATGACTTGCTGCAGAACAAACAATATGTAGAGGATGGCTGCCCTTTTGCACTTCACAGGAAAGGAATACAGAATGTGCTCCACAAGTATCACAAGTGACCAGAACACAGCAAACACCTGGATGCCTGGCACCTAAACCCTTTTCCACATTCGTAGTCCAGAAAACAGGTAGGTACCACAGAATGGGAACAAGATTACATGTTGTACTGAGAAGGGCAGTCTCAATCTGACACTCAGCAGGAAAACAGCCAAAGTGGCCCTACAGCAGTTCTGAGAATGGTTCTTCTACCTGGACTCCCAGCGTGAAGTGCTTCAAAGTGCAAGTCACAATGCTGCTTTCAGAGGGGAGAGCCCACTTTACTCTTAAGACTAAGGAGTAGTCTTGACACCCCATCATTTACCAAGTAACCTAGTGCTTGGAAGATGTATGTAGAAAATGGAAGACTGGAATTAATTTTCCTCCACAGCTGTACATTTCTCACTTCCCAGGACAGTGCCTTACTGCATGGCTGCATGGGAAGGAAGAGAAGTTAATTCCTTTAAAATCTTCTAACTCGAAACAGAGGATTCAAGACTGTTTAGAAGCAGAACCTGAACAGAACCTTAGACAATCTTATTTTCTAGGGGGAAAGACATGAGGCACCAATCCAGAGCCATTCATAGATTTCATCTGTAGGAAAACCTGGTTTGGGGGCTCAGATTAACACACAAAGTAGGCACCGAGACATTTACCACAGTCAACTGCAGGTACACAGCAAGGTATAACAAATAGGGTGTAGGCTTTTGGAAGATTTTCCTCAGAAGTCTGTTTTGTGATCCACCATTTTTGTAATTGCACTGTAGGAAGGTTGGGTTTGCTCATTAGACATGAGGGAATCCAGAATGGATTCTTTGTTGTCTAAGAGGCCATAACTGTCACGGAAATGTTTTCCTGCGGATAAGCCCTCATTCTGTGCTTATTTCTTCACACTGATTCTCTGATATCTAGATGAGCTATTCCTGAATTTTCCACTCAACAGGGGCATTAGTACAACATCTTTGCTATACCAGATCCCAGCTATCTTTTGTTCAGGGTAATAATCTCACTGGATTCCTAATTCTCTGCCAAATATGGGTAAATGATTTAGAAGTCTGGGAGGGAGGGCATTTTTATTTGTTTTTGTTGGAAACCTAGCAACAGGCGTTTAGTAAGTAACCATTTAAAAAAAAAAAAATGACTAAAACTTTATCTTCTTGGGAAATTAAGTTAAAAGGAACCCCTATTAGAACAGGTATCTCTTGAATCAGGTGCTAGATAAGCAGGTGCTTCCCAGGTTATTGCTTCTTATCTCAACTCCTGCCCTCCCCTGAAGAGTCATGAATTGCATGTTGAGTGCTAGTACATACACCCACTTAATATGATGTAGTCCTGTCCATAACCAAACCTTCAAATACAGCTGGGTTACACCACTGCTTTGCAATCAAGCCTTGTGTTTCCAAACTGCTTTTCCTCTGCCCTGACACCTCTTCTATCATTGTTATTCAATGGCTGTAATTATTTTTACTTATTTTCCTCTTCCATTGCTTCTTTCCTATTTTTCAGTCAGTGGGTTTTGTTCCTCATTCTCTCCACATTTGCAGATAATTCTTCCTCTGTCTCTCTCCCTTATCCCTTTACCCAAACAGCTTTGTTAAATGCTTGTTTTTGGGGCAGCAGGGGTTCTAGAGTTGCTTCAGTTAATATTTTAAAGGGTTGTTCAGGTTCCTCCTGCATTAGTGCACTAGCAGTACATACTAAGCTCTCTGTTGGGTTTACTTTTATTGTCAGAGACTAGAATTGAAAATAGGAGGTTTAAGAGTCCTTCCTTGACGAGTAGCTGATGTATGTTTAGTTGAGCTAATGTAGCGTTCTTTCTTTTATGGTTCAGTTGTGTTTTCACAAGATTGGAGGAAGGATCTAATTAATTCACTGAATATCAGTTCCAGCTGCAATATGCATTTTATTTCTATGACTTGGCGTTTTTTGGGCTGTGCTGTATTTATGGATGGAAAAATAAATTATTATTTCAAAGAATTATTACCTCTGAAGCATAAACAAACATGAGAAAAAAGCCCACCACATTTAGCAGGTTGATCAGAAAAAAAGGACAGGCCGTGGAACATAACACTGGAAAGAGGAATATTAGCTTTGTGGCATAAAAACTGATAGATTTTTTGAGAATGGAACTCAAAGCATAGTGAGTTACAGTAAGATTCCCCAACAGCTACAAAAAGTACACAGCTCTTATGTGAGCAGTACTTTCCTGACTTGTATTTAATTTTGAATTATACAAATTGAAAAACTGCTCCAGTTGACCCAAGCATATAGCTCATATATCTGGGAAGTTTCATATTGTTTGCATTAGGAGGTGAAACTGGCAATGGCATCAGACATCTCTTTGATGCGATCCCACTTAAGTTACAATAAATGTGCACAAAGTTCTGTCTTCCCCCAGCTCTGTGTAGATCCATCAGGAAGAGATAGGGGGTGTTTGCTTATACTTCCAAGACTCTTTCCATCAGATATTCTACCTCGAACACTACACTGCATGCTCACTGTCACTGGCCACCTCTCACATGTGTTACTTTTTCTCTAAAGGAAGAGACAAGTCCAAGCATTTCTTTGGCTTTCTTTCAACTGCTACACAGGCCTCTCTATGCATTGCTCTGCAGTTCTTTTTTTGTTCTCAGTTTGTCTCATGTATATATATATATATATATATATATATATATACTCCTCCACTGAAAATATTCCCTGTACATATACTCAGACCCCAGCGAATACTTCAAGATTGAGCGTTGCATGTGGCCTGGTGCTCTGGGCATTTGCAGAATAGCCAGAGGCTGCTTAAACAATAGCAAGATAAACCGCTTCTGACATTTTGCTAAATGACCTCTCATGCTTATAGTTGCAACAAGATCTCCTCCAACTTCCAACATCATAACAGGCAGATTCAGTTAAAAATAAGAATAGTATATACCAATCTTAATTTTATCATTTTTCACCTGTATTATCTCAGAATTCTCTATCCCATTCCAAAGCTCAAGCAATTAAAAAAAGTTAATAAAAGCATCCTGCTTCACTTTTAATGATTAAATAATGCTGATAAAGTGCTCAGATACTGCAATAAGGCAAAGCCATTGCATAAATAAAACAACCACCAGTAAGTTAAACAGAAGTTTTGAGAAGAATTTTCTAATTTCCCATAGTGGAAAAGCGACATTGTTCCTTGAGGACTACAGTTCCGTTACTGGATTACAAGGGGAAAGATGGTCCTTTGGGTCTTTACCAGAGGACATTGATCTGGAGAGTACATTGCACTGGATTAAAAAAAAAAAAAAAAAAAGTGAAACAGAATCTTCATAATGGTGCATAGCATATGGCTCAGAGCTGGTTCCTTTCAGGACCTACAGTGAAAATATGTGTTTAGCTCAGGTATTTCAGAGGAAAACTGAAGCACTGAGCCTTATCTGTGTAAACTTTGTTGGTCATGATACCCAGAGTGCCCATATTTCCACTGGTGCAGGAGGCAGAGGAAAGAAACAGCCACATATTCAGAGGGAAAGCAATAGTTAGGATTTGATTCAGAGACCTTCCTAGCAGGCAATGGGAACAAAACTGCAACCACACTCTGGTAGAAACCAGGAGAAAAAGAAATACACCCAGCTGTCACAGGTGGCCTGACACACTTCACTCAAAGGAGAAGCAGCAATATGTTGATTGGTATAAAAGAACAATTTAACAAAGCTTGGTAGTAAATGTGACAGTGGTTTAACAAGATTCAATGGCAAGGTACACTTGATTATTTACTGCATAGAGGACAGGGTCAGACAAAACTTTCAGGGACACCCTCCTGTTGAGTCATGAGGTTCAGAAAGGGCTCCCTTGCATTCTAAACCCCTTCTCAGAGGGGAGTTTATGTGTGGCTAGATCCAGACAGTCTCAGACTTCGTCAACAGTTTATATCTAAAGGATTATATGTGCATAATCAATGCTTTATATCACCTAGCTAAGATTTCAAGGTTTAGCATGCTATTAATCAGTTACTGAGAAACTGTTGCAGCAAAGAATCTCTCAGCCTCAAGGAGTAACCTTGAGAGGCATCCCGACTCAAGAGGAGGTCCTGGCATGCAGCCCACTGCTGCCATGCAGGAGCTCAATGGGCCCTGGGCTGTCCACTAATTATGGAGTAAGGTAATTGACTCATTATATTTGCATACCGGCTACAGAAGTTAGTTTCTTTCAAACTTGGCTTGAGTGGGACCTTCACCAGCACTGTTAGGTGGGCGCATTGTTGAAATTAGCCCTTAGCTATCATGTTGTTACCTGTCTCCCCCAAATCCACTTTGAGTTGGATACCACCATCATGACCAGATGGAAATAAAGGCCAGGGTTGGGGTGTGAGTGAGCATACCACCACATTAGTGGTGGGGCATGTCAGAGGAAATGTGAAGCTGAAAACTTCCTGAAGTGAAATGGATTTAGCAGTTTCAGACGTTCTCTGTGTACCTTTATATTTTTCTGACATTCCCTTTTTCTTTTTGCCCATAGCTGCTGGACAAACTTCAGCAGTATACATGACAGTAAATCTCACCTCTTAGAAGACAATCAGAGTTCAACAAGGTGGCAATTGCTTCTGTCGCTGCACTATACTTTTCCTGAAATTTCAGACCTTCCAGCTCTGTCCATTTCCCAACTCCTTAGGCACCCATGGTCATTTTACCCAACCAAAGCAGTTTGGACTGCCTGCTAACACCCTGACTTTTCATTACAGACTTATCTTCTTTCCCCCACAACTGTGACCTAACCTAACCAAAACTTTTGCCCTGTTCAGAACACTTTCATTCATACCTTCAGTTCCTATCATTTGAACGCACATCGGCTTTACAGCAGACCAGCTGACCTAGGAGTACTTTCTTCTCTCTGTTAATCTTCTGCCTTCTCAGCAATTTAAAAGCCCTGCCTTGCTAGACCCTTTTATTAGTTCCAGGACTTGGCTATCAACTTACATTAGCATCAAAAGCAGTCTCTTTCACTGCTTTTAATGGATTTTTGTTCAGTTATGCTGTCATATTAACTGTTTCTTTCAAATGCATGTATCTTTGAGTTACACTTTGCTAGTGTTTCTATTTTCCCAACAGCATTAAAGGCTCTCTTTCTGGTTAGCAATCTAAATAAAATTTCAGTTTCACATTTCTGTTGTTCATTTCTTGGCAATTTTTCTCACACTTTTACACTTAAAAAAATACAGATGGTGAGTAGGAAAATATTCCAGAGGCTAAATGTTTGAGAGGTCAGCTGGCCAGAAGATTAGCAGAAAATCGAAGACAGGAGAAGCATTAGAATTTGGTGGCAGTAAGGCCTTGAGGCCAACTTTAATGATTTTCAGTATTTAAAAAAAACACACCCTAAACCCCAAAAATGTTGTTTCTTTTCTTTGATACTTCACCTAAAAGAGAGGCATCTTTCTTCCAAATTGAGAATTGGAAAAATGAAATTCTTGCAGAATACACTACACTTAAAAATCACCTCAGAAAAAGTAACCCATGTTTTAAGACATGAACTCTACTTCACATTTATTATTCTTTCTACATCATAAATTCACCTTTGACAAGCACTGACTAAATCAATATCCCACACTTCTACATCTCTTATTAGAGAGAAAAGAGCACTTGGAACCTGAAATTGAAATAAAGTGTAGAGAGGAGCTGGGGCAAAGGACAGTAAAGGCGGCATTCGGGGAATGCACTAAGCTCTGTGTGAATGTCTCCTATACAGCATAGGGTACAAAAAGCAGGAATGTTCTTTGACTTGCACCCAGTCCTATATTTCTCATGCGCAGGCACTTATCTGGGATCAGCCTGCCTGCCTTTCCCTACCACAGGCAGGGATCTTGCCAGCCAGTCAGATGGGGGAGAGGCAGTACAGGGGTCTTCTCCCCAGACCCCCTGACCCCGGGGGATCTCCTGGGACCTCAGACCCACCTGAATAGGCAAGCCCTTTTACATCACCTACAACTCTTTGAAGCAGGCAAACTCTGGCAGAGCTTTATATCAAAGGGTCTGCAGGAAGCAGGCTCTGTGGAACTGCAGTGGAGGCAATCAAACTCACAACTAGGTTACTTGGGTGCTAGGTCAAGCATCCCATTGGGATGGCATCTGCTTACCTTAGGTTAGACTAAGGCACTGTATGAGCATTGTATCCAGTCTATTTTTAACTTAATTCAGCTAAATAGCAAACTGCCACATGTAGACCCGTTTCCAGGAAAACTAATACAGCATTTACAAAAACAAGGCAATTTGAAATACTTCTCTGTTTGATTATTTGCTGACTTAGAATGATTTCCAAGGAGACGTACTGAAAGCTATCCAATAGCTTTTGGCATTCAGGAGGGAGGCCACACTCACTTTATATGGGTCAGCTCTGCCCTCAGATATGTGCCTTTCATTTCAGTGAGACTCCTGCACTGTATGCCATCATCCAAGAACAAAATTAATTAAGCCCTTTGTGTCCAATTATTAGTTCTATTAATATGTGCTAAATTACCTATCTGCTTCCTAAAAATGTGTTATATCTGTACAGAGAATTAGGACTAAATTCACTGTCAGCTATGTCTCTGGAAAAAAAAACAAAACAAAACAAAACAAACAAAAAACCCCCCAAAAACAAAAAAACACCCCTTGCCCCTAAAAAAACAACCAAAAAAACCCAGAAAAAAAATCATCTTCTTTCAAGACTGTTATATTCCAGTGTAAATGGGAACTAAATCTGACCCTTACTGTTTGTGCACAGTTGAGCTTGTTATGATGAGAATAGCAGTCCTGTGATTGCCACTCTGAGTCTTATTTTGATTAATTTTATTGGTGGTCTGGTTGTTTTCTATAAAGATGAGGCCACATCTGGTCAAGTGTGCAGTCAGTTGGTTCAGGGCTTCCATTCCCAAATGAATACTGCAGTATACAGACACTTTACTGACCAGTTTCTTTTTTTATAGACCCTGGATGTACAGAATTAAATAGCATATACCTCCCAGAAGCTGTTCCCTTCTTAGACCATCTGGGTAATGAGAGTATCATTTACACCACATAAAACTGTGACATCTGGAAAGGAAAAGGCCAGTCTGATAAGATCACACATACAAGAAGGACTAACCAGCTTTTAATCAGCCTTTCTGGGTTTGTGGCATGGCTTTTTTTGGTGGTTTGTCTTGTTTTTAAATAGTGGAGTTGAAGTAAATGAGTGTTTGTTTTAAACAAGAGCTGAAAAGTAGACAAATAAAGGATTTCCAGAAAGAAAAACATCTTCAAATCACGCTGTGGCCATCTTAACTAAAAATATAAGTACGATGAACAACCACAGTCAAGATTCCTTTAAGAAACATATATGAACAACCCAAGTATGTAATAGAAATCTAAACTTCATAAGCGTAGAAGAAAAAAGATCTGTGTTGTCTAACTAAGGAAGAAACCAGAAGATATTTAATATACTGCAAAGTTAATACTGAACTATTTGGAAACATTTTAATTTTGCCTACCTAAAGTTCAAGTGGGCTCTCATCTGCAGTAGATGCTCCCGGAATTAAAGCAGGGCTTTCCTCAGGACCAGTCTAAGGTGAGGAGATATGAAAGTGACTTCATACTAGTTCAGCGCATCTTTTGGCCTGCACAACTGAGTCCTGGGGCTCACCCATGGTTTTGTACTCAATAGTGGGTTTTAATGACTGGTTTTGTAGATAATAATCTCCCTTCACATTCAAGAGGAATAAGCACAATCCACAGAGTCACATCATTACCGCTGTTTAGGCTCTTGCTTGTAACATTCATATATTTCTCAAAGAAATGCAAAGTTAAAACATTAAAATAGTGTAATTTTACTAATAGGATTAAATTATTAAAACACACACACACACTAAATCATGTTCTGCTCCACACAGTAAATTCACATACACAATCAGCTTCTCACATTTATCAATCCATAAGCAAGCATTTTCTGCAGACCATATTTCCCCTCTTCATTTTATCTAGAATCATAGAATCATATCATAGAATGGTTTAGGTTGCAAAAGACCTTTGAGGTCATCGAGTTCAACCATTAACCCAGGGATCCAACCGTTAACCCAGGAGATGACTTATCTCAGGCACAACAAAACATCTCTAGCTGCTTTCTAGACCAACTAGACAGTAACATGGAAAACGAGCTAATAGATGTGTCTTCTAGGAAGCTGTATTAAGGGGACCAAGATTAATGGCGCAAGCATCACCAAAGGTTCCCATGATATATAAAAGCAAAGCTCTTACCTGCATTTAGTAGATCTGTGCCCCCATTATGGTCCAGCCAAATTCCTGATTCTGTACTGTTTCCTTCCATGCAACCAAGGCACATTCTTCAAGACCAGGGCTCCCAGGAAGGCTGGATGAGTTCATGGAGCCCAGCTGTCCTTAGTTATTGCGTGGGTCCAAGTTCCTTTCGCAACCCAGATTATCACAGCACTAGTACTTGACCTTTTTTTTTTTTTTAAGGCTGTTATTTTTCCCAATAAAATGAATAAAACGTCAGGAGCATCTTTGAGCCTAATTTTTCAGATGTAAGAGCCAGTACTCAACAAAGTCTACTACATTGGGATTCCATTGCGTAAACAAAAGCATCCAGTACATTTGGGTTGCTGAAAAACAGCCGCAAAGTCAGCACAGGACATACAGGAGACCCACACCCTTCTGGAACTGCAATTCGAGGCCTGCAGAATACTCTAGAGTATCTCAAAGGATAACAGGGCATAGATGGATGAGTTTCATTTCCAGTGTGTTTGTCACGAATTATTACATTTTCACCTCTCCAGACTGCCTCTTCTCAGCCATCCTTGCTTAGATGGCTGAAACCATGGATTTATTCTTTTTTTTTCTTCTGGGAATACCAGATTAAGTACTAAATAACTGTAAAATCAACAACAGTTCTTTCACTTCTCAAATACAACACTCTGCTATACAGTGTCTTTGGATATAATACTGGGCAGATTCCTCATATAAGCTGTCATCTCTTTTTTCCCCTGCATATTTTTATGGATTTGACTTTCCAATATTAAAAATGTCCACTTAGCCTTGCTAAACTTATGTGCCCCTTTATCTGATGACAAGCACTGTATCAGCAACCTTACAGGAAACGCCACCATCTTTATCATTTTGTTTCTTCTCCTGCTCAGTATCTGACTTAATGCAATATAATGTAATGAAAAGCAGAATTCTGAATTAATTAGCATTATTTTAAATCTATTTTTGGGTTACGGTTACTGATACACCTCTACTGAGGCTTCCTTTCTAGAATATTTAAAGGGCATGAATAACCCAGGTAAATAGTCCCACTGACATAAGTGAGACACACGAATCCAGTTACACGGAGCCTAAAACAAGATAGGCATTCAGGAACCTAAACAGATCACAAAGATATCCAGAAACCCCATATCTAATCTCTGAAGTTCCCACATTCCTATAAATAAAGCTATATTTCAGCACAAGCCAGCAGCAGTCAGCAGTAAATTACCTGAGACCCTCTGGCCAGCTGCTCAGATGGACCCAAGGTTCCTACCAAAGGCAGCTACACACTTACAGCCAGTGACTCCGAACTGGAAGGCAACGGGAGATTTATGGCAGAGCTTAGCAGGAGCAGCCGCAGGCCCACAGTGAGGCAGACTGTGTGTTTGGAGGGACTCGATTTTCTCTATGTGTTCAGGCTGTGTATCTGCTCTATCAGAGAATTTTAATGCTGACTCCTCTTTGCACAGTGATGGTTACAATTGGTCCACAATCATTTCTTAAACATCCTGTCCAAGATACCAGGTTTTATTAACAACGAAAACTAATTTCAATGGACAGATCAAAGATGACTGTGGCTTCCCTGCGTCTGTTAAAAGTGTTTAAAAGCAGGAATATTTATTCCATTTGGGAAAAGCAAGACCAAGCTGTACCCAAGTTTTCAAATATTTTCTTTAAATAGAAGCACAAATAAATTTTTCCTCAGAGAGTCTAGAATAACTATTTCAGAGAGTGAACCAATCATATAACCATCGTGAAAACACCTGGTTCATTGATTGTACTTAGCACTGCCTGCTCATAAAGAAGTAGGTTTTTAATCTGACTTAGTTGTTTTAATGTATGCCATGAGTTAGAGTGAATAATTCAAAATTGCTTGTATGTAACCTCTTTCCCTGCTCATGAGACTAATCTCATGGAGAGTTTTTTCAGTGGCTTTTGTTATTTGAACTCCATTGAATAATATTTTTCATTAAAGTTGCAAATTCTTACTCTGAGTGCCACTAGCCAAGCTCCACGTTGCATTAGACAGGCTGTCCTACTCATTTAGCAGTACTACAATATATAGGGTATACTCTTATCTCCTCTCTTGGATGGATTACCTGCATCAAGGGTACCAAAAAGCTGGATGGACATAAAAGCTCAGGCGTATAAGGTAGCGGCACACCTCACCCCCTCACAGCTGCCTGGGGGAGGGGACCAGCACACCAGGAGGCAGCGGGTGACTAAGCCTGGTCATGACATTAGCCCCACAGCAATACTCCAAGTGAGAAACAGTGTTCTCCATCAAGAATAAATCCAACACTAAGGAAACCTAGTATCGAGCGTATACTTGCATATTCAATGGCCCAGCAGTGAGCTGGATGAATCAAAGTACAGAACACAACACTGATTTGTGTTATCATTTGTTATATTCCATGCAAAATTATTCCAGGAGAAAAAGCATGAATAGCTAGGACATAGCAGATCCACACCAGTGTCACTGGGACTACAACTACATTATTGAAGCCAGGAGCGCCCTCAGCTCCAGACGCACATCCTGGCAATACCTTAACTTTGTAACGTGGAGCCAGACATGCACCATTCCCCGTTTCTAGTCCTCCCACACCCTGGTTTTCACACCAAGGAAACTCCGGCACACAGAGTGAGTTTAGGAGGTTTCATAACTGAGTAATTTTTGCTCTGAGAGAAAAGTTTCAGTCTCAGAAAATTACTAAATACGTCTCCGTTTTTTTAACTCGTTTGGAAAAAATGCTTATCAGTTGCAAAGATATTTACAAGGGCTAGCTAGCAACAACATGTGCATTGGGCTTCAGGTAACTATGTATTATGCAAGCAAATTATCGTCCTTTTAAATTGACAAAGAGTTTTATCAAACCTGCACAGGTACATCAGATACTTTCACCAAAACAACAATAAAAAAATCAAGGAAGGTGTAGCTACAAGAGGTCTCATACCTTAAGCCACTCAACTAAGTTATTTTAGTTTAATACCTTTACTGTTACCTGTATTTCTTTATATACAGCTACTAGAACAACACAGAGTAAGCTGTTGTGCTCCAGGGGACTGGGAAGAAAGAGCAGGATCTTGGGGAAGGCAACAGCACAAATCTCCTCCTCCTCTCTCATTCTCACCATAACCCTTCTCCACAAGCACAGGAAAACCAGTTTTGTCTGCATTGCTGAGGAGCTTCTGGGACTACAGAATGTACAGCCTCCCTCCTCACCAGCAGCCTCTGTCTGCAACTGATACTGCCCAAACAATTCTAGCACCCAAGCAGCCCCCGCCCTAGGGAATCAGCAACAGTCTTTCCAAATTGCTTTCCAAGAAGCAAGTATGTGCTTCTCTTAAAAAAAAAATGAACTATGTAAACTACAAGTTTTTGCAGGTACATTTCTGCCTTTTATACGTTTACTGTTCTGCATCCACCAGTTGATGTCAATGTGATGTTGATTCAGCTTTAACTTTTTTAGGCAGAATGTTTTGCACTGCACTGACTAAAATCTTTGGCAGTGTTGCTGCTTGGAAAATGGAAACTGCACTACCAAAATAATTGTTCAGGATATGGATAGATTCAGTCTGGAAAAGACTGAATACTTTCAAATTGCCAGCTTCCACCTGTCAGTACACTGAGCACTTTCGTTAAATACAGCCTAAGTATGACTCCAGCGAAAATAGAAAAACTCGGGGCCAAAGCTCTGACCAGGGAAGGCAACTAACAGTGAGCTGTCCCATTTGAGAAAGGAGGCCCAGAGTATAGTTAAAGTATACATTAAATATACTCAAGATAGCTATGTGCAAATAGGGGAGAAAAAAGGGTTTACTCATCAAGTGTCAAGCTCAACATTTTAATAATTCCTATGACTTTTATAGGCTAAGTTAAGACAGTTTAGAATTGCTTTTTTGAGGTTCTGTGCAATTTCCTTTGATCTCAATGGGATTAACAGGTGCCTCAAATTTCTAAAAAATGAGCTCTTTCAGTGCCTCAAATGCTAGCCACAGCTTTTTTTTTTTTTTTTTTTTTTTTTTTTTTTTTTACACTATATGACAATTTATAGTTAAAGTGTTAGAGTTCTGTAGAAAGTAGAACTTGGCTCTTACTCTAGTATAGTCTCCATCCAGAAAATCTTTTATTCACAGAATGTAAGGAAAAAGGAGCCATGAAGTTATCCACTGTCACCTCCTGCATAAGTCTATATAAAGCTCTGCACTAACGTCAATAATTTGCCTGATTCACAAATTCTATGAGAAGCAACTAAAAGGGACTGTGCAAACCCATAAAAGTATTAAAATGTGGGGGCCTAGTTCAAAAAACTTGGTACTTAGTCCTCCATTGAAAATGCTGTGGCCAGGTAAGGTTTTCTTCTTCCCCACCTCCCATTGGCTCAGTTGTAGTTCTCATTTCCAGTCGTACTAAATTTTCACTGCTATGTTTGAATAAGTTTTGGGGACCCCATGATGTATGAATTGGCTCCACCATCTCAAAGAGCTGAACTTCTCAAGCCACTAAGCTGCGTCATTGCTACCTGACTCTTACTCTGAATGGATGGAAACCTCATCTGAGACTTTATCTCTCCTTTTCTTTTAATTATCAAACCACTTTAATAATTAAATTATTAAACATGAAAATTACTAGAACACAAAATTTCCTAGAAAAGGTGTTCCTTCTTAGTATAGGCAATATTCTAAAATAAACTCACATGTGTAAAATAGGGTTTTTTTAAAAAAAAAATCTGAATTTTCAGAAAAGCTTAAATCCATTACTCTATCTTGCTCTCACTTAGGAACTTTCCAGCTTGCGTCCAGACAACGCAGACGTTGTTTTACCTTCAGCTGACAGCAGAAGTATCTGGGATGTGCAATAACATATGGAGCTGTCTGACGAGAGATCATCCCGCCAGCTGAATACATAGGCAGACAGCCTCCAAAAGCAACCTCTGTGAGCCTGATCCTGCAAGGTGCAGAGAGCCTCGTCTCCTGCCGACCGCAATGGGAGCTGAAAGCAGACAAAAAGTTGCAGGAGATGATCAATATCTCCGAGACCTGGGCCCTTACAGGGCTCAGATTTCAAATGCCTGGTTCTCGCTGCAGATGTGCAACAGAAATAAAACTTCCTAGAGCTCTGAAGAACTGTTATATTGGAACAGAGCATGGCTAAATTTTAATGCTTAGAGGGACATTAGATCGCCTTCCTAAAACATAGGAGCCAGCAGTACAGATGAGCAAGTTTTAAAATCAGGTTAAAAGCAAGGTCCTCGAACATACTAGCCAAGAGTGATGGTTCATCTCCTTGTGGTTCAAATTACGTAATCATCTTCTCTCATAGCCAAGCGGGCAACAACCCCAGAACCCAGCAAGTGTCAGTATACAACAAATAGGACTCTTGGACAAATCTAAAAAATAAAGGCCAGCCTTTCTGTTTAAGATGTATACCCCTGACATCAGAAGCATAGCCAGATGATGCAGTGTAAAGATAATTCATCTTTGATTCACAGGGGCTCCAACTAAGCTGTGGGGGTCAGGGATGTCTCTGTCTCCCAAGTCTATGCTGCCATGAGAGTCAGATGCTGCTCATACTCCCCTCTCCTTCCCCCAGGGCAAATCTTGTCAGGACCAGGACTTTCTATATCAGAAGGGTGCCTTAATCCAGGACTCAATTCATTTCTGTTCCCTTTCTGGCCCTCCTTCAGATTCTTGTACTTCTTCTAGTTGTATGTGACATTACTTCAAGGAAAAGGTGAATGCCTTCTCCACCTCAGCCCATTTACCACCATTTTATTACTATTTTTTTAGCCTAGTGCTTGAAGCAATCTCTTCCAAAATGTAGATTCAGTACTCTGTTGTCTTCAAACCACATGTTTCCCCATCCCCCTCCAACAAAGTGCTTTACCCAACAGGCTGTTATATAAATCTTTTGCACTATAATTATTTTCTTACTCAAATTAATGTGGCTGCCGTGCTGTCAGATAAACTCTGCCCCTCTGTCTTCAGGCAGGTTTTATTATCTGGCAGCTAATTGGTTTTTAGGTTTATTTTTTTATTATTTGCATTGTTAAGTTGGTGTCTAGTCATGATAGTTGGTCATTTAGAAAAGACCTTAAGTTTTTGCTTTATTTACTGATTTTGAAAAGGTATGTCAAACAACTCTTAGATATTACAGAAGACTTATTATTAAAAAGCTGCATAAATAATCAATTCTGCAGACACATTATTTGATGGCAGGCCAAGGATCCACTTTACAAATTCATGACCCAATATATTCCAGTGAAAACAGGTAGCTAAGCAAGGTATATGAAAGAGGAAAAATGACATATGAGACCAAATAAAAAAGATCCTTTCAACAAAAAACGCTAAATACGTATGACTATTCCAGATGTTTCCCAAGATGAAACAAAACATGCAGCGATTGTTAACAGATTGATGATAGAGGATTAAAATGGCTGGAAAAAAATTCCAAGGCACTGAATATATATGACACCTGAAGGCTTCAAGGTTAGGCTGGGAGCCCAAGAGAATAAAGGCTCCAGAACGTCGATCATCCATCAGGTATCTGCACAAGACAAAAAGAAACCCGCTAGCAGGGAAAACATTAAGGAGCATGCATGAACAGGAGGGGAATCAGTACATCCAAACATATGGAAGAATTACTGCACTTTCTTCATGGATTTATTTTTACCTCCAAGAAGATAAAGAACAAGATCCCAAAGCATTTAAGCGCATGGTGGTTTGGGATCCAAGGTTTTGGATTTGATTACAAGGCCCAGTAAGGTTGCATTTTTCACCTCTGCAGTAATAAGAACCTAAAGTTACATGCAGCTGAATTGATTCTGTAACAGACAAAAAACAGCATATGGTATTTTGATGTCTTTGTTTTAATCCTGTAGTTCCCATTTGTAACATTTAAATATGTAAAACCCTCTAACAGTTGTCTGTGTTCATTACTCTTGAAAGTGTTTAGCTAAACAAGAAAAAAAGCACACTTTGTAGAAGTCGTCGCCATAACTTCAACATAAACTAATAGGCTTGTTTGTGTCTTCTAACAAAATACAGGGCAAACATCCAGCCAGATGTGTGGAACCACATCTCCAGGCCAGGTCCCTGCCTTTTATGAATTGGAACATGTACAGTAGATGGCCAAATAAATGGAAAGATGTCTGCACCACCTCTCTTAAAAAACAGACTAGATTTTTGGTTACATCCACATTGGTAACAGCATCTACAGGATGTCAGATAAAATGTCAGTCATGCTATGCCAGTTCATACTGTCTACCAGTGAGACCTCAAGTCTGTGTGATCGGGAAATAACCCACTTCCCTTTCTTACTTCCTGAAAGGCAACCACGCCTGCTGGAAGTCTCTGAGATGGGTAGATAAAGCCTCCACAGCTTAGTCTTTTTATTGACAAGCCTTTGCTCTGCTCTCTAAAAATTGTCATCTTCTATTCCAGTCTTCGCTCACAATGAGACTCAGCACCAGCTTGCATTTAACTGGCACATCGTATCCATACAATGCTGCACATGTCCTCTCCATTCCACAACACTATGCAATGATAAAGCAGATTTTATGTCCTTTTAAAAAATATAATTATAGCAGTGGCAGCTACTTTTTTTACAGTTTTTTTGCTAGTCTCTTCCTAAACCAAAGTCATGCCCTTTCAAGAACAGATGTTGCTGTACGCAGGCAACCTCGAGCTGGGTTAAGGTATTCCTGCTGTAGTGGGGACTCTGTACCATGGTGCTATTCATCCCTAGTTTGCAAGAGCTATAGGCAGCCCAGGGCACAGAGAGCTGATGCCAGAGCCACCAAGGCCTTCAGTGAACTGCAGTTCCTAAATTGTACCTAACTCCCCTCCTGCCCTCCACACCAGTATTGAAATCTCTATTGTTTAACTTCACTTGTTGCTCTGACTTTCCAATGTGGGTATTAAACAAATTTTGAATCTTTGGGATATTTTCTTTGGCTTTCATCTATTCACTAATATTTATTTTTAATCTGACACTTCAATACTGGGGAAAAACCAGACCCCAGTAAAATGAACAGGTGTTAGATTCAGCGAGACCACTGTTTTCCTTACTCTCACTACGTTTGCCGCGATGGTAAGTTGTAGCTCAGTGAATGTGTGGCACAGAGCAATTTCCTCTGGAGAGGAGAATACGCTCTGCTGTTGACATTAGAAAAGCTGAAGAATAGGAAGAGAAACAGACAGACAGGTTTAAAGAGAAGGGCAAATGTTTGACTGTGGGTCACCTAGGTCTAGAGGAGACCAAATGCAGAAATTGAAAAGTAACTCAGATCAGAAAAAAAGCCTGAGAAAGTGAGTCCAGCAACCTGTAAAGAGTAATGCCCAGGATTGGTGAGGAAACTGAAAGATGGATCTGAGTGCAGACATTTCTTATTTTTCCTACTCCCATATATTCACTGAGAATTTTGCCAAGAATATCACAGAAACACAAAAATAACACAAACACCATCACTCCAAGTATATTTGTCCAAAAGAACTGCATGAAGCAAATTGCAACTGTATTAGAAGCAGGCCAGGACATCAGTGCTTCTTTCCTTAGCTATCACATCAACCTGAGAAAAGAAACAACAGAATTAGAAATCTGATGCAGAGGACTGTACTTCAGGCACTGAAGAGTGTGAGGCAGAGGATGCACTGAGCAAGTTAACAAATACAGCAGTACCCAAACTGCTTTGTTGAAAGCCAACAGCAGATAGATCTGACATGGAGATCCAAATGTAACAGCCTGGGTCCAACACAGAAACCCCTTCTCCTCCTCCAAAAATAAAATAAAAAATGAAAAACTTATATGACATTTCAAAAAGCAGCAGTGATACTGAAGACCTAAACTCAAATTCCTATTCCAAACCAAACAGGTCTCTCGGCTCCCAAATGAATCTTTGGCTTGTTATGGAGAACAGTAAGAGATGGGACTCTTATGCAATAAAGATGAAATCCAGCTATGTAGGGCCAACTTGCAAGCCTAAATGACTGGGGAATAAGGTGATAGAATAAATTCAATGTAGATGAATGGAGACTATAGCACACTGAGAAAGAACAAACTTTATTCATAAAAATGGACTCTGAAGTGGTGATAACAAAGACCTTGGAGTCGTCATATACAGTGCTGCAAAAATATCAGCTCAGTAGCTTTAAAGAAATAATAGTAAAAAAAAATTCAAACAAACAGCCTCACCAAGCCAGCATGGTGCTGGACATGCTAATTAAAAAAATAAAAAAAGGGGAAGGGGCAAAAAAGCAACCTCTTTCATCTCAAAACTTGTTTCAGAGACATGTTTGCACAAACCTGAAAAACCCTCTAGACTGACTAGTGAGGATACAGCTGCTGATTCTCTTTTCCTTACACAGAAACTTGATTTTAACCCACAGGTGAATATCAGTCATCCTATACATAACCACCACTGTTCAGGCTCTCGTCTTACATTTTTCTATAAACACCTACCTCTGGCCTCAAAGACAGAATACTGGCTAAGTGATTTGACCTGGTTAAACTGCTCTTAGGTCTTCCTCTCTCCTCAGAAGGGAAATGAATAGAAAGCTTTCACAGGGATGTGAAGACTGCTTTCATTTATCTGCATTTTCTCCTGCCAAAGCAAAAGCACCCCATGGTGAAGTGAAGAAGGGCATAAACTTGCCCTGTTTCAGAAAGAAACAGAAAGGAAATACTTGACTGTTCTTACAGACCTTTCCAGAATAAAAGTGAAAACTTTTATACAGTTTCTCACAGTGAGTAGTGGCAATATTTTCTATTTATTCTTCACTTACTTCTTACTGGAAGGGTCTCAAAACCAACAAAATAAGCCTTTGTTGCAACATACCTATGCCATTTTCAACTAGCACTGAAATCCCTCGGCTCTGTAGAGTTCTTTCAAGAGTCTTACCTGATTCTCGTAAGTAGATTCAAACTCATAAGTGTTCTTGTTTTACTCATTACAACATGACACATAATCATTATCTATTTCATGCTCTTGGCCATGGTATCTGAGCACTTAAACAAGATGAGAACTGTCATTTTCTCAGATTAACTTTTATGAGCTGTGGTCGTTTATTACTAATTTCAAGACACAGGTAGTGTGTCAAACGCACTTGAAACTAGAACCATCAGAAAAATAACCTATTAGCAAGATAAAATGTAGTAGGTGAGCTCACTCAAAAATACACTAAAAAATAATTATTCACAGTACCAAGAGAAGGAAAAATAATACTCTTGAGGAATGAGAAAAATGTTGGTAGATGTATGGAATTCTTTATCTGCTTAACTATTTTACATGTTGCCCCCTCCACCCCAGGTAGTGGAACAAGATTTCTTGAAATTTCTGGCACAAACACCTTCACTGAACTGGGAGCAGAACTGAAACCTACTAACTTAAAACATCAAACACTGACACAGATTAATTGTATGCAACAATGCAACAATGAGTTAGGATCCCAAAGAGGTTTGCAACAGACACATTTAAAACCTTGATTCTGCTTTGTTCCATGTGAAGGATGCTAAATGGGTGTCATTCTTGTCCTTTCTTGCTCTGTCGAAGTCATTATCAGCACACCTCCTTCTGGGCTCCGCTGCCTCTGCTAACTCCCACAGCAGATTTGGTATTTACTGGCCGAACAGCAATTTAGTAGCGCTGTATTTCCCCAGATGAAAAAGAAAAAAAGCCCAGAGAATCCAAAGTGGAGAGAAGATGAATGGAGTCAGACTGAGAAGGATTTTCCAGGACATCATTTCGTTTCATTGCTAAATAGATTTTAGTTTCAGAAGGCACAATTACAATAATTTAGTCTGACTAAACTTTACTGTTTCTACCCAGCAACTCCAGTTCAGTTTGTAACCTATTGAGTAACGTTGTCACTTCTCTTGACAGTCTCTGCAGTGGTGATAATTGATAATACCGTTTATCTCCTGTGATCTGAAGTCTCTTGATCTGAAAAGGCTGGATGCCACCCCTAGTAACACTTGGCTATTTGCCAAATGGTATTGAAAAACTGATCCCCTGCTGGCACTTCACATTAAAAACAGCTGAGTGAACCAAGTGTCATTTGGTAGTAAATCTAATAAAAGTTTACCTTTTAAAAAAAAATAATAATTATCTCCTTTTAACTATCATGTCTAACTAAAAGCTAGGATATTCTGGCCTATGAAGAAACTTCAGAAAAAAAAACTTGCCCGTCTATTGAAGTGATAACACATAATTTTTCAGGGCATTTGGTGAGAGAGAAAATATTTACAAAATTTTAAAACATGGTTTAGTCCATGTATTCAAGTTGTAACCAAGATAAGTGCTCTAAAACTTTCCTAGAGAAAACAACAAAAAAAAAAAAAAAATCAAGGCTATATACCTTGTAATCCTTAAAGCTCAACTTTTTTAGAAATTTTGTTATGGTCTCTGTATTTAAAGAAAAACACCAAACCACTGCTTTCTTAGTTGCACTTTCTACTCTCTGCCCTTAAGTCTGCTCTCAACTGCCCTTCTCACCCGCACTTTTCTTGCTAAATGAAAGCACGACACATACATCTGAGGGTCTCCTTGGCACCTCCTTGGACTTCCTTACACCGTCATTCAGCTGCCTGTGGGGAACATGTATTTTGCTGTTAATTTTGTACCTTACCAACTCCCAGGAAGAGGAGAAGGATCTTAGTTCAATGAACTTGCTGAAAAGGAGAAAAAAAATACCTGTGGCCTAGCCCCATTTTCACAGCTTCTTGATATAGAAGTTTGAGTCGTGTCTAGAATGTCTGTGTAACATCCTCAGAAAGTTTGTATCTTATAAAATTATTTTGGAGTATATGAAGAATAAAGTTTCCCCAAAGAATCCACTTTGATTTTACACTGACACCGATATACATGGGGACAGAGTTTTGGGCAACCTACTGTAATATGAGTTACGTTACATTATATTTTTTATATATTTAAAAAATTAAATTATAACTTATACAGTATTAGTATCTCCAGAGAGGAAGTTTGTCAATCCTGCTTAACAAAATAACATTACATTATACAAATTAGAAGAGCTCCCAGCAATCTGACAGTATAAGCATGGCATATAGATTCATTTGTTTGATATGTTGCTTACGTATTTCAGTATCTGTCTCTCCCATGGCATTATGATAAAATTAAATTGGGACACCAAAAAACTGCCTTTACGGACACTGGAAAATACTATTCAGTTAACCAGTGCCTGCCCAAGATTCTTACAATATAATATCTTGTCCTGGCTTTCTTTTCTCCCCACCTCTGCTGCAAAGTAGCTAAAGCTCCATCAATAGCTCTAAAGAAAACTTTCCAAAGCAGCACCTCCCCCTTGCCCACCTAAGATCCTTCCTTGCAAAGCTCCGCAGCTCAACAGCTGTAATCATACTAATATTCATTAGCTGAGAGGTATTCGCAGCAAAATGAGAAGTCCTACGACCAGAATTAATCACCACCAACATTGAGTGAATCCATGGCTGCCCAACCCCCCACCGTCACCCCCTGTATTTCTAAGCATAGCTCTGTTTCTTTCAAAGCCCAGAATCTAAATTTGCTCACATTTGGATTTTTCAGAAACAACAGGTCTCAATACATGAGCTTTTGTGGGCACTTCAAGGATACCCTAATATTATTTTTTGTAAAACATTTCCCATGTAAAACAAAGTTCCCAATTCCCTCCAAAATTCAGATAGCTACACGGCAGGAATTTGAACTGTATTTTTGAAAAATAGCTTGTCTTAAAAAACAATCACTTTACAAACTGCAGCCATTAACATTAAAAGCTTTCTTGGTGTTGATAAGCACCAATCTAAAAATTGATATAGCTAAGAATTAGGTAAAGACAATTAAATTCTGAGTTGAAAATATAATATTCTAAAGCAGGAAAGAAGTAGAGAACAGCATTTTTAATGGCTTTTTTTTTTTACATTAAACTCCAAAGAAATCATCGTCAGTATCAGTAGTATCTTTATAAATGCACTATAATACAGAAGAAATCTATCACTAGGTATTTGGGTGGGTTTTATTGTGGTAAATTACTTTGGAGTCTGGCAAACATAAGGCCGTTAATAACTACAGGTTGTGTGTTTACACCTTTCTTTATATTGCCATCGTATGCATGTTGATTAAACATGCACCTCATGAGGTATTAGCCTCACTTATAATTGCCACACCAAGTACAAACTTCAGTCCAAATCCTGAGTAAGGTTTTATACATTCTGTGGAGGGTCTGGTCTCACAGGGCAGGGAGCCCTCGTCAGACCTCCTACTGCCTCCCTCTTGGCTGACCTCAGGAAACGTGTTTTGCTCCTTATGCCTCAGTTCCTACCCCACCTCCCTCTTGCCAAATATTTAGAATAGGATCTTATTCACTTATTACTTCATGAGGACACCGTGTATTTATTTTTGTCTCCAGAAATCCCAAAGTATGTCTTTATTTCCTAAGAATAATCTTTTCAACAGCAATAAAGAGGAAGGAATACTAGATCAGCAGTAATGAGAAGAGCCGTCAAAAGTTATTAATGAAAATATTCATGGTACTCCTGTATTTCTAAATATGCACTTCCACTGTTAAGTACCTTTTTAAAAATCTCTATCTGGTTGATATTCATGTTTTCTTAATAATTTAACAGAGATTTATTTCAGTGCCATGGTGGCAGCACTGTACTGTAATGATATCATCAGCTGCACAGTCTGGAGGCGGCTGTGGTCTGTTGGTATCAAGTTGGCTCTCCAGCTGAGAACACTTCTCTTCAGCGCAGTATTTCTTTTCTCCTTGCAGCAGTATCATTTTCCTTCTCCTGCAGGACACAACAGCCCCCAGCTGTTCAGACAACTATTATGAAAATACCAGATTATGAAACTTTACCAATTCTTTCCTCCACACATCCTCTCCAAAAGAAGGCAGACATACCCAGGTAAAAAAAAAAAAAAAAAAAAAAAAAAAAAAAAAGCCAGAATCAGGCATTTAAAGTCAGCAATAAGACCTATTTACAAGTTTGTTTTCCCTGCCCAATAGCCTAATAAAATACTCTTCCTTTGTTTTCAATGTAACCTATTTTTGATTACTGTCAATCTCTAGTTTGATTAATCTCAACCACCTCTGTAGCTGATTAATTGGCACCTCTAACCATAGCACATGAATGCTTCAAAACTGTCAACGGACACTTTCTTCCCATTTTCATGAATTTATGCCTCTATCAGCCAGCACATGTTGGTGAGATCTGCATTCCAACCCCTACATGGAGGGCTGCCTATGCATCCTCTATTAAGCAGTCATCGGAGAACATTTATAAGCCGTTCTAAAAGCAGACATCAAAACTTAAACTTTCTCCAGTCCAGATGAGCAAGTCCCTCTGGTCCCACAACTTTTGTATGATTATGTCCAAGCTTCTACAGAAAGGGGAAAAAACACTCCTGCCTAGCACAGTGTATCACTGAAAGAAGGAGAAATCACAGGTGAAGACCTCTCCCCATTTAGAAGGCACATGTAGTGGCAGAAGTTCTATTAAGAGGGCAATACCACACACACTGTTTCCGAAGGGTAGCTGCCGTGATGTGTTTTGCCCAAGGCTCAGTAGTGCGCACACATGCCGGCTGATTTCAAGGCACCCCACCTGTGGGCATCCCTCACCACCCAAGGCAGCAGCACAGCGGTGTGTGGCTCTTTCAGCTAACTCCATGGATGCCATAAAAACAGAGCTTCTCACAAAAACAACAATCAACACATTCAGGGACAAGTGCAAGGGCACAGCTTAGACAACCAAGGGAATTTTATCAGCTAAGGAAATGTTTTGGGGGTCAGAGTCTTATACTTCTGCAAACATGCCTTGCTTGAGGCAATTCTGTGAAATCAGGCCCACCAGGATTGCTGTTTGTCATGATCTTACTCAAAGTTCATAGCCCACCTGAAAACTGAAATCTTTAGACATTTGCAACCTATCAAGCTCTGTTTGTATTCTCATAAGTCCTAACACTTTCTGCAGAGGAATGAGCTATGATCCCCAAATTATTGGCTTCCCAGTGTTCAAATAGTGCCAATCAGCTGATGAAAACAACAGGATGAGCTCCCAAGGATATAATTTCAAAACTCTGAGAGTTTTAAAAACTTACAAATTTTACATAACCCCTGCTGTGAACCAGATTGACTGACACCTCTTCTTTCCAAAGGACCCAGGCTTCATCTGGCATGCTAGAAATTCTAACTTACGCCAAGTGTAACTAACACTTTCAAATGGTGTTAGAGCTCAAATACTGTGCACTCAAAACAGGTTACACAGAGATATGTACAGAGAGAAATCCAGAGAGACAGAGAGAGAGATGGCTCATAAAACAGGCTCAACATACTTCATTTTGCTGCCTTAGATGATTGGTTTAATATATCATCTTTTGACTACTCTGCCCCAAGAAAACATAGTGACTTTCAGAGAGCTTTGAAGAAGTCTTCCCAGAGTACTCCTTTTAACCTACTGAGATCCACAGCATAATTCCCAGTATAATCTCACACAGTAGTGGCACTGGGCTGTGCCAATCCCTCCAAGGGTGCCCTCTCACAGAGTAGGCCCCTCTTCCTCACACGCGCTAGTCCTTTCCAGGCCTTTTCCCAGGCAGAGCGATTCCCCCACCCCCGATTCCCTAGTTGGAAAGCTTTCCCAGCTTCTCTGCCAAACACAAAATTGCCAGGACAGTCAGGGTGGCAATAGGTTTTCTTGCTCCAAACTAGTTCTGCAGTCCACAGCTTGTGCCATAAAAAAAAGTGGGTTTCTGGAGCTATACCAAGCTTCCTTTCTCCTTGCCCATTCCTTTACCCCAGTGCACTGGAAAAAGCTCCTTGTCACTCACTGGCAGCTAAAAATAATTTGATCTATGATCCCTGCTCCCCCACCAGTATTAGTTTGTGGGATTAAAATAACTACAACAAAGCAAATGATATATTAGTATATATTCAGCTTTTGGCAGGTTATCTAACAAGATGAGGGGATTTTTCAGCATAGTTTATGTCCTGTCAGATCTTTTGCATGATAATTATTTAGTATTTTTGGTAATAACAACCTTTAATAATTAATAATTAAGACCTTTGCTTCCTCTTCCAAATTTTCTTCTCTTTTTATCTAAAAAGTACTCCTTTGAGCTAAATAAGATGAGCAGATATCCCTCAGTTCATCTGAAAGTGCCTGTGCAACAAGCAGTAGAGTAACAGCGGTCTTCTTGAAAACCATGCTAACCCTCAATTATAGCTCTAAACCTTCAATCTGATTAATTAGAGGTTTTGTGAACATTTCTAATAAAGGTAGTAAATCATTTCACCTTTTCCACTTGGGGCCCTTACAATTCCCGCCTCCAGCCTTTCAGTTTCATTTTAAAAATTAAGTTAGTTACCGTTTAATTGTATCTCCAATTCAATGAATAAATAAAAAGGTAAGAAATTTTACTCTAAGCTTAATCCAGTACACTGTGTTTTGCAGAAAACATCCTTGCTCTTTTTTTCTCCCACATCACTATTCACCTGAGCCATTTTGGCTATAGCTAGTTCCACCACAATACGATCCCAGCAAACTGTTTCACCAAATAAAATAACTTGCATTTTCTTGATTGGCAGTGCCAAACATGGTTTAAATAGAAAAATAGATTTTGTTTTTACCTGGTATTTTTGCCACCTTCAGCAGGGGTGTACATCCTAATTTCCAGATTGGATGTGGAACAGGAGAATAAGAGATTAACATCAAGAGCCAATAGATTTTCCACCTGAAAGAGATAATAAAGAAAATATCACCATCAGGAACACCTGTGCTAAAGCAGCTGCTGCTATGTTTTAATAAAGAATTATTCTACAGGTGTATCATATACCTCTTGGTATCCACTTTCAAAACAATTACATTCAACAGAACATCTGGCAATGACTACCTTTTGTTTCCCTTCCATGCTTACAAACATAACACTGCAATGTGCTCTACAAACAAAAACAAAAAATGCCCCTGGATTCAGCATTAGTGAGAAGGACAGAGTTTATCTCTGTTGTGTTTTCAGGGACTGCAACAGGATTCCTCAAATCCAGGTCTGTCATACAAATCTTTGAGAAGTT
The DNA here is from genome assembly GCF_023638135.1 of Falco biarmicus. NCBI lineage: Eukaryota > Metazoa > Chordata > Aves > Falconiformes > Falconidae > Falco > Falco biarmicus. The sequence continues at coordinate 120,304,717 of NC_079288.1, read as the reverse complement.
AGATCTTGCTAAATATTTAATGAGAACAGAAAAATCACACAGCATAAGATGCTAATTATTGTCCTGTAGTAACAAGGAGTCTTTACTGAAAGGGAACCAGACACTCCTCTCTCTCTCTCTTTCCTTGCCTGCTGTTGGAGCTTCTCAGCTGGGACTACAGCAGGGACACCGTCTCCGCCAGAAGCAGAGACTGAAAACAAATATCAGCTGCCAAGAATTTTCCTGGTAAGACACACTGCTTATATAATTTAGAGTTGTCAACTTCAAAAACTTAAACTGATGGAAATGAGAAGACAGAAAAGAAAACCTAGACATCTCCCAATAAACAAAAATCACTATACAGAAAAACTGACCACCTCTAACTGTTTCCTTTTGTGGCTGTTTGCGAACATAGACCACTGGTTCTCATCACTACTTGTGAACTGCTTTTAAAGGACTTGTGAAAGGCAAACAAAAAAAGCAAGCAAGTATTGCATGGCTTAAATTCTCTATTAAACAGTCTATACCAGCAATGGGAAATGTCTCCGTTTGTATGCTCTTGTCTCGTTTCTAAGCTTCCTTACCTTTTTGGTCAGGTAGAAACTCCTTTCCAGTTCATTCTCGGTTAATTCTAAAATTTCCCCTTTCCCCCTACAAGTAAATAAATCCTCTGTACTGTGGAGGTGATATTCTTGGGGGACAAGGCAAACTGACTATTCTACAACTCATTAAAGGGATTCTCTGAGCCAGGCCCTTTTTAAAGCAACTGAGAAGGAAGATGATAGGCAGGCTCAGTCTGGGTGATGTTTAACAGGTACCTAGTTGCCTCTCTTCCATTAGTTCACCAGAAAGTCTTTCACATGGACCTGGCTGCCCAAGAGAAAAAAAGAAATAATCCTGGTGAGGACAATGGTGGACTTACTGACTTCTTGCTGCTGAGGCCACCTCCCTGAAGTGAAAAGGGTTTTGCTGGCGTAACATGGTGTAATTTATGAACTACTTCGGACACAGCTGTCCAAATGTCTTTTGAAAACCTGGTCTGGCAAGTACAAGAGCTGTGCTAGCAGTACACTACTAAAACCACCACAAGGGTTATCAACCTATCCATCTGCCTTTCACAGAAACTGGGGATGGAAAAGAGCTCGTAGGTAGTCAGTTCATGCCTTTGCCCGTGCAAGACTGCTCCACACTGTGTTCCGAGAGATTTGTCCTGATTTGAATGACCCAAGTAGAGGAGCTCCCACCATTTTCCTCCAGAGACTATTCTCTATCATAAAACATTTCACTGTAAAGAAACAACTCCTGACACTCAGCCTAAAATATCCCCTTGCTGACTTTTCCACTCATCTCTATTAGATGTGTACTATACTGCAAAAGCCAAACTGCTCCCAGTTACATCATACAGTCCTTGAAAAGTTAGTCACATTACCTTGGTGTAATGCTGAAAAGAATTTGTCCTCACACTTTGTTCTTCAGAAAATCTTAATGGAGGTAGCAGCTTTATTTTCATAACACAACAAGAATAAAGGGTACAAACTGGCAGGAACCTCACATCAAAAGACTATCTGCAATTCTACGTTAGCCAGACCCTTTTTGTAAGTTGTGAAAGAAATAAAAGGCCTCAGTCCAGTGGGATTTTATAAATCAAAAGGTGCCAGGGAGTGTGTAGATAGCCGAATGATGTCATTTACCAGTAAACAATTTGCAGATCGAGTGCAACTGCTGTGCAAATTTTCCTCACTGTAAGAAGTCCATTCCTGTGTAGAGCTGCTGCACGTTGGTTCTTCAGTTCCATTAAAAGGCATCATAAACAATAACAGCAACAATAACTCATTGTTAACTTGCAGAGCCCTTGGCTCCTAACAATAGTATTTAATCAGGGAGTGTTCTGTATTTACACATTCCTCAGTTATGAGCAGCCATCTCTGAGGATAAGGCACTGCTGCAACTCCATGCAGCATGTGGCCTGGGGATTCATAAATACATAATCCTACATCACCAGTTGCACAATGGTTTTGCTAATATTTTTTTCCTAGCTATCCCTTAAAAAAATAACCTTTTTAAGACAAGCCTGTTCCTTTCAAAACTCTAAGGTTCCTGCCAAAGCACAATCTATTAATACAATTTGCCTTTAAGTTTCAATCTTGATTGCTTTGATTATTGATCAGATTGTTTAATGCAACTTTATAAAAAACCATGCCGTAAGTAGTACTAGAAAGAGGTGTGTATACTTCAGAGTTTACATCTTTACATGTGAAATAAAAGCTGAATTTAAGCCCTAGTAGATATTAAAACCAGACGAAATTCTTCTGACTTTAACTGACTAGTGCTTCAATTAGTTTGCTCTTTAGTTCTGCCAAAATTACTTGTGACATTTTATTCATTGGCACAATAACAACAGGTCATTTTCAATAACCCATGGCTAGCACCATACAAAGAGATTAAACAAATTCTCTTATTTCCCATGGGGAGCATTAAAGTCGATGCAAAAGCTGTTAAGAGAAGCAAGGGTTAAAATTCCACCGCTAAAGCTTCTCCAGTGATTACAAATACAAAGCAAAAGAAATCAAGGTTAGTTACACCAGCCTTTCAGGAAAAGAAGGAAAAAAAAAATCACACAGTCAAGAAATATCTCTCTCTCTCTCTGTGAAAATGGGTGAGTAAAGTACTTTATCATCTTCTTTTACTCACAGCTCCTGTGAGGAAGGAATGCTGCAGAGACCTCAAAACCAGAACATGTCATGTGGGTAACCCTAAGTGCAGACCTGAATTTTGGTCATCTTTACCTCCTGCCGTGTCTCTGATCTTCAAGAGAAATGCTACTATGGCTGAAGACGTAGGAATAGTGACAGAAACCCAGAAAAGTCTCAAGGCAATTACTAAATACAGCAAGGAGATTCACTGACCTTGCTCTCTTGATCTCTCACTAATCACTACCGCTGTCACAGCTGTGACTAAGACCCAGACTAAGCCCATCTCTCACTGATGTGAATGCCACCAATTAAGGCTTTGGGATTCATAATGGGTAAGAAATTGGGGTAATTTACAGACCGAGTAGCTGAAAGCCAGCACCTGGTACTGCAGGGCCTCCAGGTTACACCCCTGGCTTGTTAGTCCATCCATTTAGACTCCAGGTTACACCACTGCACTAAGTACAAACTGCATCTGCAGCAGAGCCGTAAAAGACAGAAAGCTTTAGATATGTAAACTGCATTTACACAAGCTTCGCATGTCTCCAGATCCCCTAAAGAAAGGCAGGCCAGCAGTTTGACACAAAGCATGCTGCCTGAGCTACTGCATTTTGTGTTTGTAGTGCCATAAAGATTACACATGCCCAAATCAGCACAATCTTTCTTTCTTTTTTCTTTTTTTTTTTCTTTTTTTTTCCCCCCAAACCCTAAAATGCTATCCCTTATGGACCTAGTTTGTCCTTATGACCTGCAGAGTGTGGCGGTTCTGCAAAAACAGCACTTCAACAGTGGCTTTGTGAAAATCTAAGTATGGCTCATTGACTCCAGCCAGCAGTTCCTCTGTTTATTTATTTAACTTTGCAAATGCAACCTAGCCCCCTCAGAGCTTACCTGCAATTGTGGGTTAAGATATTTGCTGATCTTGATTACACTGGATTTTGATTTTCTTTTCTAGGTTAAAAAAAAAAAAAAGGCCTCAGGTAAAATTGATCCCTCAGTAATAATGACACAAATTTAGATGTCATTGGAACCAGAAACTATGTTAATATTGTAACTATCTTAACAGTTAACTCATTCAAACTCACTTTTCTGGGAACGGCAGTGGAATCTGAAAATCTGAGTAATGAAATCCTAGGGAAAGGTCTTTGTTATTCTTGCAAAACTGACCTGCTTCTCTCGCAGATAATGGACAAGGTAGGTAAAAAGAACTGGCCTGAAATACTGAAAAAGGGCAGAAAGACAATCAAAGATGCCTAAACCAGAAGCCTGGTATAAAATAAGTTATTTATTAGCTCCACAAAGCTTTAGCATGCCTGTTGAGGAAAAACTTTTCAAAGATAAACACCTGAGATCAGACAGACAGTTGAAGGTGTGATCTGGGGGGAACTGTCCAGCACATCACACATGTGATTTGAGATTATCGAAGTAAATCTGAAATGCACCTGTGAAATCACATTCTGCCCTTCTGCCACTGCTGTTGTAAGTGAAAGAAAATATAACAATGGTAGAACGATTCTCCCAAGTACCATGACAGGTATATTTGGGAGGTGGAGTTTTATCAGTATATCCACAAGTCTTCCATGTTCCTCCCGTAACATGTGTATCTGTGAAATTAGGTATTGCAGAAGAAAATGGACTACTCAAACAGTACAGAAAATCCACCTCTCAGTGTTCAAGTACACAGCAGTACAGATTTGGTTTGTTATGATTTCTTTTCTCCTCCTGCTTCGTAAGAAAACCACCAGTGCCACATTTTGCAAAGCTGAATTTATTTTTTTCCCCCTTTTTCTGGTAAACATAACTTTTGGAGACAAGATTGCATCCATAAAGGAGGAGGGTCCAAGGCAAAATATAAGTCTATTCCCAGGCAACTGAAATGTCCATTCAAATTGAAAGCTTTTGGCAAGTTTCAAAGTTTTGCGGCAAAGTGAAAGAGCTCTTACTGCAGATTATGAAGGAAAAGCAAACAGCTGAAGAGTTACTCACTTACCAGCCTGCAGGAGTGCTTGCCAGGGATGTGGATAACGAGCACTCGGATCCCTGCTCAAGCCTTATGCACCTCAGAGTTGCAGACCCCTAGCAAGCACTCTTACTGTAAGGCTTTTCAGTTCCACCTCTGGCACCTGAGGGAGCTGAAATACTTGCCCTAGTCTTTCAGGAGAACGGTCATTGTAGGTCATTTAAGAAAGCAAGACTCTAAGTGGTCTCTTCCAAACTGGTGACCACCCCAGTACCACAAAACTGGCATTAAATGTGAAAACCTGAAAACTCCATTGGTGTGACAAATTACAGGATACGGAGCAATTGTGATTGCAAGTCTGCAACTCCCATGCGGAGGCACCAATATCAGTCATAACAATAAAAAAATATGAGATTTTAACCCACATTTACAATGGTAAATATGGGCCATCTTTGATTTTCAGCTGAAGGTCATTGGTTTATATTGTTCTGATTCATATCCTGCTGGGACAGATGTTATCATCTGGCACCAATGCTATAATTCAAGGGCACTTTGAAAACCTATGGAAATCCCTAATTCATTTCAAGCATGAGAGGAAGTATTTTGGAAAACAGCAGTCTGGCTACTTTTGTCATTTTTACAGGTCTTCCTCATAGCCACTTTTCATTATTACTTTATCTTATGGTTGAAAAAACTTGGTTTGCTAGCATTCATCTTTCGCAGCCTAAACATTTCAGGAAGCATGAGCAAAAAGATGTTGATTTTTCACTTTGGACTGCTTCAGCTGAGCTCCAGATTTAGATTTATGTGCTGGCAAATGACCCACCCCCCAATTTTTTTATGAGATACCTAAAGTGATTTCTCAGGTTATTCCCTCCCAACTTGCATCATTTAATTATGACATACGCCTGTAGTTTGGAATCTAAATTTGAATACAGTTTCACGCTCCGAGTCCTTAGAATAATGAATAGCATGAATTACTCACTCTACCTGTGTTTTTCTCTCAGATTGCATGGGGCTGGTGTCCAGCTCAACATTTCTAATCATCGTTTTTGTGATCCCAGTAGTACCGTGTAGAAACTGCAGTAGCTGTATGAAGGACTAACGACGATTGTATCGACCTTCTCCTCCCTCAGATCTCCCACCTCGCATCACTTGACTGCAAAAATGAAACCTGTTCAGCTGAAAGCTCATGGGTGGCAATTCAATTACGCAGCCTGTGAACAAAAACATACATTTTACATTAAGTTTGATGAGGTCTCCCCCCGTATCTCTATCACTCTTCACTTCCAGGAGGGGACTTGCACACTCAAGGGCGTCAAGGAATGGTAAGAAGAGGTCACCTAGTCAACACAGCTGAACAGTGCTCAGGCTGTATCAGAGCTTTTTCAGACACATGATATAACGTTGCAACATACGTGCCAGGAACAAGTGGAATGATAACAGAAACCAAGGGCAAAAAGTGATGGGGTAAGAAAATAATTTTACAGAAATAAACCCCTGACAGTAGTTCAAGTTAAGCCATAGTCTCCTTCAGGTTCCTATACATCTGAATGCTGAAACTATATTTGTCTTTGGCATCTGGCAATGTCATTTAATACGTTCTTATGGCCCTGCATGCAGTTAAGCATGCACTGTATATTATTTTATGATGTTTGAATTGGAATCATACTTTCTGGGTACAAGTATTCATGTTTTTGCAGATTCTTCTGTAAAGCTGGGAGAACCTGTTTCCAATTTCATGACCGTTTATCGCTAATCCAAAATGACTGCAGCTTTACCTACAGACAGGAAGCTGGATGAGGACTTGTGTGTTTTGGATGCATCATGCTCTTCCCAGGAAACTCTGTTAAACTAGTTTTATGCTTACATGAGAGGAAGACAGAAATTACTAATGGACATGACTGTGCCTAATCTATATATAGTTTAGCAAAATAAAGGTAAAATTGAGATGGGTCTTATAGCAGCTCTTCATCCATATGAGCTCGAATAATCATTTCAGCATTCCATTCAGGTTTCTGCTTTTGCTTTCTCAAAACTCAAACTGCATAAAAGGGCCCTCCACTCACTAGTTCAGCCAACTTTAGGAGTTTTACAGGTTTTGGTCTCTAGGTCTAGCAGTTGACTTTTCCTGAAATAACCAAAATCTTACTGCAAAATATTTCTTCTATATAATTCACGCTATCATCTTGCAAGAGATTACACTGAACTGCAGTTGTATTACATGTCAAAGGAAACATATTGTAGAATATTCCCTTGGGGAACAAGAAACAATGCTGACGAGAGAACGGATTAAGCTGTCCTCCAGAACAACCAGGAACAGCCTAAGAAATATGTACTTAACATTTTATGAACTTCTAAAACTTTAGAGGTTCATTTTGGCCAGCAGCTGATTTAGAAATGTTCTAATAACTCTTGCTAGAAAAGGCTTTCTCCTGAGACTTATAGCAGTCCAGGAGTCTGATGGATAGAAAGAGCTGTAAGATTGCTCTCTTAATAATTATGCCTTTTTACATTTAAAAATAATAATTAAAACAGTAAAGGTGCACATATTTTTTCTCCCCTTAGTAAGTTAACCATTTCACTGGAACTTTGCTGAAAAGTATTAGCATCTGGTTGGCTTGAAAAGGATTTGATCTGATGGGAGTTTTTATTATTCTGTTTGAATATGTTGCTCATTGCTTATCATGTTATTCAAGCAACTTTAGCAAGGTTTTCAAGAAATACATGTTATCGGCCACTGTTAGAAAAAAGTCTCTGGGTTTAACTTCCAATTAATTGAACTTGTAGTTAGTTAATGGTAAGCACAAAAAGTAGCAAGCAATCTTCTTTCTGTAAGTTGTATAGTCATTTGATGCCATTTAATGATAAGCAACATCTACACGACCCATCCAGAACTCCAGGGAGAAAAATGAAAATATTAAAGAACACTGTTATAACTGTGAGAAAAAAAAGGAAAAGAGATAACTAAGACTCTGAATGAAAATGCATTTTCAGAAACCATTTAAAACTATTTGATCCTGTAGTGTTGTATATTTTTTAGGTCTTTTGTTGTCCTTTACTTAAGAACAAGCATAAGTCTATTACCAATTTCAGTTGACTAAGTCCAAATGCTTATGCCTAACCCCTTCCCTCAAAACAGTTCTGCACCTAAATTTTGTTACCTGAGAGAGAAGATGTTATACATATACTTGTTCCTTGCTCTTGGAAGAGATTTAGAGATGGAAACCTTCTTCCTGGAGAATACTGCTTTCAGTGTTTCTGCACATGATGGAGATCTCTGGAGATAGGGTTTTCCAATGCTTGCTTAGTCTGTAAGATAATTTGGGTTGGTTTTTGTTTGTTTTTTTTTTTTTCTATTAATAAAACCAATTCATGGTTATTTGACTAACATAGTTATGAATTACACCATGCTCTGGTGTTTCTTTCAATGATTTACATTGTTCTATATGTGGCTTTATAAATGTCTTCAGGGGGTTTCCCCATAATTTTATTATTGGATTTTATGTATTTAGTACAGTAGATTGTAATTTCCATGGATAAATTTGTAACTGTCAAACCATTTAATAGAATGAAAATTTTAAAATCAACAAAGAATATATGTCAAAGCCTGTTCACGATCAAGTTCGCAACCCCTTAAAAATAATTTAATTTGTAGAAAACTAAGAACAAAGCCATGTTTGTCCCTTGCCATTAAAGCTCTGTAGTGTGAAGTCTACCAGAACTCAACAGCTGTGAAGCCACAGACACTATTTAGTATCCTGAGGGGAAAATAACCTGTCTGAGGTAGCTCTAACAGCTCCTGGTGTACATGCAGTATGACCTCCCCTCCTCAGAAATAGTCTGTGAGTTGGCCCCAGTGTTTTGCAGGCAGATCTGGGTGATAACATCTAGGAAAACCGCTGAGAACAATGTTTACCTGACCAGAAGATACTTGCAGGAGCAAAACATCTCAAAAGGAAAAACTGCTTCTCTGTCATCTTCCCTAAAGGAAAAAGTACTTTAGCACAAATGGGAAGTAGGAAACAAGATTTTCCTGGATGAACGAGGGCGTACAGGACCACAAGAATAAATTACCTTGACAAGCAAGGGAGGCACATAAAGATCCAGAAATCATATGGATGGCTGCACACACAAAGTAGTAAGTCATTAAATGCTCCCCCTCTTCTACTTCTCCTTCTTGCAAAATAAGGGAAGTGACTGATGATCACAACCGCCATGACACAGCTAGTGCCAGGTAACAGTGTCACATCCAGAAGAAAACGAAGAGAGTAAATGGTCAGTTTATTGGAAAATATCATAGTTCAGAATACCTACTGTACTATCAAGGACCCAGGAAACACTTCATGGCTGAAATACAGGATGAAGCATCAAAAAGTGCCTGTTCCATTTCCAGCTGTCAGAACCTCTTGGTGGGACTTTAAACAAGATGCTTAGCTTTCCTGTGCCCTAATATCCACAAGATGTTTGCCCGTTCCAAAATATTCTATAGTTTGCAGAGAAATAGGCTCAGTCCTTCCTGTTAAATGTTTCACATGAGTGTGAAATCATCAGGCACCTTCCCAGCATGAGGAAAAGCTAAGCTACAGTCCTTCTTCTAGTTAACATTTTAAAATCTTGGATGAAGCGCTAAATACGCAAGTTCTCTGTACTCTTTGGAGCACTGCACACTTTAATGGCATCTGTGGAATGGGCAGAAAGCGTCATCTGCAGTCTCCCACAGCCTAATGGCGAGGCATCCTCACAGAAGTCTGTCTTTGATTCACTTTAGGCAGAGGAAAAGAAATAAAATGAATTGGCATCTTGGACATGAGACAAAATGCTGAGCAACTGGATAATAAGATGGCAGCTGCCACAGCAGCAGCGTCTCTGCGTAGAGAGCCAACACTATTTATTAGGTGAGCTCGGCACACACTGGTGGGTTTGCACCCCACTGGTGACTCAGGTGGGAGAACACCCAGAGTGCAGCCTTGGACATGGCATCTGTTGGCAGGTGCACTGGCGTTTAATGCTGCCACAGGCAATGCATATCTGGGCCCAGCAAGCTGCAACGCTTTTGGTACCCGAAGAACATCAGTGCAGCAACCAAAGGCTGCTGGAAACACTGGTATTGGACAGGAGCTTCCAAGGGGCTGAATTTCAGTGTTAGAGGCTTAGAACATGAATCACAGGATTTAGACACAGGTGTGCCAAAGTAGATTTAGTCCAAAATGGCCACATAACTACAGCTGTTCAGATTTTTTTTTATTATTTTATTTTTTAACAGGAGTGTTTCTCTTCAAATAGCATGGGTTTGCCAAAACCAAACTTTTTGTAGGAGTGTATCAATTTAAACTTCAAGGAAAGTGCTCCACATCCAAGACCCAAATTCTGTTTAAATCCCATGATTTCTTACCCCTCCCCTTCCCTTCCACTACCTGAAGGGCCAAACAACAGGCACACTGCTGGTATACAGGCTGAAGTTGAAGTCCTGGCTTGACTCCGAGAGAAGAGGTCTTGAACCTCAGACTCATGCAAAGCAGAAGCTATAAGGACAGAATAGTCTTGCTCATGATTTTTTTTTTCTTAATTGCTATTTTCATCCAAATAAAAAGTATGAACAGTTCTACATTCCCCCTTTTTCTCCCCTGCCCCCGCCTTGCAGGCCAGGAAATCTATTTCCTCTTCAGCTTCAGGCACAGCTTTCTCACCCCTGCACCGTTTGGTCATTGTAGGATTTTCTGTTCCTTCAGTTATCCTCTCCATTTTTGTTAAACTGCCATCAGGGAATTAGCGCTCCAGGTTCATTTTTGAGTGACTTCCAAAAATAAAATATATCCATCAAAGCAAGTGTATTGCTCCCAGTTACTTATATCCTATCTCTGAAGGCAGAGCTTGGCCCAAGTACTGCACATCAAGGAGCTGTTAAGTTCTGACCTACGCTGGCTTCTCATTTCAGGGTACAAAACAGCCTTTCCCAAACATTCTACTCTAGAGCAGCGTTATGCACAGCAACCTGCTGTATGTCTGGGAGGGGGGAAAGAACAAAAAACCCAACCAACTACATTGGTTTCTAAATGCACTGAAGAGATACAAGACCAGATTCACCAATAAGTTCCAGCTGCTTTGCAGTCCTTTGGCAACGCAAAACAGCTATAAAGCTGGTTTATCTCAGGTTAGCCAAGCCTATGGATACTTTACGTCATCAGAGTACAGAAAAGTCAGGACTTTCTACTGAGTCTAGCTGACAGAAAATATTTACACCACTGCTACGTGAAGCACAGGGAGATAACATATGCACATACCTTCAGTCTGCTGTACACTATTATTCTGGAACAAATCTTGTCACATATTCCACAAAAGGGGAAGAGGATCTCCATTTTCTGCTTATCAATTATATATCTGAAAAATCATCTGCACACATGCTTCTTTAAAAAGACTCAAGACAACATGTAACTACATTTTAAATGTTCTAGAAGTATCAACTTTTAATGATACTAATGATACTTTGAATGCATTTTGTTATACCACATATTTGAAATATTATGGAAATTGGCAGAGTTGTCCCATTTTAAACATACAGTACTTTATACAGGGGATATATATTATATAAGTGCAATAAATTTTAAGCAAATATATTACAAGTATATAGAAAACCTATATTTTTTCCATATGTGAAGAAATTATCCTTGTTACAGCCATTTTATTGTTCACTGCAGACAGTTATATGAAGCAGACTGCATTCATTTTATTTTTCTCCTACAAATCTGGAAAATTTTTGCAGATCCCTCACATACAGTTAGCACGATAACTGAACCCTATTACAGACATCATGTAACTGCGATGTAAAAGCTATCTCTTGAGCTCTGTTGACAGAGCTGTGTGTTTTAACATAAGCTCTTAAAAAATTGGAAAGCAAATCAATCCTGCTTGGGTTCATGTCCTCGGTCCTCAGAGATCTATGTCTTTATATCTTTGACTTAATCACACTGCATCTTAAGACTTCTACTCACAGTTTCCTTTTAGTATTGGAAATACCCACATCAGAAGCAGAGGGCCACAGTTACGATAACTTGGTGACTAAACCAAAGACTACTTGAAAACCCCTCCTACTGTTAGCGGAGTAATTCCGCTTCACAACTAAATTGTTGTGGTTTCCAACTTTTTGAGTGTTTCGAGCCCTGAAAGAACTGTTGCTCATAGCTTAGCACTTGGGATTATAGATTTTGCTCAGCTGTAAAACAGTTTATTTGTTAAAGTCCCAGCTGAAAGCAAATTTATTCGTATAATAAAACCAAACAACTGATATTCATCTCTGGATGAAAAGTTCCTAGCCTTTCCATGACACTTCAGGTGCCTCAAGAACAAGAAATTAAGAATCAGAAGGAAAACAGATCTGTTCTCCAGTTGTGTAAACTTTTGATCCTACTTGTAAAGAAACCAATTGTCCAGGGGCAAATCCATTTCTAGAACTAGGTGCTGGTTCTTCAAAAGATTTTTGGCCATGTAATCTCATCCCACTATTGCCACTTTATTTGAACAGTCAACTATTTGAATACTCCCGTTTCCTTGTCATTGCAGAGTAGATCTGTCCTCATTTGACAGATCCTAAGTACCGGGGTGTGCAGAACGTGCAGTCATTTTACAGCTTTTTCAGATCACAGATTTTATTCTACATACAAGGAACTGTTTAAATCTTATCCAGACTTAGCTTACTTAGGAAGCTACTGGCTTGAGCCACAAGAACAGTATCTGCCTCCCTGCCATGGAAAGACCCCAGCAAACAACAGCATTCAGTTTACTCACCAAATCCCACCTCTGCTGCAGGCAGAGAATGACACTTCAGATTTACTGATTAAATCCTCTGAGACTCTGAGCACTTTCTAGAAATTTGATGACCCTGTTTATGTGGATCAAATGAAAACAAAGTCGTCCAACATCTGAACAGACAAAACACTTATGGTGACCCAGGGGAAACTCATGGGCACAGGAGTTAAATTACCCTCCGTGGGCTGTGAGTACAGCATCCTACTGGAGTTAGACCCGTCACCTGATGGCAGTGCGCAAGGATAAGTGAACAGTACGGCTCTCGTAGACCAATTGTAGACCAAGGTGGCTTTGGAATCACCAGCTCAAAAGGTAACAGGAGCGTTACCTGCCTACATGGCAAAATACCTCAGTAATTAATAATCCATGAATTATAGTGTAATCAGCAGCTTTTAGTTACGGGACTTTCCCTCCTGCTTTCAAAAATGCTGTCTTGCAACAGAAATGTTAAAAGCCGGTATCTTCTCTTTCTTCCTCTTATTTCAGTGGTATGGAGAAGGATTTTTGAAAGTCCTACAGTGACTTAGATGTAATCAAAGAAAAAAAAAAATTAAATGGGACTACAGCACACATGATGATAAACATCATAGCTTAAACTAATCCAGGTAACAACAGCAGTGAATATACAGCATTATGGGTTCTGCCCTGTGTCTGTGATCACAGGACATAACCACCACAGCTGAGAGAGACTTTGCACTCTGTTTTTGTTATATATAAAAACTCGTGCCATCTCAGCTTCACTGTTATTTTATCACGCCAAGTAGAATGAGCTAAGACAGGTATGCAAGCACATGCCAAATACCTCTGTTTTTATATACGGATTTACTCTTAAAATTAAAAGCCACACTGACTGTGGTGCTGGAAGCCAATGCAGCCCAGTGGGTATGAGAACCTTTGGAAACATCTCCCAAAATGGGAAAGTTCTGTAAAGCCCATATGTCTTTGTCTATTTAAACGACAGGTACGATACACAAAACCCCACTCATATTTATATATATTTATATTGAGTGTGCATATCTGCAACTGTGTAGACATACATGATCAGTCATTATATAAATTTCAGACATCTATTTTAGTCATACAATTGGATGCCATCATCATTAATCGGTAAATCATGCTGCAAAACTTACATTAATCTATACCAGCACTACATAAACTATCATAGATCACAGAGTTAAGGTCATGTGTGGAATTTTTTTTTTTTTTTTTTGAAAATCAAATATTTTTAGGATAAGTTTATTTTTTGAGTGATAAGTGGTAGCAAAAGCATTATGATTTTGGGCAGCTTTACTTCAGGGTATATGCTTCCTAAATTTCCCTGAATATAATGGGACCAATTCCCACACTTCCTCAACTGCTGCCAAAATATGAGCCAGTTGTGGCCGTGTCTCTGCAGATGCTTTGGGACAGCTCTTCTGGAATGAACATCTTCTTATACACTACATATATACCAGGCCCGAAAATTAGTACATGTCTGTCCTTCCACTTGCCGTCTCCCCAATTATACAGTTTGCAGAGGCTGTCTCAGAGACAGAGCTCACAATGCAATGACAAAAAAAGCCATATGACGGTACTCGCATCCTACATCAGAAGAATTTCTACCTCTTAAACACTGCCACAGAAATGTATCTCCACCGGTTCTGAAGAAAACAAGTGCAAGCAAAAATTCATATAATTTTCCAAAGAGTTAAGCTACCTCTGACTCTCTTTTTATTGCTGCCTGCAGTTAAAGCTCTCACAAACATTGGGGAGCATACAAGCAATGCTAAGCACTTTAGAAATTCCCCCCTGTATTATTAAGCAAGCATTCATTTTGGTTTGCTTTTCTGGGAATATTTGTGCAAAGTATTTTTGTGTACACAAATGTTTGGGATGGAGTATGTATTCTTCTGAATGCAGCACCTGAACAAATATGTTTGCATGTAAGCCTGTAAATATCTAGATTAATGTGGATCAGCAGTGGAACTGCTGCTTTGACCACCCTGTCTGTAAAGCAATGTCTTCAAGAAATGTGACCAGAAAGACATTAAATGTAAAGCTTGTAGGTCAGCCAATAAATCTGGCTTACGTCTTTCTCTCTTCCTCAGGCAGGAAGGAACCCAGCTATTTTTAAATCTGGTGTCCAGGTACATAGCCAAAAATAAATGCTACTTCTGCTGGAGAAGACCACCGGAAAAGGTTATATACATCCTAAAGATTTCCCAAGGCCTGCTAGTCTCCTTGCTCTTTGTCCTTGGTGTGTCACACTCTCAATCCAAGGATAATTTACTTTCCACTGATTTTTTTTCAGATGCTGCTTTTTCCAGTTAGTTAGGAGACAGAAATGATACTGTGTTACTTAAGGTGGTGTGGGGTGGTTTTTTTGGTTTTTTTTTTTTGTTTTTTTTTTTAAAGACTACTTAATACTGTATTTGCAGAAGTCAAAGTAACATTTGCTTCAGATCTTTTAGGAACAACATCCCATAACCCAAGTCTATTCAAACTCTTTCATGTAATAATTTCAAAAAATTAGATGTTATCATTAGTATTACAGGTTTTATAAAGTCATCAAAAAGGGGGAAAAAGATCAATGAACATTTTATTACAATTATCTGTTCAAGACTTTTTTGTTTCCTTAGGTTTCAAAATTGTTCAGAAAAAGAACTTGATTTCACGTTATTACCTCTTAAAAATTAAGTCTTGCATACGTAATGTATCCTTAGAGAGGCTTCTGGACATTTTCAAAACAAATTAATTTTAAACTTTTAGATTTGTTGCAATTATTTTCCATACCGTCACTGTTCACATTTTCTCTTTCTTGATAATCAGTTAAAGCATCAAAACTAGTCTTTAAAGCAACTTCAAACTTTCTTCATCAACTCTCTGGTTTTACTTCTCTCCCTCTTCTCTTTATTTTTTTTAACCTTTAAGGCCTGACCACTGTTTTTGGAGATTACAATAACAGCTCTTTCCTAAAAAGCACACGACTTACTCAACACTGTGTTTCTATAGTAATTCTATGCTATAAACTGAGATCTAGTTGCAGTTACTCTTCTGAGAGTTTCAAATGGTAGAGAGCTCCAAACATGGGCAGGTAGCATCTCAAGTCGAGCACATGTTGTCTGCAACAGAAATATCTCATATCCAGTCAGAAACTAATCCAGATCCAACTGATGCAACTCTTGAACCTCTTCCCACACAGCTGATTTGCCAATTCGCTAATGAATTAATAAGGAGTTAGAGTTGCCAAAGGAGGTTTTGAGACATGAAACAATACAATTCCCTTTTAGTCATGCAGGAAAAGGACATATGTACTCTAACACTTTTCTGATGGCTATAGCTCTATCTGTGATAAGAACAGAGAAAAATAGTGTACAAATGCATCTTTCAGGCCTATGGGGAGAACAAGCAAGTGACAGAATTCTGCCTACACAACAACTCTGTAGATTCACTGGGCAACAGAGCTAAAAATACTTTACTCTTGACCCTTTCCTTTGAACATTACAAAATTCCTTAACCATTTCCGCAAAAGTGTTGCCTTCAAAATTCATGATGACAGTTCCATGACCAGCTTTTCACTAATTGTCAAGACAAAATTTGGAATTCAACTGAATTGCATGGAACACAAGAAACAACAGAAGTGGCAAAACGCTCCAGTTCTCCACCAAAGGTTCATTTTGAGGGGTGTATTCATTCCATAAATGCAAGCCAATATTTACTCGCCAGGGTATTGATTCATGCAATGGGATTGTTTAGCTACAATCGGTCCAAGAGAGCCGTACTGTTCACTTATCCTTGTGCACTGCCATCAGGTGACAGGTCTAACTCCAGTAGGATGCTGTACTCACAGCCCACGGAGGGTAATTTAATTCCTGTGCCCATGAGTTTCCCCTGGGCCACCATAAGCAGGTCAGAGCAGTGAAAATGCAGCTTGACAAAGTAGCAGGCAGATGGTCATTTTCTTGGTGGACATCACTGACTTCAGTCCTGGCAAACATGCCAGATGAGATGTGGATATTTCTCCCTTTACATTTTGGAGTTCTCCCTGTGCTAAAGAAAAGATCAGTGTAGAGCCCCAAATGGATCTTTTTCAGACTTGAAACGGCTGATACTATTGTGCTAGAGGGAACAGTAAGAGTAAGCCAGAAGGTGCGGCACAGGGAGGTCTGCAAAGGAAACAGACATTTATCAGCAGTCTGAACAGATTACTAGTCGGGCTGGCAGCGAGTGACTGAGGTGATGGTGTTTGAAGGAGTTGAAAGAGCAGATTGAAGCCCAAATAGATCATTTAAGATGTTTATAGGAAAAGGCTTTATGACTCTGTGTTCTCCAATAAACTTTTCTCATTATAAAAAGGTAATGAAATGATTCAGTTTAATAAATCCTCTGGTATTTTATATAAAATATAATATTAAATAATGAGAAAAAGAAAACATTCTGCTCTTTTTTTTTTTTTTCCCCAAATGGATGGTTCCAGAAAACTACTGAAAGAAATGCATTAAGAACATTTATTCTCTGCTTTGTGAAAAAAAAAAAATATGGAAATGTCCAGTCTAAAACATCATCTACTATGGGTACAATGAACAAAAATGCACAGAACCCATCCAGGGAATCACAACATTGAAAAAGAACAAACTGGCCTGGCAGAAAAGCATGGGAAAGTGCATTGCAGACTTCTCTGTCATAACTTCACCTGGCCTGCAGATCAGCAAAAGGATCTTTAGGTTGCAACACTATGAAACCTTCACTTAATCTCTAATACTCAAGAATGTATCACTGCAGCCATGCTACAGGGTCAGCAGGAAGAACTGAGTGAAGATAAATAGGAGGAAAGGCAGAGAACAGAGACACAGTAGAAAGCAGTAAGATTTGTTTTCCCCAAAAAGCTGGCCTTCTGTGTGTATCAGTAACATTTCTCAGTGACAACGTTTTGTAAAAGCACAGAAAAACAGGAGGGTCTGTTCTGAACTGCTTGTGCCACCCAAAAAGGAATGCAAGAGAAAATCAAAATCAAAAAAAGGAAAGATAAATAATGCATTTCCCAACCATGCAGTACAATGGGAAACATAAAATATTTGACTCACACTAGGATGGTCCAGGATGTAGTTGTAAAAAATAAAAGTACTCCAGGGGAGCAACAGCATTCTTAGGGCTAAGAAACTTACTGGATTTATTCCAATGTTTTCGAAGACAATGTGTTCTCTCATCATCCTTTTCAGCTCAGAAGAAAATGCTTAGGCAGTGGTTCCACCATACAGCAAACTCATTTTTGGGCTCAGACTAACAAAATCTTACTGGCATCAATTACTTTCCATTCTTGTACTACTGACAGTTTTCCTTACACTGTTGGCTTTCTTATGGCAAAGGTTGGTTCAATAAGGTTAGGATTACAGGGTTGCATGGTAATACAGTTTGAAAGGAAGCCCAGGTAGTCATCTAGTCCAGCATCCTGCTGAGCTGGCTATTTGACAGAACAGGTAGGATCTGCATCCCCAGGTCAAGGCTGTCTCTTCCAGAGACAAAATCTGGAAGAATCAGATTGCGCAGGAGATAAAATTTGACTCTTTACCTGTGGCTTTGATAGTTGATCTCCTTGAGGCAGCATCTGTCTGCTGATTGCAGGTTGGAAGGTAGTCCTCCACTTGCTTACTCTTCAGCTGGAAAACCTGAAGGACTCAGGGCTTTTACTGACTCACTCATTTTTTTTCTCTACTGTCATATTCTCTAACCCTTCAAAGTACTTCTTTCAAGTGGTTTTAGCTTTTTAGTGGTTCCTCCAGGTGCTAAGTGATCCTTATTAGAAGAAAGTGTTTGCCCAGAGTCTGGGGATCCCAAAGAGCTACAGCTCTTTGCCCTAGGACAAGGAGAGCAGCTAGGACCACATAGAAAGGCTGTCATGGCCTCAGTGATTACTGAGGATTTTTCAGTTCTCTCAGTCTAAGCATAGGGTAGAAAAGAAAAACAGAAAGATGGAGATAGCATCACACCATAGATCCCAAAACATCTTAGATTTGCTACACATTTCATAACAGGGTAGAGTTAAACTGATAAACTATGGCAACAAATTCAAGATAGTCAAGTCAAATGGAAAGTAATGTTCATGGAGCCCAATAAAGCATCACCAGGCAAAACAGCACCCTAACATTGCTCAGGCACAGAACTCAGAGGAAAAGCAGAGGCAGCTAAAGAGCTTGTGGAGAAAGCAATAGAAAAACAACAGCAGGCAACTGGTATATAAGTACAATATTTGCACCGTATTTACAGACACATATAACATACATCCAATTTAGAGTGTACCTAATTCAAAACCCATTTTTCTTCGTTTCCACTGCTGGTTGTTTTTGTGTTTTGGTTTGGTTTTTTTTTTCCAGTGGTACAGACACATAGTGAAGTAGCAAAGAAAGGCTTGTATCTTTGCAATTTTGACAATGACTTGTCCGTTTAGGAACACAGTGGGGTCATAACTTGAGGAACATCACCTGTACATTCTCTGCCCAGGCTCCTTTAAGACTTACCTAATTGCCCTCGTTTCCCCTGTGGCAGATTTGCTAACAAAACAGTACCACATCTCTAGATCTCTGTGCCAGTATTTACGCTCAAACAGTACAGATATGAGGTGTTAATATATTTTTCCACTTTCAAGGTCAAGCAGGCCATATAGTGAGAACAGAAACCTCCAGTAATGTGGACTTTAAAAGCTTTAAGAGAAGACTTATTGCATTATCTTTTTTCTGAGCAAAGGTTTTTGCAGGGTGATGTCCATCAAGTAAAGACAAGTGACAAGCTCAACTGTTTACTTTTACAATATGTTAAACAGTGTTAATCACATCAGCAATTTCTTCTAATCCAGCCTACATTAAATGGTTGCCACACAACCTGGAAAAAGGATAGAATATACCTTAAGCAAAATTCCTTTAGAAAAGCCCATCCTACACCAGGATGTCCCATGAAAACCACAGCTGAACACACTTCTAACAGATACCTGAAGAGACACCAATGTTTTAACATGCCACTCAACAAGGGCAGCGTGTTAATATAGTCTGAGAAAAATCTGCCTTTTGTTATCAAACATATCCTACTTTAATTAAGTCAGATAAATGTATTGCAAAACTAAGGAACAATCCATGTGGTGCAAAAGGTATTAAGGGTGGAGGTTGTTCAAATCTGTGAGGGATACCAATGCAGCATCGCAACAGAGAAGAAGAAATGGCATGCAACTGATTAGGGAAACCCGGAAAAGAGTAAAGACAGGGAGTTTAGATGTATCACATTCATTTTTCAAGTCACCAATTCCTTTAAAACTTTTCTGTTTACGAACACAACAAATTCACACTTTTTCTAAACTAGCATCTTCTGGAAGTTCATCACTTGAGTGGGTTTTTTACAAGGCTTCTGATGGTGTTGTTTTTTAACAGGATAACTCTATATAATATAATGTTCCCTTAACAGCATTAGCTCACATCTATGGTAAGTGTAGAAGTGCCATCATTACATAAATAAATAAATAAATAAAGATTAAGAAAGCAGTCACGTGCTTAAGTAAAATGCCTTTGAAAGGAGAGAAGGCTGGTTGTGTCATAACATAACAGGAAAGACCTAGAGATGCACAGATGAGACGTTCTGGACGAGAAAAAAACTAGTGTCACCCTGTACAGTGCTGTGTTTAAACTCAGAAGGATGTGTACTGTCCTGACGCATTCAGTGTTAACTGGCTGATGAGGCTGAATCCTTTTCAATAAGCTATAGCTAAGGACAACTGTGCTTACAATTCTCCTCACCCAATGAATGGGTAAGAAAAGTCCCTTCCAAAACATCCCTCCTTGAGGCTCGTTGAAGACTGTACTAGCAGAATTTTCCACTTCTGCTGTTTGATCTGGATGACAAGGAATAAGTGAGCTCTACCAAAATACCCTGGCTAGCTGGAAATTAACCTGATTTTGCCAGAGTTAACAGAACCAGATTCATGTATACAGTTATTGGCTATAAATTATTACCCTCATTCACCTTCAAATCAAGTTGCCTGATCTCCTTTGAATTAGTTTTTCAGTTGCAATTGTCAGTACCTAGGATTTTTTAATACAAACCCAAGGCTTGATCTGCAGTTGTAAATGTAAAGTCTTATATTTTCCTCTGGTAAACCTACAAGAATTAAATCTGAATTCATCTTCTCCCATGGAATATTCTGATTCAGGTGTACCACATGAAGCATGAAGTTGCAAGGCACTCCATTCTTCTTTCTCACTGTCACTCAGAGCTGCTTTAAAAAAAAAGAAGGAAAGTGGTGACAGTCTGTCCATGGGTGCTGTATGAATAAAATTACATTTTGATTGTCTAGAAGGCTTAGAATAAGGCACTGTGGAAAAAAATGGCAGGACCTTACAGCAAAATGCTTCCTGTCGTTTTCAAGCTTTTAAATATACTGAAAGGAAGGAGATTTTTTCATGGTTTTCACTTGGGAAATTAAAACAGTTAACTTAAAAATGAAAATTGAAAACAAAGAAAAAATAAAGAGAGAGTCAAAATAATGCAGTCACAGACAGCTTGGCACTTGCAGAAAACAACTCACTTGTGTTACTGCAGGGCCAATCTCAGGCTAAAATGACTTGCCCCTTGAGACATCATACCCACTGACTGTGACGTGACCTTAGGCTGACTAGCTTAGACTTAGCCATCTAATTTAGGGTAGGTAAATCTCATCTTGCCTAAGATGATCTGTGTGTCTAAATGCCCATCTGTTACCTGCACACACACACACCCACCCCACATCACAATTCTGGAGGCTAGAATACAAAATATACTGTGATTGCTTTAGTCACAACCCTTATATAATCAGTTTTTACACAGACACGATAGGCCAGATCCTTTGATACCAACAGCCTTTCATGTCCCTCTCAAAATCAATGCGCAGGTTACCCCACACAACTTGGGATATTTAGTCTTTAGACTGTATTCCTGTCTCATATGTTAATTTAACCAAGCTATTTCAAATGTATTATTATATTTCCTTATTATTTCTAGAACTTACTGTCCTGCATATATGCAAAACTACAGCAAAGAAGTATTTAACTACATTGTAACCAAAACAGACGTTGCTTGGGCCAGATTTGACTCTACTCCCTGGATGAGCTGGTTATGAAACATTCTTTGAAACGTACCTTAAGATTCAAACGTACGCTGTATTTCTTCATTTTTTATAACAGAAAGAAGTATTTAAGCAAGCCCTGAAGCTCTGCATACTATCTCCACCACTGATTTACATTCCCTATCACAGGTGGAATGTTGCGGTTGCTCCACTTTTTGATTAAACCATTTCATCCTGCCCTCTAATGGCAAGTCATCTGTCTGTCACTTCATGTTTTGGGCTGTTATTCCCCGTTTCCCATTTGTTCACGTGCCCCTTGACTAGCTGAGGAAAGCTACCTTTTAAGCCAATACATTTATCTGGACTATTTTATGAGGGAATTTTTGTTTTGTTTTGCCTACAGCAGTAGACAAGTATTTAATCATCTCCTGTTAGGCATTTGGAAAATGATCGCAAGCATATAGGTGAGCTGTCTCCCTTTGAACTCTGTGCATCATTCTTAGCCCAGACACAATGTGGTGTAAATCCATATAACTGTACTGCAAGACCACTGAACGTTTTACAAAGACTTATGCTGAATTCCACCGGATGAATGCCCGCCGTCCTGATGTTTTCTTAAGTATTTGAGCTCTCACACTTTCTCTTGCATCTACATTTCCCATAACATTCTGCCGTATCCACTTCATCACTCCACACACCCCCAAAACTACAGCAGGAACTGTTCTTTAACCACACTGGGCTCAAAAGGAGGCAAGGTTTGTTTGTACCAAAAGTCTTCCTTCCGAAGGCTACATTTACATTAGTCTTTGCAAGCTACAAATCTACTTCCATGTTTGGTGATAAAGTACTTAGACTTGAAGAGGTTTTATACCTAGCTTTAGCAAATTTCTGCAGCTTTTCCAGCTGATTTCTTCTAGCTTGCACTTGGCTGAAATTTTGGGGAAAATACAGGAGAGATCTGTCTTTTACTGTCCACCATAGCAGCAATTTTTCCAAAATCTTCCCTATCACACATATCCACACACTTTTTTCCTTGCAGACATGTTTAAAGTTTAAGTTACAGATCTAAAAGTCAAGAGCTTCTGTGATTTCTATAGCTGAAAGGAACCAATTTGTCTTTCCAATATGACCTTCTCCACAAGAGAGACCACCAAACATGACTCCCAATTTGCATCAAGGTTATTGATTCCATCTGAGTTATGACATGTTCTTCAGAACGAGGTCCACTCCTGATTTAAAAGGTTCAAGTCACAAAGAAATCTCTACCGCTTTGTGAAAATTCCACTCCATGCAATTTTTAACATGTCACTTCGCCCAACGTCCACACCCATAACATCATTAGAGCTTTCCTTGAGCACAAACAGTATGAAAAGCCCAATTAATGATAGAAGAGGTTTCACAACATGCAGTTGAATGATACCTTACTAATAACTTGAGATTCTCACCTGGAATGTAAGTCACATGCTTGCAGATGTTAGCGTGATCTCATTCAAAACACTCCTATTATTTGCTATTCAGTATCCGTATATATGTATATGTAAATATACTTCATTTTTTTCAAAATATATATAGATATATTTAATTTTTAGCTTTAAAACCTTGATATTTGTTGAGATCTGAAATCTCTTCTATTTTCTTTTGACTCTTGTCTACCTCTGGAAGTTCAGAATGCAGATATTAAAACCATATCGATTAAAGGTCTAAAGCAGAATGATACATTTACCCAAACTTTAAATTCACACGTCATATTTTTCTAGCAAGTCTTACTGCCTTCATGCTCCACACCAGCACACATGGTTGAGCTGTACATACCAGCTTATTGCTTTCTGCATCTGGTAGCGCACTGGTACACCACTAAGCCTTCTCAAGGCACAGTCTCATAAATTCAGCATCAAAAACACATTCCAATGACCAAGGACAAAACACTCCCTGGAGAAATCAGATTCACTTCCAGAGACTTCCTATGAGACAAGAGTTCTAAAGACTGTATTTCTCAGCTTACTCAATCTGTCAGACAGCACACATCATAATCCACATGATTATTTACTAAGTATTTAGAGATGCAGCCCTCTGCCAGGTTGGCATTTAGGATGCCAGATCCCTGCTCTGCCACAGACTTTCAGGGTGAATTTAAATAAGCCCTGCCTTCTTTGTGCCTCAGTCCTTCACCTTCAAAATGGCAATTATTCCCCTTATCCTCTTCTAACTAGCAAGATACATAGTGATAAAGCAGTACCTCAGAAGCTACACAGAGAACTTTTACTACATGCTGAAAAAGAAATAAAGCTTTAAAGTTCTTATTAGTCTGATACATTATTCTGTCATGATTTCTTAAACCAAACATTGCAGTAAAATACACGCTTTGAGATTACAAACCAAGTGAATATTTAAAGCTCCCCTCAGTGCAAGAGGCAGCTGGAACTGCTGTGTCCCCAGAGGACCTCCTGAAGATGTTGTGACCACTTAACTCTAACAGGAGTCCTCCTATAAACTTTTTACAGATCACCCATTTCAACCAGTGTCCCACTCTTCCAATATGTCCTCGTAACTACCTGCATCCCAATTCCTGTTTCAGATCCCAGTAGAAGAAATACGGAAAGGCAATAATCTCCCAAGTTTTTGTGGGAGATGTCCCAAGACATTTATGGCTGCATTCACACAATCTATTTGCTTTCAGAAGTAAAGTGGAATCAGAAGTTCGCCCCATCCTTCCCCACAGGCTCAGGCTGTTCTCCTTGTGCCACTGTTTGCTGTTCTCTGAACGGTGCCAATCACAGTGTTTCTTTAATTAATTCAAACTGCAAATAAAGCGGCCTAAAGTGAGACGGGATGCCTGCTTCCTCTCCCAAAGAGGGTAAGAAACCTCTGGCCCAGTAAATTAAGTTTCTTATAAAGGTTTGTAAATTAGAGCTCTGGTGCCATAGGCGTTTAGTATTACAGGCTGTTATATTTTAAACATGCAGTTTTAAGACAGTAGCTTCCTGCCGTGAGAATGGGACTCCTCTGGCTGAGCCATTTCAAGCCTACAGGAGAACTGAATCAGCTCTGGCAAGTTCAACCTCGGAAAAAAAGCTGCTCAAGTGTCTATAACTCTCTATTTTAAGCAGATCTAGGCCTTAACAAGCGTTTTCTTGTGGTGGTGTTTGAGCACTGTTGTTGTTGTTATAGAAACTCGTAGATATTTATTGCTGGTTTTGACATATTTGCAGTTTCCCAGTTACAGGATCGCTTGTTGCAGCTGCATGCGGCAGAGTTTATAAATTCTTGGTTACTAATAGCCCAAATTATAAGAAACCCCCACTTGTCATAATTTTCTAGTTTTTCCCACAGCTGTTGATGGCTTAAGTGAAAAGTGTGAATATTGAAAATCAGTTGTAAAGCTTTATGTGCTGAAGTATGAGGAGTGCATAAAGACTATGTGCTTTATCACTGAAGTCGTGGAGCACAGCTGCCACCTCCCGCTCACACAGCGGTCCCTAAGGATCCCAGCCAACTGACGGGAACCTAGGGAGACCAGTCAGTCACCTCTGAAGTCTCCTGGCCAGCTCCCCTAATTCTCTCAACCTTCGGTTATCACGAGGTCTCTCTTGTTCCTTGAGAAATCAGGGTTTTTTAGCACAGCATTTCTGTCTTAAACTTTCAACCTTACCTAGAAGTAGAAAACCAAATTCTTCTCCCACCTACAGTCCCTAAAGTCAAAGCCGTCCTGGATTTGAAATAGAGGGCACATCTGCAGAATGTCTGCATTTGGGTTTTGGTGATGACAATACAGAAAAGGGAGAGATCAGGTGAGTATATTCAGGAATTAATCAAAAGCATAAGATGTCTTCTTCATAGTTATTGAAAGGCTTAAAGCCATTCCTAAGCATATTGTCTGCAATCATTTAGATGATTACATTGTTGGCCCTCTTTGGTTGCCATTCATCTATGTACTTCACTGCATGTTACAGATTAAAGGAGTCTATCCTATCATATATTACTCCTTGTGAGCTTACCTTCATGAAATAGAAACTTCTAGAGATAACAACCACCGTAAGAAAATGTTGTAGCACTGATGGTTTTGGTTTATTACCTAGGGCACGATGAATACTGAAAATGTTCATTGCCACTGCAGGGGCTATGTGGAAAAAAGAATGCAAAAAATTTTACAAAAAATTTTGACTGTGACCCTGGGAGTGAAGCCACAAGTCACATGCTCTTTAACATGTAAAGAGAGGACTTTCTTGAAGAATAATGAAATCCGTTAATGTTCATACAGCAATGGCTTCGTTCAGAAGTCAGAGTCCTGAAAGGACAAGGCCTCAAGCTCCGAGGTAGAAAAACCTCCAAATATTTGAGATTCAGAAAGGGCTCTTGAAAGCTGTAATGATTTTTCTGGCATTTTGACAGTGGGGATGTGCCTTTTGACTGTCACTCATTCTTCAGACAAAGGCTATCTTCATGAATATTTGTCCAGCACTACTGTAAGGCAGCTTACAACAGCACCGAGGACCAGTTCTCATATAAAAATTGCTCAAGACAAATCCAGGTGGAGGGGGCATCAGTGTAGCCTTGCAAAAGACAGCTGTATCCCCTACCAACTGCAAGAGACTCCAGGAATCACACTCTTAAAAAGCCATGTCTGACACTGCTGCTTTACTTTCTTTTTACGAGCACAACTGTGTGGGAGATGATGTTACCAAAGAATCGTGGTTAATACCTTTTTTTCATTAAGTCCTGCCTAACTGAGGCAAGACCAGCTGTTTCAGGATAAACCAGGAGTAAACATAAGTTGCTCTGAGTGAAGCTTTGAGGGGTACTTTAGTCATCTTTTCACAACAATCCAACAAGTATGACATTTCAACATCCTCTGTTGAGTGAGATAGCTCAAAGTTTCCTTCCTTATCCGTAAGGAATAAACAAGTATGGAAAACCCAACCATCTGTCCTGTTTGAAGGGGGAAGCCCCACCATGCCCCATCCTTCTTACTTCTCTTTCAGAGTTACTGTACTGTTGTTTATCTCCTCCAGTGTCCCATAAAGTTTGGCTGGTGGTCACCCTATTTATGGACCCATCAGCTCTCTATGCCCTTGCACAGCGCTCCAAACCTTCTAAGTTTCACGTAGCACCTTCTCACCCTTCTACAAATTGTGTGCAAAAGGAAGCTATCACAAGACACCGAGCTGGTACAGCTACCACGGTAATGTTCACTTTTCCTCTTGTAAGGGAAATCTCTGCAAGCAAAGAGTACTCTTTACATATTCACAATTTCTAGAGGTATAACGTTTTACATAATTGGATACCTCATTTGTTTTTATATATGTTGACAGAAAGATTCTTCCCTTTACAGTAATATATATAATTGAGCACTTCTGGATTCAGCTACAGAAAGATGGACGGGTGCCGACACCCATTTTTCATGGTTTGCCTTTAATTCAAAATCTGTCTGTGGCTGAGCCTGGCCCTATAGGATTGACTGAACAAATATGATACTGGCTATTCCTCCACAGTTAGGGTACATCAGGACAAATGACATGAAGCATCTTGCCATTTCACTACAATTAAAACTTATTGCAACCATAACCAGCGCCGTATTAATGAATCCAAATCTTTACTATTGTGGTATTGGAACAGACAACTTCCAGAAGAGGAAATGGGAAGGCAGCCATCAACCTCAAGAAGACAGGGGAAGAAATCATTTTTCTGGAGAATCCTAATGAGGACATTGAAACAGTGCTCTATGACAAGAAGAGCTGCCAACAGACGCCAAAAAAAAAGTGAGGGCAAGAGCAAAGGAGAAAGAAATTTCAGGACCCTTTCCACCAGATCCCAAACATTCTTAAACTAATTGCAAGTGACGATTTTTTGCACAGGAAAATGAGATCTTTCCTCCCCACACAAATATATAGTATAAATCCCTTATTTAGTGATACTTCTTATTAACGTTCTTTTATACGATACTTTGAAAAGGGGTAGTGAGAAAGGAATGACACATTGCAGACACGAAGGGCACATGTATCACAAATAGCTAAAATTCAGAAGGTATTTCTTTCTAGCTATCCTAACGGCTGAGTTATGTAACTATTCAAAGTCATCCATAAACTAATTATTAATCATTTACGTATGTTTACCTCGCATATTCTCATTAATAGAGTTGTATAGTTCCTACGGCCACGGCAACCAAACTCATTCCTCTTAAAATCAGAGGGCAGGGAGGAATAGGTAGAGAATCACTCCACGAAGTACCCACAACATATGACATTAGCAAACCACCACTTTGAGAAAGCTACTGCCCCACAAATATTAACTAGAAAATGACATGTACCAAAACAGAGGAAAAGGGACAACTAATTCATACCGTCTGTCAGAAAATCCTAGACCTGTGTGTTGGCAGGCTGTCAAAAGGAGACAAGGGAGGAAGGGGAAGAGGCAAATTCCTGACATGAGAAGCTTTCTAACAGGAAAACCCCATAACCTCCCACGGAAAGCTTTGCCTCAGGAACAAACAGCTAGTTGTATGTCCCACAGCTTAGTATGAGGTGAGAGGCTGTGTCTTAGACAACAGGTCCCAGACACGCTAGGGTTTAAAGGTCATCACCAACAGCTTGGGTTGCACCTGGATGGGAACAGGAAACCAGTGCAGAAACAAGAGCACAAGCATTATCTTCTCTCAGAAGCTCACCTCACAGACGGGAGTGCTTGGTAATAGCTGTAAATTCCTCAAAGATTGGCTTTAATTAGAGCCTAACCTTGCCATGAGAGGGATGGAGGGCCATTACACACTCTGCAGGAGTGATCCCAGTCTCCTGCCTAGCTGCAGATGATGAAAGGTACTATTGCTTACTGCTGCTACTCCAGATTGCAAGGGCAGTGGCAGACTTTAAAGAAAGCCAAGACTGCAAAACTACATCATGGTGAGAAGAATGATTACAACATAAGAAGGCTGAGAATTCCTACAATCAGCCTGAGCTGGCCTACCCTAACTCCTTTCTGGCAAATCACCACAGGCATTTAAACTCTTTCCTCATTCACGCTCACAGGATTTTATCATGCAATACAAAGACTACAGTAACGCAAGAGCCACATCTTATGGACACTTAGATTACGTCTATACTAAAAAAAAAAATCAGCAGTAATTTCTGTTCCTAGTTCTGCACCCTAATTGCATCCCAGACACATCAGGGCAGGCTCATCCATGCACCAGTCCTGTCTTCCACATCCTGGTTTCAAGGCACGGGAACCTTAGGTGCAAGTCCCACAATGGAGACGTAAGGTCCTGCACCAGGCACCCTCTCCAAACGAGAGCCACAGTAGCAGCACAAAGCTTCCCCTAGCTTGCCTCAGCCTGTCCAAATGGACACAGCTGGTGATGCTGTCCTATTCCACTAGTACTTCTCCACAGCTGAAAGCTGTTTTGTTATTAGACAGTATACAAAATGATTGCCCAGTCTGCATTTATGAAGTCCATGGAACACACAATAGTATGAGATTTAGGAATAAAACCAAAAATAAACACCAAATGCACAAACTCTTTACACTTCAACTCATGACGTGCTAACCTGCACCCAGTCCTGTGCCCTCTGACGTGCTAAGTCAGCTTCCATTCCCAGCAGGAATGAATCACAACCCAGCCCTACACATTCTTTCAAATGTCTCTCCAAGCAAAAAAAGCATCGCTGCTGTTTTATCGGTGTTGAATCACAGACAGTCCACTCTCAGCTAGACCCTTATCTGATCACCAAGTAATGGCCATATACAACTCTGGGCACGTAAACTTGATTTAGTATAACTGTGAGACCATAACGTTATTCAGGGAAAATACTAAGAGTGGAGAATTTCTCTTCTGAAAAGAAGATAAAAATCAAAATGTTAGTTTAACGACACTGCAGTTTAAAGTCTTCTTCAGAGCTTCCTGTAAAGTCAACATGCAAAACAACAACAAAAAAAGCTAAACCCACCCAACCAAACAACATAAAAATCCATGAAACACATCCAAGAAACCAAACCCCACAAAAATAAAATCCACAAAAAAACCCCAAACTCAAACCACAAAACAAGCAAAAACCCAAACAAACCGAACAAACCAAAAAGGACGAGGAGCTGCACGAAAATCTGAAAAGCAGAATTACTAGGAAAACTGAGGTTGCCCAATTATAACATTTGAACAAAGGGAACTCTTTGCCTATCCCTCACAACTACACATTACGTGTAAACCTAAGTGGAGCTCCAGGTACCTTATGGACATACACAGCAAACCTTGGGTGAAAGAACAATAAAATAAGGAGTTAGTGACTTCAGATATCACTGTGGATCTCATCCAGAACTGATTCACTAGCAGGGAAACTGCCTCCCAGTTACCATTAGTAGGGCTGGAACTGGATCATCCTGACCTACAACACAAAGACCATCCCATCCTTTCACCAGCCATTCACATTAAGATGGTGCACTGAGATAGCTGAGCCCTAGTCCTGTGTTAAGCTCTGCTCCAAGGATGATTGTCCCCAGCAGAAGGATGAAGCAGACAGCTGTGGGGTTAAGTTCTTAAACTTCTGCAGTCAGATTAGTCTGTGCTTTCACCCTGAATTACTCCAACCTATTTAGAAGACATGCCCACTTTGGCTTCTCTCAGAAACTCAACATTTGTTCTTTCTTCCTACTGCCTTCCAATAGGAAGGAACTTGTTTTATGTTAAGGATGTACAGAGTTGGTCTGTGTGCATGGGAAACGCATTGGAATCCAGCAGCTTCGGAAGAATGCAGGAGGAAGAAGAAAATCTTTGCACTAGTCTATCACAATGGAGAACACACGCATGTCCAAAACCAAATGAAAGCACAAATACACTTCAGAGAAAATGGAGAAACAGACAAAAATTGCATACTCAGATGCTTCAAACACTTGGTTGAGGCTTTACTACAGCATTTGCCCGACAGTTACCCTGCAAATCAAAATTTATCCAGAGCATTTGCAGTTCCTTCCTCTGCCCTGTATTTGCGTCCTGGGGACCACAAGACCCATGACTGCAACAGCAGCAAACCTTTGAGCTAATTAGGGAACATGCCGGAAAAATGAAAGTTTTCTTGCTTTATTCTACCTAAACACAAACCTTTTACAATGGTAACTAGTGACTGCTCTACAACGTGTTTTCCAGTAAGAACGTGTCCTCACTCTATAGTCAAAACTATTAAGGAAAAAAAAAAACCCCATAATACAACGGTTTCAATTTAAAATGTATCATTTTAAGTGCATGCACAGATCCATTTTTATTTTCTTATCCTTTCAAACTGTTGCAAGTTTTCCGAGGCACACTAAGGACAGAAGTAAGGAAAGCAGCTTTGCTGTGTATCGCTGCCATCTAGTGGCATTCTGCTCTGGTGAGACTCTTTATTTAATTTTTAGCAGAAAATTAAAGATTACTTCAGTTCACAGCTCCTATTGTGCTGTATAGGTCTTCAATGTAAAGAAGAAATTTCAGTTCATATGTGGTATAAGTGTGATCATATCACGGTAATGAGATATTTATTGACTTTGCTTAACTGCTATACCTACAAATTACCCACAGGAGAACAATAGGGTTTTTTTTCAAGGATTTTTTCTTCTGTGAAGGCAAAGTTACAAGCATTAGAAAATCAGTGATGTTATTAAAACATAATTAACCACCACAAACTTAATTACTTGCCTATGACATTTGCATTACGTGAGCTTCAGCGGCTTGTACAAAAGCAGTCATTATAGTCACTGCTATTTCTTTCAGCTGCTTGTGATAAACTGTCCATAAGGATCTGATTATTAAAAACTTCTGACAATGACAGGGATTTGGGAAATGTAAGGGCAAGATGTGCCCAATATTAAGAGTGGACACGTCTGAGCTGCAAAGGAGAGGTCACATTCACTCCATGAAACACCACGGTGTCACTGCTTTAGCCTGCTTTGTGTCCAGGCTAGCTCGGCTAAGTCAGACCTTTCTGTCCCAGAACCGGCAGTGTAGGTCTGAACAAACAAGGATTTGAGAGACACCAGGATTTCAGAGGCAGCTATACAAGTAAAAGGTAGCTCTTGGGAGAAGGAGTAGAATCTGAGAAGCGGGATGACAATAAACATAATAGCATGGTCTAATACCATAGCCCAGACTGTATCTTCATTTCTTTTATGCTCTAGACTTCTGGGAGGTATTACACAGTCCTGTATATGTCTGAAAGTAATTTACAAGCCCATGGCAAGGGCCAAAATCAAGAAAACTTATATCAGACAGTGTTCCTAACAGGGAACCTCATAAAGGTATGTTGGGGGAAAAAAAAAAAAAAAAAAAAAAAAAGTCATTCAGCATATTACAAAGCCCATTCTCTAAGGAGGTCATTGAAGTCAAATAAATTTCATAGGTCTTTCCTATGCAATAATTTAGGTGCAGTTAATATGCCCCAGAATACCAATAACAGCTAGATGCAGAGGTCATTTATTAACATTTTATCAATAGGATCTTTATGAGATGCGGGCTCCTTCTTCAAGATCCACCCCATGCCAACAACTCAGAACATCAATACTGTGCAGAAACCTACCTCATTGCAATCATCCATTCCAGACAGCTGACCGAGCAATATGAAGTTAGCAAATGTCTTTGGGAGATACTCAACCCTCTGCCTCCATCTCAAGCCAAAACTAACTTCAGACTTGCTGGGCAAAGGAAAAGACTGCCTTCCGCCAGCCACCAGAGGTTTTCATATGAAGTATGATAGCATCATGTTTCTTCTGAATAGTAAATCAGTTCAGCCTAGTGCTCGTTTCTTCCTTGCCCGGGGTTCATCATTTCAGTAAAACAATGATGGGTTTTGTTCCACATACCCTGGACCCAACAGAGCTTCCTGATACTTCACTACACAGGATGCAAGCAGATCAGTTGGTTAGTTGACTGTACCCCCTGTACATAACATGGATTTTACTACTTTTTCAACTGGGGTGGCTTTTCAATGAAGTTGAGATGATATTATTTGAGTACACAGGAGAAAAATATTGTCACACAACTGAATAGAGAAAAGTCAAGCTCACTTGCTGAAAAATCTCCACTCACGATGCTCCATTGTTCCAGGTTTAGGAAGATTGAGATTTCCTTTAACGTCCATCTAAGTAACAAATATTCAGAGCAGTCATACTGGGGAGTGCTGCTGATCCCATCACTTCAATAATCAGCTGAGAAAAAAAACCTTTCAGAAATCACATAGATCATAATGCAAAATTCTGATTAAAAAGTCAATAATGTGATCAATCCAACTGGACAAAACATTTAAGAAAAATCACACAAGATTTGGCCCTGATATCTGAATGGCCACTCTTTCACACTAAATGTTTAGGATTTCTCAGTTTTCATTTCTAAGTGTTAAAACAGCTTTCTCAGAGCGTTCAGCAATTCTGTTTATAAATACATTAGGCTTGAAGTAATATTTTTCAGTTAAGTGCAACACTGCTTATAAAAACATAACTTCTATCCTGTCCTCCCAGCAATTTCCAGTGAGCTGCTACATCTTGTTTCCTCCAAACTACAATCATCTTCCACCCCCGCCTACCACACATTAGAAGCCAGATACAGATATCAAATATGGGGCATAATGGGCATTAAATTAAGACCTCCCAGCTGTCTCCTGACAGTTTCATTGCATAATGGTGACCTTTGCATGTCTTGTTCACAACATTTAAAAAAAACCCCAAAACTATACAATTCCAGACTGCAGATAAAAAAATAAAATAAAATTAAAAAATTGAAAGAAAAAGTCCTATGATATATCTAGGGGCAGGGTAGGGTCTTCACTTATTTGCGTATATGGATGACCTTATTAGAATTGCTTTGATGCTTCCTAAAGGTCTAATATTTCATTTCTTAATAGTCATTCTTGCCTTCCTTCTTGCTGAAAAGTGATAGTTCGCTTTGAAAGCAGAGATTTATACTGCAGACTCTTCATTTAAACCTTATGTAAAGAAATAAAATCTTTATGTCCACACATATTTGAGCTCCTACCTTCATACATTTACAGCGTGTTACATTTCCCAGCTTTCCCATATTTAATGTTTTACAGCCTGTTCTCCAGATTCAGGTAGTAAAAGGATTGAAGGCCAGAAAACAGAAAGCAGGCAGCAGCTCACTATTTTAATTAGAAATGGACCAACACAGCAATCTCCAAACTGTTAGTTGTACGGTGGTACTAGCAAAACCACTCACTGGAATAAGAGCAATGTCATCTATGACTTCTACCAAAATATTTTAGTTTAGAGAGTTTAATATCCTTTAAACGAATCCTTGTTTGGCCATGTGTTGTCTCATCAGTAGTCAGAAATACCACGTTAAATAGAAAAAGGTCAAGATAAGGAGGAATAACTATTCCTACATTTTATGAAGGTTTCACTCCACCCTGTCAGGTTTGCATCTCCCAGCCAAGACATGTGACATTTTCTGCAGGTGGCAGCACAGCTGTATTGGTATTTTAGCGTGCATCTGACAAGCATTTCCCATGCATTTGGAAGAAGAACTTGTGCATGAGAGAAAATCATCAAAAAGAACTTATTAACAATACTTCACAGATTGTGAAGTCTGACCACTGCTTTACATCCTCCCACCTTTCACTCTCCATATGTTCCACTCTTCCCCCACCCCAAGCTTTCACACTATATCCTCTAAAAAGCAAAACTGAAAATAGGCAGATATTACCGGTTGGGGACCTCTAAACAACCATCCTGTATCTTTCCCTTTCTCTGAAGGAGGACTAAATATCACTCTGCAAATACTCTTCAGCTGTTTATCTAATCCAGAAATGCCACCTGTCCCAGAAGAGCCTGCAAGGTCTATCACACAGCCACCCACGAGTAAACCATGCTGGTACCTCCCACCATCACTGGACACACGGCAGGGATGCGCTCCCACGTGTGCACACATGGCTCACCAAATGACTGGCTTCCAGGTCCCCCAGCACCCCACAGCACACATGCTGAAGAAAAAAATGGGTAAGTGGGCACCACAACCTGGGCCTTGTCCATGAGTTAATGGCTCAGAAAGGGGGTAGGCAGGAGCTGGCAGAAGCTGTATGAGTTATTTTGGCAAGGCAAGCTTTGTCTGGCCTACAGCCTGCAGGCTACTCCTTAAAATACTTTGCTGAAGTTTTCCTTTATTTGTTCCATGTAGATCATGCTTTCCAAACCTATGCCTGTTGCTATCCTCGCGATTCTCTCTTATTATCGCATTTCTTTTCCTTTTTATTATTTTTTTTTTAATTACATCATAAAAATGTGGCTCCCTGAAATATGGATGCAACACTACCGCCAGTACCTCACAAGTACTCAGCTAGCCATAGCAATTACTGTTCACAAGTTATTCTTTCAAATACTTTTCAGAACCTAGTTCCTCCTCTACAACAGCGTGACAATACTGACTTCTGCCCACTCTCAGTCCCCTCTGATCTTCCTTTGTGCTGCTGCTCACCAAAACCTTACTCCTGCTTATGCACCAGATTTATGCATTAAACTACATGTCTTCTGTAAATTCCTCAAGTCCATGCAGAAAGCCAAGTATGCTTCGGGTGAAGTAAAGCAAGTAAAGCTGGGATGAAATCTCAAATAGCCAAGATTCCAGGTGTGACTAGTAACAGTGGCTGTCTCTAAGCAGCAGCTCAGCTGTTCATCACAGTGTACACTGCAGTCCTGAGCTTTTGCTATCCTGGCCTGTAGGACTGGTAGAGAACAGGATAATTAATTCCCTAACCCTTCATTAAAAGCTCCTTTGTGAAGGAAATCCGGGGATACAGGCCATTGAGAAAAAGTGTCCCAACATGCAATTAGTATAGACCTGCTGTCCTCTGGGAAGTGGGATGCTCCCAAGGGCCCCCATTTTAGGCACTCTCAGCCAGGCTACCCATTAATGCTATCAGTAGAATCATTCAGGACTTCCAACTGACCACACAGTACCTTGTCTCAGTCAAAACTCCATTCCCAAACACCACAACTGATCATAAAAGTTAACTGGAACAATTATAAATATAATTAACTAACAGACCACAGTGCGGAGAACCTAAGCAGTGCTACATGTTCACTTACATGTTGTGCTGCCCAATACAGTATCTGGAGTCACACAATGTTAAATTAAAAGCAATGGAGTCAAAAACACCACCAAGATTATGATAACTGAGAACGTTTCATTTTATTTCCATTCCATTTTCTGTCTCCTCAGCTCACCCAGGTTTTCACTTGCCAGGGTGAAACTAGCAAAGAGCAGGTATTTCACACACCTATTGAAAAGCCTGTTCAGGAGACGAGAACAACCTAACCTACAAGGGGTGAGAAGGACATGCTGCTGCAGGCACAAGCTCCCTTTCCCTTCACAGGCATAACAACTTCTTGGGATAGGGTACAAGTTTGTGAATGTCCAGTAACTCCCTAGCAGTGCAAAAAAAATAAAATAAAATTAAAGATATAGATGGTAAAGACGGATTGCTGATTTTAACTCTGCTACATGAACTCTATCCCTCCATGCATCCCTTTCAAAAATCTTTAAAGAAATCCACCAAAAAAAAAAATCTATGTTTAATTAGCCTTTGTCTAAAACAAGCTCTATTCTCTCCCCAGTGTTTTGTTACCATCCAAGAACTAAGGCTAAGCTCTCAAGTCGTTCTCCTTAACTCTTCAATAACACTGATTAGCCCTGCATAAAATAGCAGTGGCATAAACAAGTATCACAGAAGTGAGCTACAAAACCAGAAAAGTACAGAAAAAAGGCACAATAAAATGAAAAGGTCGTGGCCAAATAAATCCTAATCTGACACCTTGTGCCTCTTTAATCTTTTAGCACAGACAGAAGGTAAGGAGGTAAAATATTAAGAACCACCCACACAGCTCAATATCTTGAACTCTGACTGAAGCTTTTGTTCGGGTACCTCTTGGCCAGAACACCATTCCTTGCTCTCTAAACCTAGCCTCTGATAGACAGAATAGTATCTTATTTCCAAACAGTTATTTCAGGAGGGAGGGATTTATCCTGCATGGACTTACTCTGATATAAATCCTTGCCTCTAACTGCAATAAAACCTCTTTGTGATGACTTTTGACAAAGCAAACTTCCGAAAGAAGTCTTTCAGAGTTACCCTGCTTCAGTAAGAGTGAATGGAAGAGAGCAGAATTGCTATTGGTGAAGGCAAACCGGCTCTGCACATTCCATGTATTTTGGCTTTGGATTTCTTTGCAAAATTCAAAAAAGTAAGTTTTCATGTACATGCTTATAGGTTTGGAAGCAACAACTTAACCTCAGCTTGAGGTACTATGAATTATTACAGAGATGCAAGAAGCCATTGAATCCAACAGAGCTGCTGCCCGGGAAGGACAGGGAAGAGATGGGTTCTGGCATCTCTCACTAAAAGCAGTGAGCAAGCTGTGCTTTAGTGTTCCTTCCTCTGAAAAGGGAAACACAGCACACGTCCCTGCCTGTCAAGCTGAGAAGTGAAACTTCTTTGAAAACACAGATGCTCCAGGGAATCTCATGGAAAATATCTCCAACAAACCAATCCCTGTGAGTTTCCAAGGAGTCCGAAACCTCAATGGTCTGTCAGAAATGATGCCTAGTTATTGCTAAGCCTTTCTAGAAAAAGATGCAGAGAGACAGCTGTATGTCTTTGGCAACAATCAGTGAACCACAGCAAAAGCTTGCCTTTTTTTAATGAAGTATTTATATTAATATTGTCACTGCTGTTCTCTTCCAAAAGTTCAATTTGCAATGGTGCCTCAATCTCAGCTTAAAAAAAAAAAAAACACCACCACCAAAAAACAACAAACACCAACCACCAAAAGAAAAAAGAACATGTAAATCCATATCATGTGATGCACTAACTCATCACATGAAACCTCTCTCCACATGACAAGCTGTCTGAGACATACTGCTATATATACAATAAAAACTGTGGGAAACTGGGATCCAGAGAAATACTCATATATTTACAAAGTTGGAAACTTTGTCTTTATTCAGACCAATGTACCCTCAACTCAACACGTAGACTTATGCATATTCCCCTGTATAAATTTCTACAACTAAGCTGCAGTTACCACATATAACTACACATG
Organism: Falco biarmicus; assembly: GCF_023638135.1. Taxonomy (NCBI): domain Eukaryota; kingdom Metazoa; phylum Chordata; class Aves; order Falconiformes; family Falconidae; genus Falco; species Falco biarmicus. The sequence continues at coordinate 120,267,159 of NC_079288.1, read as the reverse complement.
TTGGAACAACCAAAGCAGATTTTTCACAGAGTACAGCTACTGTATGCAGAACAAACTAAGGTTTATAACCAAGAAATGTCAGACCTGCAAAGCCAGGAAGGAAAATCATCTTCACAAGCTATAAGTTCACAAATTTATATAAAATGAAGAATGGAAAATTATTGTTGTGCATGGCAATGGTGCTCAACTCGGGAATATAGACCAATGACGTTAGTAAATAGCAATGGCATCCATGTACACATGTGCCTGTTGCACACACATACACAAAGTGCCCGCCCTAGGTATAAAAATCTGAACACTCTTCGGCATGATGCAAGCATAAGGTGGCTATACATTGGTAGATCAAATATAACAAAAAATTGCAATGAACAGCAGCAGAAGAAGTCGCCAGGAAATTCTAATTAAAAGTGCATTTTGACCAAAAAAGGCAGGAAATCAGTATAGAATAATTTCTAAGAGAAAACAGGCTTTCTATTCTCCTGTACCTGTTACTAGCAAGTGTTGGATTTAGCAGCAAACATATTTATGTTCAGATCCCACACTATTAAGAACATTACCAAAAATCTTTATAGTCCTTGTATCATATGGCTGCCCTAAAACATCCTGCCCATCCCATTACATGTTACAGGAATCTGCAAACTTACGATCTACAGGTAGCAGTCCAAAACCCGCTCTCAACAATTTCTGAATTTCATTATAGCAGCTCTGCTGACAAAACTGAGAACAGTGTGGCCCCACAGTTCAAAAGCAGACTTCAAACCTCTCTCACTGAGTCAGTCACTGAGGTCCCCACAGAACAGCAGCTATCCTGGACTGAGAAAATTCATATGCAGAGGGTGGTGAGACCACTGAAATCAGTGTTTTCCTTGGATTTTCAAGAAAAAGCAGGCCTTCCAACCATGGCCTTCACATTCATATGGCAAGATCTTTTAGAATTTCATAAAAGAGAATAAAATAGAAGTCCTTTAATATTCAATATGAACTAATCCTTAGGAATAGATAATTTATGAGAATTCTAAAATAATTGCTGTAAAAATGCATAGCATTAGAAACTGAGCATCTGTTCTATATAACTTTTTAATTGTCATGCAGAATTAGAGAAGCAGCATACCTTTTCTTGTTCATTTTTATAGGTTGGTTCATAATTCATGTAGAAAGGTTATCATTTTCTATTCAATGCCACAGCACTTTTTCACACAGGAGTCTTATTCTTTTCTCTCTGTTAATGTCTTATTTGAGGAGGGGAACGTAGTCTGCAGCCAAGTCTCCACTATTTGCTTTGGACAGTAAGTTTTGCAGCTGAGCCCATAAGGTTTCTCCATATAATTATAAAGCATGTCTGAATATTTCAGTGGTGGGTGGACAATTACATATGTCAAAACTTTCCTTCCAGATAATAACAAAACTGCATGGATAGCAAACCTGTTATATGAACCTTCAAATTAAATGCCCAACATCATATCAATTCTTCATCTGAAATACCCTGCTGGGCAGCACACATGGAAATTACCTTATGTGAAAGAAAGAGCTATTCAGCAGGGCAAGTATTAACACTATCTGGCATAAAAATCTTGCTTTGGCATAGGTTTTAGGTCAAGAAAGAATAAACAATGGCACAAGAAACCCTCCCAGCTGAATATTTTAATGCTAGTTAAAGTAAAAGGTGAAAACTCCTTCCAAGACCTTTTATTCTTCAGATAGCATATGAATTAGCTGAACCAAATTCAATTTCAGCCATTAATTCAAAAGCATTATCTCAAGTATCATTAAAAAGGCATCATCCTCTCTCACAAAGTATAATTTTCACTTCAATCACCTCACGTACCTACATTAGCTTTGAAACCCCCATTTTTTACCTTCAGTGGTTTTACTACAATACTACATACATTTACTTTCTGTCCATTTTTTCATAGTGGCAGTAGTCCCCTCTGCTGCATATAGAACAAAACCGATGATGACTGTAAAAAAGTATATTTAAAAAATGCACTTGCACATGACCAACAGGAAAAGGTACTGACACCTACCAAACTAAAGTTTTCTACCAAACTAAAATGCTTGTGAAGCAGGATGCCCGATGCCCTCCACAACAACTTCCACACAGTTCTTCCAAAATATAATCTTTCTATTAAAGCTATAATAGCTGTGTAAACAAAAAGCAGTTTATGATCGTTTCTGTATGTATCAAAATGTGTTTGTCATTGCAGTTTGCAAAAGAGAATTTCCTGTTTACAAGCTCATATTCTTTCCTGAATTCAAATGCATTCTTGAACAAAACCCTTCCACACTACTCCTCATCTTCTTTCAAGTGAAAAAGTATTTTGTTGAGCATTTTTGGTTTGAGTTAACCATAATAATGCAATACTTTGACCTCTTCATATCTTTAAAAAATAAAAAGAAATAAATGTATTGACAAATTAATAAGGAACTTTGGCTATTAGGACATAATATATGGATATAAACAACATTATAGATCTAAGAAGTCCCATTTATGAGGCGACTCTACCACACAGTTGGCTATGTGCAAATGCAGCAAGCCCAAAGCCTTTATTTGTCAGCTTTTCTCAACAGCTGTTCAGCGTCATTCACATAAGTCTGACTTTTTGTTATATTTATAATAATCCATGCATTATTTAAGACAAAAGACTCATGGAATTATGCAGAGACATTAATTTGCCTTATTTTCCTGTTTCTAATGTATCCAAAAAAGTCTTTTTTTCCTACTTTTATTTACTCATATGATCATGGAAGAACGTGTGTTAGTTATGCTCTCACTGCATAATCACATAAATTCAAAGTTAAAATATGTTATATTCATGAACTCGAGTATTTCTTTCTGTAAAGGAAAGGGGCCAAAGTTACAAGGGTAGAAATTAAGGTGGAGTGAACAAATACACTGTGTGGAGTATGACCGAGTCATCCATGTACCACTTCAAACACTGACCTGGAGACACACTTGAACACCACCGGAGAGCTCAGTCCCTGCATCATCAATTTCCAGGCTTCTGGGTTAAGATTGCCCAAATTTCTACTTTATTTGCCTGAAGCCAGTCTACCTCTGATGGATTCAACTTAATTATTTCTGACTTCCAGCAGAATAAAAGATTTATTATCAAGTTTAAAAATAATATATGGGATGTAAACTAGCCACAAGACAATAACGTACCCTTGGTCACCGGTAGCTTCTTTCAGTATCATGCTAGACTGAGATTGCTGCATACATTATTCGGGTCCAAAGTCAGCATATTCAGAAAAAGTGCCATATTTACTTACATGGAAATTGTATTACATGAAACAGCTACCAAGTATAGAGCCTGTTATTTTGCCAGTTATGGATTTGTAGTCTTAGAAACCTGTTTCATAAAACTGTTACAAATTATGGTGACATTTGCTAAAGAATGGTAAGCTTGATTTAATATTAATATTTTAAAGAATATAACAGCTCAGCCTCAGAGGCATTCCAGAGAACAACCACTGGGCTAAAGGCTCAACCAAGTAATTTTCTGTAATACAGAAGGGGGTTGGGGCTTATTTTCAACAGTGCTTCTTATAAGGGTCCTTTACTCAGAAAAGCAAATAATTTTTGTATTTGCAAACTAATCACTTGACTGAAAAAGTATTTTTATATAAAACATATCCAGTTATGTGGGTACTATGATGGAAGTAACAGCCACCAAGCTGAAGGCTTTATTTGTATATTGTAGGCAGAATCCCGATCCGGTACTTGTTGTACTTCTGAACTTGATGCGGCGAGGTGGCACGAGGAATGGTAAAGCTAACCAAAGCATGGTAGGGCAGCACAGCTCCTGTCTAGGAGGACTGGCTTGACTTGTCTCACTTTTTCATATAGTCCCATGACTTTAAACCTAAGGTTTGTTGTTCCCTTGAATCTAAACCACTTACAAAATAGCTATTGCCAGTAGGCTTGAATTTGCTCCACAGCGTCCATAACTCCATTAAGAAATTCCTGAAGGTCTGAAAATTGAAAACCGATGAAAAACCCTGTAATGACTTGCTCTGGTTGGGACTAGTTGCTCAATACTTAGGGAACATAATCCCCAATCATCTAAATTAGGTATTCAACATCCACGAGGTTCTCTCCATTAGATCATCTACATCTCACTCTTCTGTACCTTTAGATGGGATGTGCTGAGAGGAATCTGCTGTGGGAAGCACAGTTCAAATCCCATATGAAGGCAAGTAGAACCACAGCCTGAGAACGGTAGGCAGAGCAAGCCAATTTAATATCTTTTAAAATGCACACATGTTTGGCAATCGGATCGTACATTAACATTTTCAGGTGCAATTTCTTTTGCTTTGCAAATACCTTGGTAACTAGAGTAAAACCTCAGGAGCATTTGGAATACGCCACATCTGAGCACAGGAAGCAGAGCTGTGAGAACCCGACTTCCTGACTGAGCTAATCCTGTGGTAATGCAACGCAGAGGCACAGAGGACGCGGCAACAGGGGGAAACCTTGGCTGATGCTGTCTGCCAGTTTCATTGCACGGACGTAAACCGACGATCTTCACTGTTTCTCTGCAAGATACAGTGCCTTCATTTCCAGATGCCTGTATGTGGACCGAGCAGAAGGGGTACTCAGTAAATGTTCTTTTTCACTTCACAAGCGTTCATTCTGCAAGGGGCTGGAGCAGTTAAAGACCCTATTCCTAACAAATGTATGCTACTATCAGACAAGTTCCTCTCTTTCTGAGATGCAGCAGCTGACTTACATGAGCACCCTTAGCCCATTTCACTGCAGGGCACCACAGAGTGCTTTAAACCGTACCATCTGAGCAGTGGGAAGTCTGTCACACAGCTACAAACTGCCAATATCTGACAACAGCCATGGTCTTAACAAGGTCGATCAGGTCAAAAACTAGCTTACATGAAATCAATCTGGATTTAGAAAACAGAAATGAAACTGTCACATCTCCAAGAGTTGATCTAATAGACATACTTAATTTAGAAATATATAAATTCACGTATCTATTCAAAAGGATAAAGCTTCTTGGAAAACATAGCTGTAAAAATTGCTTTGCTTTAAACTGTAAATTGTGCTTTCATACCAGAATCTAATTGTCAGAGCACCTACAATCCAAGCAGTTCTCTTTTACCTCTGCCACCACCCATGTGAATGATCTAACCACCAGACGCCAGAAAGGGCATTGTTCAGCCTTTTTGCTGAACCACTGCCATCTTTTCCTGTAAAATATGAGACCCACTGGTCCAGAAAAAAGCATACAAGAGACCGTGTTTCTAAAGTCTAATAGTTATCTCACTCACTAAGAAAGGGACAGCCTGGGTTCTGGTTCCAAGACTTCACCTGTATTTCACACCACTGCATGAAATATATAAACCCTACCTAATTCCTTCTACCACTTTTCCTTTAAAAGAAAAGGGTGATCTCTATTCAGTTCTTTGAGAGGAAAAGTATTTTCAGAAATGCGCACCCAACTCAAGTCACTAGGCTATGTCCTGAGTGAGGCCCCTAAATCTCAGAGGGCGATCAGAACTGGACACAATCTTCTGTACTTTTGTGTTCAGCACCTTTATATTAACTGTCTGGAAGCATCTCCTCACTTAGCATGTTCCTCTTCTGAGACACCTCCTTCACTGCATGCCGCCACCAAGGCACTCAGTGTTTGGACTCTGGATTCCTCTTTGCAGCCAGACGCTCAAATTTACAGTTCTTACCTCTATAGCAGATCTCTGCTACCTAAAAGTCTTTTGCACCCTCCAGTAAATAAAATAAACATGCGCATTTTTAAGCAGCCAGGCTCTGGAAGCCTACTTTCCTCTAGATTTGCATCTTCTGTCTTGTCTCTTATTCCCTACGGCTTCCCTCCTCTTCCAGTCAGTACTCCCAGCTACCTTATCAGACAGGCAAGCAGCAGCTGCGCTGATCAGCCAAGCAGCAAGATATACTTGTGTCATGACTCCTTCCACCAAGAGAAAGCAGGTTTTCCTGCCTTCTCTTGGTGGAAGCATTCATTTGGAGCCCTCATCCTTACCAGCTAATGTTGTTTCACCATACATCCAGCAATTTAAGACCTCTCAACTGTTAACCCTTGCCAAATTTAGCTGAATTAAACAGCAGATCCAAAGGCTATCAGGAAGTAACACATGAATTTATTTATGGACAGAAATTTTAATTGTAAGGCTTAATATTCAATGAGGGTTAGGCTGGGGTAGAGGAAGAGAGGAACAGGAATTAAGCAAATCTGCGCGTTTCCAAAGACCAGATTCACCCAGCATTTACACTGCAACCCTCTGGAGCAAACGCTCAAGAAACCATCAGCTCAACAGCCAGGTCTCTCCAGAGAGACTCTAACCTGCCTATGTTAGCAAACTAAACGGGGCCAGGGAATGAGCCCAAGTCCTCACATACCGTCCAGGCTGCTAAAATCTCAGCACTGCTATGTGACACCACTCTGGCCTGAGCACCCAAGCACTCTGCAAGGCAACACTCAGGCGTGAGCCTGAACTCTTTCCCAGTGGTACTTTGGATGCAGTCACCCTCTTCTGTGAGGGTGACTTTAGCTGTACTGATGCAAACCAGGCTGGGCCAGTTGGCTTCAGGACCAGAAAACAATCCCTGAGGCTTTATATTTACTATGTAAAAAGTAGCCAGAGAAACCGAGACAACATAATGTGTTAATGTTGGCCCAGCTTCTTTTTCACGCAGCGTGGATGGATAAGTCATAGGGAGAGCATAGCTCTGTCCACCACAGAGCCCTTTGGCTCTTCCCAAGCAAGCTGCTCTGAGCCTGCATTACCGTGAGGACAGACAGCATTCCAGTTCCAGGAACTCAGTGTTCCCAGATCCTGAGCTGATGTGCTCACAGTAAAACGTGCATTCAAAATATCCCTCTCAGACAATGATATAATGTTTTTCCATAATACAAGGGCTGCTAAATCAGGTTTTTTTCAATCCTTCTGTGAAAAAGCAGGATTCAAAAAATTGTAAAACAACGTTAATAGGGCCCCATAAACAGCAGTTTCTGTTGCATACAGGAGTTACAGTTCTATCAGTGCTCAGTGACTTCAGCCATGAACAGGAGAACAAGGAGTAGTGACAGGGGTTAATAAGAGGTCCTTGGCCCTGGGCTTGAACCTTCGCCCCCTGGCCCCATTTCACAAACTGCGCAGAGCTGACAAAATACCTTCGAGAAACACACATGGACCAAAATATTTCCATAAATATCAGTACATATACACGTATTAATGTGTGTGCACAATAGGTGTACTTGTAGCTACCCAATTTCTTAAACATATGCTGGGTATAAATATCTAAGTACATATATGTGTATCTATTTAAGTTTGGTTAGACATATGCTCGTGTGCACACACACACAATACAGATAAAATACATTAAATACTGGTTGGGGAGCAGTTCATGACATACACCCGGAAATATTTTGGCAAAGGTACTCTCTAAAGATGAAACTGGAATAGTGATCTTCTAGAAAAACACCACAAGTGTTGGCCTGACTGTGTTTCCCTGTGCTAGCCTGTACTACACACACATACACACACACACTCAAAACCTCCCACAAAAGCTAACGCAAGCTTCAGGCCAACTTCAATACAGAAGCACCCCTTTCTGAGCATTTCAGCAAAAATAAAGCATGTTTTGGGTCATTTCAATGAGTGACAGACAACCACTCTAGCTAGCATGATGAATTCTATTCTAATTCCTTCTGGATTTTCACAAAAAACCTTTCACAGACCAAAAATTAGAACATAGGGTCAGGTAATCACCTTCTCCAGCACTAAATCACACATTCAGAAATGAAAAGTATGCACCGTATTTCAAGACTTTCCAGGTTTGCTCAACAGTAACCATTTTTTAAAGCTGACCTTTTCTTTAGGCTTCAAGCTCCTATTCCCAATATGCTTCATATTTTATACAGGAGCATATTGGTTTTCTGGAAGTCTCCATCTCTGAATCCAGTGAGAATTGGAAATACTCCCCCCTTCTTAATCACACGTAGTTTTGTACTCTGTAGCGCACTTGCTATAAGGACACTGAAAACAATTCCCTTCTCTTCAAGTGAATGTCGAGCTTTAAAATTCACTCACTCACTCAGCCCTGCTATAAGATCTATTCTCTCTCCTCATACACCCTGGGCTTCAATTGTCATAAACACAACAGCGTTGGTATTAACACTTTTAACATTGATGTCAGTGATATTAATGTTAACATCAATACTTCTGGCTTCGTTCTTACCTGGCCCACCACACTGCAATTTTTATTAGCGTGATTTTTACCTGTCAGTTACGTACAGTTCCAGTGACTATTAGCCTAAAAGGCAATACCTTTCCGAATACCCTCTTATTTAATTATCATTGACTGATAACATCAGACAGAACTATTCCTACAATGACTTTCCCCCAAAACGCAGCCCAGACACTTTATCAACAAACTCCTCAGTCACTGGTGACAATTTCTGTAAGACAGATGAAATCTACTGTTTTCTGTAACTCTGTGTTTACAGACTTTGAAATACACCCTAACAGCCCGTTTCCAGTCTCTACAATAAGGCAATAAGCTAAACAGCAATGTTCCTTAGGAAATTAAGTGATTTGGAAGTATGGCACCATGATCACGCATATGCAACATATTGAAAACAAAATAAATGGGGCTATATTCCTATTTTAAAATAAACAAATAAAAAGGACAGAAAAAACCCACCTCAACCATTCTGAAGTAAAACTGATGATAGCTGAGTGTACAGAATTTCATTTTCTAACAAGCAGAGCATTTTTACTTGAGACTTTTAATCAAAAAACTGTAAAGCTGGGGGAGAAGCAGCTGAGTATTTCAGAAAAGGAAGGAGAAGACTCATAAATTAACCAGTTGGCACAGTCCTAACTATAGTATCACGAACAGTGCTGTTATAATATTATTGCTGTAGGTTAATGTGATCCTTTATACAGCCTTTTTTTCTTCCACAGTAGCCCATTTTCAAGAAGTAAAATGGTTTCATTTGAATTGCAAATCCCAACACATACATAGTTTTATTCTTTTGGAGCAGGATGAGTGACAGTGGTACATTAGAGTTAACAAACCTTACCCACTTTTAAATACATTTCTGGTATTGAAAGCTAACAGAGCTGAAAACTGAATGGGTAAAGGCTCTGCTCTGGCATTCAGTCCTTTATTGGAGCCTTGAAAAGACCGTATGGAGGGAACCTGATAGAAATTTCGTGTCGCTGCTAAGTAGAACTCAGTCCAAGGTAGAAAAATAAAAGGTTAGGTCTGCTGTCTTTTATAACTTTTCGTTCCTGGGGGCCAGTGCTTTCAGAACTGAAACTAGGGACTGTGCAGCCTGTTTGATTCAGCTGGTCCCTCAGTTTAATGGACTACAGGCCTCACAAAATTGCTGAATCAAACCTTTTGAAAGATTCTCTGCCTCCTGTACACAAATCCTTTAGTGCGGGTGGCAGCGACAGAAAACTAAAAAAAAAAAAAGCCACAGGAAAACGTGCAGTGTGAAGTAGATAACAGTCTCCTTCCAATAGTCCTGCACTTGCAAAGCCATTTTTAAGTCTAGAAGCTTAAGCTAACATACTGCCATAAGCAACAACTGGTTTTCTTAGCATCTTTATCTTTTCCTGTTTCTCCCTATAGCAAAACCCAGTTTATAGACAGAATTTGAGGCACGCTGGGAATACAGGAAGCAGCAGGGCTGGATGCTAGCAAGAGGAATCTTATTATCTTTTCCATGTAAAAAGGTTTGGGTAGGGTGCAGTGGCCCAGTAGCGGGGCTAGTCAATCAAGTATTGCATGGACAATAAGCTTGAGGCAGACAGTAGACATGCGGGCAGTAGAACGGAGCGATGTCAGACTGAGGTGATTTGCTAATCTTCACCTTAACTGTTGTTTTTTCTTTTTTAAAAAGAAAAAAACTAGACCCAAAGGGATGTGCAAACATGGTTTTGTAAGAGGGAGAAGTTAAATGTACGGCATGTCCCAGAGCACAAACAGGACCCAGACCAAAGCTGTGCTCAGATGCTCTCTTAGAGGAAAATCTTTGCAATGTCTGTCCTGTTCCAAGCAGGAATTAAAGGCAGAATTGTTCAGTATCACCCTCAATGTTCTTCCAAAATTTAAGGAAAACATTAGCAGTAGGACAATTGTACAAATTGTACAAATATTCCCAGTTTAAATTCTTCTATAATCAAGCTACCCATCTGTTCGAAGCATTGAGAAGCAGCGCACTACAAACGGTGGGCACACACTCTAACACAATGTGTCCCAACAAAGATGTTTTATGTTTTCATAGTTAATCTTCCTTTCAGCCATTGTACTTTGAAGTGCCCTGAAAAAAGAAAATTACTCATACGCCCTTCAGGCTGCAGCAGCTGCAACACTGAGGAGTGAGACAAAGGGACGGCTCTACAGCCATGAGACAGCAGAGACCTGTGTCTATCTGAGCCTAATAACTTATTCTGCCATTTGAGCTCCAGTGTCTAGCAGACAACAGATTTACAATCAAAAATGGAAGCCATACAAGTGAGAGACCTATAAAAAGAATGAGCTGCTTACAGGAGCAGACTTTAATTTACATACACCTTGACATCAGCTTGATTGAAGAGTGTCTGATCCCACAAAGTTCTGATAATTTCAATAGGTTTCAGATCTTGATCATAAAGAAGTCTTTTTCTGTTCATTCCTGCTTCTGTAAGACCAACACTTGTAAAATTCTTTGAATTTAACCTTCATAGTCCATGTGAACTTAAATGCCGGATACAAACTTAGAAACTAGCATTTTTAATGCTTTCATCCACTCCCAGCACGTGCACACCAGAGACATATACCAAGTACCTACCTTGCCAAAGTAGGTCAGAAGACGTCCTTACTGCATCTAACAAGGTAAATATGTTATTATCTGGGCCATTCCGCATTTATTCTATGGATTACTGTAATTATCACTGTCTTGGGAGCACATCTCCCTAAGAGTAACAATGCACCCATTTTAGATGCTTCAGGAATTAATTTCCAAGGTAAGGTGAAGCCATATCTTCAGTCACGGGTGGACATTCACACTTTCTTTACGAGAGGCTTTCTAGCCTGAAGTAGAACAGGTTTTGTTTACTTTCATCAACCTTACAATCAGACGGAAAGCCAAAAAAAAAATGTTGGTAGCTTGCTACTGCAAATGCTGCACTGACAATAGGTTTTGCATACATCACTTTTTATGCATTGTCTCCCATTCTGTAGTTCATGGATTTCCAAGAGATGAATGACAGATGCAGCAAGCAGTTTTAACTGCCAAAACAAATCTCGGTCAATCCACTCGTCCAAAGTCTTTGACTAAACAGATTCAGGATGTTAGTGCAAGGTGAAATTTCCACTCTATGTAATGTATTGTAGGTTTTGCAATATCTGAAAAAAAGGCAGTCTTGAACATGAAAACCATTTTCCAAAAATCGATTTTCAATCTGTCTCTTTGGCAGCAAGTTGTAGAAGTTAGACAGAAAAGGCCTTTCAAGAAACCCACATTTTTGCTAATGAAGGTCATTCCTTCCAATGTACCCTTAATATACTGTTGTTTCCGATCTATGTTTATGGAACAATCTGGATAATCTTCACAGAAAGATCTGTAACCAATGTATCTGATCACATTTCCCTCAGTCTCCCTGACTTTTCCCATTTTCATTATTCAACGCCTTTTTAAAACATCCTAAGTCCAAATGGTTTCCTTTTACTAGTTACTCTTGAAGATGGAACATAGATTGACAAGGTTAAGCAAACAAGCATTATGGGACCACTTGTACACAGCTAGTCCCTCTTCCTTTGTGCATTAATACATAGGCCCAGCTGGGGCGAAACTAAAAGTAAAGCCAAAGAGGCAGGGAAATGGTCAGCACAAACTTGGTCATGCTCTTCTCGAACTTTGATCTGTAGGTGGAAATAGAGAGGAAGAAACCTCCAAGCCACATCTGATCCCAAAGTCTAGTGAGAAGAAAAATTTGAGTATTCTTAGAGCTATGGAGGAAGAAGCTATTATCTCTTTTTATGAACCTGGTAACAGGAAAAAAGAAAATATATTCCTTTTACACCAGACATAATTTTGCAATGGGTTTAGAATTTGATGGTCATACTAAAAAGAATGGGAAAAAGAGGGAAAGAGGCTAACAATGGAAAACGAAACTATTTTTATATATTCATGTATTTTCCTACTAGGGCCATGTAAAAGGAAGGAATACCACCTTCCGATTAATCTGATTACCTGCCATTTGTAGTGCAGTTTGCCTCCCTTTTGCCTCCTAAGCAAGCAAAAGCTGTTTGTATAATCCTGTGGGGGGAAAAAAAAAAAAAGTAACAAAAAAAGGAGCTATTTTCACTTCATCAGATATCTTTTATACATTTGGATGATAAATTAGGCTGTTCCATTAGGACTGAAGGATACAGATAGTGGTAAACTGGTAAGAAACCCAGCTGATATGATGGAAGTATTGTCTGTGGGATTTCCACACAGGGAAGGTTTCTAACAACAAGCAAAATACCAAGCTCACTACTCGCATACATCTTATTACCTGCTAACAAAACTGCAGTGAAATCCAGAAAGCTCAGGTTTTGAAGCCATGCTATGCTGTAAACGTTGCTTCCATCATTCAAGCCAGAACCCTGGGAATTATTTTTCTGTGGTGTTTCATAAAAACAAATATTGAGGGAAACCAGAGATTTTTAACAAGTCTGCTTCAAAGTATAGAACAATAGGCCCCTCATTTTGGCTCCTCTCTCTAATTCCTAGGCTGACAAGTGTATCTGGTGAATTAATGTTGGGTATGTGAACAATAAACACTCTAGGCCTTTTCTGTTGCTTCAGTGATGCAAAGCTTAATTAGATGGTTAACTAGGCATATGGCTACTTTGCATCATTGTAGGAGCAAAAAACATCTGACATGCACACTGCTCCTAGAAATTTAAAAGCAATGTAATCGTTGGAAGCTAATCTTTCTAGATGCCAACAGCAAATGGTCAGGGTTCTAGAAATGTCAAGAATATGACAGGGTTTTCATTATTTCTCGTAAATATCAAGAGTTATAAGCAGAAGACTGAATATATACAGTGACTATTTTTTATTGTAGACCCATCAATAAGCCAGACTCAAACAACAGAAATATACTGAGTGAAAACCAACTGTTTTAGATCAGTACTGGGGTCAGTTAACAACTCCAGCAGTTATCACTTTTCAAAAGTAAACTCCAATTTTGAAAACCGATGGCAACCATCTTAAATAATGCCATAATATCATCAAATGTAAAACAAATTAACAAAGCCTGAAAGTTTCAGGCTAAAATTTTCAAAGGTTGAACATTGTTCAACTGCAAGATGAAAAGCAATGTTTGTTTTTCAACATTGTGCTTTTCAGAAACTAATCACCAAGAGACTAACGAACCAGAGTAGTTCTTTAAGAAAGTATGGCTGATCCTTTTTATCATTTGAAGTTGTAATCTAAAGGATCATGATCTTCTCTAATGTATTCATTATTTAAATTTATTCACCAAATAGGTTTTATAAAAGATACTTGGTCTACTGGCAATTTACAATCAAATCTCAGTGAACATTAAATATTCAGAACACAAGGTCTTTTGAACACTGAACTTGTATGTATGCTTTGCTTCTGTTTTTTCTCTGAAGAAAGATAATACTTGAAATTACATTTTCCATCCTGATTCACTTGCCTACAAACTTGAAATTCATGTTTATTCTTATTTTGGTGCAGTCTATTTCAGTTCTCCTTATCAGTGAATGTTCCAGCCCTCATGTTTGTTTGCTAAGAAAACCACAGTATTAAAAAAAAAAACAAAACATAAACCAAAACCCAAGGAAAATATGAAAAAGAAGCTTAAAATTTGAATGCCTATGTATCAAACATTGTCTAGTCACGAGAAGTACTGTTTTTAACATTCTGGAAACCCTAGGCATATACAGAGAGCTGGAAAGACACATTAATGTGTCTAGGTGTTGGTTCATGAGGAAGGGCCTGGATTCCACATTTTTAACATAGGCTGCAAAATTCAATCCAACTTGCACCTCTTCCTCATTAACTTTTGTTATTTTTAATAACAAAAATCAGACTGTTGTCATTTAGCTACCTATATTAGTGCTTCCAGTGGAACTTTCTATATGCATAAGAATGCAATGAGAATAAGTTACACAGGCTTTATATCACACAATGTTTGTTTCTGCCAAATTAGAGTGATTACACAGCTTGAGCGATGCATAATCTCACTCATTACACAGTGAAGAGGCGGGTAGTGGAGTCCCACCCAGTATTCTACTATCACAGTTGAGTATTTTGTGCAATTTGCTGTATTTCATTTATCTTGGCACACATCGCTTATCAGAACTGATGTATATTCCAAAGCAGAGCAGAAGAGCCAAATACATGCATTAGGCCAAGTTTGTTCATTCCCAATGGATTTCATTCATCTCAGCACACATTTTTCCTAAATCTGTGTTATTTTTATAAATGATGGAATACTTTTTCCCCCCCTGTCAATAAAGTAATTTCAAAACTAAAATAACTTGCTTCCTTTTTCTTCACCAAGCCTTAAAAACCTAGGTCTTCCTGCAAGTACTGCTATTAAAAATATATCTGACTCAACTGTTTGGTTTCTGATCCTTAAACAATCAAATTACTGAGTGTCTCTACTTACCTTAGCACTTCGTACTAAGAGACCATTGCAAAAAATAAACTGGATTACTACCTCGGCCACCAACTTTCTACAATCTGTAGCTGCCATTCTTACGGTAACGCAGGCATTACAGAAATATTTATGATTTGGGAAGGCTTGGGCTAACCATTCTAAGGTAAAAAAAATGCTTAAAGAAAAATAGAGGGAATTGCAAATTATTTCTTTTAAACCTTTGAAATTAAATCAGTCAATAGCAAGAAACAATTAACGGTGGTACATAAAATAATGGCGATAGGCATTCTCTGTTTTATCAACTGTTAACTCCAAGGAATTCAACTCTCTAATACAAGACTATTAGCAAGTAATGTGGCCCAATAGAAGAAGATTCCTAGAATAAATAGTTGGTGCTAATATCTCATGTATCAAAAATGAGCTTGTAAGATCTTTCGGGGAAGAACCACAGACAAGACACCTTACAGATTTCAGTATGGTTAGTACTTCAGCATTTCTCTGTGCCTATTTGCTTTCTATGACATTAGACCAAGAAATTTAAACAATCATACTAGCAGCATCCCCTTGCAGACACTAAGTTTGCATCCCCTTTCAGTGTCACTGCACACTGCAAGCACTAATTTAATCTTTTTTCTTTCAAAATTACACAGTGAGTAACTGACTTTAGCCAACTCTTGTCTTCATTATAAAGTGGCTGCTGCCACTTCCTCTCAGCAGGAAGTGATCCATGTGAGATGAAGGTTCCAATTCTCATTTTTAAAACAACATTTCTCCCCTTTAATGTGAAGTGACCCTCAATCATTTCATGTAAATGAAAAAGGAAGTTAAAAACCTATTCCAGCTTTTTATTCTCTTTCCTATAATTAACATTTACCTATCCCAGCTGACGCGTCTTACATGTAAAGTTCAGAACAGTCTGACATGAATGAACAAGTCTACCTTATGAGAGAGCCGCATGTAATATGTAAGAGAAATGGTGCTAGCTTCCTCCCTGGAAAAGCAGAATCTGTAATACAGAGTAAGGAAAATTTTATTTCAGTGGAAATGAAAAGAAATAAATCTTATGTGGGAAAAGAGAGGATTTGTTCCTAAATTTAAAGAGTGAAGTATGAACAGCATAAGGCCACCCTGCACTGAAAAATAATAAAAACTTCAAGAATTAAGGTGTCTAGTTAGAAATACCCAGATCTAAATATCTTTAGAAAAGTGCCAGCACGAAGCAGGATTTCCCTTCAGAAAAAGGGTGTTCTGAGCATCAGTGCAGTAACGCACTCAGGCAAAGAAGCAGAAACTCTCTCCTGCAGCAGGAAAGTACAGGAAAAGGTTAAGAAGAAAAAAAACCCAACAACAACAACAAAAAAAACCCCAACAACTAAGAGCCATAGAAGCAATTCCCCAAGGACACAACATGACCGACCACTCACGGGGGCCCTAAGAAGTAATTCACACTATGTCACAGAAAGCACACTCTGTTCTGTTCTTTGTCACTTCTCACTGCCAGGATAGAGAGACCATGGCCACCCAGTCAGGACTTTGCCACTCTTACTCCAGTCCCTCCATCACCAGTAGTCCAGCTGTGACAAGCCACACTTGCCCGATATTCGAGGTAAGGCACAGACCAAGGACTCACCCAGGGGCTGCAAGTAAGCCCGGATCCAGCCGCTTCTGTGCACTGTTGACTGGGGCACAGGGGCCAGCGCAAGACCCGCCGGCCAGAGCCCTCCCAGCCAGGGGGGCAGGGGCAGGCAGGCAGCCCTGGCAGCACACAGCACACAGCCCCCGGCTGTGGCAAGCAGGGGAACCAGGGGGACGGCATGAGGGGAGCGGGTAAGCTCAGCACTGCTGCTGGCGGGTGGTAACCCAGTGTGATAAAACTTTCAAATGAATTGAAAGCAAGCGCTCCAGGAATGAGCAGGCATCAAGGGCGTAGCACCTGTCAAGAAGAGGCAGAGGATGACAGTCTTTGGAAAGAATAGTGGCTTCTAGGCTATTTCTAATGTTGGTATTAGCATCCCTTTTGGTAGCGTGCTCCACGTGCAGAACAGCACCGCCACATGCCAGACGCTGAAGGAAGAGAGAAGCAAACGATGGCTCCTTTCCAAAGGACCGACAGCATCAGAAGGGGGGTTTCTGGGTGCTGCTGATTTTTTAGGGGTTATAAGACTTCCCCACCCAGCTGCTTTTGGTCTCGGGCCGAGTCAGGAACGGGGAACGTGGGGGGTCAGAGCACACAGGTGAAAACCCCACGAGGGCATCCTGTGGCCCACCGCACCACGAGCTGCATCGCTCTCCCAGGGCACCTCGCCCTCCCCCACCCTCCTGCAAGGAGGAGCTCCAGCTTTTCACTTAGATGCCTGAATTAGAAGCAGTTGGGGTGGGTGCAAAGTGAACAGTGTATTTGCCAAAAATACTCTTTGGAGTCAAGGGTAAATGTTCACAAATGTGTGCTGTACCAAGCTAATGGCCTCCGATTTGAAAACTATGAATTAAAAAACCAAACTCTTTCATTTCCACATTTCCAAAACATTATTTTATATCAAAATGACATATTCTTCAAAAATGTAGCCAAGAACCCTTTTTATGTAAAATACCACCCCAAACCAAAACTATCATCTTAAAACAACTATTTAATTTGATTTTAAACCATGTATCTTTTTTTCTCTTTTGCTGGG
Source organism: Falco biarmicus (assembly GCF_023638135.1). NCBI lineage: Eukaryota > Metazoa > Chordata > Aves > Falconiformes > Falconidae > Falco > Falco biarmicus. Next base: position 120,249,820 of record NC_079288.1, on the reverse strand, counting down.
AAAAAAAACATTATGAAATTATTTTTCCCTATTTTTCTCATTTAGTCATAAAATTGGGGGAAAAAAAGGCCAAAAAAAAGTGCATTACATCACTAACAGCCTACTAATGAAAGGCATACACTGTATCCTTCCAGACATGTACTAGCCTTTTGACTTTCCAGCTGAAACACTTGGTCCTAGAAATACTTATTCCAGCAATGGACACAACATATTTAAAAACTGAAGCAATGGAAGTGAAGAACTGCACAGGGGTAATAAGTGTAGTGGTGGGTTATAAATTGCCTCCTGGATCAATTAAAGTGCAGCCTCACTTTTCACCATTACAGCTAATCTAGCAGTTGAAATCAGAGACACCTGTAGAAAACTAACTTTTGACAGGTGACTGCAGGAGGCAAAAATCTATGTTTAGGACACTGGAAAAATTACAAAAAAACATTATCACATTTAAAAACTACTAACCACAGGATATTACCATGTGCCAAAAGGATAATGCAAAGCTTTAAACAACCAGGGCATGAAAAATGCTTTCTGCTTGCCAATGCTATCTCACTTTATCCCTCATTTAACATGCTGTAACTCATGAAAAACAAAAGTTGTTTTAAGTCATGAATGAACCTGATAGATACATATATACCTACTACATACGCTTACACACACTCTCAACGACCAGAGTTGCATATACTTGCTCAGAACACATGCTTCATACTTTTCCTACTTTTAACAAAATTCAGGTTTTGTATATTTATATATGTAGCATTATCATGCTCTCCTCAGATTTTGGAGTGGACTGAACTGTTCAAAAACCTCTTAGAAAAATATTTGCAAGGATTGAGAAATAACCTCAGGAAGCTAGACTGACACTCTTGGAATGCAAAGATCAAGGGTTTATTTTCACTGTTTTTATTATAAACAAAGAACCCACTACAATTGCAGTGGCATCACTAGGGGAGGTAGAGGGAGGAGATGAGGAACAGTTGGAAAGCTGGAAAAAATACAAATAATTATTTGAAAGTACTACGTATATTCCTTCTGTATTCCTCACATCACTATGGTAATGAATATACTCCAAGCCTTTTCACCAAGAGCTTCATTTTTTTATTTAAGTAATAGCATAATAATTACAAATTTTGAAGGCTGTTTAAAATACCTCTATATGAATTAAAATGTGAATTTCTAAACATCCCTGTGTTTAAAAAAAACAAAAACAAAAAACAACAAACACAAACCAAGACCCCAAAACCAAATACCAAAATACCAAGAAAAACAAGATTAAGAGGAAGAAATTAAATAAGCTTTGTTTCCTGACCATGCAAACTATCAGGAATTGTTTCATCTTAAACATTAAAAGCCCCAGCCATTGCTAGCATGTAGAGATAAGACATTTACACCTCTGCATGAGAGCTCATACAAACTGTTTCTTGTTTATCCCCCTATTAGGAGTTCACAGCAGTCACTGAGATTATTTCACTTGATTTGATTCCTTCCCTGTTCTCTATGGCTCATTTACCAAGTCCTATACAAGACTATTCATGTCCCTTGAGAAGGGCCAAAGTTAGCATTTGTAGTCACAAAAGCTGCAGCCAGATAACACACAGTGGAGCCCTGGCCACCACAATGCCAGCTCTTTCACAGCACGTCACAAAGGTTCTCACCAAGGCCATCTTCTAAGGCAAAGGGCTAAAACAATTCTTCAAGCTGCCTCCATGTTACTGCTTTTCCCACCTCTCTCAATCTATCAAAGACAAAACGGGGCATGGTGACAACATGCCAAGCACAAACAGTCACAAGGTCGATGTCTTTGGTTCACACTGCATTCGTTGGATCCCATGTTTCCTGATACAACCTTTCTGTTGCAAACAACAAAGAAAGCGAGGGTGCCTGAAGAAAGAAAGTACATCTAGGTAAAATCAAAATACGTTCCCAGCAATCTGTTTAAACACATGTGTTTTCTCATGGAAAAGAGCATGTAAAAATTGTGCATGAATGACAAAGATGAGCCACTGGTTTTGTTTTTCAGTTATTGCTCAGTCAAGAAGCAGAGGATCTCATCGTATTCCACAGGAAATGTATAAAAGCCATTTCCTTAGTTTCTACACAAAATAGAATTTTTAAAATGCCCATTTCTAGATAACATTCTCTGCTAAAGGAAAACTAAAACTTCCACATTGTTCTCTGTAAGTGACTTTGGGTAAGTTACGGTCAGCCTGCTATCAAACCATATACTTAGTGTGGCTTTCTACGGGATAAAACTTAACTGATACATGAATGAGCTGTCCATTTCTGCTCCAAAACCTTATGTGGTAGAAAAAAATCAATAAAGAAGCACTAAAGAATGGTTTAGTTACTTTAAAATATTCACGGTTGCTTTATATTAGGGTTTGTCACGGTTCCTGCGATAACGCTTCTGTTCATTGCAGAGAACATCACCAGCACTGCTGAAGAACAACAGCAGAATTACTTTCTGACCCATGTCCACAGTCCACAAAGCCAACCAAGAGCTAGGGAGCGTTAGGAAAAGGATACTTAAAAACATACATACATATCTATGTAATTTTATTATTATTATTCTTTAATGAAAAGAATAAACCATACGACAAAGGTTCTCTTGCATCCCTTCCTGGTTAGAAGCCACCCTGTTTGGACAAACAACCTCTATGAGAGAGGCTGGGCCAGGTGGCTGAGCTGCCCATGCTTGCTGTGCTACCACTACCACCCTGCTCTGCTTGTCTTTCCAAATGCCGGAGGACTAAGCTACTTGCTGACAAGGACCTTGTGACCACCTGAGCTGTGGTCCCTCTCCTTCTGCCTTGCCTTCTCCTGCCACTCTTCGTACGCTGCGTTAATGCTCAGCTCTGCAGGACTATTCAGATGGCCATATTTGCCTTTCTGAAATAATGCTGATTGTTTAGCCTATTTATTATGGCACTGTATTTTCAGCTGCAAAATTTGAGGAGGCCAACAGTGATTTTTATGTTCCTGCTTTGGGGGAAAAAATGTTACCCCATTGATAAAAGGAGGGCTTTTGTAAGAAGTCAAGGAGAATGTAACAGCTACTGATGGGAATTTACCATGACAGCAAGTTCAAGCAGGTAGGCTCTAACAGTCAAAACAAAACATTTCAGCCAGCAGTGCTTGAAAATTTACAAATATTTTATTAGCTACAAAACCTGCCACTTACTGTGCCCGAAACACAATGGAAACACTGGAGACTATTTATTTCAATGCAACTTTTTTATTGGCGTTACAGAACAGACTAATTTTTCCAGTTAAATATTACAAGAAGGAAAATATTATATCAGGCACAGAATCTTTAAAAAAAAAACTTATTCCCTACATCATAGTAATACTGCTTCTTTTCATTCTGCCTTTAATATTAGAACTCATAACTGTTCTAACTGAGATACTACCCTCCTGAGTGAGTGTTAAAACAGTTTGGTGTCTTAACTTCATCTGTAAAATATGAAACGAACTGGAACTGTAACACTGAACACTAAGCAACCTTCCAGAAAGCTGCTCAGCATTTAGTTTAACCTCCGTGCCAGTCAGTTCTCTACATACACATCTCTCATACCAAAACAGATAGTATATGCCATACTTACTAAAGAAAAACAAGGACTTGCAACTACAACTAATAAAATATTCTTTCGCGGGTTTTTTGGATGTGACCAAAGAACAGAGGTTTCCGGAACATTATCCAACAATAAATGATAGAAATAGATATCTGAACTTGGTATGATTCATTTGCACATGTGATCTGGGAATGAAATCAAATATAAGTATTCTGGAAGGAAATTAAAGACAGAATCAGTCTGAAGAATTTAAAAATAAGTGCAGGAAAGAATAAATAATATTTATTTTAGACTAAAGCAAGTAAATACAGTAAAGAACCAGAAACTTTTTCTCAGCTGCAGAGAGGCAGACAGAAATCAGCAGTACTTAAAAAGGACTATAACTAAGGCCAAGGATGTTGTTTTTCACATGTCTGGTCAGAACCAAACCAATGGGGCCTGCTGCAGAATTACTGAACATTCATCAGGCTGTTGTATTCGTGTCCTAACGTGCTCTGCTCTTAGGCTTCCTCCTTTGGTTTGGGTGGTTTCCAGCATCGTCTCCTTCTCTGGCCTCTCTGGCAGAGTTGCCCCATCCTGTTCAGAAGTGGGACTTCACAGATCAGGTTCTCTGGATTGAGCACTGGCTCTCCCAAAGCCCCACTAACTTACAAACACTTGTAACCTGAATTCAAGGTGAGGACGAAGCAGTGAGCTGAGCCACTCTGGAAGTTCAGCATTTTTCTCCTGGCTGGTTTTCTCTTCCCTGCTTAAGCTAAAAAGTTCAGCTCCTTCCCTTGTACTGATAGCTAGAGACCACCACACATCTGGTGAACTGGTTCAGCTGCCCAACAGGCAGAAAACTAAATGAGGGGGTGATGCGGCAAACACAATTCACAGAAATGTCACCAGTTAGCGAGCTGAACCAACTTAAGGTAGGGATCCAAGCAGTGCCAGAGACAGCACAAAATAAGCAGCAGAAGTAAGTGGGGAGGACGAGGAAACTGTCATGAAGACCATTCTCCCTCTACCACACCAAGGAGTTAAACCAGCTTGGCCATATCATATAACTTCACCCCAAACAGCTTTCTGATTTACTATTCACCTCTCTGAGGACATATAATATACAGGTCTGTAAGGGGTTTTAAGGCAATATGATGACTTTTTACTTTAAATAACACTAAACAGATTTTTATAAGGTCAGGAGATAATTATGGGTCATTCTTGACTGTTTTCCCTCATCATTCTGAGACGTACTTCAAAGGAATGTACATTTTGTCCTGAACGCAAGCCTTTTCTGCCTTTCTTTTTTCTTTATACACAGACTTCTTACTTGGCTAATTTTTTGGTCAAGGAAGTCCAGTATATTTGCCAGGTAAAGACTTCTTTTCCCCCTCTTTCTCTTCTCATTCTTGCTAGCCTCTTTCCCCCCATGGCCAAGCTTATTTTCCAGGTCTGCCCCTTCCCTACTACAGCTTCTTCCAAATGTTGGGTCATGTGGCTTAGATACTCCTGCCAACCCAGCTGACTTGCTATACTTTTCCAAACTGTCACAGGGTCTTTTACTACTGACATCCCTATACTATCATTACATGGATGTTAGTGTGAGCAGCTATGGACAAGTCCCAGATGGTCACTGAAGATTTCTGTGACCGCTGACCTGAAAAATCACTGAACAATGAAGCTGTGGGTGTTGGGTTTTTTGCTAAGCCCTACATATAGATCTTTTTTGTTCATGGATGCTTTACTAGTAAAAGGAAAAATCAACATTATTACAGAGAATCAACCAAAACAATTGACTGAGATCAAAAGGCTCGTGTACTGAGACTGAACTACAAATGCAGAACTGTGAGCAGGTAGTCTGTACCTGAAAATTGCAAACACACCAACAGAAAGAAATTCCAAAACATTTAGTCACCCCTTTACTCCTGTCAGCAAGCAGTTGGATGGATGCTCCCATTTCATCTAAATTCAACAACAAAGGAAAAACGATGGTCTGATTTCTTATTCCAAGACTAACGAGACATCTCTCAATCAAGAAGCCAAAAGCAATTTTTTGAAATACAGGTTTGGGTATAGATGAATGGTGAGAACAGGGTCTTGGGAATTCTAGCTAGAATCTAGAAAGGAAACCAGAGAGAAGTCTGAAGTAGACTTTGTGGGTTTAAGCATTGTTAGACATTATTTCTCTTGTTGTCAGCAGAATGTAGCACAGAAGTCCATTCCTCGTTCCCCAGTGCTGAATATTCTGATCTGTTGCAGACATTTCTTACAATCATATAATAAGATTGTTTCATTTTATACACGACATTTTCTTCCATCTCTACATGTCATAGTATATTCTTAAAGGAAAAATAGTAATCTACTGTAAATTATGGCAAAGCTGAATTTAGTATGGTGCTTGCCTGGGAACCACAGCTTTTTAAATTCAGGCTACAAAATAGGTCATTTCTGGCTCAATAATGAGCACTGAGTTCTAGGATTTTCTCTCTAATCAATTTTGTTATGCCTGAAATGAAAATTAGCTTTGTATTTTGTTTTTAAAGCAAGAATGAAATTACAACTAAAAACATAAATAAAGTGTGGGAGATACAGCAGGCAAAGAATGAAAGAGCAATGAAAATTAAGATAGGAGGATCTCAAATCAACCATGTAGGTTGTCCTACTGATTTAACTTCTGCAAAAGAGCAGTCTTGGGTATTCAGTTAAACTACCTATACATTCAGAGTATTTTGCTGGACTGCAGCCTGACAGCTAGTTTCACCTGTTCTCTAAATGCCAACCTCTGCCTCACTGTATAACCCCACCGGGCTCTGTTTTCTACATCATATCTTTATGAGTTACTTCTGGGCATTCTCCAGTAGATTACATTACAATTTGTTTCTGATCCTCCCTTTCCCATCCGGTGCCACTGTGAGAAGGGAAAGCTAGCTTTCATCTTGTCCACTCCTCTCTGACAAGACTTCTCCTCCAGGAGACTTGGAAAAACCTCAGCTCAGCCATAGCTTTGCAACCCGTCCAAACGCAGGACTTTACGCTGAATGATTTTGGCTCTCTGCACAAAGTATGTTATCACAGTTAGCACATGGCACTAGAAGGTCTGAATTCTATTTTTACTTTTGAAATTAACCCATAATAGTTTTTCAGGAAAAAATGAAAGCCAATTCTTTTCAACATTATCTCTAATACTGGATGCCTATATATAGATGCATGAAGCCAGACTTTCTGAAGCAACCGGAACACATTTAAGCACCTAAATAAAGGTCAGATTTCCAGAAATGATCTGCAGCTGGAAGCTCTCACCACACTCAACATGCTAAGCTCTTGGAAACCTAGTGATATATTTAGACACCTAAACAAGAGCTGAGTTCTTCTAAAAATCTGGTCTCAATTGTGAATACGAACATGTCCCAAATATCAACTCACTAGAGACTGATTTCTGAAAAGTTGACTACCTACAGCTCCCACTGACTGTGAATCCTAATACTCTTTGAAAACCAAAGCCTGAGTTGCCCGATAGGATATCCAAAACAGAAAATTCACTTTTACACTTTTTGATTTGAAGAAGTTCATCTCTGTGGCAGCAGCATGGGACTTGATTTGTTAATACTTTTTAAGGACCCAGCACTCCAAGGTAGAAGTTACAAAGGATGTACTAAAGCTTACTAATAATGCTCTCTAAAAATGAGCCATATTATCAGGGCTTCAGAAGGGTACACTTAAGTTAAACCAATTTTGTTAGTGGAAATGCCACTATATTATTGGAAAAAAGAGTGAAGAGGAGAGCCTTCTACTGGGAATTTTCAACTGGGTGTGATTATGTATCCTTTTATACATACCATAAGTATTCATGACTTTGAAACCAGCTATTTTTTCAATTAAGACATCAATAAAAGAAGAAGCAATGGATCACACAGAGTTGATCTTAAAAAGCATGAACATTACCCTCAGTTCCGTGCTGACACTTTATAGCTTGTTTTTGAAATATTTCAGTTCCCACACTCAAAGAATTAACATTTTCTGCAATAGTCACTGCACCGTAATGATGATAGTACAAAACAAGGACTTTTTCAAAATTTGTATAACACGAATTTGTCCTCGATTTAGCTTGTGCTAAAATAACACCCAAACTGAAAAGGATTTTTCTCGTCCATGCTACTACTTTCATAGTCTAGCCCTGCAATTACTGTGATAGTTATATATCCTGGATTTTAAAAGCATAGTAGTAGTACAGTTTCAAATATATACTTTTCATTTTTAAATATAATAAAGCCTTACAATTTCACACTAGAATGCAATATTTCAATGTCTTCACAGCATTTTGCAACCAAAATTATGTTTATGTTTTTTCCCTCAGGAAAGGAAAAGAATAGAACTTAAAATACAACAAAAAAAGCTAACATATTAATGAATCTTAGCTTCTTTTTTTTTTTTTTTTTCACTAAAGCAACACAAAGCACTTAACAAGAGCTGATGAAATTACATCTAAAATAACCTCCTTGCAGGATATAAGTCTTATGCCAGCTGCAAATTGAACTGCATCATTTCAAATGCAGTAGGATATCCAGACTAGGAGACAGACATTAGAATATATTCTTACTATACCTTTGACTAAGAAAGAATTAATAAATCTTTTTTTTTTTTTTTTAAGAAAGCCTCCTGTAACTCTCTGAATATTCCAAACTACAAATTAAGTTCCCTATGATTCATTTTTTTGCACACAAAAAAAAGATAAATTTAAATAGCTTTTAAAGACTGAGTGTCTTTATACTTCGGAATATATTCATAATCTGGGCTATACATGCCAAAACTCCTGAAATAAACCCGTTTTATATAATTGAGTAATTTTTCTTTGTGTACAGCTATTATATTTCAGCCTGAGAAAACTGCTGGGATAACTATTCGTCAAGCACATACAGATTTTTCCCTTTGTGATGACAGGCAGTTTTCTTGGGGACAGTGTTGGGATTTTGGGGTCTGCTGGTTTTTTCGTTGTTGGTTTTCAGCTTTGTTCAGGGGTGCTGGTTTTTTGGGGGGGTGGGGGGCGGGGTAAAAGGAATAAATCAGATTGCTGATTTCAGGAATACTTAAAGAAAAATGTATCAGCATAAGAACGTCAACATTCTAATGCAGTCTCTCATTACAGAATGTATATCCCTGCGATACCAAACTGATGAACAAACATATTTCTACCGACGGTTGAGTGGGGGACTGCACTCAGTCTGGCTGTAAATTTAAGCAGCACAACAGATGTAAAGACATACACTCACCGAGTTTTAAAACACCAGAGGACCATGCTTTTTAATATATTGCGGAGCAACAGAGAAGGCACAAGCTGAAGAGAAGGTGCCTCCCTGTGGCAAATGGAGAGACCAGGCAAACTACTGACCCTCGGTTCCAGTTCCTTTTCCCAGCAGCAACAGCACTGGTTTGTGGGCAAAAGGGTTATGAAACATGAACACAAACCAAGACCCTGTTTCCAGAACTGTTTGAGAACATAACTAAATATTTCTAGTACCATCATATGGACTCAGGCACCTATAGCACCAAACATTTCTTTGAACAAGCTGTCCTCCTCTTTATACTGCTGCAGGAAACCTCCAGGACAAAAAACCCCATAAAAGCCCAAACAAACAAAATACACCAAACCTCCTCCACAACCCAGCCACACAAAATACCTCAAAATTTTTCCTAACACCAGCACTGTAAACTTGACAGCTTACACTCTATTTTGCTTTTTATTTGTTTTAATTAAATAGGATTACACCAAGCCTTTCTTTTGGAGTCATCCTATCATAGATACAGGCACATTTTTATGAAGTTAGAGAATTTCACAATGCAGAAAAAAAGCTATTTTGTGCTGAGCTCCAGTTAACATCTATTCTTTCTTTCTGCTCCCTTTCCATTCCTGCTTCTTGCTCTTCCTTTCCTTCTGAATCCTACTCTCATAAGGACTCCATAGTGCCTTTACTGTAGGTTCCATTTTCCTTCTTTTCCACATCCCCTGAAGCATGTTGCTTTTAAAAGTAACTCCAGAAGGGCAGTAATAGTTGCCCTTTTTTCATTATTTTGTTGAAATCCAATCTAGCCAGACATATCTCTAGAAATAAGTATATTGATTTTATCTGAATGAAGACTGCAACAGCAAAGTCATTTACATTACTCAAATTGCATTGTTGCATACATGGCATTCAAGTATTTTCAGATGTTTCTTCTTATTGCGAAAACAAATATTCTTAAAACAGACAGTTTATTTTGAAAACTTTTTTTTTGGTTGGGTTTTTTCTTTTTAGGTCTTGTTCTCTTTAGCTTGTTCTTCAACCCCTTCCTTTCTTCAATAGAAGACTAGAAAAATGAAAGAAGGGAAAGAAATACGGAGGGGTAGTGGGCAGAACAGACACTAGCTAAACCAATTTTTTTTCTGGCAATTATGATGTTTTTGGACTGAACATACCCTTTTTGTTCAATTAATTATTATCCAGGTTGTTTATTATTTTTATAGTTATTCATGAGGAACTCTATTTCAGGGTAACACCGAAACTGAATTTCTTTTTGGGATCCGTTTCTAGCTCAACCTGTCAAATATTTTCAACACATAATACTCAGGCTTTGGAGATGAACAACTGACCCAGAACCACTGCGCTGCCTAATGCTTTATAAGCCTTAGCTTCACCCACCAGACATGACTGCAGCTGTTGCAACTGCTCCACTAAGTGCCTTTTCTTAAGGCAATACAGCAAGTTTTGGCCAAAGTTTGCATGTCTGCTGTTAGTCACTTAATGCTACATCACCTATTTGGATGGCCTAAGATTATACACTCCCTTCCAGATTAATCTCCATTTTCTAAAAATTCTGATCATTCGACAATTAATACACGTGTATGTGGTCTTGCTCAGTGTGTGCAGGTCTAGCTCCCTTACACTTAAAACACTGAGCTACCCCTTTTTCAACATGTTGAATAACAGAAGAATCAAAGACAAGCAACTGACCCTTTGTTTGACTGTGGACCTACAAATTGACCAAGAGCAAATTTTTCATTTCTAGATGCATGTTTCCCGTCTCAAGCTCAGTCTACTTTTATTACAACAGCAGTGCATGCCCCAAAAACTCCTTAACAGCATTTTTCAAACCTCAGTTCTAGATAAGCCATCTATTTATATGTAGTAATATAAGTATAAATATGAAATAAATTTTAAAAAGAAATAATGTCTTCATTCTTCCAAATCTAGAGGTCAACAACCAATAGGGGGGTTCAAAATCTTTCACATTTTTACTCTTTTTTCATTAAGTTCTCATCTTCTTGAATCCCCCATTTAGAAGAAAGTTGAGACTAAAATGCCTTAGCAAAACAGAATGAGAACGGAAGTTAAAGAAGGAAAAGATTTGCATTGAGTCATATAGCCTCCCTTGCAGATGTAGGATTGTTCCCTACAGAGCATTTTTAGTTAAAATGGAAAACTGCAACTTTCCAGTCGAGTCCAAAAGGGAAATGTTCACGGGTTCTTACAGAAGAGCTTGAGCTGCATCAGTTTCCAACAGACATTACTCTCTGTTCCAGGGAGGGTTATAAATAAAAACAAACTGCATTTCAAACGTTGGAGGAAAAAGTGCAGGCCCATCAGGTGAAGCAGCTGCAGTGAATGCACCTGGAGGCAGCAGGGTGGATTTTAAGCTGCTGATGGCTAGATACGTAGCCCTGCATGGAAACCCTTGCTGCTACCTACATCACGGAAAGGAGGATGGGAATACGGCTCCAACTCGTTCAGCCCAAGGCAGGTAGTGATATCTGGGCAGGAGGGCTTTTTTTTCCCTTAGAAAGAGGTTCAAGATTTCTTCTTTTGCAGTTCCATTCAAAATCTAGAAAATTATGATGAATGAAAACATCACTGTAAATGAATGTATTGGTTTTGGTTAATAAAAACTTTATTGTCTCATTTTGAAAACTGGTGTTTCCACTTTGAACTGGTATATCCATTATCATCAATTTGCATGTCCAAAGGAAAAAAGTAACTTCAACCCTCCGATATTGACTATTTTTATTCAGAAACAGGTATAAGTATACTTAGAAACACATCTTTTATCAGATGCTGTTTAAAGCTAGCCTTTCTTTGTAAACAATCTAGATTTCCGTGAACTGTTTTTCCCAGGGGCGAAACTAAACTTTCCTTTGAAAGTGCCCTGAGCAGTCCCAGGGCAGGTCTCTGTCAGCTCCCTGCTCCATGCACAGGGATGTAGGCATGACTGCGGGAATACTCTTACTCACCATTGGCGTTACACCGATGTTGCCGGCATAGGCACCACCTGAGCAAAGGCAGATAGGCAAGCTGTGCATACACTGAGCCCAAGCACAGGCTCGAACACTGCCATTGTAAGCTCTCCAAAACCTACGGGGATGGGGCTGCTATGAGAGGTACTTGCCTCAGGCATAGACAGATACCCTTCATGGGGAAAAGTCTGCTGGGAAGCAACGATAATAATTACAGTGACAGTGCGATAGAGACATAGACTTAGTTGTTAAATCGATTGTGTTGCGGTGGCATAGCCCCTAAGCTTCTTGAACTCCTATTATTCTCAAGGTTTTAATTAGCCCTGAGTGAAGCAACAGCCAGTTCCTGCGAGATTTCTTCCCTGTGTGCTGCGTGTGCACAAAGACAGGAAAAGTCCCATCATGATGTTTCATTAGGATACAGATAACATAAAAGAATATCAGAATACATAAAGTAAGATTAGAAATAAAAATAGCATTGCGTCGATGGAAGGGGTTTTGCTCTTTATTCTCACTATGGTAATGCTTGAAGTTCTCCGGAAGAATCAGAGTCTGCCCTGCTAGGTGCTTTACAAACACAGACAAGGACCTGAACCCAACTGTAAAATTTTACAGTTCAGCAAAAAGCATTCTCAAAGCCCAGCAATTCTCTGCCATGGCTGAAATTCGAGTACTGTGTAATACTTCCACATCAGAACAGAATATTTTTTTTTTCTTCAATCAAAATGAAAAGCATTAGAAATATAATTCACTTAAGGGCCAATGAGTTCTATACACCCAAATAACAGGTGAACTCACAGGAAATAATCTTAAGTAGTGCTGTTTCTTGAACCACCTAAAACTGTATTGCCTGTTCTTAGAAGAGTCTTCTAAAAGCATTTCAGATTTTTGACATGATAGTTCAGTGACAATTATTTAAGTACTGATATTCTACACATCTTACCCGGCAACTTTAGAAATCCATTATCTGAGACTGCTTAAAGAAAGTATAAATGTGTATCTATAGACAGATATGAAATGGACCCATGAATTTCTTACCATGTATTTGTGGAAAAGCCATTTTAAAGTTACTTATTCAGGTCACTCAGGCTGACCACACTGCTTGCAGACTTTGTGTAATTCTCTTCCCCCCCCATGTCAATCACCTGCTATTATTCTCCGATGCTTACCCTACATAGCCCCTTTATTATTCTTGATTTTTTTTCATATAACAATAAATATTTTGTATATGATTATACAGCGTACTTTATGTATAAAATCACATATCACTGGAGTTCAATTATATAGCAGAAATGGTGTTTATAGTTATCATTTCAGCCTATGTATATAAAACATCTCCCTAAGGACTTGTATACATATCATAATACCAGTTCTTTCCTTTGGGTAAAATGGGCATCTAAAATATTAAGATACAAGAAGAACACAGCCATAGCTTAGGAAGTATGGTTTAGCAACTGAAGTGCAAAGTTTGGATTTAAGAGATGTAGGATCTCTGCCTGGTTGCAGAGAACTGCAGTGGGTTTTCCTGCCAATTACTCTAATAGGAAATAAGATTGATAGTTAAACAAATAATTCCCTACAATAGTAAAATAAACTTTCAATATTTAATGAACGCAATAAATAATAGATTGGAGCTGTCAACCTAAAACCTCAACAGTTTGAAAAGCAGGATAATACTTATTCAAACACACTGAACTGTGCACACAGGCTAAGTGGGGGCTTTTTGGTTTTAAAATACACCAAAACATCTTCAGATTTTCTCTCCTCTATTCTGGAGTCAACTGTAGGCAGATGAAATTTATCACGGTTATCATTATGTTCTGAACTGGCCTAATTTGAAAATAATTTTGAAGTCAAGGTCTTATGATACTTTATGACCACCTTTTCTCTTTCTCTGAAGTGTTCTTGGATTGACTTAAAAGAGAACTGCACATATGGTCTACTGGATTAAACAGGAACGTAGGAAGGCCAGATTATTACCAAAATAATTTATATTTCCTTTTGCATTGGCTATATATTACATGAACTGTAAGCAAATGAGACTCTTCAAAATTTATAGCCAGCTATACTTTGGATTAAAGAACAGACCGTGAAAAGAGATTTTAAATTAGCCAGAGAATAGAATGTATGACCCAAAACTGGAGATGAGGGGGATAGAGATTAGAAAGATCTTGACATGCAACTAGAATGCAATTCTTTCTACAGCATATACTTCACCTATTGCACTTACTAAGTTAGGATTTCAAACTCTGTAAATTTGACATTTGTAATCACACTACCAATAAAAATATATGGTTTTCTTTAGCGTCTCTCAAAATAGACAGCAGTGAAGATAACTACTCACTGGCTGTCATATCGTACTCTGGCACTTGAAGGCAACAGCCCATCAAAAAGAAGTAACACTGTTCATTTGATGATGTACTGATACCTCTTTAAGAATTTTCTCGCTAAAATTTTCTGGAAAGATCCTGTTAATAGAACAGCCTATGATGTATCCAAGAAACAGAACCATTTTAAAAGATGCATGTTTTGCAAAGTTGATCTTTCAAAAACAACCTAGGGGGAATAAGGACATCTATACATAGGGGTTTTAAACAAAACAAACAAAAAAAAAAAAAAACCACACAACCGAAAAAAGGAGTGACTTACTATTTTTCTGCAGTCTTCAATTATCTCTGAGAAACGAGGATTAAGAACTAGTTATTTATAGGTAGGTCATTCCATAATTACCTACTAAATGACTTCTTGCACTTCCACCTTGTAACAGACATTTTGTCTGGCTGGAGACAAGGTGCCTGTTTGATGCAAGATTTCAGCTGCAGTGTTTTGAGAGATATTTAAAAGTTTATCCTAAGTAATTACCCTGATATATGTAAAGAAAAGCAACTGAAACTGGTTCGGGGAAGGGTTTTCTTTCCTTAGTGGAAAGAAAACATCAGGAAGTGCTTTTGTCAATCCCAGTAAGACTCTGACAGTAACACGTAACCCCCACCCTTGACCCCGCAAGTCTGAACTGCATTTAATTGGTCTGTCTGCAAAGCTATGAAAAATTTCTTTTTGTGTACTGTAAAATAAAATGTATATATTTCATACAGCTGGGAAACAATATCTACTATTCAGAGCTGCTGGCAGCACAACAGAGCATTTTCCTTGTTAAACTCTCTGAAACCATCCCTTTTTTTCCAGCCCTGCTTTTAGGTGCATTGAAGAAGCCAAAAATATAAAAGTCAACAAGAGGAGAGCATAATCACTGGAAAACTCAAAGGATATAAATCATTCTTAGGAGTAGCACACATTTAGTGGAAATCCTGAGAACCTTTCTGATTTGTTGGGTTGGCTTGTGGAGCTGGGGAAGGACCTATCAGTTAAAACACTGACCAACCTTACTAAAATGAGATCCTCATGTATGTCCCGTCCATTTTTTTTCTTCACTTACAGATCTTCCTCAGTATCAAGCTACACCCCATAAATCTGCATGACTAACAGTGGACTTTTATGAGATAAATCTCAGCACTACTGAGAACCCGGTTTATTTTTAAAAAACTAAGCTTTTTAATACATGATCAAATAAACATTCAAAAATGAGGAATTTATACAGGAAAAGACAGAAGCTTTCTAATCTCTAATACACATGTCTGTCAGCATGAGTACTCATGGCAGTTTTAACATGTTCTCAAAATATGGTCATTTTTATTGCTGGAAAATAGAACGGGTTAAGGCGTAGCTACACTGCAGAAAACGTCAGCCAACAAAACTATGCCAGGAGACTCCCTCGTTGAGAGACAACATGCTGAAATAGCTACACTAGTCACATAAAGATATAAACACAGGTAACAACAGGACTTAATCCACCGCTGAGATATAGCTACCCAAGGCATTTTGCTGGCAACAAGAAATTAGCAATGAAGAGAGGAGGAGGACATGATCTTCCCAGTTTCCAATTCGCATACCCCAAACTAGCAAAATTTATAGCACAGGCTGAGCCTGAGCTGTGTAAAAACATAGCCACTGAAAACTTGGGAAAACATTGTCTGGTTAAAAGGAAGAAAATGGTTATTTAAAGGATGTACATACTGACAATGAATGTGGGCTTTTCATACCAATTCAATAATAAAATGTCTGATGTTGTAAACATCACCACCTTATAAGACTGAAAAAAATAGCACTAATGTTTTGGTAGGTCTTTGCTAATTGACATTTATAGGTACGGACCTAGTCTCCCACCACCTCCCCAATACAACAACTCATGCCGCAGAGCGTGTCAGGCAGCAGCAGCACGCCTTGCCCACCACTGCTTTGCTGGGGCACGTGCCATGCTACAACTTCCAGGGCTCCTACATTACTACCTCTACTAACTGCATGCTGGTAAGGCAGTCCCCTTTGGCCTTACTTTCCCCTTCAGCCTTTTTTGTGCCTCTTTTAATGAGGGATACTTTGAATAGCACAGGTTACAAAATCAAAGGTGATAGGAAGAGGATATCAGGAAAGCATTGTTTCTTTCTGACTCACTGTGTATCGCTTCTGGAGCATAAAAAACTGTTCCTAAACTGACCTTCAGAATTTCCTCATTCCTTAACTTCAGCTTCTTTTAGGCCTCCTGAAATCAAATGAAAAATAAACAGGTAGATAATGGGTGCCCCGTGTAAAAAATACACGTAGGAGTGGAGTACATCATGTGTAAATTAAATCTGGTTTTGTTCTTCCAAGTACCTATAGATCCAGTGATAACTAACTAGAGAAAAAGGTAATTGAAAGTATGTGTATCTATGGCTGTAACAAGCACATCATTCTTATGTTTTATCCTTCTTTTTCTGTTTTCCCTATGAACTCTTCAAGGCAGTGGATCTACTATGTGCCTGGAACAGTTCTCACAGATTTGCTGAGTTGGTCTTGCGCTGCTACCATAATGAAGAAAAAAATATAGCAATATTAATAGTAAAATTAATGTTTAAATGTATCATGAGAGCTCTTCACCTGCATGACAGCGTTATAAATAATTTACCAAACACACCAGGAGCTTGCACGTGGCTTGCAGAACCTATTTTGAAAAACTGATGAAGGAAGAAAAGTGATTAGTCACTAAGACTAGCCCAGAGTAGTCCAGCATGCAAGCGCTGCCAAGATGTAAGACCATTTTGAACCTTTAAAATTGCTCACAATTTTAAAGATGGTAGCAGTAGAAAGGTGGGGAGTTAAGTCTCTTGCTACTCAGTGACCTAGACAACTTTCTGACACAGGTTTCCTTATTGTCTTTAACTTAAATACATAGAAATAAAGCAGTAACAGTAGAGGTAAAACTACCAGGCTTATTTTTCTTTAATCCTAAGTAGAAAAGAACATTCCCTTAAGTAATGTTTTGGTAGGCATTGAACAGGTGCTACAATCACCCCCTCCTCTGTCTCCCTGGATGTTGTTTGGTCCAGTGTTAAATGGTAAAGCACTAGTATTTATATGGGTTTATACCTGCAAGTATTGGTGTGAATTGAAGTCTTTTCTTTCAGACATCTGTAACTGTACGATAGTTGCACAATGCAGAAATACATGCTTCTGAACACTAATTAAAAACAAACCCTTAAAGTATATATTCCATTTGCTTTGGAACATTAATTATAAAACCAGATGTTAGAGCCAGATGTCAAAGAATTATTTTTCATAAGCCACAGCTTATAGCCATGTAGCCTCCATTTATCATCTCAGATGGGAACACTTAATTTGACAGCAAACATTTTGGTTAATAGCCAGTTTCAACATTAGCACTTGTTTTTGAAACTTTATGTAAAGAGATGCGATCTGTCTATAATGAAAATTCTGTTATTTCAGTTTTGTAACTCAGCATTTACAAATCATGCCTATCTGTGCATAAACTGCAAATGTTTTATACACATGTGAACAGCTGTAGGAGTATGTCTCAAAGAGGCATACAGATTTATACATGCTAGCATATATAAGATATATCTACAGACAGATAGATCTTTCTGCCTAGAAGCAGCACTCCTCTTTCAAAAAATTTATCTTAAGATAACTGAAAATATAAGGTCTTTGTTCCTTTGTTTTTGAACATTACAAATACTTATCAGTTTCAGTGGATAGTTTTAGACAAAAAATACTGCATCCTGTTACTTTTGCTACATGGCCTAAACAGAAATTTAGACCTAGAACTCTCGGGGCAGCCTATATTTAGCAACACAAATCCTGTCTTCATGTATGCTTCTTGCATTTCTAGGTAAAAACCTATGCCAGATCTTCAGCTGCCGTGAAGCTGGCGCAGATCCATTGATTTCAACACTGTATTCAAGTTTCTTTCACATTTGACAGGAAAAAAAAATAAGCTATCTGCTCTGGAGCCAGAAATAGTGAGGAAGGCATTGATGCTGGCATACTGTACAAATCTCCCAATAGACATCAATCTGTCCTGATTCTAGCCCTGAAGGTGAACAGTCCCACTGCAAGACTTCATTGAGACCCAGATAATAATATGAAATTATGTGGCAAATTTGTGAAAAGAGTAAATTCGTTCTTATTTTGACTAAAGCCAGAATCTGATTCTCCAGATAGCGAGAAGAGACAAGTACACCATTTCAACTATGACATTTCAGGTTTGAATTATTTCATCTAGACAGCAAAACACATTTTTTTGGCTGTGGATCACACATTCTCAAATCCAGAGGTTAATTTTAGAATAAAATCCTTAACAAGAAAAATCAAGATGTTAATGCAGCCCTATCACAAAAACATATTATATTGTTTTATCTATACTTGTGGAAAATTAAGGAATGGTTATTTTGATTGTTCCTATTCACAAATCAAAGAATGTAATAAACTAATACATAAAGGCACTAAAGAGGAACGCACAGTACTGTGTATCAAATAACTCCTACAAAAGGGAAATGGAGATGAATCATAACACACCTGTAATTCTTCAGTGGGAGGCATGGCCAGATCACAGACTGTAACTGCTAATAAGAAAACCAGAGTCTCTTAACTGCAGATTAGCATAGGAAACATGGCCAACATCCTTCCTTTCATGCTGACATAGAAGAAATGTACATGCCTGCTGTACTTTGCTGCTAAAAAGAGCTTCAGAACATTTCTAACAGAAAAAAAGTGCATCTGAAATTTTTCTTCCTAGCCTTACCTACAGATAAGTATTCATAGTTTCATTATGAAAGAAGTTCTGAGTATAAAAAAAATATTTTCTAAAAAACTTGAAACAATAAATAAACAAAAATATAAAGCGTCAGGGTAGGGGGAGGTGCATGTGCAAGGAATATCAGCAGCTTCCCTGGCTGCACGCTAGCTTTCTTAATAAGCCAGAAATAAGAATCCCTAAGCTTCTTTCAGGTTCACAGCTCTAAGTCAGCATCACCACTTAGAGGACCCTGTAATTTAATAGTCCAGGACTCTTGGGGTCCTCAGCCTAGGACAGCTTTGCCATACAGCCTGCCTTGATATTGGTAACATTAGGTCTAAAAAGTCACAGATCACCGTAGAGAGTCTAGAGGCCATAAGCGTCCTGACTGGGGCAACAAACATTTGTGTTAACTCTTCCACAAAGCTCACAGGCAGAAACGCAGAAGCCCTGGCACTAACCGTGCTCAGAGCCTTCCAGATTCTGAACTGATAAAGATGGAAGGTTTTAGACTTCCACTGGAAAATTAATGTTTTCATTGTTTTTATGATGGTTTCAGACTCCTTTTCCATGATTCTTTTTCTGTCTTGGAGACTGGAAATTCCACCTTTCTTAACTGGTGGTGCGTCAGTCTTAGAAGTGCTGGGCAGTATGCAAGCAAAACAAAAATTGAACATATTATTTGAGAAAGTAGATCAGAACTTGCCCTCGACTTCTCTTTCCCATTCCAGAACAAAACCGATATTGAAACATCTGAGTTATTCATACCCTGAAAATTCTGATTTTTCAACACCCTGAAGTAGTTAAGTCAACATTTGCCTAAAAGGCAAGTCTCAGTTCCTTTCTTGATTCTGAATGCTTGTATCCAAATACAATGTAAAGAGATATTCAGTCCTGAATTTTCAATACATACAAAATAAGGTTCTGACACAGGAAAATGCCTGTACACAGTAAATTTAACTTTTGGCTTCAGTTGTTACGGCCTGGCAAAAGGCTTTCAGTGCTCTTATAACTACTAATGTTACAGGAGCAGTGCATTGCAATTTAATTAACATGTTAACAAATGCATACCGAATGTAGAGGCAGTAAGAAAGTAATATTCTACCTTTTCATATATATTGTGCATGTTGAACGGCTCTAACATTCAGATAATTAGCCACAAGAAGTCGTTTTTCCATTCACCGACATCCATGTTTTTACTTCAGCAGCCATAACACTCCTAATGTCTAAATGAGTTTGCTTTCCCAGTGTCTGGGAAATGGTTTTGCTAATCTCAGTCTACAAACTCATTACCAAACTGAATTCCAGCATCTTTTCTAGTGTCTAGCCAGAATATCAAGTTTCAGGCACCTTTCACTACTTCTTATTTATGTAATTCTTTATTAAACCTGCATTTTACAACCATTTTTTACAACTTGGGCATATTAAGTTACAAGGTTCTGGATAATTGGAACAGATTCAGCAACAGCTCCAGAGGTACCAAAGATTTGGGATGGAAGTGTAAAATAATTTACAGAGCAGTGATATACACAATGCTGGCAGCAGAACAATTTGATGTTGATGCAATTCACGAGGCTGCTGCTGTGTGCTTTCCATTTTACACAGGAAGGTACGTTATATTCCTTCCCATCTCATGTTAGTCCAGGAATTTATTTCTAAAGAATAGCTGTTTCAAGAGTAATATCAAGTTACCACAGCAAGATGACCAGCACAGCAGCTAAATAACCAGTATTTATGAAGCACTGCAGACGTTTGAAACACTGTGCAGACATTAACTCACTAAACCTTCACCATCCTTCCCAACGCAGGCAGGCAGAAGGGAATATGGTACAAGTGCAGCCATGTGGCAGCCAGAGGAGAGCGTCGGGAACGAGAAAACTGGGACAGATTCTTCTCAGAGGACAAGGAAGAAGAGGACAACGGACCCCAGCTGCAAGAGGACAAAGGGGAAATTACTGTTAGGCACCAGGGAAAAAACCCACCACTTACAGAAAGTGTGGTCACGCACTGGAATGAGCTGCTTTGCTGGGAAATCTGCGTTCTTGGAGGTATTCAAGACTCTCTTGGAAAAGGCCCCAGCAACCTCAACTGACCTCTAAGTTGCCTTTAACTGCACAGTCAGCTCCTTTTTGACTGGGCTTGGACCATGCAAGGTCCTGTGGTCCCTTTCAGCCTAAATTATTTGGTGATTGGGTCTCACGTTCCATCAGACAGTCGGGATTACACAATTTGGAAGGAGATAAGGGAAGTCTCCGCTGTGGAAAGCGGAACCACCTTTTCTGTAGCAGGCAACAGAAGTGGGGCATCAAGCTGAGCAAGGCAGCAGCCGTTTCATTCAGCAGCACAACCAAAGTTCTTTTTCCTTTTTAATGCTTGCTTTATCCTCCACTGACCTAAGGAAAGATAGCATGCACTAAAATCACAAATATTATCACTTTAGTTTTGTCATCTCAAGCAGTGTTTTCTGGAAAATGCTACAACATGCTGAGCCTTTAACAGACTTCTGAAGGGCAATCAGCTCCCTGCAAACTGAAAAAAGGCCCAGGAAGCCTGTCATATTCTGTCTTAAGTTCATCATGCTGGATACAGTATTAAAAAAAGTTGTCAACTTTTGAAAACAGATTTTCCCCAATTAAATATTTCTCCTGTGCAACAGCTTTAAGCTGGCAAATTAATTTTCTTTTTTTTTACCGCTTCAAAAATCTCATTTTTATGTAAGTTTTTTAAAAAAATTTCAAATTACCTACTGAAAGGCTAAAAAACCATGAAAGTACCCTAAAGAACACAATCTACAACAATGCAATGGATTTCAATTTAAATCCCGCAGTACAATTAACAATTCCAATTGAGCATTCTCCCTACAGTTCACAGGAAATCAAAAATTGCACTTAAAATGTAAAAAAGTTTTAATCAACTAATCTTACTAAACTAATGTTAATAAAATAAGTAGTCAAGGTTTCTATGACACCGATGTCTATTTAAGTCTCACAAAGAAGAATTCCTAAATGTTTAAATACAGAAATAAACACACCGATTTTTTCTCATCCTTCCCAGATTCTAGAAAAAATCGTACCATTAATTTCAAGATATTTCAGGTTGTTCCATTTTGGTTCTAACAGTGTTTCATGAGTTAGCTGTGTGTTTGTTCAAAAGTAACTCACAGCAAGAAAATTAAATCAAATACATTAATACAAACTGATAAGCTGTAGAGTGAAAAAAAATAAATCATGAATTCTTACTTACACGGAGATGGAATTCAGAAAATTATTACCACTTCTAATTTTCAGAAGCAAACAGCTGGCATGTGAAGTTGTTAGTAAGTGACCAAAAGTCTATGCAGATCTGTTATTTAAATTTATTGCAGCCTGAAATGGGCTCTTGGAATGAAGCAAGCACATAATTAATTGATTTATATCCTCTAATTTATTTCTTTCAGCTAGAACATATACATTTCATACACTGCTGAAAGACCTGGCAGTGAAATTAACTGTGAAACATCTGATGTTTCTTGAATATGTTATCATCGTTCTTTTTATTACTTTTTTTTTTCCTAGTGGATACATGAAATATGCAATAGTTCCTGTTGTTGTAATACAGATATATAAACAGAGGAATTTAGCTTTTCCCTGACTCCATTGCAAAGAAAAATAGAACAAAATTTCACCTATCCTCAGAGATATACGTGGCTCTATTTTTTTCAAAACTACATTTACTACAGACTACATATGTGAGAATTCAGGTCAAATAACATTCTGCTCAACCACTTTTCTTTCTGCCACACAGACACCCTTTATTTTCTCCTGCCACTTCCCAAGCTTTCTTGACACTTGGAGCAGCATCACTAAAGGGCTGGAGGGAATATCCCAAACTGAAACATGAGCTATCACAAAAGTTGGTACTGACTTGAAACCACTTCACAAATAATTAAAAACCTGACATTTTAAATAATCTGATTTCAAAAGCAAACATAATGAAGTTTAACATCTGATGCTGGATAAAATACTCAAACCATTAATACTTCAAATACTAAACCTTAGTAGAGCTATATTTGTATACTGCATACATAGCATATAACCAGCTCTCTACATTACATCAGAAAACAAACTCACTAAGAGTTACTTCCTAAAATTCTATGTTGAATTAAGAAAAAAAAAAAAAAGTCTGAAGAACTTTGGTTTCTTCATACTAGGAGGGCTCATTTTGCATTAATATTACTCTATTTAATTACCTTTTACTTCATTTTTACCATGAAGATGCTTTTTTTAAACCACACAAATTGTCAGCAATTTGCCTGTGCCATAGTTTTCTTCCACTGTGAAGTAAAAAAATATATCCAATATAGATGACGTTTTCCAAAGTAACAGGAAGCTATAATCATCTGATGTAAAGCGAAGTGAAATCAGCAGAGTGAAATGAAGAATGACCAACTCCCAGTGAGTGAAGTTTTGCTATGGCATATTATCAGTACCAAACTATTCACTTCAATAGAGTTAATCCCAATTTGTGTCAACGTCATTGAGAATGCATAGCGGCTTGTCTGAGTTTCCCTGACTTTACAACTCCATTGGCTCAAATGACATTAATTTGGGAGATTTTTTAGAATTAAGCTATTTATGGATTACTTTCTAAATCTAATAATTTTTTATTATTGTTATTAAATTATTAATTACTTACAACTAAAACTCTACTACTCTTATTTGTTGTTCATTAGGTCACTTAAATTATCTGAAGTAATACAATTTTAAGGGGCTGGGGGTTGGGGGTTATCTTCCTAAGAGCAAGTTTTAAAAATTCCACAGATCTAAGAACAAAGCCTTCAGATTTTTTTCTTCCATTCTTACCTTTGTAGGTCTGGGGGCATAAAATCTGCTTTGTATGTAATCTCAAGGGTACTTCAGTCCTGCTTTCATTGTGCTAGTACTTGGAAAAACATGTCTGCATTTTAAAACTTATAAAACAAAAGGTGATGATATACATAATTCACAATGTAACCCTGCTTCAAGGCTGGCCTCACTATCTGTCTGAAGACTAGAGAGTAAACAAACATTTTAAATCGCAATCCAGCTGCAAATGTAAGTCTTGTTTGGTGCAGACTGCCAGAGCAGTTTTTGCCCTGCACGTACATGTGTATGAATGTCCATAAAACTCAAAAGGAAAAGCACTGGAAACAACACAGGGGTGATTCAACAAGCCTAGAGAGAATCACATAAAACTTCAACATCTTCAAAGCTCAGAAGCCCTACAAAACTAGAAGTTATCCCTTTTGGTTTCTGTATAATCCTTGTTTCATATTAATTTTAAAGATAAGAGTCAAAATTAGAGTCTAAAAGTTAATCTGGATCTCTCAAGAAATAGAAAGGCCCTCTCAGGTTAGAAGATGCAGACCCTGGTATGAACAGCTCCAGAAGGTTCCCATATCCCTCTGTGACCTATGGTGACCAAACACAAAATCTGAGGTGGACTGCCCTATGCCACAGGCCAGAAGAGACAATCAAACCACTTAGTCTAACCTCTTTATACCACCGATCCTGAATTTCACCCGGATACGCAAACAATGAATTTCAGCATCTTGTTACTAATAATAGGGAAGATAGCGTGTTGTGTGCAATGCCGGATACTGCCAGCAAAAGAAGGAAGCTGATTAGCTAAATAAGGAATGAAAAGCTTTATCTTTCAGGAAGAATACAATCCTGAATAAATACTTAAGATTGGTTCAGAGGCTTTGTTCGAGATTGTAAGTAATAATCTGATTTTCCTTTAAGGAGACTGACCCAAGCAATATGCCTGATTTATCACAGCACAGTCTTGTGGGTTTTTTTAAATAATAAATCAATTAAGTGGATTATTAGAATTGACTCTATTAGGACTGATTAGCATGAGTTACCAATTCTTTAATGATTTTAATAAAATGTATTAGAACTGTGCTTAAACTTTTAGATCTACAGGGTTTTATTTTGCACAAAGAACAGAAAAAGCAAGTAAAATTTTGTCTTAAGAAAACGCATATAAAACTCCCAGGCAGACCTCAACCAAAGCAAACAGCCAGGCCCAGCCTAGAGTGCCCCCAGCTTGAAGAGGCTGAAGGCACAGCTTTCCCATCCTGGACGCTGCTGGTCCCACGACATTCACAATTCAGATGTCCCAAAGGAGCGAAATGAGGCAGTTGAAGCTGCCAGTAACCTGTCCTCTCCCAGTCTCCGACAATATCTTTTACGAATTGCAGCCTCACATTATAATGGTTCTGAGCAGACATGTCATTAACCATGACCTTTTCCATAATTTCATAGCAACCATAGAAAACCAGACTAATTTCTCCTTCAGCGCTGGGCTTTCATCACATACCAGTGACCTGTTCTTGACTTCCCTACACAGTCCAGTTATGCCTCCCTGAACATCGAGGGACCCGCACACCTTCTGTTGTGGTTGCATTTCAAATGCTGGCATGAAGAGCATGCCGGGAGCTGCTGGCTGCCAGGAGCTTGGAAGCAAACACGGAGAGAGCTGGAGGAAGCGAGCTGGGCTCACGCATGACTTTTCCACACACTTTCGTAAAAGTTTTAGGCCAGCTTGGACAGTATGGGAACTCCCAAATGACAGATCATCCATTTTTATTACCTTCACATTTCGATTGCAAATATAGTTCATGTTGAACTTTTTTTTTGGGGAAAAAAAAGCAACACGCAAAACCAAACAAGATGTAGCACATTTCAGAATACTCTTTTTTACAATATTATTATAGAAGAAACTAATTTTAAAAGTACCCAGACATCTGCATTAATATATACATGCAGCACCTATGGAATTACTCTTTAATTAAAGCAAGAACCTTGATATAATTTGTACAGAGTGAGGTAAAGGACATTTTTCCTGCTTGTGTAAGCTTTGGTACACCAGTTTCCTCCCTAAAGAGCACATAATAGCTACGTTTAAGTAAATCAGGTCAACATGTCCTCTTTTATTTTATGTTAAGGTAAACTAGCCTTCCTGTCCCACTGCAGTCTAATTTTTCTTTATAGCTATTTAAAACCTATTATAGGCTAACATTAACATTCAGACTGCTTCCTGCACTGTCTGATTTTGCTAGATGATAAACTTAATAGCATTTAGTGACAGACAGCAACTGAGAAGTTGGGGGAAGGGAGAATTTCATCTCCAACAGCAGCCTACAACATTTACAGCAGTTTAATAACAACATCAATAAAAACGCAGATCTACTGTAAAATGCTTGTGGTGGCAATTACTCCGGTTTTGTTTACTTTGGCTACAGCCACCAGAGAGCAGGATCTATTCTGCTTACCAAGCACCACCACCTCTTTTCCAGTCGTTCACATCTCATGTCTGGACAGGGAGAAGAATAACTTGGGGTGGGGCTCAGGAAAAGTATAGAGGACAGATACCATGCTGCACCTGGGACGGACCACATTTCTTTAGCACACAGACATTCATTCCACTGTTGTGGCAGGATGCATTAGCGTTAGTATTCAATGACCCACACACAAAATATAACCTTGGAAAAGACATTACCTCAGAAGAAAAGAATCTAGCACTCTATTCATTTTTTCAAGTTTGAATTAAGCCTGTTTTGGTTAAATGAGAGTATCAGTATTTTTGAAACCCAAATCTGATGCATATGTCACTCTACTGCCTCTGAGGTTCTATCGGTGGAGCTTTAAAATCTTTCTGCTGGTAAGAGGTAGCAAAAGTCGCTAAAGAGACCTACAATGATTTGTCAAGAGGTTTCCAATTCTCAGGGTTGGTACTAAGGAGTAGTTTTGTTCTCAGCAGTGTGGTCTTCTAGAGACAGCAACTCTGCAGTTGAGCTCTGGGTTGCTTTAGAAATATCTTTGCTACCCAGAGGTAATACTTACGTTATAAAAGACCATATAAGCTAATATTATGACACTCATTTTCTAAACACATTCACACTTAGCTGATACCCGACTCTTATATTTCAGGGGAAAATAAAAAAAAAAAAAAAAAGACATGGAAAGGGAAACGTTTCTGTTAACCTTGACAACTGAAAAAATGCCTGTCTTCAGTTCTTGGTCTTTCTCCTTTGTGAGCTGTGCTCCTTCAATCATGCAAAAAGAGCACTGGGCTGTTTGGACAGAGCCTAGAAGAACCAGAAGAACCAAGCTGGGGCTTTGCAACAAACCATTTGTTATTAGGTGCAAAGGAACTTTAAACAATACCTCAGGGAACACCAGCCCAACCAAAAAAATCCCTTTTAGACAGGCTTGATCTATATCCACGCTTCCTACGGTTTCATGCTTTGGGTCTTAACAGCAGCAACAACACAGTCTTGTTTTGCAAAAACTTGTCACATTTATGACTGCATTTCACTAGTATGCAAGCCCAACTTTTCACTGCATATGCCTACTACATGCGTAAACCCAATGTCCATGCTCCTGTCTGATGCTATGGTATATATGAATGTATGACAATATTTTGATCTCAATACCACCTCTGCAGTACAGATACCATATTTAAGAAGGAATCCTTAAGTCATATGAAGACAGCAAGTTTAGAACTTTTCATGTAATTTGTTCCTTACTAAAAATATTTTTAATAAGGATGGCCAGAATATTTTGTATTCATGAAGTTTTCATAAAATGCAACTTGCATTCGACATTAGAAATTCAAGCTGGTTAGCCCTGTTTCTCTTGGAAGGCTAGAAGCAGCTTGAGGATTACTTGATGGTGACAAGCAGTAAGCGAGCAAAACCTGATTGTTTGAAAGAGGGATGAATTTTATTTTATGTTTCTTTAAGTTAGAGAGCGCTTTGGGAACATGATATAATGTGATACAACTGAAGAATATAAATGGTGATGATTCAAGCTGGCTATGGGCCTTCCTGTCCTCAGGTCTACTTGGTATAGGCTAAAATGCATGGAATAAAGTGAAGAAGCTTGAACACTACAAGAAATTATGGACTCTGGGATTTGGTCTAACTGACGGTTTCCATATGGACAGGGAAAAACAGGAGAATTTTAAAAATGGCTACATGCCACCTTGGCCAGATTTAGCTGCTTTGCTTGTGCATGTAAGGAGGTGTCACAGAAGACACTGCTATCTCCTTGCCAAAGCAGCCAGCCAGCCAGGTATCAGTCTGTAACAGCACAAAGCAGCCCAGTCCTTTCATATTTGATCTTCCTCCCAATTCAAACAGCTAACAGGTATTTGTATAGATTTTTCCTATACCACCCTGTGAAACAAACAAGAAAATAAAAAATGTCCTGCAGCTGTTTCAAAGTTTTCAAAAAGATCTCCAGCAAAATAAATGCCCATTGAAATTCCAGGTACGTGTTATCTTTGCAACATATTCTGAACATTTTTTCCATCCCAAAGTACAAAACCTCAAGGTGGGCCCGTGAGATGCAAAGGGTGGAAGCTGGGAAGCCCTGTGAAGAGAGGGATGTTAGACTTTATGTTTAGCAAGCTCCTCTGAGCACAATTCTTCTACACCCCATGACATGAGAAAAGAATTAAATGCACACATAACAGCAGGAAAGGAGGCAGAAGTCAACTGTGCAACTTTCATTCTCAACATGTGAGCTCAAAAGGTCTGTTTACAGAGGACACCAGGGAATACCAACAGCCTAAGGGTCAGGAAAAACTACGTTATCAGCAAAGACAGGTACCACATATGCCCCCCCTGCTTCCCACCCTCAACGTACACGTCAGTTCCAGAATACAGTGGCATCCCAGAAGACTGCAGACATTAGGAGTATGGCTGGCACTGCTACCTCTTTGATAACCCCTTGGAAAAAAGGAATGGTTTAGTGTAAACTAGAGAAAACCTAGAGAACCTAGACTAAATCAGGATCTAGATAAGTCCCCCGCCAGCCCAAAAATATGGAGAGCCACAAATGTGCTGTAAAAGCACCTTTCCACTCCATCTCCCTTGAATTCAGCAAGAGCTAAGTCCCAGACCTCACAGCTGGAAGAAAATATGGTTGGTTGGCAAAGGAAGACTTAAAGCCACATTGCAAGCCAGCCCTCGAATGCTGAGCTGTAACCGAGCGCGATACCTTCAGCAGGCATGCAGGTGGCATGTAGAGAAACTACAGAAAATGGCCAGCACAGCAGAAGCACGCTATCTGCCAGCTAACGCGAGATGACTGAATGTTGGCCAAACACGTAGCCACAGATGGTTTTACTGACTGCAACAAGCAGCCAGCATCAGCCGAGATAGTCTGGCAGGGGAAACCTGGACGGAGGACAAGGTAAAAATGGGGCAAATATTCTACTCCTTCTGAAAATAAGTTGCTGTTTTCTTTTCAAGGTTTCAGACTCTTTGGATCTAATTAAGTTTGAAGAAAGGAATGAGAAGTAAGCAAAATTTTTGGACAGAGGGCTAGTTTCTTCAGCTCTACTGGGACTGCAAGCAATGCATGAAAGGGTGTCAGGTGCTAAAGCGAAACAGTGTGTACTTCAACAACAACAAGAAAAGTACAAACAAGAGAAAGGATGTAACTATTTTAGGAATGTAATTGTTTTATAGAAAACACACCAGCTTCAGCATTTTTCTAATCCTGTTCTTTAATGCTCAGTGCTTGGTGCCATATAAATTCTTCCAATCAGAGGAACCAAAGATTTCATCTGATAGTATAAATATTTGTTCTATGCAATTTTTTAGAGTTTTAATGTTTATATAAACATTGCTTACTCAACACTGGTCCTGTGAAGAATTCGGGACCATGCCCTTAACTACCCTGAGTAGGCCATCTGCAACACAGCTCACAGCAGAGCAGAGGAATTTCTGGAAGCCAATAGTTAACTACCACCTCCAAACCTTGGCAGCAGCCTTCCAGGAGCTCTACATGGAGAGACCAACCAGCTATTACCGGTCTTTAACTGAAGAGACCAATTCATCCGTAGAGTAAAATAAGCAGACCATTTTACATTTACAGAATTCATGCCCATCCAGGGAACGACAGATATACAGCACCAGTTCCTCCAGGCAAACTTCTTAACTGACTGTTAGTCTGCAAGTTATTTAACAAATCACAAGAGCCAAAATAATATCTTCCTTCAGAAATAAACTTACTAAAGATCTATAGTGTATGTCTTTCGTATTCATGTTAAACAGAAATAAAAAGATACTTTACCACAGCCTTGCCATGTTTTCTGGCAAGAACTAATGCAACATCATTAAAGGCTTTTTCAAGTTTCCCATCAAAACTTGCCTGGAATTAATTCTGCTTATCCATACAGTCATTACACCACCCACTACCGCACTCAACTGCCATGCACAGACTTCAGTAACATTTTATTGGCAATAGCAACAGAAAGATGCCAGGCTAGGCTCTTCTGTGAATGGTTCAAGTAACTTCTACCTATGTTATGTCAAGCATGAACTGAGAAATTCGGTTCTCCCAAGAAGAAAACTGGGAGCTGGAGTCTGCATTTTAACAGCAGGAATGGAATGAGGAAAATGAGTAAAAGTGGTTGTGACACCCTGAAGCAGTGACATTTCATTTGGAAAAAGACGTTCTGTGAAAGCTAAGACAGAGAGACATACTTTGTAACCCATAGCACTTGGTCCACCATCACATCCAGGACATGGTAACAGACACATGAAAGTATTTTTGATCCTCACCAGTAGGTAAACTACTATGATGGTTCTGTCTTGTCAGAAACAAGCCTGTGTATCTCAGTCTCATCACAACGAGCTCTGAATTTCCTGAGGAACACAGCTTTGAGAAGCCTCTACACATGAAGACTGACATAACAGGTTTTCCTACAGTATTACCAAATACTGCTTGTGTATTCACTTGCCCAGGTACAAATGCTGAACCAAACAAACAGAGAGGTCACAAATGAGACAGATCATCAGATATAACACACACCTTAGTACTGAATATAATTAAACATAATTTGGCAAAGTGTTTTCCAGGAACAGGTAAGATCTGCTGAAATGAGTAAGTAAGAATCTGTGGGCAAAAACATAGTATTTTTCAAATTTTTCAAGACGACATTAAAATAAAAAGCAAAAAACCCCACAACACACAACACAGCCAACAAACCAAAAAACCCCAAACCTCCCCCACCCTCCCCAAAACCCAACAAACCAAAAAAAAAAACCACATTGCCAACCAAAACATAGCCTCATACCCTTTCCAATGATAGTTTTGTAAAAATTCCGGAGTACACATTTCAAGAGTTCGATGGAAAAATGTTACATGTGCAAAACAAAGATACAATCTTTTCTTTGCCTCATATTGCCTTCTTCAAGAGTTCTTCGTGACATTCAAGGGTCATAACTTGCCTGTTAAGATAGGCTGATATGGGCCACCACTTAAAGTTGCTACTATACCAAGTCTTTAAAAAAGTAAAATAAAAAAATCACTGTTATACATCTCTATACCTCATTTTTGCGATGCATTTTCATGTATTGACTGTCCCTTGATGATAAAAGATTCACTGTCTTCTAGTATAAGTGGCACTAGGCTCCCTCTAAATTCATAAACCACACGAGACCAACTATTCCTTTCATACTTTTGGTTTCAGCTCTCTCCTGGGAGATGTGTCCTGCAGCAGTTCATTCTTGTGTCAAATCCTGAGTAACACTACACTCTTACAAACATAGCATACTGTCTTGGTATCGACTCATAGTTGTACGCTCACATTACAGCGTTTTGTGAGCATAATAAACACCACAGATCTCTAATCGATATCTATTAAAGCACAGCCTAAAATGTGGATGCCTCCTGTAACAAAAAATTCTCTGCTGAGTGCTCAAGCAAGAAATTCTTACGCCTTCTTCTACACTGCACTTAGGAACTAGGTAGAACCAGCTCTGAAGTCTAGGTAATTCAATACACAAGCACTGTTGGAGAAAAAGAATGCACACACGAATCAGAAAAGTAGATCTCTGTGTTAAACAGCTTAAAAACATGTATTTATTAGCTGCGCCCTGATCTAACTGAATCTAGAAGAGGATTACTCACTGCAAGAAAAACATCTTTAAAAGTCAGTTTTGAAAGCAACTATTTTGACACACCAAGCCATTATACCTACTTACTGATAGCACGGAAGTAAAACCTGCATAGTATTGACAATATAAGAATAACTATATCATGTCAGGACATGGATGAAGCCCCCTCTCTAAACTCTGACAGCAGCCAACAGCAGTCACATGGAGAAGGGAATGACATAGGAGAGAGTGGTACCTCCTTGATACTTGCCTAGCCCCAGCAACCCGCAATTCTCAGACTTCCTGAACTTCATGTAATTCTGTTTTTAATAGCTCCAAGTACAATTTCTTTCATGGTTGCTTTATTGAAGCCATGTAAATTTCTGGCATCCATATCATCTTCTAACCATAAGTTGCAGACTAGATTTCTCACTGTGTGGAGAAATACCTGATTTGGTTTGTTTTAAATCTGCTGTTAATTCCATTTGATCTTGTAAAAGCCTGCCTGCGGAGAAGAACATCAGTGTCATTTTTGTGGAACCTACGTAAGAATTAGAGGAGATAACTGCACATCTTTGGATGTTAATAGGGGCTCCTGCAAATAAAATGCAACTTTCTCAGGTTATGTAACTGGTTCAGAACTCTGCCACAGCTGATAATAGAACTTTATTTTCTAATGTCATTTAGTGGTCCACATGAAAAAACCTCCTGTCCTTTTCCAGGTTTAAATTGTTAATCTATAGATTTTTTTTAAACTGACCAAAAGTGTAATTGTCACTTTCATTGGCCACCTCAATAGAGATACTTACAGCTGCGTGGATCTAGGGTATCAGTTCTCCTTTAAAATTCTTCAATCAGAATCAATACACAGCTTTGAAAAGTCACTCGTAGTGACTTCAACAGTCCTCTGATAATAGGTGGGAAAACATAACATCCCATGCACTGAACGATTCAAACAGCTACTCAGCTAAGCTTTAAGACAAGGAAAGCAGACTTCAAAATCAGAGTTTGGAAAGAGCCCTAAAATTAGGCTAGATATAATATGTTAATAAATCCCCTCTCCCTGTTCCGCTGATTTTATTTGCTAGCTTTCTGTATCTGTAACTGTTTATATGATCTCTGTTACTATGGTCCCTTACAAATCTTTATAAAATTCAGTTCCATTTTTTTTCCCCAAAGGAAACTCCTGTTTGTTTGCAAGCAAGGAACGTTTGCAAGTGAGCTGAAGCTAATGGCTGGGGCAGTGGGTCTTTACCGAATAGCGAGCAAAGGATGCCACCTTCTCCTTAAGCACAGACTGCCAGAAGAGGGGTCCCCTGGGAGGCGATTCCTGGAGGCTGCCATGTCCCAGTGCTGCCCAGTGACCTCTGGAGCCCCAGCTGCTAAGCAAAACCCAACAGCTAGGACACCCTCTGGGCGTGATGACAGTTGCTGTGTTTTGTTACAAAGTTAGTCATTTCTCCATCTTTATTTTTCGGGAAACTGGGGGGGGGAGGCAGGGAGGAAATGGTTTAGCCCAGTTCAACCAGAAATGCACACTGAATAAATTCTGAATGTTGGCCAGCTCTAATTCTTATTTAAAATGTTGAAGTAGCCTCCTCCCCTTTCCTGGTGTGAGGTGAGAGCAGACCAGCATCAGAAGGCCTTTCAGGCACATAGTGATTTACCCAGGGACAAACCAGGACATCTAAACATGCTCTCCCAAGTGCCAGAACAGCCCACTTACAATAAGACCGTTTTCCCTGTCTGCTCTGAGCCATTTAAGATATAGCCATTTGATATAGTATTACACTTAAAGGAGAATAGAGTAGATTTCTAGAGCTGTAACATTTTCCAAGAAGCAGCAGACTTTTAAGAGCCACTGGCATCACGGGTGCAAACCATAATTAAGTGTCTTGCAGCTCTGAAAGGCCTCCTCAGACTTCACCTGTTGTATACTCCCTTACTACCTGGACTTTCTTCTCTACTAGATTTTGGATAAGCATTTAAAGAATAGAAGGCATAAAAATCCCTCCTCCTTCAATAGTTGAGGGTTTTTTTAACCCTGTCTCCCCTCAAACAAGTCAAGAGATCTAGCAATGTTCTGCAGTAAATACCTGACTTTTAGTTCATCTCACCACCTTTCAAACACAAACTTGCAATACAGGTACGTTAGTGCTGTTTTACATACCCATCTCTTAAAAATCACCTGAAAATGAAGAGAAATTTAGATGTGAGGTATGTCTACTTTTGGTGAAAATAAATTGGATTTGTATGTGGTACAAGAGGCATAGGTGAAAGCTAACACCAGTGTACTACAGCGTTTAGTAGTCGAGCAGTTTTTCAACGATTCCATTAAAAATTGTTACTGACCAAGGCTTGACATGGAACTAAGTAAAAGTAATAGTATTTTACTTACAAACTGCTTTAAGTTTTAAACAATGTATATGTTGTAAAGAAATAAACTAGTAAGAAAAGGCTCCAAAATACAAAATAAAGTCAGAATAAAGGACATCAACAAAAAAACAAATCAGTCCCCATCCCCATACGAGCACAACAGCTATTTGCTCCGCTCTCCCATTATCTTGGCTATTCCTAAAGAACACAAGTGTACCAATGAGATTATTACTGGATAATTTTAACACAATACCAATCTCAGTGGAAGCCTCATTGATCACTTTCCAGAAGTGATCTATAACTTGTCTCACATATCTGCACAAATCCTGGTGCAGTGTCCATCACAAGGAGCACATAAGCAGTGTTCACTTTGCAGTAAGCTCAGTCGACATACAAACTTCTTGTTCCCTGCAAGCAGTGCCACCTAAACAATCCCTTCAAAATAGGGACAATATAGCAGCAACTTTGCTTATTGCTCTATTTCCTTTCAAGCAATTGTCTCAGGACACAGTAACTATGAAGACCTTGTTTGAAGACAACAAAAAGCGAAATGCAACATCATATGTTACAGTGCCACCTGGTGCTCACCAATAAAGAAGTGAACTTTCTTATTTTCTGATTGTAAAAGTTCAAAAATTCTTCCCACATCACTTTTGGTTTCTCCAGGTCCAGTTGTCTCAGGAGTTTTATCCTTCAGAAGTTGCAAACCCGTCTAAAAGGGACCCACCAGCAGAGCCAGAAAGGACAAACTGCAGCGGTGTCTGGGTCAGCAACCACAGAAATGGCTTCTATTCCCCAGCTGTAGATTTCCAGTGGAAAAAGGACGTTCCAATGGCTCCCAGCAAAACACCTCTGAGCTTAACTACAGCACTCAGGCTTTGCTTAGAGGATCACACTAAAAAAGCAGCAAAACATCATCCCTGTTATAATTTGCTTTTTTGTCAAGAGATACTACAGAAAACACAGAGTACACTTCAAAGTGCTTCTTAGATGAAAAATTACCCCTTTCTGGAGCATGCTTTAGATACTACGATGATGAATTTCATACCATATCTTTTACTAGTCAAAACAAGTATTCATTATCAAAATTCCTGCACAATTACCTTAGCTCACAAAATTCAAGATGGTTTATGCTTTCATACACCATCAATGACAACAGCCAGATAATGAAAACCATCTTCTAACTCCTCACTGACTGTTGTTTCATGTGAACCATAAATAAAGAATATTAAATGGAAA
This sequence comes from Falco biarmicus, assembly GCF_023638135.1. Taxonomy (NCBI): domain Eukaryota; kingdom Metazoa; phylum Chordata; class Aves; order Falconiformes; family Falconidae; genus Falco; species Falco biarmicus. Next base: position 120,214,343 of record NC_079288.1, on the reverse strand, counting down.
GAAAACAACTCAAGATACTGTAAACTTAAGAGAAACCTGTAGGGCTTATGAGGGTAATATCTATTGTTTTGACTACAAAATCTATTAAACTACGTATTGTGTACAAACATGGAAGCAGACATTAAATAAAATAAAAAATATTAAAATAAAAACCCAAACCACTTGGTGTTGGTTTTCTTTTGCCAAAGGAAGTTTCACTTCACAAAACTGTGCAAGATGTGTGATTTCTCATCCATCTCATAGGGTTAGCTTTGAGCTTTTCTATTAATTAGTTTCTTTGCTTTCTATAACTCTTCTATAATTTTCTCAAAGGAAGAGTTAGTTCCCTGACATAATGACTTCAAACAAGTTTGCAGCCGCTCAGTACACTCCACAAAGTACAGACATGGCTGTCTTGATTTTTTTTGATCCATTTCTGCATTCAGAAAAAATGTACACTGAAGCCTTTCAAAATTGCATCTGTCAAAGCTGCATAGTCAAATATCTGAAGGCACATTACAGTCACATAATGTACACAGCTATTTAAAAAATTCTTAAAGTAATTATTATGTGGGATATTCCCGATACGTTCATTTGATCTTCCTTTAAGGTGATCAGGTCAAATGTAAGTTGCATCAAAATTGCTACACACAGATTGTATGCTATGAAGTTTAGCTTTGAGTATTTCTGAAAAACCTCAGAAATACCGAGAATTTTACTTGATTTTAAAATAGTTTCACACTACATTCAGACTGAACTACTTAGCTAACCACAAAAGGCAAGAGGCATAAAGCAATGGAGAACTTTAATATCACCTATGGGCCCAAGAAACAGAAATGCAGGACAGCATCTGGAACAATGGCAAACTTCAAACTACCTGAACCTGGGGTTTGGATAAACCCCTTATAGCAAGTGAAGGTAGATGAAAATCATGGATCTAAAACCAGTTCAAATACTGAACTTTTTCAAAGTTGTGACATTCAGAGGTGTAGTCCAGCCACATACACTTTTTAAGTTCAGTGATCTACAATGAAAAGATGATTTTACACTAAGAAAAACTGCTCTTTGTGACAAAAACACAATTATTTCATCATTTACATTGGAGACATGCTTCAGTTTATTCTTTGGCTACAGCTGCCCGCCCTTTACCTCTCCTAATGTTTGTCCCCAATAGATTTCCACAAACTTCCCCTCCCACCATCACCACCACACAGACAGAGAGTTGTCCCCTAGTAAATATACATGAACAGATATTTAAACATCACAAGAAAGTCCAGTCCACATGGACTGCTGTGATAGCACTGCGGCTCTTGTTCCCCATTTTCTCACTTCCATGTGAAGTTTAATATGATGATGGTTTCCATTTTTAGAGAGCAATTTTCTGAACTGCTATTCAGATCTGAATCATCTGTAAATAAAGATGCCTTTAGCTTGGCATCAGCTATTTTCTCTGCAGCATTAGACTTTGTTCTTGCCCTAATGACTTCTCAGTCATAATTTTCCCCAGATTCTGATAATACTAAATTTAGATCACAACAGATATTTTTTATTATATTCTCTGGCATCTTTGCGCCACAACCATTGCCTTATATTGGCTGCAATGAGTGCCATTCCTCTATTCCCATAGCTGTTTTCCAATAGTGCTCTAATATCTAATTATGTGAGCTAATACATAAAAAAAAAATTATTTTCTCATATGTTCATATGTTTATATAGTCATATCGTTAAACAGATTTCCCCTCCTTTCAATTACCTTTTTTTTTTTTTTTTTTAAGTAACAGAAAATGATTTTTATTGTTCATTTTCATACATGGTTACAAACTTCAATACAACAGATCTGGAAAATCAGCAAAAAGCCCCCCAAATTTACAAGACCTTAAGCCAAAAGTCTAGGAATCTTGAAAACTTTAATAATGTAAGATCTTTAAAAATAAATGTAAATGGATATCAAGAAAACTTAGAACTTCACCTGATATTCTCTTCTCACAGTAACTGCAGCGAGAACTTAAAACTAATTTGTCAGACGTAGGTGGTCTCAGGAAACTCAGCAGACAGCCCAAGATTTTTTTACCCTGAAAAGATGAAAAATTGATTTAAAAGGTCCATCTTTTAAACACAGGAGATAAGAGGGAATGTTCATGTGCTGGCCAGGGTAAGAAATTACCATAAAGCTGGTTAGAGTGCTTCAAATTTAGGTATATCTGAAACATTTAAATGATGAGCAAAACAAAATTAAACATTTAGGTTTTCCTCCAGCTGTTCTACTACAAGTTTTCTTCTACTAGACTCCTCAACAGACACAAGGTGGACACAAGACACATCCCACAGGTGCTGACACAAGGTTACATGCCTTCTCCTGCTTCATACCCTGGCGGGGTTTCTCTTGCACAGAACAAGCACTACCCACAGGAAGCTCCATTCCTGTCCCAAATTACACAAACGCAGAACCAATGTTCATGCACCCACCAGAGAAAGCACCTGCCTCACACATTAGACGAAGCTGAAATTGTAGCAGCAGCATCTGGCCCTGTTTGCTTTTTAATGATTTATATGTGTAATATTTTTGCAATGCTAATGCTAGATTTTCCACATGCTCTTTTATTAGCAACATCAAAGCTGACTTCCTATATGTTTCCTATAAATGCTTTGTACAGTTCATGTTCTTGGCTTTTTTCTTTGTCTTGTGTTGTTCTCCTGACAGTAAGGCAAAGCAAAAATTACTCAAAGGGAACAATAAAAAAACTAGGATTTTTTTTTTTTAAGTCTGGGTATCTTGAAAGTAGTATGGAAATTAAAAATCTTAGAAAAAAAAATACTCCATATGCAAATGCAGTGACCCTCAAGAGTCTTGTCCGGTATTAAATCATCAACAAATTACCAAAGACTTGACAAAACATTATTTCTATTTCCTACAATTAAGTCAGATGCAAAGAGCACTTAAGTCCAAGGCTCTTTTTAATATCATTCAAAAGCTCTGAACTAGACTATAAGTAATATCCTGCTTTGACTTGTTCTCGTTTTGTATATTCGGACTGTTCAGCAATAACAGTTCTTTGAAATCAGTTGTCCTTTTCCTCTTTCAGGAATGACTGATTTTTAGTCTTAGTTTCTCTTAGTTTCTTTGTACTATGCCCCCAGCCAGTTCACTTGCCGTATCTCCTTTCTCTCACTAACTTCACCAATTTTACCAGTTAGAGTGACCAGGTTTATTTTATGGTCTGTTGACCAATTTACTTTAGAAAACAGATGAAACTGTATCTTCAGATTGCTCATGGATCAATATTTCTGTTTGCTACAAGCTGATCTTTCTCTTTTTAAAACCTCTCCTTTTTTTTACAGCTATCATCTCATTAACTCAACAGCTCTTTAAAAATTATCAGCTACAAGACAGTTAACTTAGCGGAACTCCCAAACCACTCATAAACATTAACATTTAAACATTCTGTTTCTGCCAAATCTCTGAGAAAGCTGGTTTTAGTAGTAATCTTAGGTTTTTTTCAGGACAGAAAGAGTAGCACAAGGTAATACAACAAACAATCCATCTGAGTAGGAGGAGAAGAATAAAAGCCAGGGCCCCCACAAATTTTGCAATGATTATACTTTCTGAATTTTGCGACAGAGCTCCTCTTCACTTACCTGCCCTAGATGTTGGCATCTACACTGAACTAGCTGTGCGGGCAGCCCCTGCAGAGAGCCATGAAAGAATAGCACCTTGAGATAGCAATTCGTTCCAACCCTGTACATACCTAAGATGCTCTTGAAAGAATTATATTTAGGTAAGATCCATCCTCCTTTATGTTATGTTTTTGTAGCTGGCAGTCAATAATGCAGTGTCTGGCACTGTAGAGTTATTCTTTGAAATCTAGCCTTGAAATTTCTAGTAAAAGAAATTAATCGTGTATCCCAGCCTAATAACCCATCCTTGCCTGCAAAGCATTTCCTTTTCCCTACAAACACACCATAATCAGCGTAATGGCTGCATGTTCTCTCCGTTTCTAAGTAAATGTTTTATTCCAGTAATTCTCAGCCCATGGAAACACAAGTGTTTCAGAACACAACTCAATGCTTGATAGACACAATAAATCTTTCTCTGTTTTTTCTTTTCTAGTATTCTCACCAGTATGTTTTTGATCAGGCCTAACTTAAGGAAGAAAATCATAAAAGTGCTTTAACTGGTTTATTTCCAGTGTAATTAAGCTTTTTCCCTCATTGAGGTTCTAAGATTCCCACTATTCGGTAAAATTGATGGTATCCACACTTCTTGAGACTGATATTGATCTCAAGGATTTCCATTTTCCAGATTTTTTTACCTAATTGCTACCTAATTGGGCTATGTTTTTATATTCAACTACATATTTTCTTTAAAGGGAGCCACTTCAAGAAGCATTGGCAGGTACTTTACGATTTCTATTTTTGTCTGTATTCTGTGTTAGGTTAGTCAAAATAATAAAACAATGGCTCCCTTATAGCAGCAGACCTGAGGTAACTACAAAGGCAAAAGTTTAGAAACGTTCTGTTAAGAGTTTTCTTTTTTTGGCAACCAGTGTGTTTCATACTGGGCCTGACTTACATGAGATTTCAAGACTCTCAGAAAGTTGTAGGAGGAGGTTATTGTTTAATAGGCATCCAAACAACATCCTCAGGACTTGCACATATAAAACATGATAAAATTTTGTATCTTGGTCCCTCCTCAAGGTCTATGGACCCATGCAGGGGCTAGAGTCACAAGCAAGCACAGAGAAGGAGTATTTTAGGATATCAGTAAAGGGTCCTGGTCATATCCCTAAGTGTCATTCCATAAACTTCTGCTGCAGAAGAGGACGATTAGTCTAACGATCATATCCTCTAAACAGATTGATCACTTTTAAAGGATCTATCAGCTGAGCCTGGGCTATAGACATAAGAACAAAGGCAACCTCACAAAAACAAAAGGTGTATCCTTCCCTTCTGATGAGTTCTGCTTTTGCCTTCACACCCCAAGAGCAATATTTACATCAAGCACAGTTTTCTTCAGACAATGTTTTCAATAAACTGCTCGCCTATGATTGAAAGAAATACTTAACCCCTTGTATCTTCCATCATTCTAGGTTCCTCCCTTTGAAAGCCCTAGTAGAGACCTCACTAGATCTCAACACAAATAAATCTGGTAGACAAGCAGCATGTTGTAAAGGCTTATTTTGTGATTTGTAAGACTTCAGGTACCAGAGCACATTCTCTGATATGTTCAGCAGCTAAAGTTCTCAACTGGTGACATTAGAGCTAGCAAAACAGTATTGAACAGAACAACTACTCCAGATAACTTGTCAAGTTACACTTACTGCTGTACCTTTGTGTTTTAATGATTAGAACATGCTGTGATTGCCAGTTACCAGTTTCTGAAAATCAGGCAGTTATAGGTTGTCAGCAGCCCGGCATCACTCAGTCTGCACCCATATTCCTTCCTAAACATTCTAGAGTAAAAGGAATTACTTTTCAGCTTGGTCTAACCAGACAATTTATTCAGATTTCAAAAAAAGTATGCTACTCTGAACCAACATCAAATGCTGTTAAGGTGGGAGGCTGATGAATAAGGACTTCAGACTCAGCAAGTCCTCCTCGGTCTTACAGGATGTGATCATCACTGATGACATGCAAGTCACAAGTCTACTTCAACTACATCAGTTTTTCGTGTTATTACCGTCTATGGGGTTAAAACCTACTGGTAGACCCAATGAAGTATTTGCCTCTCTGAAGATTGTTCAAGCTTAGCTTTGAATACAGAAGGGTGAAGGATTACAACTTGTTATCTGCAACTGTGATGTTTTCCAGTGCAACGCAAACATCTGGGGCCAGGAGTTCTGTCTCAGACCCAACCTCTTCTCAAATACCTACCACAGCTGCCCACGCCACAATCCAGACTCTTCACCTGCTTCAGCAACTAGACACGACTACTTTCCTGCCCAAATCCTGCCACGTCCCCATATCACTTTCCTTCTCATGCTCTCACTCATATTTTTTCCATCAATAGCTTTTGCTACATTGCCTTCAGCCACATTGGCTTGGCCTTCAGGAAGCCCTTCAGTCAGAACAGAATTTACAAGATTTATGAATGTTAACCAAGGAAAAATCTGACCTTGGAATATGTGCACACGATAGGACCTGCTCTACAGCATCAAGGTTCAAGAGCTTTCTTCTGACTCCTGCAACAGCTTAAAACAAGATGCACAATCTTTTCGTTATCAAACAACTCCCTTCCTGGAATCTGCATCTTAACCATGAACACACACGGGGGAAAGCCTGAATTCCAGTGTTTTCCCAATTACCTGCATTTATTAACTGCAGATCAGCTTTTGAGCTTCAGGCTTGCCGAGAGCTATGGACAAGGCTTCATCTGACTCCGGCAGTGGAGCCGAGAGCAGAGCTGGGTGGGAGGCAGCTAAAATGGCTGCTGCCTTGCTCCTCTCTCAGCCCGAGTGGCACAGTCCTCTGATGCTTTCTGGCAAGTGTCATGTCAAACAGCTTAAAAACTCTACTTAAAAGCTTTATTTAGTTCTACTTTTACTACCTTAAAACTGGCACAACCTTTTATTAACCTGGTGTGATGTTTACAAGACTGTTCTAGCAGATTAGTTGACAGTGTGGAGGTATGTTACAGCAGTATTTTCCAAAGTATTTATTATTTTACACCTTAAGGCTATAATTCCAGTTTTATTATTAGGAGCTATTCGTCTTCAAAATAATAATAAAAGAAAATCACAATTTGTATATTGATGTTTAAGTTGTTCCAACATTTAAACGACAGAGTTGAATTGGAAGACAAATGTAAGAGTAATAAAGCTGACTCCTTCACACAGTGAAACATGATCTGTGGGATAACATGAATTAGAAGCGATCCGTTGTGTGAGAAGAGGAGATGTATTCTAAATTAAGACTGCCCTCAAGTTTCTGCATCCAAAGCTTCTTTTAAATCATGGTGAACAGGAAGCTATCTTGTTTGAACCACTTGCAGACACTTGAAACCGCTTTCTAGTCACCTAACCAAGCTCAGTCTGGTGTCACACAAAAGGGCAGGGCTCCCTGCTCTATCCCGAGCATAAAGGACATGGGTCCCAAGAGCCCTGGCAGAGGGGCTTAGACCCGTGCTCAAGCTCTCTGCCTCAAAGGCTATAAAAAGATTCCCTAAACATGAGCTCGTGGGCTTTTACAGCAGGTTCTTCTCCAGCCCTATTTGCACTTTTACATCCCTAAGTAAATGACCAGGCACTCAAATCTGCGTCTACCAAATCCCAAAACTGGACCATAGTGTCAGATTCTGGACTTAACCAGGCATCGCACCCTGGCACCAAGAAACTTTTCCAGCTGTAAGTTTTGTTGAAACTGGTATGCTTGCATCAAAAGTTTAAGTTTTGACATTAAAGTGACTTTGTCAGAAAAATTCTTATTGAGCTTGACCTCTAATTCTGAGTAATACACCCAAACTTTCCAAAAGACCATAGGGATTCCTCTGCTTAATCAACTGTTAATTGCTACTTAAAAGGAACAATACATGTTTAAATCAAGAACTCGATGGAAATATTAGAACAGCGTAAATGATGCTGACACCTCAAGATTATGAGATTTTGACAATGCTTTCAACACAGGGATAAGAAAGACTAGATTAAGTCAATAGAGACTAAACTGTGACAAGAGAAAAATTGAAAGATAAACATTTTCAGTGGCACAGACACCTGAATATTTTGCAGGGACACTAATTCTCTGTGTCCACTGTTTTCAGATATCTCAGGAGAGGGGAAAATGGCAAGGGTAATGTGACAAAGCTGCTATCTAAAATGAGAAGTTTTCATGGCCTAGAGAGCCACAAAAGGGGGACAAATGCTAGATAATAATTTGGTTAACTGGAAAAGCTCATTAACTATTCATTTTGTTAATCAAACTCCCTGATCTCTCCTAAATTATTGGGGGTGGCATACAAATGTCTGTGCTATACTATACATGACTAATGGTAGAATCCTAAAGCAATCTTCAGGCACCCCAATGGGGCCCAGTTTTTATGGGCACTGCACACCACGCATTAGTTGCCCCCTAAGGTGTAGGCTCGCAGCTATGGCAAACCCCTGCTCACGATTTTACCTACTGTATTTCCCAGGATCAAAACCTCATCTCTTGCAGACCTCCATACTCTCCCCCTAGTACGTCATCAAGAATGTCTTGCATTTTCCTCCGAAACACCTCAGGTGCCAAACACAACCTCAATGGCAGTTTGAGGAAACTGTCTCAGAGGGGATGGTGAATGTGTGCAAACATGTGCTCTGTTTTTGTAAGGGACCAGCCAGATCCCTGCTGATGCATCAAGTGCAGGAAAGTATTTGGCACCATCCCCTAGCCCCAGAATTTATCCCCTCGTAAGTAGTGGAAAAACGTTCCGTTTTTAGTTATTCCATTATATCGGGCCTATACACAAATGAAACATTCTGTCTGTCTTGTGCAAAGACCGGTAAGTCTATCCACTTGGCTGGTGCTTCTAGGTATGGTGAGACCCAAAGGCCTGAACCTTTCCCGCTTATATTTTAGCTCCTATTTAAACTGACCACTATTTGCCTATGAAAACGCATCTCAGGACAGGTGGGGGTCTTTATTTCAGCTGCAGACCCCGATCGTTGCTCTGTGAATAAGCCCAGCCTGCTCCTTGCAGCTCCTCAGCAGCCTCCTGCAGTTGCAGTGAATTTCAGCTGTGGCCGTGTTTTCATGTCCGTTCTGTAACTTAAGGCTCATCTCTCCTTTTACACTTACAAATATTTATTATTTGGGAATCACTTCGAGCCAAAGTATGTGATGAAAGTTTAGGTAACTAGTTTTATGCAACAGAGCCCTTAATACTACAGTAATTTTCACTCATGTAAGTATGACATTTTCTGAAAGGCAGTTTGTCGCAACAACAGGCACTCCGACACCCAGTCTTAGTCCTTGGACCAAAGAGCATGGACAATTTACCGGACTGCATGGTGGCTTTCACAACAGAAACCAAAATGTAGGGGGAGAAAGAATGGCAAGTGCCTGAATTTTTTGATGTGGAAGCAGAATAAAGTCATGGGAGCTGGGAAGTACACTGAGTTCGTTAATGTAAAAGATGAGTAGGAAGTCTGTTCTAATTGATTGTTGGAGGGACAACATGGCACATGACGGTCCAGCCCCATGAAATGTGTGAAACTGAAGGAAGTAAAAAACCAGAACCGAAGACAGCAGAATGTTCCGTGAGGGAAGTCATGAAGCTCTCAAGGCAGAGAAAGAAGGAAAAATACCAACTGAAAGAATTATTTTCTTGCAAAAGAGAGAGGCAAGAGCAGAGTTCAGTCAAAGCTAACAGGAAAGACTAAGAGTGCCCAGACAGGTTTAAGAGCCAGAGAGGTTAAAGGAAGAAATGTGCCATGGCCAGACCTCACTGTTCGATTCCAGCTTTAACACTCACATTGGTATCTTTGGCAGCACTGTCACTTTTATTTCACTTATGCCTAAAGGTCCCAGCCATCCTGAAGCCCTTCTGCACTCATCTCATACATTTTAGAAAAATGTTTATACATATATTTGTACTTTAAAACTTGAATCTAATTACACTAAACATGTTTTATTTAACTAATTTCCAATAAAACCAAAATATATTTGTCTCAATACATTGGGGTTTTTCCTAAGTGCTGAGAACCTTCCAGCATTCAGACATCTCTATAATGAACTTTAATAAAAGATTAAAAGGCTACTTCATAAATGTTTGGAACAAATATAAGCAGAGGAGACACAATTTCCTTTCTCTTTCAAACAACACAGCAAAGCATGAGGCTTTCCAAATAATAAAAGAATGTTTATGGCCTGCCTTCTTCCCATAACAATCTTCACGTTAATTAAGAAAAACTTCAGCTCATCACAGGCACATTTCTCTTCAGTATCTCATGCTGAAGAGCCACAGAAACACAGAAGTACTGACTTGTTAGGGACCTTCTAACAGAAAGGTTGTAACAGCTGTTTTGGATAACACAGAATCAAGATTTAGGATTCTAGTAATAACACTGTGATGTAAATAACAAAGTGCGTAAGAACTAGGAAACCAAAAATCTGACCTTGCTCAGCTCCCTCCAAGTCACACAGCAGTAAGGAAGAACATCTTTCACTTGCACAGAATGAGCCGCCCCAGCAGGCACAACCCTGAGCAGGTTTCCATCAAAAAAATAATAATAATGTAACATAACAGAGGATGAAAAAACACAGGGAGTGGAAGCATCTCCCTCCTTTCCAGACGTCATCTAGATTTATGGTGCACAGAATGGCCATCGCTGGTTCATAGCAGCAGAATAGCAGAAATCTTCTGATTAAAGAGGAAAACTGAAAGAGGTACCTTCCCTTCACTTACCTGCTGCACAGCGAAGAGGATCACATGCTCAAAATCGAGCTTTTCCCCATCTCCACAACAAAACACAGGTCACCTGTACCATTCAAAGAAAAACAAATTATGATGAATTAGGCCAGATGATAACAAAAAAAAAAAAAGGGGGGGGGGGGGGGGAATTAAATATCTCCCATCTTTATTAAGTCTTAATTTTCCTAAAAATTGAGACACATTAACAAGCAGATCATAGTTTTGGCAAAATTATTGTAAATTATCATTCCATTTTTACACGGGGTAACTCTGGGCATGCCTGAAGTACAGATAATTATTTAAGGTTTGCAGTCAACTGAGGAGGTCTCACTACATGCACTAGGAAAACTAGAATAACTTATTCTGCTCCAGCACCCTTAATCTTTGTAGTGTAACTCTACTCAAAGAGTACGATACATGGTGGTAAAATTATCTGTGATTCATTACCATGCTATGGTTTTCACTCCTGTTTGTCCCATCAGCATTATCCTTCTGCTCACAGGATATGATGTGCATGCTCATTTTCACTGATAGAAATTAAGCTCTAACTAGCAAGGAAACAAGGACAGAATAAGCGACCTTTTCATTAAGACACATTTTCATGAGTAAATGCATGGATCTATGGGAAAATGCAGCCTTCCTTCACAGTGGATGTGGCTAGGCAGCTGTACTGCAATTTTGATAGTCTGTCTCTTACTTCATCTAGTACACCCCACAGCCACCCCTCCGATTAAATTGCACCCAATGACATTTAAAAAAAAAAATAATCAGTTGCCAAACCACCCCTTTTCTCATTTCCATTTCCGTGTACAAAGTCTTATCGCCACGTTCAAATGAAACTGTTCTGTCACAGTCTAACTGAGGAACAGACCATGGTAGTGGTTTCCCCTGCTTTCAGCTAGTGTAGCTAGCAGCTTTATTAAGCAGATTCTAATGTATTTTATAGATTAAAAATTTCAATAAAACAGCTGACATCAAGGAATGGAAATATAATATGGATAAGGTTTGGCCTCTGATGTATTTTAGATTAAAAATCACCAGGCATATGTCATTCAAATGTGACTAGCAGTCTTTAGGTTGGAAACAAGTTTCCCTAGGAATAGCCAATGAGAGGGGAAAAAATGAACCCTGGCCAACAAAAAATTGGCTTTCTTAAGAACTATTAATAAGAAATCTGATGAGAAGGGCATTTGTCTGCCCAACTGGGTAAATATGAAATATTTCCACCATTAGTTTTTTTTTTCATACAGTAAATCACTAAAACATAAACCGCTATCAGAAAAATACTCAGAAGCCAACACACCTCTGGTCCAAAATTCGTTGGTAAAAATAACCTAATAACTATACCTCTTACAAATATGTTTATATGCTAGTTCAAAACTATTTTTAAAATGCTCCAGAAAGACAAACAGCCATACAAACAGTTTGTTGCATGAAGTGCCAACTGAAACAAGCATGTAATAATGTTGTGCAATTACATTATCTGACACATTTAAAAAGCTTATTCAGGTGCTTATTTAAAACCATAAAATGTGTAGGGAAATAAAGACAGGATGACATTTCAGTCAGCTTACCATAACATTTTTCTAGTGAAATTGCATAGCAACATTAATGCTGAAAAAAAATGTCAGCAGTAAAAACAAATGCCAATAAGCTAAATGCTTCTGTGGAAAAAAAAAAATGCAGATACTAATAAGGTAAAATCAGCGCATTAAAAAAGCATGACAGTCTTAAAAGCAGTTTACAGCATCAAATATATGCATTCAAAATATCATAAAGCATTTTAACTGCACTCTAAAAATGAGAAAACAAGGCAGTTTATACCACATGCTGTGTGAAATCTGTGTCTCAGATTGTTCTGCCAACACATACAATTTGGAGGAAACCACCAAACTTTTCATTATTCTATGAACAAGCAGACAACAAGAATATCTCAGTGTCAGAGCTTTTCATAGACTATATAAATATTCCTAAACACATCTTAACTTACTCATCAATTGACACACTGGAATGAGACACTCTATTCTGTCCAGCATGATTTCTGGTCTGGAAAACAAGCTAGAAAGCAAGAATTGGTTGCTAAAAAAAATTCTAACTGAAATTCTTTCAGTGTCAGAAATATCATGACTAAGTACCCCTTTCCCCATGACCTTTTGCAAGTTAATTCAGATCAGCCTACACATGGAAAAGGATACTTAAAGCAAGATCAGGCAGGTGATCAGAGAGAGAAGCCTATAGGAGTATGTTGTGCAAATTTAAATGGAAAAAAAAATGTTATAATTCTTAATATCACAAGGGGAACAGAGAAGACAGTACTATTCAAAATGCATAAAGTACCAAATCATAAAGTTTTAGTCATCTGTTTTCCATAGCTTAGTAACAGCCATTCATATATTCTTTTCACACCCAAAAGTGCCACTGAAGTTACACCAGGATTGTCAGATCAAGATCTAGATGCTAAATGATTCACAGTTGGAAAAATAAAAGTAGAATAAGCACTTAACCAGCTAAAATTTTATTCTTCCATTGCTCTCTCAAACATGCAACACGCTTTCCCAAAACTTCTTAAACCATTCTTTACCCATTACACTGTTTCCCAGGAGAAGCATCTGTTGCCTTGGCTAAGAAAAAAAAAAAAAAAAAAGAGACTGCAACGAAACCAGGGAGAGATGAAAGTTAACCATCTTTGATGGTTATATCTCTGGACACATATGAATAGCAATATGATCTCCTTGATGCAGTCATTCTCTATGGAGACAGAATGGTCTCTATGGTCTTCAATAGTCACCTTTAGTTCATTTTTATATCTCACTTGTATTATGTTTCAGCAGCCTGCTCCTTAACTCAGCACAAAAGGATTAGCACCACTTACGTGGAACTCACAGCAGTACTAATGTCTCAGGTTGCAAGTTGCCTACCTCTAAAGGAAACTCTTTACCTGAAAAATAGCACATTTCTGAATGTATAATCATGATGTTTTCATCTACACTATTCCTTCAAGAGGCACGTGATACACCCATACTAGAGAAGAGCAATTTCATATACTGCTATAAACAGTTGTTTGTTCTTAATCAACAGTTTCCAACATTTTCCATTTAGAGCAAAAGAGTACTTGTTAACTTGTTTAGTTGTTGTAACTGTGTAGGAAGTATTTTCATTCTATAGATTAACTGTTACAAGCAACAGTGCATAAAGCACAGGACTAGATGAATTCTAACTCTTGAAAACTGAGTATATTTAGAGAAAAGAAACAGCAGAAACAAGTTTTCTTCACTCTACTACACACAGAAAAAACCAAACATGAGCTTCTCGCTAGAGTTTAGTAAGACTTTACAACAAAATCAGCTTCAGAAATTCCTGACCAGATATGTTAATTCCCAGCCACACGCTGCAGTTTGTTGTGTCAGCTGCACCACTTTAGACTGACAACACCCGCCCTGAAACCAACATTCGGAATAAAGGGACAGAAGGAATATTTAACCTGGTTAACAGCACAGGCCCACCGAGCAGCTGAAGAGGCACATCTGATGGGATGGCAAAGTGCTGGAATGGAGACATGGCTGATGATAAAAGGAGGGAAGAGCAACTCTCAAACCAGTGTCAGAAATACAGTGACTGTCCTACCTCACTGACTAGCCATAAGAACCGCAGCCTCCAAAAACTACCTTTCAAAAAAAGTGTTCCTTCCTGCAGCGGATGAATTACACAAGGGAAGTGCACACGCACCCCTGTAAGGGACATTGTTGCTCTGAGCCTGTGGACTGAAGAACGTCTATTCGTGCTATTGCAAACCCTAAACAAACCAAAACACTAAAAAAAAAAATAAAATAAAAAAATAGAAGCTGAAGTCCATCTTTGCATGACTATTAATAGAAGTCATGTGCTAAATCACTTTCTTCAAGTGGCTTTTGTGGAATAGCTTGAACAGAACACCATTCAGCAACAAACGAAAACAGCTAAGGCTTGAAAGCCCACAAGTCTGAATCCTGTCTGGATCTAAATCTGTCCCCATGGAAAGCAGTGGACAACAGACTGAACTAAAACAGTCTTCAGATCAAACACAGGAGTCGTCCAGTACTCATCCAAAAACACTGTCTTGCTTTGGCCATAATACAGTAGAGATTACTTGAGACGGGAATGAGGAGAACAGAGAAAAGAGGATATTTGAACAAAAAAATAAAGGAAAAAAAAGAAAGGCATTCCTGCTCTGAAGGGATATAGAGAAGAATTTACCTTTGGATATAAACAGTGACCATCAAATACATAATTGTAGTAGTTATACTATTAGACAAAACCACAAATGTCTCGTACACATAGCAGAACTAAACCCCAAATACTCCATTTATACTACTTCCAAGGACCTAAAGATCTTAATTACAATACATTTGAAATGATATGCAACCCCTAGAGAAAAAGTCACACCTCTTAATGGAAAAAACTACTTCACTTTCTGCCAACCTTCATGACATCAGTGCTAAAGTGAACAAGTACCAGCCTGTGCCACCTCTCCTTGGCTGCCATTTGTGTTCTCACACTCCCTCAGACAGAAGTGATGACATGAAGACTAAATCTGAGTTATGGGGCAATTCAGCAAGAATACCAGGTTCTTTGAAAAAAAATGAGTAATGTAGCAAGTAGATCCTGATTTTTTTCAAGCCCCCATCTCAAGCTCACTAGCTTCGGTTAAGCTTAACTCCAATAAATAAAACTCTGAAAATTAAGAAATTTAGTAAAAAGCTCCAAAGGATTCTCATTTAATATTCTTTTTCTAAAGTGAACATTCAATGTGTCTTCAGAAGGAGAACAGAGAATTTAAATGCTATACAAAAATCATACTTTGTAAAAACCTTACTGCTCAATAGTGTGTTGCTTACTTTTGTACCTTTCAAAAGTCAATATGAATGTCAAGATCCGCCATCTCAAAATCTGCTCTGACAACTAATAAATCTCTAAACAGCCATGACCATTCCCTATTCAAGGGAACTTTAGCAAACAGACTGTAGATTTCTATTAAAAAAAACCAAATAAAATATTAATTGTAAATTTAAGAAGGTCCTTAGTTAAAAGAGAACAGATGTATAGCTAAATGGAATTACAGATCTAGTACTGCCAAAAATTCCTTACCTCTCATCCATTTCTCTACCCACATGAAAACGTATTATGTTTGCAGAGGGGAAAAAATTAGAGATATTGTCAGACCTTTTTAAAAAATAAAAAACAACTTGGAAAGGAGTGCAAGCCTGCATGTATATTATTGTTTCAGCTTGCAGACGTATCATGGTTTGAAGTGAATCCCCTTATCATTCACACTTGCATGCTTTGATTCATTTCTTTAGAGCACTTTTGGTGAGCTTGAGCTAAGTACAACACATACACCCAACACAACCAGGGACACAAGGGTACAAACCAGACCTTTGTTCTTTGGGAAGCTTCAGAAAGAAGCTTCTTCAGAAGACCACAAGAAGGTTAAGGAAGTGTTTTCTTGAGAACAAAGCTAAACCCTCAAAATCACCTATCAGGCAAATGCAGAGGTGTCAGCATCAATTCCTTCAATCAACTCAACTGTTCCTCTTGCACCAAATCACTTGCTAACGTAGATATGGCTGTACCCACCTATATCTGTGGGAAGCCAGCTAGGGTATAAAGCCTCCCTACTTCTGATAGCCGATCCCATAAAAAAACAAGATCTGCTGTCTATTTATCAGAGCTTTTAATGTGAGATAAGAGGGAGCTAGCAAAGGAAGAGGAGGGTAAAAACAGAACAAAACAAAACAACAAATTTCACACTGTGAAATGCTTGTACCATTTTAACTGACTACGCGATTAGATGATGCATTAATGTTCTAACTGGACACTTCCCTGAAACAGAGGTAGGACACAGGAAGCACTAGAAAAAGATTAATTTCTATATGTTTACTGTTTCACACAGCTTCTTTGGGAAATGATTTAGCATAGTTTATAGATTGACTAAATCCTCACTGGAGTAGTAAGGCTGTTTCAAGGTGCAAATAACATTTCTTTCCTAGGAAAGCGAAAATATAATAAGTACATATGTATTTCCCTTTCACATTATTTGGCTGTCATATGGCTTCATGACAGTTGCAGACTGCATGAACCATGTCAAGTCTCGGTCCTTTGCGGAATACATAGCAATGAAAGTGGAAACTTGTTTTCTTTTCTTCCGATCATATAGCCAACATTTGTCTTTTTACAAAAGTAAACTTTTTTAATTGCTAAATACCATTTTCAAGAGTCATTGTAGTACTTGAGAGCTGATGTGATAGCATTAATGACTTTAGTTAGAATTTCCCACGAGTGATTCAGACACAAGTTACCCTTAGGAAACCAAAGCGGGGAAACAGTAATTAAATGTCAAGCACCAGAAATAAATATTTGCTGAAGTCAAGGAAAAGCAACTCCATGGTAACAAAATTTATTACGTTGAAAGTCAATGAAGGTTTCAACGATACCCTTATTTGGGAAAAAAAAAAAAAAACCAACAACAACAAAAAAAAACCCACACAACAGAAAAACTTTTCTCCTAACAAAGCCACCAGATTAAGTAGAATTCTCTCAGAGCAATTCATTGCTCAAACTACACCAGGATCAAAATCTGATAAAAGTAGCATAGAGGATAACATTAAGTCTCGGTCCCACACTGGTGACACACACAGCTGACCACTAATCACATACCTCTTTCCCCAGTGGTTTCAGTTCTACTCTTTCCCCAGAAGAATCACAATACTAGCCAGAAGCTGCATCTGAATCTATAATCATGATTACTAGACTGTAGCTAAAAGCTGGAAATACAAAACTCATAGAGAGATCACTCAGAGGTTTTTTTAAGAGATACACCCAGTATTTTAATTATGAGAAACAATAAAAGGCAAAACCTGACATCTCCACTATCCTCTTATCCCCATAGCCTTGTCAAAATACCCGAGCAGAACGTGCCTCTGTAAAGCTTTAATGGTGAAACTCCCATTAGAATTCCTGTTATTTTCTAGAGCATATGAGTATCGCATTGATAGACTGCATTTTCTGACTCTAGCAAATTAATTTCCTTCTCCAGATATCAAGACTACCTAGAATGAGCTTAATTATAACACTCTAGTGGTAGAGACATTAAAACCTTTAAAACTTCAGCCAAAAGCCAGTTGGCAGAGAAACTTTAAATGAAAACATTTACCCCACATCATAATCTGAAAAAAGTAACAAAGTGCACTCCTTGAAGCATTATTTTAGATCAAATCTATAGTAAACTAGGACTTAAGGAGATTTGTTCATTGCACAGTTATGTATAACATCTTAATCTTATTCCAGAATCTGTAACTTTCAGTAAAACACCCATTTTTCCCAGTTGTACTTCCTTTGGTTTTCTTTTGAAGATTCTTGCTGCTGCATCTTTTTTGCTGTTACGTTTCAGAAATGAGCACATTTATCATTATTTAAGGGTGATTTCCTCTCTCATTTTTTTCCCACCTACAAATTCACATTACAGTTCTATCTAGCTGTTTCAACCTCTTGCTACTGAGCACACATTTAGAGAGACCCAGATGCTTTAAATACAACTAGACCATTTCTGCATTAGCATAGAAACATAGGAAACCAAGGCCAGCCTTCGTGCTCTTTGAAATGTATATTCTCAAATTCAGTGTTTTTAACAACAACATTTATCACTCATAAAAAAAAACATGGAATAATATCACAGACATTTAAATTCCACTGTTGCTATGTAGAGGAAATTTTCAGTGTTTTCTTATTATATTTCCAGTCATAGAAAACCTACATTTTAATTCCAAGCTAAGAACCCAAAACAAACTCAGACTGGTAATAAGCCTTTTTCTCTTAGCCAACAATATCTTAACCAAACTTTCCATTTCCTTTGTTTACGAAGTCCTTTCTAAATCCCATGTTACATTCAGTACAAATTCTGAAAGCACCGTTCATCTAGGAAATTGCTGCTAAATGGAGTAGAAAAAAGTTATGATGTGCAACAGCACTATCACCGACCACAGGTCCCCATTCTCTCTTCTGTATTGTACGTACACATGACAGAATTGATTTTGAAGAGATCGGAGTCTGCAAACGCACCTCATTTTGACCTTTTCGTTGTGGCTTCTCTCTGCAAACACCTAAATTTTGTCCTCCTTCAGGCTTGTTAGAAAACAGTCTTTAAAGAACACTAATGCAAAACCACATGTGTTTGTGAAAAGTGCTAGAACAGTGAAAACACCAAAAGACAACAAAAGTTTATCCCCAGAGAAGGTTCTGCAGTAAAACCTCAACTGCCAATAAACCACAGTCCTTATCTGAAGGAGCTGCCTTGGAGGCACAAGTGGATAGTTGTCTCCATGCCCATTCATTCCTTGTTAAAGCTGCCAATTTTGCCTCTTTACACAAAAGACCACAAATCAGCATTTGCTAGCTTTTTTGTTTTTTAATTCAGCTATGCAGCTCAGCTATGCAAAGCAGCAGAAAAAGTCAATACACATTCCATATTAAAAGCACAAACCCCAAACCTAAATCCAAACCAGTTTCTTTTTACAGAGTACAGGGTACGTATGGTATATTTTTATTCTCTCCACTCCAAACAATACCCACTGCAAGGTATCTACTGGTGATCACTGGCTGTGCTGGGGGAGGTCCCTGCTTTCTCCCAGCCTGCAAGGACTGCTACCCAGGGAACACCATAAGCACAATTAAAACCATCTGTATTAAGCCTTAGGACAATTACAGAGGTAAATCACGTAGCCTGGATCTGATAGCATGGCTTTTGCACAGATGTCAAATCTGCCTATTTGTAATGGGCATGAACAATTAAACAGTGAAACAAATTCCATGGAATGATTTGGCTTCTTGCACACTGCAACAGACACAATAGACTTAGAGTATAGAAAAACTGCTGTTTGGATGATTGTTTTTTTTAAATTGCCAAAATGCTACCATCTGTTCTAGGTTTACTGAGAAAAATGGCAAGGTCTGTTGCAGCCAACACTACCAGTTTATTTGAGAAATTAGTGGGAAAATTTTAATTGTACATCTAAGACCTTCCCAACCTGTCCAACCTTTGGTCCCCTCGTCTGTGCATCTGAACATCAGTGCCATATCCAAAGATGACACTCCTTGTGAAACTGTCTCGAGTTTCTTCCCACTGCAGGGAAGCACCACTTCTCAAATAGTCTACGTGGTTTGCAACCTACTGCAAGAGATTTTGGTTTTGTTAGAAAGGATTAGAAATTGAAAGCTGGAAAAAAAAAACCCACCAAAAAAGTTGCCCATCGTCCCTGACCTGGTTACCCAACTAGGATTTTAAAGAAAAACCCAGGTCATGACTGTAACCCTTTTAGGAGATACTAGCAGCACATCTTTTTTAACTCACCACCACCTAAACTTCAAACACTCCAGCCAGCCCTAAGGAAAACAGAGCCAAAGTTAATCAACTTCATGTGAAAGAGAAACAGGAAAAGCCGTGGGTGTCCCAGGGAGGCAGTGCCTCTTCAAGCTTAGAAACACTTCTTTGACACACTCTGACCCACTGTATGCTATTTTGGACCTCTGGCACAAGGTAAAATGTGACCCTGAGTGGGAGGAAGATAGATGTGCTTATAGAAGCCAGACAGGATGAGACCTAAGCGAGGAGGCAGGGTATGCTGCAGCTGAATAAAACCAAATTCTTGCACTTCAAATAGTTGAGGCTGGTAGCTGTCAAAAATGAGATAGCGAACTAGATGGAATTAGCCTGCCACCATGACAGTCCTAACTTTCTTATGTTTCCTAAAGGAAAGGCTTGTTGTACTTCTTTCTATAAATCATAAATGCTATTTCACATACTAGGCCTTTCCCTCTAGATAAGCGAGTAAGTGTTTAAAAGCGTAGCTGTCTCTAAATAAAAAGCTAAAAATTGAAGGACATTTCTGTGCCAAAATATAATAGCAACCTCTGAACCCTTTCTTTAATTTCATATCTGGCTTCTGTTTAATCAAAACAATCTCTTCCCCCCGTTAAAAGCCACTTTGGCTTAGACCTCTAGAAAACCCAAAGTGCAAGGTCGGAGCTGGAGCTGTTACTTGAAAAAAGTGCCATTTCACGAACATAAGGGCTGTACTGTCACCACAGTATGGCATTCTTCATATGAAATTTCATTAATCTGTGAGGTAATAAAATTCTATATGCCGCCTTTTGGTCAGGAATTAATTTTCACACCAAACCATAGAGCTTTTTCTGTCTTTCAAAAAGCAGTAACCCAGCAGCAAGATTATCTTCTTTGCTGTAAGCAACAAATATGTTTTATGGGTGTAACTCCAGCCTATTTTCAAAGTTTTTTCACAGAGGCACAGATTTTTATAGAGGTATTGGTTAGCAATGCTTTAGAGTGGAATTAACAAGTAATCGCTCACTTACGAAACAGAGATTTAAGGTGTTGTTTTAATTCCTTCCACGCGGGCAATACTCGTGCCCAGAGCAAGACTCTGTGGTTCTGCCAATGAGATCAGTTCCTTCCCATTTTTCACAAGTGTTTTGGTGGGCTGGAGGGGGAAACCTTTAAAGTGATCACAGGAAGAATGAGGAAGGCACACACATAATGCAGAGGTAGGCACTGCCAACATCCAGAGACAATTCAAATTTCATTAGCACTGTCTGGTGTTCCTATGGTTGCAGGGTTTCATACCTGAACTAAACAGCAAGACATGGAGCTTTTTAATTAAAGCCTAGAAAACAGAAAAAGTATTACTATAGTATATTATTTTATCTTCAGGAAAATGCCAGATGTTTATACTTTTGTTTAGGGTTAGGGTGACAAAACAGTTGTAACTTTGGAGACATTTGACCCAGAACCAAGTTCCCCATAGTATTAAAGGATATCCCAAAGAACTTTGTCTCGGATCTGCACCATGCAATCAAGGAGCAAGGAGCTTCAGTTTAGCTTCACTAAAGTTCAGAGGTTTCGGTGACATTCCCCAAGGCAGCTGCAGTCTGCCCCTGCTTTGTAAACTGAAGGACCTATAAATTATACTTGAAACATTTCTCTCCTTGTGGGTGCACTCACTCTAGAATGTCAAAATACATCTTTTTTAATGAAAACTCCAACAGTGGAGCACTGAGCTGAGTTACACTGTGGCTTAAGGCTACAATAATCTTTTGCCTTGATAGGATCAGTAACCAAAACTAAATATTAAACACTGTGCATGAAAAATAAGTGTCCGTTTCAGGAGTCAGTTTTACAGCCCAAGGCAATATTTTAACATATTTGCAGTCTGCTCTAGAATTTCTTGTTCTGTTTCAGTTTTGCTTTCTTTTGTTCCATTCACAGAGCAAAATTCCATGTGGACATACTCTGCTCTTTCTTGAGGGAAGCAAATATATATTTTAATTAATTTAGCAAATTAGTCACATTGCTGAGGCAGAAATAACCTCTGTAATAATATCAAGTTCAGTAGCCCTTTCATGGCAGCTGTTAACACCTCTTCTCACTGCCAGAAACTTCCGGATGGCAACTTGGAACAAAGTCTTTCCATTTCACAGCTAGATAAGTTGTTCTAATTCTTTCTCTGTTGGAGCAAGATGACAGTATCGTAGCCCAGAGGAAGAAAAAGAAAGGTGGGATGGGTTGGGGGGCGGAGGGGGACAGACACAAATATCAAAATTATGAAGTGAAAAACTCTTAACTGAAAACCAATACATTCTTTTTTCTAAAACCAGGGAAGCAAATTAACTTGACTGAAAGCCCACAGAGTAACAGGAAACAGACGAAACCATTGGAGAAAATCAGGGTGGAGAAAAAGCAAGAGAGTGAGTAAACACCAGGAGCTGGGGGAATCAATAAGAAGGTTATGATCCAGGGTTAGAGATAAAAATCTATACAAATCATATGCCATAATTCAACTCCAGCTCCAGATGGACAGAAATAAAAGATGGGAAGATATCAAAGTGGAAAGAGGAAGGGGAGACAGAGAAAGAGAGAACCACAGAGATTATTTTACTCTAAACATCATATAGTTTATTAGAAAAACTAAATGATAGTCTGCAGCTAAAGAATTGTCAGCTGCAAAATTCATCTGCTATGGCTCAGCTTTGCCCTTGTGTATTTTAGCAATTTTAATTAAAATGTTACATATTTCTTAGTAATTTTTGCTAATACGTTTCTGCTCCAATTTCAGGCAATGAAACATGTTCTTACTTAGACCTTTAAAACAATCAGTAAGTTCCATAAAGTGTGTACTGTCAAAAGGCCAAAGTCATAAAACTCACGACTTTCGTATACAAAGTGAACAGAGCATTAGAAAATATACTGTGGGGAATAATCCTGCACTGGCAAGCAGATAGACAAAATGACTTAATGGGCCTTTTCTATCAATTTCTATGATGTTATCAGTGCAGTACTTGACCTTTTCTTATTCATCACGTCTGCTGCCACATGGGTAGTTTAAAGAGCTTTCAATGTTTTTTAATATCCAAGGAGGTAAAAGATAGCTGTCTCCTTGGACCATCTGACCTTATACCTTGCCACAGGACAAAAAGTTTCTCTTCCCATTCCTTCCATGTTTGTGAAATTAGAAGTAAAACCAAAAATTTATTGAAGGATCCTCTATGCCTCCACACTCAAGCATACAAGACTTAAGTCCCCTTTAAAAAGGGCTGGAAGAAACTGGGGCAAAATCATTCCCTTATCCCAATCGGCACTGGTTTCTTGATATGTTGTGGCTCCTCAGCTCAAGCTGATTGTCCCTGTGTAAAGGAAAACAAAACGTGTCAAATAGAACATGGCACACAAAAAAAAAGGTTAGAGTAGGCCTCTCCTTTTCAGTCCATTTGAATTATTTCATGCATGTAGGCAAGCCAGAAGGATACTTCCTCAAGACGATTAGTCCTGTACAATTCTAACATCTACAAACAATCTCTCATTTATATATTTGCTGCGTTCTTACTTTTCTGTGGATGTGTACATCTGCTGTTGACCAAACACCTGCAGTAAGCGAGAGATGCAACAGTTGTACAGACACCCATGGAACGGTTCTTGTCAAAAGGGGTCAATGTTTTCTTGACTTCTCACTTACTTCTGTCACACTGAATCCAGCAGAGAATGTGCCTTCCAACGGTCATGAAACACAGACCAAAAATACCAAATGGTGAACAACTGAGCTGATTTATTCCTGATGGAATTTGTTTGGGTGGAAACACGTCACTGTTGAGATCACAATCACCTGTTTGTAGCACACAGCTAGACCAAACCCAGCAGAATGAAGCGCGTAAGTCTCTTCACTGGGATCACGCAAATAGAGCAAAGAAGAAAATTTGTCAAATTATCATCTCTGATAGTTCACCTATAGCCATAACCACTCACTTCTCCATTCTGTTTGGAATTGTCTCCTTCCATGAAGATAAATTTTCCCTAACAGCCTCTATCATGAGATGATTTTGCCCTCACACTCCATGATTCAACTCCCCCACATCCTGAAAGGAAAACAGCTGTCTACGCCCAAACTGCTTTACTGATCCAGCAGAACTACTGTAAGCAAGTCTGAAATTCTTGTTGTTGTTTTATTTGGAGACCTAGGGAAGATTATGGAGTAAAGCATCCTCAACTTGAGCCTCCCGGGGCACAATATTGATTCCTTCTAACCACAGCAAGTTACAAAACATCTGACATGTGCAGTTCTTGGTGGATAGCTGCTTTGCCAAGTAAGCAAAGAGGAGATTAAATTAAATAATAGAACTCAAAATATGAAATATTCTCCACTGTTATAAGATCTTTTTCCTCACTGGTTGCAAGGGAAGGCAGAAAGATGATTCCCCCCACAACTGCACTTTTCAGGGCTGGGTACGCAGCTGGCAGGTACTCAAACCTATATCTAAAAGCATAGTGGGGGGTGGGGGAGAACAGAGATGAGGAGGAAAGGGAGGGCTGTAGAGAGCGGTGGGCTATTTTGGGCCACAAAAATTACTTCATAATCTAGAAAGAATGAGGGGTTTTTCTGGGGAAATAGGAAGTGGTGGGAGAGGGATGGAGGAATGGAAAGGTTTTACAGCTCCCTCAAAGTAGTTAAAAAAACAACCAACAACAACAACAAAACCCCAACAAACAACCCCACCCCCCCCAAATCCCAAACTTAAAATATGTTAAATCTAAAGACTTAAATCTAAAGGCTAAATCTAAATCTTTTAAAAGCTTCAGTTCTGATAGTCTCTCCCTCAGCAGTACATGGACAAGCTCCATCGCTGCAAACAAACACTAGGTGAACAGCAAGGGCAGGAGTAAAATGGTTTTCCCCCTTGGAAAAATGTATCTGCTCAGTATACATTTTGACCATGCCCACCACAGACTTACTGAGGGTCTACAAGCGCTCTGACAGTTAACCAATTAGAACAAAAATTATTCTACATAAAAGAGCAACCCTATCAGTCTTTTAAGCCCTGATCAATCCGTAGAAAATATGTTAATTAAGAAGCACTAGGCCAACTGAAAGTAAAGATGGTATTTCACTTTTCAATATATTACTAGGGTAGGGATTGTTTTTTCTTTGTAACTGAAGATCTTTGTCACTCTAGATGCTTTCTTACTTATGTGATGTATTTAAAAACATACTTTATTTCCTGACTAGCAGACCATACTGCCTTTATTAAATATTATTCCTCTGACAATACCATTTTTTCACTTGTTTAACCTTCTTTTTGGAAAGTTACTTAAAGTGCATAAAAATTACTTAAAATACAATTCAGTAGATATTGCTCTCATAAATGTTAGCGTATTTCCCCAAGAGACAGATGAAGGGAATGTTAAACTTAATGTAGTATACTGTATGGCACAATGAACAGCATAATAATTAAGAAAGCCTTTACATGGTAAGAGAATCTTAAAATGGTCTCAAAAGGGATGGAACAATGCCAGAAACCCTTCTAGTGAACAAGGTTGTCTTTAATAAAAAGTTGCCTAAAATTTGCCAAATTAATCATAAGCCCATTCCTGCTTCTTTCAAACCAAAGGAAAATTAAAAACTGGGAAAGAAAAATGACATGTAGGAGCAAATAATCACAACAGCTTTTAAACATGAGGAATATGTTACAGTTACCTGATTGCCAGTCAGACCTGCATACACCAGTGGCTTTTATTCCCAACAGCACTGTCTTTCTGACCCATATGCTTCCCCCTTCCCTTCCTTTGATTTCTCATCTGTACATAATGTCACTGAATTACTGTACCTCCCTGACAGGGTGTGGTTAAGATTAATTAGTTAATATCTGGAAAGAATTAGAAAGATGAAAAGCATTAGAAAAGCACCAGCTACCATCTGAGAGCTACAGAAAGGCTAGGGACCCTTGTTCTCATCAATCCAAGGGTCAGAACAGTAATATTACAAGAAACAGTATGTTGGAATTTCAAGAAAAAGAAAGAGCAAGAACAGAGGAGGGAAGGCCTGCAAAGGATCGATTCTTAGTTTACAGAGACTCCGGACATTGGCTTGCATTCTCATTAAAGCTAGAAGAATCAGAAGTTCTGCCAGTTACATAATGTAATATAAAAAGTATTTTAAAATGGAAGTCTTCCTTTCCACAAAATGCATTTTCCAAACCTCTTATTGTGTTCTTCTCACTTATTCATTACAGCTCTCTGCCCTTTCTGCTCTCACTGGTTTTCTTTTTACCTTTCTTCTTAGTTTGGACATAGCCATTCATTCTTGTCTATCTCTTGTTCACTATGTCCCATATCAAGATGAAATCCAGAGGAAATTTCCAGCCAAAACAGAAGGAAGTTCCATCATGGATTGGAGTCAACTACCCAGAGATGTAATGGGATTGAAAACAATAATCCTATAATTTCACTATTACTCTAGAAAATACACTCCTTCCCTTCAAGAACTTCTTTTCATCTTCAAACTGGAGCTCAAAGGATGGGAATTTCGCTCTGTCTTTATTCACCAAAAACACAGCACCTGAAGGG
Organism: Falco biarmicus; assembly: GCF_023638135.1. Taxonomy (NCBI): domain Eukaryota; kingdom Metazoa; phylum Chordata; class Aves; order Falconiformes; family Falconidae; genus Falco; species Falco biarmicus. The sequence goes on along the minus strand of NC_079288.1, from coordinate 120,188,040 downwards.
AAGACAATCTCAAAGATAAGGAAGACTGAGGAGCAGTTTCCCCTGACAGTAAGGGGGAGGCCAAGTTTCAGCTGTAGGACAGGGGTGTGTAAGGACTATAACCCCCACCACAGCAGGACCGCTGCTCCAGGGGCTCGCTCTTTCAGTGAGCCAGTGGCAGATGTGCCAGCACATGCACGCAGCATGGCAAATTTTGCAAATTCACAACCAGTGTCACAGCTTTTGATCTTTCCCTTCGTTCTCCGAACTGCCATTCAGTCACATGATTTCTATTTCAGACAGTGAAACGTCTCACTTGTGCCAATACAGCGAATGATTTTGAAATGTGAATTCCAGCCAACCAAAAAGAGGAAAGAAACTAAGTTTATTATCTTTAATGCAGTTTTTTTCATGGTTATATGGCATACAGATATATATACACGTGCACAAAACTGCACACAAACAAACCAGTCTCACACAGGCAAAGGAGTTTTTTTTCCTTCTTTCCCCAAGTATGTCAGTATGAAAGAAGAGAACAGCCAAGAATCATCATCTTCCACTTTTTCACCACAGCCTCAGTCTAATTTAATGAAACACAGAAAAGTCTGATACTCTCAGATTGCATACCCTTTTAGAAATTAGTAGGCAAAAAGACACATTTTAGAACAAAGAAGAAAAGGAGAGCTAGCAATCGATCTTATAAAAATCGGGCAGTGTATTTGGATGTTTTGCCACCTCATCAAGGAAGAGCGGTTATGTGTATTTTACGTAAAGAACTGAAAAAGCAGAAGGAAAATTCTTGGCAATTTGTCCCAGAAATACTCTAAACGAAGCATATTGTTTGGGGTTTTTTTATTTTTTACTAACGCCATAAGGAGAAAACAGCTGGCCTTCAAGGCTATGTGCTCAGATTTCCAACTGCAAGTAGACACTGGTAAATGAAAAGCATCTTTTGCGTAACTTGATTGTTAAAAACTTTCAAGGGGTATCCTTTGATTTCTTTTTTCCCACTAGAGTAAGAATACAAGCAAAAAATAAAGCAAGCATTCCTATCTACACATATATATGATTTTTACTCAACAACACTTTAAACACACTTAAAATTTACAGTATTTATTGCATACTGATGTTTGATTAAACAAATTTGGTGCATTACTAAATTCAGAACTTTATCAACATCTAAATATATTATTACAATAAGATACTTTTGCCAGCAAAATGTACAATCTGACAGAAACTAGACTTCTTTAAAAAGATTTCATTTCCTTGAGCTCGTTGGCATCAGTTATGCTCCTATCTCTCCCCTTCTTTTTTTTCCTTTTCTAAAAACACCCCACAGTTCTTGTCAACCTTTGCCTGACTTTACATGATGTATATTTAACCACGCTATGGTCAACCAAATCACCATGTCTGTTGCCTTTAAATATTGATAAATTCAGTTCGTCTCATTTCTGTGTGTGCCTCTACATTCCTAGATTTGTAACAAATATCCACGTATCAAAGGCTGAAAGAATTCAAAATGCCTTGCTAAGACATGCACCTGTGACTTGCCCTTGCAAAGGCTGGGCAGTACTATGGAATTTTACCAGGTTTTGCAATGGCATCAAATACGTGCCTGCACTGCGTTCTTGGTGGGAAGTGGCCTGTTCAGGACCTTCCCCAATATAAAGCAGAAATTCACTGAATGTTTTTTCTTTTTCATAACACCCTTTTTTTCTTTTTTTTTTTACTCATTTAGTAGTCAGCCACTGCCATTTCCCCCTTGAATGAAAAAGACCTCACTGGATGTGATCTTTAGCTTAGGTTAATCAGACCAGCTTCACTGAATTAAAACAGCGTATTTCAGAACATAGCTCTTCTCATTCAGAAAAGATGAGTAATTCCACCTCCTAAGCAAACTCACTAAGAGTCCTTTCAGCACAAGCTTTAAAGCAAATCAATATCCTGACAGCATAGCACAAAATAACAATCTGGGGAAAACGCGTGCTCACTCGTACAGACAGATGTACTAGATGTAGCTACAGAGATGTTCTGCTGTTTCCCCACCAGAGTATCTGCGGTAGAAGTAAAGAGCGAGCTGTGATCTTCAAGGAGAAAGCAACAAATATGACCAAGTGACAGCCTTCCAGCATTAGCTTCGGAGACACAATTATCCCAGAGGAGAAAAATCTGGATTTCATAAAAAGCATTAGCTACCAAATATGTGACCACAGAAATTGCCAACACCAACTATTTGACCACAGAGTCCAGGATACTTTAACCACAGCCGTTCCCAATTTAAAGCCAGAAATATTAATGTAATAGATCTAAAATAGTCCAATAGATCACATGGCAAATCCCCAGCAAGGAAAGGACTGCTCCGCTTGCCTTCCCCCCACCCCCCCAGGAGCAGGCGGGCTGGGTGAGGGGCTGGCTGCCAGCGCATTCCTGGGGACTGGCAGCAGGGGCTGTCTCACTGGGGCTGAGCTCCAGCCAGCTGGCAGGACCTGCAGCCCACTTTCCGTTTCCCACTCTTCTGAGTTCCTTTAGCTTTTTAGGAAATTATGCCGAAGACCTTCCCTCCGCCCAGATTAGTCCTTGGCAATCAGGGCGGGAAAAATATAAGCCGGAAGGAATATAAAAGGACGGCTCTTATGACATGGCATTTTTAAGCATTTACAGGAAGAGACCGAGAAACCTGCCTTCACAGAAAAATCAAACATCAGATGTCAAAATCTGTTTCATCCTACATACTAGTGAGGTAATGGGACAACCTATTTCCTTTGGAATTCCATAGAGCAGCATATTTAGGCCAGTTATCTCATTGATCATAAGGATACATGCATTTTTTAATAAAATGGAAAAGTACCACCTGCACTGGGCCAGCCATCTTCAGCTACAGGCAATCACACAAGACCCCAGAGATGACTGATCACCCACTCACTCCCCACCTCCTCCTCTGGCTTCCTCCCCTCAGGACACACTAGAGGCCAGAGACAGGAGCACACACCGCATGTTTGACAGATGAAGAATGTGAAATACCAACAAGTGTCATGGGATGATAAAAAACAACGTGGAACAGTGAGCACTCTCAGGTTGGACTACTCTGGGTGCAAAATTCAGCTGCGTCTGGCTTTCAAAGGACACCTGCTAGAGTTACTGATCCACCTTATTAATCAGGGAATGACCCAAGCCAAGGAATTGCCACCACGCTGCCAGGACAGTCCCAGCACCCCTGCTCCCCCAAGGCTTTCGTGCTACCAGCTTGGGCATGGCACTCCCAAACTTTTCTACCAAGCTAAAGCATTAGCATGCATCAGGGGAAGCAGATGAAACACACAGTGAGCACTATCAGCATGGCCCAGCTTTAAGCTTATGTTAAAATTGACGAATTCTGATATATGAACCTTTATACTTCAGTACAGACAAAACAGATTTATTTTTCCTTTTCAGTAAAGCAAGTCTTCCTGCATAACAGCTGTAGACAAAGTATTTCAGCTGAAAGTCCAAGCAAAATAATCTTTACTGATCACAGTTCAATACCTATAAATAACGCCAGCCTTATCTCCACCACCCTGTGGCAATTTCATTTCCCTGAAAATATCTATCTGCCCATGCAGTTTAATACATATGTAAGAATATCTGCAAAAGCAACACACTCACTGTCTCCCAATGCATTTGCAGGAGCCACCTTCGACATTCTGCTATTTTCTAGCTATGCAGTGTATTAGTTGCTTTCATATTCCTGTCTTGATGGGCAAAACAGATTTCTTTTTAAGATGTGTTAGTTTAATTTATTTAATATAAAATACCTGAAAACCACCATCAGGATGCTAACACATGAGCATCTATCTCCCTTTGCTGGCTGCCACCGTTAAAATGAATGAACAAGTACCTGGTTTTTAACGCAGTCCTGTTGAAAACTGAAAGTACAGTATCACTTTTTATGGTATTTTTTTCTGTGGACTGCAGGGATGAGATACATACTGACTCTTTAGCCCCCTATCAGTAGGGAATGAGTAGTTTATTCATGTAACATATGTTATCTTTTTTTCTCTTCAACGGCCACTTGTGTCAGTGGTCTCATCTGAGAGACTGTCAGAAGGTGCCCGACAGTAGCATACATTGAAGCATTTGAGATTTGCAGGAGGTTTTAGTTCATTCAAGCAGAAGCAGCTGACTGTGAAATGGCAACACAGGAATGTGAGGAGAAACGCACTCCATGCAAAAAAATGACATGCAAGAGACAGACATTTTTCAACAGAATACAGTAAGAAGACAATAACACAGAACTGCATGCTGCCAGTGTAAACCTGCACAGAGAAGCACATAACATCTGGCTCTGGTAACACACCAAGCATCACAACTGGGCTCAAAACACTCCAGTAGACACTATTAAATGACCCAGAGCTAACCCTTGACAAGGCATGGGGAACATGCCATGCAAAATAAGCTGGTTTCTGGAATGTGGATGGTCCTCTGCCATTACAGATGTTACTAAAAATCAAAAATGCTCTAAAAAATAAAATGAGGTAAAAAGACATACAGATTTCAAAGTCAGAATTACAAAAACTACACTCTAGCCAACAACAACCATGAAATCACTCAGATTTTGGGGAAAAGATGCAAGAACTATGAAGAGTTGCAACCACATGGCTACGAAATTAGCGAGGGCCAGCTTAACATGCATGGACTTGACAGACATGACGATAGCCACCCTTGTCTCAAAACAATTTTTTAGAGAAGACAGGATCTCACAGAAAGATTAATTATCTTTTAGAAACAATACAGGCCATTTTTCCTTATGTTGGAAACAAGTGTACACGCTAACATGATGGTATAAAAAATGCTTTTACTGCTCTAAAAAATTGCAAACAGTAGAAGATGAATGGGTAAAGACTCAAGACTTGCATTAAGGAGGAGTATGGGTATCAGTCAACAAGAAATTGGAAAGCTGTGACGCGTAGCCATCTCAAAGACAGAAACAGATGCTACCTCAACAACAGGACAAACACTGGAAAAGAGAAACAGCAAAGCTTCTTGGGAAAAAGCTGACTACTTTTGCAAGGACTCAAGTAATCCTTAGAATGCAAAACACAGTTCAGAAAGTCTTCCCTGTTCATATCAGAGTGATCCTGACCTTAAGAAAAAGGCAGGCATGTTATCCTGTGAATCCCACGCTGAGCAAAGGTCTCAACAGAATGGGTATATTTACAGGTCACTGTCACAGAAAAACAGGCATTACTGTTTCTAAAAAGATACAGAAGAATCAAATAAAAATGTACAAGAATTAATGTTTTCTAACATGGAAGCATCTTCAAGATAAGGCTGATGCAGAAATATTTGATAGAATTAACACATTTGCAAGTTTTTCTTGCAAAAATCAAAACTTGCCATTGCATCCTTAGGAAAACCTCTTTCCCAAACCACTTTTTGGGTTCTGTACATGTAGCTTCCACACTGCTGCACCAGGAAATGCAATAGTTGCAAAGGGAAATCATTGCTACGCAGAACACATTCATGATTTGAGAGAAAACAATGCAAAGGTACAAGTAAAAGTTGTATCAACACTCTTGAGTCCCCACTCCTTCCAGCATCACCTTCCTTTCAGCTCCCCTACCTCTTCCTTACCACTGCCGTGTTTCTCCCTTGCAGTCATAAACAAGTTTGGGCTAAAGTAATAAAGCCCCATCACTAGGATTGCTCCGAAGTGAGTAATGAAAGTGAACACAGCAGAGGGATACAGGCTGGCAACAGTAACCCTGAGGAGATTGCCAGAATACCTGCTACAGACAGCTAAGGAAAACACACATTCCTTGAAGCAGCAAGATGCATAGGGACATTCCACCCACCCCCACCCCGCTCCTAATCCAGACCTAAACCTAGCAAGAGTATCAGATTTGCAGTTTGGTGAAAGGGCTGGGTTCTGGTAGACTGTGCTAGCACTATTCACACAGTAAAATTTTCTATAGTGCAACTAAGAGGTATCACAGTTTGTCTTTAAATTCTGCTCTTTGTTAAATACTTGCAGCCAGAGAGCTGAGCATGCTTTCGCTTACATGCTAGAAAAAAATACATAGCTTGGCTGCTACAATAGAGAAGTTGGAGGAGGCGAAATTCTCTGGTACCTCTGAAACATAGCAGTTGTTCTAACTAACAAGGTTAATAAAAGCAAAACGCTTTTAAATATAAAAGCTTTAGATTTACTGGCTTCATGCTCTGTGCCAGCTAACATTATCATACAGTCATATAAGTATAAGATAACGATTTGCAGTTGCACCTACTCAGATGATGAGGCAAAGGATCATGGCAAGGAACTATTGCTGAAAACAGACACTCCACCTAATTGGCAAAGGATGAGCAAAACCTTTGTGATGGAGTCATCCAAACAAAAACTCTCAGCCTTTAAAACGATGTAATAGCTTTTCCTTTCACAACATTCCTATTTATAACAAGACCAAAACTTGATTACTGAATAATAATTAATCCCAGAATCCCACCTGATGAAAGTGCCAATATTACTTGAACTTTTCCTATCCAAAATTAACTGCAGAACAAGCAGTACTAAAGTCCAGTTGTCCAGGATTTTTTTTTATTGTTAAAATATACTGTAGGTACTGTTTAGTTCTTCTACTTTGTGAATAGCTGGCTAAGGCAATGGAAATCCCCTGTCATGCTTATCTATTCCTAGTTCCCTGTTAGTAGTCCTTGTAAATGCAAACCAGCATTATCACATGCTAAACACTTAAGCAAACTATCAGTGTCCCAGGAAAGCAACACTTATGCTAGTCTACTGTGAAAAAAATTATCATAATAGAAAAGGCACGAGTCTTCTTTTTTTTTTTTTTTCCTAATTTATTTTTTCCCAGATATTCACTTTTAACACAGAGTCCTATGGAAAAGCCATTTTGGAATATCAATTAGAAAAAAGAAAGGTAATATTTCTGAGCTTACATTTGGTTTTATGCAGCTGGAGAGACAAAAACATTCACCTGTGCACAGTCAAAAATAAAGAGCCTATGTGTTTCACTATTTTTATGTTTAGAAAGGGAGTTCAAGGAGAGCTGGGCTTAGAAAGAGAATACATTTAAAGAACTAAAGCAAGGAAGAGCAGTGGGTTTGGAATAGGAAATTGTCTCCTTCCTAACAAGAGACAGTTCCCCATGACTGCACATTACACATATTCAGTCTAAGAAGTGGATTCTGCAAGGTGTTAAGTGCTGTGGCATGGTTCCAAGGAACCACTTAATCACGTACTTAACTTTAACTACATTCACAGTCCTGTAGGACATCAATTAACCTGATCTTAAAAAGATTGCTTGAAAAAACTTGACATAACATGCTTGTAACTCCTGTAGGACTGGAGCGAATCAGCAACCTTAAAGCCTCCTGTTATTTGACAGGTAAAAGCAAAATCTGTTAGCTCTAAGGGAAGGTTATTTTCAAAGTGGTCTGCCTTCAAAACCTTTTTTCCTGAAAGTTTTGTATTTCTCGTTAAGATTAAAAATTCCAAAAGCCTCAACAGGAAAAAATAATAGCTCCCACTCTCTCTTCCCCTTCTCCTCCTTCTTCAATTCTCTATTTTCCCTTTTTTTATTATTATATAATTTTGAGTTTTATTCCTCAGTTTTGAAGAATTACAAAACGGCATGATAAAAAACCGATGGATCAAAACTTTGTTAATTCGATGGTATAGGAAAGAAGGAAAAACTAAAAATAAGGTATTCATTAAAACGTCTACACATTATATTTAACGGTCTGAAATGAAGACAAATTATTTTAGGCTGCTTAAGTGAAATATTTTTGCTTTAGCTGTGAGCGTGTATGAGATTGTGATTTCCTAATTTTTTGGAATCTGTCTTCATAATCAAAGTTGGCACTAGTTTAAAATAAATTAGTACTCTGGAGTAGCAAAGGTCCAGAACAAACATCAGTAGCACAAGAATTGCAAATGCAAGTGCAACAAAGGAGCCAAGTTTATCTGACTCAGCCCAGAGACTCCTGCTTCCTGCTAACCAGTGCCCCTTTCTCCTGAAACTGTGCTTTATATTGCTGCAAGACAGCTGGCACACAAACCACCCCCTAGAAGTCGATATGCCAGCTCTTCAACTTTTGTTGTTACATCTAGATGAAGCAAGGGGCTCCGCACAGCTGTGATCCCACCACAGGGTCGTACCAGCCAGTGCCCCGGGGGCAACAGAGTCTTCAGAATCTCCTAAACATGTTCCTCAACCAAGCCAAAGGTCTGCTGAGTCTATGAGTGAATTTTGAACTAAGTGTTATTAACAGCTCAGAGACTAACAAAGCAAGGAATGAGTAGAGTTGGAGGTCAGTTGGAGCTCAATAATTTAAAGGGTTTACCTACAGAAAGAAGAACAGGAGAAGAAAAAATTATTTTCATTTCATTCTATTTCTCAGTTTCACGCTTCCAGGTATTTCCCTTCCTCACGAGTTGTGAGCTATGAGCTCTTTTAATATGGGGACATGCTATTTACCATGAACTGCATCCTAGAGAATTCTGCTAGGCTTTTTCCACCGCAAGAAGTGTCATAAACAAAATGTGGCAATGACACCGAGAGTAACTGGGGTCAGACCACAGATGACTTTCTGAACTACAACAAAAGGGGAAAACATAGCTCCAGTGCTTTCACGGTAACAAACTACTCTAGATGGAAAGGTGAGGAAGATTGTGTGTGACATTACAATCCCGATACAGAAGTTATCTAATGCAGCAACTATTTCTGTCAATGCAGATTCAACCTCCCTGAGAAGCCCAGCATTTGCCCCAGACACTGCTGGCTCCTGGCATTGGATGTGGAAGACAGAGGAGTTGCTTCTCAGAACATGAAAGTGTCCTCCCCAAACCCCTCCCAGTATTTTTGTTAGCGTCAACATTACTTTGGAAATTTAGGAAGTCTTTGCACACCTATGGTAAAAGCACTAGATTCAGCTTTATGCATATATATTAAAAAAAAAATCATCAATCTGAATAATGTTACATGGCTCTGGAGCACAATGTATAGACAGTATTTAATCAGAAAAGCCTGAAAAAGCAAGACACCATCAATGCAAACAGGCACGATTAACCTAAGCTAAAATAATTTGAGCAAATTGCTACATAGTGTAGCTTTATACATTGGGGATAGTTGAAACTTCTTCACCTAGACTTGGCTTCGTAGCATACACAACCAAAAGCTGTGTAAACTTTCCCAATGAAACAGAGAAACTTACAGTTGCTTTTCCCTAAGCTGCTTCCCTGAGCCACCTGTTTCCAGGAGAAACTGCGTCAGGTGCAAAAGATACAATAGGTTTAGGGTCCTGTGTAAAGCAAAAGCATTTTATATCCACTGTCAGCATATTGTCTCCAAATATTTTCCAGTTGAAGCATTCTATCAAGAAACATTTTGAGCAGGCAGACTCAGCCATGTTACATAACACAAAATGTATGAAAATTGAAGTTATTTAAGTATACACATACTTTCCACTAGTTCAAAATCTATTTCTTAACTATAAACCGCAACATTTCCTCATAGCGGTATCAAGCTTCAAGCTGACAACCTCAAACTGCTACAGAACTCTGCTTCATTTTATTCCTTATCTTTTTAATATGAACCCGATATCGAATTATTATCTTTTCTTTGCATTAAAAAAAAGTAATTAAAAATCCAACCTTCCTATTTGCAGATGAAAACTTAAAAATATAATGCGATTGTCAACTAAAAGTGTTAAATCATACTATGGAAGACAAAGGAGACAAAGTAAAAAGAAAAAGAAAACAATTTTAAGCCAGTCCTCAAACTCCTGCATCATTTTTTTTTAATTTTTTTTTTTTTTAATACTGTATAGGATTGACAATTCTGAGCTATATCAATCAAGAAACTACAAAAGGAAAAGGAGCTGGTATGTAATTCTAGCATTACATTTACTGTCTTGACAGCTCTTTTAAAATCTTTGATTATATAAAACCATTTGTTGATGCAGCATATCAAAGCACAAGAGAATGAAACAATCTAACCTTGTGTATTTTAAGTCTAGGATGATTTCTGATATTATGTTAGCCAGCTACGAAATGTGATTGTTTCCTCGAGTCCTATGTAACTTAGCAAGCTTGCCCTTTGTACTGTTTTGTTTCTCTAAAATCTTCTCAATACTAATTTCAACACTGGCAGCTGATAAAGAGCAACGTTTCAGAGGTAAAACAAGAAGGGTAATAACTAGCCTTGGCTACTTTCCACAACTACATTTGTACATTAATTTCTGCATCTATGCTGTCCCACCTTATTTTCTATTTGACTCAATTCTCAAAACCCATATTCATGCAATTCAGAGTAGTTGGATTTATCTAACAGACGACGGTCACAGAGACCACGCACTGGACTTTCAGGATGTGTCGCTATTACTCGCAGATCTACACACCCACGAGGGATGCACATTCACTTTAACCACTGCAAAAGTACCAAAGCTTTTCAGGAGTCGCTTTCATCCATCCATAAAACCCCTCAAATTATCATCTAAGCGATGGAACATTTGGGTTGCCACGGTAAAAGCCAATAGTTGTATCTTATTTATGACTATGTAAATCTCAGCCATTTCATAGTAGAAAGGTGAAATATCAATATAAAGATCTAGATCACAGACTGCTTTCTTTTTGAACACCCATTTAGAAACATCATCCCACCTCTCATGGCTTGGTTGTTCACGTTGAGAAATGCAAAAGCAAGGCTAGAAAAGAAAAGCTAGAATAATTTCTGGAATATTCCCCTTTTTTCAAATCAGCTTACATCACTTAAATGTTTAATCTCTTCCTGATTGCAAGAAAGAGTTTATAGCTCTTGCTCAAACTATTAATACGCTACACCCCTGCAATGTTACCTGCTCATTAGCTTACTAAAACCAAGATCCTCAAGCTTGGAAACGTTCCCTGCAGCAGACTGGGGGGGGGGGGGGGGGGGTTGGAAGGAACAAGCCCCCTCGTTCCCCAGCCGGTGGGCTGACCGCAATGCAGCGCTGTAGCAGCCAGCACAGCAGTCCCGAGGGCTGCAGTCCCCACTGCTTCCAAGTGCTGGGGAGCAGCCAGAAAACCCACATTGTCACAGGGCTGCTGGCACAAGCCTGGCTCCTCCTTGACTGACACCTGCTCTGGCTCCCTGGATGTCTTGAACCATTTCAAACAGGTAAACCCTGCAGAGAGATATCGGTGCATGCGGAGGGTTACTGGGCCTGTGTACAGATCAATGAGCAGCTCCCACCTACCTACGTTGTGTTAGACAGGCCTTCCAAGCCTAAGGACATTTATACAAACCCACACATGGAAGAAGTTTAAAAGGATGTATCCAGCAGCAAAACAGAAGCAACTACTGGACATTCCCCTAAGCCCTCCTCTCTATCTAGACTGTAGATGGATATTGAACTATCCACTGTCTTCTTTTGCATATTTATGTCTCCACAAGAAACATGAAGCTTATACTCTTCCACAACGCTCATGCATTATCTTTCTTGAATGATCCAGTTATGACAACCATGCCATTTTTATGTTTTATTCCTTGTATTCATTTCTTGTTCTGTCAGATAGTTTTACCAGCTGACTACTCGACTTGATTAAGTGATCCATGCTTATTTGGGATACAAAAGCTGCTCCTCTACTATAAATAAAAGTGAGTGCCAAGTTTATTTCTGACACTATCAGTTCTTCATCAGAACATAGAAATGGGCCTATATAATTTCTTTCACTATGACAGAATGACAGTTTTGATAATGGTGTGTTGAGCAGTCAAATATCCAGCCATCAGAGAGCAGCACCAAACACACACCCATTTCACCTACACTTGCAGAGGGAAGAAAGGCACAGCACCTCCAGAAAGCTCGGTATCTAAGCTCAAGAGGCAAACATCAGTTCCAGATTCCAGACAATGTGCTAATAAAATATGACCTATACTGCAACAGTTTTCCAAGGACTCTTAAATGCACCCTCCTCCCCATAGCGGTCTGAGAAATGCTAGTGCACAGCACAAATAAACATCAGTCAGCTCTGGAATTACTGCCACAGAGTGCTCTGCACGGCTGGCATATTTTCTGTGTTGCTTGCAAAGCAGCAGGCATCTCCCTTTGTTGCCGATGCAGATTGTTTCCAATCTCTCAGCATGTCTTTCTCAGCCACTTGCTCCTGAAACTTAAAAGGAAAACAGTGCACATTTAATTTGAAAAATGCTTTGCAGATTTCGTAGCAGAAAGGGTTTAGTAGGTTGGAGGGGGTAAAAGAAACTGTTTCACAGTGTTATTGAGGCCATGTGTGACGGGCTAAACAAAACCTTCAGGCAATTCTGTCACAAGTTATTTTCACTTCTTACAATTTGCACAACCAAGTGGGTGGCCATATGTCTATCCCTTCTCCTTGCTTTTCAACGAATGAAATGAGGAGGATTTTAATATTTTAATAGTTTAGCTCATAGAAGTTATGCCTTTATTGTATTCAGATTGACTATGTGCAACCGAACAAGCTTCCTCATTAAATTTAAACACAAAAGCAGATGATGATCATGCTGATGAGGCTCCTTGTAGTAGTGGATTACTTCTATGTATCAGGCTATATTTATCTTTCATTCTGCTCAGAAAAAGGTCATGCACTGTCTTACACACATCATGGAACCAGAGTATAAATGCAGCGCCAAACACCAGCATTTGTCTAAGATATTCAAGAAAAAATAAACAGAATCTGAACAAAGCTGACAGTAAAAATAATAAGCAAGTCTTATTTCTCTTTCATTTTCACACTCAAGCAAAGGTCAAGATTGAGATAAATACAAATAAGGCTTTTCTTCCCATACTTGAAGCATAGCACAGGACCAGAGTGGGGGTGCCTTCACAGTCTATACAGACCAAGTAGAAAGGTTACCCAATGGAAGTCTTGGTCTTGATGGCATATGCAGTGGTGGGACCATACTCCAAATAGGAGATCTGGGGGAAAAAGCCTCAGGGAGACATAGAAGAGTTTCACGTCTCCAGTCTGTCTTGCAGCTCAACCTGTTAAAATGGAATTTTCCTTCTGCCTGCAGATTAGCAGTATTATCTTTTTCATTTCTGAGTACCTTGAGGGTGCAGAAAGATGTCTGTAACTCAGCAATCAAGTTCTCCCTGAGAAAGAGTGGACCTTTATAATATTATGAAATTATTGGTTTATTCATCTTCTCTGATTTAAGCTACTCAGCATTTCTGAGTGAGCAGAGGACATGATTTTTTCCTCATTCCAAAGCAGTTAGCCTACACAGAAAAGCAGTTGTTTGGGAGTAAAGCAATAAATTCATATACATTTTTAATATCTGTTATAAAGAATTTCCAACAATGGAAAGTGAAAAGACAGTTCTTTCAAACTGTTCAGTATATCTATGAGATATTAAATTGGAGTTCTGGTAAAACAATCACTAATCCTATTCCCCATTTAACTAAAAGCTACTCAGGCTGTACTCTGGGGTAAGTATTGAGGATACCATTCTTCAGAACGGGGTCAATTTATGCAACACAGTTCAGTCCCAGCATATTAGAAAGGTTTTTGATTGTAGTGTTACTCCCAGGGAGACTGCCTTCTGGAAACTGATATTCCAGCACGGCAATGGTTTTACCTCAAAAAAGGACAAAGTTTTTACTGAGTAATAAATATATATACATATGTCAGGGAACAAAGGAGGAAGCTGGGTTGTTTGCTTCTCTCTTTAACCCTAATTCTACATATTCCATCCACTTATTGAAATTCCAGTCTCTTTTCATGCTTCTCAGTCCCCATTCTCTTTTTAAGTTCTTTACCAAGGCAATGCCACTCTTATCTTCCCTCCAGAATATAACTCCCACTCCACGCACCCATCCTGGACAGGATTCCTTTTCGTGTCCTACCCTTGTTCCTTTACCTTGACATAACATCCTCAGCTCCCTATGCACCCTTCATTTAATCTTTGTTTCCTAAACGCTAACCTATCATCTATACCTGTAACTGAATTTCCTAAGCTTTCCAAGACAATACTTCCATTGTAGTTCTTTAAATACTGTAACCAACCTCTAACAGTGATTTTTCTTTTCCCCAGCGCAGTTTTCCAAGATTTCCCACTACCTAAAATAGGTTTTGCTCTTTTAAATCAGTGCATTACACTGAAGATGTATAGCTTTTCTTGAAAGTCGTACCAGTTAAATCATTTTAAGCCTGCAATGCAAAAAATCGAGTCACACAATTTTACCTGCTTTTGACTGCTCACATTCTTTTAATTTGCCATCAGCCTTTACAACGCATTTTTGATCTAGTATTGCTGCCTTCACTGAAGAGAAGAAAAGGTAAGTTTCAATATACATGCATGCATATAATTATACATGTGTATATATATATGTTCAAACATATAAAACAAAAAAACAAACTCCGTGTCATCAAGAATCTTTCTAAAATTAAAGGTGCAAAAAATCAGTTTGTCATTCATTTCCAAGTCAAACTCCTGATGCACAATTTTGATTTGAGAGGTACTTAACTAGAAAAGCTGAGACTCAAGAAGTAGTTTCACTATGCAACTATGTATAAGAACATTTAATTTGTTTTCATAATCAAGTACACCATGATGACTAAAATACTCTCACTTTTTCATCCATAAACCTCAAGTTCTTGACTAATCAGGTAGTCCTTTGTGTTCAGCAAGTATGTCTCATTTTGTTCTAATTTTTAGCGACACCAAAATTAAACAGCAAAACAGTAATACCTCTTACTGTGTGTGAGGAAACTCAAATCTGATAGCAAAGGTGCAGGCCAGGGCTACCAGGACTATCAGAACAGAGAACTTATTCTTAACATAAAAAGTATTGTGTTTGTTTGGCCTTTTCCAAAAAAAGGCTGAGATGGCATTCATCGGTAATGCTATCACAGAGTAAATATCAACAAGGGCAGAGAGCTGCCAAAGCCAAAGATCAACATTGATATAAAAGCAAATACAGGCATGCCATGGACACGTTTGGTTGGAAATGACACTACAGCATTTGAGAAGGGCCTGCGGATGGGAAATGCCTGTTACTGGCTGCATCACCTCCCCAAGGGCAAAACCTCTCAGAACCCACAGCCTGCTCCTGAACCCCCCTCCCTCCTTCACCCAGACTACATAACCCCTGGCACGCATCCCCGCTCCTGCTCAGACCATACAATGCCGGTTTTCATCCAAGTAAAGAGAGGCAGACAGCAAGGGCTCGTCACAGCTCACCCTCAGGCCACGCACGCAGCACACGTGGCAGGACCAGCGTTACGGAGGCACACGCTGCACACTGCAGCCACCCCGAGCCAGGACAACAGAAGTGCTTTCAAATCATCTGGAGTGATTTCCCAATGCGAATCAAATACCTCTTCTCTCATGGGGCTGGATCTGACGGGTCAAAGGGGTGTCTTGCCATCCTCCAGCTGTCCTGCGTTTTGTCAAATCTCTCCTTTGTTTTATCTTCCTTATTAAAATAAGAAAAAACTGCCAATATTCAGGAACATTCTCTGGTTCAAATACAACCTGGCAAGGTTCATCAAGGATGATGATTGATGTTTCTGAACAACCTCCTTGAAACTTTATGAGCTCAGTTAAGATGCTAGTGAGACCAGGTGTGTTTCCTGTTCTGAAATTTTAACTGGTTAAGTTTTACTACTACCAATAAACTTAGATATCCATAGAAGGGTAATTCTTAGAAAAACTAATACTTCTGATTTCAAAAACGTCCTCAGCATTTTTCTGACTCCTTGGCATAGCTGAAATCTATTAAATTTTTAAACTTGAAACCTCAGCTGATTTTATTTTATGAAGACTTCAGAAATTTGGTATTTGTGCTTAGTTTATTTTTGGTTATTATCAGTATGAAGCAGCTGTTGACACTATGTCTGAAGCATCATTTTTACCATTGATTTAAATTAGGATTTTTTTTTTTTAACTATCTCTCTATTACTTAAATATATGAAGTACACCTGTTAAGAAAAAATTGTTTATGGAGCACAATTATTATAATAAAATTTTATTTTACTGTTTCGTTTATCATTTTAAATCTGATCCTGTTTTCTAAGAGAGTCTGTGAGAACAGGTAATGACTACAAAGGATGCCAAGTTTATTGAAAATTAGCAGTTCTTGCATAAATTAATAGTACTGACTTACAATGAATTGTGCCATTTGCAAAAACCTCACCCAAAAAGACTTATGAGGAAAATACCCAATACTACCCTTACCTGCTACCTATTATAAATGATGTACTGCTACTACCTGATACTTGGAAGGAAGAATTATTCTTGTCTTGATACGTGGATCGGTTGCAAGTGCTTACTTTCTCCCAAATCCAGGATAGTTTGCATTGTCCCAGGTCTGCATCTAGCAAGGCCAACAGTATTGCCATTGCTGTCAAGAAGGCCGAAATTAAGAGTTTATATTTCAACATAACCAGATGATGTCTACTTAGCATGAAATGTAGTTATTATCCAAGAGCTTTACATTCCAAGCAATTTCTTAGCATAATATATTTTAAATCCGTTGGGTTTAAGTGCTCAGAAATCATCTGCTAGTATCTATAGAAAGTTCACTACAATCATATTTGCATTATTTATGTAGAGCGAAGGAATCCCATTTATTCTATTGTTAGAAGTTAATATCCACCAAAACGCCATCTCTGTTTCACTAGCTCCTTACAATTGCTTATCAAAGAAAGCAAGTGCCAGGCTTTCTAAAAGAAAGATAAATTTTCTCAGGTAAGACTCAATTTTGTTCCCTCTGAAATGCTCACACAGATCTGAGTCACAACAAGAGATCTAAACAGAAATGAAATCAAGAACAAAATGGAGTTGCTTTGAGCAAGTCTCCAGTTTCCACACTTTGGATTCACCACATTCTAGAACAGCTGCCTAAAATGAGTGGAATATACTCCCCTATGGAAACATTTACCAAAAGGCTAACTTTTCAATGGGTAAGGTAAATGCAAATTATTTCCTCCTCATAGACAGTTCGCTATGTCATTATCTGTATTGTACAGAGCTTTATATTAGAAAATGCATTGACAGAGTTGGATGCTACTCAAAGCATGTATACCTCAGAAATCACAATTTGACCTGTGGTCTCTTTTCTTTCTTCAATGGACAGCAAATCAATAAAATAATGACATAATGCATGAAGTAGCAGCTTGTATTTAAACAGGTACCCAGAAAGACAACTCAGGATTCACAGGAAGCCCACCTGCCAGCAAATATGTCCATATAAATCCTTTTCATCCTTAAAACTCATGCCCTGCAGCAAGCACTCAAGCCTACAGGAGGCAAGCTGCGTGGCATCATGGCTAACGTTTGGTCCAAAATCTGTACACCTCATTCTGTATTTTATGTAGAAATTGTTCTCCCATTTGCCTTTTCTCCTCTGAGTGGAGCAATCTCCTGCATCCTCCTTCCCTTTATAACCCCAAACCAGCATAGCATAAGAGAAAAACAGCTTCCCAAAGCTCACTGAGAAGTAATATGTCATTAAGACTCAACCCCTCCGAGGAAATTAACAGGCAGTAGTTGAAGATCATAAGGACCTGGGTAACACCACCACCTTCTCAAGAGATAAGTCCATTAAGCAAGTACATTGCTCATCACTTCCATTCTGCTTTGAGTTAATGAACCAGCTATTCCTGACAAGGAGCAGGGAGAAGGCCTAATTTATATATTACTATCCTTTTACATTTTACTTGATCATTACATCAGAACAGGCACTTCACTTTTGTTTCACATTACTCCAGTGGACCACAGCAAAGAAAAATGAAGTCAAATGAGAAATAAATAGTATAAATTTATATACCGACAAATCACATCGTATTTCAACAAATGTATGAGATATTTGGGAGTTTCCTTCACCCTGAGCAGCTGTAACTATAAAAGAGCAATCATGCAACATTCATTAATAAAACTGTCTTCAGAACCTCTTCTTATAGACAGATTCAGCATCTGCAAGAGACACCCATGACACACACATTTTGCTGCGCTTCCCTTTTTCCATTCACATTTGATATAGACTGAAAATATGTTATTAATAGGTATGAATACACCATGCTTCCAAACTCTTTCTGCTAAGACATAGGTATATTTATGTTATAAACAATCAAATGTAATATACTAATGTATGGCATACATATCGTAGCAAAGTAAATTCATTACTTATCTCCTCTAGAGAGTTCAGCTTAAAAGTAACTTGGAAAACAGCAAATAGTTGGCCAGGACTTTCAAAAGTGACATGAGGGAATTTCTCGTTGCCCCATTTACGGTATCTGCGGCAAGAAACAGTAATGGGTCCTCTTCAAGGACCAAATGTTTTAAGCAGTATTCAGTGTAGCATATAAATTTCAGCTAAGCAATTTACAATGGGCAACAATTCATCTGGCCAGCTCACGCTTTAGATAACTATCTGTAAAATCCAGACCAACCTAATACGCCAAGGGCTGTGAGGTAGCCAACAGCCAAGAAGTTAAAGAAAATTAGGAAAAGACACAGCATTCCTCAGCCTGGCTAACCCAGATAACATCTTCCAGACATTAGTATGAAATTAAACAGAGAGAGAGGCTGAATTACTTCCAGTGTGCAGATATTGCCCTGGTGAAATGTGACAGGTGACCTGCAACATAAAAAATGCACTTAACTGTAAAAACTAGAAAGTGAAGCTAAAAATGAGAAAAATAAAAGCTGTTCCTGGATATGTAGTAAAAGACATACTGACATAATAAATGGGAGGAGAAGGAACAAAAAAGCACCCACCCCATCCAAAAGCTGCACCATTAAGGTACAAAGAAATAAACCTCTTTTTTTAAGGGTGAAAAAACCAAAACAACCAGACATGAATGAGCTCAATAACATTCAAAATAGTATTATTTATTAGAAAATCATGTGCCGCAATGCCTGAAGCAAATGTTTTGCAGTTTATTCCATCATTCCTTCGACCCAGGGCCTTGACCACATTAGTGAGAACTTTTAAAAAATTATTTCCTTGCCTTACAGTCCTTCAGCTCCACCAATGCCAAAGTTTGCTGCCACAGTCAGTACATTATGCACTGTCATGTTACCATCCACTCTGCATAAGAGAGCTCAGGATGATGAAGAACGAGTTGTGGCAATTGCTTGATGTTTTAGAAGGATGTTCTCAACAGAATAGCACAAACTCTGCCTTTATTCAAACAGGAATGAAAAGGAAAATAGCAGATATTAACTTTATTAACAGGGGGTGATGAGGAGAAATGTTAGGCTGTACACACATTCAATCCAAGCAACAGCAACTATAGGTGAAGTTTAAAATTTATGTTTACTCTTTGGTAAAGGATTTTCACCGTAGTTATGGCTCTCAATGAACTCCATGTCCAAAAGGGATACATTAGATGATTAAAGACTAATTGGATTGTTTTCCCTTCTCCTGTAGCAGTTCCAGTAGGAGAGATAGCAAAGACAGTTCCCTAGCCTTCAGGCATTGCACAGAAGTAGGATACATAGTCATGCAGTCAGACTTCAGTTATTTATATAAGGGCCTAAGATATGAAACTAGGCTGCTTTTAATAAAACATGGAGAGAGATGAGCTCGTACCACTAGTCTAGTATTGGACCCTTCTCTCTTTCTACTGAGCACGTAAACAGTCTGGACAACATTAACATCCTCCGTAATACAGATTCAGGACTCTAGTATGAAAACTGCCCCAAGTCAAAGCACCAACTACCTTTCATTTTTTTGCATCATGCCAGAACGACTAAAAAGGAAAACCTATTCCATTTAGTATAGATGAAAGCCCCTATAAGTATATAGGAAGAGTAGTTGTATTTTGTAACATTGTTCCCCATTTAGAAGTAAAACAGAGGCTGGTGTAAGTCAAGCAAGGGAACAGAAAATGCAGAAAAGAAACCAAGGAATTTGAAGCCAAGTTTTCAGCTGTTACATACAATCATACCATGCAGTGACATTTTACAGAATGGCAATCACTTGCTGGAATGCAACCGAATACAAGCTGTGCAGTAAGTAACTGCCCAACAGATTAGCTGCTACAGCCAGTTATGCTCATACTCTTAGTCCAAAATATGTTACAACTCCAACTGAATGGCACTGTAAACCAGAACAACATTGACCCCCCCTTTTTTTTTTTTTTGGCAAGTTCAAAGCTCTCAGACAAAAGAACTTATGTAGCTCTTTTCATTATTATTTTTGCTATTTTCACTACTAGCCATAAAGTTTACTATAGTAACCATGCAAGAATCCAGGATTACTACCACATTAACAATACTGAATATGCCTCTAAGAGTGCATTGTACTGGATAAGACACCAACAGAGAACCAATGATGATACTTGTCCTCCCAGAAAAAGTAACAGACAAAAAGAAGTGTGAAAATACATTTTTTAAATGCCTGAAATATGTTTAAATTTAAATATACTGCAAAATATTCAGAATGCGCATACAATACAACATACTACAATTAGGACTGATCTAAATTTACTATGTGCTCCTTACCCATGTTTGTAACTATGCTTCAATTTGAAAGAGAAGAAATTAGGGACTAAAAATAGAAATAAAGAAACGGTAATAGAACGGGGCAGAGAGCACCCCAAATATTGGGCATGAACCAGTTCATCTGAGGACAACAAGCAATGACAGAAAGACAATTTTTTCTTTCCAAACTTGATATATGTTTACTGCTCCACTAATAGCCTTCTGAAATGGGCACACCACTCTGGAAACTGAAGTCACTCTACATGATCATTTTCTTATAAAATCCAAAATTAAAAATTTGTTTTACAGTACATCTCGTTCTTTGGTTAAGGAGACTTCATGCCAACAAGAAAACAATCATGTATAGTCAACACCAGAAATTATGAAGACAGCATAAACTGTTTCTAAGATCAAATTATCCTTGGAAACTTACACAATCGTGGAAGAAGAGGGGTGAGTGGCCGGCATATTTAGAAAAATCAATTCAGGATATTTCTCTGTGCTATTAATATCTTAAATTCAATTATTCTGCCCTGATACAACCTCCTGAGAAAATAAAAAAAGAAATAAAAGTCATACAGGAAAAACTAGTGTTGGATGTAATATGTTTACTCAGACATGATAAAAATGCCTGATTTATTCTCTTGATGTATTGTCTTAATGAGAAGCGTTGACTATTCTTCCACTCAAAAAGACTATGACATTAATCCTGTAAAGGTGAATCAGAGAAAATTCAAGCTCTCCGTGAGTTCCAACTCCACTTACTTTTCTCATAGTATTCTGTTTCAGGGACAAGTAAAAAGAAAAGTGTCAGACATACAAGCTCCTCCACATGTTTTTAATTTGGCACAAAATGTCGTGGTTTCACCGAGAGAAAATTTCGCTTCTACCTGTATGACTTTAATACATTTTCTTCACTGCATTGAAATCAAAGTCTGTGATTCTAACCCCTGTTAAATGTGCTGGAACAGAGACAGAGAGACTTTTGTGGAGTGAAGTAATCGCCTGAAACGTTTGGTGCTCTCCTCCACTTCTAAAGCTAGAATCCCTTTGGAAGAAGTCATAAGGAAGCCTGAATCCTGAGGTTTGTTTATTTAAACAAGAGGCTGTTCTCAATCACCTTTTAATTTGTATCGGAATTGTCTCCAAGGTTTTAGAGACGCACAAACTACAGAAACTATACAATACAAAAGAAACATTTATTTTTTGTTGCAAAGAAACAAAGAAGGAAGACAACCCAGACCATGGGACTTGAAGTTGAAGCTACCCCTCATGTGCTTTAGAACCTAAACAAGGAACTCCTACCCTTTAATCTTATCAAAAGACTATTTTCCCGAGTGTGTGAGCAGAAGAAAATACCATCAGTGGCACAGCTAATCGAAGTGAATTCCTGTAGACTGTAGCTTTGGCAAGGGTCCCTCTCAAGATCAGAGAGGCTGTCCACATTACACCTGCACAAACAGCGATGCTTTGGCAATTCTTGTATATCTGAGCTATAAAAGTCTCTTGCACATCTGGGTTGATGGGATTTCTGTAGTCCTCACTCCATGAGCAAAGTACACACACCCTCTCCGTGGTTCGCTTGTAATATGAGTAGATAGAAGATAACAAAAACAGTATTTATTTTTTTTTTTAAATAACTCCCATTCTCACTTCCCTAGTATCAATGTCAAAGGGAATTTTCCTCCTTCAATAAGAAGATTCAGTATTCCATAAATATTAAAAGCTTCTGGACAGATTCAGCTAGATTTGAAAACGGATAGTTCTGAGACTTCACCTCGATATACTTTGAGGAAAAAAAATAATTCAGTGGTGAGCACTGCTACAAGTGAAGTAATTTACAAATACAACAGTTAAAACCCAAGATAAGCATCTTCATGCAAACACACTGCCTCACACACCCTTTTTGAAAAGCAACAGTGATCTATGGATCAAAAGAAAGAGTTTGCATTGTTTTTTAAAAAGATGTTTTTTAAAGTATACTGTACACATCTGTCTGTGACTGCAGAACCAATACATAGAAAGTGCTCCTACACGGATCTTTTGCAGAAGTACTCTGGAAAGCAGCTGGGGAAGGCATATAGGAGTGATATGAAAGTATATTTCATTTACTTTATTTTTTCCAGATGACCCAGTAGCAGAACCTCAGCATGTACCAGTCTGAGAATTTTGGAATGGTTTAAATGGGAACAGATCAGTGAATATAGCTGACAGTAAATGTTGATGGGGTGCACTGCTTTTGGTGCTGTGTCTGGAAGAGGAAGGACTTCACACTGTAATAAAAGAAGAATGGGAATCTTAAATAATCAAAGGTACAGAAAAGGCTGACTTGGCTGTACGTTTTGTGGCAGCCCATTTCTGAACTGTTTGAGCAGGCAGATCTATTTTACTGACAATTCTTGAGTTCTTGTTATGCCACAAACGACTGCTATCTCTTAGCTCAACTCTGTTAACCTTAGTTTGATGACAATGATTTTAATGTTACAGTTAGGTCAATGAAATAGGCTTGGGAATTCCTCTTGCTTCACCATACTGTTATCTTGTTTTGTTCTTCTGTGTCTCCAAGTTCCAATCTGCAAGTTTCTCAATCGTAACCTGTGTCCACTTTACCCATATGAATCTAGTTACTCATGGTGGAGCTATGAGTCTCAGTCTGACCTCACACGGTGTTTCACAACTGTATACTCATCAAGGCTTGTGAAGTAATTTACCAATGTGTCTCCCTAATTTACACAAATAAAAGTGAAAACAGGATCAGGTCAAAGATGAGAATAAATTTTTATATTAAACAATAATTTGAAAAATTAAATAAAAGCATCAAATTAAAAAGCTGCCTCACTTAAAGTCAAGGTAAAACTCTTTTCCTATGGGCGTAAACACTTTTAGAGAAATCGGACCTTTCCACCTTTAAAAACATCCACTTTTACTGTATCTAGATTAATGCTTGCAAATACACTGGTGAACAACATTACATGAGCATAGCACCTGCTCTAACAATGCTCATCCTTGCAGGGAAATCAAAATAATCTCAATTCAAGAATAAACATTTTCATTAAGATGTTAACAGTATGCTATTTCGGTTGGCAAAATAAAAAAAATTAAAAAAAAGAGGATAAAGTATATAACCGAAAACTTAGCACTTTCAAATGTGAATGCTTGAGCAAAGATATATAGATACATATCTAACTATTAGATATCTCTTCAAATTAAACTTAAGAATTTGAGTTCCAATTTTGCAAACTAAGAGACTGAAATTTTTGTACATAACACATATGTCACTGACAACAAATATAAAAGGAATTCAGAAATACACTGCAGCTAGAGCAAGGGAGATCTGGAGAAACTCAGCACTTCCCGAGGTCAAGATCTTTCCCCCAGAGTTGCCGCAAACATCCGTGACCACCTGCCAATTTCTTAATAAGGATTCCCACAAAAATGCTGTCTGCATGTCAGCAGCCCATGGGTATACGTAGGTCCTGCAGAAAGAATGACTAAAGAACACTTTCATTTTTCCCACTCAAAAATATTTTCTTTTAAGGGAAACCAACAAATATACATGAAATATAACTTGAAAATAGGGCTCGTGGATGCTTCATATGCCTTACCTACACAAGGAAAAAGTATTGATTTAAACTAGAGGTGTAAACGCACAAATATTTCTTTCAATTTAACGTCAGGTTTGCTTTAATTTCAAACAGGTTTTAGCTCAATCAGATCAAGGACACAGGCAAACATATACTTGAGGTCCTAGCTTTATGAATTCTTTACTTCCAGCTCCTCGTTACCACTCCCAGCTGCATGTTATCAGCCTCCTTCCCGGGACAGTAATAGACCCTCTGAGTTTCAGTGAAAAGTGAGGCAGAGTAGTTTAAACTGACAGGTGATAAAGCTGATAAATTAACCCATTTTCCTCTGCACTGAAGCAAATGAGGAATGTTTACACATGCAATTCCAACATCTCAAGTGATAAGACTAAGTCCCAGATGAGGGACAACAATAAAGAGCTGGATAGCATTTTAAAGTTACATTGTCCTCACTCCACACCTTCGTAGTATTCACAGAAAAGTTTACAGGTGATAACATAAATTGAAGTTTAATGTGATTTAGTTTAACTCAATCAGTTTAGGTTTTGGGGTGTTCTTTTTCCCTACAAAACCTGTACTAAGTGTAACACGCTTAATGGCTGAATGTGATATCCACCTTGTCTTATGTGCAAAGAAGAGACATAAAAATAGATTTTTCCTTAATATTTTCACAAGCATAGTCTCCTGAAAGGCTTTCTTTTATAGGTTTTTTTAAGGTACTTTCTGATATATAACAGAAAATTTGAAATCCATAAATAAAGAGATACTCATCCAAAACTTAATGACAAGGTACTCTCCAGAAAGACTCAACTAATGCTCTAGAGAGAAATTACTCACTTCAAAGTCAAAAAACGATCCCAATTGTTTTGTGCAACTAGGAGGGAAGGGGCTTTCAGGAGTCCCCTGCAGCATACCATGTAAAAATAATGGTGGGAGCCACTGTCTGTAAGACATCCCGAGTGCAAAAAATCAGTCATCTGCAAAGCACACGCTTAGATGTTCTCTGGGTTTATTACTCTGACTTTGGCTGGAAGGCTGATAAAGATTCTGGAAACTGCAAACGCAAATCTATTTTTTATTAAAAGTTTTGGCAGCAGGATGGGTGCGTGCTTTACAATAAGAGAAGGGTGGGGGGAACAGAGTGCTGAAAAACCTCCAGTCACAGCACAGATTTCCAGCACATCTGCTGGAGCAGCAAGCACTGTGATTTCTGAGAGGCTTGTGGTTAACCTCATGGCACGGAATAAATTATTCCCCAATTCCGTCCTTCATTAAACCACCCATTCTCTGAAATGTGTCGACGAAGCCGACACATGGCCAGCTACTAATCAGCAAGATGACAGTCCGTCCCCAAGATGCTCTTTTTTTTTGGCCAGAAGAAAACAGAGCTGTTCATCCCATATAATTTTAAGTTGTTTATATTGTGTCCTGCCTAGAGGTATGAACAACTATCATGATTTAATTTAAACAGCCTGTATATACACATAACAACATTGGATGTCATGCAACATGCCTTCTAAGTGCAAACAGTTTTCAGACCCTCACAACTGCAATTGAAAATATAAATCAGATACAAAGACGAAAGATGCTTAATATACTATACCGTTTAGGCACCTCTCAAGAAATATCTACAAGAATGTGTCAAGACAGAAATTATCAGAATGCTGAAATATTTAGATATAAAGGCTTTTATGCCTCCTGTGTGATTCATTCTTCCTGTGTGGTTCACTCATGAAATTAGTGATCAAAAGTAATTGCTATTATGTGACACTTTAAATGGCAGAAAAACAGAGAGAAAGAGAGAAAATAAACATCACCAGAATTTTGTTGAACTACATTTAACAAAACCAGTACATGATGTTGGGCTACCATTTAAATTAAGTTTTTCCCAGGTGATCAGTTACAAGATTTCTCTTGCTTTTAGTGTTCACATTGAGAGGTCTGATTTGCTGGAGCACGGTGTCAATAATTGCAACTGGCATTAAAAGGAGCTGAGCTCTGAACAAATAAAGTGCTCCTAAAACACCAAGGGAGAAATCAGATTATAGGCAACTAATTAGGAAGCTAACATCGGCCACTTCAGGCACTAGAATCTTCATGCCTCCTTTCCCCTAAGGAGATAACTTCATCGTATTATCTCACAGGAAGATAGTAGGAATTGAAACAGTTTGGTAACAAGGGAGCTGGAAAACCCCACAAGGAAACTGCTAAAACTACACTTGGAACAAGACTTGAATGGTATGAAATAAATAAGGCATGTGAATCGCAAGAAACAAAAATAAAGCGTAAGTTTGGTTAGATGTATATTCAGTGGGCACAGATTACCCTCACAGTATATTTGGAAACTGAGCTAACACTTTACAATCAAATATGGCAATCATATCACCAGTAGGCTGCTGGTGGCTCCAGGCCACCAGATCTAGACCCATTTCAATTATGAGGGGGTTTTTTAATGAAGTTTTATGAGTTTTCTGAATTCAGCTAAGTGCTCTTTCTCTTCTCACAGGTCACATTTTCATTCTTGAGTCTGAATAAAGTAGTGCTGTGTTGCTCCTGATTTGAGGAAAACAATCTTGTCTGAATGTGGGGCATAAAAACTGAGCATTGCAAAACAAACAGAAAATTGGCAATGGAGAAAGAGTAAAGATAAAATAGCTATTTGTGGCAGCAGTTTCTAATTCAACAAGACAGAGGAAGATTTTGCAAAACGCACAAAGACACTTAGTCAATACCTTTATACAAGAGGCTGTTTCCCTTATATTGATGGCAGGGGGGAACTGACTACATTTGCAGAACTTGCAGATTTATGCTTCGTACAACAAGTGCATAAGATGAAATGCAAAAGGTATATTAGCCTCTAAAATAACAACAAAAAAAAATTATGTGCTTCCTTCACATTTTTTACACTGACCATCAGAAATTTCATTCATCTTAGAAGCCAACTAAAAAGTATCTCTGAGGTTTTGGCAAGACCAACAACTATTAGTTACCGTGTCTGGAGTGGTGGGTAGTGGTGGGTCTTTTAAGCAACATTCTAACATTTTTTCTTTTTCTCCCCCACCCCTCCCAAAATAAAATATCCAAAGACTGGGAAAAGCCCTCCCATGTTGTACACTAAGAGCGTGTGACACTCGAGGGAGCTACCAGGAGCTGGCAAAATTTAAATCTGAAACCAGTTTATTACAAAAGGAAGTTCCAAGCAACCTTAAATTACATACAAGCAACACTCCAGTCATCTATCATGAGGAAGAGGGTGTTACTCCTACAGCTCAGCTTGGCCAAGCTCTCATTTGAGCATTCCTCCGGCTTCCTACTTCATACTTCCCAGGCTTTTTACAAAAAAGTAAGCTTAAATTACTGTAATATAACTAATGGGCTTGGTTTCCTCACTTTTTCCAGTGGTCAACCTAATGCATTATAAATGGAGTGGAGAGATGTTTCAAAGGGACTAAACTTAACACCATTCTGAAACGTAGGCCTCTTCAGCTTTTTTTAATTTTGTATCCAAAAAAACCCCCACCCTAACATACATATATATCACTGCTCACATTTAAAATTTAGTCCTGCATGCACTATATCACCATTGCCTATTGTCATGGCTTTAAATGCCCCTTGGTATCTCTCAGCAAATAAATGCAATGTATTTCAGTCTCTGCCAGTCCTGCATTGCCTCTCTGCTCTATCTCAAATTTCAAGTTGCCAAAAAGAAGTGTTTCTTCCACCAGCTTCACAAATACTAATGCTCTGCTAATCAAACCTCCTCTTCACTTGTTTTACATTTATTACACAAGTCACTGGGGTAAAGGAGAGGCTAAGTCAGGAAAAAATGGGGTGGTGTTACACTTAAATAAAGCAGTAGTAAAATCAAGACACATGCATAAATGAACCTGAATGTCGTTATTATTGTAACCCTGACCCTTCCTTTCCCTGCTCTTTCCTGCCCCCACACATATGCACATACACTTTTCTTCTCATTCATTGACTCCTGTCTGAAATAAGATCTTCTGCTCCTAAGGACTGAGCCGTTTCTTCAACATAGCCTGTAAAATGCTCAGTGCAAGTACCATGTAAGTAATGAACAGCCATTCAGATACCTGGTTAAAATTAGTCTAATTCCCAGTAGGCAGGTATGATCCTTAAAAAATACTTCAGCAGACATGGCCAAAAGTTTTTTTCTGACCTTCTATTTTGAGATGAGCTTTCAAATAAAGACAGAGGTAGAGGAAACAGTCTGAGGAAGTGTGAATAAAATTGTAATATTGCTTCTGCTCATTACATACCCAACTTATAATGTAAATAGTAATACATTATAATTATAATTCATATTCTACGGTATGCTAAAGCTGTCTGCTTTCATAAGCATTATAACACCTGAAGAAAACCTCTTCTTTATTTGACTGCTCTAAGGCATGTCAAAATCCTTCACCGATTTTTAAGACAATAAATAAATTCTATTAAATAAACTTAAAAATGAAAAGAATGCCTCAATATAGTTAAGACTCAGTGAACTAACAAGTCCAAAAATAAAATTAAAAAAAAAAAAATCGAACCCAAAAGTCACACATTGAAATTTATTTTACATATTATGACAGAGATTATCCTTACACTCATATTGCTGCTCGGAACAGGCAGAACCATGAAGGGATGCCTTCTCTAGGAACAAACAAGCCACTGAACTAAAACAGATGTCAAGTCATATAGCTCCCCTAGAAAAGAAAACTAGTTTCACCACACAAAGTTTTTCAGCGGGGTTATTTAGTTTGAGCAGAGCTTTGTGTTAATGTACTTGTACCTGGTCCCCTGAGAACTAGTTCAGGTCTCCCTGAAAACCACCGCACCCAGTAGACATAGCTTTCTTTCCTTACATTTCCTTTAATATTGATTTTTCAGCAGTTACTTTTCTTTTTTTTCTTTTCAAGCTTTTTTTCTTAACTTCTTAAAGGGGACTGATTAGAGTTCATTATAACTCAGCCATGAAAAATTGCTGGACTGAGAGCAAGGAGAGCCAATCCTCCTGCAAGGATACAGTAGGTAGGGAGATCCATTCTCAGTCTTTTTTATCTTTATTTTGTGCTACCTTGTAGACCAGGAGCTTTCAGTTTCTATCATTTGTTGTACTAGCTTTCTGGAACTCGGAGAAGTCCAGCTGGTAGATTTGACTGTGGGAAAAGGCACAAGGTCCTTCACATACCCTCCTTCTACACCTGCAGAGTGGCTGAGGAGCCATGGCAGTGCTCGGATACGAAGTCCAACCTCATCAGACATTATAAGCCAGTGTTGAGTAGCTGTCACCGTCAACAAGTACAGTAACTGTAAGTTATCCCAAATACTGTTATTTATTGTATCAAAAATAGTAAATTAATCAATCCCTGTCATTGGTTTACTCATATTTTGACCCATAACAGAGATCCATACAAATACTTGCATAATATTGTTTTGAAGAAAAAAATAATAAATACTCTACCAGAAAGCCAGCAATACAGGGGATGGCTCTTTGTTAACTTGAACTAGAGGTTACTTTTACCTTGAATTCTGACTTTCAGATACATCTTTTACCGTGAGGATCAACAAACATTTGCAAATAATTCACCAGTATTTAAAACACCTAACAATATTTTCTGAGACCTCATAAAAAGCGGGCTAACTTATGACTGACCAATGCACATATTGTCCATTTCATAAGGAAAAAAGATGTTTATCATTTGCATGTGCCTAAAAATACACAAAATGTGTGCCTTTTCAAATGATAAATGGCTTAATTTTAGTGCTGATATGATATGCTCATATTTGTGGAGGGCCAAGACAGACATCACGAGGAAAGCTGTGCTGCAACAGCATAACAAAAGTTAAGTACAAATACGGGTAGCTACAACAAATGTACGTACGTGTTCTGTAGCTCACTCACGTAGCAACATGGGACTGGGCAGTGTCAACACTGATATCACCAGAGCAAAACACAGAGTCAGAGTATGGGTTATTCTTCACAATGCAGATTTCAGGGACCCAATAGTTCTGGCACGGACCTTCAGAGTAGACAGAATCTGGAGAAACTCCAGCCTGAGGAGAGCTATTTCACCTTCTTTTCTATTTAAAGCACAGTGTGCTAAGACACTTCAGCAAACCCTAGAAATGAATAGCATCCAAATATCCTGCATTTCCAGTGACTTACATTCAGTCGGTCCAAGCACATGCAGAAGCGTTACATTCCACCCAGCAGTGTAGTTCATCATACTTCATCCCCTGAAATGCCAGCTTTAGAAGGGGATATTTCTATGTCAAGTAGTAGAAGCCAAACCCCTTAAAATAATAATAATAAAAAACCCCAGCACTGAAACAAATTTAAAAACCCACACAAAAAGATGAAAATGAAAAAACTGCAATATTATTTTTTCCAAGTAAGTACCTTCTAATCTGTCTTTAATATTCAAATCTCCCAACCTATCCTTCCAAGTGACTGCCTTTTTTGCAGCATTACAGACGTTTCCTAACTATACCATTATATTTATACACTTCTCTCAAAATGAGATGATCAGCTTGGCGTTCTCTCATGCTCTTAAGTTTGTGAAGCATTGTAACAGATAGGAAGCTGCTACAAAATAAAATACTGAGAGGTAATGGATATATCAACAATAGGTGCAGTGTGGTCACTAAGATGAAACAATCACGGATAGGACTGTAAAAGTCTTCCACAGATGTAGATTAAGCAGCAGGAGAAAAAAAAGCCAAGAAAACATCCACTTGAAGAACCTTCTAAACATGGTACAGGTACCACAGACATGTACATGTTGTGAATAAAAAAAAAAAAAAAATCTTTGGGGGGGGGGGGAAGCAGGGGAAGACTATACCAATATAGCTGGTTTATTTCCACACTTTTGTAGTACAGCAGCAGACATGGCAGAGGTTGAAGCAATTCCCACAGGAGATCGTATTTCCAAGCCATTAGTCAGAAGGACACAACTATTGCCCAAAACTGGGTTCAGAGGTGTAAATAATTACAAAGCCCTGCTCTGGAAAAGGAAAGGGTCTCCCCAATGGACTGATATAAGACAGAGAAAGCATAAAAAAAGGGGACCAGAAAGATCTTGACCCTTCTTGCTCCAACAACTAGCCTCAGGAATAAGCTGGCAGGGATACAAACAGGCTAGACCGAATGTACTCTGCTCATATCAGTTCGACAACTTTTTTCTGCCTAAAGTGATGTTAAAAAATCTTGGGTGTTTTGTAATTAAAGGTGGCAAATAAGACAAGCCAAAGCAGTCTGCAGTCACCTGATAAACACCTCGAGCATTCTGTTAGAGCAATTCTGCATTATATAGTGTAATAACTAACCAGTCCCAGAACACAGGTGTATCTTCAGGTAAGTTTAGCACTATTACCACATTCAAGTATTCCCAGCCCAGCCGTATACACCAGCTCTTTCTTCCTACAAAACCTTCTCCTCTTACCCACTGTGATTTTTTTGCCCCCATAGTTGCAGCTGAACAAATATCAGTGAGATTGGTGGAACTGTATCAAAGTATAAGAAAAAAAAAAAAAATAATTGCAGGAGTATTTTTACATGGGATCAGTTCTTTTATCCAGCTCGCAAAATGGTTCCATAGTTTTGCTTCTGCAGCTGAGGAAACTGGTGCTGCAAAGTAAAGGTAGCATAAAAATTCATTGAGGTAGTATTGTTACAGAATGTTATACACAAATCCATAGCCAAAGACAATAGGTCAGTGAAACGGGAACATCAACAGGCAATTAGTTAACTCTATAGAAAGGGTGGGGAGCAGACAGGGAGTTTGGGACTGTAGTGCCTTTCATAAGATGTTTTTTCTAATTATTTTTGACAACACCCTGTTTATCACTGCCAGACTTTTCAACAATGAGTGAAGAATTAATTTTTATCATCCTCTACATATCCATGGGTGGGCTAATTTTCAACTGATAGCCATAAATAATTTTCATTTTACAGAGCCTTTGCGGGTTCCTTTTCACTGCTGGAGTAGTCATTTGGCAAATTAGGAAGTGGGATTGAGTACTGATAGGATAAAGAGTCTTGTGGCAGTAGCAGGGCGTCAGAAAAGATTCAGAACCAAGTACTTACATCAAGCAGTTATTGGCTAACTCACTCATATGTATTTACATTACTGCTGGGCTCAAGGCAGGATTTATAAAGTTGCCCCCTAAGACAGGTTGGACAAGGACAAAAGAGACTTTAAGGCTGAGCTTGTTGTCAGGCTGCAATTGAACACAATCAACCTTGGAGGATCATTACTTACTAGGTTTTGTTCTCACACAGTTAATATCCTCCTCAAGAAATAACAGCAACAAGCACTGATGCCTCATATAGTCAGATGCTACATCAAGAATCTGTTTACAGTTCCAGAATCAATTTTCACCAGATTTCAAGTAAAAAAAACAAACAAACAAACCAAAAAAACAAACAAACCCAAAACCAAAAAACATCCTCACTCTGCTGTGATTAACTTCTACTGTATGGTACAAGAGGCTACAAGAAACCTCTTTCCTGAATTGAGAAGATGAAATAAACATGCAATGGCTTCTGAATTACTTGCTAGGTTACAATTGCGGCATAGCTATCTCTTTCTCTATGGTGCTAATTACTCCACACATTAAAAAAAAAACAAAACATGACCTTTATTCTTCAGACCCCAGAAGAGCAACAAAATATGAGAAGTGCATTTCTATCCCCAACACCTGACATATTTTATCTACAAGAAAGATGAAGAGTTAATTGCTTGCAGAAGTTACTGAAACTCACCTACATATTCGGTATCCAAAAGCATGCACAAATCTCACATTCACTTTGAGGAGAATAAACGGGAATGAGAGGTCTTTTTGTAAAACAAACCTGAGTTTACTTTTTGGCTAGGCTGCAATTCACTGAAGTAACTACACCTAAATGAGCATCCCCCAGTGCTTTTATTCTGAGAAATATATTAATAAGAAGTGGGTTACGGGATGGTATCTTTTTTGAAATGCACCAACTACTAACCCAGTAAGTAGTATATCAACACAAAGTTGACACAAAGATATAAACAAAAGATGAAACTAACAAATGTTTACCTGCATTTGATTATCACGCAGTGGAGGAAGAGTCATATAGTAAATAAGCTCCTTGTTACCAGTTTAGCTTCCTTCTTCTCTCACATCTAGTCCGATAGCTAAGCAGATGAAAGCATTGCCATTGGTAGAACACAGAACAGATGTTGTACTGACTTTGCAAGGTCTCGGGACTGAGGCTTGTCCTGGCCTACCTGGAGCTAAGTATTATCTGGTTTAGGTGTCACAGCAATTCTTCTAATGACCGGGTACCTACAGCTAATTTTCATATGGTGTAAATAATTTTATACATATATTCAACAAAGTATATACACTGTGTATGAGCATATATACATGTTTACATACATATATACACACATTTGAAAATACATATATATACACACATTATGCAATACGAGAAAGAAATCAAAGGGGACATGGGCTGACACTGGGGACTGTAGGCTACTTGCTCATACCCAGATAAACAGCTATCACAGAGAGTTTAAAGAAATACAGACCCAGGAGCTGGGAAAACTGCCTTTAGGGGGTAATAAATAAATAAATAAAATTTTAGGATATGTTTGATGTGAAAAACACACCATTCACTGTAAAATCTAAAGAAACATGGAGTAGCAACCAATAAAGAAACCATGCAAAACTAGTGACAAGCAGATCCTAGAGTAAGGAAAAAGCAACTCCATCGTTCACACCACATTTTCTAGCTAAGACCTCAGGATACTGATGACTTGCTGCCACCCTTCCCACACTCCCCCAGCTTCTGCTTAAGGAAAACTTAGGACCAGAAGGGCAGTGGAAGAGCGAATGAAACAGCAGAGAAAAGGAGTAGATACAAGGAAGCATACATGTAATAGTTTTAACTATGTTACTGCTGAGAATATCTTTTCTGCAATAGTACTTTTTATTTCCATAATCGTTAGAGATGGAGTAAAGTCTGATCCAGCTGCTAAGATTTCAATCACACCAGAATTTGGCTTTTTGTCATATAAGGTTTGTTTCCTTTTTTCCTCTCCTATAATAAAATTTGAGCTGTAGCACACATATGCAATATAACACTGAATTTAGGTGTTCTTTTTTGGGGATTGGGCTTTTTTGGAGGATAGTTGGGTTTGGTTTGTTTCTGTTTTTTACTGAGGCCCCAGAGACAGGTCAACTGTTTCTGTGTCTGATCCAGAGAACCTTGGCAAGTTCCACACAGATTCCTCCTTGACCCCAAAAAAATTTTAGGGTACTCCTATGAGATACTCCAGAGGTACAGAAACACACCAAAGGCTTGGGTTAAACTTCTTAATCATTTTACTAGTCCCTGGCTCTCTGCAAAAAAAAAAAAAAACCAAAACAAAAAAAAAAATTGTAGAACACTTTCACATTTTTAATTTCACTTGTTTCAGCCACTGAAACACTGTAATGCATTGGTCTGTCTATAAGGATTCCTGCAGTTATTGGTCTCCTATTTGCTTCTTAACTCAGAATGCTGTGTCATTTGGATTTGACTTACAAACACCAAGGTAAATCTAGAAACAGTGAAGTGCGCCACCATCTAATTCATTTTTATAGATTATTCTATATTATATGTACATGCATTTGTATGTTTGTATAGATGTATGAGAATGTAGACATGCTGAGTTCCAGCCAACAGTAATTTTTAAATTATTACATCTATGCAAAATACAGCAGTGAAAACAACTGACATCTGTAGTAACACTGAAGATAATACTGTGACGAAAATCCTACTCTGACAGGTTTTTTCTTCCCAAATTGGAGGTGCTATAAAGAAACTCAAAAAGGAAACATTCTGTATTCCTGCACAATTGGAGGTGCTATAAAGAAACTCAAAAAGGAAACATTCTATATTCCTTTACAAGATATAATTTTCTCTTCTGCTTCAATTCCAATCTCTGTCTAGGCTGTGTCTTCAAACGCTATGCTCTCATAAACTGGCTATGGTCACTGTCTTCGCATGATGTGTAGAAGAAATAATTGAATCAAATTCTATTTTCTAAAAGCTAGCCTTCTCTCTCTTTAAAGGCAAAAATGCTTCAAGAGAAACTCCAAAATGCCATCAGCAACTTTACTTCTCTGTGAATTAGGAAACTGAACCTGGTTACACACAGGTTAACCAACAGGCCGACTCATCGAACCAGAGTGACCTGAGAGGGAAGGGGCCAATGGAAGTCACCCAGCCCAGCTCGCAGCCCAAAGCACAGCCAGCTTCAATGGCACATCAGGTCACTTCATATCTGCTATATGCTCTGTATCAAGCTTGAAATCAAGGACTTTGCTTTGTCTCAGGTGCTATTGCTGGTAACGGCGCAAAGAAAAAACACGGTTGACAAATACAGAGAACCGAGAGTTAATCACTTGTATGCAGAGCTACTGAAGTACACTAATCAGCTTTGGTCTATACAGTTTTGCACGCACCAACAGCTAACATAGAGCAATAATTTCACAGAGAATAATTACCGTTTAAGAAAAATTTACTTCAGAAAATACAGAATCAATACTGAGTATTAATTCATATAACTTAATACACAGCACAGTATTTATTTTCACAGTTCAGTGAACTGTAAACTTGAACGTAGCCTGATCAAAATAAATATTGGGAAGACTACTACATAGCAGTGGACAGAAATAGAGACGGTCTGCATTCTGTTCTTAGTAAAAGCAACAAATTCTGCCATTAGAATTCAGCAGGACCAAGACCACCCAGTAATGCTTTATATTGATAACATCAGGGCTACACATCATGTTCCTGTTGGACTAGGCTTCCTCTGGGATTTGCTTTTAGAATTTGTTCATTGGCTCAAACAAGATAATAGGCACAATTCTTTTCAGTTGATTGCATCACAGTTTTTTTGATGCCATACTTCTGCGCTGTAAGAAGACACAAAAATGAGTTAGTTGTAGGCCTAAAAAAACCACAGAATCTATAAAAGCCAGATCATAGGGCAAGAAAAAGAATTCCCTTATCTTTTATTATTATTATTTATCTAGCTGCTGCTAATATATGTCAGGACAGTACCACTACTTCCAGCTAAAGATGGCTGAGAAATGAAATTGAAACCAACACTTCCCTCCCCTAGAGGCCATACACATATTGCACTCCATTTCAGCTCTGCAACAAAATATAAGCAAAAATAGAAAACATCAGCCAGTTAATAGGGAGAAGATATAAATAAGGAAAAGAGATAAATGTAGGAGAACTATCCATTTGAAAATAAAATATATTTCATTATTACAATGCGTGACCCTGTCTTGTACATGATGTCAGGCACAGTAAAACCGAGCAGATACTTATACAAGAATATCAAGTAGTACTCCCTCGGACCAGGCCAGCTTCAAGTTTTGTGATTTTTTTTTTATATTTTTTTTTTTACCTTACTGTTTTAGTTTTAATATTATCTATGCACATTCTTCAGGGCAGTGAGAGGGAGCGGACACAAAGGAGAAAGATTTGTCCCTCTGTCTGTCTGGAGGAGAAGATGGATTTTGGATTAAATCAAAAAGCAAAGTTCGACTCCTCTAACACTGTGAAATCTCTCCCTCTCAAATACAGCTCCTGCTAAGCTATTAAACCAAGGTGTAAAAAACGTCACAATCTCCTTAACCATGGTTTCTCCCTGAATCAAGACATTGGCTGAAGGATACTGACAAAACTAATAGAACAAATGATATACTGGAAATTTTAAGTTTGGATATGAAGTCAAGAAGAGGAAAAGATTAAGTAATTCAACTTATTTTAATTCAAATTTCATTTAATTCAAATAAGACAGTCCTCTTTGGCCCAGACTCAAACTGAACCTGTATCAAAATTCTTTAGAAACAAAATCTATCAGTATTTGACAAAATATTTACCACTGTTCATAGCAACTGGCTATTTATGCCTATGTGTATATCTACACATTAGACTGCCAAGAAAGCTCTGTGAATAAAAAAAATACTGATAAACAGAACTGACTTCATACTACAACGTAGTTGTTCTCCTTTTACTTGGCCACTGAGATTTATTTCCAATGAGTAAGTGACTGGAATGACAATACTTCACATTATTTTCCTCTGCAAGTGGAACCTTTAGCAAACAAAAGAATTCATGAAAGGCTGAAGGCTGGCATAAAGTCAAACCTTATTGTGCCATCTGGTAAATAGTTTTATTTTATTTATTTCTGCTTCATAAGATGAGTAAGTGGGTATGTAGGAATTTGTTGGATTTTTTCTGCCTTTGGATTGTGTTTTTGTTTTGGTTTTGGTTTTGTTTTTTTTTTTTTAAAATGCATGACCAAAGAATCCCTTTAGTTGTAGTGGATGACTGTTGCTTCTTCACCTCTTCTGGAGTCCCCAGTTTTTTTTCTTACTTGTTTTGTGGTGTGGACATAACAACGTTACGTATTTGTCATGTAGGGCACCTGGTCCAGCCCTGTAATTCTCTTTCACTTAGGACCCTTTGCTGCTCTTTATACCCCTCTGCCCTTCGGAAGTACCAGATAGCCAGGGCAAGGTAAAACTGGTGAAGGTCATCATCAGCCACACACACAGTAATTTGTGTTATGAAAAGATGGAAAACCTATGCTTGGTATGTGTCAGGCTTAATTTGTATTTGTCATGATATTATCCTGTAGGATAATCCATAACAGGCAATGAATTTCTGCTTTGCTTGATAATTTCTCAGATAACTTTCTCTTAGTTGACATTTTGCCTGACCTATAAATAATGAACAGAAGCAAACTGGAGTTTTCTTGACTTACATGTCTGTTAAGTCATTCCCCAGTGAATGTTTTACTTCCAAAAGATCGAGACTCATCTTTTCACATAATTTTTTTATAGATGAAATTAATTCCTTGGGAATAAGAACAAGTTTCTGCACAATGCGTTACTGAAGGCCAGCTACTGAGTTTGCATCATTTTTTCCAAATATTTGCAAAACACAGTGTAAGTATATAGAGAGACATCCACTTGTATATTGTGACTTCTGGCACAAGCAGTAATATTTTACGTTAATGGGCAAAAAAAAAAAGATTCATAGATATTAAAAATCCAAAGAGACATTTTCAAAAAATAAGGATATTAACCTTGTCATTCTGATCTAACATATGACACCATTCTAATTCCCTCACCAGTTTTAGCTCCACATAGTCTACACTTCCAGCCTTAAATTATTGCACGTACAGATATAGCTACCAGTTTTCAGTCAACAAGAATTCACAACTCTTTCATAGGCAAAGTGATCCTTCTATTTAGCAAATAAAATTTGCCTAGTGCTTTGCCATGAAAGCATGCAGTTGTGTCTATATATTAGTTTTAAATACATAATGAAAGACAAATATGTATATTTTTTGAAAGGCCACTGTAGTATCATATATGTATGCCCCATGAAGTTTCTATGCGCAATGTCAATGCCGCATGTTGCACACTGTTTCCATTCTGTTCCCTTCAATGCGTTTGGAATCAATTGAAGTCAAAACATCCTGAAAGAAAAGTTCAGGTTTTTCACCCCTGGTTTCAATTATTTTTAAATCTGACGCACAAACAGCTTTTTAAGATATGTGAGTGGAGTGCCAAATAAGGATCTTTTGATTTTTTGAAATACATGTGGTTGAAATCTGAGACCTGCCTGCTGCCAAGCCACAGTATTTGGAATCAAGTACTGGCACAAGAAAATAAGCCATTGTTCAGAGTATAATTTTAAGAGGAACTATCCTGCAAAAAGGAAAACGTAAATTCCCATACTTTAGCTCATAGTTACAGGACAATCCCATAATCCTTTGTTAAACACTTGAAAGTTGAAATATAGATTCTAGCTATGTTTATCCAGGCTTGCAGAAGCAATCTTCTGATATAAGCTACACTACAGCCTTCTTAAATTTTTCTACATTATAAAAAGAATCAAAATTGTGACATGGAATAGTCAGTCTCATCAATGTTATTTCTAGTCCTGTGTGTTAACATTGCCTGGTTTTACATATAGTTCTTTTGGTATTTTTGCCACTGACTGTTGCAACCACTGTAAGAGAGCCAGACCTTCAGCCACCGCCATTCCCATCTTTGACTGAGGAAAAAAAAAAAAATTAAAAAAAATTTAAAAAAAATAAAAAGCAAAAAATGTGTCCTATGTTAATGAGAGGTCAGAAATTAATTTTACTACAGGTAGCTCTTCCTGGAATAATGAATAAGAGAGACATGGACAAAATCAAGTATAAGAATAGCAAAAGAATTCCATTATGTAGCCTTTGTGAGGACTAAGATTATATTAGAAAGCACACAGTAAACATATCATGGATATTAGCATACTAAAAGGATCTAAGTTGAAAGATTTAGCACAAAAGAGAAGGCTGTCCTCCTTAAGATAAAACTGAGTAATTTATAATCCCAGGTAGTGAAACTAAGGGAAAATACAACAACAACAACAACAACAGAGGGAAGCAAATCATCTTTCAGTTCATTAAACAGAGAAACACACAATAGGAGATTTGCCAAAAAATGGTTTCTTCTGATGAGATAACCAATACAGTAAATGACAAAAAGCCTAACGAGTCTAGTCACAGCTCTAGTCACTGGGATTTTAACAACAAATGTTGTCCTTCCAGCACTTGGTACTGGAGTGACACACCAAGTCACAAGGTTTAAATTGGGCTTAGAGGAAAAAAACCAAGAAATTAGTCTTAATCTCAAGACTTAAATTCCAGTTTTCTCACTCTGTCCTCTGTGAATACACATGCTAGCTCAAAGTCTTTTTCACCAGTTTGCCACCAGATTTCACTACAAAGCGAGAGCCTAGTTGGACCCAGATCTACCTTTGACTAGAAGCAGCATTTTTAGGAATCTTGCTATTTTCTTTTTCTCAGAGAAGAGCAATGATATCACTGAATTTTAAAAGAGTGTGCATTAAAGGAACATGTCTCCTCAAACAATCACAGAAAGAAACAATCTCCCAAGTATCCCAAATTGCATCCTGAAAGATTCTCTCAGTTTAGACAACTGCTCTAGAAACCTTAGGAAACCGGTCACTGTAATTAATCACTGGGA
The DNA here is from genome assembly GCF_023638135.1 of Falco biarmicus. Classification (NCBI taxonomy): domain Eukaryota; kingdom Metazoa; phylum Chordata; class Aves; order Falconiformes; family Falconidae; genus Falco; species Falco biarmicus. The sequence goes on along the minus strand of NC_079288.1, from coordinate 120,147,941 downwards.
TGTTTCACCGACAGCTGTTACTGGCCAACAGGACAAACTGATGTCTTGACTCCAGATTACAGAACAAGCATAGCATTACACATCAACTGAGTTGCCCTGGCAGAATCCCTAGCTGAGCATCCACAACAAACAGACCAAAACTACAGTTTTAGCTTCTATCAGCCATCTAGATTAGGGTAACCACCAGAGTAAACTCAATTTCATTGCATATCTGGGTGCTTCTTGACAACATTAAGGATCCAGCCACACTCATGCTCTGATCAGTGTCACCTAAAGAACTTCTAAAAGAACACCATATACCACTTACTAGTCTGTGGTGATTTTGACAGGGAGGCATGAATTGAAAAGCCTTTAAAATCCTAGGCAGACAAGTATTTCAACAGAGAAAGTTCCGTCGTTTCTTTGACAAAAACATTAAGAGAAAAAAGTACAAATTGCACCTTCAGTATAGAAAGGCAAACAGTTTCCTTCTGTGCCTGAGAAAGCAGAGTACAGGCAGAGGCAGCCTGCTCCAGCAAAGGCTCAGTCACAGGACACATCACATTGGAATTAGGAAGCATTTTGTGAAGAGTCAGTGGGCCAACACACGCAGGCAAAGCGAGCAGCCTCTCGGCATGGAACTCAGGCTGGTGCGTACATGCCAGTACAGAAAATACATCCCTCAACATTAGAGTACTCTCACACCTGCACCATTGACTTTTCAGTCAACGTCTGCTGTGCTAAAGACCTATCTTTAACCAAGCCTGGGATTAAGATAAAGGAAGGTTACAAAAATTAAGAGAAAATATTTATTGAGCTTGCCTTACAGTCAGGAAACAGGTTCACAAACACCAACATACTCCTCCCTGCCCATGGTGTAGACTGATTTTACTTAGCTTCACAAATTGCCTTAAAGCATTTACATAAATGGAAACTGCTCCAATGTTTATGCAGTCTTCAAGAGGTTTTCCGCAGATTGCTTTGTTTCATAAACAGTCGACTCTTCCTTTTTCTGCTCATCTTTTATTTGGATTAACACTCAGTATGTGATATGTCATGTTTAGAGTGATGTAGTGTCAGTATGTACTGACATAGTGTGGACAAAGCCCACCCCAGATCATCATTAGCAAAAGGAGGGTGGATGGGGGGGGGGGGGGGGTGTGTGTGATGCCTGCGTGTGCATATGTGCATTTGTTTTCACTGAAAAGAAAGAGCTAAACTTACGGCTATGCCTGTCATCTGGCTTCAAGCCTTTGTTATGTCAATACTCTGAAATAATCTCAACCAAAATATTTTCTTTTGATGCAACAGAAGCATTAATGCATGGTAGATACATTTGGAAATTATTTCTCACTCGTTAAGAAATTCTCTAAATAGAAATTATGTGAAACAGGCTACATGCAAGGTCTACAAACTGACTTCCTTGGTCTCTGAGGTGCTGAAAAATCTCATGATGTTCTCAGAGCAAATAGCGCTTACAAAACGGTCAATAAAAAAGGTACGAAGATTACATTGTGTTCAAGCAGAATCTTCAGACATGCGTTTGTTCAGAATCATCTTCACCCAGGCACTCTGCTCCCCTTCACTCATTGTGCCTGCTTGCTCTTTTAACTAGGTTTTCTTTCAATATGTTTATAGGGAGCAACTGAATAAAATATAGCTGGGGGGGCTAATCGGGACACTAATGTGAGGGCTAGTAGATGATGCAAACCAATAGAAAATTCTTTGAGAAATCTTAAATAAAATTTCTTTCCTATGATGTATGAGCTCCACTGTGTAAGCTCCAAGGAGAAAGGCTGTTCCTAGCAAGTTTCCCATGAAAAACCTGGGAATCTGTTTCCATTTCAGGTATGACAGTAGCATTCACAAACAGGATTTAAGAGGTTAAATAATCTATTAGCATCAGTATAATTAAACATGAAACTGAACAAGATTCTGACTGCCAACTGTATGACCACTGGCCCAATACAGTAATATTCTGACATCTCATAAAAAGGAAAAACATTTAAATCTAGCTGTCAGAATTTTTTTTATTCAAGATACAGTAGTATATGAGGAAAAAAAGGTACCCTTAAGGTACAGTTTTCCTCACTGCAATTGCTGTACTACTTTTTTAGCTACAATTAAACCATCACCAACAAATTCATGGGATGTGGTGCAATCAAACTGAAGCCCAACGTGCTCAATTGTTCCGGTTTGCACTATTAATAAATGCATTTACAAAATAATGCTTTCCATCTCTCCACTGAAATCTTTTCCATGTGGTGAGAAAGTTCAGGTCTGACTCTGAATTCACATGCTGTAATACAAGGCAAATTTAAAATGAATACGGCCATTCTGTGGATTAAGAAGTCAAGGATGACCTGTCAGTTCTCTTGACAAAGGATTTGTGGTTTCCTACAGAAATAAATTTGCATTCCTCACTTGATAGGCAGCTAGATCCCAGTGATATGTACCTCTCCCAGTACTTCATCTGGTTTTTTCCTTTACCTAAGGCCATCTATACTGATATAGTTTTGTTATACTTAAACATTATTACTAGAATTAGATTAATTATATGTCAGTTCGGTAAGGGCTGGCTCTGTAGCAGCATCCAGTAACACCACACATTCCTTCATAGCTCTTGGTACTCAAGAGTTGCAAAGTAAGTTATAATTTGTGAGTAAAGCTTCACATCGTTCTAAGCCTAGGGAATACTATCCCTCCCACATTACAGGCTGGGAGACATGAACACACATTGTACGTGAAACACCCAATATCACAAAGCACACTGGTGACAAAGCTGGGAAAAGGACTTGACTCTCAAACATTTAAGCTAGTAGATAAGGGAAATAATTTGCCAGCCTCCCACACACACATAAATGGAGTTTTGCTGTTGATCTATTCAGTTATTTGGCACTGAAAATACTTGCAAATTTAACAGCTACAGCCATAGCTTCATTAAGCAAAACATTTCACAAATATGACAACTTCTAAGCCAACCTACTCTCCCAGTAACCTGACCTGCTGCCCTGACACCAGTGATGTAATCCAGGGCAGAGGCTCCAAGTAGCATCTGGTAAAACATGATGATTCAGTGGAATCCGGTAAAACAAGAACTGGAAGGTCCAAATAAGTCTTTGAAGGAATTCCACTGAAGCTTGAAAAGGAGGGAAACCAGCACAATCGTGCCAACAAGATTACATCAGGGATTAATCTAGCCTGAGATCAACTTCACCTGCCCCTCTAACTACTCCACTTAGATCCATTAACTGGCTCCACACCACCATTCCTCTTGAATTAGAACAGCCTCCCTGACTTTAAGGTTTTGCTCACCTCTGCTCCTGACAGCTTCGTCCCAATTCCCAGGACCGTCTGGCTCAAACATTGTGCTAGCTCCCCTTCCCTTTGCTTCCTTCTTTCTCCCGTTTCATACAGCTACAAACCATACACCAAGGAGACAGTTGTTCTTTCTTCATGCTCTTCTTTCCCTTCCCACGCACAGGCTGTGCTAATGAGTTTGGTAATCCATCACACCACCCCAGTTCTCCCCAGGTAAACCTCTACAAGAAACCTTGCAAGTTCCTCCCAGTGATTTATGCTCACATCTCTTCTGGATCTTACTGCAGGGATAAACACAGAGGCTAACAGTAATTCTTCCCCCGAAAATTCGTGACAGGTTTGGGTGTTTTGTTTGTTGGAGGTTTTTTGGGGTTTTGTTTTTTGTTTTTTTTTAAAAGTAGAAAGACGTTCACTTTACTGAGCATTTTCACAGCCATTCTCTGCATTTCTTGATCAAAGAATGCTCAAAGTTTTGCAGTGGGATTTATTGTGGGGGTGCAGCTGGGGAGGAAGTTTGGGTGGTTTTTGTTCCTAAAACGATCATATTTATGCAACCATAATTAGGTTGGCTTGTTTGTTTGCATTTTGTTGGGGGTTTTTTAAGACAAAACCCTAAAAATTCATTGGGAGAAAGGAAAAGATTCCAGCCTAGTTTTAATGAAGACACAGATTCCTTCCTCCCCCCAGCCTCTATCCCTCCCTTGCCAAAATGGGGCAGAATCCTTGCCTGGAAACCAGAGAAGAATCAAAAAAAGGCATAAAAACAGTGAGCTAAGATCTTCCCTATAAAGCTTCCAGATAAAAGAGTACAAAAGTCATTCAATAAAACAGAGTACAAATGTAGAATAACTGGTACACTGGGTACTTGACAAAGTGTGAGATATGATGTCCTTTTTTTTTTTGTTTGGGGTTAACGTCATCTTTATGTATTCACTGCATAATCCAAGAGAGACCGAATGGATATTTGGGAGGGATAATGAGCTCAAACAATCATGTTAAATTGATATTTTGAGCTTGCAGTTCTAAAATATCCTGCATTTATGGTTTCAGAGAAAACCCTCAAAATTCCTTCCATTGAGTCTACAGACAGCCTGGAGCTACTAATCAAAGAGTGGAGTTACCTTCCCTTTCCCTATGGGTTTTAAGTTAAAACAATTATCAGGCTTGGCAAAAAATGGTGCCAATGAAAATTCACAGAACTTTTAAGCTGCTGTAAGGGAACTGAATTTTTCGTAGCCTGTACTATCTTCTTATTCAAGCTAGTGTCTTCATGAGTGCCTGACCTTTAAAAGTCAACATTATCTGATCTCACTTCCATGAAGCATAAAGGAAAGGAGAATTGAAAACTCCTCCCATTCCTGGATAGTATTCCCTACAACTCTTAATTCAGCAGTAGATAAGGAAAGAGGATCTTCTCTTGGACACCTTGTTTCACCATGGTTCCCCCATCAATCACAGATGCTTACGCACTTGCACACACATACATACACTCCCCATGACAAGTGGCAATTATAGCAATTGCTGGCTTGGAAAGTAAATGGAGAAATGTTTAGTCTATTTTTAGTAGTCTTAAATGCAATTTAGCAGCTGCAAACAAACAGAGAGCGCCAGCAACAGACAAGCAGCCTTCTGGAGACCACAGTTTGGGAACCTCCGTGCTACTGGATCACATCTAGCACACACACCCCGTGGCTGGGTTTCTGTTCAGAGGCCACAGTCTCAATGTGGGAGCAGGCAAGACAAATGAATAAAAATAATTCCAGCATACTGGCAAGGAAGAGACCTATAGACCTCCAAGATCAAGAAAAGTACCAAGAGGACTAAAGAAATTATCCTGCAAAGAGCAGACCTGTAGATTTGGATGCTCCGTGCCTACTTAGGGCAGTAAATCCTCTTTTCCCTCTTTCTCACACCAGCCTGCCCCCGGGACACCCCCAGCATTTCCCCCAAGCTCTGCCTGGGTGCTGGGCCAGGAGGGAGCACATGCCTGCTTGCTTGCAAGGTGCCTTAACAGTTCATCAAGGATTTGTATCAAGGGACCAAAAAAAGTGCACAAAGAAGAGATAACTACAAAGTTCCACAGTAACCTTTCTAGGAGGACAAAAAGGGGGATTCCAAATGGGCTTTTTCACCTTGCCCAGGCACTGGTTTCTGCAATACCAGAAGGAATTTCCTGCCTTTGACCTCCGGTCCTCAACTTTATCAAAAGATTAAAAACATATTGGCAAAAAGTTGCTTCACAAGCAGGCACAACGTAACTGCATCAACATCACTTCCTACGAAAGATGGCTAAACCCAAGGAAAGTTCAGAGGAAGAGAGGGAATAACAGAACCTCAGAAGAGGTAAAGACACTATCAGGAAAAACAGAGACAATATTTATCTGCAATCAGCAATTTCTCAATTCTGCCACAGGAGATGGCCCATCCTGTACTCTATACTGTCTGTGTAAGGAAGGCAATTACTTGAAATACTTCTCCCCAGGAAATAAGTTACTGAACAAGCACGCTCTGTAAGATCAACCCTAAAAAAATCAAGCATCTATTGGGAATCCCACACTTCACATAAGTCTAAGGTATAAGAGCCACAAGGAGGTTTCCCACTGACAAAGATTTTTTCCCTTGAAAGGAAGAAATCATGTGTGCACGGGGACAGACAGACCCTCAATGTTTCCAAGGCATTACTGATTCATACAGCTTTTCTCAAAGAGCCACTACAGAGTAATAAAAAAAATAAATAATAAAAAAAAAAGGCTGTTTGAGAAATAACCTCTGGGTCAAGTAGAACAAAACTGTCTCCTGGTACAAACTCTGAAGCTTCCAGTGAAGGGAGCCACTTTCTTATATGCTGGCAGAAGCACATGTTGAATGAGCTGGCAGAAGCTGAAGTAGCCCATCACACCATACCACAGAAAAGGTACTGCACTAAGAGTGAAAGAGTTTCCTTTAAAAATACTAAAAGAAAATAAAACTTTTTCACTGGCCTTATGCGTGTTTGATTTCAAAAAATTGGCCAAAATTTGACTGTTTGGCATTAAAAATACAAACTTTTCCTTTAATGTTTGGATGACAATCTTTTGCTACTGTGAAGACACATCAAATTATGCTTAGTGTCCTACACTGAAAAGATGAGAACCACTGTCTTATTTTTATATATATAATATATAAATTTATATAAAATATAATAGAATATTTATATTGTTATTATGTTTATTTTGATAGCATCACTACCATTTAGCAGGGGGGTCAAAAAGGCTTTTTGCAGTAAAATACCACCTAGTGATGTGGCCAAGCTGACAAATTCTCAGCAAAATTGCAAACTTAAGATTTAAATTTGTACCAGTAACACTCAAGTCCTTTTCCTTACTGTCACAGATCAAAGCATTAGTTGTATGAAAGAGTTCACAAAGGAGAGACATCACACAGACACCATCTTCTTAGTTGTTGGTTTTATTCCAGTGAAGACAACTTTCCTAAAATTGCAGAAGACACTGACAAATTTAGAAGTAACTCTCCGGGCACAACTCAGAAGCACTTGTTGATGTAATACAAAAACTTCCAACCCCTTCCCCTCAGCACCAGAAGCCCACGCTGGCTATCTAGCGGGCAAGAAAGCAGACATCTGTGAAATGGGGTCAGGGTTTTTGGTTGCCACAGAGGTGGCAACATGTTACTGCAACATCTCAGCTTCTTGGGTTAGAAACACCACAGCTGATGCTGCAGGTACCACAGGTACTGGCAGTAATAACTCTGCCAGTACTATATTGCTCTTCCAGGGCTCTTGCAAGATCATTCCTCATGTTTAAAAAAGAAAAAAAAAATCCCAAAAGAACTAGTGGTTTGTCATTCCTCCAAATTGCCTTATTCATTCCTAATGATTTTAAAGTACTTTGCACTTTCCTTAACATGACATTTTCTGAATTAAGAAAATTTCAAAACAGATGCTCGAGTTAAAAACATCTGATATTAAAAACATTTTTTTTTCCTTCAGCACCAGACTGCTCTCTTATGGGAAGCAAGTTTATATGTATCATCTGGTTGCAGAATGTTGCTTCAGGGCTGGAGCACTGGAAGCATTTAGCAATTTTTTTTTTTTTTTTTTTTTTTTTTGGTCTCTGCACTAGAAAACCTCAAGAGAAATCCAAGACTTCAGAACTTGCTAGATGTCAGCAAAAGTTATCAGAAATATGTAATATGCAAAAGTCTATAATAAAAATAACCAAGTTATAATGAAAATATCTTTATAAAAAATTTTGTACTGTTATGTTGGATATTCTGAACTGGCCATAAATGTTGCTGCTTTTAGGACAGATCCTGACTGGAACTTTCTTTTATTGCATTACAGTATCACAAATTGCTTTTTCAGTATTAAATACAAAATTGTTGTCCCTCTATTACAGATTTTAATTGTTGGCAGTTATACTATTGTATTTTCTTCACAGAATAAATTAAGAAGTTTGAATTGTGTTTGTAAGTAGTTGCAGATATATTTTTAGAGGTCCGCTAAAAGCTCAGAATCACATTCCTCAAATTCCATAAACAAGGTAAGAAACAAAATTAATTGTGCTAATTAGCCATTAAATGTATCTGCATGCTTATAGAACAGGGAAATGAAAAAAAAATATTTCTGTGTTCCAGAAAACAATGTAGCTGGAAATGTCAACATTATTAGGGAATTAATGGAAGTACCAATAAAAACATTCATAGACCATAATACCATTATGCTAAACTTTAAAATCCAATGTCAAAAGGTCAATAATTCATATATTTTTTCCAGTATTATTTCCTTTAAGTTAAAACACATTTGCTCGCTTGATTGGAAGTAGTGCCAGAGTCCATTCCTGTGAGCTGATCGCTAAAAATCCAGTTTGGGACTCATGCAGAGCACCTAGGTCTGCTGTTTGCAAAACGTGTCAGATCACTCCATAAAGAGAAACAGACTGAAGAGTTGTAGTAACTGCCTGACACATTCATTTATAAGATTTATGACTTTTACGTAAAGGTAGGATTAGCAAAATGTATAAAAATTCCAATTGTGACAGAACATTTACAAGAGAAAAACATTAATGTTTTTAAAAAATTGGGGGGAAAAAATTGTAACATTTCGCCCACCCTATGATTACTTCCCCGCCCCCCGAAAGGCTCTATATCTTTCATCACAGCACCTTTACAAGCAAAGATTGCTCTCCTGTCTATTACATACCTTCACTTTCCAGGGGAAAACTATTCCAGAACTAGGTCTTGTAACTAATGTGGGACAAACTGAAAATCACGTATGATTTCCCAACCTTCCATTTACTTGCTTGTCCCTTAGTTAGTCCCCAGTTCTCGTGCAATATCAGCTGTTTGCACCAATTACAAGACGAAAGCGCACTAAGAATTCAAACGTACTAATGCACACTAATTTGGTCTGATACACATGAACACATTACAGATCTAAGTATAAGTAATCACAGATTCCAAATATAACATACCCTGCTCTTCTACTTACTAGTTCTCCCATTATTTTAGGTAGCAATAGTTCACACTCTCAGATGCAGACCAAGCAAAGCCTTGAGGCAGTCATATGTTTAAAGACAGGAACATAGTTGCAGGCTGAGGTGAATGCAGATTTATTAAATTTTACATTTCTTATTACCAAAAAGTTTCCAAAGCTTGATCAAAAGGAAATCACGAGCCCACTACACCTTCACCCTGATATGAGCATAACAGAAATCCACAGCAACTTCTGGTAGCCATACAAAGGCCATCCTAATGACTTTACAACTGGCCTATAATTCCCATAATGAAATCTAAATTATAAAAGAATCAAATAGATCATGTGAATGAACACTGGACAAAGTATAAATTGAAAATAGTTATTCAAGTGTGAAACCGACTTTCATTAGAATTGACCACGCTTTCATACTTATTTCCCAAAAATAATGAGTCATTAATTTGTTGCTATTGTAAATTCACTAAAAGAAAATTTAATTATGAATAGCTTTGACTATCAAATTGCACATGTAACTGCAGTGGACCCTACTCCACTTTGCAGCACAGCTTATCCAATTAAGAAAAAAACAAAAAAAAAACCAACAAAAAAACCAGTTCTGTGACTGCAGTGAACAAAGAACCATTTTTCAGTGCTCCCTACTGCTGTAGCTCAAATCCAGGGCTATTACAGTATTGGCAGTCTTCACACAGAAAGAGTATTGGTATTTTAAGTACTTTCTCATTTAGACCTGCCCTGAACAATTAGCTGATACGGTGGTGCATAGAGCAGTGGCCCTTAATAAGTCTGTCAGTGCCATGGCGTGCTATATTAAAAGGAAGAAAAAACCAAATACACACAAAAAAATAAACTTAATCGTACCACTTAAAATGGGGTTAACAAGAGTGTAAAACTTAGACAAAAACTTTCCTACTGTAGAAAAATCCATATACAAATTTCTAAAAAACTGCCGAATTAGAGATTGCTTGATGAAGTAATTTCAGAGGTATTTTCAAAATACAAACGTATGCAAGATATTTTGGCTTTTGTACAAAAGCCACAAAGTACAGTGAGATTAGTTGAACATCCATTATAAATCATCTTGTTTCTACTTCACACAACACAACCAACACTTTGAATTACATTAATAAATATATTAGTTAGAAAGCAGATGACCACAACGTCCTGGAAAGATCAATTTACTCTTGATCACCTTCTGGATGGTTCAAGTTTTTGATCCTTTCTCAAGGTTACTATAGACTAGAACCGAAATCATCAGCACTTGAATCACCGTGGCCTGTTCCCAGTAAGCACGGACACCTTGCCAACAGCCCAGACAAAGAACGAAGCACGCTGCACAGCGGGTCACGTAACTGCTTCGCAGTGCTGCAGGGGATCGCAACCTCTCACCACTGACCAAACTTCAGCAGAGCTCATTCACTCTGTTCTCAACTTTTTTCCAGATACTTGAGGGCATAAGTGGTTTACATACACGTGTGTGACAATACAGCAAGAATTCTGGATAGCAGCATTGTCTTTAAGTGCAGGCAACTGCCTGCAGCCCCTGGCTGCTCAGGAAGTGAAAACCCCCTCCTACAACAGTTTGGCAATATTACTTGGGATCCACGAATGACGAAGATCTGCCCCCACTAATTGTGCTACCCGCAGCAAGCAAAAACACAAAACTGCTTTCAAACTTAAAATGCTGTGTTTTTTTCTAGAAGTGTTTAGAAAGCATCCGTAGAAAAGTAATGGTCTCCAGTCATTACAATCTCAGAAGTTACATGTCTACAACATTATATTCTACAAGTGTCATTTCTTCCCCACTAAAAGAAACCACTGTCAGGAAAACTCTTATTCATGACAGACAGCATGCTTCTTTTTAGCGGGCAAGAATTTCAGGGGGGGGTGGGGGGTGGGGTGGGGTGAGTGTGTGTGCACACCACACAAACTAGTGAATTAGTATGTGAAAAACAGACAAAAATTTTTTTTCCAGGTTTTAGATGCCATAATATCAGTCCAGAAATCATTACCTCTGACCAAAACCAGCACAACCATATCAGGCACGAAACAAATTTCCCTGTGGAATAGCCAATATAACACTGAAAGTGGCTAGCATTACATTCTCTGTATGAAACCTTTGCTACCTCGCTTAGAAGCTGCATTCTCCACTCTGTAACATTATGGGTCACCGATTTATTTCTAGATGTACACTTCTGCCCTAACTGCACATTACTGTAAACTCATGTCAACAGGAAAAGAAACACAACATATTACTGACACTATGTAAGGGTGTTCTGGTTGGAAATTATTTTAGTCTTTGTCGTACACCATGACACAGAGGTCAAGAGAACGGACAGGGAGAATTCCCTTCTCTTGGTGTTACTATTCTTACAGCAAAAATAAAACAGAGGGGTTGTGGGGTTTTTTTTAATATATTTTTAGCAAGTTAAAGAAACATATTGGACAGTATTCATGTTGAAAGCTGGGTACACTAATAAAAACAGATGAAAACAGATCTCATCTGCCATCCAGACAGCTAAGTTGAGAAAGATCCTTACATTTTCTAATGTATGTTCTAATGTAATGATGTGCATAAACCATGCAAATGTTAGAATACTTGAGCCCTAGGAGCATTTGGGAAAATCTGGCTAGGCAAGTTATCTAGGCACTTGTAGGATCTCAAAAAGGCTTTTTCTTAATTAGGAAATTTTACAGGAAATTAAATAAAAATGTGTTTTTCTAACTAACTGGAAGTGCATAGCATAAGACAGAAAAACAGAATCTATAATTCAACACTAATATATGCCTGCTGTCCTTATGTCCTACCAGTTCATAAAACTAAGAGCTGTTCTGCATTCAAAACGTGCTAACCAGCAATCCATAAAAGTATAATATCTAGATGAAAAACAAACTTAAAACCTCAGTGCCACTTATACCAGCCAGCCACTTTTTTTTTTTTGAGTCTTCTGGCAAAGATGTTGTTGCTGCCACAGACCTATTCTTCAGTTGCTCCTTCACCATCCAAGAAGTCCAAGATCTCTCTTGAAAACTCCTACTTGAGGCATTGCAATGTATCATGATGTCAGGTAGCCAGTCCTAACTGAAGTACATCATCCTGGGACAGACTGTAGACTCCCTGGATGAATATCATAGCTACTCAGAAAATCTCACGTCATCATCTCAACAGTCCAGCTTAAGCTAAACACTTGGCAAGGTACCAAGAGTTATGTCACTGGAGCAGAAGGCATGGTTTGCAGATTTGGAAGAGCAAAGCTATGGGCAGGGTGGCGACGAAAGGGAGATTAAATCCCCCGTTTCAAAATGCAAGGTTAAAGAGAAGAGAGTGTTTGTGGATAAAAGAATGGTGGGGAGCTCTCCTTATGATAAAGATGAATTCCAGTAATTGATGGGGTTTCATAAGGGTTATATGAATGCAGACAACAATCATAAATCTCTGTTGCTGCATACACTTACACACAAGCAGCTCTTCCCTTGATTTAACTGTGCAAGTTCCAGACATCTCGTTATATTAAACCCCTGGTACTTACACTTTGGTAATTGGTGTACACAGAAAACCCTTTAATTAAGTCTTAAAAGATATCTATCCAGTTACATTACTTCTGTGTTGTTTAAATACCATGTAATTATAACCAACAAATGTAGCTAATATATTTACTTGTACCCAGTATCCCATGACTAAATCTAAAGAAATGTGCTTGCAATAAACTTTCATATTTAGCATAGGGTAACCATGTTAGTAGGTCTGAATTAAATTCCAATTCGGTAAATTCTCATAAGTGAAAGACAGTGCTACAACTACCAGAGCTGCACACAGTGTAAGTTATATAACTACAAAGGATGACACCAAAACCATTAGAACATAAAACATATTTTTCTTCTATACCTCCTGTGAAAAATGCTTTCCACTGTTAACGCTTTTTCCCCCCAGGCATCTAGGTAGTAATTAATTTCTCATTTGTACTTCACACAAGCCACCACCACACAGAACATAACATTTTCTTTTCCTTTCTGTGGAGCTCTGATACACTTATCCAATTGGGCTCCCATTAATAAAAAGGCACCCAGGAAGCCAGGGATTTCCAGGAGCCAGGCGTTCCTGGTGTGGCCCTCATGTCTACACCTGCCACATCCCAGCCATCAGCTGTCCACAGGCTCCAGGAGCGCAAGCAGTGCACTCAGCACGGGGAAGCAGCGGCAGGAAGGAAGTGCCACGAGAAAGACTTCTCCAAATAAATTCCTCTTGTGAATAGTGTTGCCTCACTGGTTAAGGATGAATTACCAGATTTAAAGATGACATCGGGAGGGAATGGAAAAGACTTAAAAAATACCTTTTTACGTGCTCTAACTTCCTGCACTTGCAGCCAAGAAAAACTAATTTTATGTGCTCGCAGAAGAGTTTTGATCAGATGTTGGATTCCCAGGTGTTTCAGGGCTATGCTCTACCCCCCACCCTCTTTTTCAATCTAGTTGAAAGGGGAAAAATAAAGCATCAGATGTGTGCCTCTGAATTACCTTGCAGGTGACAGACTGGGCACATGGGCCAGAAGGTAGTTACCTACCCGTTAGCAAGCCAGATTATAACATCGCAGATGTTGTCACTGCTCTTGTGTTGTCTGTAATTCCTCTGTGCAGAGAAGGCCTTTGTTGAGTGGCTTGTGAAACAGTAGTACAAAACTACACTGTTGAGCTAAATCTTCTGATTAACATTATACTTTATCCTCCTGTAACAGAGCTTGTTGTCTCTTCTCTTGCTATGGTAGCATACAACATACTAACAGCCAATTCCAAGCCTGGATTTTCTTAATGACCACAGTAATTGAGTTTAATAGTTTTCACCTATCACTTCTTAATTGTTGACATGCCAAATAATGTCATTGCAGTTTTATACCACGTTCATTCCACTTAAAACAATGTATTAACTCATTAAACAATGCATAGGAAGCCCAAATAAATGCATACATTTCTTTCAAATACCATAGACAAGATTAATTGGAGAGATGGCTCTGAGAGCCTAGAAAGCAATTTATCTAACACAAACTCCTTAAAAATAAGCTGCAGTAAATGACTTACCAAGCACATTTTGCAGGAAGCTGAGAAATTCCTTGCTACAGAGATGCTACTATTTAAGATCCATTTATAAAGCAGTCAGCTGAAGCACGTACGCAAGACCTTTGCCTAACTGGGGGCTAAACAAAAAAAACAAAAAAAAAAATCAGAGCGACAGATTTACAGATCTACCTAAATAAAAATTTACCTCAATCTATCCAAGGTTGTAATTGGTACAGAGCTCAGTATCACAACTTCTAAGCTGTAATCACGTGACCACCAGCTCAGACAACATCCCATTCTTCCCCAGCCCTTCGGGAACCTGAATGAGCAGGTTGCCTCTCACTGCTCAAGATTCACAACTTTGAACTCTATCTTAAGGCCTTTACTTACAAAGCCACACATGGTTCTTTATTTGTTTGAACTTTTTTCCTGGAAGGAAAGGTTGTTTCTTAACATAAAAGATGTCAGTAGCATCATCCTTTATACACCAGAAGAGTCAAGGAGCATTCATAGCCACATTGCTAAGCCAACTGAACCCACTCCCACACCCTTTATATAATACTGCCAACAGCCAGGCACAGGCTAAACTGGAACGTAATCTCCTTCTATACAGAGATTGTTTCACTTTGCAGAGTATTTGGGGCAAGAGAAATAAATTCATGCAGTAGGCTGTGCACATATGAAGATAACAAGAAATTTTATTTTATATGTCAGGGGACTCATCACTAAGGGAACAGCTGGAGTAAGAGCTGAAGTCAAAAGCCATATGAAACCCTCTAAATACTATGTTTCAAAAAAACAACAAAAAACCTAACCCAACTCATTGATCATTCTTCTTTACTCACACTAATAGATTAAGGAGGTCGATAGAGTAAAGTAGCTACAGGAAAACAAAACAACAAAGAAAAAACAAACAAAACCAACCACACCCAAACAGAAACAACCACACACACAGGGCAATGTAGAAGTAAAACAGAAGCCTAAATGATTTTCAGCCACTGCTGTGGATAAAGAAATAGTCATAATCTTGAGGGACATGAGGAATTCGAAATTACTTCGGGAAGGAAGAGAAATAAATGGACAAGTTGCTTGGATCCCAGCGGGAAAAGAGTAGGGGCTTTGCTTAAGTATCACCACTTAAAAATGGGAGACAAGTAGAAATCTTCTAGACAAAACAAAAGAATCTGATATGGATTTTAGCAATCACATGGCATAATAAATATGGGATGAGATTCACTACACAATGACCTAAACAGCTGAAACATGACAAAGTTGCTTTCCTCATGACAGTGCCCTGACTGCCAGAGAATGAATAGGAAGAGGAAAAAGTCACACTTTCACATGCTAGAACTCTTCTTTCTGGGTAACCACCTTTGAACAATTCAGTTGGTTTTGTAGCTTGGTTTCTTTCTCATGTTCAATACTAAAATGACACAATTTACCTTTAAAAATAAAATTCCTTATACATTTTCTACATACAATTTTAAAATTCATTTGCCAACTAGCAGTTACTTTCAATTTCATATCTACTCGAGATAAACTATTGTTTACTAGTAGTATGCGTTACATATACAGAAATAAAAACATTACAATCATGTAAAATGGAAATATAAAACAAAGGCACAATATTATTCTATTTTCCTTTAGAAATATCTACTTGAAACGAAAATACCTTAACCACTTCAATAGTTTAGTTTCCAGGGAAATATTCCAATGTTATGTTAAAGTCTGAAATACATTATTGTTGTATCCTTCTCATATCACAAAACCACAAATTCGGGCCTCATGGATGCTGAAAGCACTGTCTAGCACTGCATGTTTGAGAAAAAATTATGTCATGGGAATTACTATTTTATAAATCAACCAGAAAATAAATTCTTAAATTTTTCAACCTCCAAATAAGAACGATATAAATATCCCACCATATAACTAAGAAGGATTTCAAGAGGCTTTCAACCAAGAACTTTTAAAAAAAATCAAGTAGTCAACGTAATTCAGTCAAAACTAACGAGATGCATGCAATTTTGCATCAAAGCTACACAGAACTACGCTGATTAACTGGAAACCTTATTCTGTCCCAAGCGTGTCTCAAAAAGAAGCCAACAGCCACAATTACGGTTTTTGTTTTAAATCTATGCCAATCTCTTATTTTTGTTTTTAAAGAAAGATGGTTGAAGTTTACGAACTGAGCCATCCCTGAATATAGCATCATCGGGACACAGTTGTGATGAGGAAAAAAGAAATCCCAAACTTCACTGGCAACATCTTCAGGCCCTGTCACAGCATTGCGTTTTCCCCCTTCTACACTGTTGGACCAACAGAAATTGAGAAAAACTCCACATTGGGCTGTGGCATGGCAATGAGCTGACCCTGCCTTGTTTTGGCCCAGCTTCAACTACACCTGGACCCACCAGAGGCTTTTAGCATTACCCACAACTTACTATTCTCCTTGGGGGTTCTCTGCACTCACAGCAGGGAAAAATCTTTAGTTACCTGATTAAGGTGGCTTCTGACTGCTTTCCATTGGCAAAGCTGCAGCAAAGCCAGGGAAATGAAGCTAGCTATGGAACACAGACCTCTATGTGTACTGAAAACAAACACTCATATCAGAGAAGTTTGAAAAAAGTAGAAAAATACTCTTCTCCAACTTCTCTCCAGAGATTTGTCACAAGCACTTTTGTGGAGGAAGAATACAATTAAAAAGCATCAGATACTGCTAGTAATTGAGTATTATCCAGATAAAGCAATGGAGCCTCTCAGAAAGGGTTAACACCATTTCACATATGTTTGCATTATGTTTGTTCATTCATGCAAATGAAAGTCATTAATTGCATTCTTCTGTATTGCCATAAAGAAAAATCCATTGCTTGCCTTGCTATCATTACAACACATTACCAGTTTCCACTAAGAAACCCACAGTTGGATCAGTTTTCCAATCTGAAACACAAAAGGTTACAGACCACCACTAGTTTCTCAAACAGCTTCTTCCAAAAAAACACAAATAATTACACTGTGCCATAACATTTCTTTAATCAGATGGTAGTCATTTGTAAAGACCTTGCACTTGTTAACACTTCAAATATATAGCCACATAAGGTTTATACATGCTTTCCCAAAAATTCTTCTATGGGTTAAATGTAGAAAAGAATGAAAAAGGAGACACCAATAGAAACAAAAGGGTAGACTATAAAATTGTAACAGTAGGTTGGATGTATATTCCTATCGATTTATACTAAATGGTGAAACTATCAAAGGGGAAGACTTCATATCAAAGGTCACGCTTTATTTCTGTTCTTAGGATTTTTTTCCTCATGCTTCCAATAAGCTGCTTAGCTTTAGCAAAAAAAAAAAAAAAAAAAAGTGGCTGTGTTAATGTAACAGCCATATGTTGTACTGTTAAATAGGTTAGCCCAGCTTTCACAGATTCTTGAGTTCAGCTACAGCTTGCTTGCATCTGGTCTTTGTCTAGATTTATTAATAGCATGGCAAGAAATCTAAATTGTGCAGCAGTGTCACAGAGATCATGCAGCATACATTCAGTCCAAACTAAAGTACAACATTCAGTTTAAACATTTTAATGGGCTTCTTTAAAATAAAACTGGACAAGGCACCAGAAAACACATTTGAGAACAATCCTGCTTTGAAAGGCTGATGAATTAGATGACCTAACCAGTATTTTCCAGTTACATTTTCCATGATCCATTTCATTTTCTGTTATCTCATTGTTCCAGTTCAGTATCCAGGCACTACTCAGAGATTATCTTTTAGACTCAACAGCCCAGAGGTTTGACATGCTGCCTCCCAGTGCTTCAAAAAGCCATTTGGGAAATGTATAGCATCCCCTTCTTTGTCCTTCCCACCTCTGCACCTGCACAGCTCAGGCAGTGCTGAGTTGCAGGTTCTGCAGAAGCACCCTTCCATCCAAGCACAATCCAGCCCACATACAGGTGCCGCTAAGACAGGAAAAATTCCAACACCCTTTTCCTTTTCTCTCCAGAGCTGATGAGCATGGGATATAACATGTCCTTTCCCATCCCTTAGGGCATGTTCTGCAGTAACAGATGAATGAGGGCTGGCAGCACAGTCCATGATCTGAACATAGCTGAAGGGATGTCTCCACCCCAATGGCTTGATTCTCTAGCACTCCTTATGCACACAGACTCCCACCCTAGAAGGGTCTCTCTCCTTGTTCCTCCAAAGGTGAGCTGTCTTGTTAAGGAAAAGCACGGTTAAAACCATTCTTGGCGGACCAAAACAGCAGACCATGAGGCCAGCAGGCTACACTGTGGGAGGGACCTCACGTCATATTCAAAGCTCTGTTCCACACACAGAAGAACTTAATAGCTATGTCCCTGTAGTCTGCTGAAAAACAGCCTCAGGCACGCCACTTGTGACTTCAAGCTTCCTACCCACATTGGCAACCAAAAGCCTGGCTGTAGCTCTGGCTTAAAGCATCTAAACTGTGCTTAGAAAAAGGCAAACTTAGGCTATCTGTTGGTACACTGTATTGTAATGATTCATCCATTGCTGGTGGGTGATGATGATCAAGAGAATAGATCCATTTCAGCTTCTTCAAAACACGCAGCCTCAACCCAAAGCTGCAAACACACAAACAAGGATGGAAAGTGAGTCTTCATCTAGGAATGAGCTTGGACTTGCATCTCACTGGCAGCAAAGACATTCTTTATTGCTCCCAACAACAGTAGCTAACAGACACTTGTATAAAAATCTTCACCACAGCTTCACATTACGTCAGCTTAGTGGCATCCAGTCATCCATACAAAGGTAAAGCCCTGACAGCAAAGTTAAGGAGAAAACTAAACTGGTTCAAGCAGCCCATTTCCAAGCTTGTAAGAAGTAGAGGTGGCTTATATGTAAAGGCTCATATTTTTCTTTTCACCACGTTTGGTGCTTCAGCCAAGACGCCTGGAAACTACTTAAACTGTAAGTAAAGGGGAGAGGTGAGTTTCCAAGAATCACGAATCTAGATGCTACAGCTATGGGAGCACCACCAGAACAGCAGGCAGGCATAGCCAGGCAGGTAATAGTTCCAGCAGGGAACTGAATTGCCTGGTGGAGGGATCCAGTGGCCAACAGGTAATCCTTCCAGATCTAGTGGTGTTATTATCAAAAGTATGCATGGGAACTTGTACTGCAGCATCTTACCTCTAACAACTTCTCTGTGGCTGGATGAGAACTGTATTAGAAATGATGCTCCAGTGGTTTCCACAATTATATATACAAACTCCTCATGAGGAAAAAAAAAAATAGGATTTCTTAAGCTCTCCTAGGTCATTTGTTACACTGCCATTATGGAACAGACATGAAAAAGCAACTCAGTGTCAGATATTGTATTACTGTTTTTCTCCATGTGCGTTATACATAACTCATATATAGGTAAAAATCAAGAGTGAACAGTCTGGATTTCACATTACTTGAATTCAAGATGAGAGAAAAAGTCAGCATTTTCTAAAGCTCTGTGCAGCACTTGGCAGGGAGGCGGAGGGAATGCTTTTATGGGAGAAGGAAGTAGCACAGCCTTCCTTCCTACCTGTAGGGCAGGAACGTGCACAGTGTGGGATGGAGAAGCTATGGTGCAAGGCCAAATAGCAGAGAAAATGAAGTACCAAAAAAACAGCTGAGCTGGCATGCAATCTAGTTTTCTTCTGTGAAGTACCTAGAACAGTTTCATGCCAATATCCTGTATTTACTGTACAGGTCATTTTCAAAGAAGTTTCAGCTGGAAAATACCATGGAAAACATCAAAAGCCAGCCAAATGCTCCTCTCTGATTTTCCCCTCTAATTCCCAGCGGTAACAGTTACCATATTTTCATCCATGATGATTGCTTCAGACTTGATGGAACTGCAATCGGTACAAATGTAATAAACTTACACTGTCAGTTGTCAGTCAGGGGACTCAGTCTGCAATTAAGATCAGTCTGCTAGAACCAAATGGGAGTTGTTCTTTAGTTCAGATACCAGAAGCACACAACAACACAGATCGACTTGACAAGTCAAACTCACAAAAAGGTGAATACTTTGACTTCACTGGAGATTCTCTGTGGTTCTGGAAGAATTTAGCCTTCTCTGTTTACAGAGGTCCCTGTTCTATCATTTGGCCATCCAAACAAAAGTAAACTGTGGCTGCATATTTTCCTTTAAATGCAGAGATCATTGAAATAAGCAATTTTAGGTAAAACAAAAGCAAATCTTAACAAAACGTAAAAGAAAGGCAGCTTCCCAAAAAAAACCAACCTGTATCTTCAGATTTATTAATGTCAGCAAGTTAAATGAAAACGCAATCCTGGAAATACTTTTATTACAGAGTTTTGAAGTGGAACATGCAAGAAAAAAGTTGATGTTTCATCATTCTCACAACTCACATAAAACCAGAGATGATATCTTGATGCAAAACTAATATGGAAAAAGTAGCAACGACTTCTCAATCCTACATGCCTTGCTCAGAAAAGAGAGGATGGCAAGCTAAAGACATGCTGAAGGAAGGGAATCATGACAAAGCCATCTCCACAACTGGAAACCCTTTTCCCTACTCCTTTGTTTTATTCATAAGAGACAGATGAGTTCCTATTTCAAGTGCCATAATCTCCTAAAAGTGGAAAAAAACTCAACATCAGAGAAATCTCAGATCAATCAGGCCCAAGATTCTTCCAGTGTGAAGGTTTCAGTGCACAGGCAATAGGCACTACATCTAAAGCCCCTATAAACAGCAAGAGAGCAGCTACAGAAGAGGACACACATATGCAGCATTTGCCAGTTATATGTTACTGTGCCTCTGTCTGATAGGTGGTGACGTACAGCACCATAGAAATTCTGTAAATAAAGCCCTAAAGTTATTTCTCAATAATAGTATACTCTCAAGTTGCAATAAAAAAAGAGCAATGTCCTAAATAAAATAAATATATGCACAATTAAATCCATCTCCATTGATAGTAAATTCCTTATGCATATAGCTAACGAAAGCTACTGCAAGAAGGCCACAGGGAAAATTAAAAATAAAAAATATCAGTGATTACCCACAGTGGAACATTATCTGTCAGCTCCCTTTACCTCTAGGTCTTCCATATACAAAACACCACCACAAGCTGGGTGCACCCCTATAATACATTTGTTTTATCTGTAAATGCATGTGCTTTGGGTAAGGGAAAGTCTCCAGCTAACATTCTGAAAGCCTTTCCAAGCAGATAGCATGAATTTACCCATGAATCTGAATCTTTGACCCAGCATGACTGACAGGTACTCATCTGATTTCATACAGTATCATTTCCAAGGAGTCATGTCTGCAAGGTAAGGAGATGTCCAAGACTGAAGAAGTGCTCTCAGAAGATCAGGATTAAAAACAAAACAAAAACCCACAAACACAACACACCGCAACAATTTACAAATACTAAAAAAATCTAATAGCCTTCTCAGAAAGTAGCGGTAGCCACATATAGATTTTCAGGAATTTCCTCACTCAGACACTGCACATTTAACAAGTATAATTTAAATTGAGCGCTCTCCATCTCAGCATCAGAACAGTCTTAACAGCCCCAATTCCTAGAAACCATTAAATCTACAGAATTCAGAAATGCATTTTAAATTATGTAACCCCATTATTGGAAAACAGTCTTTAAATTATCACTGATCCACTCTCCAGCAACAACAGCAAAAACAACAACAAAAAAGAAATATCAGGGTTTAGATGAGAGCACCACATAGGAGCTATTTATTTTCTTCCGCATTCCAAACCATTAAAGGCTGACTGATCCTTTGTAGTTCATTGACTTTCCTTCCCACTCCCCCCACCCCCCAATCTCTCTTCTTTCCTAAGAGACAACTTTCTCGGTTGTGGAGCTTTCCAATGGTGCTTTCCAGGATGACTTCCCACAGCTATTCTCAGATCCCGTTTCAATGGCAAACCAATTCACATAGAATAGGGTACTCCTGCGCAGCATATTAATAGCAATTGTTAGGGCTTTTTGCCTGATCTGGTTCCCTCTGATCTTTAATAACATCCTGTCTTTCCCAAGACTTACATAGGTAAGAAATAGCAACAACCCTTTTCTATCATTCTAGACTCAGACTACTTTTGGCGTGCTAGCTCCTTGCCCCTAACCAAATGTAAAACTTTGTTACACCTATTTTAAGGGCCCTGACTGAGATAGCAAATGAGATCTGTTTCGTTCCAAAATTCAGAAACCAGTGCCTAAGCCCTCTAGAGAAGACTTAGCTGCTCACTAAGCAGAGCCTGACATCATACGCCTCTGCTGGGAGATTGTACCCTCAGCCCTACCCTCAGACTATCAGCTGCTGAACAGCTTTCAACCTTATTTAAAACAGCCCAATCCCATCATTGCTTTGTAGCTTAAACAGCTGTGAAGCCAGCAAAATAACCGCTCGGGTCTATCTCCCTTCTGCACGAAGCCAATATTTTGCTGTTCGTCTCCTTGATGACTTGAAATACCCTCTTTGCACAGCTGTGGCAACAGGGAGGTGGGCAGAGGGTCAAGGGGGTTTGAACCACCATCTCCCTTAGTCACAGTACAATGCCTTACTTCTTGATATCACCTCCTGACTTCAGTTGTTTCCTCCCTGGCCAAGTTCATGCCAAAACCTAGTGTGTGTGTGTGTATATATATATATATATATATATATATCTCATTACACTCACTTAGCAACATTTTCCTCTCTGGCTCTTTTCCACATGTATCCTAGTGAAAGCTAGCTTTCTGGCAGTATTTCTCAGAGGCAAGCAGTACAACTATTATTTTGGTGTCTGGTGGTTTGACCCTGGCTGGACACCAGGTGCCCACCGAAGCCACCCCACCAGTGCCCTTCTCAGCTGGGCGGGGGGGGTGACACAGAGCAGAATGGTTGTGGGTCGGGGTAAGGGCAGGGAGAGCGCCCACCAGTTACCGCACGGGCAGAACAGACTCCACTTGGGGAAATTAGTTTAAATTACGACCTTTCAGATCAGAAAAAACACCTTTCCCTACCCTCCCTTCTTCCCGGGCTCAACTTCACTGCCGATGTCCCTCCCGCCTCCCCCGCACGGCGCAGGGGACAGGGATGGGGGGTCAGTCCCGCACACGCGGCCTCTGCCGCTCCTGCCCCCTCACCCCTGCCCTGCCCCAGCCTGCGGCCCCCCCACGGGAGACAGTTCCCCGGGGCTGAGGGGCACAGCCTGCCCCGCCGGGGGCTGCACCAAGGGCTGCCGGGGGGATCTGCCCCCTGCTGCCCCCCGGGGCTGAGAGGCACAACCTGCCCCGCCAGGGGCTGCTGGGGAATCTCTGCTGCAACACCTGGAGCCCCTCCTGCACCCACCTGGGGGGCTGCTGCTCTCACATAGTCTCACCCCTCTCTCTGCTGGCACAGATGTTGTTTTTTTCCCCACCTTCTTAATATGCTACCCCAGCAGTGCTACCACTATCGCCAGCTAGCTCAGTGTTGGCCATTGGTGGGTCTATCTCAGAGCCAGCTGGCCTTGGCTCCATTGAACACGGGGGAAGCTTCTGGCATCTTCTCATAAAAGACACTCCTGTACTCACTCCACCCCCCACTACCAAAACTTTGCCACGAAAACCCAATACACAGCATCTCTTCATACTGGAGTCATCTCTACCATAAGCATCCTTGTGATGTCTCCCTTTACAGGTGAAAAAACTAGGGCACCAAGGGCATAGAGGTTAAGATTTTTAAGAAGGAATTAGATGCAAAACTACCTAAGATTTCAAAGCATGCTGCTCCTTTGAAGAATTTACTTTAATAAATTTAAACCAACAACATACAGAGCAGAAGTAGGAATTAAACCACGAGCCCAGTTTCCTCTAGTGCTACAACACCCTCACTCCCCGATTGCTTGGACAGTCATGTAAATCCCCAAAACATGCGAAACCTTCAGTCACATTAGAAGACGGTGACTTTCACAGCAAGCTGTATACTAAACCACATTTTAAGACTTTACTGTTTTCTTCTCAGACACCTCAGTGACAGAAAGGCCTCTGAACCACTAATTTCCTACACTTGAAAAACTCAGACAGAACTCTGCCCTCCTAGCTAAAACGTACTGGAAATGTATGGTAAAATACACACCAAGTGTGACCAAATACAAGTAAATGAACTTTCAACAGCTCTAACATACCAAGGGACTATTTCAATAAAGACTTGTACCAGGAGTTAACAGTAGTGTACTTAATTGCATTCATCTCAACTCTTGCTACTTACTAAATAGATTTATCCAGAGCTTTTGGTACAGCAAGTTGGGGATACCTGAAAACACATATTCCTAAGCACTAAATCACATACATACTCAAGAATCATAATTTTCACAGAATCACAGAATGGTCAGGGTTGGAAGGGACCTATGGAGACCATCTAGTCCAACCCCTGCTAAAGCAGGGTCTCCTACAGCAGGTTGCACAGAGTCACATCCAGGTGGGTCTTGGATGTCTCCAGAGAAGGAGACCCCACAGCCTCTCTGGGCAGCCTGCCCCAGTGCTCTGCCACCCTCACGGTGAAGAAGTTCTTCCTCACGTTCAGATGGAACTGCCTGTGCCTCAGTGTGTGCCCGTTGCCCCTCGTCCTGTCACTGAGCACCACTGAAAGAGCCTGGCCCCGTCCTCCTGCCGCTGGCCCTGAAGATGTCTGCAGCCATCAATCAGAGCCCTCTCAGCCCTCCCTTCCCCAGGCTGAGCAGCCGCGGGTGTCCCAGCCTGCCCTCCCCCGGGAGGTGCCCAGGCCCCTCACCCCCTGCACAGCCCCCGCCGGGCCCTCCCCAGCAGCTCCCTGTCTCTGGAACTGGGGAGCCCAGCGCTGGGCACAGCACTCCCGGGGCGGCCTCCCCAGGGCCGAGCCGAGGGGCAGGATCCCCTCCCTGCGCCTGCTGGCCACGCTCCTCCTCATGCCCCCCAGGGCGCCACCGGCCTCCTGGGCCACCGGGGCTGGCTGCCGGCCCAGAGGCAACTCGCTGTCCCCCAGCACTGCCAAGTCCTTTTAAAGTCTTGCATTTGCGCTGGGCTCCAGAGGACTAATTTATACCCCTTCAAGAGTTTCAGCCCTCCTGTCTTCTGTTTAACTATTTTTGCCCTGAATTTCTAAAAGCTGACATATATTTTTAATGTCAAGCAAGTGCAAAGGAGCCTACTCATTTAATGGTTACATGAACAAAACAGTGCATAATTTTGCAGAGTGAATATATTGTAATTTTGTTTAATGGTTCCTTATGGGGGGGGGGGGGAGTTCAAAAAGGCAAATGACAAATAGCATCCATTGACAAAATTCACTTTTCATAACTGAGCTGCTTCAGCTTACTGTTCCTGGATTGGCTTTGCAAACCTACTTAGAAAGGGCAGCATAAGTACTAGCACCATTTTCATAAGCAAAAATCAATGAAACACACACCCCCCAAAAAAACCCAAAATTAAATAATTACCAGACCTAACAAAGTCACTTTAGAGCAAAGACACAACTTATAAGACCAAAGTCAGTGGAGGCACAAATGAAGAAGGAGCCCAGATCAAAGAATCACGCTTGAAGCAGGGCCACGGGAAATTTTGTTATTATTCTTTTCCTTTGTTCAAACCTGACAAATACCTCAACCAAATAGCCAGCCACATTTTTTCCCCCCATTAGGATCTACCCAAACCACATTCAAGTATCAGACATCTTCTAAATTTAGACCTTATTCCGAGTAAATTCAGCTCTCCCTCTTTTCCCATGGAAAAGTTGATAAAGATAAGTTACTCCTTCTGGAGCAAATGTTTATGAGTAGGATTCTTTTAACATCAGAAAGAATATCTATGCTCTGAAATATCTGTCCATGTTTTTCCCACCACCCACATTTTTCATACTTTAAAAATCTGCAGTAGTATTTTTTCATGTCAGAAAAGACTGGGAGCTCTCAACTCCAGCTACACAGAACCTGGGCAAGAAAAGCAAGATGTCAGGGCACCCGTCTGGCAGGATGGCTGAACCTGGGAGTAGATTGAGACAGAGTTAAATTAAGTAGGTCCGCCCAAGGCAAAGCAACGCATGCTCACGTTCTTCTCCCCATATTACTGCAGGTCCTAGAAATCCCACTGGTGAAGTACAAGACGCCTAACAGAATTCTCAGGAGACTGGGGTTTTTTGTTTGATTTTGATGTGTTTGGACAGTTCCTATAAAGATCGGGTTTGTTCAATTGGTTTATTTTCTCTGTTTAGAAAGCCTTCCTAACACATTATCCTCCCTCTGTAGCAATTCTCAGGCCTTTGGATCAGACAAGGCAATATAATTAGTTTGAAATATTCAAGCCTTATAGGTATCACATTTGCATATCAGTAAACAACCAATTAACCACCTCTCTTCTGTCAAACACTCTGAGATTAACAGAGTTATTCTCAATTTGTACCAGTTTAACTTTATAAATAAAATAGTGAACATCCCCCTCTTCAGGAAAAAGCCATTTTACTGAGATTTCTAGTATAAGTATTTATAAAATTCCTTCCTGTCTCCGTAACCAGCTACGCTAGCAGTCTCTTAAGCCACAATTGCTAAAGAGAAGAAAACTATTAAGTTAAGAATGAGACATTTACTTGTATTAAAATATTTTGCTGGTGGGGATTTCAGAAGCCTGATGTCAATTTACCTTATGTGTTTATGCTGCTATTTCGTCTCTGGGATAGTTTATTATTGAGGATAAATGTTTGCAGGACAGAGCTTTTTCCAAAGTAAAAAACTACAGTTTTTCTGGCTGTTTACACTAGAAGGTCAGGACCAGATCCTCTGTTTGGAAAAAGAGACATACTAACGATGACTATGTTCCTGAAGTACCTACATTTTTGGCAGTCCATTCATATCTTGGGAGGTAATCCCCAGCAAACATCGCATTCAGTAATCCCAATACCTCCTCCACCCAACACACTGAAAAATAGTCTGTTGAACAAAAAAACCCCAATGAGTCAGTAGCGATGCAAATATAAACACAGCAAAGGACAGAAATTAATCACGAGAAAGAACAGACATGCCAGTAACATCAGCCTAGAGGTACATTTAAAAAAAATTCCACAAACACTGAAGACCTCAACCTCTCCTACGACTTGGGTCATCAAGTCCAGTCTAGACAATCCCACACAACTCTAAACACACACAGCCTAGCCTAAAGCCAATAGTTTTGATGGAAAAATCTCTATGAATATAAATCATCTTATTTCTAATGTGAATTTATTTATGGACAATTTGTTTTCTTATAGAGAAAAATATTTTTAGCTTCAATACCAAGTACCGATGTTTGCTTTCAGCCATTACTTGCCATAGCAAACAAATCAAGCCCACTAGTCATGAAAAATGGATATCCCCTCATATGCCTCTTAACTTTTTCTGCATGTCTTTTAATTCACAGACACAGGTGACTAGAATTGTGTATGGAATTGCACTATGCAGTCTCGCACACCATAACTTGTGTATTTGGGGGTTAAAATTACTCCATATTTCTACCAGAAACGGTGTGCTTCGTAAGTTCAGATGCTGTTTACTCTTCCCATAAGGTTATCACATAAATGACAAAATGTTCAGAAATAGCCTTTACATCCATGCTAGGCAATCTGCATTACTGGGTCTCTGAATCAGAGTCTAGCTGTCACCACCACCACAGTCTTTCTGTGCAGTATTTTGTTCTTCCTTCACATTTTAAGTCCCTCCAAGCTTTAAAAAAAGAATAATAACGTATGCCCTAAAACTGGCTGCAGGAAGAACTATGACAATTAATTTCCCTCCAGTCTTGCACTTCCTTTCCCAAAGTCCAACATTTGCCAGTTATTATCTGTCGTTCCACATACACAAAATATAGGGTACTGTCTATTAACTTGGTTGTCTCGTGAAAAACAGATAAAAAATTCGTTTTCCACAGCTACCCACAAGAAGCCAGAAAGGCTTCATTTCTGCTCAAAGTCAACTTTTGAGGTGGAGGAGAAGAGTATAGCAGTACCTACTATTGAGAGCAGAGTAATACTTGAATAATTATTTTGACTTTCTTTAGGGTAGACAGTGAAGTTATAACGAATGAGGTACATGAAATTTGCGAGATTTACGAAAAATTCTGGGAACCTGCACTTCAAACTTCACTCATCTGAGATCTCCATCACTGTCCTAAATAAAGAGTGTCCAGCTCTCACCTCTACAAAACTCTGGTTTGCTTCCATCTCCATTATGACAGCAACTTTTTAATAAAGTCTGTGCTAGTTGCTATCCTCTCATTAAGCTACAGTAACTTTCTTGCTAAGAACTGAGACCACTTCCATGTATGCATTTTTCATCATGCTCTAGTCAATCTCTATTCCATCGGCTCTTCACACTTATTCTGTTTATGCTCTTGATATCACCATATTTACATGGCTATGTAAAAAAAAACACAGTATTTTGCAACTGATTGCATATTCCATCTCAAGATCTGAAACAGCCTAGCTTCTGGCAATTCTTTCCCATGCAGATGGTCATAGGACTTGAAGAACTTTCTGGGTCTTCTAATACAGTAGGCAATAGTTTTATATCATCCCATTAATAGATCTACCCCACACCCAAGATTTAGCTTTTCTAAGCTCATTAATACCTTTGTAAACTTCTTGTTGAGTCTTGACTTACTGTTTCTAATACCTTTATTGACATGTTTATTCACCAATTTAACTGTGGTGCTTTCCCCCCCAAGTACTTGTTATTAACCTTTGTGTCCTCAAGTTGTTCAACCAGTTGAGAAGATTTAAGAAGTTTTTCTTTCACTTACACTAACTACTCATCTGTTCCAGTGAATCCTTACGCTGAAATCAAACCAAATCACCTATGAATGACTTAGACCCAAGTTATCTTCCATGATCAGCTCTTCCATGCTGTCCTCTCTACTTAAAATAATCAATGGTAACTTTTGACTCAGTAACTATTTATTGAAGGAATGTTTAAACCTTGGCTTTGAATTAGTCCTATTATGTTTTCTAGAGATGCAGAAACCTGGGGGACAGCAATGTCTCTTGATTAAATGCTACTATGAAACACACTTTTTTCTCCTCAAAATTCTTTCACTACTGCTTAGTAGGCATCCAGAGGTCAGGCTGGAAAAGCTGATGCTTCAAGGCCAGAATAAATTTGATTTCATCCATAGAAGAGCAGAAACTGGAAAGCTATATGAAACGTATGCTTTTCATGTTTAAATGCTGCAGTATGTTTCTCAAAATATTTAAAGAAGTAGGGAAATAAATCTCTGGAGTGGAAAGCTAATAAACATTCACATATGCATTTTGCTCATCTCTGAATGTGGTGGTAGTTTAGTTATTCCCTTATTTATGCAGTGGGACAAAGATCAGGAAAGATCATCAGTGAAAACTATTTGGCTGTCTGTTAACCTTCTTTACTCCCGGTTGTTTAACATTTATTTTTAAAGTTATAACAAATGGTTCTTTTCTGTTTGGTAGGAAAGTAGGATGACAGATTATGGGAAGGAAAGTGTGAGCTATGTGGAAAGAGAACAAGAGCAAGAAAAGGAGGGTGACTAATCCAACAAACCTGTTAATAGAAAGTGGAGAGCAAATAATGAAAAGTGCCCTTTCCTAGCCTATCCCACCACGTCACAGTAGTGAAATCTTATGTAGAACTCAAATCTGAGAAAGCATTACAACACAAGTGGCTCTCCCTACCATAGGGGAGAACGAATTTATAGCAAGTTGTTATAACAATTTATAACATTCATATAAGATGAATGAAACATCAAAGATTGATCTAGATGGAAAAAATAAGCTACCTTTCCTGAAGCTAAGTATAAGAATAGTGCAGGAATCAAAGCAAGGCTTTCCCAATATACCATACCAGAACAGAAAGTAATCTACCCGGCCCTTTTATCCTCACGGACGTTCAAGAAGACACACAGCCCCTGCTGAAAAATAACTGCAACAAACCTTGTACACCTCAAAGAATCACCGCACTGAAGTAAGAACAAAAATATGAGGCAGTCTTTTGGGGAAATTGTTTAAACAGTTTCAGTCTATCTATGTCTGTTCATCACTGATTTTTTCCTTCATCTCTTACCAGAGATGACTTGAAATGCCAGGTTATGAAGCAATAATTCATCCCCAATTCTAAAAGCAATGCAGCATCTCTTTATCTCTTTCTGTTTTACCCAATCCTCTGAACTTCCTACTGCCTTCAACTTCTTCAAAGACTGAACAAACTGAAATCTTTTTAGGTCTAGTATACCAGTAAAATTACACAGGAGCATGAAATTACACTTGTAAACAACCAGTGGAGTGGTTATAGCCAAAAAGGACACAGAAGGAATAAACCTATAAACATATAAGCCTGTCTTCAATAGTTTGTGAGATTTTAAATTAAAAAAAAAGAAAAATCAAGGAAAGAACACACTCAAAACAAAGTTGGTTGAAAAATTTCAACAACAACATGGGTCTAAAAAACAGACAGATCTTTCTTTGGTAAGCTAATTGATCCCCCAGATTATGAAAATGTACCACAGAATGAGTTCATAGCTGAAAAACGGGGAAGACTGGAGAAATTGGAAAATACATCAAGAAATAGCTACAAAGGAGATGTCACTTAGCTGAACTGATAAATAATCTAGGTTTGAACAGAAGCTGAAAGTTAAATTTCTCAAGTTCTGAAATACTTATTTATTGTCATTTATCAGCTTGTTACAAAACAAGAACTTCCCAATAACTGAAAACATTTGTCAGTTGGTAGGTCAGTCTGAAAGAGGAAAAAAAAAAAGACTAGTCCAAGACCCTGAGATGGCAATGCTAGAAATGGGACAAAAAGTAACTGGTACTAACTGTGAGGTCAGTCATTTAGGGGAATTTTTTTTTTAAAAAAAAATAATATATTCAATAGGCTGGGAGTCAGCCATTTGGAAACAGAGGCAGAAGTTACCTGGGTGCCATTAGGGCAGGACACAGACAAAGTAAAAGGATGGTTTGAGTTCTGTTGGAGTGAAAAAGCCAAAATTAAGATGACTGCATGGCAGTCAAGACAGTGGCTCCCAAATTATATTGAAAAGATGTCTTCACACAAAACGTCTGATCTGAAAAAGCCACCACAGTGTTCTATAATGGCTAAAAGCAGAGAAGGAAACCAACAAAAAAAATAAGAGAAGTGGTCAACGATGCTTTAAGAAAGAGGAGGAAAGTTTGACCCTGTTGCCACAGTTAGTATGACAGGCACCTTTATTCTCTCCTTTCGCAGTTTAATTTCCTCATAAGCAGTTTACAGTTTCTGACCAGCCTTTAAACTTTAATAAAGCCAGACATTTAAGAGTTTAAAGGTCAGGACAGGGAACTGTGCCTACATCATACCCAACTATTTTTGCAATGCTACAGAGTTCACATCATGCAAGGATGTCTCTACCACTTCCTTCGTCACACAACACTTTCTCCCTACCAAGCCTTATATAGCAAAATAAGAATGTGCTTACCTAGCGAACAAACTACAGTAGTTTCTTCTCCTGCAACTAAAATAAAATAGACTTTTAAGTGCATTTTTCCCCCACTTGAAGTTCCTGACTTCTTGCCTGAATTTACCACTCTGTGCTTAAAAGTGACTGGCTTGGTTTTTAGATTAGATACCCAGTACCTATCCATGCTAAGCCAAATTCTGTCCTGATTTAAACCCCAGGCAACTCTAAAAGAAAAAAATACACTGAGTCCCTTTAAAATTGCTCCAAGACATACCTCGCTATATGGTTAGTGGCCCTTGCCCCAAAACCCAAAGCATACTATACCATAACTGTGAAAATGTTTGCTTGGCAGGTCCCCAGAATACACTATGCCATTTTTGGTTTTTCTCCCATCAGCTTATTTCCTTCAGAGAATATTTGCTCCCACCCATTGAACACTACCATCTGATACCATATTTTCTATTTTACTGTTCTGCAACTTTCATTTGATCTGAAAAGAGATGAGGTGAAACATTTGCTACTGAAAGATTTCACTTAGAGTAAAATCATATGTTTCCCCTTGTTGCTCATATTCATGTATGGTGCATTAAAATTGAGTCCCATAAGTCTTCATTATTCAGGCATTTAATCATATGGAAAGTGTGGTAATTTAATTAAAACAAGCAACATAGGTTAGCTATCCCAAGGGATACAGACTGAGGAAAAATGATCTAATTCATTGAGTTTCCATTTTGAAAATGTATTAATATTAGGCCACAAGACCACAGGGGGAAAAAAAGAAAAAAAAAAAAACAAACCAAAAAACCTGCTCATTTGCAAAGCAGTAATCTGACACTGAGACAATTTCAATTTAGGAAGCCAAAACTTACACTGCTCTGTCTCATGTCTGCAGCAAGTGTTTGTCAGAACACAACGCAACCAGCAATTACTTATTGTACTGCAGCAAAGCCTGGAATTATTATTTTTATTTCTACGTGAGAAAGGGAAGGTATAAAGAATTATTAGTTTAGACAACACTGCTAAAGATGGCACTTGTCAGACATTCATGAAAAGCTTTCAGTCTTCCTTGCTGTTAAGTACAATGTTTAATTCTTCCCAAAAGTTATGTCATGTACCTGGCACTTGACTTTAGAATGATTTATCAGCCCAGTATTGGGAGGAGGGCTGCAGGGGGGAGGGCAGATTCACACACACAGATGGTTACCATTCCCTCTAAAGTCCACAACACACCCAGTAAGCCAACCTTTTGTTTTTACATATTATTAAATAGTTGCTTTCCTCTGACTGAATAGTCTTTTCCTTTCCCTCCCACATATCCCTCAAACCACAACCCTAATTCCAAAATCTTTTTTAATACAGTTTATCTAAAAGACCCTTCAGGAAAGCTTCCATCAGATACCAGCATCCTAGAAGGCCTCAGAGATGTATATGAAGAACGACTGTTAGGTCTCTTACCCAGAATTATTTTACATAATTAAAGGAGTTAATACATACATTGTCGACACCTACTTACAGCACCGAGTAGGCACTTCTGCAATTCTACGTTCTGGGTTTTTTGGTTTGTTCCTACATTTTCTCTCTCTCCAAAACTTCAAGAGAAAATAGCAAAAGAGACAAGCCCATACAATATAGAGGGTGAGTTCAGTAAGAGATGCATTTTTCTATATGGGATAGAAAAGACAGGAAAGTATAGGCATGCTACTCAGCTGGCCTATGTCTGTATAGTTTCAGTGACTTTCTCATAGTTTATATGCAGTGTTGTAAAATACATCAACATACTATATACAAAAATACTCAGCTTCCCACACATTTTCTATAAACATTAAGCAATATTTTATCCTAGTTTTAAACGTCCTCTCAATACACTGCATCCCTTCCTTTCCAGCATGTTCATATTTTCCTATCTCTTTATTTCATGCAGAACATTCAGAGAAAATTACAAGACAGGTATTAAAAAGTTAAAGACATCACTGTAAATCCTACTTAAAAAAAAAAAAAAACCAAAACCACCAAACATTACAGTATATTCTTTGCCCTAGTGCTGCTGCTCTTTTTTTTTTTCTTAGCTTAACCATCAATTATTGTTTCACCTGTTAACACAGGATTATACATCTCAATTTGCTGAGAAAAGGTGCATAATCCAACTCTACCTTTCAGCATTTGTAAGGAAAACAAACATCCAGAGCCCCAGCAGCCTTACCAGAACTCTGTAACAGCCAACACTGAAGCTCAAATATCCAAACAACCACAGGCAGAAAGAGATAAATAGGGTATTCAAGTCTACACACCTGAAACTTCTCAGGTAGTTGGGCTTTAGCTTTCATTTAACCAGAATGAGAAAATTTCTGAAATGCATTTGCACTTCATGCTTTTCTTTTAACTACCTACATATCATTTACAAGAACTACACAGGACTGTGGGTTTAGGATCTTTCAGAAAACTACAATCAAGAGAAAACAGCTAAGGAACCATGGACACATACAAGCAACATCAAACATATGGATAGCTGGTACAGCTAATACTGAAAGAAAAAAAATCTAAAAAGCACTTTCTCCCTTAATTCTTTCTTGGGGGGGGGGGGGGGGGGGGGAAGCAAGCAACTTTTGTTATTTATTACTTATTGCTGTGTAAAAAGATAAATCAAAACAGCACTTCACACTTAATTCTGTTTGAGCGAGAGAGCTTTGTAAAAATAAGCCACTTGCAGAAAAATCCCTAACTCCAGCTCTCCTACACTGCCCTTTGCATTTAGCACTGGGAGAACCTAGCCAAGGCTGCGGGATAATAGGCTGCAAGCAGCCTATTCGTAATTATATATGTTTATTTTTTCAGGGGATTTATCATCAGACATACAGCATTTAACAGATGTGTTTTGCCTACCAGTAATCCCTCTCTTTAATTTAATATAGTATGAATTATTTTGGCTAATATTAATATTCAATCTATCAAGATAGCAAACAACCATGAGCTGCCCACGAGAGTGGAATTCACCTGACCTGGTGGTCATGGCTTAGAGGAGCATTACGTGGTATAAATGACCATGTAACACAGGCTTACACTGAGGAACTGGTGCAGAATTTGGCCAAGTCTAAGCTATGTAAAATTGAGCTGTGTAAGATATCCCTCTGCCTATTTTGATTCTTTATTACTTCTTCTGGTTTAGGGGGCTTTTCTCCCTCCAGGTCTTCAGAATTTACTCGTTACGTTGCAAAGTTGCCAACCAGCTGGTCACCACTGGAGAGCTGTCACTCATCACTGACAACTCATACAATCAGTTCAGTGTGATTTGCTTTAAAGGGATGCTAAGCTTGTTGTGCGTTCATCTGGAATAATTTTAAGATAACAAACACAAAATAAATTCTCACTTTTTTCATCAAGACTACAATATATTTTGCCTGTGGCAAACTGCTACTCAGTAGTCAGCCAGAGGAATACCATGCACTATATATGTTTTAAGTGTTAAGTCCTGCAAACTGCTTATGCTCAAGACTATAGAAGATGCAGCAGAGGAGGTAAATAGTACCACAAACACCACCACCTCATTTAAAGCATCCCATTGACCAAACATTATCGAACACTATTAAGCTCATCTATCAGCAGATATTTTTTTACCTGCTAAATTGTAGATATTGCAATTACCATGTTAAAAAAAAAAAACAAACAACTCTCTGGTTTCACAGGGAAGCTCTTTAAGGATTCCATCTGTTGGAAGGAAGCCATCCAGCTTTACCTCTTTTCAGAAAGGTTCCCATTTTCATTAATTGCTCACATTCCAGTGAGCTTTCTGCATGAATTTGCAGACACATTTGAGAGGGCAGCACCTGAACCAAGTGGATTCCTATAACGTAAAGACAATATAGCGACACATTATTTAACTATACTGTAAAACAATAGCAGGAGATCATTTATACAGTAGTCATTGTAAAATTTTCATTTCCCATACACCTTCAGTCATTCTTGCCAACACATCAGCAGTCATATGACAAATCTGTGTTATATTAAACTGCAGTTACCATACAACTGAGTAGGGAAAATCATTTCAGACTCTGGCCCACAGTGATTTACAGTCCAAGTTCAAAATATTTCAAGTGGAGGCAGATAATGAAAATTGAAAGTTGAAAGTTTTCAAGGGGAAAAAAAGGGAACTTTCTTAGCATTTGTGAGGACATATGATATCAGCTATTCAGAATTTTTATTGTTAAATTGCTAATAAACAGTAAGCAGATTATACTCTTAAACTTTTCAGTCTACATCACAACCTGTCTTATCCAAGCACTAAGGAGGTAGAAGAAGAATGTTTCATTCTCCAGTGCTGGCAGAATCAAAGCTTCTGGCAGTATGGCCCTCTTTTCCCAAGTGACAAAAAAAAACCAAAACAAACAAAAAAACCCACACCAAAACCCGAGAGAACATAAACAAGAAAGGGAAGGGTAACATATGGCGTAATGCAGGGGCAGAGACCGATCACGAGGTTATGAAAACACAAAAGTTATGATGCAGCAATCAACCATAAAACACTTCAGAAATGCAGAATATTTTTGGAAGAACTGCATTTTCATGGGAATACATCAAGTGTACAGTAAAAACATTTTAATAGAAAAACTATCACAGGTTGTGGCATAAAAATAACAGGGGAAAAAAAAAACCAACACACAAAACCAAAACAACAAGTAGCCAGAAGTTTCCTCCTTCCTTCTCTCTTCCACACACACATAATGTCTTCACAGCTCTGATTCCCTTCCTTTCTGGAAAGACACATTTGTCACAAAGTCCTCTTTTGCTTCAAGGCTGAGGCTAGACTTGCAGGTTTCTGCTCTGGAGCCTGCAGTGCCAGCACAGAGCTGCTGCAAAGTCTCATCTGATGGCACCAGGGCACAGCAGCTGAGGACCTGGCCCATGCCCCCTTTCATTCCTATCCCTCACTGCAGTCCTCCGGGGCTTTTGCCTAGTTCTGCCTCACATCTCTACACAACGCACACACTGTGTGTATACAGAAGGAGGAAATCTGCACCATAAACAAAAAGACACTGTTTATACTGTTCAATCATTTAAGAGACTGCTGCCATCAGGCTCTGCTGAGCATTCCTTTCATTCTTCCAGGCTGATTTTACAGTAACATGAAGTGCCCATCTTGTATTTAAAGTCTTTTTTTTCCCATAATCTCCTCTATGCCTTCCAGTCTTGAAAGTGTCTTGATTCCTGTTATTGGAAACACTTTTAAAACATCATGTCTTTCATACGGAAATTTTCTTCCTGGAAGGGGGATCTTTTCTGTTTTGTTTAGAATCAAGGAGTTTTGCAAGAGAACTCACGGATTAAAAAAACACTTTGCAACAAAAGCACAGTGTGCTTTCATGTAACTAATGTAGTCTTCAAGATGGAATTCAAATGTATTCTTAAGATGTCATTTAATTTAAAATAAGCAAAAAGTTTGCCTCAGAACATTAGGCTGAAATGAAAATTTTCATTTTCAAATCGAACGATTTTCGAAACTCTAAATCGGTGAAGAATTTCTGCTGTGTGCTGCTTGGGACATGAAATAATTTAACTTCAGAGTAACAGTGCCAATTCAGATAGTATACATCCACTTTCAGTCAATTATTACTTATCTTTTTTCTGCAATAAGTCATTAACCTTTTGCAATGCTCTTCCTCACTGAAAGCTTTCTCAGAAAAGTGCATCCAGACATGCATTAAAATTCTGGAAAACAGAGACATGGTACTATTCAAAGGGCAGGGAAGCGAGTTACCTTCAGATGCTCTAACAAGAGCATTTCAAAGGTAACTGATGAATTTAGTAAGGGGTAACCGGGAACCAAATTGTTATGTTACTTTTAAAATCAGTCCTAAAGGTATCAGCTTAGAATGCTCGATAGGGAAGATGTGCACACATGCATATGCGTGCATGCAGCGTTCCTCACTACCACTTCTTTATATTATCTCACATTTTCCAGTAGTTTTAGGCTCCTGATGAGGTTTTCCTTTGCTGACTTATGCCGAGAGGTGGATTATGTAAACAAACTCAGCTATTACTAAGTTCTTACATATTAAATGAAAAATATTCACGTTATTAATTAAACTGTGTATCCTTTAATATAGAATATTTTAACCTCAGCTGTTTACACATAGCTGTAAAGGGGGCAAAGAAAATGAAGGTTAAACCAGCACCAAGTGAATTCCTAATGAAGTGTGTGCTTCCTCTGCCGGAACTGTGGAAATCTGAGAGAAATAAAGATAAAATGACAATGACCTGGAAGGTCCATTCTGAATACCAACAAGATCTCCCTGTCAGTATTGCTCTAGATAATAAGGCCACACCATCTTGTTGGGGACAGTCAGGAATCGTTCCTAGAGAAGCAAGCAAAGGCAGGCAAAGGAGCTAATGTTCTCCAAAAGGCACACAGAACACCTGGTTCAGACACTCAAGTGCTACAAGACTTCCCAGAACAACTTTTCTGAACAAAGCAGTAGACCACGGTCTTCATAAAGTAGAGCTTAAAATGCAATCAGACTGAGAAATGCATTATTAATTTCTCATTATTATGAGAAATTAGCAGAATAAGACACAATGAAGTTAATAAGCTACCAGCATAATTCATCATACTGTATTACCTAAGCTTGCTGAGAGAAAATGTAATCCGACGGCATCGCACAGAAAAATTGTCCATAATCAGTGCTGACCTACACCTTTAACTGGCCTGTCAGCCACGGGGGATTATGTGAGGTGGGGATCAAGGTAAAAACTGGCTGTCTCTGCCTACATGCTTTTCCATGAGTTGGCTTCATCTCATCTGGAACACTTGGGATACAGTCTGGAAAGCAAAGGCAGCTACATTTCACTTGTCAAAGCAGGAGCCATAAAGAGGAATGAATAGCAGTCAAGCATGCAAAGGCTCTAGGTAAAAAGTCCCTCATCACCTTTATTTTAGCCCAATCCATTGCATCGCTTTATCATCTGGACAAAAACTGTGAGAAATCAGCAGTGCAAGCTAAATATTTTTAATGTCTTTATCATATCAAAATATTTCCACAAATGTTAATTCTCCCTACAGAAAGCAAAAAAATGGGCTTCAGAAAGGACTTGGAGACTGGAAACGATAAGTCATTTTCCTGCCCATGAATCTCACAATTTTATAAAGAGATTTTATGTACTGACTGACATATTCAGCTCTTCATAAGCCCCTGGTATTTAATGAATCAAATTAAAACAGATGGGTTCCTAGTCTTCTCAGTGTCACAGTACCTATAATCTGCAAAATTATCTCCATATACCATAAACTTGTTCAAGTAGTATCATAATAAGGTCAAATGGCTCAGGTAACTAAAATGAATTACTTTTACAAAATAAATCTCTGTTGCCTAAAAGATTTTGTGGTAACAGTCTGCTTTGCTTCTCTCAAGTATATCAAGGCCAGTCCCTTTGTTTCCAAGTCTAATGGACTATTTAGCAATAATCATGCGACTCATGTACCAATTCACCAATGACCACCACATCTGATGAGAAAGTAATTTATAAATATGAAAATTTACGTTTAGTTGAGATTTAAGAAGTTATTTTTCCTTTGCTGCAAAAAATGTGCTGGATAGGTTATCTGAGAGTTAATCAGATAAGAAAAGGAAACCTAGCATAAACACGGATTCAAGAGGTACTCTCTTCTTTTACCCCTTTTTCCTTGCTCCAAGTATAGTATCAGTGCACAAAAACCTTGTGATCCACAGATACAAATTTTTTTGTTGGTGGTGGTAGTTACGTTTTGTTTGGTTCGGGTTTTTTGAAAAAGAGAAGCCAATGTTTGGAGTCGGATTTTTTTTTTTCCCCAGTAAGATCTGCTGCACGTTAAATCTGAGCTGGTAATTTTGACCCTGATTTTCAGCTGGCATTTACTAAGAAAGGCAACACGTCTTAGACAAACAGGTAAGAATGAAAAAATTAATCTTTTATAATAGACATCTTGTCAAAAGCAAACACACATACACTGTGCCTGAGCCATTCAGATCCATGAAGTACAGTAGCTTCTTCAGCAAAAAAACACCACTGTACTTCACACGTTAACCTACTTCATTCCTATGGTGTCTTTAAGTACTGAATTTCTCTGTTTAGGAAAGCTAACTATATGCCAGCCCCACTGAAGTCTTCTAAGTACAGAGCACTGGCACAGTTTGTTGAACAGTTTAAATGTTTCTGCTTTATGGGCTGTATATCATTTGCAAGAGTGAAAACTGTTGATATTGCACAGATAGAAAAAAGTCTCAATAAATTCAGTTGCCCCTGCAA
Source organism: Falco biarmicus (assembly GCF_023638135.1). Taxonomy (NCBI): domain Eukaryota; kingdom Metazoa; phylum Chordata; class Aves; order Falconiformes; family Falconidae; genus Falco; species Falco biarmicus. The sequence goes on along the minus strand of NC_079288.1, from coordinate 120,108,400 downwards.
CAAAGCACTATTTCACACCCATGTGAGCTAGGTTTTTAAAATAACTAAGAACCATGTTTTTGAGGTTAGATGTCCAACAGTCAAAATATTCAGAAAAATCAGAAGTGGAAGACAAGAAGGTGAAGACATCTATCTTGTCTTCATTTCCCTGTGATTGCTCACGTTTCATCTGCTGTCCCACTCTAATAGTGACTTTTCACCACAAGGGAAGTGACTTCCTTTATTACGCTTGCACAGGTTCTATAAGTTACACCTGCTGCAACTCCCTGTGGCAGTCCTTATTGAACTATACATCTGGTAACATCAAATTGCCTTCTTTGGTCCTTTGTGCTTTTTAATAGTGACTGTGATGCCACTTTCTACTCCAAATTCCATGTATACAAGCTAGTATGTAATATCAGAATGCATGTGATTTCATACCTTCAGTATCGTTCATCCCAAATCTGCAGAGCAAGGCAGAGAAGGTAGGTGAGCAATTCTCAAAAGCAACAAAAGAAATATAGACCTTTAAAGAGATTCTCTTAAAACCTATCCAAGTGACCTCAAGTTTTTGGTGTCCATTATTGCATACACTTTAAAAACACTCAAAGATATTCCTGAAGTCCAGGATAAAACAAGCATTTTGAAAACCCGGTCCGTTAGTGCATGCAGAGGTATCAAGAGAGATTTGCCAAAATTGAGGCTTTAAAAAAAAAAATAATCTTCCTGTGAGGGAGTTATTCAAAGACAAATAGCAAGTTGAGAGCATTAGCTGGACACAATACCAGATGCCCTATGCACTTCACAGGACTGAAGGACAAAACCCAAATAAGTGATTTATGCAACAATGAAGAAAAAGATTAAAAATTTTTGTAATGCAATTTTGCATTACCTATTTTAGAGTTGTGTTTACTCTAGTTATTGGTAACATATCTAGGGTTTGGGGTTTTTTTTTTAAAAAAAGGAGGGAGGTGATGTGACTCAGGTAGGTCTGCATACAGCAGCTATTTACAACCTACACATACAGTGTTCTTCCATTAGAACAATTTTCCAGTTAGCCCTTGAATACTGCATTCCACCTACTGTTCATTATCTTTTTGTAAAGAGTTACAGATCTTTTGACTCCAGATTTCTGCAAAATAGATTTGTGTGCCTCTCTAGTGTATGATACGAAGCCCAAAGCACCTACCTTTTTCGACAGAGGGGAAAAAAAGACAATTTCTTGCAAGTAGTTTAACACTTCATTTTATCTTGCACATCTGAAACAGATCACACTTTTGTTTCAGAGGCATAAACACATTTATGCTGATGCTTTTCTATTAGAAAAGGCTGCACCTGGAATATTTCTGATGACCTCCTGTGCTTGGAATATTGCCATGGTCATGAACGGAAGATTCAAAAAGGTCGGTATTAAATGATACATACATATGTGCACACCCACATGCACGACCTACACAAAGTATAGAGATATAATTTTAATAATAAATTATGTGATAAATTCAACATATTTGTGTAATAATGAAGATATGCAGCATGAAATCAAACTTTTGGGGGCTACCAGAATTTTCTTTTGATGTTATTTATAAGTTGCTAAATTTAACACTTCCTTTTATCTGATAATTCCAAAGGAGACCAAAAGCTGTAGTAACCCATACAGTAAATCAAACAGTCTTCCTGATATGAGTTATTATTTTATGTATGATACATGGAGAGTTTCACATTTACTGTTTGTGGGTCTTGCATCTTTTCATCCTTTCTCGCTTACTGAAGTTGACCTCTTTCCAAAAAAATTTGCACATTAAAAATGATTGCGGATGTCAAGTTTAATAAAAAATAACATTAAAAAAGGACATCTATTTGCCCATATTATTCAAAATCACACTCTATAAGAAGTTTTGATTCTACCAAGTCTGTCCAACACAGACTCGGAAAAAAACAGCACTAAATAATTCCCTAGTACTCAGCACTTTGTTGTGAATGAAGAGTCATTATATCTATTCTGCTCATAGTTGCAGCAATTGTCCATATTGGGATACTCTAATGAAGCCTGTCATTAGCATGCTGAGCCACTTCAGTAGTTTAGCACTTCTTTTTGTTTTCATTTTGTTATTTGGCATGTAATTTGCATTTCTATAAACCTCTAGGAGCTAAGCCTGCTGGGCTAGCAAGTCTCTGCTCCGGGGCAAACTCCAGGGTATATTGCAGCTCACACTGTCAACTTTCAGATTAGATGCTCCAAACATTTCAGTTACTCACTTCTAGGAGAAGTGATACAAGCAAAAAGTTTGTATTTTAATTTTAGTAGTTAAGAAAAGAGCTTTTCAAGACCAGTTTAGCAGCCTCTGGGGGAATGTAATGCTTGCTGACCAAAGCTCTTCATTCTGAATTCCTGCAGAATGTTCACCTTGCTCTTGATTCATCCCAAAGGAGTGAGTTTATATATTGTATGTGACCATTTCAGTGGTGACAGAATAGCGCTACAGAGGGAAAAAATGATGAAGCCTCTTATTTTACATTAGTTATAATATTCCAAAGGCTGCTAAAGTGTTTGCTTTGGGGTAACAAAACCACAGCTTGTCATGACTTTGGTTCTACACTGGGATTTCTGCATATCACACATGCCACCTTCCACCCACCCACACTTTCCCCAGGCCTCAGCACACAGCAGTACCTCTGGACAAATTAATGCAATGGACGTGACCTTTCTGTTCCGACCAAAAAAAATGCCAATATTCAGACCACTTCTGGAACGCACCTAAAGAAGTTGCACCTACATCTTTTGGGCTCTGTGTGGCCAAATGCTAAATAGAATTAGGCAACCAATCAGTTCAGAACAGATCTAAAAAAGACAAAGTTTAAAGTATGGCTTACTGCAGAATACTGTCTAACCTTTTACCTCCTCAGTTGCAATCATCTATTCAGCATGGCTATGGAAGGGGAGAACATTTTAAGGAACATCAAGACCAGACAATGACATTGATATTTTGAGATGCAACCACTTTTCTTCTGAAACCATTTAAATAACAGCTTTGAGTTCATGTGGATTTACATAATTACAAATGCATCTAAGATTTAGTCTTGTTAATTTAACTAGAAAGAATGTCCAAACATATCCTGTGAAATGCCAGCTGGGCTTGTTTAACTTGTATTTTATTACAAGATGCTGAACACACTGAAATGACACTTGAAGGACACTGTGCTCTTGATTCCGGATTTAAAATCCAAGAAGAGCAAGCTAAGAATATGTTAAAGTAAACATGTTTATGAACTATTTGAAAATACAAGCTAAAGATGTGCCTATGAGACAACATATGAAATCCTGCACGTGTTGACTATTTGAGGATTAACATGGATGATGGATAGAAGATGGCATACATGGAAATTAAAGCAACTTTGATTAAAAACAGATGTTTGGAAGGTCTCTCCCTACCCCTTTATTTTTAAAAATGTACCATGAGAGCAACCAGCACACCACTCGGGTAAAAACAATGGGGCCATTCAAAACAAACAGTAACAAAAGATGGAATAGAGTATGAAAAGTTAATGAATTTTACTGGGAGACATCTGTTTTCCAACTGATGGCACGTATATGTATAAATGCCACACCTATATACACACTGCAAAACAACCACAAAAAGAATAGCAACATTGCAAGTATCAAAAGGCTAGCCTACCACATATGAAACACAACTGAGAAAACACCATCTTCAGCTCTTTCCATTTATTCTGAAATTGACTTTGAAATTTTTATTTTATTTGGAATCACACTTTCTCAGTGCTATGACAAATGGCCAGGACAGATTCAGAAAGTGATCAGTCGCAAAATGCAAATCAGTGCTTGGCCAAAACACTTTTTGGTTTTCATAGATCCTGTAAAAGTAATTAAACATCTTACACTCAAATGGTTTACAACCGTTTCACTGAAAACTATTTATCAAAACAGCTTTTTGCTCCTCTGCTGGAATGGTAACATATTGAAAAGCTACAGGACATGTACGTGTCTGTCTGCAGAAAAACAAATCATATCCACAAAATTCTTGCAAGTACACATGGAAAATTGCAGAAATATGTAACAACATTAATTTTATTATGCACCTTTGACCAGCATTTTGTTTGCCCACTAATTCGGCTGTTGGGATTACTTTTAACTTTCCAACTCCTGAAGTAACACTGAACTGCAGCCATTTGGTTCTTACATCAGATTCTGAAATGATTCTTCAGTCTCCCCTCGCTTTTGGAGTTTCCATTAGGATAGCACCTGTCTATGATCCAGAGAGAAAAAGTTGTCTTAGCCAGCATTTATTTCTTGTCAAGGTTGTTATGTTTTATGGTTCATTATTATTTTGTATGACTGTCTTTCTAAAACCCAGATAAGTGTCTCATTCTGCTGGATAGTACATCAGTATCTTTTTTTAAAACTTTATGAAGCAGAAGTAATTACAGATGAAGGAAAAATTCTGGAAGTATTGCAGAGAGGTCAGTCACCTCCAGCAATGACCTGTCCATACCCACATTAATCGCGTGAGCCTCGTATTTTGCTGTGAAATGGATGCTCATGGGAAGCTATTAGAAGGCAACTTCTGAGGAGGGAACTGCAGATACTGAGATACCACCTGGGCTATTCTGTACCACAGCATGTATGGATTCAAACAGAAAAAGAACATTTCCTCAAAACAACTAATGAAAGGGAGAAGCAGTTTGTTTTTCTGGAGTAGCCGTGATTTCAACTACCTTCAACATGATAACATGAGCAGTGAAAATCCTAGGTCTCCCAGTGGTCCATGAGAAAAAGATGTTGCTGGGCTGCTGAAGGCCAAAGTAGTCACAGGAGCCAGCCCCAGGCTGTTTTCATTTTACCTTGCTACTTTAGGTACAAATCAGAGTATTACCATTGGTACGAGGAAATAACAGTCACATTGGGTAACATGAAGAAAATAATTTTATTCAATGCACCAGAAAAATTCCGTACTTTTAGAAGAGAAAATAATTTTATTCAGTGCACCAGAAAAAGTCCGTACTTTTAGAACTTTCTGAAAACTCAGGTCTTTATTTTAAGTCAATTTAAAAAACCAACCATAGTACAGGGAGCTCTGAATGCTCCTTCCAATTACAAAATTTATTTACAAATGGCTACAACAGTGAGAGCATGCATCACAGTCCAAACACCATTTCCTTTATTTTAAAATAGCTTTTCAACAAATGTCAGTTCAGGAGACTTAAAAAATCCAAAGAGTATGCTTACAAGTGCAAGTAACTGCCATGCCAAAATCTTAAGCATAATCTTTTTAAGCCCATAGAATAATGTATAGGAGGCAAAAAACCACCACTAATAATCTGCTTTAGGATGAGAATGTGGACCAGAAGGGCTATATGGCCACTTTCAGACAAAAAGTAATTAAAGGAAAAAAGGAAAAAGCTGTCACACAGAAAAGCAACCAGAAGCCCAAAACTGCATGACTTTATCTTTCCCAAAAGCTCCTGGAAACTGGGGAACATTTGGGTCCAAATCTGTACTAAAATTTAACAGTCCAGCTTGATTCTAATTGATATATATCACATTTCCAGCACCCAAAGTTCTGAGCAAAAACATAGGCAACTACACAAGCAGCTTTACCATCCAAATTAAATATGAGCATGGATACATTGAAATAAAGTAAGTGCAAGAAAAGGACAGGAAAAATTTACAATTAAAGCAGTGTAAGGAAAGTTTCCCATCCCGGAAAATATAGACAACACAGGCTCACAGCTCTTTTGATCTTTAAAACACTAAAAGGAAATGCTAAATTACACTGCATTAAGTGTCTGAGTGTCTAATTTCACATGGAACCAGTCCATAAGGAAAATCAAGATATGAAACAAAGTAGCTCAGAAGTTTTGAAGGAAGAACTACAGAGTGAAATGTAACTGTGCAATGTTGTCATTTATTGAATTTACACATTAAAAACCTATTTGTTCTAACTGGGAATTGATTTGTACTAGAGCTGTCATACCTGCCAAAACGCACTCTAGTTATACTTTTACAACAGACATAAAATGGGGGTTACACACAAAAGAAGCCAACACTTAGCTTTCCAATTCCATGTTTAGTTTGCAAGGCTGATTTGGCAAGACCAAGTTTTTGCTCACAAATGAACTAGGTTTTATCTAAAAATCATTAAACACCACTCTACAATGCAAACTATCCAGAGTCACTACTAGCAGTGGAACAAGAAATGCATTTTGAGACAGCAGAAAGCATTGCAAGTATTTTATTGACTTATTTCTGAACTGGCAGAAGCAGACATTTCAACTATTCCAATGTTTAATGCTGCCAAAAGGACAGATCATAGCTCGCCATAAGACTGACTCAAAAAAGCAAAAAACACTGTGTACATGAGGACTCCATCTCCTCACCATCCTTTGAGGCAAATCATTATATATGTTGCAAGGAAAGAAGAGAGGGGAGGAGGGAAAAAGGCAAAGAAACATGCACCATGGTGTTGTTATACTCCTGCTTAGGTAGTCAAAGGCTTGGATGGGTCATGGATTTCACCCACCCCAAACACAATCAACATATGCCGCTACATATTAAACAGTAGAAGCTTATCACTCAGCTTGAGGGACAGAACCTGAGGTATTTTTGCGACATATGAAACTGCAGTCTTCTTGGGAGGCTTGTGGATAATTCAAACTACACTTGGCAAGGCTGCAAATGACAATTAACTCTACAATAGAGCTGCTGAAAATGTCCATGAATTAATGGATAAACCCTTCTACAAGTTCCCTGCAACTTGACGCATTTCAAAGTTATGGTCACAACTGCAGGCTAGAGATTTCAGTTCACATTTAAATAAGTTTTAACGTTCAAACCAAGCAGAAGTCTAAGCAATTCCACTGAAAAGGTCTGGAGCAGAGCCAACGTGGCCCAGAAGGTAGCACTGCAAGAGACCACCATTAAGGTCTGACGTTAGCCAAAGCACCATCTGCCTCTACGAGTACAAGTGAAGGCTCTGTAAGCACCAGAGGCCGCCAACACATCTCACACCTTGTTTACCTGACAACCATCAGATGGGACAGAACAGCTACAAAACCAGTAGTAAGCAGGTACTACAAATACGCAGGCACACAATTTAACCACTTGGCAGAGTTCTTCAAAACTAGCAGGAACAGAGGAAATAAGTTCCAAACCAGAACCTTATCATCATTCAGTAGTCAGAGGGAGCAGAAAACCTGAACACAAAGACCGTTTGCTCTATTTCTGTAACACAGAGACATAAACAAAATGTCAAACAATAAGAGAGGAAACTGGATATCTGTGGCTCGGCCGCCAGAACAAAGCATGAAAGCTTAACTTTCAGCTCCATCTCCACAGAGGAAGTTCCCTGAAGGATAAAAGAACGGTTTAACAAAGTGAGATTCTGAACCCAGCAGCCCCACTTTGTCACCCTAATCCTTGCAGCTCACAGAAAAGTAGGGACTTCCGCGCCAGCCCTTGGCACGGCAACCAGGAACGGAGTGCAAAGGAGTCAGGCAGGCTGAGGACAAAAGTGGGAGCCTTTAGAGACAGCAGCCAGCTCCGCAGAAACAAAGCGACTGGCAGGATACGGTGACGTGGAAGAAGCCTGTGTCTGTCTGCTGAGCAGAATGACAACAGCTTCATCATAAACCGCAAAAGATAAGGAGAGGGATAGCTGTACACAAAGGCGAAGAAAACGCTCCTATTACTACTTTTGACAGCCCTATTAATTCTCAGAAGCACTCCCGACAAGACATCTATTCAATTTTCACTCCATGTGTTCCATCTAATGGGAGCCGTATTATGTTTCACACTGAGGGTAATTACCTCTTGAAATTTTTGTGTACAAGGGGAGTAAAGGCTTTAATTTTCTGCAGGTGTCTTGGATACATTCCTTACAAATGCTCTGACCTAAAACGAGGTGTGCATTCCTGTTTTACTGGGCTGCTCTCAAATTAGGATGGTTTATATTTTGCAGGCCAAGCTGAAGCCATTTATCCCATCCATTAAATGGAGATGCATAGAATACATTCTACAGTCATCACAACACAAACAATAACTGCTCCAGTGAAACTGAATTAATACTGAAAACCTTCTATTGCTAGTTACCAGAATGTCGTAAATATTAATGGCTCAGAATTTCACAGCACAAGAACAGAAGGCTGCTTCCTCATCTCATATGAGGTGTGCTTGCAAAATTTCCTGAAAAAGTTTCAGCTCATCATGAATTATTGAAGTCAATTAAAAAAACAAGTATGTTGCGTTCTCGCACATTTCTTGTTTTACTTATTACAGACTGAAAAGCCCATTTGTATGAAAAGTATATATTTATCGTGCTTTATTGAAAGACAGCAATGTTTGTATGCGTGCAGATCAGCCAACCTGAAGCTAAACTACTTCAAACATACACAGCATCCAGAGCATTGATCAGACTGACATCAACTCAGCCAGCAGAAAATGCTACAAACTTCACCAGCTCCTTAACGTACTAACTTTCACATGAAACAGGACAGCAAAACATTCATGTCCTTCTTGTGTTTTTCACAATAATAGAGACATTTCTAAAAATCGTACAAAAAATCATCAAAACACTATCCTTCTTATGAAAACACTTTTTTCCAGTTGCATGTTTTGCTACTTTACAGTCCTATTATCAGACCATAAATTACTAATTAGAATTTAAAAGTTTCAGTATGACATCTAGGTGAGTTTTACCAGAACAGTACTAGAATATTTCCCATGTACTTTTTATGACATCTATTTTTTTTATTATTTTTTGAAACAAGAACAAATGGATACATTCTTAGTTCTTGAATTGTATCATCCAAAGAACCATGAAAAACACAAATGAAAGCTTAGTCTGGAAGCAAAAAATAAGCTCCCCATCACCACCACTGTTTCTAGGTACAAAGTGAACAAAGCCCAGTCTCCACGAATCTAAGCTAATACTTTCAATATCTGGCAACTCCCTGCTTCTGCCACAAATGCCTGGAAGTCGGTTTTATGTATATCTTTTCTTCAGATGGTTTTACCAAAACAAAGAAGACAAACTACTTAGGGAGGATCATGACTTGTGTAGAAATTCCCTCAGCTGGCAGGACAAACACCAATGGGAAAAAATAAAGCAAATTCTAGCACAACTCACTAGAATCAGAAGTTACTCCATGAACACGTTTGATCCTATTAATTCCGTGGTACGCATGGCTATTTGTTCCTTGAATACAAGTGCTATGGAGTGCATCATCTCAATGGGATGCAGACACTGCTGTATCATGTAATAGGCACAGATAAAAGAAAAAAAGCTGTAAAATGCACACACTCATGAAGGCAGCCTTCAGGGATATGAAATTACTCTTAACAACATATAGCTCCTAACAGAATATTTATATTCTTTATGGATAATACTGCAGTACAGGAAAGACATTGTCACCCCATAGGTTCAGACTATGCAGCTCACATTCTCAGAAAAAAAAACCCAACAGTTTCCTTGTGAGTTTACTGTACATGTTACTACTCAGGCTGCTAGGGTCCAAGCTGAGGATGGCAGAGAATTGTAAAAGATTATCTTATGAAGGAAGGAAGGCCAGAGCTAAGCTATGTGAACAGAGATGTACTACACAGCAAACCAGTTTTCAAGAATATGTGTATTTCCTCATTACACAGAACAAACAAACCGTTCCAGTCTTTCCAAGCACGTTCATAAGCAGCAGCGGTTACTCAAGCCACTCCTCAAAAAGGCTTGTGATGCAGACCACCACTGCTCTTCTACAAGCAAGGGGATCATCTTCAAGGAACTCACTATGCTGAAAGCAAATTTCAGTTGCTTCTGTTGGAGCCACTCTACTTGTTATAACAACAATGACATTCTTTAGAAAAAGAATACACTACAAATCCATGCCCAGAATGGGGCAGGAGGGGGAGGGTTCTCATCTGTTTTCCTCCATATGCAATTCTCCCTTTGGCTGAAACATTTCCAGTTGGACTACATTTTGACTCAATAATATTTTAAAAGCTTCAGCTTTGACAATTCTTCATGTTCTGACCAAGAAAAAAAAACCAAAAACACAAAACCACAAAACAACCAAAACCAAATCCCTGCACCTTTCTTAAGTAATGGATTACTTTGCTAAAGAATGTAACATGAGAAACATCTCCTTCACCGAGTCATAGCTTTATTAAAGATTAGGAAAATATCCAGAAATACTTGGAGCCATTTTGTTCACTTTCTCTCCACAGGTGCATTTTCCAGATTTGCCTGGATATGGCTTATAATTTAACCAGAAATAACCCCCTCTAAAGCATACTTGGGCACTTCTTTTTAAAGGTAAAATACTTCCCTGTAAAACTAGCTTTCCAGCCTTAGTTACTCTGAACGTTGGACTTCATTTTCCTCACTCTCATGCAAGTGATTGAACTAATTTTGTTCAAGCCTTGAAAAAAAAATATTTGGCCACAATCCAAGATATAGAACAATTCATCTGCAAAGCTGAATGTTTCACAAGCCATCTGAAAATAGGGCTTTATAAAAGAAACCATTTTGTTACCTTAGCCATATAGCAGGAGCAACAGCCATAATATAACATTCAGAAGGAAGGATTACAGCTGTAAAAAATGTTCACAATGAAGTCATAAACTACACAATGTGCCCCTTTTGAATTTCTTTACAAATACAAAACTTTTCATAAAGGGTTAGTTAAGATTCACACATCTTTAGAGAGAATAAGGGCCAGTTTATGGAACCAACATAAACCCCTGTGAAATGCTGCTCTTTCTTTTTTTCTTTCCCCGCTGAACCTGAAACTCAAAATAAAAATCATGGGGTGCAGACCCATGTAGATTGAAAGCAAAATTGCTGTGCATGAAGCCTCAAGAACAAAACACACCATGTTTTGCACAGCTCGTTAGGATGACAGTATTAGAGCTGGGACCACTTAGGAAAACTCATCTAGAAGCCAAGAACATTCTTAAACAGAGGATGGGAATATATGCTCCAGTTTGCCTGCAAGCCTAAAACAAGCTTAATTAAAAGTTTCAGAAATGTTAAATAACGTTAATTTGTTGCTCTGGCAAGCCGCCTGCTACAGCTCTGCAGACTCTATAAATGAGAGTCTGCAGCAACATTACTGAAACCCCTTCCTGAGCTAGTTAGACTATTCAAGTCTTTTGTGGTTGTGGATTTCTGACTTTTAAAAAGCCTATGAAGCAAAGTTGTAGACAGACACAGAGCTATCTCAGGTTTGAAAGGAAGAAAGGCCCATGGACTCCTTCCTGACAGTGTTTCTGATACACAACTTTGTCAAGAAACAAAGCATCCTGCCTCCTACAGCAGTATCAAATCCAGATGGCGTTTATAAAAAGTACACAAAATCCTACATGATATGGATGTCTATTCAAGAATTATTTTCAGTTTAATACACACGACAGGACAAGAGGGCATACATGAATATTATAAGAAAAAATCTGATTTGAAGCAGATGTCAGGAAGCCCTGTTGCATGCAAAAAAAAATCATGAATACTTGCAAAAGCCAAAGCAGCAGATTTCTACAGGTACAAACACTGGATCCATTCACAAACAATTGAACAGCATATTGGGATGAGGTATGGCCAAACACTCAAAGACTAACTGACGAGTTCTTTAACTACATTTGGTGCAGCAGTACCGTGTATTTCAGGATGTGCTGCCCTGGATTTCATACCTAGGACCACCTATGGATAATACCACTTTCAAATATTTCCTTTAGTAATGGCTGTGGATAGATTTCCAGTTCTAAGGTCATACTTCCAGTTTAAATTAGAAGGCACCCTAGACCACTGGTTTACAGAGTATTGCATTCAGCTCTGGGGCCCCACCATAAGAAGGACATGGACCTGTTGCGGCGAGTCCAGAGGGGGCCGGGAAGGTGACCAGGGGCTGGAGCCCCCTCCGATGAGCACAGGGAGGGAGCTGGGGCTGTTCAGCCCGGACAAGAGAGGGCTCCGGGGAGGCCTTACAGCGGCCTGCCAGTGCCTAAAGGGCCTACAGGAGAGCTGGAGGGGGCTTTTGACAGGGGCCTCTGGCGACAGGACAAGGGGGAATGGCTTCAAGCTGAAAGAGGGCGGATTTAGATACTGGGAAGAAATTCTTTGCTGTGAGGGTGGCGAGGCACTGGCCCAGGCTGCCCAGAGCAGCTGTGGGTGCCCCATCCCTGGCAGTGTCCCAGGCCAGGCTGGACGGGGCTGGGAGCAACCTGGCCTAGTGGGAGGTGTCCCTACCTGTGGTGGTAGGGTTGGAACTAGATGGTCTTTAAGGTCTCTTCCAACCCAAACCATTCAATGATTCTATGATCATCTTTCTCTCTCTTGTAGCTTATCATCCTATTAACTACACATACAGCCATAAGCTGCAAAAGTACATTGAAATAAGCCTAAGCAGCCTAAAAGAAGGTCCTACAAGAAAAGAAAAATGTAGAGGACTTAAGCTGGCTGGTAATGTACAGCTGTGGGCTGGCTTCAGGGGCAGCGGGTTGGCTGATGTAGACAAGGTGCAGCTGTGGCTGGTTCTGTTAAGGGGTTGGGCAGCCGATGAAGAGAGAGCAGCCAAGGAAGAAGCAGAGAGAAGAGAGAGAGTGGGCCCTGGGTGAGGTGAGGAGAAGGCAGCAGAGGGACTGGCATGAAGGGTATGTTGGTATGAGATGGTAAAAGACTTTGCTGCAGCTTGATAATTCTGAGTGCTGTGACAGAAAAAGGGGTGGGGGGATTAAAAAAAAAAAAAAAGTTATGCCAAGTACAAAATCTGGACCATATAAAAAAACCAAAAAGCTTTCACACTAAAGCCTCAGCCTTCTCTACAGAAAGAATGATTAATTATTTTTATACAGACAAATACCTTTCACTTAGATCAGCTTTATTCTGTTTCAGATCAAAGGGATAAGAACGGATTTTGAAAGTAAGAGAATTAATAAGGAACAGGGAATAGAGCAATTTTTTTTCAAATCTACACCCAGTAGACTGGTACACATCAACAACATTGACAGTCAAAGTTTGCAACTGTAAGAATTTTTATTTTCCATACTTCGGCTCAAATGCTTTTTAAGCCATATGGGTATCACACTCCCCCATATATGGCACAGTTCCTCAGCAAACCTACAGAAGAACTAGGGGCCATATTCCTCATTTAATGGCCTCAGTAAGCTTTCTAGTGGGGACAAATGTGGCTCAATGAATCACTTCAAAGTAACACTGCAAATGATTGAACTGAGTAGCAACAGTTTTTCACAGAATTGCCATATGTAATCTTAGCTTCAAAGTTTCTGGGAAAGTTTCTTTTTGCATACAAAGCACAAAATTAACAAGGAACTCTCAAGTGCTCTGAAAAAAATAACCTTTCATATGTTTATAACTGAAAGAATTTCCAACAATTAAACCATAACTGAAAGTCACCCGGAATAACTTCTCATCTTGTTTTCATGAATAATCTGCTATTCACACCAGAAGCAAATTTCTGAGTTTTCAGAACCTCAAAGACTTTGTGATTCAGAGATTACGAGTAATGAATTGAGACTTTAGAGCCTGTAAAGATTAACAATTGAATACTTAAACCCTCTTGCAATAAGTAGAGCAGACCACTGACACTTAACCAGGTTCACCTGAAGCAGTTCATTTATCATTTGAAGGGAAACTGGAATTGCACCATAATTCACTTGTTACTTGTTCACCCTAGAAAAAGGAACATAACAGGCATGTCAGAGGCAGACAGGCATCCAGAAATGCCTTTTAAAAAGAAAGTAAAAATAATCTTGATAACACATTTAATTTATCTGTGAAACAGAAGTTCTTAGACTACTGATTAGCAAAGAAATTGTAGTGCTTGCTAGACTTGGATCTCTGCATTTAACATGCCTATGTATCTTTTAAATAGAGAAACAAAATTCCACAGCATTTTATCTACTAATTTTTCACTTGTACCTTGACTGAGGTACCCTCTTCTTTCAGATCTGTCCCATTCTATACCACCTGTCCTAAGGCAGCACAGAATGACTAGTATTTGGGAGACCAAACTGTCTTGCAGTCATACAGGTTCAAGTTCTTCACACTTCCTTGGACAGTGATCTCTCTAGGAATTGCATCTTAAGTAGGAGCATAAGGAAGACTCTTTGGCACTACAAACTGTTTAAGCCCAGTGCACTGCCTACGTGTATTCCACACTACAGCAACCTATTTCACATCATAAAGCTGAACCATGGCTATAAACCAAAGAAGCACAAACAGAATAAATGTTTTCATGAGAATTCTATCTGGCATAATGTCATATATTGCACTTTGTGCATGGGAAAGGAAAGCTACTTACCATCATGGTGGATCTTCTTTTCCAGATAACATTCTAGCAAACATAAGTGTCCTGTAAGCACTTGCCTACACCCCTGCTGGCAAATATTTGGGTCAGGCCACTGGAATGCCTTGACCAGTAAAAATCAAAGGTGGCTAACACTACTTGCAATTAAAAAATGCATTTATTGATTTATTTATTGTCTTTAAACAGCTTTTGCTGGATATTTGAGATCTGTTAATATGGACAACCACTGGTAAGGAGCAGTTTCTGTACAGGAAATAATTAAGCTAAGACTCTTACCTGGAAAAGACACAGCCTTGGGGTAAACACAGTAAAGGACAATAAAAATCATAAGTGGCATGGAAATGGCAAACAATAATTCATAGTGCACTGTCTCTTCTAATACAACAAGTGGGCTCAGGAACACAAGAAGTCAGACAGATACAAAATGAGCAAAAGGAGGATTTGTGGGGCTTGTTTTTTGGGGTGGGGGCTTTGGTTTGGTTTGGTTTTCTTCATCCAAGACATATTAGACTCCCTTGCATTTCTTGCTAAAGGATGTTAGAAATTTACAGGGACTCAAAGAGAGACCATATATGTTAATGGATTACATCTGTATTTTAAGTTATTAAATACACCAGCACTGCAAATTGCAAAGGAAGACCCCTGTCCTGAAATAATAGCTGGAGCCTGGAAGAGTTTTATACTGCCATAGGTGTTTACACTGCTCCTCTTTAGGCTTCTGCTTACAGCCAGCTTTGGAGGTAGACAGACCTTTGATCTGATCCAGTGTGGCTCATACCATGTTTTAATCTTACTCAAATTAAATATTAAAATAGAAAATGCATTCCAAAATTATACTGCTCAATTACTGTACAGTTTCCCACTACACGCAAGCTTTCTAACTTTAAACTTATCCAGTAAAAATAACACTATAAGATGTCTGGTTTAAAAAGTTAATTTTGGTACCATCCATACGGTATCAAATATAAATTATTCACATTTTATGGGTACTATTTCTTTTCTGGATCAGCCAGGAAAAAAAAAAAAAAAAACTAGAGAAAATAGAATTCCTTTATTTCCTGCCCCTCTGACCTACACTGAAAATTTTGGTTAACACAGTAATAATATCCAGTGTTTCCAGACCCAGAACAAGTTCAAGAAGATTTATGATCTTTAACACCTGCCAATGTTGCTTGCAGAAGGTTATGTAGCAGCAGGTAAAACACAAAAGACACACAGAATTTCGTATTCAAATGTATTCCACCAGACTGTGTCAAACAGTTCACTGCATACTGTATGGTTGACATAGTTCCTTGAAAAGTGAATGCTTATCACCTTTTCAAAGTAGATCAATTTTAATAAAGAGCAAAACAAGAGGAGATAGAGAACAGAGAACCAGATATGCGGTAGATACTTTCATGTCCAACATCTTAGAAGACTTATCTTACAGCGCTACATACTCAGCATCTCAGAGTCTCTGGAGCTCCCACAGGAAGGGGTCCCCACTGGGTACCACAGCATATCCACCGTGACTTGCACGGCACAATACCAGGACAGTCAGGGCAGTCATGACAAGAGGTGGGGAACTTCTCTCATTAACTGACAAAATTACCAGCGTTACAAGTCCAGTATGTCATTCAGGCAACAAAGTTAGTATTTTGTATTGTCGTTACTGCTTTATTCTTGGTTTCTGTTACAGCCCTGTACTTCCCTATATGCCAGCCCAATACGGAATGGATCTGGGCTTGCTGCAGAAGTGTAAGTAGGTGGCTGAAGCTCATCGCTCTCACCAGCTAGCTAGCTCCAGCAAAAGAGAAGCTGCCCGCTCACTGTGCCACCCCAGCTTAAACATTTCCCAGGGTACAGCACAGGGTCCTGCACCCCAACAGTTGTGGCGGGGGAGCGTCTTTTACAGAGCACCTCAACTTCCATTTAGATTTCTTGTCCATGGTTTTCTCTTTCAGATATCAGGGTGGCAGAGCATTAGTGAGACATGACTTGCCCAGGAAGCCTAAATGGATCTGCAAGCTTGAAAAACACTTCCAATTCTCTAGTGTAGCCTCTGACTATGTAACTGTAAGAATGCAGGGAGGGGAATCTGTTTGGCTTCTTTTCTTTCCTCTTTGTCAAAAACAACACAAATTCTTAACACCACTTAAACCAAACCAAACCCCTGCTTTAGGGATCAAGAAGAATTTCTTCCACTGGTATAGTTTAGAAAAAATAATAATTCACAACAACAGTTAAACACTAGCAGGCAGGTTCACAGATGTAGGAACTTAGAAATATGGTACTTGGTAGTTTAAGAATTATTCATTCCACTAATTAAATCTATCTACTTTGATTATCTAAATTTTTCTATTCTAATTATTTACATTTTTCTATTCTAAATTCAGCCAGCATCCGGTATGATTAAAAAAAAAAACCTAAACCATAAAATCTCCCCTTAGAAGTAAGGGAGATACAAGATTTTCCAGGGGGACTTTTGAACCTGCAGGAGGAATGAGAGTTAAAGGTTTGGAAAGCTTGGGTTTCATTCTTTCCTAACCTTTATCACACAAATGTGGAAAGACCCCTAAAAACTGAGCTTGCTGACCTACTGTGAGCATTTTAATAAACTCTCCAAATGATGAGTTCTGTTTCTGAAGAGCCAAGGTACAATATTTTTTATGGCTGCACATTAATCTATAGGGCTTATAAAGCAAGCATTCGGTTTATTATCTGCTTCCCTAATGAACAGCAACTAAAAAAAATACCAAGTTCAGCAAGTACCTTTGAGATGGCAAAAATCAGACTTCAGAGAACACTGTTTATAAAAAGACCCTGATTTCTCTCCTAGTTAGCTTTTCATAATATTAATAAAGCACTGGAATCCATGAGTCACACTTTTAATCAACCATTCACAAACATTTAGCCCTAGTAGCCTACCACTACTTGAGCATAACTTAGTTTATTATTCATTCATATGATCTTATGGTTTTTAGCTAGTATCAGATTTTGTTTTGAACACATACATATAGAATTGAAATAAAAATACCATTACCTGAGATTTCCTTATTTGTTACTCTGTTTTTCCACTACCTGGACTTTCCACTGTGTCTGCAGTTTAAAGCATAACTTAAGTATAACTTTGGTCAAGCAACAAAATTAGGTTTTGTGCGATGTTAGGCCATAATCTTTAGGTTTCAGCTTTTGCTCTGGTTACAAGTGAAATCCTGTGGGTAAGCTAAAGAAGGGCTATCCTGAGGTATGAGTTATGTGGTAAGAATCCTGTAACACCATGTTGGACCTATCAGAAATATGCCTGGTCTATTAACCTAATAAAACTATGCTTAACATCATCCTTTTGTCTGTCTTCAATTACCTGCATGTCTAGATCAGTACTTCCTTGTCAATGACCCACTGTTGTATTTCTCACTTTCTAATACCATGTGGTTTTAGTTTCATCCTATATTTGTCTCCGCTTTTTTCCCCTTCTATACGCATCTCTGCCTCTTCCTTTACACTCTGCCTTCAGAAGCAAAACCATTTCTCAACAATGCTGTGGTACTATTACATGAAGGGTTAGATTTCAGTGATGACACGAATGGGAGTTCTATGCATGCCAGAGCTTTTCCAGATAAAAATGTAAACAGAGTAAATGCGAAAATGCACTTTTGTATGACAACAAGGAAACCCAGCCAAGATTTGAAGACAGTGCCTAGAGTACATTCAAGTAAAAGGCTAGGCTGAGTTACTGTAGTATACAGAATCACTGAATATAGTAGAATATTAATAGCTTCAACTGGTAAAGCTGTCACTTCCAGCTAACAAACTTCTGATCTACACAAACAGTGTGAAGAACATCCCTACAGACAAAGAAAGAAATCTGGATGTACTATGAGATTTTGAGATAGAAGAGGAATTGTTTCTCTTTGCTTCATAAAGAAGAAAAGAAAGATAGGACCAGGCTTCATGCAGGGGCCAGGCTGTTTTTTCAGCAACAACAACAATAAAAAAATCATTTTTTTTTAATCCAACTTATGACATGCACCTAACTTACTAAGAATAAGCAGCTAGTTATTACATACTGGTTAGAACTTATAATCATTCTTTAGGAGGTGATACCATTAGTAATGTATCAGTCCTGTTACTTCCTGACCTCAGGTAGACGGAGGCACAATTTTCTGGTATGGATCTGGCATCATCTGATCTCCTTCAGAACACTGACTTACACATCTTCATCTCGTGTTAGATAGGGAACCTGACAGAGATCCCATTTTCACATTTTAAGAAAAGGCGTTACAGAAACACTGGCTAAGTAATTGCATCCTTCCAGTCTTTAAGTACTTTCCTGAAGGAGCTTCACACCCAGTGCCCGGGAGCAACCAGAAACATCACAGAGCGAGAGTCACCATGGGATACAGCTATTGCATTCCCAAATTGGCTGGCTCACAGGGTTGACCCCTAATCCAGAGTCTCCCCTTTGTAGGAATGTTTCAGTTTCCATGAACTGCACATCCTGAACTTTGTTTGTCTCTGATGCTACGTTCAAGTTCATTAAAGCCCAACCTATGCATGTTCTTCAGACACACCCAGGCTTCTACAGGAGCATCACCCTGACACCATATTGAAAACCATCTTCATTGCGTTCTGTGGAAAAAAGTTTATGAGATGACTTTACGAGTGCTTGAGACAATATATATCCCTGGTCTCCCATACTTTCATGTCTTGTAAGGCATCCTCCCCATGAAGACTGTAGCTAGATAATCTACGCTCTCATTACAAAATCAAGTTATTTGCAAATTAGATAATGTCATACAGTGTATATGAAATGTTTTTGCTAGTCACACCTTTCTTCCCTCATCTCCTAGCTGTTTTTCTCATAAGTACAAAATGTCACATACATAAGAGGGACTCAAAACCTTATCCAGGTTTCGGTGTCCCAAGTAAATTGCTAAATTCTACTTGCTGATGAATGATTCTGAAGAGTCAATTCTGAAAAGCTAGCTTGCCAAATCCAGTATCGTAAACAAAGCTGTTGGCACTCAAGCTGGAATAATATGGCTGAGCCTGGGTTTATATACCTGTAGTGCAGGTAAAATACAGTTTAGGGCTGTTTTTTTTAAAAAAAAGTTTTCTCCCAAGGTCCTACTGTGCCCTTGAATGCTTAAAGAGAACTGTAAACTAATGAAATATCACTTAGTTCCCATGTGCATAAAAATAAGGTAGGTGTCACAGTAAGATGTAAACACACCAAAAAAATTCTATTTAGACAAACAAGCCTTTGTTTATAAACACAGCAATAGACCATAGGCTCTCTCATACATTTAGAGAAAAAATTGCTACTGGGTTAATTTAATTACAAGTTTGAAAATAACTGCATGTTTCCAACTGCCAATCAAAAGTTTAAAATTGCAGCCAGTGACGTATTATTTGCCTCTTAATGCAACAGACAATGTGTCTGCGGTTTCTGTACAACCGGCACGGCATCCTGTCATCCTAGTGAGATTCCTACGGAAGGAGAGGAGTTGAAGGAATACAGCTGTTGTCACAGGGGAAAAAGTCACTGATTAAGATTTCAGTGCTCTTTTGTTTTATGCTGTACTTCTGAATGGAAATCACACACATTTAAAGCAGACCAAAGCATTCATTCCCAACCGCTATCACCGCCACTTCCAAAAGCCACATGTCTTGGGAAATCCAGAAAGCTAAAATAATACTGGATTGCACCTTTGTTCTAATCAAAAGCATCAAAACTTTCAGAGCCATAACGGCTTATGAAAGACAGAAGTCTGAATTCTATGCCAAGAGCAGTTATCAGAGATGAAAAAACTGTTTACTTGAATTTGAAGATACAGCGTGATGAATTTTTTCTCTCTGTATAATGTGCTATAGCTGACTATTCCCATATAATGCTTAAGCCTGTCGGTGAATGGAAAGAAGTAGTAGACTGGAAAATAGATCAAAATTCTTATTCAGATAATACTTATATTTGGAATCCTAACAATCTGAAATATTTGAGGAATAGAGGGGAAAAACACACACATAAATGTTAAGTCAGGGAAAATAATTATCTTACTCTTATTACTGTTCATTTGAAACAGAAAATCCATGTGCAAGCATTTCCATGGCTCAGTTTTTCCTGCAAAATGGAAAAGTGATTCCCTTTTACTCAAAATGAGACCTACTTCAGTATTGCATTTGTGTTTGTGGTGGGGTAATCAGACTTTCAAGAGGAGAAGCAGCAAAAGATAAGCTAGTTAAGTATACTCTATATATCACCCTGACAAAAGGTACTTGGATCATCTGGTCTCATTTCCACACAAACTTCACACTACATAATACAGTCTTTTCAGAGTCCATCAAGAAGGACTTATCTATTAGTATTTCAAGTAGAAGTAGCAGCTATTAATCTTGTTAGCTTGTCACTAACCTTCTTTTCCCTCAGCTTCTGCACTGAAGGGCCAGAACTCGTCTTCCCAGAGACAATAATCTTCATACCTTTAAAACCATATGGTGTGAAAGATACTTTGTGCAAAATATTCAGAACTAAACAACAAGCCTTCTAAACTTGAACCATCAGAGCAGTTCTTAGCGTGCGCAAGTAGCTACTTGGAAGTAGCCCCTACAGCATTTGCTCTTTCCAGCTTTAAGATACAGACAGTTCAGGCCTGAACTCAGGTCAGAGTTGTAACAGAAGACCTCACCATGCTATGCAGACAGCCGTTGCACTGAGTCGCGTACAACTCTTTGAAAAGGCATTCATGACGTATTAAAAGACATTACAGATTATTCAAAAGAATATAAGTAATAGTACAGAAAGTATATTTAAAGACAATAGTTTTAAGAAAGAATAGTTTAAGAAGCTTTCCAGCAGATACAGATGTTTTAAAGAATCATAGCCTCCCACTTTCACAAAGAATTTCTAAGAAGAATTGGCTTTCTTTGTGTTTATAAGCTCTCATATGTTGTGGCCACGAAGGATTTGTCTTCACGGAAAGCCTAAACTCACTGCCTTCATCTCTGGCAGAACTTAGAATCTAAGCTTGAAACCTTAACCAAAATTCAAGTAGAGAAATTGTTATGAACACAAACCATGACAAAGAGTTCAGTGGATCATCTAGAGACAGACTTCACACTTCCGTGTGAAATGAGAAAAAGATTATGCAGTGTAAGATGGGATGTGCCACAAGCAAGAAGTAAAATACGGCACAGAATGCACTGGCTTCGTAAGACCCTGAAGGTGCTCAAACCAAACTTCAGAGCATTTTCTGAGCTTAGTAAGTTTGGAGCCTGAGGAGGAACAATCAGCTGCAATTTTGTAGCCAATTACAAAAACTAGTTTTATGGAATTAACCACTGTGACCAAGGCAAAGTTAGTTGTAGCAGCTTTCTGAGGGAGAAAGACTTTCCAAATTATGTACATTAACTTCTCACACAAATGCCAGACTTTTTCATTTTTACATTTAAATTGTTTTGTGGGGTTTTTTTAGTTTGGTTGGTTGGTTTTTTTAGATCAATGACCCTAAATTATTATAGATACCTTATTTCAATAGAAAACATGATGTTATGATTTAATAATGACAGTATTAAGAATTAGTCTAGTCACGTGAGATTTGATAATGTATTTCACATCACAATACTAGTATCCTCAAGATCACAGTATTTTGGCTCCAGCACCATTCAAATCTGCAACAGATTCATCTCTGAACCATGTTCCTTGCTGTAACACCCAAATCCTGAACTCTATAGCATTATTCTTAAATATCACCAAAAAAAAAAAGAGGAACAAGCTCAAACAATACAATCGGTTCCAAAATAAGCTCAAGTTGCTCACTGCATTAAATCAGAAGGGTGATCAGCAAAGTTACTGAACTGGAAGTCAGAGAGATCAGGCTGTTTTCTCAGAGTGGTCCTTAACAGGCAACAGGGTTCTGAGGCTGACCACCTAGGCTGTCTACACACCACAGTGTTCTTCTAATAATGGTGCTTCCTCTCCTTCAGAGAGGTTGTGAAATCCACAGCTGACATCCTCTGAAATAATTCATTATTTTTTTTACACTGAAAAAAAAATATTAGGTATAAATAGATTTTACAGCATCCTTACCAGGGTAGTAAGCATCGACTTCAACGTATCAGCAGCCATCTGATTGAATCAAGGTAATGATCCAAACTTCTATAAGAGTATAGAGTCAGAGCACAATCATCTATGACGGAGCAGAAAACCAGAAGAATTCTCCATATGTATGTATAATGGTGAATCTCTACAATACACAGGAAAAGAAAAAAAGAGCATGAATATCCACTGTGACCAACAAGCAGAAACCAAGGAGGCTAACTTTGTGTTAGGAGGCTTTAAATGTACACAAAATAGTTATGAAGAACAGCATGAGATCTTACTGCCTACTTTCAGGGGACATTGAAACCTGCAGCAAATGGGCTTTTCCTCCATTTCAGAGCAGGAAGCAGGTAACCGAGAACTATTTACATTATATCCATTCTGCAAGGCAGAAGGCTAGGAACTTCGTTAATTCAAATCCTTGCCTCGTTAGGGATCTTACTGCTGGTTTCAGCCACCTAAGCAATTCCTATAAAGGAGATGCTGCCAGATTTTTCTTGGAGGTGCCAAAGCAAAAAATGAGTGGCAAGAGACGCAAGCTGCAGAAGGAAAAAGTGCCTTGCAACAAGGATGATCAAACACTAGAGCAAGCTGCCTAGAAAGGCGGGTAGTCCACCCTCAGGGGCTTTCAGAACTCAGTTGGACAAGTCCCTGGCCTGAAGTTGGCTTCACTTTGAGCAGGAGGTGGGACTACAGGGCCTCCAGGCATTCTTTTAGACCTAAATTATTCAATGACTGTTATATATAAGCTGTTAACTCTTTTGACAGGTAAAAACTTCACCAGTCACGTTAACGCTGTGACAGTAACGGTCAGATTCCATCCTCAGTTAAGTAAAGCACTAGTCCTTTGAACTTACTGTATTTAAACAACACATCTATCATTGATCAGTGCATCAACACTGAAACTGTTTGAGCTTTAGAAATCAAAGAAATTATTCCAATACATTTTCATTACTTATCTTCAGTATATACCTCACCACCCAGCTAAGTCTTCGTATGTGAATCTGAATTAATTGAATAAAAGAAATTGTCAGAACACTCCTTCCTAACACAGTAAAAAGAAATGAGAAAGCCTAAAACCTGGCTGGTCTTCTGTTGCCCTCTGAAATGGAATGGCATCATTTTGTAAAGTGTAAGTAAAACAATGTAAAAGGGATATACATGCCATTGCTTCCCCAACAGCACCTAGAAAGTGGAACACATTAATTTCCGTTAAATAAGGCTTTCCTTGCCAAGAACATCTCGACAGCTATCCTAGGCTCCACTGATCTCACTGCCACTTTACAAGTAACCTTAGCGTGCTTTTGGGACAGAGGCTGTGGCACGCAAAAGGGAGAAAAAAACAAAGCCGATACAGGAAGGAGGGATGCGAGTAGTGGGGCCCCAGGGACTGCGCACTCCACCCTCCGGAATACAGCTTTGCAGCCACTGCCATCTTTTCAGCACTCCTTCGAGGAAAGATGAACCCAAGCTATAAAAGTTCTAACATGATGTTTTAAAAAAAGAACCAAATCAAAGCTTTACTCTTAAGAAAATGTCTTTCTGCCAAACTGCGATGTCAGTTCTAGAAGCTCAACGGCTCAAATGAATGATTTGAAAATCCCATGTAAACCTACACTGAACCTAGAGTTTTTTCCCTAAGAAGTTACCAAATTTGAGAAAGCATTGAAAGTCTGCATGATAACAATTAAAAAAAAAAAAAGAAAGAAAGAAAGAAACATACTTAACACTAATTTTCTTCCTTCTTCCTCATGATTATCCATTTTCTTCAGTAAAAGGACTACACAGCGAATTAAAAGAAATGGCACAGGTGACAGGCTGCCTTCTCTGAGTGCAAGAGGAAGAAGAGGAATACTCCCTCCCACAGAACAGAGAGAGGCAGCCTGCCTACAGCATGCCTCTGTCCCACCCGAGCCAACGCACTGCATGCCCGGGTCTGTTGGATTTCCTACACTTCCCTTCCCAAGTCACAGACACAAATGATAAACTCCCAGTTTCATTCCAGAGGTAAAAGAATTACATTAACATGTGTTAATTTTGTGTTTTCTTACTGCGCCCCGGAACAAAAAAACTTCTTAAAATGGTAGCAAGAATGAGTGTGAGCTACCTACCCCTCAGCCCATGCCAAGGGCTGGGACGGGACCAGGGGCTCCCCGGGCTCCATGCTTTTGGTCCCCTGCCGTGAGAGGTCTCAGCCTGGCTGCCCGCTGGCCTCAGCTCCAGGTCCCACTTGCTACTCATGGCTCCTTTTATCATGGGGGAGCTCTGCAAAGGCTGGCCTGCAGCTCCAGCTGTGGGCTGCTCATCGCGAAGGCCGTGCCAGGGCGGTTGTAATGGCAGAGATGCAATTTAGCCTGTTCTCAATCTGCCAGGCATCAAGTTCCTCCTGACCACTGAGGACCATCACCCTATCACTTACTTTAAGAGTTTGTCCTTCCATTTCATTCATTACCAACAAAAGCAAAGGGAAAGCTCAATCACAAAAATAACCTTTCGTAGAAGATATTAACCGATGCTGATTAAATCTTGTTTTCAGTGTACAGTTCATCCTGAGGAAATCCAATCATAATACCTGACAAGTTGGGTTTTTTTTAAAAAAAAAGAGAGAGAGAATGAGAAATCCAAAAAGAAATAACAGAACAAAGTTCCCCTTTTGCATCATCCACACTTACTACGCTGAATTGCACACCTGAAATAAGAATCAGGGATGAGACTTCACATTTGAGACTTTGGCTGCTGACACAGGATATTACACCAGGTGCTTGTAACTCGGTACCAGAATACGAGGCAAGGCAAAAATTTCTGAAAAGGTTCATTAATGCAAACAGCAAATGCTTGCTGTATGGGCACTACTGCAAAGGCACGACAAGTATTATGTTCCAGGCAGGTCTCTGAATGAAAGCAGCCAGCCAGCTCCTTCAGGAAGGGTGTAGAAGTCCCTGGGTAAAGGCTGTTCCAGAGCTCCCTGGAAAACCGCCCCAGGGCCCCGCTGCCTGGGAGCACAGGGGCTGTGTCCCGGGCGGCCTGCATTTGATGCCGGCATTCAAAGGCACGTAGGTGAACTGCAAACAAAACTGAGCTCCCTTTTGGCATCGGGGAGAACCTGGGCAGCGGAGTTCAGAGGAGTTATCTGCTTGTCATAACTATCTGGGAAGGCAACTCTTTTGGATACCACTGCTTGAGAGCTCCTCAGCTGTCAACCTGCCCAGGGTGAAGCAAACGTGTCCAAGAGCAGCACAGCCACGAGGCGCTGGCCAGGCCAAACCAAAATAAAACCGACGCTCACTTTGCGGAGTTTTTTCTCTTCCCCATCCCTTCAACCTAAACAGAACCTGAACAGAAATCAAATGAAAACTCACCTGGAGTTTATTGACAGCTAGATTTGAAAGAGAAACCATACCTTGACTATAGACTGTATCTCTCAGGAGCAGATCAATGAGAACAACTGTTCACACCTTCGCACCGGTTTGAAGTATGAGTCTTGTACGTTCTCACAGTATAATTATGAAAAAAGCTTGACCATTACAGTAATTGAAACAACAACATGTCACAAAAAAGACAAACTTTCATTTAAAAATAAATTGTTTACTAGGAAGAGTAAGGTTGATTATAATGATCATAAAAGTAATTGTTACTGCCAAAGGCTTTAGTGTAGTCCACACAGAGTCCTTACTGCTCACGCCTGACTGCCAGATGTATGGCAGCAAGAAAATAGAAGAGATCACAAAAATAATTCTACCACAACTTCTAAAACCAAAGTACTAAAAGCTATTTTCCTTCTAAGAAATTAGGAGGAAAAATGCAAGCTGGCTGCTGCAGGAGCAAGAAAACATAACACAGTATTATCTACACTCATTTTTATAGTTCATCCGGTCGTGGCAGCAAATTAATGTTGTTTTCCGATAATCATTCACAGCTATAATATCTCTTGGGAGGGAAAAGCTTTGTATACGCCTATAATATACTAGCTACTACTTCAACTTCAACACAAGGATCTGGTTGAAATTAGCATATTTTTCTTTGTGGCCACAGAGGCCTCTAAACATAGAAATATTTGAATATTTTCAAACTCTGTTGCCGAGTGTTGAAAAGTCTGATTGATTGTTCTCAAAATAATAATGAACTACACTAGCAGTATTTGAAATGTGAAATATGTGTCAGAATCAAGTGTTTTGACATTTGATAATTTTTTAGTTGATGTTAACAATGTGTCTACAGACACTACAAAGCACACTGCAGAGATACTATCACTTGATACCGAACGGTATTTAACAAATGTTTCAGTCCTTCTTTCTTACCTGCCAGAACACTTTCCGAATCCCGATATTTCATAGTGTCATCTCTGGGTGCACAGATCCTGCAATGCACAGCATTGTTATCCCTATACCTTGACTGACATAAAAACGTGCTTCAACTACTACAAGTTACTCCAACAGATTAGGGGAAGATTGAAAAGTGTAAACTTTAAAAAATCCAGTAAGATTGGGTGTACTGGAGAGGAAGTGAATATTCTTTGTGGTCCTTTCACAGTGTGTAAAGAAGTATTTTTAATACAGTCATGAACATTTTTATTTCGTTTCTGATAAAACACCTTCACTGAAAAGAAAGTCACAACAAAGAATCAACAAAATTTATACCAAATATAAATTACACAGTATGACAAAACAGCAAATAGCATTTCCCTTCAGTGTAGGTATTACACCTGAAGAATGTGAAGAATCTTTTTTCCCAAACTACACCTTAACCTGATTGCCTGATTCAATCTTCTCCCCAGCCCCCTTATTTTTTTTTAGAAAAGCAACTGTCATTGAAGCACTAATATTGTTCAAAATATGGCAAAAAAAAAAGGTTTCTCTGAAAAGTTTTTGTTTGTTTTCATCAGGGAAGGCTCACCAGCATTTGCTCATCCACGAGATAACGACTTATGAGTTTTGAATTAGAAAATACTTGACAGTTCTCTCTTCCAATTACAATTCTCTCAGTTTTCCTACTTTATTTTTTCCTTTAAGATACATCTATCCATGTCTCTAAAATGCAGCTGTGGAAATATTCCTTCTGCAAACGTATTCTGGATGGATTATAGAGCCTGAAAAGCATCTGGCTGAGTTTCGAATTACAGGTAGTCTCATGAGGACAAGTCTGGGTGTGTAAAACAATCCAGTGAAATGTTACAATTGATTAATGAGTTTTAACTAAGACTAAATTGATGCTGATAATATTTTCATTGCACATTCTAAGCAAGTTAAAACGTACCATTAAAAGTACACTGTACTCTGTAAGGTTTCTTTAATGCATATCTTAAAGAACTGCAACTGCTGCTTATTTTTCTGATGCTTATCTTTATGTTTATATAAAAGCAATGATCAGGAGTTTGGAAGAGAGACGGGGACAACAGCCTTAATGTTCACCTGTGCAGTCTTTAACAAGATGATACGGCAGAAGTAACAGCTACAGAATAGTCTGAACTAAAAGCAACGCAGTAAAACACAATGATAGCCATGAAACACTGTGTGCACCCTGTAATATGTGCATTAGTGCTAGAGAAGTTAACATATAAACAGCTAACACAACTCTGTTGCCAAGTACTAGTTTAAAACAAGTCCTGCCAAGTCTGAAGACAGAGCTCCAAGGCAAGGTCTAAGACTTGACTACAGTGCCCTAAATGCCCATCCCTTTCTATCGAAACCAGGATATGGAGAAGTAGAAATGGAAAAGGTGTAGGGGAATCATAGACGTAACCTGCCCTTGCCACCCTGGGAAGCTGACGCATGACCAGCATAACTCCAGGTCCCACAGTGACTGCCATGGCAGTACATTCAGCCAAACATACACCCAAGAGAAAGTAAGTCATAAGGATTTTATTTTCAGTCTAATATAATTTCAGTTTAATCTAATTCAGTATTCTCGCATGCCTTTTGTTTTGTATACTTGGTGTCTGAAATATCCTGTTTATCCTTTTTCACCACAGCTGCCTTCCTAAGGCACTACAGGAAGCGATGGTTACCAGCATCATCTATTCTGCCTTTCTGTCAATACTGTCACAGCAAGCACTGGAACCACTGCCAGAAGTCCCTCTTCATTATAAAACACATCAAAACTAATTTAGTTTATATGACGCAGGTCACTGCACAGTAGACAGCCTTCATGAAGTTGTATCTGAGCAAATGATGTACAGATGAAGAGAATCATCATGCTACCAGTCCATGTGTAAAATATATTTTTCAGCATAGTTAAGTGATTTGATGTTCTACATTTCTTTGATCAGCATCTTGCTGTGCTTCATTTTTGGTACTGTTTCAAAGATTAAGTTATTCTTGGGCCCCACCACTTAGGTATATTTCAAGATTATTAACTGTTGTGACGAAACGGCTATCAGCTTTATGTTTCCAGTTGAGTGATCTGTATCATGACTTATCAACACACTAAGGGTAAACCCAATGAAATGTAATTGTTCTTCTCTACTAACCATATTCATTAATCCTCATTTATTCCCTGGTACTTTCACCAGGGGGGAAGTGTGTAGAAATACAATTCAGGACATAGTCAAGAAAGTAGCCTACTGAGGCAACCTAGAAAGTACATACCGTTAAGCTTTCTATAATCATTCACGTCAAAAATTACCTGAAGTGAAAGCCTGGAAATAAACAGGAGGAGTTACATATGCAGTTCACTTACTATAACCCTATACAAGTCATATCCTCATGCAGTTTTAACATCACCTACTACTTGCAACTGCATTAAATCTCAACTTTAAAAAAAAACAACAAACACAAACCTGCACAGGGAAAGCTTTAGAAAAGCAGGTGTTCAAAATACTAGTTGAAAAGAATCTCAAGAGGTTCAGGTTGGGACATCTTTGAGGTTGTCTTTCCTTGCTTCTACATGCAATGTGCTCACTTTTTCTCCACCTTGTTTCTCATAAGGATCCCTTTCTCCCTCCTATTTTGAACTTACATTTGGGGGCAGAGGGCTGTTGCTTTATTACCTCTTTGTAGCCTCAGAGGCTTTGCCAATTGGTCTTATACCTTCATCCATTTAGCATTTTCAGTCATAAAAGGTAGTCCTAGAACACAGGATGTTGCCAGGAGAAAGGAATGAAACATCTGAATATTTGCAGTTCTCATTGATATTATAATAAATAAAAGCCAAAATCTTCATCATCTCCTTACAGAGGTGCAAAATTACACAGAGGTGCCCCACAGAGCCTAGAAGGCACCAGCAAACTACAAATTGTGAGATTCCCCTTGGACAGGGAAAATGAAGATAGACAAGAAAAAAGAAGAAACTTCCAGAAAGATGAAAGATAAGAACAAAAGGCACTAGGCCAGACTAAGTCCTGGGACCAGAAAGCTGCAGGTGAAGAAGTCAGATGAGAAGTTCAGACACATGAGACATCCCCAACAGGTGACATTCAATATTCAGCCAGAAGTTTGTTGTACTGCAGATGTCTATTAAATTCCCTATCAAAATCCCCTATTAAAACTGGAATGTACAGACCTGTTCATTCCAAAATATCATAAAAAAAAAAAAAAAAAAAAAAAAAAAAAAAGCCCCAAACCCCATAGTTAATCTACACTTGGGAATGAGCCTGCCTTGAAAGACAGATTGATTCAATGACTTAAATAACTGCCTTTTGTAATTTTTATGACTCTGATCTCCAAAATGTCTGGTTTATGTTCAAAGGGGTGGAGTAGAAGACAAGTTTGTGGTGTATTGCATCATGTACATATGAAGCTAAACACTGTCTGAAGTGGATGAACTGAATTCGTAAGACCTAAATCACAGTCAGTTTAGGAAGTCTGTTCCTCTATCTTAAACAGTCTGTTTATTTAGAATATTTTTTCATCCAAAGACATGACATGGTTTCTAAGGATGTTTACAACCAAAGGCAACTGAGAAAACACAATAAATCTGTTTGCTATTTGTCAGTGTTCCTGGACAGTGAGAGGAGACAGTTATGTTGTCATATGGAACATACAAAAGTACACAGAAGGGCAGCTGTCACATAGCTTGAAATCCCTGTCAGCCTGGTTTTCTCTAGTCTGCCTACATGGCTGCTAAGTAAATCGGTGTTACAGAAATTGTGAGACACACCCCAAAGCTACAGAACCTGAAAAGGGGTGCTTCCCATCTACACCTCCTGCTCTTTACAGCAGTAAGAGAGCAAAGTCACTGACTCTTAGATAATTAGCCATGTTAGATACATAACCATATGGCATTCAAAGGAGGCAGGACTAGCCTTTCTGTAATATCCTCCATTGCTAAAGTTGATCTGCTCAGATTTCTTCTGCTCATTCCAAAATCCTAACGTTTTGGACTCTCCAGTGTCAGTATCAAAGGTGTCCCTTCTTATCAACAACTGTCAAAAAAAAATCTGGTCTGTCTTAGGAGAGATCACTTTTCATTCTATCGGCTCATTATTTTATTCAGAATACACTCGGCAGTACAACTTCAACCAACTGAACAAGCTTCATGCCTACAGGACACAGGACTTTTCACAGCCGTTTTGGAGGAGTGAGTCCTACAGAGACACATACACACACAGCTCCATAAACGATTGCATGGAAGGTTGGATAAACTGTTCATCCAGCACCACCCTGCCCATTCCCATCCTCATCTCCACAACTTGTAGCCTGCAGTGAGCATATCTGCATGCTAGAGAGATGCAAGTAACTTTCAATAAACTTAACAGTAATCATTGGTTTTAGCTGTTTGAGTCTGCTTGAATCACTTTCTAGTGATTAATCTTGTGAATTTTTAGTTTTCTACTGCATCTAATCTCACTTTATATCACACTAGATAGGTACTAAGAGTTACACAGCTAAGTATATTATTGATGTGACAGTATTTATGCAGTAAGTTACCCAGTCAGCTCTTCTAGGGAAGACGCCATGTTTGTGGACACTGTACACTGCTGGGTCTCTTGTTTCAACTTCACAGCAAAACAATATTGAAGATACGTGAGATGTACTCACAGGCGCTGGCTCTGAATCATTTCTTTCTTGCATCTTCTATTTCTGCAATGCAGACATTTAAACATGGACCAGAACTTTATTCAAGTGCTCATGGCCAACAACACAAATTGACATATTCAGACTCAGATACCTTTAAATGTCTTCAGGAGGCCCAGACCAGTGTCAGACCTTGAAATTACACTTCTCATGAAAACCTGAAATGCTGTGCATCTATTATTCAACTCATAGAAAGGCAGGGAAAGTATTATGGAAGCTTTTATTTATCGAGTAGTCACAGCAAGAAAAAACACACTCTAGTGTACCATTACTGATGATGAAAGCCCTTGATTAAATCAATGAACACATTAAGAGTTACTGTATCTTACCCTCCCCAAGACATCTTCCTCATTATCTCTCTCAAATAGGAATGATTTTGATCTAAATGCAGCTTAAGTTTGACTTAAACTAAATTAAGAGATCTAGAAAAGGATAAGCATGTTATAATAGGATCATGCATTAATTGTACATCAGGTTTGTTGGCGGCTGAGCCCTCTGCTCATTTTGTTTTAATAAAAGCAAATGGATTGAGCAGAACCTTCTGATGAGGGACACAGCAGCATCAGCTCTCTCCCAAGCCAGCACTGCACCGCAGCTAAAGCTGCTCAGGCTGAGGCTCTCAGGGGTTAGTGGTGCAGCTACGTGTTCCTGCATCTGCCAGTTCAATAATAAAATGTCTGAGTCTTGGGCTTTGGGTTTTTGAGACGGTATTTTGTTGTGGGTTTTTTTTTTTTTCCAAATCTTCATAAATCCTCAAAAATCTTTAAATAGGGTTAAGTGGGAAATCAAGCAGTTACTAGAGATAAATCTTATCTTGCTTGTATAATCCCAGTTTAGGTTAGGGAAAAAAAAGCTGCTGGTGAATTTCTTTTTCCTGAGCATCTGTCACAACAGACTTGCAGGGTTTTATGCCTCACTAACCAAATTCCAGGTAAAGTTCCATGCCTTGCTTTTTCCTTTATTTAATGAGTTCTAGGGTTTGTTGATTATTGTTTTTAAACTATGTATTTACATAATAAGTAGTGGATGTAGGAATATTCATTTGAATTAGGTCATGTGGTCTGAGCAATACCAGTCAGCCAAAAAAATAACTTCCCACACAAAGCCTCACGCACAGCAATGGAAACGCTCTACATGTACCTTTTGGGTTACATTTCGTGACATTTTGGGTAAATATTGTAACATCTCATAAACAAATACAAAGTCTCCATCAGAAATGTGCTTATACTAAAATTCGTTTATCCTCAGCCTATGACTACACACTTGAGTCAAGTGTTGACCAATACTTTCAGATAGTTCTGTTTTATGCTATTTTAAGGCCTGATCTTTTATGCAAATTGCTGTTAATTATATGATAGGCCAATGCAATTAGAGTAATTCAACTGGAATTGCACCACAATTTCACAGAAGGGAATCAGGCTGTTTACTGTTAATGAGGTACTATATACAAAAATAACAAAACCTGGGAGATATCCTCCTGTATTTTTAAAATGCTTTTCTAAAGCATAACTTTTGTTTATTAATTTATTTATTCTTTAAATATCAGGTAACGTTATGTGCTGTAATGGATACAGATTTGAATAAATCAGTTCAAGCCAAATACTGTGGGATTCTTTTTTCTACTCATTTCCTTAAGCAATCCTGTGGGTCTCAATAGTTTCTGTGAACCAAGCCAAGAACAAAAAAAAAAAAAAAAAAAAAAAACCCAAACCAAAAAGAAAACCCCAAAAAAACCAACACATACACACCCTTCCCAAAACAAAAATGAAGAAGAAAAAGCTCAGTAGTAAACTTAAGAGGTATAACCTCTGCACCATCTAGTGCTAACTGTAACAAGCAGTATTAATACCATAACAAGAATACCCTCGATTATGTTAATTCTATTTAATATGTGACGCATCGATAAGGCACACAGCCTTCCAAAATGTCTCTTTGAGCACAGCAGATTAAAACTTACTGTTTTCTAAGGCGATAACAAATAATGTTTTCCCCTTTACTTCCAAAAAAGTTTATCTTCAACAGAAATAAAACTATTAGTGAAGCAACTGAATGAAACAAATGAGGTAGTGTTTGTTTAAATTGATTTCCTTAGATGATCTAATGGAAAGCAAGAAACATTTTTGAAAGCAATGGAAACAAGATGTTACTTTTGACAGATTTGCCCCCCATTATCAGATTGCAACAGGAACTCAAAGAATGAATTTTCTAGTTTAATGAAATATTATCTATTTTGGTGGGTGAATTGTCA
Organism: Falco biarmicus; assembly: GCF_023638135.1. NCBI lineage: Eukaryota > Metazoa > Chordata > Aves > Falconiformes > Falconidae > Falco > Falco biarmicus. The sequence continues at coordinate 120,074,754 of NC_079288.1, read as the reverse complement.
GTTTCCTCAAACACAAATGAACATGCAGCCTCTCTCTGGAAGAAGAATCATAGACCTAGAACTTGATTCCAGTATAAGAATAATATTTCTACATTTCCATCTCAGGAGAGATCCTCATACTGGGAAACTAGAGATCAGGGTTTTTTCTGAAGGAAATATATTTAAAAACCTAGAAAATATTAAAACTTTGAACTTTAATCATAACCATAACTCGTAGCCTTCAGAACCAATTCTTTGTTTTCTTTATCCAGGAAATCCACGTTTTAAAATACAAGATGCTTCCAGCTTTGAGTCACTGTATGTCATTCACTGTTTCCAGCATGCACCTCCGTGGCATTTACATTACTTTGGGATTTTCTAATTACGTATTTTTCAGATTATTACTCATGAAGAACATGAGAGCAAAAAGCAGCAAGTCCAGCTCCTCTGTTTCCACACACAAGAGGCCCAGGATCATCAACAGCAATGCTCTATTCAGATATGCTGCGTCTAGATTGGGAAGGGTCCCTTTTCATTTCATGGGAACATTCCACCCTCCTCTCTGTGTTGAAGCCACAAATATCAATTGGCAAGATTAATGAAAAGGAAGGCAATAAGTATTTACGAATTAGTGGAACAATCAAGGGAAGCAACGGAGGCCTCCCTCAATGGGCTTCACATCAAGTCTGGATTCCATTTAACCAGGTATGAGCCCTTAGACACAAAATATAAATACCAAGTGAAGGTTAATTGTCTGTGAAGGACAGGACTCCCAAAATATCGACCCTTGCCTTGCACTTTATTAATTTCATTTCATGTATCACAGTATCCAGCCTTCAGGTGAAAGCAATACTCTGCTACTATTCCTCTGGGTGGTTTTCAAATTTATTACACAGAAGGCTCATATATGAAGGTACTCCAGTATCTCTGAATTTCTTTCAGTCATTAACGTAAGGGAGATGAGCCACAGTAATGTCGTTAACCTGCAAACCAGAACACAAGGCAAGAGGAGTATGGATGTAGTGTTTAACCCTAACTAGAAAAATGGACCCCAGCTATAGAAGTTTTGCCCCAAATGAGAATGTAGACTCCAGGATTCAGAACTCCTCCTCCACTTCCTGAACTTGAGCTGAGTCCCCTCTCAGTTTCTCATGCATTGCTTCATTTTCCCAGAATAAAAAAGGCACAAAAAATCTGAGGTTTTTTTCAGCTTTTAAGTCTGAGTTCTGCAAAAATATCCAAAATGTTAACAGATAATCAAACTACAGGTGTCAATAAAAATGGAAGGAGAGGACAAAAGTTAGATTTGTAATTAATACAGTATTAGTAACATTATTTCAAATGGTAGGTAATGACAATATACAATGCTGAGTAAATACGTTTGCTTTCTTTGTAACCCAGTCTCCTGTCTTCTGAAATGGTTGCTTAAGGAAAAAAAATTATGTTCCCTTGGACTCGGAGAAGACAGCATTGAAATATCAGGCTTAAGAGCCAATAAAGGAACACAGCCTAGTCCATAAAAATGTAGTGAAAATGTTTAATTGATTTATAACTATGACTTTCTAAAAAACTCTGAATTTAATTTGCAACTCAAAACAGAAGCATTCCTGTAGCACATAAGGAAAAAGCAGCAGCAATAGGACTTGATACCACAAGAGGACAAGTGGCCTTTGCTTATTTTATGCAGTCAAATATCTTCAGTCACAATGTGGAGCAAAGAACAAGATTATTTTTTTTTAATTAGTCAGTCAGTCTTTAAGCATAAAAACCACTTCAAAAATACTTTCCTTTTAACTTTACAAGATCTACCTAAATGACTTGTAAATGTAAGCCACAATTTTGTGATGCCAGTAAGTTCTTAACAACTCTTTCATTCCTCTTCATTCATTTTTAGATAATTATAATAAGAACAAAAAAAAATGACCTAGTAACATTTATAGCTGAAAGTCTGGAAAGAAGGAGGAATCTTAAATTGCTTTAGAGAGGGGTCATATTAAAAACAAACACATGATCCTCATAAAAACACGCCATGTATTTTTCCACTGTATTTAAGGAGAGCACCAACCAGCACAGACCCACATAAAATAATTTAATTTGAGGCAAGCTCAGACAAGTTTTGCATATCTACAGTGTGATGAAAAGATCTTTCTGGTCTTAGATGATAGAACTGATACATCAGAGTAAACCTAGCCGCATTTATTTGATGACGGACCCTGCTAATTAGGATCATATTAGACCACCAGTTGGCCAACACATCAGTTACAACTCTCATCTCAGTTTATTAACACCACATTTTAATACAGAATCAAGTGAGCTTTTAGTGAGAGCCAAACACATCCCTTGTGTGCACACATCCCTTCTGAGGAGCGCTCTCTCCCTGTGCTGGCAACAATTCTTCTCTCTCACCTTTAGATAAATACTTCTCGGAGCATTTTGAGAGTTGCAGGCATCATCAGCATCAGTCCCAACCCAGCAAAGCACCTAAGGATGATATCAATAAACTTACCTTACAGATTGCATTCACGCACCTTCACATTTTAAGGAAGGTTCCAGAAGGAGGGACTGCTGTCCAGGGTGGCTGCAAACCTTATGTCGAGATGTAGCCCTCAGATAGTAGCAAGTCCCAAGCAATTTCTCTAAGTTATTAATTTCTTGATACTCTAAACAAAAACTAATTTGGTACTTTCCAGATGCAAACTCCCTGCTTCACCTCTATGCAAGTGTTTCTTAAATGCCTCAAAAACATTTTGTAGTGGAAGAGGCAAAACCAAAACAATGCATGAAACGGGAATATCCAACTCCATTGTCCCACCAACTAAATTCTCCTCTGATACAATTTACATAGATTAGACAAGCACGGTATGAGAAACACACATGAATAAGAAGTCTTTAATCATGCCAAAAGGCCTGCAAAAGAGAAGGGAAAAGAGAACAAGAGACCTTGACAGTGCTAACCTCTGAACAACCTGCCAGAGTGCGCACTGCATGCCGGGAGGACCATTAGCAGAACTAGCCATGCGTTACCTGCCGGATACCAGACATTTAAAAGCCAGGCACACCCTGGAGGTGATGCCATTGCTAGCAACAATACCTGTGATACATACACTGGACAAAGGAACTTCTTGTGGATTCTATATAAGCTCAAGAAGTAGGGCGATTTATCTCTTGAGATACCCCACTGAAATTACAAACTGTAGAGGAGCATCACCAAAACGACTCTAAAATTCAAAAGCTCCTAAGGCATTCAAACACATAATTCCTATTGTGTTAGGGGTCAAAAGGAGGAGTCACGTGTACCTGGTACCACTGGGAACCTGAATCACTGCTAATACCCAAGCTTATAAAATTTATATTCAATGTGTACACCAGAAGGGAGTATTGTCAATGTTTGGGTACATTTCCTCCTCTGTTTGACAGAAGATCACAGTCAGAGGTTGTTGTTTTTCACTGAAAAATACAAGAAAATACCCATCCTTCTGATTCATCATGGCCCAATGCACTGCACTCAACTGCTGTTTTGTTTTCATAATTGGATAATCTTTACTCCACATTGAAATAGGATTGTTTTAACAAAAATTATTTCCTTGTGCATCAGCTCAGTGACTAGACTGATCTATAATATTGTCATACCCTCACAAGGTAAGGCAAATGGAAAGCGAACTTATCATGGCACACCTGATGCTTTTGCTATCCAAATATGTAAAACCTACACAAGTGAATTTCAATTTATTGGATTCAATCCAGAAATCCACAGGCAGGCTAACTTCCCATTGATTTCCGCCGTGAGGACCTACAGCTTTAGATAGGACTGCTCTTCTTGATTAGTCAGACAGATTTAAAAGACTTTAATTACCTTAGATTAATCAAACACTGGGGTCTGGCTGAAGGCTAATAAATCCTAATTAAAAAAGATTATCTCCAAATATCTATTAAAGACAAATCTAAGTTATCTTTTGGCCGCAGAAGCTAATTTGTCAGTAAAAGCAGTTTTAAATAATGAGATCAGAAATTATTTTTAGGCATCATTTTTAAAGAAAATCTTCTTAGCAAGTTAACTCTTTCACCTTCAATATCAAGTGGACTAAAAATAAAATATCATTCACCAGGTACATGGTCTAACACTATCTAAATAACACTTGAAGGTTACAAAGAAATTAACTCAATTCAGAAATGTTTCCAGGCTCTCAAGCCTGTCACCAGATTCAGTAAGACTAGATTAACAAATGTTTATGTATCTTTTTAAAAACTCTACTCAAAATATTTAAGAACTCGGAACAGATGAAAAACCTCAAGGTGTAGGTTTGTGTGTATATATACATACCCACAGAAATATAAAAATACATTAAAATACATATACATATATGTATATGACTGGAATATGCATTTTTATATATATGTAATTATATATATATATTCTAGTCACAGTATTAGACAGTGTTCGATTTTTAGCTTAGCACAATATGTTTGTTCCCTTATGTTTTCAGTGCTACCAATTGAACTGCAGAGCCTCCTTCCATCTAGAAAAGGATGAGCCTCCTCTCTTGAAAACAGAAACATCTGTTTTCTCAAGACATCTGCTAAAGAAGCGAGGAGAGCAGGATGTAAACTGCTTAGTCAAACAGTTTAAAGATAATGAAGAAATAATTAATTACAAGGAAAAAACTATAAGATTAAGATCTGCATGTAATTAGCTGTACTCAAAATGCCAAAACACTATGCTCAAAAAAACATAATTAATGAGTTCTTGAGAGCTCCTGATGATTCTCACTAACACAGCGATAAAGGGTGCTGCAATCTGCTCCAAATGTTTACTGGGCAGGACCTGTGGAGCTGGGCTCCCTGCTTACAGCCAGGCATACACTGGAACAGTATGTTTTCATGCTGTGCCCAAGTCCCATTAGACTTGGCAGAACCATAACCTATGGATTACGAGGCTTGCGCTCAGCCAAAGACAGCTTTACCAGCACAGCTTGACTCGGTCCAAGTGCAACAGCATGAAAATATATTATGTTTTGGGGCACTTGTGGAGATTTCATTGATGAAGAATACATTGGATCTGATCCTTCATAAACTAGTAATTTATTACAGGCCTATGGAAGTCAAAGAAACATGCAGTTTACATTTATTTTACAAGCAAGGGGAGAGATTATGTCCAGTTACTGTTCTTCCAGTGCTAGGTGTTTTTAAACACACATGAACCAAAACTGAAAAATAAAATTATTAATTAAAAATATAAACATGCTTTTCTGACAGATTTAATGGTAATCAAACTATTTCTATTAGGTCACTTCATACTGTTATCCATGACAGATCCAAAAGTTTCTTTTAACCTACTGGTTTTAAAAATTGTCACTTCTTCCCACCTTCATATCTTCTAACCTCACAAATAAAAGGCCTTTACTGTCTTATTACCTTTTGTCTTCCAGCAGGAGAGCAAGTGACCTGCAACACTCCTACTAGGAGTGGGAAACTACAGGATGGCCCAGTCGTTTTGGTGGTGGAACCAAATGCCAGTGCCAAGGCATCTCCGTAGGCTGAGGGCAGAAATGAGCAGTGTCACAGTCCCACCACACACATCAGGATGGGGCAGGTCTGAACTGCCAGCTTCCACCATTTTTAAACTGCCTGACTAGGAACCCAAAACCACAACTCCACCCTGAGGCCAGATACTTCCTCCTAAAGGCAGAGCTATTCCCTCCCCGGCATCACTGACTTTTTGCATACATGCCATAGGATGATAGGGGGAAGGAGAAGAAAAAAAAGAAGAAGAAAAAAAAAAAAAAAAAGACAGCAGGGACTACTATTTCCCCACTTCACATGAGAAACCTTGCCAAGGCCAGCGCTATACACAGCAGTTGGTGATCTGGGCAAGCAAAAGGGAACTCAGTAGCTTCTTCCCACTCCTCTTTTATTTTTTTTTTCCTACTGCAACATATTCTACCACCCTGAGGCAAGGCTAGGAAGATGCATTCTCTAGGCATCTGCTTTGGCAGGTCAAAAGAAATCAGCCTGTAGGCAGCACTAGCCTTATGGCCTGCCAATTGCACCACTCAGATACAGCTATTCTCCTACTGCAAACTCAGAGGACGTTGCCAGGTGAGGTCATAAAATCCTTCAGTTCCCCTTCTAAGTGTGTTTTTCCATTAAAGATAGTCACAAATTTTAGAAACTTTTTTTTCCAATGGAAAAATGCTGATTTTTAGAAACAAATTTCTACAAGAACTGACACTGTCAAAAATCTTGCAATGAAAACCAGATACAGAAGACTAGCCAGCCCACCCACAGGCAAGCTCCCGAGGGGGCAGTCATCTTGGCAGGCATCCTGCACTCAGATTTGCAAAGCAAAATTAGTTGGAAACATGAAAATTTCCACAGTATAGATGTTCCAGTTCCCACACAGCTTCCATGTTAATTGGCTGGTTTTTAAAAAACCAAGTACCTAAGATGTAGGCTCATCCTCTCAGGAAATGAATCAAAACCAACAGTCAATAGCAGTCTTCACTTATCAGGACATATTCTGTCATTAGCTAAATTAAATGCAGGAGGAAAGACTCTACCAACACAATCAAAAAGAAGGGAGTAGTAGAGAAGCACTGACTGTTGAAGGGAGGAAAAAAGCTTGTATCCACTCTTAAGGAGTGGAAAAGCTACACGTAGTTTATGTGGTTCCCCTTTTGAGCTCAAGCCTGAAGGAAAAAAAAGACTCAATAATGCAAAATTTAAACTTTACACAACCAGCTTACCTACCTCAAATCAAATTAAAATTGATGGAATTGTCACCTAACATTGGCATAAACCCTCTAGGTATTAATTGGTTTTCCTGCAATTTTTATATAGCCACTTAGAACACAATTGTTAAAACAATATCCCTTCAGCCAGCGGTGAAAACAAACACAACCTAGATGAAAAGGTCAAAGATTATTGCTATATACAAACAAACAACAGCAGGCCATAACCCCCCTTATTTTTAAATTAAAAGCTGAAATTTTAATATAATCAGAACTTCATGACAGAATTCAGGGGGGTTTTATGCCTAAAAAAACACAGGATAAGGATACTTCCGAACTGTAATTAAGCAAGTCTACTGCTGTTAACTCAAACTAGTTTTTGAAAATTGAGTTATTTTATACGTTTTTCCCCCGAAAATCTGTTCCGTGAAAGAATAAAACTGAGAATACTGCTCTCTACATTTCACTTTCTGCACTGGCAGCTAACGTACACATCACATCCATATGTACATACACACGTTCTGACATACATATGTGCTTATCTCTCCAGTCAGCTGCAGAAGTGTTCATCTTGGCTAAGCAAGCCCTCTCCAGAGATCCGAGCAGTGCTCTCCTGTCTGAATAGAGGAGATCCAAAACTAAGACCATGCTGGTTTTAGGCAGAAAGTCATTAGGTACTATGACTAGCCATGTTGAATACATTAATTTCAACCACCCCAGGACTTCCAGCTGAAAGCTTTCAACAGGGATCCAGCCAAGAGGAAGGAGAGAAGGTTGTTCCTCCGCAGGAAGCTGGCTAGACCAGCAAGGGAAGCAGGGCAGGATGCCTCAGGAAGGCAGTTCCTTGAGGGGTACACAATAATGGGACCTGCTCATTTTTGATTCAAAGGTTAGTGATGTTTTTTGTTCTAATTGGACTGTTTTGTTTTCCTTCTGTTTATTCAGACCATACACACCCCGTGGCATGAAAGTCAAGACCCGGCTGCAAATGGATTTTAGAATTTCTATCCCTCCTGCAGTATAGCCACAGAAGTGTGCCCTCTAAAAAATATCACTACCTTCAAGACCCAGGTGGAACCAGAGACCTACTTAGACCTACATGGGATAGAAAATCAACAGTTTTCACAAACAGCAACAAAGGCAGACAAATGAGTACAATTCTTTCATTTCTACACAATTTCATGTCAACAGAACAAAATACTCTCATTCTACAGATGTCACAGTACTCTGCATCTGATGTAACTTAAAAACAAGTTGGTACTTGACGGGTTCTAATTATACACAGCTACTTAGAAGCCACCACATTCCACAATGTGCTAGATGGCTCAGGTCTATCTTGCTTATCTCCAATGTCTCTACATTTTCAGGTAGAAAACATGAGTGGAACATGAAGTGAATATCAATCTTTTTTACCGTATATTAAGCAAACACCAAAGGTGCTTTTGCCACTATAGTAAGAGCTCAAGTGATTTTATCTTTTTTGTTGTTGGTTAATTGGTGGTGGTGGTGGGGGGGTGTTTAATAAAGAAATAGCTCTTTCCTCTTTCTTACGCAGTCACCCTTTGAAAGTCAAGCCTGGCATGTTTAGATCCTTCTACGCTTCCACACCCATTAGTAAATATTTTTCATTTTGCAACTTCTGTTATGTGCTGACAGGGATTAGGTTCCAGAACAGGAACTTAATGAACTCGTTACAAAGCCGGAATAAAACTTTGATTATATGTGAATACAGGGACAAAGAGAAAGAGTAAGGATGGCCAAGAAAAAGGGTTGACTAGCATCTGATTGAAGCAAGTGTCTTGGCTATAGCCAGAGTAATAAACAGCCGTACTGCAAGTTACACATTACAGAACTTCTTGTTCCCCCATGCCTGCGCTCACCCTTGCCAGAATCATTTTACTCCTCTAGCCTCCAAAACCACCCCAAACCAAAGTACTCTGCATAGTCATAGCACCTCTGGATAATAGCCCTAATTGCTGCCTCTGATTTGGCATCCAAATAAGAACTTGATTTGTCTATATATACAAAACCAGAACTATTTGTTTCAAATGCTGCTACATGCTAGAGAAAGTTACACAAAGAAAAAACCCATTATGTCAGCACTGTCACTTTCTGAAGCCATATGATAGTATGTTGCTGTCTTCTTCAAAGTAGTGAAATATTTTTTCCGCCATCAAGTGAGTGTTATTTGATGAAAGAAAAGCTTTACTAGCTAACGGATAATGAAGCGTTTTCAGCTATGCCTCTCATCTACAGCCAAATGGAGGACAAGCAAAAGCAAATAGCTTCTTCAGTTAAAAAAAAAAATTAATTTATTTTCATGTGTTCCACTTCTATTATAATCCCTGATATTTTTCATTCTCGTGTTTATGTGAGCAGATACAATATTATAACTTTCTAACTTATCTGCCCTTTTAAAAAAAAGAAATCATTCCAGAAAAAGAAGTATTAATTTCATTTAAAATTATTCCAAAAACCACCTTCATTTTTAGGCACTCTAACAAAAGAACACATCAGTCCCTCTGTACCACAACAGCTTTCAAGTAACAACATCAAGGCTTTGGTGAAATAGCTTGACAATTCTAATACCGCTGCTTTTGATGAAAGTCAACATGAAGTTCGGTACTAAATGCAAGACGGGAAGATTGAGAAAACAGGATGAACCTTTGAGACAATACCTACTTTTCCACCACTTCAAAGCTGAAGTATATTGACCAGGTGGGCGGGAGTTTCCTTTTCCAAGGCCCATGCCATAAAAGATCAGTCAGGAAGGACACTGATCTTCAGTAACAGACCATCAGCTTCAGTATCAGAAAAGTTATGACTTACAGGCTAGTAAGTCTGACTTGATACTGTATTTATGGAAACTGTAATAAAGAATAAAAATATTTTAATAACTGTGATATATTGTGGAATACGTAAGATAACTTGTAGAGGTTTTTCAAGGATACATGAGGATGTGTGCAGGGGTCATAAGAGTAGATACAATTTTCAGTTTCCAGGAAATGCTGGGGATTGGGGTTTTTCTTTTTTGTTTGTTTGGGGTTTTTTAACAAACCTTACACAAAAGGCAATGGAATAAGAGAGAATGCACTCTCCCAGACCAATATCTGAGAAAACATTAAGGACAAACAATAGGTAAAAATGCTCAGATTTCTTAACAAGTCGACATAAACTGCAGGACTTCTTCGTGAAAGTAATTGGGGCTTTCACTATTCATTATGGTATCAACAAGGTTTGCACATTACAGATAAGCATATTAACAAAATAAACAAATATTTTCCAGAATTAAAGCTAGCCAAGAAAAGTGACAGGAAAAAGCTTACAAACCTGAGTTACATGGCAGAGAAATGCCAATTAATGTACATGAATAAAAAAATAACATAAACTGTGTGCCCCTAATAACGAGCTCTGAATTAGTCATTCCTAATCAAGAAGTAGAACTTGGTGTCACTTTGGCTACCTTGCCTAGTACAAAATGCTTAGAAAACTGTGGTCTCATGAATCAGAGGTAGGAAATGGCTTCCCTATCAGAGGAGAGGTTATAAAAGATAAGGATTCATCAGTAGGGCATACAGAGAGGTCTTTGCTGGATCATGACAGAAATCTGTAAAAATGGTGTACAGGAAGTCATAGGGTGCAATTATTCACTTTCTCCTAATAAAATGAGAATTAAGGTGCACTTCATGCAATTATCACATACCTGGTTTAAAACAAACAAAAGAAAGCACTTTTCAGAGAACATAAACTGCGGAACTCACCGCCACAGGATGGTGGAAAAGCCAAATACATACAATTCAAAAAGGAGACAAGAAATTCAGAGAACTGGTCTGTTGGTTGTTATGAAGTACAATGAACCAGATGGGATCCCTAACTCAGTAAGTCTTTAAACAGAAAATTGTTGGGAACCAGGCAGGTGGGCACAGGATATTTTTTTTTTTTCTCCTTAAGTGCACAGAAATGCCAGTCAGGAACAGCACAGCACAGTAGATGGGTGAACTCTTGGTCTGACCCACCACCACCAGTCCCATGCAGAGAACCATAACTGAATTAGCTGAGCCAAGAGAACTGTGGTCTGTTTCCACCACTGTCATAGATGATAGGCACCACCTTGGCCATATTACTTCGTGTCACAATGTCCACGTCAGCTGACTTCTATACAAATGTGCAACTTGCTTTGAATTTTACTGATGAAAAGGGCTGTAGAGACAAAATAGAGCAGGGTAGAAACGCAGTCTTCATTTACACACTACTTCCCTTTATAGCTGATAGCCTGAGTCCATCTTAATTTTCCAGAATCCAGATTTTGATCCTAGGCTATTAATGGTTATGTAGGGGCATTACAGTAAACGGGAATAGATGTAATATGCAGGGAAGCAGAGGAGCAATTGCTAGACATATGAAAGTAGGACTGGCTCTTAGGACTCTGTCTTACGAGATTTAGTTCAGGGCAACACTACTAGCTCAGCATTAAAGCTACTAGACACAAGAGAAAAATCAATTTATAATTGACTATAGACATCCAAGAAGAGGTTACAGTCACAGCACTTTGACAGCAAAAATTTAAAACACACTGTGTCTTTAACTCTGCTACACTTCTGTGGGACTGTTTTAAACCGTTGAACTTGGCCAATTATCTCCCCTTAGTCTTGGTGAAATAACGTATAAGGAAAACCAAAAAACATGTATCAGTCAATTTATTTCAGGAATTTGATTCTTTAACTTTTTCTTTTTTTCAATACTGAAACATGACTAAAATAAAGGTCTGAGGGTTATTCTCACCCAGCTTCTTTTTTTCATTCAGTGTTAAAAAAAAAAAAAATTCATTGTGAAAGGGTTTTTATCATAATATGGTTGTTCACTTCATGCTAAAAATACAATTGTATAGAAACCAGGGTCATAGCATATCAATTATAAAATTTATTTTATTTTTACAATGATTTATAATAATAGCATATAAAAGTATTACTATTTTGACATAACCAAAACACCTACCATGTTTGATATCAACTTTTTTTCAACCAAACACAGCAATATGGCTAAGGCTCACAGTTCAAAAGCATGAGCAATAAAGAAGGAAGAGAACACTTAAGGAAGCAACGAAGCCAGGCCTGTCTCAGCAAACACAGGGTAGGTGGTTGCTTCTACTATGAGACTGCTCAGACGGAACAGTTCTTTCTGCCTGCCACTAAGAGGAATTTCCCCTGAATTTCACCAATATTGCCATTTAAAATGGCATTCCAAAAACCATCCACAACACTGGAATTACTATATAGCCTTCAATTACTTTCTGCTGCAACAAATTATTTATTCTTATACAGTATTTCAGGACATTCTTTTCCTTTACTGTTTGGTTGGGTTTTTTCCAGTACTGGTGCCCTACCCTGTTGTTAATTGTTTACTTTCCCCCTCCTCCTCCATGGAATTTTGTTTAGCCAAGAGCATCTTATTTTTCATGGAAGTCCTAGTGGGAGGTAGGAATAGCAGAGCCACAACAATTAATGATAAACAGACGCTATTTACAGATTAGTCTGAGTATCCCACTGACAGAAGAAAACACAGATCATTTTAAACCTTTCTAAAATCTGGAACTATCTTTCCAACTCCTCCATGTTCCCTCTGCTAGCATTTGTGGGGGTGGGGGCGTGGTTGGTGGTTGGTTTGGAGCTGTTTTGCTTTGTTGTTTTGTTTTTTTGGGGGGGTAAGTTTCTTTTGGTACACAGGAAATTTGAAATGCTATGCCTTGTTTCTATATTCCCTCACATTCACAAAACACTCTTTTTGCTATAAACATCTGAGGAATTTAAGTTAAGGCTCTTCATTCCTCTCATGTCATAAAAGGACTGATACCCCTTTAAATTCAAAAGCACAGCAGAGATGAGAAAACCTCATGCATTCTCAGTTCTTTTAAAAATTAATCTGTGCTTTGGGAGAATCTTTAACTTGCTGCCTATGTTAGATGAAAAAAACTTTCAAAAATGCTAGCACTACTTAAAATTAAGAGCAGGTAATATTAAAAAATAAAATTGTGTTTATTTGTATAATTAAGTTCCAATCTTTAACTAAGGGAACGGATCTTGTGGGACAATGTTTGTGTTCAGGATTTTGGTATTAGTGTGAACAGAGACTAATGAAGTAAAAAAAAAAGATGTAGACAAGTGAACTGTGCCTCAGTAAAGGCAAAACATAAAAGGCAGAGAAAAACATGATCAAATCATGACACATGCAGATCATTTAAGTAACACAGAGGTGATATTAGAGGGTCTTCCCAAGACAGACAATTGAAACAAAGCAGAAACAACAAACCACCTACCGATTTTTTACCTAGTCCTAAAATTAAAGGGATTCTGTGCAAATAGAGATGCTCACAGCCTACAGTGAAATCCAGTCCAAATTAAAAAAAAATAAAAATAAAAGACATTTCAGAAACGTAAGATATAAGATTATTACTTTCTTAGGTCACACAGTAACCTCCTCAGAAGCTCAGAGTTGCCGATAACCCCACCACTCTGGCGGCTTGTTTGTAGGGATGCAAAGGTTTTCATTCCATACCCTCTCCCACTTGTTTTGGAAAGCACTAAATTACAACATATTGGTAATAGCTTTGAGCATCTGTTCTGGCAGCAGTGGGCAAAGGACATGATCTATGGGTACTGTCACAGAGCACACCCCAGTGACTTCTCCGGGCTTAGGACAGGCTTACTGTCACCCAGCTAAGTAATCTCTGCAATAAGCAATGGCAGTATCATCTATACAAGCTAATTCAATGCAAAGTTTCATTTTGAAACTATGGGGTTTTTCACTTTAACTCATACCACACTGCCAAAGTTCTGTGGTTAATTCACTGTCTGGTACAATTCCCATTGTAGAGTCAAGGTGAACATGTGTCTGTGCTTTAGGCTGAAAAATTCCCTACTTTTCACTCTCGCAAGCATGTGTTGCTTTCTGTAGTTATATCAGCCAAAGAAATACACTGATATGAAGGTGTATGTTGGCCCCACAGAAACAGGTAAAAATGCAAGTCTAATCTGTTTCTCATTCATCATGGAATAACTTATTTGAAAATAGGGTAAACAGGAAACTGAGACAAAAATTCAACTTTTTTCTAATCTACTAGTGCTGTACCAACAGCAGCAAGAAGTCACCCCCAAACGATATAAATGAAAGAAAGCAAGCAGGATCTGACTCTTCTCTACACCTATGCAGCACAGTGAATTAATAGAAAAGGGACAAAATAAATAAAAAAAAAAAGAAAAGAAAACCCAAAATAGCAGCATTTTACACTCCTTTGAATGACACAGTGAAAGGCAAGGAGGAGCAAGGCCCACAGAGAAAATGTGGTTTGCCTAAGGTCACACATCAAGTCAGCAGCAGAGGTGAGATGAGTTCTCTGCCCCTGCCCCTTCACAAACTGCCAGGCCATGCTCTCTTGTGGCCTCTCCCCTCCAGGACCTTCCCTGTGAAGCCTTCCCCCTGCACAAACAAAAAGGCAAGAAATAAAGATATGTGCTGTAAGAAACAGATGGAGATATTTTTGGGATCATTAGCCCAGTACCTGGAGCCTTGTTTACACTGTAAGTTTTCACTCTTCAATCAAAGGAAATAAAACAAGTATTTTTGTCTTTAGCAAATACCTAATAACTTCCTGGGACATACATCATATGGCACATGAACTGAGAAAAGCTTTTGATCATTATCTTGGGAGCTACAAAGCACAAAGTAGTGTAAAGTTTATGCTCATGAGATTTGTTTCCTGACACAACAGCTACAAGAATTCGGCATCTATTTGCTGGGAAAATTAGGAAAGGTGGAAAGTGCACAAGCATATGATTCCTGTAACATTTATTACATGCATATATAGTGTCTATTTTTCGTTTACCAGACAGTACAACGTAAAGAGAAAATTCATTTTCTGAATGTCCCACGGTGAAAAGGTATTATACCTAGAATGCAAAGGCTTCAGTTAATCTAGGATAAAAGATCAAGTTAACAGGCATAAGAGCCACTCTACGAGCTAGATACAAACCTTCCTAATTCGGTCATTTGTGCTCTTAAACTGTTTAAAGATACAGACAGAAACTTGCACGAAGTGCCTGGTCCCAGTTCATTCTTGCCTCTCCTGTGCCATCTACTGCTTCCGAGTTGTTACTGACGCTGTAACCCTCGGTTCAAGGTTCCGCTGACCATCTCTCCCCTGCTCGTTTAAAGCTGGACAAAAGAAGATAAGCTTTCCAATTTGAACTTCAGTGAGTTAAGGACTAAAAACGAAGAAAAAGATACAGATAAATAGATTTATTAACGAAAAAAAAAAAAAAAAAGGTTTACACCCCAGCGTGGGAATACAGCATGCGCTTGCGGAAACACCATGTTAAAAAGAACGCCACGGTCTTCAAGTAGTCCATGTGCAATTGTAATGCAAGTAGCACACAAATTCCTGTCAAAGCATCTGGGTAGGGAAAGAGACACAGGGGGAGTCAAACAGAATAATCTTTTCATATGTAGTTCTTCATTCCTGCCCACTTTGTGGTTTGGCCCATGTACAGTACCTTGTCAGAAAAGCCACTAGTAGCAGCGGTTGCAACAGCTACTACATACTTTTTTCGCCTCAGCTTAAACCTTTGTCCTGCTGTGGACTACTTATTTGTCGAGCTGAAAGCATGCACTATCTCTACAGTATATAGCCAGATAGCACTCCCTTCCATCAAGTTAAAAGTTGCTTAAGGCTTCATATTGCAGAAACCGACTGCTGATTTTGTGGTTGAAAGTGCTGACCCCGAAAAATGGACCTACAGTTGTGTCCTACATGTTAGACTTCCTGGCAAATAGAGCTACTCTTTCTGGAAGGTCCAGTATTGTTCAAGTACGCCACAAAGCCGTTTGTCTTCATAGTGATGACAGAGGAGGAGAAGGTCTTTCAAAAACTATAAAAAAGTGGAGGAAATACTTGGTAAGTTAACTGCCTCTTGACTAAAACTCAGAAACCTTTTAATGTTCACAAGCTATCGGTAAGTTCCGGAAGAGAAAAAGGAAGAATTCACCAGTTAGGAACAGAAACACAGATAACGTGCTGCCAAATCCTCACTGTGTCCCTGTGAAAGGAGTGCAGCAACAGTTTGAATTCTCACTTCAGAGGAAGTCTGTTTTGCCCTGGCTGGGCTAATTGCAGCTGAAGGACTCCATGCCTGTATTCTCCATGGCCACTAAACTCTGAGGAGAAAGATGGTGGGGGCAAGTTCCAAACTACAGTCCCTCAAGGCACTGAAGTTATATCAAATCAAGCCAAACCAACACACTTTTATTGGTTCAAACTATACATTTCATTCTGATTCAAGTCTTAGTCCAAGACAAAATATTTGTTTTCCAACTAAAAGGTCAGGGGAAAAAAAACAACTTTTTAGCGGAAAATTTTTAGCTTTCAGGATTTATTTATTTTTTAAACAAAGAGCCTGTTTAAGCCCTATAATTCAATATATACACAAGAGAAGGCAAAATTTGAAAAGTTTTAGGGACACATATGAAAGATAAATCAGGAAAATAAGGCAGCATACAGAATCAGAGAAAAATTCCTGGTATACAAAACAACACCTGAGAAGAACAGAGTATTTTTAAAAGAAATAACAAAGGAGGCATGAAAAGTCAAGATTACCTATACCTGAAGGTGGGTGTGCCAATGACTAGCAATCACCATCGCTTCAAATAGCCCAACTTTGTCAGGCTGGGCTCAAAAACACATGGGAGATTAGGATGCTAAAGGGTCATCTGCTAATGGTCATGGGAAATAACAGCAAAACTCCTATAAAAAAAATCACTAGATGATTCATTTTAGCCTGCGTGTGAAATCAGGTGGTAATACAGCAGCACAGAGGTGGTACAAGACTGGAACAAAATCATTGTACTAGACATTAATGTTACATGACTACATGTCTTCTTTGCAGGGGGAATGGGTTTGGCTTGGGGAAGGGGAAGAAGGTATTTCTTTGAAAGTACAGTCCTACTGTACCTATTATAAGTGACTTCATGCCACTGCCTACAAGCAAATCATAAAATAAAAGGCAGTCCAAGAGTGGAACTGCACCAAGCTAGCAAAGTTTTTTAAAGTTCAATTTGAACTATCGTTGTTGTCATCTTTGCTAGAGAAAACAGCTTTTCACATTGGAAATGTTAGGTTTCCAGTAACAGAAGTAATATTTCTAACAAAATCTGATGTGACAGTTTTTCCCCAGTCTCCCAAAGCGTGGGTCATTTTTGTGGTGGGGGTTTTTGTTTGTTCGTTTGTTGGGTTTTGTTGTTGTTGTTGTTTTCATTTCACCCAACAGTACTTCTCTCCAGTGTGCAGGCCTGGATACACACACACACAGCTCAAGACCCTTTCCCTCTGCCAACGCCACACAGAAACATGACGATTTTCCCAAGAGAAAATGAGCTGTCTCACCTGGATCAATGTCCACTAGAACTCCCAGTGATAAAACTGGCAGACAACTCTGTTCTGAGAAGCAGGATCGTGTTCACTACATACTTTCTCTCAGTATCTTCCAGTCTGTCAGAGAGGTCTAAAAAAGTATTGGTGGCCAGACTCAAGGAAAAGCCAGAAGAAATGTGGCAGGATCTGTAAGTATACTGAATGTACCTAGATCCAAATAACATTTAAATCGTGGGATCTTCTTCTACACATTATGTGTGGAGACATAACATTGCAGACATCTGCACGGGGATCAAGGGCTTTGGCCAAGGAGCAGCGATGAGAAGGAAGTATGAAAGCTGAAGTTTTCCTGCTCTGGTGTGCCAGTGGTCACCCTGAGCAAGGCACGACCCTCAAAACTGTTGTCATGCCAGGACGGAATCCTCTCTCGAGTAAACAGTCTTCTTGCTACTCCCTTCTTGCCCAAGGTAAGAAGAGATGACAGAAGTGAGAACAGGTTAAGGGCAAGCTCCAGCAGACATTACTAAGCTACAAATGTCTTTAGAGCTCAGACACATTCACACGTGCAGCATGAATTCAGATGCAGACAAGCTGACAGAGGAGCAATGCATAAGCCCTCCATGAAGAGTCAATCACAGTACTATTTTTCATGTAACTTTGCTAACAAATTTTGCAGCAGAAACAAGGAAACCACAATAAAAAATTAACCAGCCTAGATTACCACAAGAGGGGGAAAAAAGGAAAAAAAGAAAAAAAAAGAAAACACGCACACACACAAAACATCCAACCAAAAACAATCTCTCCCTCCAAAAAAAAAAAAAAAAGGCAAGAGAACACAGTTTAGTCAGGAAGAAACAGAATGAGCTGACAAGAAATCAGTAACGCCAATGAGCTCACCACATTAGTTTTTAAGTGAGGCCTGGCATACCAAGAAAAGCTGAAGTTCAAATATTTTAGCAGCTCTCTGACAGTATACCAAAGGGATTAAAGTGTGCATGCTGGAAAGCTAAAAAATGAACAAAGAAAACAAATATGAAGCTGCAACTCTTTCTTGACTTTATTCAGGAAGTTTGGCTTCTTCACAAGTAAAACACTACCTGAGCAACCTAAGTTGCACCTCACTGTAAATACCTAAAATATGCAAGTAGCCCATCTAGCCTGAGTGTATATGTTTAGCTTGAATCTGTAGGTTTTTACATCAAATTCAAAGGGCAATCAGTGTAAAGAGATCATCTCCAGGGAGATAAGTGCAATGCAGCAGTTTCTCAAATGATATGGATTCAATTAAATCAGAATGTTGCTTGCTGAGATTTGTCAGTTATCTAGGCAAGCTCCAAGGCTCTCTCTCCTTTATTTTTCTTGAATTACAACTTTCAAGCCAAAATCAACTAGTAATGTGATCTCGGTTTCAGTTTACCTTGATTTCCACTTCTGAGATCCTTTTTGTTTTCCCCCAAGCGAAGAGCATTTCTCCTACAACCTAAGATATGATTAACCAAGTTATTTTGGAAAATACTATACAATTTATTTATAATACAGTCTTTAAAAAACAAAATTCCCACATGAGGAGTTTTCCTTCATAAAAGCAATCATTAACATGACTGCTATCCACAGAAGTATGTCATCAGGATTGGACTACTTAAGTTACAATTAGGCCTTAAAATGGGGCTTGGCTCTCCAGCTCTAGATCACAAATCTTGGAATTTGTACTAAAAGCGAGCTTTCATCTGAGATCATTAACATACATCTCTAGTGCTGGTGCTGGACAAAAGGCTCAATACTTTTTAATTCATTGACTGACTAGGACATGCCCCATCCCTGGCAGTGTTCAGGGCCAGGCTGGATGGGGCTGGGAGCAACCTGGCCTAGTGGGAGGTGTCCCTGCCTGTGGTGGTAGGGTTGGAACTAGATGGTCTTTAAGAGGAATCATCATCCCACACTCACTCCCTGTGGTGTGATGAAGACTATTAATAGAGTGAGGACTCATTGTCTCAGGTTCTGTGTGGGAAATAAAAATAGGAAAGACTAATCATTGCTCTGAGGATCTTATAGAAAAGGTTTAAGACAAGTGACAACATGCATAAATTAGCGCAAGAGAATAAGATCAGCACAGCCAACATATCTGACAAAAACAAGATGATGATACATGAAGTATCTAACATGTAGCAGCGTAAGCACTGTTCTGTGATAGCAAAGAGCTGCCAGAGTTCTGGGGAAGGTAGGGATTTGAGCTTCTTTCTTCCTTCACTAATTCACTTCCCATGCTCTCCTCATGCCTCCTCTTGAATTCATCTTTTCTTTCTACCATTCTGTTAGGATCAGCTGCACAAAAGAACAAAGACACAATTCCCAGTGATTTCAAGAGGAGTATTACATCTAAATATTTTCACAGACCTAGCTCCTCAGATCAAAACTAAGTCTTTGCATTTCATATTCCATAGCAATACCAGGCCATTGCCATTTGTAATTGTTATGCCAAAATCCCCACCAAAACTTCTCAGTGCAGCAGACTACCACCGTCCAAAACTGCCATTCGAAATAAAGGGTTTCACCCAGACTAGATAAATAAACAGCACTACTTTTCTGTGCAAGTACTCAATCCTCAAGAGAAAGTCAGTTGTGTAAGAGCAACCATCAGCACAATGGTTGTATTAACAATGGTAAAAAGCAGGGTGGAATCTCTTTTGCAAGAATGAATAATTTAATAATTCTGTGTCCAAGAGTACTTAAATATAGTTTATGTGCCAGTATTCCGATATATACAACTCTAAATGTCGTATGTTCCATTTATGAGGTTAGGGCCAATTTGATCCTAAAAGAAAAACTGATGCATCTTACACACCTATTTTACAAACCTGCAAATGATCAGGTTAAATTTATATAAATTTGAAATCACAGTGATGGTATATTTCTCTCACCGTGAAAGTGTTTACATAACAAATATTGGTAATCATCAGGATTTGTGTGTGTATATACATATGTACACACATAGAGCAGTAACTTTGGAATAGGCATGCTTATGTTCTTTCATTCCTCATAAAAAGGATTTCCTTCCTTGTTCTGGTTTTCTGTATTTCACCCTGCTAATTCAAACCACGAGAACACTGCAACCTGTGCTTCCTCAGCAAGTCCCTATTTCCACTTCCTTTTTAAAAGAACATTATTTTTTAAATAACTTTAATATCTAAGCAGACATACAGATATAAAAGAAGTTCACCAAGGATATGAAGGTTGACGTCTACTTATTTGTACAACATCAGCATAATACTACACATTAGTACTGTTGTTAAAAAACATTTCACTGACAGAACTGTGTAACATATTATGACAACATATGGCATTTTCCGAAAAATAATGGAGTTCATTTTCTTATCCCTTAATCAGACTTGATGAAATGTAGCAGTTCCTGGAGTATCAGTAACACACACATTCAAAATCATAGCATCTCCAGTTTCCTCAGTATTGAGTATTTTCAAACCTATTGCCAGCTTGAAAGTAAATGGCCACACTCTGATGTGGCTTACACTGGAAGCATCCTAACTACGATCCGTGGGACTCTACTGGGTGCAAGTCAAAGCAGAATTCAGCCCAAAGGTTCTGACAGGGAAAAATTATGTTAGGCTTCCAAGCCTCACAGAAGCTTGTTTTTCATGGCTTGCTCCCCTGCCCCTGTGGATGTCTAACGTATTCTTTGGCTGAAAGGAATCTAAAAATCTCGAGCCCTTTTTTGTTCAACTGAAACCACACAAGTTTGGAGAATCTCACATAAACAGACACATGAGAGCCTTTGGTAAAACTGCAGACAACAGTTCTAATTTTTTGTTACATTGGAAAAATAAGCTTAACTTGTTTTCCTAACTGTTCCCTCTTCTCTTATAAACTCAGCCACCCAAGGTCTTTACAAATAGAGAGGAGAGGTTAATAGTTTAAAGCATGGGAATATATTTTTCCCATAGGGATGCTGAAGGGGAGCACACAGACATTCACCTGACAATAGAATTTTTATCCCTGGGGCAAAATCTCTGAAGTCACTAATTCCCTGAATATTCCTCAGACTGCTTTTCCACAGAGTTTTGCCAAGAGAAGTTAACCTTGATGGTTGGTTAAGTTAATTACAACTTGCCCTGATGACTTCAGAAAGTGCTTTTCTGTATTGTAGTTATAAAAGTCTGCATCTTTTTTTCTGCAGGGATGTTTGTTACCTAAATGAAGCAGAAGCAGCATTGTCATTTCATTTATTATTATTACATGGTTAACATGATGACGTATCCATGCAATGAGCACACAGAAAACCGAAACAAGGATGATTGAATTTATTAGGAAAGAACTGCCTGTATTTTACCACAATGAGGTTAAAGGATTTAGGGTCAAGGCTTTAAGCTTAGTAAGTGTTAATCCATTTACTTTCGCTGGTATATAGCAGCTCTGATCCTCAGATTGCAGTTAGTGATGAATGATTTTTTTGCAAACAGAGAGTTTCATCCTCACATGCTAGTCAGAAAAACCTCTTATTAACACCATTGGAAATATTACTTGGTTTAGGGGAAGCAGGATCAAGTCATTCATTTCATTTTAATGAGCAGAAAACTCTTCAGACTCCACTTCATCTCCTTGAAGGGAAAAAAAGGCTTGAACAGAGTAACTGCAATAGAAAGTCTGTAACTATTGCTCACTGAAACCTCAAGCCAGGCTTATGTTTTGTGATGTACAAAACCCAACTAGCAACAGAGTAATTGCAGAGAGCTCACTCCCAAGAGATGCAGGCATCTACACCTAGTAGGAGCTCTGCAGGCGCTGTCTTGGGTGCAGTAACCAGCACTTCACAGTAACACATGATACAAACTGCAGATGTTGTGGGCAATGGCATTAGAACCCATGAGATCAAGCATTCAGTAATCTCAGCCTCCTGAGAGGCAAAAAAGCCCCAAATCCTCTTGTCGTATCAGAATTCAGTAACAGCAGCACCACGTGCAAGGCAGGTAAAGTTGTCCTATTCTGCTCAGTTTCCTAGTGTTCTTACTTCATTTATCCCTGTGTGTATCATCTTTTAGATTCATTCGGTGAGATCAAGAAACAAAACTAACTATGAGAGAACAGGCATCCCGTATGGAACCCAACACAAGAAGGCAGGTAATTTTCTTTCTTAATGCTCTTGATGTGCCTGTTTTACACTATGCACTCTTCTGCTGTTTGAATCAAAGCACCAAGAGCCGATCAGCATTAGGATTTCACACTGCATTGAACAGTGAAAGTGTGGACGAAGGAGAGTTACAGTCAGACCTTAAATCCTCTCTTCTCCCCCAACGTTCCCAGTCATCAGCCCACCCTCAATCAGCACTGAGTCCGAGTCCATCCGGGGTGGAGAATAACAACAAACCTACCTGGTACAGTGTACACGCAATAGCTTTCTGGACTAAAGCCTTTTAAAGACGATACCATTTCCCGGTGTCTGAATAGGGACTGCAGTCCCTTGGAACGAGCTGCCCTTCCAATTTCCTACAGGAGGTTTGAGGAGTTGCCATACTGAGCTCACGTGGCAGCCCCAGTGACTGCTGCCGTCAGGGAAGCAATGCTTTCAGAGCATGAGGACGGGACCATTTTACTATAGTCAGTGCTGTCCCATCGTCAACTGTACTTTCAGGTCCAAGACCTAAACCTATCCCAGCACCCACAGGTATGACGGGCTGTGCTACTACTCAGGATCGACAAGCATGTCTTGTACAGAAATCCTCTTACGTTCCAGAGACATTCACTCTCCCACAGATCCTTTAGGCAATGTTCAGCTGTTCGCTTAATACATTACGTCAGCCCCTGTGGTATCCCTGTGATTTTCTGCTCCTATCCCGTAACAAGAGGTTGTGTTAGACTTCTGGAACCTCTGAGCGGCCACTAAGCCATAGGGACTCCTCTTCCTCCCACCCACCCACAGCCAATCTTGCACTATAACCTAATTTATCCCAATACTCCTCATGCTACTGCAGAGGCTGGGGCCCCAGGCAGTCAACATCAGTTTCTGACTGCCTGTCACTGTCACCCGGCACAAATAAGTGCAGGAACATCTCCTGTGCTGCGACACAGCGCAGTCCAGGCATCATCAGAAGGTAAGAACGTCAGCTGTTCCCAGCTCTATCTCAGAAATCCAGGACAAGTTTCAGTACATCTTTTCAACTTCTTTCTCTGTTTCTCTCCCACCATTCATTCCAGGTGGGGAGCTCTGTGGGCAGGGACCTTCTTAATAACTGTTCTCTCTGGAAGACCAGGACAGAAATCTGCAGCATTTGCCTCTGGAATTTCACAGCAGATTTTCTAAGATATACACCCTCTAGGTAAGTGATACAGATTAAATTACAAGTTCTTTACCAAGCTGTGAAAATTCAAACCAAATCCAATTTTGCTCAACTTCTACAAACTTTATTCTTTGTTACAGTAGGTTTCAGAGACCACACATTGGAAGGAGGGCAATTTACACAGAACAGAGCTATCAAAGATGAAAGGACACAGCGCTGGAAACACCCTGCTCCCCAGGAGATGCTGCTGGATCACTCACAGACCCCAGGCTTGACACCAAACAGTTTGGGCTTCCCAACCCCAAAGGCCCATGAGGCAGGCAGGCGCTTTGGCTCCAGTCTTCTACAAAAGAGTACTGCCGTGGAGATCCTGGAGCTCTTGAAGGACAGCTTGCTGAAGAGATAAAACCTCTATCCCACATTTTATTTAATAAAGAGGATTTACCAAAACCTAGTCTGGCACCAGCTCACATCCCTCCTTGAAATATTAGCCTGAAATAATAGCAAAGCATCTTACCACATGCTTTCCTTTTAAGGAAAGGACTGCTGAAGTATAGTCAGTTGCTACACATGACAGACTAACCAAACTAGATTTTTTATATTTTTTTTTTTAAGTGGAGCTTTGAGTATAATAATTATTACATGATGCACTACCCATTGCCAATGTCAAGTTGGCTTCAGCATGTATCTTTTTTTTCCAGTGAATGAAAGTAGGATCTCAGTTTACACAGTTCCTAATTTACCAACCCTGTTAGTGGTATGTGTGTCTAACAGGGATTTTGCCAGTAAAACAGTCTTGTTAATAGCTCATGATTTATTACATTATTCACCACTTCCTTAAATCCTTTTATTTCAGAAGAAAATAGATATTTTAGAGTCAAGCTGTATTTTCCTAGGCTTTCCACCAGCATTACACCTAACCATCTTCAGTGACAACTGTAAATGATGTAAGCAGAGAAAAAGTCTGATGAGGCACTTATAAAGCAAAATAACATTTGAGTGACATAAGACAGACAAAATGTAAATAACAGTGAAAATAAGATAGACAAATAAATCTAAATTTTTCAGCGAGGATGAAACCATTTACACAGGATGCTTCTCAGTACAGCCTAACTCCAAGTCTGTATCAAGGATTACAAGTTACCGCTGCAGGAAGGGCTGCAATACTCAAAAGCAACTGTAGATAAACAACTCAACAAGACTTTACTGACATGCTAAAAAGAATTAATATCTAACAAGAACAGTGAAAAGAAAAAGGGAGGATAATCTGTACACGGCACTGGCAAGAAAGGAAAGACATTAAGTACATATATTCATCTGTATTATAGCTCTGTCCATCCATATCAAACTGCAATGGATTTAGGGAAACACACAAAAAGCTATAGCATCAGATCCTAACCACCCCCTCAAAACAGGGCTCTGAACAGGACTGCAAACAGCACAAAAAACCCGCCCAAGATTTCTGAAGCGATTCACTTCAAACATTGCTGTGCACGATTTCACATGCATTCGTCTCTCCTTCCAGAACAGCCAGTTCCACTTCCAGCACCCCACTTCCAAACTCCACACCATATATCACCATCACAGTTTCTATGCAGTTAGGATCTCAATTTTGCATTGAAGCTACTTGCTCCAGAGAAGCCTATGAGTCTTCTGGGTTGGTTTTGTGGGGGGGGTTTCTTTCTTATTTTTTCCTTTCTTTGCAATCCA
This sequence comes from Falco biarmicus, assembly GCF_023638135.1. Classification (NCBI taxonomy): domain Eukaryota; kingdom Metazoa; phylum Chordata; class Aves; order Falconiformes; family Falconidae; genus Falco; species Falco biarmicus. The sequence continues at coordinate 120,049,630 of NC_079288.1, read as the reverse complement.
TTTTCCCTTTCCTTCCATCCCCTTCACCTCCAAGGTCTGTTTCTTCCATCTCTCCCAACGTATCTGCCAGATCTCACCTTTCATTTCCTTCTCATAATTTTCTTCTTTACTCCTTTCTGGTTCTTTATTACTTACCCCTACTCACACACACTTTGGATCATCAATCAAAGTCTTCCCACCAAAAGTCTTCTCATCTTCTTAAATTTAAAGCAAGGGGGTCATCAGATCACCTTTAAGGCACATATTTTACTATAACCCAGCTCAGATTTTATTTGCAAGGAGGTTTTTTGTGTGCAAAGAAAATATTTTGAGACAAAAGAGAACTGTAGAAGCTCTGTAGCAAAAACACCACTGCGGGCCCAATCCTTCATGGCCTCAAGTGTGGGCAGACTGCCTGCCTGTGGAGAGCACATTCCAGTTCCCTGCGACTGCTGGGAATTTATAATAGCAAAAGCAGGGCTGGTCTCATATATCACTGTGTCATCTGCCCACAAGATACAATGGGCTGCTGAGATTCTTCCTCCTTTTTTTTTCTTTTCCAAAGGAAGTGACTGATTTCTAGAAAATACTTTGGAGCTTTTAATTCCCTGGGACTTCACATGGGTGAGGCACTCTGCCTGCTCAGTTACATGCCACACAATTAGGGTCTATGACTAAGTTTTGAACCTACCTTTTCCTATGTAATGTTGGTAACAGACCTAAAATTAATAGCCAAGAGACTCAAGTCTTCCTTTTACCCACACACAGCAAACAGCTGTTTCAGCTCCCCACCAGTGCAGCATGTCTGAACCCACATTCCATCTGGGCAAAGAGATTTGAGCATTTTTCTTCCTTCAAAAGGCATGAGCACTGGATGGACCAGGGCTACAGGAATTGGTGTTACTTTGACAACACTGGAAGTAATTTAACAATATTTGAAATAAATAAAAAGGTGACTTAAGAACAAGATTTCAATTTCCTCTTTCCCAGTCTTAATAGCAGAAAGACCTGTGATGACAGGTAGCTGGTAATTTCAAAGGTAATTATGGTGATATTACTGACAAATGTTTGGGTACATGCTTCTTGTAACTCAGAGCCAGAGGACTACACGGTGAACTACACAGGCGGTGTTACAGTCTTCTTGTAAACTGACTTAATGTAACATCTGCAATGATCCTGATCGCAAAAAGCATCGTGATGTGTCGCACAGACCAGGCATGTATTCTTGGCACCTCCGCTGCAAAATTTCTGTTAGAAGACAAAGTGACACTGGCTAGGTTTGAAGACATTCAATCATCAGCTTGTATTCTCCTCCCTTTGAAATGCGTGCACTAGTAAAATCCTGCCTTTCTCTTTCTTCCAAAAGAATGCCAAATGGATGTATTATATCACATTATGAGAGTTCCAAAAAGTCAAATGGTCTGTACATCCTTTTCATTTCAGCTTCATATTTAGTAAAATACTCTAGGTACAGCTTAACTGTAATTGTGCTGTTTAGTATTATTTCACCTGCTCTGTCTGAAATTGTAGCTGGAAGACCTCTGACCAAGGGACTAAAATGCTCAATTTGACTTTGGTGCCTTTTGCTTTTGTATTCTTACTATTTCTTTAAATAATTTCTCACAGCAGTCACAACAACTGTAACTAATCACTAGCATCAGGTTAAAAACACATATGTGGCATTTGATTAATTAACAGTGGGTTGGTTTTTTTTTCCTGCACATCATGGGTAAAATTTAGAAATTCTGAATGTGTGCTTCTGTATAGCTGTTATTGCCTACTACATGCACAAGGCATCCAAGACCAGAGCTCTTCTGCATAAACTTCTGCTCTCTCTTGCTATTTTTCAGGGTTATTCAGTGCACAACTGTACTTTTGGAGCAGAATTATAAAAAAAAAAAAAAAAAGTGCTCTCTAATAAGGCCTGCAGGTCTAGGGACAAGAGTTTGACTCTTTGATACCAGCAACTTCTGCGCTTGACTATTCCACACTTTCCTGAGTTAGACAAAACAAATAACTAAAGATAACCCTTTAGAGATTAGTAGAAACTGGAAAAAAATTGTTCTATAATTGCTTATATATTTAACTGGGAAAATATTCCTATGTAAGCTTATCACATATTGCATTATTTCTGGTTTTAAAACACTAATTTAAAACTGTAAGTCTTCTAGTCTACTTTCTCAATTGTCCTAATATTTTAAAACCAGATGATTCAGACTGAATTGTCAAAAACAGATGCAAGAATCACCCTTCCACAGATACAAATAGAAAATAATTAATATCACAAGATTAACCTTCTTATAAAAATATCAACTCAGAACAGCAATTTTTCTTTGTGTAAAAGCTTAACTCCTGTGCAACACAAAGCTGCCAAAGCAACTGATAATTTGAAGGAAAACGCTGCGACACAGGCAGGCAGGCAGGTTTTGCCCATCTTAAAACAACCCATTTAAGAAACACCGAACAAGACCACAGTTTCAGGCCAGGATTAGACCAAGACCTCAGTAAGAAAGGAAATATCTCTTCTTTGAACTTGTTTTGAAATCTTTTCCCAGAGCCGCACTGGTGGTAAAGCAGTTGGCTGTATCAGTTTCTGCTGTGGGGAACTGTTCTGGATGACAGGCAGATGGACTCATCTGGCCAGTCCTGCTGGGTTGCAAAGCTAAGTCTTTTGCACTGTGAAGAGCCACTCTCTGCAGTAAAGCTACTCAGAATAGTGTCAGCATTTCCCCTTACAGCAGCAAAAACACATCTAGGAAAAGTAGTGGAAATCAACTTCCATTTCTTGAATTTTTATCAATTTATCCAAAGTCTGGAGGTGCAAGGGGAAATCGGAACCAATTTAACTTGTGACCAAAGAAACCCCATGGGGAGAAGCAGTACTGATGAACAAGCTCTGGGAGAAAAATCACTCCTATCACTGAAGGAACCAACTGCTAGACTTTTGCTCAAGAGATTCTCAGCAATTTCACTATCCGCTACTCTGCATGGATGCCAACATCAGCTGATTGTCAGGCAGCCACAAATGGAGTTGAAGAAGTACAATTCAAAACATGTACAAGAAGCCACCTCAGCTAAAAGTCACTATCCTAAGCAGCAAAAGCTTGTGTCCCTACACCATGTTTCATTTGTGTAGGGGGAAAAAAATCATCTGTCCCCTATCCTTCAAAGCTAAAAGCTAAGCAGCTTAGTACTGTTCAACAGGACAGTCTCATCACCAAGGCTTGAAACCAAATTTTGAGCACCCCAAATAATGCCACATTTTACAGATGTTTCCTTGACCCCCCCTCATTTTGGTATTTTGCCCAGTAGAGGCACAGCAATGGCATGAGTACCTTGGGAAAAGATGAAACAAACTAGTGCTTTTAGATGCATCGACTGGCTTTGAAATAGTTAACAATGAACGAGCCTTGACAAGCTTTAGAAGGTCTGATCTGAATTGCATTTTCCTGGATGTAATTGCTTCTAAACAGAGGTAATATTAAACAACTGTTCTTCTGCTTGGCAAGCTCTCGGGATGCTTCCCATGGCTCTAATACTATAATCTCCTTGTATTCGTCTTGCACACAAAGTTGTATGGGAGCGTGGTGAATGAGGCAAGCAAAGCTGCTTTGCTGATGTGGAGACATTTAACTGCGGATTTGTATTCTTATCTACACAGACACAGGGACATATATATTCCATTAGCCCCAGAAAAACTCTCAAGAGCTCTGGCCTCATTTACATCCTGCGTAGGAGTAAGGCCCAGGAAGCAGACTAGAGTATGACATGCTCTCCAAGCTGCTCTCTAGACATTCAGAGTGTCAAAAGCAGACACTTTCTGCTCACCTACTACTTCATTGCATGTGACCTCGCCAGATGTGACTGCCCCATGTTAATTATGTAATGCGGTAATGATACGTTGGGTGAGGGCTGAGACAAACATGACCCGTTGCTGCTCCTCATCATACCGCATCACGTGGTGCTTTACCAGGTCCACCCAAGACTCTCAGGCATTCGCTTCCCTCATGCTTCAGAGTTTACCTAAAGCCTGCATCTGAGGCAGGCTTAAATGTCAGCTGCTTGGATGCTAGAAGAGGCATGAGCTGGAGAACAAGCATGACATTATTTCTAGAACAAAATGCAAACATCCCAACTAGGTCGCTGTAGTGACTTGCCTCACCAGCTTTTTTCAGTCGAAGGGCTGAATGAAAGGAGTAGGAGCTGAATAGGAACATTCATCCTCCTATCAAAAATAAAACTGCATAAGTAATCATGGACTGTCATAAACGGTATTTGTGCATTTAAACAAAATAGAACAGAGTATAGAAAGTTGGGGCAAGATATTAAAGCACAAAGCTTACTCTTTCAAAAGGAACCACCAAAACATAAATATTTACATGGTGAGGCCACAGCTGCTTCTTTTGAAGTCAGCCTCATTAAGTATACTAGGAAATTTTTCCACATAAGGAAAAGCCACCAGGAAGAGTCATTTGAGCATTACCATCAATGAAGATAAATACTCATAAGTGATGCTGGTGGTTTATCTCAATGTAAGTCGTAACTCCTGTTCTGCATTTCCCCTCACTGGGTATTTCCTGTCTGTCATAAGCTTTCTACAAATCATAAAAACTTGAATTTAAATAATGCCTTGAAAATCTGAAAATCATGGTTAGCCAGTCAAGGGGTTTCCTCTAAGTTTCCTCAGTTGAGATCTCTTTTACTACCAAGTTCTCTTCAATGCTTTCTTCCTCAGTTTAACTTGCAAACATCATTCATGCACTTCGTTTCTGTGTTCCTATAGACAGAGAAGCAGAAATCATGCATTTGCCAGCAAGACTTTCTGGTCCTGGTACACATGCTTAGAAAATCACATTAAAGCATTTCCTAAGTAGTCTTTTGTGTTAGGCGTCAAACAGAAAGGTACAGAGCACATTCTCGATCTAAGGTAGAGCACGTTCTTGCTCAGGAATTATATGAATTATATGAAGGATCAGGAATTATATGAAGGGTCAGGAATTATATGAAGGATCTGCATAAAGAAATTTGGTTGGAGGTTAACTTGTCCTTTGGGGTAACATTATTTGCTTCGAAGTTATACTGCCTCAAATCTTCTTCCATGAATTGAAAGGAGTTAACAACAAAGCAACAACCTTTCCCTTCACGAGCTATGGACACTCTCAGACATACACAGTTTCCAAGCAGGAGAAAGATAAATTTTCTTCTATCCATTTCTTAATGCATTAAAATGGCTCAACACACAGTAAGAGGCTTTGGAAGCATGGATAACATGCAAGATCCTTTGCTGTGGGAAACAGCTACTGATAAGCTTTATATCATACCGAGCTCTTTAGAATTATTTATTTCCAAGATGCAATTTGGTGTTTAGTAGACCCTTTTATCAAACTGCAAGAGCCCAAATTAACTGGTGTTAGTATAAATTGATTATGGATAGATGATAGATGATAAAGGTAACTGCAGCACAGATAGGGTTTAATACTTGCATGCTCCGACCACCTATTTGACAAGTAACTTATCTAACAGTAACATACAAGCTACCAAAATAAAGTGTTTCAAACTTGGCATGTGATTTGAAAAAAAGACTTAAACTCAAGAGCTTCTAAAAGAGTTAAAAACAAAGATGTGAACAACGTGATCGTAGACAACATCCAGCCTAGAGAAAAGTCAATGTATATTGAAAAGAACAAAATTAAATGAGGACTCCCATGACTGTATTAAAGGGGTTTAGGCATTACTGAATTCTTCAGTGCGAACATCTGCTCAAAGCAAAGTAACTGTCAGAGAAATTAAAATAGATAATTAATATCTAAGCTAACCTAAGGCCATGTATTGTTGCTTTTAGCTTTGTTCTACTTAACACTCAAAAGTGGGGGTGTTGTGAGTGAAGGGGGTGAAAGTAAATAAATACTTGGGAAGATGCAAAAACAGTCTGGAGAAAGATAACTGAATTTCTAGAAAGACTACCATACAAAGAGTATTTTGTAAGTGAATTAACTGAAGGAGTAATTGATAGAAAAAAATATAATACACTAACATATAATTAAAACCTACCATAACACAGAAGAGGGACAGGTTTGGCATTCCAAGTTCTCAGTTAACTTCATTTTGCAATCAAACCTTAAAGCTGTCTCAGTGAGTTTTGGAAAATACTTCTTCATGATAAATACTAATAATTCATCTGTATTACAAGAAAGCCTATAGAATAAGAACTCTACAGAAACATCTACAGCAATGGTGAAGTTCTTCCTCATTCTCCCCACAAACAGTTCTGCTTCAAAAGCATTATTTTGCTTTCTGTCTCCATATATCACTTGCACTGTAACTTCAGTTTCAGTTTTATCTTGTAAGTTATTCTTCATTACTTCACTAAAATTAGGAACTCCTAACTCTTCTAGACTGGACACAAACTCCAACAAGAGTTTGGCATGAGAGGGCTCCTATGCATAATGGAGACTACAATCCCCAAGATATAAAGACACTGTTTAGAAAACTTTGCTTCTAAAGAGCATTACTATATAGCTGAGCATTTTTTCAAATTTTCAGTTACTCTCCCCGATCCATGCACTGAGAATTTTGCTTCCCAAGTAGTCAAAGTTATTTTCCTTAATAAAACCACTCTGCCATCTGAAAATTTCTTTTATGTTTAGAATTAGGAGCGAACAACAGCATTTTTTTTCAGATACCATGCATTAAAAAAATGTTCCTAGGCAGCAACTGTGTACACAAAGTATCAGTGCAGAACTAACACATTGTTTGAAGTTATACAAATAAAAGTCCTCATTAGTGGAGAAGATTAAAAATAAAGCTTTAGTCTGAATTTGTTACACTCCCTGGAGAAAGTAAGCCTATTTTCATTAACATGCAAGCTGCTTAGATGTGTCTGCTTCCCAAAATCAAGTACTTGAGAGGGGCAAAAAAAGGGGAAAAAAATTAGGAAACCACATAAGGACCCACCCATCTTAGGTCACAATGATTAATGAAATGGAAATGTTAATGCAGCTCAGAAGTGGCCATATCACATGGAAGTTTAGAAAATAAATATCAAGTTGTTTCCAAGAAATTGTACCCATTAATAATCTTAGACCTCATTTGAAACACAAGAGGCATAAGGAAAGTATCTTGACACTGATGGTATTGATTAGACTACACCATTGAAAGTTTCACACACCAACCACCATCCATCTAGGCAAATCTCTAAGAACTGAATTCCAGTAAGGACAAAATAATTTTTAAACGGACATGTAATTTTTGCAAGGCTTCTTGCCAACACCAGTGTAGATCAAATGAAACCATGAGTTTCTCAGCTCCTCATGCCATATAAGATTTCTCCAACATCTGTACAACCTTTTTTGTTTCACATACCTTGTATCTCAAGATTCCTCAACACTCTTAACAGTACTAATTCTTATTACTAGTGATAGTTTGATTTCTGCTGTACAGTCTAGTTCTCTTTATTATAGAATGGTGTATCAGAAGTAAGTAATAATATGATGTTGATTAAATATTTAATTATCCAAATGTATTCAATATATTTTTTGAAGGACAGAAGGATAAATCAAGATTGAAGCAGTAATTATTCTAGTAAAAAATATCTGAATACAGTGCACAATCTCCTTCTATAAAGAAAGGCAAAAAAAAATTCTGTCTCACAAACACAAATAATTTGGAATACGATAAACAGAGCTCAATTCACCACTGACCTGTACTGGAGATAAAATATTATCATTCTTATTTCATGTACCTTAGTGGAAACAAAGGTAAATGGCCACGTGAAACTCAGAAGAAAGATGGAATGGGGACCAAGAAAAAGAGCAGAAAATACTGTTGAATGTTAGAGGTATTAAATAGAAGTCAGTTTGGGAAATAAGAAGCAGCTTGTAATGCTGTAAGCCTCGCAGTAAAATGCCTCTAAAGCTTCAGGGAAAAGGGAAGCCCAGGAGAGTGAGTCTTTAGGCTCTGCCAAGGAGCCTCTCCCCCCCTCTAACTGCCTGGAGGTCAGTCTCCTAACCTGGTAAACGCACCATGATTAAAAAGAGAAGATATAAAAGCTATGACCCATCATCTTTTTTCCCAGTCCCTTTAGTCTCAGTTTCTTAGCTACAAGCATGACCAGACTAAAACACGGGTTTGATTGATTACTTCACCAGTCTTTCCCATGCAGCCATCTCATTATTGTGCCTTCAGCTTGTCAAGGGAAAGCCTAATACATGGCAACTGGCACATTCTTTGTTGTCAGTGAGGTAAAAGTTTACCTACACAGGTCTTGCACTTCGTAATTGTGGTATTGTTGCTATTAAACACAGGTCCTAGGGACAGCCAAAATACCCTGTCAGCAGAAAACTTGGCACTGCCACATTAATTTTTAGGCCTTACTGTGTAAAGACATACAGTTCCAGGCTTTATCAAACAAAACGCTATATGGTTATTTTAATTGTTAGCATTTTATTTTTCAAAGCTATTTCTAAACATCCAGCTGCAAAGCACCGAGAGGCTCTTTGGATATGTGTGTCAGGCCTGGAGGGAGGATGGGGGAGGAGGGCTAAGAAAATGATAGGGAAAGTTGGATCAAATCAGGATGCTTAAGGGGGGCCTCAATCTCCATGTGTGTTTCACCAAGCATAATTGCTTTATTCTGGAGTAAATGAGTGTAAGATTGCCTGCGAGACAGTAGGTCAGAGAAAGCAATTTTAAGGTTCTTGTTTTCATTGGCAATTGTAGAAGGTTAAAGCACTTTATGACTTCATTCTGAATTTGCTATCATAACAAGTTATTTTTGTATGTCTACCTTGGAAGCGTACCTTAGGAGAAAGCATTTTCGTCACAGTTTAGAGATTTCAGACAACCACAGAACTTGCTACCTATTTAAAGAAAAGCACATGAGAACTTACATGAAGCTTTCTTCATATGCTGGTTGTGAATGAGGTTTCAAGAGATGTTGTGAACCTGATCATTACTCTTTTGATTGACCAAACACTCTTCAGTAGTCGTTCTACATTCATAAAAAACATTTTTTTGAGTAAGAACTTTAGGAACTGTCAGCCAAGCAGCTAACATTCTCCTCAATGGAAAGAAAGTCTTGGCCAAACCGACAGAGACAGAAGCAATTCTCAAAATAACTAAGCTATCCCTATTTTGAGCCTGTGTCACACAGGCAATCTCCTCTCCCCAGTATATTTTACCAGAGTCAAAGAACAGCTGCACATTTCCAGGTATAGGCTTATAAATATTTCTCTCAGAAGCCACTCCTCATTTTTCCTTTCTTTTCTTGAGTCCCATCAGAAGTCATGCAAGTAAACAAAGATTCAGATTAGGTCAAAAATGGTGCCTTACCAAGATATCCAGGTCTCACTAGAAAACATACTTCCATGGGGTTTTTAGCAGAAGCAATGTTACATCCTTTGAAATGTAATTTTGATTTGGTGATAGATATCTGAAAGCAAAACCATCATTTTCTAGCCTTTATGTCACTGAAATAGGCACTAAACTATCCTGTTTCTCTGACACTCGTCATACAGTGTCTGTTTTCTTTCTGTGTATCTCTGTTTAGTGTCTGTTTTAAGAAATTTGCACGAACTTTCTTTCCATTGCACAAGAACTGCTCAGTTTACAAAAGATCATTCAGACCAGAGAGAGATTACCAGTGCTACACTTGCACCAAGCAAAGAATACAAAGTCATCCAGCAGGTTATCTTTAATTCTGCCCAAAAGAATACATAGGCATTCATCAGCTTAAGCTATCTTTTTGCCAAGCAAAATGACATGGGGCTCTGTATTAATAAGGTTATTTAAAATAAATATGCCAGAAATTGAAACCACCTTGCCTAGCAGCAAGAAAATCACCCTGTGCCATTTTCTACTGTGGACTTTGTGTTTGTACAGTTCTACACATGCAGATCCAGATGGCAAATTTCAATTAAACCTCTTTTGCAGACTCCTAACCACTTGGTTAAAGTAAATTCTGATGCACTTTCACCATAAACAGTTCCTCTGATCTGAAGTAATCAGGACATAATCCTAAGGGGCAGGGAGCACAGACAACACATTCAAATACTCAAAAGGAAGAATATCATTCAAAAAAACCCAAAGCTGCATCAAGTGCTTGCTCCCTTCAACTCAACTGCCAGTAGAGTCAACAAATCCTTGCACGTTCAAGTACACTTGGTACCTGGAAGCCCCAGGTTCAAGTTGGTGGTCTAAGGAATTTTCTTCTACCTTTTTACAATCAAGGTTAAAATACACTAACACAAACCTTTTCTTGCATAAAGCAGAGGTGAGATCAGAGACTTCATTACCTCCTAACCATCACCCTACCATCCATACAGCTGTAGTTGTCGCTCTCCCAAATACTTCTGGAAAATTAAAAAGGTCTAATAAGCTTATCATACTTCATGGAACAGGAAACATTCTTAATTCATAAGCTTTCTGAAGATGGGAATGTAGTTTCTTCTACTAATGGGTTTAAGTCGATCTCTTTTAAGACTTTTGAAGCCATCTTTACATACATCGCTTTTAAAAACAAAAGTCTACTTCTAAATTGCCTTTGCATATTCTTATAAAAAGTCAGAACGTGGCCATGAACCTGGGAGTACGGAAGACAATCTCAAGCTCCAGTTTAGACACACCTATGCTGGCCAAAGTGGCCCTCAAATTATACTGAGGGCAGGGTAGGCACAACTGCAGTTCCCGTGCACAGAGCTGCTTGCAGCTTCACGCAGCACATGTGCCCCACCACGTTTCAGATTTTTTTTTTTTCCCCAGAAGGCACAATCAGCTTCCTGAATATATCAAATTAATTCCTAATTAATAAATCTAAGAGAAATCATCCCTGCTGTGTCAGTCAATATGCGATATTAGATATACCATGTACATTGCATTTACTGGTCTGCAATTTTCTGTCACCACTAAAGTCGCTTATGCAGAATGACTGCACATGGTGTTCTAGCTGTGAAAGGCATAGTGAAAGCCTAGCTTGGTTAATCTAACTACCTGAGTGCCAGACTCGAAGGAAAGGCTAGCAGAGCTCTGTCCCCACTGTGTTAAGTGGAACCTCACTCCAAAAATCAAGGAAAAGCAGTGGTCAGAGGAATTCAACCCCCAGATTTTCTCCCAGGCACAAATGGGCATCAAATATAGCCAAATATAGCACTCCAGTTGCATAGCCTGGCATTTCTGCTACTCACCTACTTCAACCAGTCGCTTAGCAAAGAACCAGCAAGGTTTTTAGCCTTAACAGAGGTGTTACCATCCCCAGAATAAGCAAAGTATCATCAGAGAACCTGCTACTCAGATGCAACCAAACTTCCTATCATAAATATAAACCTCCTGGGGTGGGAGATGGTGCTTTCTCAAGATGCCATCCCTGACACAGAACGTCTTTGAAGGAAAGGTAGATAGCCACAAACCTCTGCATCTTTCTCTCCCCTTGTCTATCGTAATTCTCCTCTCTAAGATGAACACAGGGCAATGTACAAAGGCATGTGTTCCAGGCAACCTAAACTGCACCATCACATCCTCTAGAGACTGACAAAAGAGAAACCATATCATATCATAGGAACAAGCCTCATGGTTATGAGGATTACAATCAAATAACTTTTTCCAGAATAGATAAAAAAGGCCAAGGGACTATTTTCTTAATTCAACAGATAGTGTACAATGCAAGTAAATCAAATGGAACAGAGAATGTATCTGGGAAGCATACATATCCTATTCGTTCCTGGGCAACACAGAAGGATGCTGCATAGAAGAACATATTCAGAGGATGTCCTTAGTAAGTAAAAGAGCACTCAAAGAAAAATACTAGGAGATTATAGGACACAGAATCTAGACATACAATGATAATTCTTTTGCTTAGGGCTGTCATCTCCTTCACATTTCTTCAATGGTTTTACACCTGCCACAATTATAAACGAGAATCAGAGCTTTTACATTCAAAATGAAAGCCCTCTCTACACAGCTAGATGCAGCAGTCTGAGAAGGCAGCACTGGAATACGAGGGGAAAATGGGAACCCTCACTCATGTATTTCTGCTTTTGAAAATGCAGGCTAACTTTGAGGACATCTCTAACTGTTCTGCATGTGGGTTGGATGAGATAGAAATAGCAGAAGTCTTTCAGCCTAGTCTGAAAGCCTTTGTGTCTGAAACAGAATCATGTAGCCTTTCTGGTTCATGTATTTTATTGATGGCTTTTGAGGTTTTCTGATTTAAAAAAAAGTTTTGTTGAACTTTCTCCTTTCCATTTTGTATTTACAAATCACTTGAGTACCTTTTTCTCCTAAGTTTGGCAAAGCGGAGTAGTTCTTTTCCTAACTTAAGGTATTTGGGGGCCTTTGCGTATGTAGTGCTGAGAATTCCTTTGTTACTACACTAACAACTACATATTTTTCTCTCAGCTGCTGCCTTGGGCAATGTATCTTTTAGAATGGTGTGATACCTAATCACTTTCTTAGCACTAGCCTTTTCTCAGCAAAATTAAAAAAAATAATTCTAATCTGTCAGGCAAGGGATAATCACTTCAAATTTGTACACAAAAGCATGTTCATGTTCCTTCCTTAGTCAAAAGCATGTAAGATTTCTCTAGAACTGCTCCACACATAAATTTAGTAGCTTCACTTTATCCCATTTCTTGTGGTAAAGGTCAGCTCTAACCCGGACCAGATAACTCGAGTGTGGAAATGGAACAAAACAAGACAATGGATGGAGAATGTAAGTGCGTCAGTTCAGGAAATCAGGCTAATACCCTAAGGTAAGGCACAGATCTTCTTAAGATCACTTTTACATAGCCATACCTGGAGGAAAAAGAAAATAAAAGATCAGCTATTAAACAAATCCTCGTGAGAATGCAGAATCATGCCACTAAAAGCTTTATGAATTCAGCCTGTACAGAGACGGTTATAACATCCTAAATTGAGCCCTGTCATTTGTTTCACTCACTGCACTTTCCCCCGCCCAAACGATGTTCCAGGGATGTCAGATGTCTTAAGTATCTCATACAGGTTACATGAAAAACAGGGGCTTTCTCTGAGGTTCAGAACAGAAGTATTAAAGAATAAGTGACTCAGAGTTCACTTGAGGAATAGTTATTTAAGTTTTGTCCCTATTCTTGTTTCATTTTTACAGACTGCATAGCACTATCACTGAAGTGTACTTGAATAAACTGCTTTGACTATTAGGAATAATTTTTTTTTTTGTTATTAAAAACTGAACTTGAGATGCATATTTTTAGTTTGAAATATATATTTCCTCTCTTTCTGGCATGCTTGCAATATATTGGATTCATTTAAATCGCAATTCTAGTTGAGAAATGAAGACAAAACCTTGCACTTGCACAAGGGTGTTTTTTTTATATTTGCTCAACAGCGTATCTTAATAAAGGGAAGATGCTCTGTACCAAGAAGTACGGTAGTATCTGAAAGGTGTAGGGCAGATGAGAACTTCAGACTACCAGAGCCAAAACTTGTAACCTAGTACGCAAAAGCACAGCTCTGTCTAATCGCTACGAGGTTGTACATGACAGGTACTTATATTTAGGTACATTTCCTTCTATTTAGATAAGCATAATTGAAGTCATTAACCTATGTTATCACAGTAAAGGTATGAAACACCTTTGTCCATGGTTATTCAGACAAAAGAAGTTACCTAAACTAAACCACAAGCACTGTCATTGCACAGTAGAATCTCTCACTTGATATTTTGTGCTGAGTACAGGTAGAGTTGCACAAATGAGCCTATCACCCTAGCAACTACAAGCCCAGATCGTTCACCATAGAGCGGGAGGATAGTGTTCCTGCACAGCCAGTTACACAGCCAACTGGTCATAATCCCTTCAAGGCAAAGTTTTCTTAAATTATACAAAAGAACAAAAATGTTTGCATACAGCCCTGAAAAATATTCAGATTTTTCAAAACCTATCAAGTCAAAAGGAATGTTCTTAAAAGGAACAACTGTTAACTTACTGAAGTGAGGAGTACCAAAGTTTTGCTCAAAGTTATGAAAGGATAGGTAGGCTTGTTTTGGGGGTGGGAGGGTGGGGTTGTTTGGTGATTGGTTGGGGTATTTTTAAAATGTACTTAGGTCAGCAATGTAGGGGGAAAAAAACCATACGATTTGAACAGCCCATTAGCCTTTTCCTTACACAAGACAAATATATTAATATGCTTCATTCAGAGTTCCTGATTAACTCATTTTTACTATGAGATTTCAACAAGTATATGGAGTGCTTGTGTAAGAAATAAGAAACGCAATGAGCAGTGAGAACACTAGAAATAACTGCAAGTAACGAATCAAACTAAGTTTACGCATTTATCATTCCACTATGTAACCACAGTGGTGGTATAGCTACGAGAGTCTGAGGAAAAACATAAAGCAAGATTTGCATGAAGAGGTAACCTTATTCATTAGACCAAACTATAACATTACAAAAGTAACAAGGAAGACTCGCAAGCTTTCTTGTTCTGAGATTTTCTGCCATTGTATCTGTTGATTTAACAAGACATACTACCTTTCCCTTCACAGCTTAACATACATGTGGCACGTAATAGATTGTATTATTAGCTCCTCACTATCCCAGTCAGAAATAACTCATCTCTGGGAACAGATAGTATTATCACATTAGCCAAGGAAAGCAACAGTATGAACATGTGAAGTTTTGTTGCGTCTGTTTCTGGATGAGCATTGTTCATAAGAACTTCATCTTTCTATATCTTTTAATGTGCCTTCAAGAGAAAGTAAAGTTGGAAAAGTCGCCATCAGTAGGATGAATCACATGTTAAGTATAGCAGATGTTAAGTAAAGCAAGCAAGTCATTGGTTTAGTTGTGTAACAGCCTGTAGCCTTACTGACTTTAGGAACATTATATGAACAAGCCAGGTCCCTTTGGAGTTGTTCCCTAATCATGCAATACATCAAAAGACACAACGTTAGTGTAATTATTCTAATAATTAAAATTCATGAAAAAATACAGCCAGTTACTGATTGTTTTGAGATACAGCAGACTCCAGATGCACACAAATTTATTCATTAGTACAGGCATATATTTATTATGCAACAACTACAAAAGGCATTTGTGCACAGCATTTATTAATTGGGTCTGCTCATGATTCAAGTAGGTACACCCAGAACACACACACAAATTTGCAGCAATGAAGAGGCTTCCAATACTTGGTAGCTATTTAAGATTTATATATGATTGATCTGAACAGGCTGGATTGATGGGCTGAGGCCAAGTGTATGAGGTTCAGCCAGGCTCAGTGCTGGGTCCTGCACTTGGGTCAAGCAACCCCAAGCAGCGCTACAGGCATGGGCTGGAAAGCTGCCTGGTGGGAAAGGGCCTGGGTTTGCTGGTCAACAACCAGCTGGATATGAGCCAGCAGTGTGCCCAGGTGACCAAGAAGGCCAATAGCATCATGGCTTGTATCTGAAACAGTGTGGCCAGCAGGATTAGGGAAGTGATCCTCCCCCTGTGCTCAGCGCTGGCGAGGCTGCACCTTGAATACCGTGTGCAGTTTTGGGCCCCTCGCTGCAAGAAATATTGCGGTGCTGGAGCGTGTCCAGAGATGGGCAACGAAGCTGGTGAAGGGTTTGGAGCACAAGTCCTGTGAGAAGCAGCTGAGGGAACTGGGGGTGTCTAGCCTGGAGAAAAGGAGGCCCAGGGGGGACCTTATCACTCTCTACACCTGAAAGGAGGTTGTAGCCAGGTGGGTGTCAGTCTCTTCTCTCAGGTAACAGCCTTAAGTTGCACCAGGGGATAATTAGACTGGATATTAGGAAAAACTTCTTCTTACCAAGCACTGCAACAGGCTGCCCAGGGAGGTGGTTGAGTCACCATGCCTGGAGGTATGTGAAAGTCACGTAGATGTGGCACTCAGATGTGATTTAGTGGTGGACTTGGCAGTGTTAACAGTTGAACTCAATGATCTTAAAGATCTTTTCTGGCCTAGACAACTCATGATTCTATGAATGCAGAGAGAAGATACCAGAACGACTTCATTCTGAACTATCTGGTAATAAGAACTCATATTTTCTTCTACTCTACATGCAAAATAAGTGAATGAACTATGAGGAATTAGACTGAGTTACTCTAACAAAGTTAATTTTCATAAGACAATAAGCTTCTTTTTAAGGCTTTGTCTACAGGAACTAGTTATTGAATTAGTTCTGATTCAAACTAGTAAACATAAGTCAACACCAAGTAGAATCAAGGTAAAGAGTTCCATGTTTTCTCCTTTTAATCTGCTAATATGCTTTCTTTTCACTAGGATTTTACTCTATGGCAGTAAAACCACAAGTAACCTTACGTCAGCAACCACACCTTAAGAACAGCCTTTTCTGCTAAGTCTGAAGAATGAAGTAAGCAAATAATTCTAGTGATATATGCGTGTATTTCACACAAAGTACTCAAATAAAAACTTGAGAGGGCTTTGCTCTGGCAGGGTACTATAATGTCCTTTCTAAGCCAAATTCTCTAAGACTGAAAATGCACAGAACTGATGTTAAATAAATACTTCATCAGTGCAAAGAGCACTAATGTAAGAGTTATAATAATTTCAGAACACAAATGGATCATTTCATGTTCTTTTATGAGATGAACAAGGCAGCAAACAATCTCCAAAGGAAGTCAGAAAAATTACTGAACCTTTTAAGCCTATGTACCATACAGTTGGTCCTCACATATCGAAACTTTGTTGCACATTATTTGGCTATTCCCTTTTGTCAGATTACAATGTATTTTCCTCTAACAAATTTGACCTATGTATATGACAGCGCATTGCCCTAGCCATTCACACAGATCTTGTAATTTATCCAGACCTGCCACAGTGACCAGTAATGTATTAAATGATACATTACACTATATGATACTGGTACCATAGGACTCAGGAATTCTGCTATTTTATCTCCTTCCTTTACCCAGAAACTATAATATGTCACCAAGAAAGGAAATGCTAGCCAAAAATAAACAGAAGAAATACACACTTAAGCTAGTCAGTAAAACACGATATTCTAGGCCAGCATTAGAAATGAAACACAACACTGTGTTCACATCACTTCATATTCTCTCTCAATAAGAGAACCATGGTTGTCAGACTAAACATGGTAAGAGGCAACTCAGAAAAAATGTCCAGCAATTCTTCTACCAATTGGCAAGATCAGAAGCCTCCAGCTTGGAGGATTCACATCTTCAGTAGTACTACTGCCCTGCAAATCCAATACAGAAAGGAAAACCTCTTAAAATTCCCCTAGGGGAATGAGAGAGAGGGAGACAGAGAGAGAGAGAGAGCATCTTCTGTGCAACGGTTTCTCATTATTCAACTGACAAGTTTCACAGGAATGCTGATATTCAATTGGGAAGAAATATTTCCCAAAATCAAAGTATTACAAGGTGATGTTCTCATGCCGTGTTACATTTGCCAATCTGTCAAGATAGCAAGTTTCCTGAAAATCAGTGCAGTACAGATTTTCTCTTAAATCATGTGGCTCTCAAATTGTTAACAGATATCTAATTTGAGTCTCTCCTCTCTTTTCCTACTTTGCTTTTTAACCCTGTACACCCATGTTGTGAATTCACACTGTTTTCAAGCTAATGCAGACCCTTGTCAGTGACAGATCTCCAGGCACCCTGCAGCTTGTGTTAATGAGAAGCATGAGTTTCAAATCAAGGCATCAAAAGAACAATTTTCTCAGAACATTACCCTGCAAGGGTTCTTTAAAGCAGCTTTCCCTCTGGGTTTCAATAGCCTCAAGTAAAGCAAAATTCCTACAATTCAGCTTGTGATAGGAGAAAACGCCACTGTTTGGGACAAGCCTTTGAGATATAACATGCAAATGAACATCACATGACTCCAGATCAGGACTTCGCATTGACCGAGAGCTCTGTTCCGTCACATCCAATTTCCATGATCCTACCTAGAAAGATTTAGAGGGCATCCATGGCTTGACTGTGGCTTAACACTTGAGTCTGACTCAGAAGCCAAGAATTTCTCTTCTCTGTTTCCATTTCCTGTTTCATTTTGGCAGGCCAGCATGGAGTCCCTATAGAACAAGATCCATATATACCATGTGCTCCTATCCTTGCCACTTAAAATTTTCCTTTTCTTTCAGGGGCTGTCTTGCACTCCCTTCAGGGTAAATTTTGCTGAATAGCTGTATGGTTCAGGTAGGGAGAGGTATCTGGGTTTTTTTTTTAAATAAAAAGAAATTCTGGGCAAAGAGTAATTTTATACAGCTACGATCACGAGTCAACTGAGAAGTCTTACAGAATATTCTGGTGTTCACAAACAGCATGGGCTGGTTCTTGGTGGCATATCCATTCAACAGCTCACTGCTCATAGAAAAAAAAATCATAATTACTGAATCAGCTCAGAAAAAAAGAAAAACCATTCTGAACCATCATCTGCTTCCTGAGCCTTCAGACATTCCAGACAGAAGTGTTGCTCTGTTCCAATTTTATGCCTTTGCTGATCTTCCACTGAAAAAATAATTTTGTTGTGCCAATCTGGAATGAAAGTCATTAGTATCTTTTATATGAATATATTTCTACATGAAACATTTCACACCACAAGAACAAAGACTGAGGAGGTCCTGTTGGAAAATTACTAGTTTGCACCTTGCCTTTTTGCTAGTCACCAGCTGGCCCATTTAAGTACTGCAAAGGCTCCATGCCTCTCCAGTATCCAGATGAAGAAAACAAGCCCTTAAAAGAAGGAGGAGTTGCAACACTTCTACCAGCAACTGTTACTCCAGTCCCAGCAATGACGCACAATTGCCATCCTTCTATTCCCAACTGTGCCCAAAGAACAGGCGTAAAAGCCTGGACTACTTGTTTTCCTTCATCCTAGTTTTCTGTATGAACAGACAGACACATTCTCAGGTGATATAAAATTGCAGGATCTCAAATGTCTGGGATTTTTTCATGCTAGCCAGTTCCTAGCCTTACATGTGATTCACCAAGGTCTCAGTTTAAGGTCAGAAGTACAAATAGCCCCGTTTCTAGTAACGCTTATTTTGCTGAGAGTATTTTAATGCTGGGAACCTTGAGAACTCAGAGTGCTTTAACAATTTAAATACTGGGTGTTTTCTAAGTGTGTAGGCAGTTTCCTAAAGTTTTTGATCCTGGTTCCTGCAGGAGTTGCTGAGACCCAACATACAATGTGGAGCATCTTCCAGTTCAATAAATTACTGTGAACAAGCAAAAATTACTTCTTTATATCTCCGTCACTAATTCACCTGACTTCTCCATTCTACATACAACAAAACCTGCCAATGTACTCTTCCTTCAATTAGCACGGAATGAGGCCAGAAACATAATAAAAATCAGTGGAAATAACATCAAGCTTCCTGTGTCCACTGAGCATGTAATCCATGAAAATGACACACCTAAACATATATAGATACTTACAAGTACTATTATAAAATCATCAGCAACCCTTAAAGAATGTTTGTTCTATCACTTGCTCATCTCAAGAGACCAAGCCTCCTTTCTGTGAGCTCACCATGATCGCACAGCTATGAGTACTTCCAGTTCAGAGTCAACACATGCAGCTCGTTACATTCCACTTGGAAAGATGTCATTAGCACATTTATTATTCAAAGCCTTCCCCTTTGAAGCTTGCCACTTGTGAAGCCAGGGATGCAGCAAGGGTTATGTGGTTCTGACAGAAACATCGCTTTGAGGTCTCCGCTTGAGACCTGTGGTTTTGCCACTTCTTTCCTCCTCGAAGTACTGGATGTTTTACCCCCCAAATTACATTCAGCAGGACACTCAAAATGGTTTCTGTGGCTTTCAAAACTACTTCGAACTGGTGCTATGGCCTGGGTTTACAAGTTACCTCCTTTGAGTTAAATTTTTTTTTCCCTTCCCCTTTTTAAAGGTAGCATTAGTGCAAGACACAACTTATTCATATAACTGCCTTAGAGTTATGTAGAAAAGGCACCAACGTTCTCACAGAAGACTCACTTTTGTCATATCAAAGGATTCCAGGGTGGTGACAGAAACTATTCAGTCCATTTAATGTTGGGAAAAGCTCAGAGAGAAGATTGCAACCTCATTTCATAAATTTCTGTAAACTAAATGGATGCACCAGTGTTTACGGAATAACTGAACGTGTCCCTATGAGTGGGTCATTACTCAAATCCTAGAAGTTATTAGACATCAGTTATTGGATTCCTACTGGTAATATTAACACATTTCCAAATTTCACTTAAGGGGCACACTCCTATATGGGCTAACAAAGGTCAAACTTATCCTTCAATTATCTATATCTTCCTTATTTTTATGCCCATCTAATAATTAAATCTACCTGAGCTACTGCATAACACTCAAAAACTGGACATTCCCATCCTATCTTGCAACATTCCCAAATATCTGCAACTTCTGAAGGCTCTTTATCCAGGTATGAGGATTAGAGCTTACTTAGAGATCTTGCTCTTCAGTGCTCTTCTTAAAAGGACATCATTTTCTCTCTTTTATGGTGGGTAAACAGGATCACAGAGAGAATTCAGTTGCTCAACTTTTCTACTGCAGATCCGCAGTAATGCTTGGGAATCAAACGTCTGAAATGCCAGTCTCCCACCCATTTCATGATAAGAAAAATAATCATGAATTAATAGCAAGCTGGAGACTTGAGTGTTATTTATTTCATCTTCTGACTTAGGGCATGATCCTTCTCCAACAGAAATTAATGGTAAACTCCCATTGAGCTCAGTGAGAGCAAGATTAAATCCCTGGTTTCTTTCCTCCCACCAGCTTCCCTAGAGAAGCTGACAAATCATGGAAGTTTAATGACTATCTTGCACTTAGAAATAATGGTGGAAAAAATGCACACAATAGTCATTGCATATTTCTTTTCCTATTCCTTGACCAGGCTTCTGATTTTTACTTGGAAAACTCAACAAGAAAACACACACACAAAAACACCCAAGAGACAATGGAAGTCTGACCAACACATAAAGCCTGTCTTGGGCTTAATTTTACAAAGCAGACACTTTTGCATTTAGGATACTTTAAAAATCACATTAACTGAACTGACAACTGCTTTCCTCCCCCATTGTCACTCCCCACACACACTTTTTCAGACTAACCTATGCACGTACAATGGGGACTGCCAATATGGATCATCCCACTGACCTTGGCAACTGGCAGCTGTGATCAATCACTTCATAAAATCCTCTGTGTCAGCTAGAAAACAGTCATGTGTCTTAAGCAAGTCAATCTGCTAAACAGTTTAAGTCATGAATCCATTCAAAACACTAGAAAAACAAACCCATTTGGATGAAATCTTACTTCATGTCTGATTTTCTTTCTTTAATGGCTAATAAAAGAGTTGAAATTCTTCACCTCCGTTATGCAAAGCTACTTGCAAGTGCTTTGGTGCGTGCATACTGATTAATAGAGGGCAACTCTTCACTTACCGGAAAAGTTTACCAATTTTAGTCATTACACCCACATGAGCAACCTGCATACAGCAGCATATAGTTCTCAACTTTTTTCAGACAATCTGACCTAAATATGAAGTTAATGGCTAGTGATGGGTGATACTCATTTAGTTGCTGACATTATAAGCAACAATCAAACAGACTTCTTCAAATCACTCTTGCAATCAGTCCGTACTCCATCTTTTACAGATTATAAATTCAAGCATGGAACTGAGACACAAAGATGCCAGCTCTACTCTGCATACCAGATCGCTTGGTATAGTTCTAATGTATGCAGTGTACAACAGGAACCCATAGCTATCAGACAAAATTATAGCAAACATCCCTCTGTCAAAACCAAGTATCAGACTGAATGATATTACCAAACACACCACTAAACAAACGAGACACTTTTTAACCCTAGGCTGAACTTTGGCAGAATGAGGTCAGCACAGAAAGTCATTCTGTAATTATTTCCTCTTCAAAATTAATGTGTCAGTGGATTTCTTTGGTCAATTTGCTCATTATTGAGATTGTATATCCTACTCTCCACCCCCAGGTAGTCCTATGAGCATAATTTAAGTGATTTATTAACTTTTTGCATACTTAATCTGTCCCATGAAACTAAGAGGTTTTCCACTCCACCCTTTGGATAAATCAACGTGAAAGAATTTTAAAATATGCAGATCAAACATAACAGTTAGATGAAAAAATAAGGAGAAGGGGAATAAGAGACATGAAGAAGGTACACTGAACAAACAAAGAAAGAAACTGAAGAAAGAAGGAAGCCAGCTGAGAACAAATGAGGATAAAAAAGACATGACTCGCTGGAGTCATGAGTCTTGAACGAGTAGAGAGGCCTGTGCAGGTAATCTACAATAAAATCTGATCACCAAAGGACTTTTACTACCTTGAATACATTGCAACACCTTTTAGAAGTAGGATAATAAAGCAGAAGATTGCCTCTTAAAACTTTGTTTGACTCCTGCAGCCATCTATGGGAACTAACTCACTCTCAGAGAACATAACCATTACAATGTACAATAATAAAATGTTTCCATTCACAGACTGAGGGAAAAGGATATACTATTTTGCACATTTTTACTGTAAAATGAGAGTACTGTGAAAGGTACCTTCTTAGGGTACAGAGACACATTTCCTTTCTCACCCAGACCAATAAAAGCATGTAATGCAGGCAAATCATCACACCTCACAGGTGTTTGTCTGTGTGAAAGTCACTCTGAGTCAGCACCAAAGACTGGGTTAATTTGTCTGTATAATATCGTACATTCTGTTAAGACTCCTAAATTTGTGACCCAATTAGTATTTGGTGAAAGGGTTTTTTGGATTGGACTTAGCCTGGGAAAGGATTAAATGTCAGATTCCTTTCCAACTTCTATCTGCCAGAGGAATTTTGAGTTCCTCTGGAACAAACAGGAGGAAAGGGAATTGGCAATAGCTAACGACTAGTTTCAACAGCAAGGATGGGCACCTACCCATTTTCTCAGTGTATTCCTGATGGGGAAGGCAATAGATTCAGAATTGTGGTTTGATGGTACTTCATCATTGTGAGAGTCTTTGAGGAAAAGTTGCAAACAGGAACTTGCTAAATCCATCACCACTTAAACACAACAGTGTATCTTTCCTCTCATTAAACTTTTTATTATACTTTATGTTAGCTGGTTATTACTGATAAGTGCAAATTGCTTTTTTGCAAAAAGCTTTTTTGCAAAGGTGAAAATAAGAGCTTTCAAATGCAACCGGGTCATAGATTTTCCTGATTGTTCTTATGTCTTTGTGTTAGGATATGGGAGTTTATTTCTAGTTTGAACAAGAAAGCTGCAAGAAAACAAAATATCACTTGCTAGGAGCTTAAGCTTTCTCACCTGTACAATAAAACTAACAGCCAATGTGACCTTTTCATAACTGGATGCTGGAATCGGCTCCAAACACCACAGTTAAAAGCTGGGGCGGGGGGCAAGACAACCAACACATGCCAACTGAGTTACAAAAGCAGCTATTGCCTCCTTCGGTGGTGTCATACCAGCTCAGGGTTGAAGCTCAGATTTTAGCTCACCTCCAGACACAAGTACATGAATGATACGTAGGTTCACAATCTGCCTCTAGTCTCATGTGCCTAAAACTGAAGTCTGCTTCATGGTACTAATTGGTACTTTCCATCGTTTGGTACACAGTTTGTTCAGGCACTTCACTGGGGGCGTGGGGAACCAACAAAACAAAACAAAACAAGCCCAGGCCTCAAATTCAGTGTCTTGACAGATACTGACTGGAGCTCTAGTAGATAAAAGATGAGCCATCAGCTCTAACAGGAGAATTCCTTGGTGCTTGGCTGATTTACTACAATGAAAAGTTAATTTCTACACAGCTAAAAAGGCCTGCCTTTAGGCACCTGGAATGAAGGAGTTTTGCCTGTATGGCAGAAACACAAGACTTCTTATTTAGATATGTAAAACAAGACCACTTCCAGATTGCAGGGCAGATATATTCTGCCACGGAGCATATAGGCCTGTGAACTACAGTAAAACTCCCTTCAAGCATAACTACCAATTACGCTTCAGTGCAAACCAGGGCAAAAGGAAAACTTCCTTGCCCTACCTTTTTCACAGAACAAAAGCTATGTATATTCTGAAATAAAAAGTACTTTTATCGTATGTATGTATTTCTCAATAGTTTTGAATTTGAACTACAGCTTTTTGTTCATGAAAAAATGTTAGATGCTCTCAAAACCTATCATATTGCAGATTATATTTCCCATTTACATTTTGGTGCAATCTTTATCCACCTCATGCTGCTGCATTTATCTGTATTTTCTAATATCACATATTAGAAATGTCCTAAAATTAGCAAACAGAAAACACACACAATTCTAGCACACAACATACCACTGCAGCTGGTCTCAGAGACCCCTGGAGACAGGATTTTGCATGAATCACTAGAAAAGGCTCGCTAAATAGCTGAATCGGGTACCTTGTGCATACAACATATCCATTGACTTTTGCAAAAAAATCTGGGGAACCATAAACTCCAGCTCAGCCTAATACCAATTTCTGTGTATCAGTATCACCTGCACTGTTTAGGAAGTTGTATAACCATTTTTCTGACTCTAAATCACACCTGATTCCTATTTTATTAGAACTACAGATTAATATCTATCAACTAGAATGCAAATACATGAACAGTTTTGCTAAACCGGAGCCTGACTCTATGTACTGTTCTACACTGCCCAACAAGAGCCACAGAAGGCAAGTAAAAACACTTCATTGACACCCTCTTAAAAGTTGAAGTTAGTGATGGTCATCACCGTGCATGTGATGTCCCTCCCCTTAGTATCACTAATCTCTCACTATTGTCTTCCAAGTCAGACCACACAGGGCATACTTCTTCGGGTTGAAGCTGGAGGCCAGACTATAAGCCCTGTAAAAATTCCCCCTCCCCCCACTCCACAAGCCTCAAAACAGTGCTGTCTACATCATACAGAGCAAGTATGCTTTCATTCAGCTCGTTCTGTCTAAATAATATTCATTTGATCAATAGTCACACTAGAGCCACTGCAGTTGCCATCTCTGGTTATTGCATACAGACACAAACTAATCACTGACCTAATATAAGCACACCTCAAACAATGCACTAACATTTCCCCGCCTGTGCTTTGATCTCATTCTAGAACGCACACCTCTGCCACTATGTACATCCAGTTTAAGCACATGTTTACAATTAAAATCTTCAAAACAAAAAGTGGCTATGTGACCAAACCCTGGGGGCCATGGAAATTACACCAGTAGAGAAACAAGTTTCAGGTCCAAGCAGCTATGATGGTCTACATTTTTCATTTCAAAACACCCCTTCTGTTTATTTCAATAGAAAGGAAAGAAAGGAAAATTATATCAAGAAGTCCAACATACCTGGTACCATTGTCTAACTTTGTTTGAGAAACAGCACAACATAGAGGATTTTTCCAAACCATACCTCTGAGATGACTGGAAAGAGACAAAGACTTATGCTTGGAACACCTTCCCAGAGAAACCATGCATTTCTGCAGAGGAAATAGAAGACCAACATGATAAGACTGGGACAAAATCACAGAAAAATGACATTACCTGATTCTTGGCTTCAGGAAAGCGCCAAAGCAAAAAGAGATGTTGTGTGGAAAAGTATGCAAAAACTTCGAAAATTTCCTATCATCAGCAAAACTATTCTGTAACCAAGGGTATCAAGATAATTTGGAGAGAATGAGTGTGAGCTGTATGAGCAGAGAGCAGCAGTGTTACTCTGTAAAATCTCAGACGTGTTGTCAGACTTCAGCAGAAAGAGGCAACAGCCAGTTTGAAGATCGTTCAGTCCGTTAACTGCTCTGAGATTTTAGTACTACAGCAACACTTTGCAGTCACTTAGCAGCTGTATGCAACATCATTTTCTTTGTACACAACGTTTTTTCGAGATTGAGGGGGTTTATTCGGGCTGAGAGGTTATACAAAGAGATGTTTATCCTCTAGGCAACACATAATGGACAAAAATAAAAATACACGTTTAAAGAGTGAAACATCCTAATTTGGATTTGTCTACTGAAACAGAAAGAAATGCAGCAATGTGACCGAAAAGGCCTGCAAGTGTCTGGTTACAACTATTTGCTCCTTTTTGTGTGCAAAACTGCTCTCACTAGGTCATCCTCTAAAGGTGAAATTGCAGCCTGAGATCTGCATAAAACTGCCTTCCAGTTGGTATCTCCAGCATCACAACTTGCACCCGATTGCTCAGTACTTTAAATAGGCACAGCAGAGTCAGGGAAAAACATATATAGAACATTAACATGCCTTAGGCTACAAGGTCATGCACCATTTATCAAGTTATGAAAATTGTTGGCGGTTCCACTTCTGCTGAGAAGCTTCACAGTAAGCAGGAGGGACACAGAGTCATTAGCGGTGACGACCAGTTTGAATTAACCGGTTTTATGTTAAGGAAATTGCCTGAAGCTTGGGTGAAAGAGTTTACTCTCAGACATTCATGTCTGGCAAGTGAGAAATTGCCAAACACAAAACAGAGAATCCAAGGGGAAGCAGGGGAACTGTAAGTCTGGAAAGGCTCTCACAAAGCTTGTTGCAGGAGAGAGGTGAGATTTCATGGCTGCTAAGATAGTATGTTGACCTAACCAAAGCCAGTGAAGGCAACCTGAGCTGGGAAGTCTTCACAGCATTCCGCCCTTTCGTTCCTGTTCCCTGCCAGATTTCATTGAAAATGTGCATGACAAATAAAAACACTGAATGCTATACAACTATACTGGAAATTCATCATCATCCAACAATATTTTATACTTAAAAGCTGTGTTGAAAATGGAGAAATATTAATCATCAGCAGAATCAGCACTGACCTCCCCTACCAAACTACTACAGGCACCATTCAAAGTTTTAGGACTATAATCAGCTTTCTGTTGAATCAAAGCAATTTCTCCAAGGTAAAAAGGCTGTGCAATGGCAAATGGAGTATAACAGCCAAAACAGGATTTTCACTTCAGTTTTGCAACACACTAACTTCAAAGTGGTACCCTGCTTCTCCTTTACACAAAGAAAAAAATAACTGTAGTAGGATTGAAGCCACACTGAAAATTCTAGAAATCCTAATGGAAATTAATAACTTTACATTTGCTGGCAATTTTCCAAAGCCAAATGCACTGCCTGCATTCATAGAAGCTGTGCTAGTTCTGTTTAGTCAACACCCCCAGAATTCTGGAGGTACTTTGTGGCATTACCTAGTTTACTTTAGTCAGGCTTTTACTCCACAAGGCACTCTGTTTTCCAGAAGTTAAAAGAGCACTCACATTTCCAATGGTACTTAAAGCCATTTGAACTTTTTCACCCTTGGAAATTCTATAATCTTATTATCTTTAAAACTAAAACAACAGAACAATACATTTGCATAATGCACAACTAATCACTCGCATTACTTATTAGTGACATCACTAAACACTATAAATATAGCACATGTAAGTACAGATACTAATATGGATTGCACGTGTCCTACTGACTAAAATCAATTGCCTTCTCTATAAACTGTCCAGCAAATAGTTTATTCTTCCATAAAAATAATGCATTGATTATGAGACATTTTACTGCCTGCTCCATTTCTGCATCGAATTGTGACTCTAAAGACTGCTTCAAAAATTCATGCCATGATTCAACTGAGAGTTAGACTCACAGACACACAAGCTGCTCAGTGAAAATCGATCATGCGCATGTTTTTACCCCATGGAAAAATCAGTCATTTAAATCATTTAAAGGCGCAAACCTTGCAAAGGAGGAGAGCTACAGTACCTCTTACACAGTTCACAGTACAGAACAGCTCATGTTGCAGCTAACCAGGCACTAACTTGTTCACAGAGCTATTCCCTGAATTGGAACAGGCCTTCAGCAGGTAGAATGCCAGGTAATCCTACCACAAGCACAGGCAGTATTCCTTGAGGCAAAGATAATTTGGCTCCACAAGAAAATCCAGCAATCTACATACTGAAGGACTGTAAGATCATGCACAAGCAAAACACATGCTTTGAAACACATTCTAGGATGTCTATCTAGCTGACATTCTCCTGTGCTGTAACTAACTGTTCACTGACCTCTGCAGTCTATAGCCCAAGGCTTTTCGAAGTGAAGTTATGAGACTTAAATAATGCACTAGATTGCACACTATCAACATCATGTTCTGTTAAACAAAGCTGAGAGAAGAGAGCTGCTCTGGTGCAGGGCCAAGCATATTCGGTTCATGGTTACATTCATTACACGGCAGGAAGAACCCCTTGCTACAAACAGATTCTGTGAAGCTAGATCCAGGAAATATCCACGGAAAGTTTCACAGCACAGAACCTCAAAAGGTAAAGTAAGTAAGACAGGAACAGTTATTTTTGGAAGTATACATCACCAACACAGGTTAGAAAAAAGAAGCTGTTGCTTCATCAGAGCCCAGCAAACACAGGAAAGAAACAGTTTAAGAGCCAAATGAGAAACTCTGAATGTATATTAAAGAGATAACTTAGAGTAGATAGATAGATAGGTATAGCAGATGTGCTAAATTCATAAATGCATTTCATAGGAAAAGCAGTGCTGTATGAAGAAGGACAGTAGTGATACCCTATAGCAGATTTGCCTAAAGCAAACCTAAGCTGTCCCTGGTGAATATACCAAGCCATTGGCTTGGCAACCACTGCACCATCCTCTCCTGCTCTCCTTGCAAATGGAAAAGCCTGGAATTCTATTGAACATTTCATTTTTTTCTAGTAACTTTTCACACTTCATATGATATTCCATAACCAACTTTGGGCATTCTTTCTACAGCTCCAAGAAACAGGTCATAATACGTCCAGCTTGGATTTAGCTGCTTTGCTTGGGTGGTGTCCGCCCAGCTTGAAAACTGTAAAAGCAGAGAGAAAAATGTCACAATGCAAAACACACTTCACCCTTCTAATGCATTTCCTTGTTGGTATGACATTTCTCTGCTTTCAGCATAGATGACTTAAGATCATGATCCAAAGCCCATTGCTAGCAGTTCTAGATGTATCTAACAATCCACATAATACATGAGTGTACGTTCCTATTTATATTAATCCAGAAATCACTTTACATTATTCAGGTCACTGTTTATGCTGCCTGTGGGTAGTTGAATGATACTTGATCCAGCAAAAGTTTTTTGAAGATAAAAGTTAGCCCTTCAAAATTGTTGGAAAAGTTTGGCTTTTACTAGACTGATGCATTGGTATAATGTGACTGTGGATTTTTAACAAAAAAGAAAAAAAAAAGAGAGACTTGCACAGACAGGTCCATCCTAGAAACATATTTACCATCTAGTGGAAGCACAGCCTTCCAGACAAATCCAGGACTTCCAACTCACCTTCATTGAATCCACCGACAAATTCAAACAAGGTTCATTTCAAAGAAATCAAAACAGATAGGCTTGACTGACAGTCTCTGATGACAAGTACAGTTGTGAAGTTAAAAGCAAAAAAGTCTTTATAAGCCTGCACAAGTTTAGCATCTAAATCCAAGCTAAGGTCCACCATGTAAATTGAATTAGAAATTCTAGGGAAAAAACACACTTCTACGTGTTAATGTGATACACTTGCCTAGCTTACAAAAACAGAGGTTATTAATACTGTATAAAACCAAAACACTATAGATAAAGTCCAAGATAGATTGAAAATCTGAAAGAATTATCCATGTCATCTTGTGACAAGTGCGTTAGAAGTACCATGGGCTGGCAGGAAGGACAACAAAACATGCACTCTCAGCTGCCTAGACTGAGTTTGAGACTAACCATTCCCATACGCTGTAAGAATGAAATTTCCCAAGAGCATTGGAAAACCACAGTTAAATTAAAAAAAAAAAAAACAACAACTGATATTAAAAATTCCCAATAGACATAACTGATTTCCAAATTTTTACTTACTAGGCCCTAGAAGAATAGAACAATACTACAAATCCCCTTGCAGCTGGAGATGAGAAAATGGTGGAGACCAAGGCTCTTCATTCCCTCCAGTGCCTTCAAGGCTTCTAGATAAGACATTGTAGCAGGAATAACTCAGAATCACCTTGAAGTTCCTGTCCAACTCACAATCTACTACTTTACTAAAAGACTGGAAAATAAAGTGATCTAGCCATCAAGAGAGTTTGAAGCATGAGGGTTTCATTTGCAAAAGACCAGAACATCTTCCACCTCAGAAGCCATTCTGTCATCAGATTTAAATTAGAGTCCCAGCTTCTACCAGTTAGCTTTCATGATCAAAAAAGACAAAATAAAATAAAATAAAATAAAATCCCAGCTTGTTTGGTTCTTCTTCATGGGCATCATCAACATAAAGTTCTAAAGAACAAATGAAAGTATTAGAAACCATCTAACACTCATCTTTTTACTCTTTGTTTTCTGTAAACTAAGGAGTTCACCATTGTAATTGCTCACTGCAACCCGATAGCTAGAAAACACCCAACTCCATCTTTATTAAATTTAAAATCTGGCTAAGAACACACTTCCTTCAAGCACTGCTGAGGGGTGGAACTAATGTCCTGCTACACTGTGTGCAAGGAAGGCGAATGCCTGCCAGGCCCTGCGTAACACTCCTCCGCACCACTGCGACAGCAGGAACGTCGCACTGACTGCACAGGGCACAGGGCACAGGCGGATTCCCCTGTTTCAGCAGCTGGCACCAAAGCTCGGCGCTAGCCTCGCTCAGCTGCTCCACCAAGCAGCTCTAGTCAAAATTCCGAAGTTAGGCTGCAGGGAGAGAGTGTAAGTCGCATAGAAGATCTATGGGTTATATATTATTGCAACTCCGCCCTCACCCTGTGATATCAAGGGCATCACTGTTCAGAAGTTCAAAAAATAAACAAATTACAGCAAGGCCAAGGCAAGATATCCAACTTTTCCGGATGATCTGAAGAATGCACAGTGATCAAGGGTGTTCTCAGTCAGAAGCTGATGTCTAATCAACCTGTGTGTAGCGCCACAGAAACCTTCTCCTTAAAGAAACCGATAGGGAAGGGGGAAATGGCTGCCAGCCATCAGCACTTAAATTGCTATCAGAATCATACAGCACACAGTTGTTTTGTATTTTAAAGGATGAATGAATACCTTCATAAAATGTGCCTAGGAAATAAGTTCTAATGATAAAATTGTTTATGGACTGCGTATAATGAAGATCAGATCTGTTTAAAACAGGAGAGGAAAAAAACCCAAGGTTATGGGCTTGGAGTTGAGAGGTGTTTCAAGGAAAACCAAATCAGATTTTTTGTTTTCTTTTAAATCAAATTTGAATGGATGCCTTTATTTTTTTCCAGAGGATTTACCTCTTACTTCCAAAGAGAAAATTTCCTCATTTCTCAGCAGCACACAGAAAATATATTAGCATTTTAATAGTGCTGAAGTGATTGTCTTCAAACTCTTTAGTTACTGGACTCCACATTAAGATCATCTGAATTGTTTAATCGGAGCCCCAAACCAGCTTTACATGCTCATTTGCATTGCACTGTTTCCAGTCCACACATCCATGGGCTGCCCAGCAGGGTACTGAAACCCACAACCATACTGAGAAGAAAGCTAAAAATAATCAGGCTCCGTGAATGCTCACATGCCATAATCTTCAGTAAAACCCAGTCTTTGAACAGGTAGCTCCACCTGAGTTTACACAGGCTTTTCCTAACTGGAGAAAATTATACGATACCATTTTGGGTCTTTGTTGGCAAGTGTAGGTATTCATTAGCAATAGCAGAAATGCTATAAGGAATTACTTCTGATGGCTAAGTCAGCACTCTGCATCACTGAAAAATACTGACTTCCTTCACAGCTGCTTAAGTTAAGTCAAAAAGTTTTGCTCAGCAAACACTACACAGATACCTACTCATCCTTTCCTCATCAGATCACAAACTAGGTAGCTCCTTCTTGCACGGCTCTCTGAAAATGCTCTTTACAGCTAGAGCTTTATTTTCTGCCATATAAAGTAATTCACTGCACTGCCATCACACTTGGCCTTCTGCCCCGATGCCACTGAGCATGCTGAAAAGTTTTATTCATGAAGCCAAAAGGGCTTCATCAAGAGTTACAGGTTTGAAATGTATGTATACAAAGTGGCAGTCATCTAGCTTATTTTGTTGCTGATTAATTTGCCTTACTCTATACGAAATAAATATTACACACATTACTTTTTTCAATCTTCTGTATACATATCTACCTCGAATGACCATTTATAGCTCTTTCTTGCTATGTGCCGAAGTCTTTCTTCTCTGCTATTTTCCCATTTATGAATGAAATTATCTTTATCTCCATTTTCCTTCTGAAGCAGTTCAGAAGGCACTCTCCCCCTTTGTCTCTCCCACTTCCAACAGTCAGCAGTAAGAGATTTCTGCAGCACTTACAAGTATTACCATCACTTAGACAGTACAACATTACCAATGTTAAAATGCATAAAGAATTAAAAGCCAAGAATATTAATTATCTGTCCAACTATATTTTCCTGTAGAACAAGTGTGGTAAAGAAAACAGTAAGAGTAGCAAATCTTAGTTGCGGGAGGGGAGTTAAATTGCAAACCAAAAAGGTAGATCTGATATCCTCTGAAGAAGGTTGGCCAAAAGTAGTCAAGTACAAACTTCCTTGCTTCAGGGGAATTGCTTCCGCATTCAAACTTGGCTCAAGCAGCATTTTCATCATCACAGAAACCATCACCACTGTACAAGAAGTCCAATGTACATTTAGCCTGATTATATTAAGGTTGAATTTCATTCTCATTAGGAAGCTAGGAATCATGTTCCATAGAGGGAGATGTGAGAACCAGAAAAGGTTTCAGGTTCAGACTCTGACTTTTCATACTTGTCTGCTTTTTCTAGTTTTATGACCCAAACTATTACCTCCTGCTGCATGACCTACACATCTAGGTATGTTTTACATTCACTTGAACCTATGTAGATTGAATAGACTTGCTCCAAATCTAGACTCACATAACAAACAAGGATCGGGCCAAGCATGTCATTTTGCCACCAGTTTCACCATTTCTGAAGCTGGCCTTGTTCTAACTTAAGCATCCAAAGTAACTAATACATAATAATTCTTTAATAAATAACCAGGATTGTATCAAGTTTTTCATGTAGCAGTCTACATAGCTTATCAAAGCATTACAGCCACAAAAGCTTACATACTAACAAGGTTTTGTTTACAGCACTAGGCATTAACAGCCTTAGGAAGTAGCTAAAAAAAGGAGAACCTGCAGTTTAGACTTAGGTGTATAATGTACTCGACTTACGGTTTTGTCCCTTTAACAAAACTCAAACCTGAACCTTACTGTAAATACTTACACACATGCTCTGAGTAACATATATTTTGTAGAAATCAGTCTACTCACAGGCAGAAAGCTAGCATGTTGCAGAACAGGGCCTAAAAGAGCAAGTAAATAAACCAAAAACCAACAATATATGAGATGTATCTTTAAAACAGAAAATCTGGATCCTGTGACCAAACATCTGAGTGAAAGAAAATGGCCCACATCACTAGCTCATATAAAGCCCACATCATAAGGAAAACTGGGACACTATTATTTATTCTACAGAACTGATTTATTATATGTGTATTGTACAAACAAACTTATAACTTTGCTTCTGTTTCAAGTTTCAGCTGTTGCATTTTGGTTTCTTGTCCTTGGTTCTTCTTTAAGCCATCAGATGTTCTTTATCAGAGGTAATTTTGTTAGCTAAGAAATAGAATTGTAATTTGAAAGTTTGATAGCAAAAGCATCATTTCCTGTAATCCAAGACATGACTTAACCATTAACACACAAGTAAAAATATCTAAATCATCTGGGCGTTGTGTCATGAAAGAACTAGATTTGCTCTTGGCTCCACAACGAAGTTCTAATAACTTTCTTGGCAAATAAGCAGCGATCAATTTGTCAAAATTAGTTGTTCCCAAAATGCAGTGACACTAAATATTTTATCTCACTGACAGTGGGCACTGACATTTTCAGTTTTAAATCAAATGCTACAGCAGACCTAAAAAGCATATTTTCCCTACAAAAGTACACTCCAAACACCTGCCATTAGATTATATTCATTCTCTAACAGCCAAGGCCTTCATCCAGTCCCACCTCACCTTGTTTTGTTCTAGTGCTTACGATACAGAGAATTTATTCATAATTCATGTTTCCCAGAAACAGCCATTAAAGCAGATACACAACTCCTGTTTCACAGGAGTGCTGTGATCCCTTGCAAGATGTGAATTATTCCTGTGCTAACTGGAGAACTGTGCTCAGCAAACTGGCTGTCTTCTTAAGGACAGAGTTGCTGAATAACTTTCAAGCAGCACAACTGGTGCCATCCTTGGCTAGCCATGGGTGCCATTCCAAAGGGAATGTTAGGTATAATTAAGGCAGAGCTGGTAACCCGTCATAAATATTACTGTATTATGAGCTAACAGCCTATAAATCCCTTCTCAGTGGCATATCCCTATGGGAAAGGGCATGCAAGCTTCCATATGGTGGTGATATATCCTGTGATTTTTTAAAAGGCACACTATAACTCGGACTTATTTACTGTTCTCTCTCTTCGTATCTGTAAACAAAGAAAAGCTTAAAAGGTTACATTCCTTCCTACTCCTTGCTATGTTATTTAAACCAAACTGAAAGTTTAGCCACATAAACGTCTGTCATCTGTACTTAATTCTTGGTATTTTCCCTTTCTTCTTCAGAAAATTAAATACCCATATGTGTCTGACTAAATAAGAGGGGGGCTGAATCATCTCATTTTTCTGCCAAAGTAGCAGAAATAATGATAGCTAAGAAGGAGAGAACCTTAAAAAAACAAAATGACTACCAAAAAAATTAAGCATGGTAAACACTGACCATATCCTAAGTAAGCTTCCTCTATCTGCCACCACACAAAGCAAAGCACATAATAAAGTAAGATACCATTAACTTTTGGTTTAATTCATAAAAGAATTCAAAGAACATCAGCCAATTTGTACAAATCATATCTAGAAAAAGACACATATAAAAAGATGTTTCAGTGTGTGCTAAGGAACAAAATCACATCATTCAAGTTTTCTTTTGACTTTTTTCCCCAGCTCTCTAATACAATCACAGAGATTCAAAAGAAAAATGACAGATTCCACTAATAAGAAAACCAAATAATGGGACAATTCAAACCCCCCTCCTTGCCACTCGCTTTCTTCAAGGTAAGTTATTTGTTCTTTCATTTATTATTTGCCCCTAATTTGATATGGTGAGGAAAAGGTGGCAGTCTACTAGAACAACAGGCAACACAAGAATCATAGGAATATTCAGGTTGGAAGATACCTAAGGAGGACTCTAATCCAACCTCCTGACTGAAGCAGGGTCAGCTCTAAGGTCAGACCAGGCTGATCCAGCCAAGTCCTTAAAACCCCCAAGACTGCATAGCCTTTCCAAACAGCCTGTTCTGCTGTCCTGCTTTTATCCTCAGGATAAAAATGCTGGTTCTTATACCCAGTCTGAACCTCTCATTTCAATTTATGCCTGCTTATGCCACTGTAAAAAGTCTGGCTCAATCTCCTCAATCATCTCTTCATACATACTAGAAGGTTGCCCCAAAGGTGTCTCTTCTCCACGCTGAAGAAGGTAGTTCCGTCAGTCTCTCTTCACAGAGCGATTGCTTCCACCACCTGGTCATCTCAGTGGGCCTCTGCTGGGCTCCCACTTCTAAATGACTTTCTCATACTGCTCAAAACTGGATACAGTATTCTAGATGTAGTCTAACAAGCGGCTAACACAGCTTCAGCCCCCCTTGACTGCTACCAAGACGTTATACCCACTCTGTAGTTAGATCTGCAGGTGGAGAGGAGCCTGCCTTCTCTTGCCAGAAGTCACATGCTTCCAGGCTCCCTCATGTACCCCAGGTGAGACCTCAACCTCCAGCTGCCTCTCCTCCTGTGCAGTTTGGGGGTTGAGGCTTTCTCAAGCATCTCTGTTTAAATCCCATCAAGCTCTTTTTATCATCCCCGGTGCTGCATAGTTTGCTCACCCATTCCTGCAGCTCCTGAACTCGGCAGCACAGCTCCTCACCCAGCCCACCCCCCCTACGCCTCCCCTGCTCCAGCCCCAAGATGAGGCACCAGCCATCCCTGCTGCCCCAGACCTGGAGAGATGCCTCCTCCCTTGGAAGCCTGGTCCAAGTAGAAGCTGAAGTCATGCCAAGGGCTGGTGCCAGGGCCCTTGCTCTGGGGCAGGTAACGCATGGTACAGTGCCCCATCTCTGTAAGCCTCTGCTTCTGAGAGCTGCGCTCGGGGACGCGCGGGGCAGCCACACAGCTGTCCCCTCACACCAGCCAAACCGAGTGAACTACAGGCAGAGAACGAAACCACCACATGCACCGCAAGCACCAGCAGCAGGTGGGACCTGCTGTCCTAGTTTTGACTGGGACAGAGGTAATTTCTTATGCAGCGCTGCATTTTGGGTTTGGTGTGAGTACAATGTTGGTAGCACATGTTTTTAGTTGTTGCTAAGTAATGTTTATGTTAAGACAAGGACCTCTCAGTTTCTCAGGCCCTGCCAGCGAGAGGGCTGGGGGGGCACAAGAAATTGGGAGGGGACACAGCCAGGACAGCTGACCCGAACTGGCCAAAGGGGTGTTCCATACCGTGGGACATCATGCTGAGTATATAAGCTGGGGGAAGGAGGAGGGGGGACATTCAGCATTATGCCATTTGCCTTCCTAAGTGACCATTATGCATGATGGAGCCCTGCTTTCCTGGAGATGACTGGACACCTGCCTGCCCATGGGAAGCAGTGAATTCCTGGGTTTGCTTTGCTTGCATGCACGGCTTTCGATTTACCTATTAAACTGTCTTTATCTTAACTCATGAGTTTTCTCACTTTTACTCTTCTGATCCTCTCCCGCACCCCAACACTGGGAGAGTGAGCGAGCAGCTGCCCTGTGTGTGGTGGCCGGCCAGGGTTAAACCACTACACCCCTGCAACACCCCAGGGCCCTGCCCCACCAACCGCCCACAGCCCCCGCGCTCCTCAGAGCGAGGGTCCCCAGCCCGCCAGAGCACACAGCCGCTGCCAACAGCCACCGCACAAGTTGGCCACACCACCTCGTCTGGTGAGTGCTGGAACCCCCCCACCCCACCGCCAGGGCCTGGGATGTGGTCGCGCCCCCACAGCTGCCCAGCAAAGCCCGTAATG